>NC_052948.1:37852419-39121169 GCF_013358895.1 Oreochromis aureus | reverse complement strand
GACACTTGTGCATTTTGGAGGCATGTTATGGTTGCAGGCAGTGCATGTGGGCTGTGAGTGTGTGTGTGTGTGTGTGCACTTGTGTGTGTCTGCCTGTTTCCATCTCTGGGCATGTGGAAGTGGAAAAGCTTTCATTTAGGATTGTGTGTGGGTGGCTGAGCGCTCCAGTAGACCCCCTCCTGTCTCCCGCTCTTCCAGCCATACACAGATGCACGCGCACATGCACATACACACACACGTAAGGCAGCAGCTGGCCCAGTATAGCATTACCACTGTATTATGGGGTCAGTAGGCTGTTTAAGTGTGAACTGTGAACCCACTGTGGCGCTCTCACAGCTGAGCCACTGACTGGCTTATCACACATGTCATTTTCCAGAATGTTTTTATTTTTTCTTGGTGTGTGTGTGTGTGTGTGTGTGAGCAAAAGAAAAAAAATCATTTTTATTTCTCTTCTTTTGTTTTTAACCTTTTCATTTATGGGCCAGATAGCTTTCTTGAGGAGTGCAGTGGCTCAATACATTCTTAATGTATTTAACAGCAAATATTAGACAAGGCAAATATGCAGCTGCTGCAGAAAGATGTCTGCCCAGTGGGGCAAATCTGTCCCTTTAAGGCCATCAGTCAGCTGACAAGAAACTCTGTGGTGATCTGTGAAATGGTATCTGATGATGATGGTGATGCTACTTGAAATGGAACAGTTTTCAAAGAACACATAGTTGATAAATTAGCACCTCATATGCCTGAATATAGTAAACATTTAAAAAATAAAAATAGTAACTTATTTTTGGGGATCGGTAAGAACTCAACCACAGCTGGTATCTGCCCAGCTGTGACGTCACAGATCCCTTTAATGATTTAGGTGTAATTGACTCACTGCAGTATTCTCCAAAAATATAGGTGTCACTCCTCACCTCGTTGGCACTACAGGCAAAACAGGAAATTCTCTTTTTCAGCAGCTGCATTACATGTAGCATGCCGCGTTAGAAAAATCAGGAGGTGTACTAGTAGCCAAAACAACCAGCAACTGTGATGTTACTTTTGGCACACACCATATTGCAAAAACGACCACAACGATAAACTGTTTGTAACCCTGCTAGCTTCTTGTAGCTAATATGCAACAACTGTACTACTATAAGGTTTTAATGGTGGAGCTTACATACTTTAAACATACAGATTAAGTGCTTTGGAAACTTTTTAACAGGATGAAAGTTGGATGTAAGCTGCAGGTGGGCTGTTGCTTTAGTCAGGGCTGTGAGTGTAAAGGAACTGCATTTTTGAAAACATTAAGAGACATAGCCAAAAGTTGGTCCATTAACCAACTTAGATGGTTTGGGAAATTTATTGGCTTATTCTTTTTTATTTTTGCAGTCAGCTGCGGGGTGTAACTTCCTGATAGTGGCAAGAAAGCAGCATAACATATTTCAGAAAATAGTGAGATATTCCTTCAATTTTTGACTAATTTCAGATAATATTCATGGCCACAGTGTAAACAAATATCCAACACATCATGCATCAAAAAGGAAGTCTCTCTTGTATTTGCTAACAGTCCTTGGAAAAGAAATAGAAGGAAAAAGGGGAAGCCACTGCATACTGGAACTGAAGGTGGACTGGAAAAATTGCAGAAGAAGAGAGTAGAGAAGAAATGAGCAGGAGGAAAATAGAGGAGATAACTATGAAGAGGGGAGAACTAAGAGGTGGGAGGTAATGGTGGTTAGAATGGGGTGAAAAGCAGCTACGAGAGTGAGGAAACATGGAAACTTCACTCTGGGAGAAGGACTGGATGTGAATGTCTTTTTTATTTTTTTTTTATTTTTAATAGAGTATGAAAAATATAGACACAAAGAGAAGGAAGGAGAGGTCCAATCAAGGAACAGATAAAAGAATTAAAGAGGAGCATGGAAGAATGGGACAGTAATCCTTTTTTTAAACCAACTGACAGCTTCTTCTTTTATGGCTGTCGGGGTGGATGGTAGTTGGATTGGCTGCTGCCTTGGCATCACTTCCTGGTGGTCATCCAATGTCAGGCCAGTCAGTCCAAGAACCAGGAAACACAGATCAGCAGTACAGACAAAATCTTAATTCCTCTTTAGCTAGGTGGCCAAAGAGGCATCTCTAATTGATTTTCATGGCATATTGCACTAAATTTTACAGGAAAACACTGGTCCATGCACCATCGGTCCATCCTCCAAACATTTCCTCTGCCAGTATGTTTTTGCAGATCACATTTCTCAGGCTTTTTGCCTCAATCTCAAGCTTCTTATCTAATTTTTCCTCATTTTCTCTCATCCACACTGCTGCAGAGCAACGGTGCTAATCCTCTGTGGTGGCAGTGATTGTTTTCTGTCTAACATTTGTGTGTTTATGTATGTGTGTGTGCATTTGCAGGAGTGGAAACGAGGAGAAGCTAATGGCCTTGCTTACGCCGCTCAACGTCAACTGCCATGCGAGCGACGGCCGCAAGGTAAGAGTAAAGCGTGTACGCACAAAAGCGTATACACCCACACAGAGTCGAGCAATAATAAGCTCATCACTCATTTCCTGAGTGACTGCAACTCGGAGCGGTTTTAGGGGTACAAAACCAACCAACTGGTGGTTTTATTTTATTATTTAGCCTAGAAAAATTAAACAAATGCTGGTATTGGCAGCTGTGCGCCTTGGCTTTATGAAATAATCCTAGCACTCACCAGCAGGCTTAGCCTTTCTCGGCTGTCAGTCAATAAAATGAATAGATGAAGACACAAAACCTTCCGTGAATAAATTAGCACCCGTGCTGAACAATAGCGCGGGTGGCAGGACGCACGGTACTGTCAGACTCAGGGATAGCTCTTTTACGGTCTCTGAAACAAAGGTACAGTTTTTGGTTTTTTTCCTGCTTTTTCAGCTGATTGAAGTATATGCAAATTGTGAAGTTGCCCCCCAATAGCATACTTGTATTTGAATGTCTGCACTACTGCAGTTGCATGTACATGGATTAGCTTTGAATAGTAAGAAGAGTGGAGAATGGATTCAGGTGTGTTCATTGATAGTAATGAAAATGACACAGTTCCCATCCGATTCCTCATTCAAAGCAAATTATTTTGTGCAAAAGGAGCCGAGGCTTTGAAGGACACACAGTTAAGGGTAACCTTTAACACGAAGGTATTTATATAAAAGATTAAATAGTAAAGCTAAAGTTGCAGGTATGATTTATTAAGAATTATAGGCTTAAAAACCCAGCTTATCTGCTCCATAAAGCCTGTAAAGATGTAGTTTGATTGACAGAATGGCTAGCAACATGCTTGAACGACCTCTGAGCAGCCTTTTTGATAATAACATTGATAATTCTGACTGGCTGTGGAGAAATATGTGAGAACTTGAAACCAGTGAGAGATGCCCAGACAGAAATCTTTCACATAAAACATCTATAAGTGGTCAAACCTTGGCAGAACTTTTGAGTACCCTTCACTCAGAAATATAAGGTGACTAAGATTGCAAAGCTCTGCCAAGGCTGAACAATCTCTTCACAACCTTCATGCTTAAGCAACAGACAACCTTCATGGTCAAGATGTTGTCTTTTAGTTTCTGTATAATGCCCAGTTTTGGATTGTAAAAATCGTCTTCAAAAATTCCTGAATCCACATCTACACCAGATCGACTCGAAAAGTAAATCACTTCTAAGCACCACCTCTGGTAAGATTTTCACTCCAGTCTCTTTGTAACCTTGAGTAATCATTCTAACAAACAGACAAACTGAACCAGTCATATAACCTTGTTGGTTCGTTGTCATGTGGAGTTCAAGGTCTTGATGAGATGCCTAGTTTGGAAGACATTGTAGGTACAGTAGCTTGAATCTGAAATGCAAGTCATGTGAAGGGATGAATAGAGCCACTCCTTTTAAAGACATTTTAGAGACATTAAATTAAATTTGTGAAATTAGGTTTGATTTAAATTAATGGTCGTCTTGGAACAGTTCTCCGAACGTGTCCAAGGGAGAGGAGGGAAAGGGAAAGCCTGGTTAATTAGGAGGCACCCAAGTGTGGGCTCATTTCCAGTACTGTCAGATGCAAAGCTCAACATACTGAAAGCTGCTTAGTGAATTGGAAGCACAGTTTACAACTTTTCACATAGTGGTCATATGGAGGGTATATTGCAGAGTTCCTTAGGGTCCTAAAATTGAGTCTAAAATGCTATCAATCGTCTAAAGTTTAAACCTTTAAAATGTCACATTTGACGGGTCATAAAAATGTATTGAATTTTGGAAGCTAATGTTGTAGAGAGTTGATTGCACATTCAGTCTTTTAAATGTTTTTTAAATTTTATTGTACTGATTACACTAAAACAAAAATAGCAATATGGATGCAATAACGACGAATAAAAGTTGCGTGGCTTAGTCAGAACTTGTTGTAGTTTATGTGTCAGAATCTGGTGCATGGACTGGCTCAATATCTCCTCCCATAAAACAAAAATAGCAACTTTTAGTCAAAAAAAGGATGAAAAAGTAGAAGTTAAAAATAGTTTTGTTATGATAGCATTCAACAAGAACAGTTGGAAAAACCCAGTTTGTAAACTTTTGCAAAAAAACAAAGCACAAATTTGGGATTTAGAAACAGAGTTACTGTCAACACGTCAGAAAGACTTGAAGTGGACAAAAGATGCCACCGATGTTTCCCATCGCCCAATAATGTTCTGTACATTGGGACCATTACCAAGTGCAACCCAGGTATAACTCACTCTGTAGCAACAATTTTAACTCTTATATCTTTCTTTGGGGACAATGTTTGAACACAAACAGGAAGATCAGGGATGTTCTGGACTTGGGACATGATGGCTTAACACCAGTCAAAGAAAAACAGTGCAGACAGATGTCAACTGCTTTAACTCTTTCCCCCATAAAGATAAGACATTATTACAGAAACCACTCAGTTTGGAAAAGAGCTTCAATGGTTACTCCTAGTAGGGCTAATGAGTTAAACCATGTCGACCAATTCTGACAAGACAAATTCATTTGTTTACTCTTCAAGCCTCTCTGGGACTCCATTTTCCCTTTCTTACAACTATAGATGTGAATTACGACTTAAATAACATTCATAATGGTCTAAAGTAAACTTTCAGAAACCCTGATTATAATTAGACCTTTTGCATGTTTTTACTTAGTTGAATAATGCTACAGTTGAATAATAATAATAATAAAAGTGAGATGAGACTTTAGCAGTCAGCTAAGGTTGCAGTTTGAAGTTAATTCTGATCTCATTAGCTTGCAGAGGATAAAGTGAGAACTTAGAACTTGAAAGAATGCCAGCCACGCTAAATGAAATGCCAGGTACAACACCAAAAGTACACAGCCCTACAGAGAAAAGCGCTGTATTATATCCTGTTAACTTAATGGAGAAACTTTTGTGACTACAGCCTCACCACATGCGTCCGCAGGGAGTCCTGAGCCTAAGGTTGAGCTCTGCTGCAATGCAGCAGCACATCTGGCTTATGACTGATTAGTCCCTCGGATGAATAACTGGAAGGAAAAGCAAACTACTCTTCTAGTTTTGTATTTTTGTAGCTTTAGTTGAAGTACTCCCTATGGCCTTGCACATTACTGTTTTCCAGCCTGACAAAAATAAAAACTGCTGCTGACCTTGTTTTTTCCTTGAGAACAGAGTAAGACAGTTCCACTTTTCAGCAACGAGTGTCCAAACAGTTTTGTGGTCCCACTTGAGCTCTTATCGAGTCTCTCTTGGGTTTTTTACTCTGAACTGTTATTCTTCTCAGCGGAGAAGAGACTGAGAAATGGAGTTTAGATTTTCATATTAAACTAAACCCTAAACCCAAAAGTTTGTGCTTGTTGTATGTCAGATTATTTTAGAAGCTCATCTTGTGACAAGCCACGGTTTTCAATAACAGTAAAGTACTGGCTGCTAGATTACCAAGGTTTTAACTTTTATTTTACAATTTTCTTTTAAACAAGAACAACAGCTTCTTAATGTAAAGTACTGCAGTGGAGTATAATACTGTTATCTTTTGGTTTCTTTGGTTTTCTTATTGCAATCTCCATAAACATGACAGTAAAATGTATTAAAATAAGTTAGATCTATAGCTGCAAAAACAAAAACAGGTTAAACCAGGTGGCAATCTCCATGTTCTTATTAATTTACACTGAATTCAGTCCTTTATTTTCTTTTACTATTAGCTTTTATGTAAGGATGTAACAGTACCAGAAATGTAGTAGTTGGTGCTTATAGGATGTTATAGGACCTTAGCCTTCAGTATCTGGGCTGCCTGCTCAACGAAGTGGGAGACTTATGTTTTTATCTCCAGTACCACTAGAAGAGCAGTTTAGCAAGATTTTGAGTTCAAAATAATCGTTCTTTACTTTGTACTGGGCTTATTTTGCCGTCTCTATTGTCGTTCCCATTAAGTCAGTTATGTTGGCAACCCTCAAAAAATGAGCTGTAGGTTGTTGCTGCTGCTGTGCACATACCTATGCTGTGTACCTGTAACTGTTTACCTGAGATGACCATATTAGGGATATGTAGTGATATGCTCTGTATACAGAGCCAGACTCATTTGAAACTTTGCTCATGTTCATGACAAACAAATATTGTAACAGTATATATAAAAGAAAAATCCAAACAGGTCTACTTTAATCCATTTAGGTCCATTCACTCCTTATCATAAGAGTGTCCTCGATATGAATTGCACTCAGTTTAGTACAGTAGGGCTAATAGGAAGTGATCACACTTCCCTCAAAATGATCGATTTAAGGAGAATTGTCCATAAATCGAGCAACTATGTCCTCTGATTACACAGCATATGTTTGAATTTCTTTGCAGTGCGTGCTAAATGAGTGATGATAGGGACTGAAGATGGATTATAAGCAGACTGAAGGCACAGAGTTAAAAACATGAGTGGGACTCTACTGCAAAAGAAAACATGGCACCATACAATGAAATGTTATAGCAGCTTGCTGTTACTATTTTTCTCCCTTGAGGCATCGACATGTTCAGTGTGTAACACTATTCAGAAAAATCAGTACATTCCCTTTATTTTTAAAGCATTTTTTTACATTTGGGGTTTTAACTTAGTGATCTGGTTATATTTTTTCCAGTAAACGTATATCTGTAATTTATTGGTCACCGATGCAAAACGTGCAGTATGTTATTGGTTGCTGTGGCAACTGCTGGGACAACCAGGGAGCCAAAGAGATCCTTTCACCCTATACTTTTGGTAACTGTCATATTAATGCTACAACAGCCTTGAGGAGGCTCTTTCCTCTAATTATGGGTACTTGGGTGTGTTGTTGATGATACTCAGCTGCGGCTTGTATTCATCACATCACTCCCGTATCCGTAATTGTGAGAGAGCATCCTCTAGCTATTATCTGTGCAGGTGGCCTGCTGGGGATGTGAGACCCCAGAGGGAAAACCGTATAATTTGAAATTCTTTGGATATGCAGGGGACAACTGCAAGAGATCATTGAGGGACGCTGAAATTTAATGGAGCATGAGTATAGAAACATGCAGCCTCATCCAGAGAATAAAAATTGTGTTCAGACAGATACTGAAATGACCTCTTCTACTTAATCTGTATTTGTAATGCTCTTTAATTGCCTGGGCTGAAAGCACTCATGCAGGGTAGATGGAATACATTTGCACGCCAGTGCAGATTCATCCTCACTATGGTCTTAGGGTATTTTAGTGGGGGTACGACTAACAGAAATGATTGAATTCTACTTAATGGTTGTAGATATTAGTTGAAACTGGGGGATAGTAAAAACATTTGCAGTTGTCACCCGTCCTTTCACTTAAGCAACCAAAGCACATTCGCCTGATGGAAAGTGTCAGAATAAAAACACTCAATTGCAGAAAATGAAATAATGGGTATTACATAATACAGATGCAAATTCTTAATGTAATGTGTGTAAAAAAGCAAGCGTGACATGTAGCATAAAGGTATCCTGATGGTTGGAAACACTGCCAGTGAGCTATATTAATGCAGGCCATTCTCCTGAAATAAGATTATTATAATATACACAGGCATTTGCCTCAAGTTCTGAAAAAACAACATACATTTTTCAATATTTTAAGTATGCAGATGTGCAAAACTTGCATAACTTAACCAGCACTTTTTAAAAAAAAAAATCTGCAATATTTCAACCAATAAAATATTGACATTTATCATCATAAACAAGAGGGGAGCATCACACACTCTCACACAGATAATGAAAGGACACTACACAGAGCCTGGAAGAGGCCTAATGATTGATAATAATGGTACTCCTCTTTAAAATTAAACAAGAGTCACTGCCGTCTCTTTTGGTCTTCCCCTCTTCTCCAGCCTTTTGTTCTCCATTTCAATTTAATTAGATATGGCACAGACTCTCAGTCTCTCCCTTTTCAACCACACATGCGTACACACACTCCCACAAACAAACAAAGATCTGGAGCATAAATGTTATTTGCAGATGGCTCTTTGAGAATTAAAAAGCTCTGCTTGTATACAACACACATGAGAAGAGACGCACAGAGGGAAGGCAAACAGACAGAAAGCGAGACGGACCATATGCCCAAAAATATGTGGACAGGCTACAGTCAGAGTCAAAGTTTTAATCAATCAAAAACTGAATACTCTCTTACGGGTAATTGGCGTATCCGTAATGCTCTTTAGCTACATTAACAAACAGCTCATCTCCCTCAGTGTGTGTTCAGTTTTTATATTTGTGGACACACACTATGACAGGACTGCATTTGACGTGCTCTCGCTAGTTAGCAGTTTTAGAAACAGAAGTAGTCTGGTGTGAGGATAAAGAAGAGCTGGCATGGAAAAAAGAAGCTGTGTTGGTTCTTTGAGCACAATTATGTTATATGTGATGCAGGATTAAGCTACAAGGTATGTAATTACTACAAGGAAGGGAAAAAAAACACATTAGGTTTGTTTCAGTATCTTCAAACAGCCACATCACTTAATGTGCTGAATAGGGGCAATTTAAGCAGAGATGCCCAGATCGCCCTCACCCCAGCCACCGACTCCACCTGTTCCGGGGACACACACACACACATTCCGATCACAATTGAGAAATGTAATCTCTCCAGCATGTCCTGGGTCTGCCCTGGTACCTCCTCCCTGTCGGACATGTCTGGAACTCCTCAGTTAGGAGGTGCCCGGGAAGCATCCTGGTCAGGGGCTCGAATCACCTCAACTGGCTCCTTTTGATGCGGAGGAGCAGTGGATCTACTCCAGTTTTTAATGGTCTAGCTCCTCAGTCTATCCCTGAGACTGGACCCAGCTCATTTCTGCTGCTTGTATCCATGATCAAAGTTGTTGTGTCGCTACCCAGAGCTTGTGACCATAACTAGTAATAGTGCATGATCCCATCATCAGGCGGTGATCAGTTGACAGCTGTGGTGTGACAGTGTGATTAAAAAATTGATCATCGACCTTTGGCCTATGGTGTCCTAGTGACATGTCTATTCATGGACACCCTTATGTTCAAACATGGTTTTAGTTATAGACAAACTGCCGTTAGCATGCAATGTCGATGTTCAGGTTGGGCAGGCCATTCCTCCCAGTCACATTTTCCATCTCACTGTCATTTCCCACGTGAGATTTCAAGTCCCTCAGTAGGGCAGTCGAGTCACCAGATGGGGCATCTTTCATTACCCTGCTCAGGGACCCCCAAGAAGGTTGGGTACTTTACACTGTACTTTGAACATACTGAAAACAGTCAGGACCCAACTTGTGTTCAGGTATTTGTGTTAGAGAAGGCTCCCTCTCTAACAGAAAAGGGAATTTCCATGTCCTGTTAGCCAGCCTCAGCAGCCAGAGATTGGACTGCCAAGGCCCAATCCTCACTGCACTGGACCCTTTGGCCCCTTCTCTGGGTGATACTTGGGTTCCAAATAAAAGCAGTGAAAAAATGCGTGAAAATGTCTACTTTAAAGATTTATATGTATTTGAGAAATACTCATTAATGCATAAGACAGTTAATCCTGACATTGATTTTATGTGATAATGCCAGCCCTGTGGTCAGGTATTTGCATCCATTTGGTCATGTGTTGTATGTAGGCCTGTTCCAGTCACTGTTTTCCTCTCCACAGCTCTATTTCTGAACCTCTCCTTCTTATTACACTCCACCACAATATAGATGCTCCTTTGTGTATGTGTGCATGCGTGTGCGCGCACTCAGATGATTGAGGAGCCATCGGAGTGGGTTATTATTAACACAGCTGAGTGGATGGTGTTATCAAGCTGCCTCCATTGAAACCTACCGCTTACTCCCATGTACACACACATACATGCACACACACACTCTTATAGCTCTCAGATTGCTTCTTTATGAAAATGGCCTATGCTTTCTGACTACCCACTCCGTACACACTGAGGTTCGTCATGCGTACTCGTCATGTCTTAAAAGTTCAGCTTTACCTTCTTATAGCTTCTGCTGCACTGATGCTCAGCAGTTGTGCTTGTAATCTACTTCTCTGTTTGGTTTTCAGGGAATACATTTCAAGTTTTGGATTGTGTCGAGCTGCCTCTGCTGCGAATGTGTGTTTGCATTTGTTTGTGTGTGTTTGAGAATATTGTGAGTTTTTGGATCTATATCTCAGCTGTGAGAATCATCACCCGCTTGTGTTCCTGCTGGCACGAACATCAAAGAAATACACAACTAAAGAGCAAGAGCAAGACTCCGATTCACAGAGAGAAGAGAAAAGACTTTTGATTAAAGTCTTCTTTGGATGATGATTATGAGAGGTTTTCCTGCTGAGGGCACCATGCTGACTAACAGTGTTTATCGTTCCCATTTGATGAACAACAAGGATTTCAAAACTTTTCAGGAATACAGCAGCAAATTTTTAACTCTAAAGAAAAAATGGCTTTGAAATATTGTTTTCAAATTCAGGACCTCTTAGTCTTTTCTGTGGTTTTCTTTAAAGACTGTTATTTTTTTACTTTACCTCTGATAACTTAAATTAAATGTCAAAAATATTTTTGAAGTCATATAAGAGGTCAATAAGCAATAACAAGCAGTGAAAAATTATAACTAGCTTTGCAATATTTATTAAACTTCCAAGTATTTATATAAATAATTAAAATTCTTGACCTTGTTTTTTTCCCCGTCATCTTGACATATTATTGACTTATCTGTCAGAATGGGAAAAGAACAAATCAGTGCAATTGTTTCATACCACAATATCATAAATTTCACAGTTGGTGCATTATTAGCTTACATGCTCACCAGCAACTATGTTAAGTACACATATTCTGCTGCTTTTTAATGTCAATATCTAACCTGGTAATCACATGGCAGCAACTTGGTGCGTTTAGGGATGTACACATGGTCAAGACAACCTGCTTAAGTTCAGTCTGATCATCAGAATGGGGAAGAAATATGTTTCAAGCGAGTCTGAATGTGGCATTGTTGTTCGTGCAATACAGGCTGGTCGGAGTATAGAAACTGCTGAGCTACTGGGATTTTCCCCAAATAACTATCTGTAGGATTTACAGAGAATGGTCTAAAACAAGAGAAGATATCTAGTGAGTGGTAGTTCTCGGAGCAGAAACACCTTGTTGAAGCCAGAGGTCAAAGAAAGATGGTCAGACTGTTTTGAGCTTTTGAGGAGACAACAGTAACTCAAATAACTTCTGTGAAGGTTCTCAAATAATCACTTGTTACAACCAAGGTATACAGAAGAGCATCTCTAAAAGTGCAATAAAGCAAACCTAGAAGCAGCAGAAGACCACACCGGGTGTTACCAATAATGCTAGTCCTTTTATGACCACAGTCTACAACGAATCTTCAACCTCAGTCTGCGACTGGGGAGAGTGCCCGCCCTCTGGAAGACATCCTGCATCGTCCCGGTCCCCAAAAAGAACTGGCCCAATGAGCTGAATGACTTCCAACTAGTGGCACTGACGTCACATCTTATGAAGACTCTAGAGTGGCTCTTCCTCAACCTCCTCTGACCACAGGTACAACATGCCCAGGACCCACTACAGTTCGCATACAAGCCGGATGTCGGAGTGGAGGATGCCATCCTGTACCTCCTACATAGAGCCCACTCACACCTGGACAAGGGAAAAGGCACGGTCATGATCCTGTTTCTTGACTTTTCAAGTGCCTTTAATACCATCCGGCCCTGTCTGCTTCAGGAAAAACTAAACAGGATGCAGGTGGACCCCTGCCTGGTCGCTTGAATCTCAAACTACCTCACCGACAGACCACAGTACGTCAGGCTGAAGGACATCACGTCTGACACTGTGGTCAGCAGCACAGGAGCACCAAAGGGAACTGTGCTGTCCCCTCTTCTCTTCACCCTGTACACCTCTGACTTCTGCTATAACTCTGAATTATGCCATATTCAGAAGTTTGCGGACGACGCGGCCATCATGGGGTGTATCTGGGATGACCAGGAAGAGGAGTACAGGAGTCTGGTGAGGAACTTTGTCACATGGAGTCACACAAACCACCTGCAACTCAACACCTCAAAGACCAAGGAACTGGTTGTGGACTTCATGAGGTCCAGACCAGGTCCACTGCCAGTTCAGATTGAGGGAGAGGAGGTGGAGGTGGTCAACACATACAAGTACCTCGGGCTGTGGATGGACAACAAACTGGACTGGTCATGCAACACGCAGCACCTGTATAAAAAAGGCCAAAGCAGACTGTACTTCCTCAGGAGGCTGAGGTCTTTCAACATCTGCAGGAAGCTCCTGAGGATGTTTTACCAGTCGGTGGTTGCTGGAGTACTGTTCTATGCTGTGGTGTGCTGAGGGAGCAGCACAGCAAAGAAGAACTCATCCAGGCTGGAAAAACTAATCAGGATGGCTGGCTCTGTGGTCGGCATGAAGCTGGACACTCTGGTGATAGTGGCAGAGAAAAGGACACTAAAGAAACTGCTGGACATTATGGACAATGCTGGGCATCCTCTGCACATGGCCATAAACAACCAGAGGAGTCTGTTCAGTGACAGGTTGCTTCTCCCAAAGTCAAGGACCAACAGACTTATAAACTCCTTTGTCCCACACGCCATCAAACTGTTTAACTCCTCGTTGGAGGGGAGAGGGAGAGGAAACAGGAGGACAAACGAGGGGGGAACAACTAAGCTGTAGTGCCTTTTCACTGTGCAATACTTTTTGTTAATATCCAATGGTGCAATAGACTCACAATACTTGAAATGTGGAATTCCCTTGTATTCTTATTCCTATTTATTCTATTTATCCCTTTTGTATACTCTGTTTTTATATATGTCTCTGTATTTATATATGTCTATATATGGTATATTTCTGCTCACATTCTGTAACTTCTGTCGGTGCTGTGCTATTGGAAACCGAATTTCCCAGAGGAACCCACCCGAGGGATTAATAGTTTCATCTAATCTAATCTAATCTAATCTAATCTAATCTACCCATCTTCTGATGGCTGCTTTCAGAAGGATAATGTGCCTTGTCATAAAGCTCAAACTGGTTTCTTTAACATGGTAATTCACTGTAATCAAATTGCCTCCACAGTCACATAGAGCATCTTTGGGATTTAGTACAAGAAGAGATTCACATCATAGATATGCAGCCCAAAAAATTCCAGCAGCTAGAAATTTTCCAGCAACAACATGATGCATTTGTGTCAATTTAGAGCAAAATCTCTGAGGAATTTTCCCAGTACATTGTTGAATCTATGCCATGAAGAATTAAGGCAGTTCTGAAGTGACCAGGGAGTGTATATTTAGCTACATTTTCTTTCAATAGAATTTGTCACTGTGGAAGTTCTGTAGTTTTTCAGTCTTTTCAGGAAAGTTTGGTTTCTGAGCTTTTACCTTTGAATAGAAAGATGTCCATTTCATTCCAGATCTAAACCCTCTTTTTATATATAATCTATCGGCTTTCTTTGGAGTGCTTCTTCAATATTAAGCTCCTAGTTCTTGGTCTCGTCTTGGGATGCTTTTGAGTCTACAATTTAGAGTCCCCGGATTTTTGTGTTTAAAAATCCAGGGAAATATGTAGACTGTAAATTCTGCTTGATGGAAGCTTTTTAATAGTGAACTTGGGATGTTTGTGAGTGTCACTGGATGTTCTGTCTCTGGAAGATTCACAAGCATTTTTTTACTGTCCAGATGAAAAATAGGCCAAAGAAATGTTTGTTTTTTCCAGTGACAAATTTAACCTCTTACTTTAATATGGAAAGGATCTGTATCATTATTAGTTTGCTAGTATGCAGTAATGAAGTGATGAAGTGCAAACAGCTCTTGGGTTCCAACGTGTGAAGATTTAAATGGCATACTTTATGCATATTCATACCAAAAGAAGAAAAGCAATTCAAGTTAATAAATATCTACCTAGAGAATATAACATTTACAGGCTTGTCTAAGATGGAAAGTCACAAGGACACTTTCTGCTGTTTATGATATATACATATACATATATATATATATGTACTTTTCCCCCCCTGACACTGCATTTTGAGCTGCTGAGCTTTAAACTTTCCATGGAGCTGTGAGCTCTTCTGTGTTTTTAGCTGGGAGGCAGAGGAGATAGACAGGTGATGGCTGAGATATCAGTGTGTGCGACTGTGCGAGTGTAGATGGAAAGCGCAAGATGAGAAGACTTGCTGTAGGTTATTTATCTTCCAAGATGCTGGCTTAGCTGAGCTGTCAGCAGCTTATAGTGTGTATGTGTGCGTGTCAGTGAGAGGAATAGGCACACATTTTGCTAATATGCTTATTGATCCAGTCATCTGACACTACTCATCTTGTTAGAGCGTCCATCTACTGAGCCCTGACTGGAGTACTTAAGTAGCTGAAATGTAGTCAAGCTAAGATCAATTATTACTCTATTTTAAAGTTATTTTTGATTTCTTTTTTTAATGTCATTGATCATCTAAGGGCTAAAGGCAATTACTACTTGCAAGGGAAAAATGTGTGTTCACTGCAGTATATATCTCTTTGTGACATGGTTCACCCAGCAACCATTTGCCAACCAGGTGGGGAATACATGTTTCTCCTTTTCAACTGGTCATCGCCAGAGGTCGGTCTTGTGATGGAAGCCTTAGCTGAAGAAAAACATTTCAAAAAGAAGTTAAAACAAACTTTAAAATATGCATGAATACATTTAAGGCCTAGCTAACACAGCTAGCACAGATATTTTACATAGAAGGAAATTAAATCACTTCCTGCTCGAGAGACATATTGCTGCTTCTTACAATATCTTGCAGCTCTAAAATATCTGTATCTTCCCCTTGTACCCTCATGCACTAATAGTGGATGGGTTCTCTAAAGTGATTTACAAATGCCATTTCATGATCGGCCTCAGTACAAGAAAACACTGACTACTGCCAACTCATCTCAACTCATTAATATGTAACTATAAATATCAGCCATGCATGCCATTGTCAGGATTTTACTGTACAACGTAACGGGTACATGAATATGTCTGTCAACTCTGCAGGATTCCTTTTTTTTTTTTCTTTCAACCTGCTGATTGTTTATACGAGACGCAGTCATAACATCATACAAGTCTGCTCATAAAAAGCGAAAACATTGCCTTAATTAAATTCAGCTGCCTTAATTAAAGTCCCCTCCTCGGGTAGTACTGGAATACTTCCAGGGCTGCAGCAAGGAAGTGGAAGTCATGTTCCTATTTTGGGGAAGTGGATGAAATCACAGCCAGGCATGTAGCACAGTTGGTGGCAAAAATTGTGTTGATGTGGCAAAAATAAAAGATAAAAAAAATAAAATTCAGTTTTCTTTTTGCCAGCAGACAGTTTACGTGGTGCGCTTCCCTCAGAGAGGCATCTGACCTGATGCACTTTAGGGCTGTTAGGAGAAAGAGTTGTGGCAGCGTTATTCGATAGGTGGGGAGTGCAGCATGTCTTGAACCTCCAGGGCAAAGTTGATGAATAACATCAGAGCTGCACACACACACTTAAACAACACCAAACAAAATGATCCAAATGCAGCCATTTACCCTCCCCAATAGATCATGTTCATTGCTATGGCAACTGCTGACAGCCAGCAGTCACTGTTGTCATGGGAACAGCTTGACAGGCTCCTAAAGAGAAGAGGAAAAGGGAGGCGGATGTAGGAGAGGGTAAGGGAAAAATGGAAACAAAGAAGGAACTAGCACAGCAGCAAATTACACACGCCGTGTGTTTTTAAGCTCGTGTGTTGCATTAATGTGTTTCATAGTTTAATTTGTTTGTCCGCACAGTTTTTTAAAATCAATGTTGGCTCCTAACTGACCGAATAAGCAAAATCTATTAGTTTATTGTGCACTTGGGGGTTACCTTTCACATGGTGTGTCTAGTAAATGGCAAAATTTAAACTGGAAAAAGAGAATGGTACCAAGTGGAGTTATAAACAGAGATTACTGTTTATTTATCTTATTTTACTTTAGTTTGTTTGTTCAGCTTGAATGTGTCCTCCACATCTCTCCTCGCTTCCTTCTTCCTTCATTTTCCACCCATATTTTCCCCTCCTTCATCTTCCTCCCTTCCTCCACTCCATACTCCTGTCCACCTCATGGAAAAGCTTTTAGATGATTAAAACACAACAGTGTATTCTGTTTTCGTATTTCTTTTTTCCCCAGCATCATTATTATTCACCATCATTATGCCTCTCTGACAGTTGATTCTCTTGAAATAAAGTATAGTGGGTCTTTAACATCAGGGGACTGTGTTTTGTTGATTCTCAAAGGATGAGAAAAACTTGGAATTAATGGCCAGGCAACAAAAACAACTATGTTTCTAATTATTTACAAGGTTTATTGAGTAGCTTTTGAAAAGAAAGTGACTGTCAATAGAGTCAAAGTCAAAAGGTGTAACAGATGGCAGCAATCACTTTGGACCAGATTTGAAAAGGAAATTCCTCTACAAGTTGTGATGAACTTGCTGCAGGATGGTGAATTAACTGCAAAACCTGAGCTGACTGGCAACCTTGCGTTTACATAGAAATAAATCTAGAATGCAACCAGTTGGCAACCAGTTGTATTAAGTTCCCTATAGGAGAGAAGCTTCCAGGCAAGATGTGCAGTCAGTCTGAGTTGAAGACCCGTTGCCTCCCACCAGGCAACCATTGCAGTTGCTTTTGTGATCAAAATGTGTCTGCAAAACTACTTGCAATTGGTTGCTGAATGTGTTTTTTCTTCTTTCTTTTTCTTCTTCTTCTCATCACAAGAAGGTTGCAAGAAGGTCCAAACTTGGTGGCACCAGTTATTCGTCTGGAAAAACAACTCTTCGCTTTCAAAATACTACTACACGCAGCATGGCATTAGTTTTTTTTCCCTTCACTTTTTCATCATATGATTGAACTGGGAGTAGAAAGTTAATACAGGTCCCCTCTCATTATGCAGCACAACACTCCTGGCAGCAAACATTATTACATGTTGAACCCCCCATTGAAAAGCTTCAGCTGGCATTTGAGCTATATTCACGCAAGAAAATTACAGGCGGTATATCAGATGTTCCGGCACTAATGTGTAGCATCGCTCGTATGCCAAATCAAAGTAGCCAATAATCCTCTAAAAATATGTGGCATACATACATGTCAGACTCACATTTCTCTGCATCATAAATGCGTACGTATTCTGGTGCATAAACATTACAGGCAAGTGTGTAAACACCTTAATCTGTCCTCCTCTTTGCTCGCAGTATTTGCACCAGCAGAATTTTTGTGCTTCCCTAAACACAGTCTCATTTAAAAACCTTTATTTTTGCTCGCAGTACTGCTGTTGCCCTGCTGTTCCTCCGTTTTGAAGAGCATTCATTTAAAAAAACAAAAAACCCACATTTCATCTCTTTTGCCGTCTGAATGGTCACTGTGATGCCTGGCAAGAAGAAATGAAAACATGTTTGCTCTCTGAATTCAGAGCATTAGAGGGAAAAACTGGGCTGCAGTGGAGAGTACTTGGATGACACTGAATGAAGGATGGGTCAGTGGATGAAAAAATGATTATTAGCACTACTGGCTTGTGGCTGCTCGGAGGATAGAGATTTCAACCGGAGCTGTTTTTTTTCTCTCTCTCTCTCTTTTTTTAAGACTTTACTCCAAATATGCTTCTATGCTGGGAATCCAATATGAGATCAACTGAGCCAGTGATGGTTTTTATGCGTGCCTCACACACACATGCATGTGCGCATTCCTTACACAGGGTTGACAGATTGAAGAGGTGGAGCTTAAACTACCCAGTCCGACCCTGGCAACAACATCACAGTGATGCAACAGTACATGCACGTGTGTGTATGTGTGTCTAACCGATGACTCACTAGTAGCTAACGGTTTAAGATGTACTGAGGACCTGATTAAGGCTTACATATTTCCATTTTTTTCCCAGTTTATTTCTATTCTATGCAATTTGCAAAAACAAGTGCACACACACACAAATGCACTCACTGCATTTAAACTGAGGCTGATGACTAGCTGTGTACCATGTCCTGCTCCTTCCAAATGCCGCTGTCACATCCTGTAAATACGAGTGTACCATCTGTCCACCCGACTCTGCCTTTCTGCCTCGCTGCTGCTGCTCCTCAGCTGAACTCCTGAGTGAGCAGTTGAGATCACCAGAGATGATCTATTTTTCAGTATGTCCTCTGAAATTGAGATGAGTTTCCTATGAGGGGAACATAGGAAACATTCTTTTGTTGCTGTTGTTTAGTTGGTGGAAAACATCAGCTATAAAAGCTGGAAGAAACTTTGTGAACTTTTTTTTGTATTTTAGATCTTGCAGAGGGTTTCATCACAGTCTTGTGAAATAATGTAGTAGTTTGACTTTTTAAAGAGCCTCTTCTCTCTAAGTGGCCTGTGATTTACTTCTTAATGGGCTTTTATAACAGCAAAACATTAGTTGTGCTGCTGTACTTCAACTTTTTTTTAGTACTAGCATTAGTCTTGTTTTCCTTTTTGTTGTTTTATCTGTGGTGTTAGCAGTTGACATCTCAAAATCCGCTGGTAAGTTGCTTGCTTAGCTCAGATTGATGCAGTCCTTTGAGGTTGAAAGTTTTTGTTGGATGTAGACGAAGCTTTTATTGTATAATCTGGATAAAGTGTGCCACTTTGCAGCCATCATACCACAGTAACACAGCTTGTGGTGAAGCCCATTCGCCTTTCCCCAGTCACGACCTGCCATTTTTACTTTTAGAGCTTAAAATGTTAGCTAGGAAAATCACCTACATCAGTGTGATCAAATATATGATGAAAAGATATGTGTGCACACTCTCACCTGATCCCTTCAGATGATTGCGCTGAACAACTCGATTTTACCAGTCAGAGTATCCAGTGGCTTCATATGGCAGTGATGATTATTATTTTTATTATTACTCATTTATTTATTTTTAATTGTTTTTTGGTCTTTTACCTTTGTGAACAACAGATGTGGAAAAACAAGGCTGCTGGTGGCACCTTTTTACTTACCTCCAGGCTAAATCCCCCATGGAAGTGAAGTGTATTTCAAAAGGTTGTCTGGGGTCTCAGGACAGAGTGCCTGCTTTCTTGAGAAAGGTCGCCAGTAATTCAGGGAAGATTGCACCTCTCTTCCATGCCATCAGCTCTTGGGATTGTGTGCTGCCTTTCTACCTTGTCTGTAATATGTTTGCCACATGCATAAGTGAGCAGGCTTGAGAAGAGAGTTGAAGGCCTGTTGACACATGAGGCTATCTTACAGTCATTTTGACATTTTCTTTATTCACATTGTCAGCTTACATTTATACAATTTCCATATAGAGTTGTTCATTGTTTGAGTAAAATACCACATGATGAACCGCCAGCCACTCTGCTAAAGAGACTGGTAGGGTTGTTCAGATTACCTATTACAGTTTCCAAATGCACTTTATGGATTGCTTCAAACGCATCTTACTAGTTATAGTGGAAGGATGGTGTTCCTCTTACCATGCATAGCAGCATTTTTGAGATGTATATGATACAATGGAAGAATCTATGATAAGTGTTTTATTCCAAGAAATGCCTAACTTTTTTCAAAAACTGTGGTTGGGCTAATCTGGATAATCCATAGATTTTACTCTAAACAGACTTCAGTGAGAGCAGAGAATTTGTTCCAGTGACACTGCAAAGATTTGTTGGTTAAGGAGCAAATATATAATTATATAGGCAAAACTGTTTGGCCTCACTCACAGTTGGGAACACTTGTACAATGGTGTGAAAAAGTGTTTGCCCACTTCTTGATTTCCAATTTTTTGGAATGTTTAAAAGTTTCATATCATCAAACTAACTAGTCAAAGATAACACAAGTAAACACAAAATGCAGTTTCTAAATGAAGGTGTTTATTAGTAAAAAATCCAAACCTACATTTATTAGATTAATTTAAAAAAAAATCTTGGTTTCCAAGTAATTTTAGACTTCATAACAAAATATTTTAATTTAAGTCAAAGGTACAGGCTAAGTAGAAGGACAAATTGTTTTGAAACCCTCCTGCTGTCTCAGTTCTGCTATAATTTAAACAACTGTGGTGATAATTTTTTAACAATGTGTATAAGTGTTATTTTTTCCCCAGTACCTCACTATAGCAGTGGTGCCCAAGGCTTTCAAGTGTAACTGTAATCTGAGTCATCTGCCATGCTAAAATAAGATACTAAGCATTGTTCATCAGAAACACAGATGGAAAAAAAAAAAAGACATAATGGTGGCCTTAACATAAACGTGGGATGGTAATCATGAACCAATTTTACCCAATCAGAACTGCATCCCTTCAAGATTATCTATTTATTTTTTCAGCCTGTTTCGCAAAGTGTCAGAGGAAAGTGGCAGGACTGCAACAATAACTCAGAAAGCTGCTTGTTATAAACAAAGTATGCAGAAGAGGTTTTTTTTAAATGCACAGCATATAGAACGTTTAAGCAGATGGACTACAGCAGCAGAAGACCACACTGTGTGCCTGTCCTGTAAGTTGAGAACAGTAAACTAGGCTGCAATTTGCACAGGCTCACCAAATTTGGACAATAGAAAACTGGATAAAAATTGCTTGGTCTCATGAGTCTCAGCTTCTGCTGTCACATTAAGATGGTAGAGTTAGAATTTGGTGTAAAAAACATGAAAGCATGGAGTCAGCCTGCCTTGTATCTACAGTCCAGGCTGGTGGTGGTGTAATGATGTGGGGGTATATTTTCTTGGCACACTTTCGGCCCCTTGGTACGAACTGAGCATCATTTAAACACCACCGCATACCAGAGTATTGTTGCTGACCAGATCACAGTGTACTCATATTCTGGTGGCTGCTTCCAGCATGATAATGTGCCATGTTACAAACTGACTGAGAAACTGAGAGTATGGTATTGACACGGCCTGATTAACAGCAGAGCAGATTTGTGAGAGCATTGGATTGATTTCTAGATTCTGCTGGAGGTAAAGGTGGAAAATATGTTGTTTTGAGTTTACTGACCTTGTGACCCATGAATAATATACCTTTTCTCATAGCAAGGTGTATGTTGGTTTTAAAGAAAACATCAGTATTCAGCTTTGCAGAATTTTCATTTATTCGTGTCTATAAAGAAAATGACCAGAAAGCATCCAAAGGATTTGGAAGTCAGGTACCATGTGTGAAAGGGACTTTGTTAAACTTGGACATTAAGCTCGTAGAGCTGCTCAAAATTTAACACATTTCTTGTGATCTCAGTGTGTGCTCTAATATATATATATTTTTTTTAATATCAGCCCACTGCATCTAGTAGCTTTAATCCAACGTCCATTCACACTTTGCTCTGTAGCACATCCAGTTCTGCAAAATGGCTTTTATATCATGACTTAGAGGCAGGTTTTCTATTACTTTTTTTCCCTGTAACAAGTTCAATTTGACTGAATAATGGGAACATTCTCGCTGCCGCAACATTTCTGCACCAGTCTGCGTTTCACTCGAGCTTTCAGGAAGAATGGCCTTTGCTGAAAGGCTGTAGTGCTGCACGAAGAGCTAAAGCCATCTCATCTCAGTCAGATCTTAATGCATTCAGAACTGCAGCTTTTCATCAGTGTTATGGAGGAAATTATAGGCAGACTGCTACAGCCCATTTCTTCTTGCGAAGCCTTACCTTAAGACTGTAAGATGCTCAGTGAAAACATACCCACACATACATAAACAGGAATGATGGTGATGAAGTCATGATGATAGGCTGTCACACTGTGGAGCGAACATGTGGGCTAACATTTATTTTTCTGTCTGTCTTTTTTTTCCCTCCCACTCTTTGACTCCTCGTTCTCTCTTCTTGCTTTTATTTGTCCTTCTCTCTCTCTCTCTCTCTCTGTTTCTATGGGTCTGTCTTTTTAGTCCACTCCACTGCACCTGGCAGCAGGATACAACAGGGTGAGGATAGTTCAGTTGTTACTACAGCATGGAGCAGATGTTCACGCCAAGGACAAAGGGTATGTACAGAGAAAACGACAAGGGGAGTTTAAGTGGGGGAAAAAGGCACCTGAATTCAGGTTTTTCTTAAAAACTAAACATCTTAATGGTAACATATCACAACTGGGGTAGTGTTGCACTGCTATTTATGAGATAGAATTATGAGATTTTGCTATAGCCAGTAGGATGAGTCTCCTTAATCCATCTCATTGGATCATAAGATTTAGGTGGGGAAATATACACATTCTGTTGTTGGCGTGCACAGAGTATGATGCACTGCATTCTGCAGAAGCCCTTGAAGCTCTTTTCTGCAGTTTCTGTCATATTTCAGGCCTGCTTATAGAACAAAGTGACTGGGCGTGCATAAAAAGTTAGTGAGGGTGGTCTCTGCTTATGCAGCTACACAAAAACCTGGAAACCATTCTAATGGCTGTCAAACCACGACTCTATTGATGTAAACTGAGATGTCAAAACTTGTCACTAGGGGTGCGGGGAGGTTGTCAAATGTCATTTACGTTTTTTCCCCTTATAGACTCCAACACTGAAGGTACTTATATCTCACCTGACCGAGGTGGACACGAGAATGCACATGTGCAGTAGAGCTGGACTGGACTTTAAATGATCCTCAGTTCAAACAGTCTAAGCAAAGTAGACGAATTAGTAGATGAATGAGCGTCCCTGCCTGCTGCACTTTCCACAAAACCAAACTTATTATCCGGTAGCGAGAGCACGTCTGCTACGTGTGCTCTGTGTGAGAAAGTCGTGAGACACCCTCAACCTTTTATGTAGTGCCGCTATGATGTTAACATCTGAGGCACTCGATGTGTAACACTGATTAGCAGGATGTCAGCATGACAATGTGACCAAGATATCAAATGTGGTAAATGGTATTTTTACTGAACGTCAGCATGTTAGTGTAAGTGTCACATTGTTGAACTCGGCACACATTTTGTGTGTATTTAGAATTGTTAGCACTGATATTTGTTTATAATGAGAAGTCTTCTGGGTTTTCTGTTTTTTTTCCAGGGGTCTGGTGCCGCTTCATAACGCCTGCTCTTATGGACACTATGAAGTTACTGAGCTGCTGCTAAAGGTACAAACACACATACATCCTGTTTCTGAATATACTGGGTCAGTGGACCTTAATTCATAATAAGAAGCTATAAATGACGTCCTAAGACCTGCTTTGTTAGTTCATTAAAAACATGACACATTCATTGTAAACATGCACCAGAACCGATGGCATCGTACCCTTTTGAGCAATCCAAAATCAATAATGATAAAATTGCTGTCAGTAATCCCCTCTGTGCTTTTTTTTTTTCTTCCGCTATTTTTTCCTTCGCCAGCACGGGGCCTGTGTGAATGCCATGGATCTGTGGCAGTTCACCCCTCTACATGAAGCGGCGTCTAAAAACCGAGTGGAGGTCTGCTCTCTGCTGCTGAGCCACGGGGCTGACCCGACCCTGCTCAACTGCCACAGCAAAAGCTCTGTGGACATGGCACCCACTCCCGAGCTGAAGGAGAGACTTACATGTGAGTGTGGCTCTTAATTTACATAAAGTGCAGCTGCAGAGTACAGCACAGCGAAATGAGTCATCGTGCTGAATTAATGAACGGTTTGTTTTAGAAAGGGCATATTTACACGGGCTATGTTTGGAACAGTTGATTTGAAATTATTTTGAACATGGGAGTCTCAATCTTTTTTTTTCTTTTTTTTTTTTGACAGGGGATTGGTTGCCTTGGAAGCAAATAACAAAGGGATTATTAGTACAACAGAGAGACTGATATGATTATTTTGATAGCCAGCAGTTTGATGTAGAATCATTTCTTGAAAGAGCCTCATATTCACCTGTTTCTTCATGTGGACTTGACTAGTGGAAAAGCCACAGATTAAAAATACATGAAAGTCAGCCAGGGATGGGAATTGGACTCGATTCCCATCCCTAAAGTCAGCCACGGTTCAAATTGTTACAGATTTCCTCGGCTATATAAAACATTTTATTGTATTTATTCGTGTTTTCACGGTGCATTAATCCAATCCCTGCCTTTAAAATTGATTTTTCATTATAAAAAATGCCTTGAACCTGGACTACACAATTTGTGTTTTAACATGAACTCTTTACTTTAAATTTCCACAAACAAGCTTCCTGATTTTAAATTAGTTTATTTTATTTTGGTTTATTCACTATATTATAATATGTAAATAAACTGCTTATATACTCGTGTCCTTTATGAAATTATCTGTTTTCTTTGAAATATTAGTTCAGTTCACATTACACTGCAACTAATATTTGAATAGAGATCCGTGATGTATTAATTAAATAGAGACTACACCATAATTAAGTTCATTTTCATCGTACTTTCAGGATGCAGCCACCGCAGAGTAAAAACGGGTTGGATAATCCTTTGTTTTTGCCAGAAAGCCCTCTGCAACTCGAGTTAATTAGTGGGTCAGCTCTCTTTTTCTTTCGCTGCACTTGTTGCCTCATCTCCGTGATGAAGCAGATCAAAACAAAAATCAAATGCCACGCGAATCATAAGCCATCAGAAATGTTTTCACAACTGCAGGATGACGGTTCGTTTTTGATGATTCTGTGTTGTCGAAAACGCATCTCAGTCGGGCGTTTGCTGCAGACTCATCACAGGAATATAAAAATATAAAAACAAAGACTTCCTGGACAGATCTGATGCTGCCAGCTACAGATATATTTTTTAAGCCAGTTGGTTAGTAGCTTACAAAGTACAGTTGTTATGAAGGGGAAAACTTACTATAGAAACATTAATGTGCTCAAGTTGGGCAAATTTTGGGCAAATCTACTTAGATTGACTTGCTTTTGAAGCTACTTTAAAGTGAACCAATCCAGGAACTGCAGTTTATGGCACTTAAGTGTTCAACTTACTATCTGCTAAGCTTCCCATAAGTTACTGAGCTTCCCAGTTATGCTTGTGGTGTCCGTGCCTTTTGGAGCTTTTGTTTTAATTTAAGCTGACAAATAATGTGTGTTCCGCTTTATTTAATTATTGGTATTTGTATGCCTGCATCTTGCCTCAGGGTCCAAAAAACAGCAAAAAAGGAAAATAAAACAGGACGGCAACAGATGCACCGCTAAAAATGGCTTCAAAATGGGACAAACCAGTGGCTCTGTCCATCTTTTCTAAACAGTTTATGGATATGGTTACATTTACAAAGAGCAGACGTGCAGTTCATCTCGTATTTTTCTTTTTTCTCTGAATAAATTATTTAACCAGCACAGACTGCGAAAAGAGAATTCTTTATTTACTTTTTACATTTATTTTAACATTTCATACACACTAATTAAGCCTTGTGGAAAGGCTGTCAAGTTCTTCATTTTAAGGGGTGGCAAACTTTATCATTCCAGAGTATCTGTGTATTTCTGACCAGCAGCTATGAAAAATTAGTTTGGGTTTTGCAGAACAAAAATGTCATAACTCGCTACTGTTTCCCTTTCATCGGCTGTACTTCTACGTCTTTAATTTTTTTCTTTCTTAACCACGTGACCTTGAAGATGGCGCCATTTATCTCAACGTCTGATTAGAAATGCATGAATGCTGTTGGCTCGGTCCGTAGATAGGACGGGCTCCTTTTATTCAGCCTGAAATGCTTCTGAAGCAAAATAGTTTGTTGTTTGTAATTTCCAGACCCCGGGGGGATAATCACTTCTTTCCGCTCCAACTCCACCACAGAGACTGTTGCATCATATGTCATTAGCTCTCTGGTTGGGGGAAAAAATGAAATTATCTTTCTGAAGTATTGTTATGCTGCAGGGTCATTGCAAGTAGAATAATATATTGTAACAGTGGCTGAGAGCGTCATAATTCAGGTTTTGGGTGGTAAGCTACATCATTTGCAGCCTTTTGTTTTGTAGGAAACCTCACAATGACAACTGAAGCTGTTTTCTTTATAAAAATGTTGACATTTTCTGTGCGCGTATGTGTTCAGATGAGTTTAAGGGCCACTCGCTGCTTCAAGCTGCTCGAGAAGCCGACATGGCCAAGGCTAAGAAGACCCTGGCATTGGAGATCATCAACTTTAAACACCCACACACACATGAAACTGCCCTGGTAAGATTTGGATGCGTTTTAAAACACGGGCTCTTATATTGGTGCAGACGTGTTGAGATGACGTGTGCTTCATGTGCGTTTGTTAGCATTGTGCAGTAGCGTCGCCTCACCCCAAAAGGAAGCAGGTGACCGAGCTGCTGCTGAGGAAAGGTGCCAACGTCAACGAGAAGAATAAAGAGTGAGTATTGTTTTCCGCTGCATGCACGGCTCATAAACACAAAGTGAGAGCATTATATGTTTGTCAAGGTGACTCCAGCAGTGGATTTATGTTAGAGGTGAACAACACCAATCACTTTGCTGACGTGAATTGCCATTGCAAGGCGAAGTGGTTGCATCACTGCTCAGAGACACTTCAGCAGGTGAACGCACCGTTGTTCACACGACCTGACAATCAGCGCCGACAGAAATCGTCTGCTCTTCAGACACTCAGTCTGCTGCCAGCCTCGGGCTTCAGCTCAGTACAAAACTGTCCTGAATAATTCCAGTATTTAAAGCTTAAGATATGACCTATAATGCTTATTTCCAGCTCCATATTTTCATTTTTGGACTTTTCTAAGATGGCTTAGATGGCTTTCCTGATTCATAGACCTCAATAATTCTTTTGATTATGATACTTTTTCTGTTCAAAATAGACTGGCTCCTGATTAAGTGTGGTTGACTGAACATGTTTAGTAGCAGTGACCACTTGTAACAGTATATTTGCATGACAGGAATAAGGAAGAGTACAGGAATCCACTTTAATAGCTTTCTAAGTGAGGTATCAGAATAAAGTACTGCTAAGCTGAAGTGATGTGCTTAGTGACAAATGAGAACTGATTTGGTCAGTGGGCATGGTGATTCAGTGCTTTCTCTTGGAAATTTCTTAGAAATGGGCCTCTTCACACGTTGGGCTCTCCAGCCCTGCTGCTCTTACAGCAGTGGGACTGAAGCTACAATGATAGCGGACCATGCAACAAATGATGTCATACGAATGTGTCATATATATATAAATAAATACATATAGATACCTTATACTGAAATCAGAATAAACGCATTGCTGAATAGATGATTCTGTAAATTTCTTTTTTGTTTTTTAACCCAGAAGAAATGTAGTACTATAGTACATGGAGTGCAAAAACAGGGCTGACTTCATCTCAGGGTTGATGACTCGTGATAATATCCAACCTCATTCTGAGAACGTTTGGGCATTGCATTTTGTTTTACAAACAATCTGAACGATCTAAAGTTGAGCAGTTATATTTATTCCCTAATGCTCTCCCCTCCCCTCTGTAGTTTCATGACTCCTCTTCACGTGGCAGCTGAGCGGGCGCATAACGACATTATGGAGGTGCTACAGAAACATGGGGCAAAGGTATGTCTTACTCTTCTTCCTCCATGTATAGAGAGTGTATCAAAAAGAATCATCCAATTTCAAAGTGCTTTAATTTAGTGGTTGTTCACCGGTAATGTTAAATGGAGAGGATTGGTGAGTTTGTTTTTCACACTAATCATCATTAAAAAAATTCTAAAAAGAAGCACTTTACTGTGTTACTGCCCAAAGTTTTGGGTAAATGTTTCTGCAAACTGAACAATCTGGTGTGAGACCCTCAAAACAATGGTGTTTTTCTAAAGATGGCATTTTTATTCAGCTATTCAGCAGGCATACATTGTGAATTCAGTTTGGAGAAAGAACCAGATTTTTAGCAGCACTTGTGGTTGCGTCACTGTGAGAATGCTCTACAATCAAGGCGCTCAATGGTATATTTATGTGCATCAGTGTGATGATGTACCTTGATTTGCTGGATTTGCTCAAAAACATTTTTATCCATGAATAGTTTCTCATTTTCATACAACTGACTCTATTGCAATGCACAGAATAATATTGCACCCTTTATTATTTCACCCTGAATCCTACAAATAAGATCCAAGGTTGTTGTGGCATGTTTTGTTATTCAGTTGTGCTGAGGCTTGTCACATAATTGTGTCAACATTATCATATTTATTTACATATTTCAATAATTAAACCCAAAAAAGTCTTGTTTTTGTACATTTTTCTGGACCTTTTGTGAGATGAGGTTAACATGCAGTTGTTTATGAGTGTCTCATTTGGAAACGAGCTGACCTTATTTGGAACATTATTATCTGAACATGACATAAATATGAGTAAACCTAAGCACTTGATCAGTAATAAGAGAGTGATAAAATTACAGATTCAGATTTTTTTTTTTAATGACTATAACTGAAGAGGTCCTTTCTGAATCATTATTCTGAGGTCTTTGTTCTTGCAGGTGAATGCCCTGGACACACTGGGTCAGACGGCATTGCATCGTGCGGCGTTGGCAGGCCACCTTCAGACCTGTAGGCTGTTGCTAGGATACGGGGCAGACGCCTCGCTGGTGTCGCTGCAGGGCTTCACCGCTGCTCAAATGGGAAACGAAGCTGTTCAGCAAATACTCAACGGTAGGCCACCCATTTGTTTCTGTGGGGGCTGCTGAGTGAGTGGGTGGATGTGCATGCAGAAGCGTAGGTGATGTGTTTTGGTTGCTATGCACCAGTTGCAAATAGTGGGATTAACTGGAATTGTTTTTGTGAAGGCCAATATTGATATTTTCAGACTGGAGGTGCAGATTTTAACGCAGAGTGAGACAACTCACCTGCTCAGATCTGGAAGAAACTTGGCATCACAGTATATAACTCCTGTGTTTCCAGGTTAAAGGAAATCAGTTTTTAATTGGTGACTAACCCTTGAACGGGGATTAACCCTTGAAGCTCTTTTCTGAGCTGAGTGGCTTCTGTCATATTCCAGACTTGCTTATAGAACAAAATGACTGCATCAGGATTTAGTGAGGATGAGCTCTGCTTGTGCAGCTACATTTGGAAAAACTGAAAAATATGCCAATGTTCGTCAAAGCACATCTTTATTGATGTATTCTGAACTGTCAAAGCTCATCTTTATGGATACAGAAGAAGTTGTCAGATGTCGTCTTCATCGAGGAAAGAATTAAAGCCCACAAATAAAACCAGACCAAACTACTTATTGGGCTGTACAGCTCCACATTCTTTATATTAAGCTGGACACCAAATCAAAACTATTATTAAATAATAGTTTTGAGTTCCCTTAAAGCAGGAATTTTTCACAGGCACTAAGAACCTTCGTAAAGACCCGGTTTGGGGTGAATTAGCCTACCTGAAAGTGGGGCTTGCACTGCTGTACGTCTCTGATTGATCATCAAATCTTTAGAAAATTTTCTGCTCTATATATTTTCCGTAATATATATTACGGTCCAAAGTCTGGACATATATTATGATTGCTCTGAAATGTGTATCAAAAAGGCCTGTCCACATACCTTCAGGCCTTTTTTCACATATTGGAATATGAGGCGATATTTTAACATAAGTATCTCTAAGTCCATTTACCATAAAAGCCTGAAATTTTCACTGGACTTTCCCATCATAAAGTTGAATCAATATCTGTAATTTCAGGCTGATACATTAAAAAAAAAAAAGTCTGCATATTGGCTAGCTAAAATATTTAATATATTTTCCAGTTTTTTAGTTTTTAGGTTTTTTTAATAAATGTCTGGAAATTTATTTGATATATGAAGTTAAAGTTTCACAGCAATCATTTTATATGTCCACATTTTGGACCACAAGTGAAAGGAGAATGCCTGCAGTGATTTAAGATGGAATAATAACCCATCGGTCAGTCTCACAGTTATCTCTGCAGCAGCTAAAAAGCAAAAATTGTCAATTCTAATCTGTAATCGTAACATTCAAACTTGGCTTCACATGCCTGTTTCATCTATACGTCAAGCTTACACATTTTAAATGAAACAAAAGCAAGGACAAAGCAAAAAAAGCAGAAATTCAAAGAATGTAAAGCTTCTGATTTGACAGATTCATTTGTCTCACAGAGAGTAGTGCAAATGGGGACAAAAAATGGTCTAAAGGAACATTTTAGACTAAATGTGGCTTTATTACAGCTTCTCTATAAACTGACAATAACTGCACAACCAATGAAGATTCACAGCACACGGTTATCTCATAGTAAATATTGTGTGTTTGGTTGCTTCTGGGGCAACTCTGGAAATCTAGATTTATGTTGTGTCTCATCCTCTAGCCCTGTGCATAACTACTGATTTGTTTTTTAAATGACAGCAAGTGAATTGAATACGACATCTGTAGCTGCATTAATTGTAGCAGCTGTGTCACCACAGTCGGTTTATCTGCAGCAACCAGTAGACACACATGCTCATAAATTGCCTAATATATTATTTTTGTTTCCTGTTGGTTTGCACTGCATTGTAATTATCAAAGAACAAGTATGACTCATTCTTTTCAGTTTTTGCTATGGTGCAAAACAACAAAAAGGTTTACAAATGTCACCTGGAAGCTTTTTGAAACAGCCGTCTTAAAGTGTACGATGTCTTCCATTAAACATGGCCGCAAATTGATGTGCGTATGTAAGATGAAGTGAATATATTGTCACCTTTTTCCTGTGTTTACAGAGGATAACGCCAGCTTTATGTTGTTGTGTTACAGTCAGCCTTTCATTAATGTTCTTCCAAAGCATGTGCAGGCTGCTTCTGTCGTCTTCATGATTCTTCTGTGTTTGCTGCTCTGTAGAGAACGTCCCAGTGAGAAACTCGGATGTAGACTACAGACTTCTCGAAGCTGCTAAAGCCGGTGACCTGGACACTGTCAAGGTAGATTGGCTGCACTTTGAAAATGACATTTTCACATTGTTGCCTGTGGAGTGTTATGCTGCAATCACAGGAAAATGGTGGAGACTGTAGCATGACCAAAGTTATTGTGACTGTTTGCAATCGTGTTTAAGACGGTTGCTTCGAAGATGAGGACCAGGATTATGACCGTTTGCAGTCGGTTGCCATCTTCCAAACAACTTCAGTGCATCAGAACTGTGAAAAAATGGCAGTGGAGTCAGTCTGCCATCAGTTTGGGATTAAATGGGGTCAAGTTGGCACTCTGTAATAATATGGTGATTAACTGATAAATAACAGATCTGTTGCCATCTACCTATTCATACATTCACAGTCTGAGTGCACCCAGAAACTCTCCACAAATACTGACATAGTTGCTGCAGGCTGGCAATTTGACTGTCAAATGACATAGGTGTGCTGCAGCTTTGCTTTTATATAGCAATATAGTCAGAATAAAACCAGCTCAACCTGTTGAGTCGATTTTCCTTTTTAAAAGAGATTCAGAGAGGTTGCATTGATCGCCTCACGATGATTTCAATTGATTGCAATGTGTTGACATTCTGTCTGCATTTATAAATTAGATGAAAAATATTTGAAGCCAGACCCCAGTTGTTTGGAGACAGGTTGCATCCCACCAGGCAACCTGTGAAATTACCTTGCGATCAAAAGTGGTTGCCCAGGGGTTAAAACTATTGAACGCTCACAGTCTGGGCGACCAGAGGTCACTGTAAATATGGCAAATGCGAGGATCAATCAACCTACTTGTCTACCTATCTTCATACTGTGCCTGCCTACCTTTTTTACTTTAGTTTGACTGAGTGATTACGTTTACTTTAGCCATTGTGATCATTTGGGTGAAGGTAATCATGATAAGCTGCATGCCAGTAACGCTGGATACTGTATATTACATCTGTGTTTGATAAAGTAATAAATCCTTAAAATATTTCTGTCCAGATAAATTCCAAACACAATGGTCTAACAGTTGAAAACAGCTCATTTTTTAAGGGTTAAATGAGGAAAAGCCAGTGACCCGTTCTTCTCCTAACAATCAATACTGCCTTAATAAGAAAAATGGAAATAGCTGATATGGAAGGACATTGATTTAGCAGCTTCAGTGTGTTTAATGACACTGATCATGGGGGGGATTATTTGCTCTGAGGGAGCAGAAATATTTTTAATTGCTCCATTATGGTTTGGCGCTAATGAGGAGTCTGAGAAAAGTCATGTGAAACTGGACTAGCTGTTTTTGGCCAAAAGCAGTAGGTTCTGCGGCCACAGTGTGGTCGCTAATGAAAACTGAAAACAAGTTAGATCTGTTGTCCTTAAGTTTGTATATTTCATTAAAATGGAGCAAGAATGGAGGCCTTTATCAGTAAACTATAAGGAGAGATGCAGAACAGAAACTGTTGATCTAATGTTGAATCTCTGTGGGAGAATTTGATGTCCACAAACACAGGTTTTAATTAAAAACGTCCTGACCTTTGTGACTGTTCTTGTTGGTCTCACTGAGTTAAAGTCTTAGTGATTTCTGTTAAATGTCAGTCGGATGTTTTCTTTTTTGTATTTGCATTATTCCACTTATTGATCTTTGGTTATAAATAAAGAAGAAAAGACAAAAACTTTATCCCTGATAAAGGCCATATTTTACATCTCATAAGATTTCCACAGAGACCCTCTGCTGCGATTGGTACCCGGCCCACTCACGTTTAAAATGTCAGGACCTGGTAACATTCACCCAACCATCTGATAGAAGGTTGGTTTTTTTTTTTTTTTTTTCCTGACAGAAATATTTTGATTTAAAGTGAAATGTGGTGTGTCTTCCCCCGCACAGACAGACAGTAATGGGGTTATGTCAATGAAGAGGGTCCGGGAGTGCCTGAAATGTGATGCTTTGACAGGCTGGCAGAAGATTGTAGTGGAAAAGGAGATGAGCTCGGGCCGGGCTTTCTCTCAGCCTCTTGTTTCCTGACACACAGACAAATCAGGATTAATAGTCTCGCCAAGTAGCTGATTGGCATTTTTAAAAAATCGTGGGCCGATTCCTGTCATCTGATCAAATGTTGGGGAGGTTCACACTGAAGTGTGAGATTCTGCTAGATGATGAAACTGGACGGAGGCAAATTCTGTCATTCAGGAACATTTTGTACTTCAGTCAGAGCTCTAACCATTGTGACAGTTTATGTAGCTATTTTTTGCTCTATAATATACGTTTCCCAGCCACTTCATTAGATACAAAAAAAGCTGGAGCTCTTCATCTGTGCCACTGACAACTTTGTTCCAAGGGTAATTGAAAATCTTGGACCCATTTCATCTTCAGTTCTCCCAGCTGTGAGAAATCTGGGAGTTACTTTTGATCAGGCATTCGGTTTTGATAAGCATGCTGTTCCAGAATTTTGCTGCAAGGCTTCTCGCCGGCTCCTCTAAAAGCTCTCATGTGGCACTGATTCTGTCCTCTTTACACTGGCTTCCCTTATCAACGGTGATCACTTGCAGAGAACTTCACAATCAGATGCCTCCAGGTATTAGTGAACTGCAACATCCATACGTAACTAGTAGGTCACTGATGTCAGTTAATCAGTGCTTTTTGGTGATACAAAAGGGAGGACAAAAGGAGACCATGGTTTTGAGTTTTGTGACTCCCATCTTGTGGAACTCACTTCCCAAGGACTTGAGGTCTGTGGACTCTATTGATACCTTTAAAAATAGCACCCACCTGTGAAAGTTTGCTTTTCTTTAGTTCTTTTTATATCATTTTAATTGTTATATCTAATTTTATATTTCAGAGAACTTTGTAACTTTTCTTCAAGTGCCATATGAATAACCTTTATTTACTTGTAACTTTTTAACCACTCATTAACTCAAATCTAATCAGCCAATCACATGGCATACACTTAGGCTACGCCCACACTAGCCCGGATAGATTTGAAAACGAATAGTTATGTCTATAACTTCTGTTCCCTGAAGGAGAGGAACGAGGTACAACACATAAGTATGGGATATCACGCCCTCGCGTGTCCTGGCTGAAGAAACCTTTATTCATGCCTTTAAGGCAGATGACATGTGATGACACGCGCACGGCCCCGCCTGCACATATAGCCACTGTCATCACAGTCATCCCTCAGTTCGATAGCCGCTCTTCACCGAGCCAAACTGCTCAGTGGGGCCACCTTGTGTTGTACCTCGTTCCTCTCCTTCAGGGAACAGAAGTTATAGACATAACTATTCGTTCCCTTTCAGTCGATTCACTCGGTACAACACATAAGTATGGGACATATATACACGCCCCGCAGAGCAGCCACCAAACTGGAATCGGGCCACCACTTCCTTAGTGAGTGGTAGACCCAGCAGAAAGGACAGTATGAGCCACCGAAGGGGCTGTAACGTCCAACCGATAAAACTGCACAAAAAGTGTGCGGTGATGCCCAACTAGCTGCCGCACAAATATCAGCTACAGGCACCCCTTTTAAAAGAGCCCATGAGGTTGCCATCCCCTGGTGGAATGAGCTCTCACCCGTGGGGCAAAGCAAGACCTCTGGTGCCGTATGCCAGTGAGATAGCTTCTATAATCCAGTGGGACAGCCTCTGTTTGGACAGAGATCTACCTCTATTTGGATTGGCGAAGCAGACAAACAGCTGGTCACATAAACGCACATTCTGAGTGCGCTCAATGTAGGTGCGTAGCACACGCACTGGACAAAGAGAATGCATCCTCCTCTGCTCCTCAGATGCAAAAGGGGGGAGCAAAAAGCTCAGCAACTCAAACTCCATTGAGCTATAAGATGCAGGCATGATCTTGGGAAAATAGGCAGCATTTGGACGCTAATACGACCTTGTGGCCATCAGGAGAAAACTGTGTGCAGGCGGGATGCACAGACAGCGCATGAAGGTCACTCACTCGCTTTGCGAAGCCAAAGCGAGAAGTAATCTGAGTCTTATATGAAAGAAATTTCATATCCACAGACTCAATGGGTTCAAACGGGGCTACAAAGGGCCTCCAGCACCAAAGACAAGTCCCAAGCAGGGACACTGGACTTAAGCACAGGTCTCAGCCGCGAACCCCTTTCAGAAAACGTATGGCGGGGGATGTGCACCTGGTGTCACCCGTAAAGGCAATATGACAAGCAGATATAGCTGCTAAATAAACCTTAATTGTCGAAAATGAAAGGCCCTTATCCAGCAGCTCCTGCAGGAATGTCAAAACATCCACAATAGAGCACTGAAATGGGAGAGTGTGGCGGTCCTGGCACCATTGCTCGAAGGCTCGCCATTTGTAAGCGTACAAGCCTCTAGTAGATGAGGCCCTAGCGCTCTGGATTGTTGCTATCACACTGGGTGGCAAACCCTTAGCAATCAAGTTTAGCCTCTCAGCAGGTAAGCATGAAGGCGCCACAGATCTGGGCGCGGATGAAACACTTCTCCTCCCGCCTGAGAGAGGAGATCCCTGCGGAGAGGAAGCTGCCAAGGACTCGCTGCTAGCAGGCTGATTATCTCTGCATACCACGACGTTGTGGGCCACCAAGGGGCCACTAGAATCAGAGAGAGGGAATGCCGACGCACTCTCTCTAGAACTGGAGATATCATTTCCACTGGGGGAAATGCTTACAGGAGCACGTCTGGCCATTGGTGCGCTAGTGCGTCCAAGCCCAAGGGTGCCAGGTTCAGGTGGCCCGGGACATGGGTGGCTCTCAGAGACAGAAAATGAACACTGCACCATAACAGCAGAGAGAGAGACAGCTTCAACAGGGGAAGAGAGCGTGTTCCTCCCTGCCTGTTTATGTAAGACACCACTGTTGAATTGTCCGTCCTGACTAAGACATGCTGGCCCTCCAGGACTGGACGGAAATGCTTTAGAGCTAAGAACACTGCTAACAGCTCTAAGTGGTTGATGTGCAGCTGGCGCTGAGCTGCGGACCAGATCCCTCTCACTGATGCACCCTTGCACAGCGCTCCCCACTCTCTTAGGGAAGCATCTGTGGACACCACCTTGCAAAACAACACCCTCCCAATCCGAGAGCCCTGATGCAGCAGCCTGGGCTCCCTCCAAGGACGGAAAGCTAGCATGCAAGACGCAGTTACCGGTAGCCTCCTCCGGAGGTGACGCGATGCACACAGGCGGTGAGAGAGAGTCCAGCATTGAAACGCTCTCATTTTTAACAGTCCAAGTGGCACTACGGCGATCATAGATGCCATCATGCCCAACAAGCGTATTATCGTCTGGAAATGCAGTCTGCATCCCAGCTGAAACTGAGCGAGGCAGCGATGAAACGCGGCCACTCTGTGCTCCGACAAACGTGCGCAGCTGGAAAGTGAGCATATTTTCAAACCGAGGAAAGAAATCTGCTGATGGGATTAGCGAGCTCTTTTGAAAGTTCACAGAGAACCCCAGTGTCTGAATGTGTGACAGAACCAGTGACAGCTGTGTCTCCGCCTGCTCTCTGGAGCAAGCTACGACAGCCCAGTCGTCTAGGTAGGTAGGCTAAGATGCGGATGCCTCACTCTCTCTGAGGTGCGCCAGCGCTGCTTCGGCACATTTCGTAAAGGTGCGAGGAGTGAGCGACAGCCTGAACGGCAGCACTACGTATTCGTAGGCTACGCCCTCGAATGCAAACCTCAGAAACTGCCTGTGTTTCGGGTGTATAGCCACATGAAAATAAGCATCTGTTAGATCGATTGTCACAAACCAATCTCCCGGGCCGACAGCATTCAAGAGCTGTCTGAGTGTTAGCATCTTGAACCTGTACGTTCGTAGATACGTGTTCAAGACTCGCAGGTTGAGGATGGGACGAAGCCCTCCCCCTCTTTTCGGAACAACAAAATAGCGGCTGTACCAACCTTTGTCTGTCTCCGAAGCGGGGACCACTCCTATTGCTCTTTTCTGCAATAGTGCCTTTATTTCCTCTCTGAGTATCATGGCCGCCTCGGTGTTGACAGTCGTGTTTATGACTCTTTGGAAACGAGGCGACTTGACCCGGAACTGCAACCGGTAACCCATGGCAACGGTTCGCAGCACCCACGGAGAGGGTGCGCAAGCGCGCCACTGAGGGAAGTGAGCAGCCAGCCGGCTGACCTGCAGCACCGTCGGCGGGGCGTTGTCGCCCCCCAGTGTGTCTGCAGGGGACTGCATCACCTGCCTGACCTGGCTCATTCTGCCCGCAGGCTGAGCATTTGTGATTGTTTGAGAATAAACAACACTCTTTATTGATTGTAACATGGGAACATGTACATTCATACATTTTGTTGGAGGCACCTTTTCTGGGGCACAACAATGAAAAACAGCGGGAACACTTGATGTGGTCACCTGAACATTTAACACACCTGAACAGGGAGTTACCTGAGGCATTTTGTGTGCAGGGGTTTTGTGCTTGGGAGACAGTGTTAGGAAAGTGCAGCGCCTTCTGGGGCTGACAACCTGAACAGAACTTAAGTGGCACCTCTTGGGCGGCAACAGAGGGGAAAAGCAGCGTCTCCCTGCTGCTGGACCCCTTCTCCACTCGAAACCACAGCTAGGAGGGCTGAGGCTTCTTCTTCCTGGGCGTCGGGTCCTGCCGGGGGCCCGAGGGTGGGCCTTTGCTCCAGGCCAACTGGCGTGGAGCTCGGGCCGGAGGATGTGCTCTCGCTGGCGGCACACCCACTTCAGCAGTGGGCGCCGGTCTCTTGCCAGTCGACAGAGGAGCGGCGGGCCTGTGAGAGCTAGCTGCGGGCTTGGGCTTGGGCTGACGTCTGGGGATGATGTCGCGCAGAGCTTCCGTCTGCTTCTTCCTCAGATCGAATCTAGCCTGAATGGCTTCAAGTGAATGTCCGAATAACCCAGCCACAGACACTGGTGCGTCCAGATATACAGCTCTGTCCCTATCCGGGACGTCAGAGAGGGTCAGCCACAGGTGCCTCTGCGCCACTACTGTCGAAGCCATCCCTCTGCCCAGGGAGAGTGCTGCACAACGAGACGCACGGAGGATGTAATCTGTGGCGACTCTGACCTCGTTAAGAAGAGGTGCCAAAGGGCTGTCATCAGGAACCAGCGATCCGAGCTCTGCCAGGCACATTGCCTGGTACGTCTGGAGCATGGTGACGGAGCTCATGGCGCGAGCAGTGCCGGCCTGAGCCCAATAAATCTTCTCCAGCTGTGAAGCAAAGAATCTGCAGTGCTTGGACGGAAGAGTTGCGGGGCCACCGACACCATGCTTATGGGATGGGGCCAGATAAGCAGCCAGAGACGGCTCCACAGGGGGTGGGTTAGCTAAGCCAGGCCCCTCGACGCCATCCAACTCCATGTACTGTGCATAGCCGGGCACAATGACGCGGGCAGACAGAGGTTTGTCCCATGATGCTGTTAGCTCGCAGAGAAAGTCTGGGAACATGGGAAGGCAGTTTTTGGCCGTTGCGGGCTCCGGTGGGAGGAAAAAACCCGCGAACTGCGACGGCTTCTGAGCTGGCGGAGGAGAGGGCCAGTCCACCTGCAGCTTCTCAGCAGCGCAGTGAAACTGGGAAAAAAGAGAGGTGTCATCGTGGCCGACCGGCGCAGCAGCGGCGGCACATTGGGCTGACAATGAGCTCTCCAGCTCATCCTCCGACAAACCATGGATGTCCAGGCCGATGTCCAGCACGTCATCGTCTTCCTGGGGAGCGCTGGCGGGCTTCAACCCAGGCTGAAGCCCGTCAGCACTCCTGCATGGTTCCGGCTCGTCATTGGCTAACCCGTCAACATATTCCACGTGGTCAGCCCAGCTAATTGCGTTGACATCGACTGGAAAATCCTCGTCTTCGGACTCAGACGAAGCCGGGGCTCCAGACTCGGAAAGGAGAGGAACATGCCATGCGACAGCCGAGCGTCCCAGCACTTTTTCCACAAACGTCACCTGTCTTTCCAGGGTCGAGCGCCTGAGCTGGTGACAAAATGCACAGGCTTCGGGCTCCGTCAACGCTCTCCTAGCGTGGACGATCCCGAGGCAGACAGGGCAGGCATCGTGCTGGTCGCTGTCGTGCAAACAGAAACCACATCCCTGAGGACAGGGGCGAACAGAAGATTTCTGCTTTGCTCGCGTCGGTTTGGAGTCCATTCCAAAACGCAAAGCGAAAGGCTGCACAGGAAAACTTGAAATTAGCGCTCCGCGGGCAGCCTACACACCAACTGGGCGGTGGAGGCTAACACCAACAGGGGCAGTTAAGCTAAGTTCAAGTCGGCAGACAACAGAGCTAACTAGCAGCAGCTAGCTAGCCCAACTCAGCAGAGGTGTTCTCAGCGAGGTGAAGAGCGTAAGAACTGAGGGATGACTGTGATGACAGCGGCTATATGTGCAGGCGGGGCCGTGCGCGTGTCATCACATGTCATCTGCCTTAAAGGCGTAAATAAAGGTTTCTTCAGCCAGGACACGCGAGGGCGTGATATCCCATACTTATGTGTTGTACCGAGTGAATCGACTGAAAGGGAACGGCGTTTTCGTCTGAAAACACTCCGCGTCCACACTAGCGTTTTCAGTCATTTTCACAGAGTTGAAACAACCAAAAACGCTTACGTTCCAGTCCTGCGCATGCGCAAAAGCGAGTGAGAATTAAAGAATTTGAAGAAAAGCTATCTGGAGCATGTACAAACTGATATTAATCTTTTTTAGGGCTGTCAAAATTGAGAGCAATCAAAACAACTGCTGTATAATGCACTCCGCTATCTTTGTTTAATTGGTCACATGACTGCATCACATGACTAAAATGCATCATCGTTTTAGAAAGTCTGCGTTTTCCAGTGTCCACACTGCGACGGGACAGCTCCGTTTTGAAATGTATGCGTTTTCAAGAGCGTTTCCAAAACGTTGCGTTTTTCCTTGAGGAAAACGCCATCTCAGTGTGGACGGGAGGCCAAAACGGAGAGAAAACTATGTGTTTTCAAATGAAAACGCATTAGTGTGGACGTAGCCTTAGGCACATAGACATGGTCAAGAGAATCTTTTGGAGTTAAAACCAAGCATCAGAATGGCAAAACAAGGTGATTTAAGTGATTCTGAGCGTTTGTCTGAGTATTTGAGAAACTATTGGCAGTTCTCTGGGTCAAAATGCATTTTTGATGTCGGAGGAGACCAGGCTGCTTTGAGCTGATTGGAAGGTAGCAGTAACTAATTTTTACAACTGAGTTATGCAGAAGAGCATCTGTGAAAGCACAAGTAGTCAGACTTTGAAGCACATGGTACACAACAGCAGAAGACCAAACTGGGTGTCACTCCTGTCAGCTAAGAACAGGAAACTGAGGATACAGTGGACCCAGGATCACCAAAATTGGACAACAGAACGGTCTGACGAGTCTCAATTTCTGGTGTAACATTTGGATGATGGGGACAGAATCTGGCGTAAACATAAAAACATGGATCCATCCATCCTTATATGAATGGCTCAGCCTTATGATGATAGTATAATGGTGTGGGGGATATTTTTTGGCACCTGTGTGATATTATCAGATCAGTATGGACCAAAATGTGTTTCCAGCACCTTGTTTAATCTATGTGATGAAGATTTAAGGCATGTTGGCAGTAATTGTTGGTTGTGAGCTCAGGTTTTATGATCAAAACCCAAACTCAATCAAGCATTCGATTTATTCTATAGTATATTAATTTTTCAGAACAGCAGGAACAGAAAAAAAATGAGGAAATATTTGAGAATGAGTTGTGTTGATTTTGTTGAATAGAATAAGCCCAAAAACATTTGGGCAGTGACACCATTTTCAAGATTTCAAGCTTTGAACAATTTGTTTTTCCAGGAGTTTCAAAAACTTTATACAAAGTCTCTCGATTTTCATAGTTTCAAAATAACCTGATTGTTAATAAAATGTAGAATATGAATAAAATATATATTTTCTCTTGAGGAACCAATGAATTAATCCACCAGTCACCCACTCTTTAAACTGTGTTCCTGTGTGCTAACCAGATTTTCACATTTATTTCATGCTTTTCGTGTTTTGTAGAATTCGTGATCTGCTCAAGAGGCTAATAAAAAAATAAAAAATAAAAAACTTCTGAAGAGAAGGTTAATGTGGAATTTAGTGCCAGCAGGATTTCAATTTATCTCCTGTAAAATACGATGCCGGGATAGTAGAAGAAACCTGCACAAAGGTAGCAGCGTTACCCACTGTGAACAGACACAGTAATATTGATATTATAAGGTTTGTTAGCATTATTTGCAATTATCCGGAAGATTACAGTGTGTTTTTATTGCTAATCCAAAATTCCACATACCATTTTTTTCAGTTCCTTTGTATGTCAGTTTCCCACATCATGTTCACATAACATTTCTGTTGGATCAATCACGGAGCAATTAGGCTACGTTCACACTGCAGGTCTTAATGCTCAATTCCGATTTTTTGATCAAATCCGATTTTTTTGTCTGCTTGTTCACACTACAAATAAAATGCGACAGCAAACGCGCTCTAGTGTGAACGCTCAAAGCGGCCCGCATGCGCAAAAGATGATGTCACACACAACGCGCTGTGTTTAGACCCAGAGCAAACAATATTGTTTGACTTCGGACTTTACGTTTCCAAATTTTTGCTTTTAGTTATTTTGTTATTTACATAATAATGTAAATAACCTAATAATGATCCTTATTGCTGTTTTAGAGGAGCGGTGCTTCAAAGGATAGTTGCAGATTTCTGTCAGAATCTGCAGATTATACAGTACAAATAAAATGTTCACGTGTTCTTCCCAACAGTTTCACTGACATCTACACTGGATGGCCAGGAAGCGTTCGCGATGTCTTCTCGGGCGCTTCTCCGGCGCTGATAATTAGCGTCTGTCTTGTGTCAGTGACGTAAAAGACGGATTAATGCAACATGACCGTTCAAACAGCAGTCGCTTTCTAAAACATCGGATATGTATCGGATTCAGTACCACATACGAAAGTGACCCAGATCGGATTTGAAAATATCGGATTTGTGCCGTTCACACTGTCATACCATGATCGGATATGGGTCGCATAGGGTCAAAAAAATCGGATTTGATGCGCTTTCGCCTGCAGTGTGAACATAGCCTTAGAGACAGTTACAAGACTCGTGTATTTGGGGAGCATCTTTAGTTTTGTAACGATCATTAACTTAATTCTCAGGCAAAAAGAATTTAATTAGATAATATGAAATTAAGTAATAGCTGAGTTTTTATAATTGTTTTTACAGGACTTATAAATGCACAAAAACTCATGGAATTCTATCTAATGTGGAAACATCCCCGCTGTCGTACTAGAAAATTTAAAAATGATTATTTCTGTGAAACCTCTTGAAATCATTTAATCTTAAAAAAAAAAATCATGAATATATAAAAAATAGAATAAGATAACAAGAAATCCTGGTTGTTGTTGAGCTGCACCTTAATTTGACTTTGATTTATTTTAATCTTCCTTTTCCTCCGTGTGTCTCTGCAGTCCCTGTGTACAGCTCAGAATGTGAATTGCAGAGATCTGGAGGGACGGCACTCTACTCCTCTTCACTTCGCTGCCGGCTACAACAGAGTGTCAGTGGTGGAGTATCTCCTGCACCATGGGGCAGACGTGCACGCCAAGGACAAAGGGTGAGACACTCGTGTTGGGGTGTGACTTTGGTGTGATTTTGAGCCAAGTTTGTTTATGGCACCCATCAGAGAGTCTTGGAATAAAGTTGTGGAGTAAAATGACTGTCTCCATCTGCAGCGGTCTGGTTCCCCTTCATAACGCCTGTTCGTACGGTCACTTTGAGGTGGCCGAGCTGCTGGTCAGACACGGAGCCTCGGTCAACGTGGCAGACTTGTGGAAGTTTACGCCGCTCCATGAAGCTGCAGCAAAGGGCAAATACGAGATCTGCAAACTGCTGCTTAAGGTTTGGCTCTTTCTTAACACCATGTTGTAGTTCCTATATATTTAAAGCAGACACAGTTTAAGATAAGACGGCTCAGTGTTTTTGCACGAAGTTAACAGTTTGAATTAGAGGAGGAAAATCACCTCCAGAACCACCAAGCGTGGTAAGATCTTCATTGGATCTCATTGGATGTCAGGTTTCTGATATTTATGGCCCATGTGAAAAGAAATCCAACTCTCTGAGCCCAAATGCAACATCAACAGACCCGCTGAGAGAACTAAATGTTCAGGAGTGTTTATCCAGTGAATGGTCGTTGGCACAAGTGTAAAACGGCTTGCCCTCAAGTTGCAATAATCACACGAGTGCCACAGCTCTCTCCATCACTGTCTCCCATGGGTATGTCTGAATGAAGCCATGAGCCATTAATTTCTTAATGACCGAATGCCACTTCTTTGACACATACCATGTCTGAGAAGGGCCTAATTGTGCCATTTGCTGTGACCTCACATTGCCCCTTTTCATACTGAAGCCTGTGGGATAGAAATATTTAATTTTTGATGCAGCTTTAATGTTCTGTAAACAAGCACTTTATCCTTTTTTTTTTCTCCAGACAAGTTCACCAAACAGTGTTTACAAGACGCGGTGAGCCGGGGCTCAGCGAAACTCAGAAATCAGTCATGTCTATGGAAGCAAGAGCTGGCAATGAAATGATAACACATCTGTTACTAATGCAATTAATGGCATCTGGTGCTGTGAATGCCTTGTGAATAATGGGTGTAAGTCAGCATGTACGAATCAACGTTATGGAGCCGAGGTTTTTCCGGGATTGGCATTTGGAAAATTGGGTGCAAACACTCACTGAAAGGTATGGCTTGTGCTCTGTGCGAGTTTTGAGCCCGGTCGGGATCAACTCCGACCAATCCGATTACAAAGCTGAAAATATCTGTTGTGTAACACTGAATTGTCACATCTCTTTGAGGCTAAATGAATCCTGTGAAATGTTGCCGTTTCACAGCTGAATGCATTTTTGTTTTTCCTATCACAAACACCTCCAGACGAGGTTACGTCACCGCTTTGCCGTTGCCATATGGGGCAGCATAAATTATTAGATGAACACAGTTGAATTCACACACACACACACACACACACACACGGTAAACGCAACACACGGAAAAGCAAGAGAAATTCATTACTTTATTCATAATTACATATTGACTGTTTAAAGTAGCTTGTAACAGATGTACTTAGGAATATTAAAGGATGATTAAAAATAAATACATGGAAAAGAAAACAATGAATTATGAGATAAACGTCCTACACAGCTTGTACAAGGTAGTGACACAGTTGTGTGAGCAAACAGCAGCGTAAAACACAAAAGAAGTGTAAGATTGGCGTGGTCAGGCTGTGAAACTAATACACAGCAGTGTTCACTGAAAACTTTGGGACTAAGAGGTGCGACAGTGCAGCAGAAGTATCAGTGATGGTGGAGGGGAGTGGCTGTTGTGTGGAGTATTAGGGAAGGTGACAGCTCTGGGGAGAAATTAGCTTCTTGATCTGGCTGTGCAGGAGTACAGAGAGGTGCAGAGCAAATATGCACTGCCTGGTGCAGTGTGAGTAATGGTGAATGATTTCCTTCCTAGGGGCGGTGGCGTTTATCGGTTTGCATTATATTGAATAAACTGACCTCGCTTGTGATAAAAACTTGTTTAAGTAGTTAATCTAACAAAAAAAGGGCCAAATTATCTGGTTCCAGAAGAATGAGCGCTTCTCCATATATCAGTTTATGAAATGTTTTTGTGTTTGGTGTCCAGCAAAACAAGCAATGAAAAAAAAAAAGATGTGATTACTTTTACCACCGAGCAATAATTGTAAATACTAAGGAAAAACATATGAGAAGCGGCACTTTACTTTCCCAGGCTTTGGGGAGCAAACAATTTGATCCTATCTCAGCTGCATAATCTGCAGACTTAAGCCATGTATGAGAAGGAGAGAAGACCCAGAACGCTTCCCTGTGGTGCTCCTTTTGTTTGAAATTAGGGAAAGCAGAGGATTGAGTTCTTAGCCACTAGCTGGTCACTCTGTGGTGTGCTGATTAAGAGTCCAAACCAGTCTACAGTCTTGTGTTTTTAGGGCCAAATTATGGAGACTGCTTTGCTCAGAAAACTGTGATAATGCTGAAGTATTCTTACACACTGATAGTATGTCACAGTAGTTCAGACCTTTAGCAGTTCACAGCTTCACTTGACTGAGGATGAGTTGCGAATTAAATGAAAAACCTTGGGCCAGCAGGTCAGGGGGCAGAGCCATCAATAGAGAGTTTTTGATGATTTCCAGCCAGCCCAATGTTTACTGCACCTCATTCCTCTGCTCTCACCTCACACTGCTCCTTACTAATGAGGGCAAAATGGCAAAAAAATAGCATGAAAGAAGAAAGTGAGGGAAAAAAGGCAATAATTGAGCTACAGGTTACACAATACAGAAAGAAATTCTACATCACACACCAGTTGAACACTTTCAGTGTTCTTCAATGTCATTATTGGAATTGTGAGTTGAGATTTGAAGCTGTCCTGAGCTTAAAGCACAAAGAAACTTTATGCTGTTTTCACTCAATTTTCCATCTGCTGTGGAGCTCTAACTCCAGGTAAAGATGTTTAAGACCAGCGCTGCTGCAGTTGATCAGCACATGTCCAGGAACACCATCTGCTTCAGCAGCTTTATTTGTGTTCAGCCACCATAAGGTTTTCTTTTGTCTTCGTGGGAGTTTATTAGAAGTGATTGTTCTTCTTTGTCTGGTGTAAATTCAGTGATGGAGGCTTTTTTTCTTTCTTCAGCAGAGATGTTTTGTTGGTGTGTTTTTTTCCCTGCTATATATTAAAGTGAGGTTTTCTTTGCGGCTTGTTAAAGGCTGTTGCTTTTATTGTTAGACTCATTATTAGATATGCAGCACCAAATGAAATGCTTTCCTCACTTGTAAGTGTGAAGCCTCGCGCAGACTCGTGTGCAGACAAATCCCAGTCAGCTCAAAAAGCAAATGGAGTTCAGAGATACAGCATCTCCCTCAGGCCACACTTCTTTTTTTTCCCCTGATCTCATGGTTGGTCTTTGGCTTTGGAGGCAGAGGTTAGAGACACACAAACGGATGATTGATTGTAGGAGGTTCGTATTGTTTTTCCCACTGTGGTTAGAAACATTCTCATAGTGGTGAATTTCAGCATGTTGTTGCGTTTCTTGTTGACACACGTTAGTACTCTCGATTCTCCCTTTAACACACTTGTGCACATAAGTAACACAGTGTTCCCGCACTTTGGTGTTAATCTGCCGGGGCCTCGGGATGTGATTGTTCTCTGTTGCGGAGTTCAACGCTAGATTTTTCCTTTGTCTTCTCTGTTTGTTGTTAACTTTCTATTATCCTCCTTTTGTGTAGGATTTGTGCTCAAATTAAAACTCCGCTGCATCCGCTCCCTGTACCCAGATAGTTTCTGAGGAATGGGTCTTGTAAGACATGCAAAATGCACATTAGCATCATCGTTGTTGGTGTGAGAGGATAATGAATTTCAGCTCAATTTAAGTATAATCTGCCTCATTAGCACTTGGCATGCAGTTTGTGAACTCGAGTGAGTTATGATCTGTCTGAATGTCTGATGCTAATATGCAACATCATTTTGGAAAAGACCAACTGTCAATCAGGCTGTGACATTTTTATGCTTGGAGTTTCCTTTGATGATATTCAAGTTCTTTAAGGATGTCCTCTTGTTCAGTCGTGATTGCTTTTTGTAATAAACCAAGTATTTGTAGCCTCGGGTCACATTTCTGAAGCTGTAGAGCTGTTCCTCTGACCTTGGGTTGTTCATGGGATTTTAAGTCAGAATGTGAAAGCACCAAAAAATATCCCTCCACACAATTAAATCACCAGCCTGAACTGTTGATATAAGAATGGATGGATTTCTGCTTTGATGTTGTATATGCCAAATTCTGATCCTACAGTCTTAATGTCACAGAAGAAATTGAGACTTATCTGATCAGGCAGTCTTGTTTCTTCCTCTATCATCCAATTTTGGTAAAACTGTGCCAACCATAGCCTCAGTTTTGGCCTCAACTGTCAGGAGTCACTTGCATTGAAGGTTCAACGCTCCTCTGCATACTTTAGTTGTAATGAATGGTTATTTTGGGTGAATGTTGCCTTTTATGCCAGCTCAAAGCAGTCTGGCCATTTTCCTCTGAACTCTGGTATCGACAAGGCATTTCCGTCCGGGTAATTGACTGGATATTTTCTATTTTTGGACCATTCACTGTAAACCATAGAGATGGTTGTTAAAGAGAAAAATCCCAGTGGGTCAGCAGTTTCTGAAATATTCAGACCAGTCTGTCTGGCACCAACACCCATGACACGCTCAAAATCACCTTTCTTCCCCACTCTGATGCTGGATTGAACCTCAGCAGGTCGTCGTAACCATGTGTACATGCCTAAATGTAGTGAGTAGCTGCCATGTGATTGGCTGATTAGCTATTTGGGGTACTGGGTAGTATAATAATTGGTTGGAAAGTTCAGTGACAATGATGTTAAATAACAAGGCAAAGAAACACAGATAAGAATCACAGACAGTAGCTGCAGACGACAGTTTCTGTTGTTCTTTCAGAGTTAATTTCACTTCACTTAAAAGAAGCTCTTTGTCTTTTCTGACTTGTGTGATGTGCACAGCCAAGCTAAAGGACCAGCAGCAACAGGAGCTTGTTGGTTATTCCACATATTTTTGACACTGCCCCCAGGTGACAGCAGACAGCTTTAACATGGGTCTACAAAGACTAGCAAGCAGGTTCCTGCCAGGAGCTTTTGGTGGCTTAATTGAGCCAAGCCTTCATTTATTCAGTCCCTTTATAAACTACGAAAAAAAAAAATCTTCTAAATGTTCCTGTAGCTACACAATATAGTTAATATTTCATACAAATCCCGACATATATTGGATGCCATAATTACAGTTTTACCTTCAAGGACTTGTAATAATGTAGCCAGCAACATTTTACTTTAAAAAAATGCTCAGTTGATTTCATTCGATGTCCCAATCTAAGCCTGTTAGCAGACTACACAGCGGCGATCAACTTGTTAAAATCACACCTGCTAAAAATGAGCTTGTTTTTAGTCATTTTTGAGAACACTGGAGCTTCACTAAGCTGCTAGTATAGCATTTCATTTGTAAGCAGATACGAAAAATTGTAAATTGCATTTCCTATGAGAAAGATAAGGGTTCACGAAAGGTCTGGCGTTGTCGACTATCTTTTTTCCTTTTTTGTTTCTATGTAAATGTCCCCAATTATTTCTAGTCTAATTTTCCTGAGAGTGTGAGTGAGTGACAGCAGTGAAGAGATAATGGAAATTGAGGAGCAGGAGAGAAAAAAAAAAATCATGAGAGGGAAAGGTTCAGACTACTTTGAATAGAGGGATAGAGAGCCATGAGAGAGATTTCTATAAAGGACAGTTTCAGACCAGCAGTGGATACCCAGGGGAGTGGTCCCACAACATCCAATTTTAATGAGCGGATTTCAAAACTTACAATGAAATGACAAGTTGAGCCGCAACCTAGGAGACAGCTGAGCGATGAAAATGTCTGCTTTCCCCTCGTCCCCCGGGGTATGTGGTGTTTTCCACTTCACTGGGTGTCCTGTCCTCACCTCTCTCTACCTCCCTTTCGTTTCCACCTCCTCTCTTCTGCTCTCCGGTGAATTACCTTCATCCATCCTCTTCTCACTCGTCACTTGTCGTCATTTCTTACTCGTCTAAGTGAAACGCTTCCAGCGGGTTCAGATTATTCAGCGTGTGGAGGACTGTTTCTTCTTGTTTGTTTAATGTCCATGTAAAAGAAAAGTATCTAATCAGTATAGCAGTATTCAGTCTTTTAATTGTGGTGTTGTCATGAGACTTAAATCCTCTACATCTCTTATCTGTTTTGCTGTCTTTGTTGTGAGCTTTAACAGCTTTTTATTGGAGATGGATCAGATTTTTCCATTTATTTACCCGTCAAACAAACAAGTTTTTTTTTTTCAGTGTTTTCTTGAATAATCAGGGTATGCTTAAAAAAAGTAAATTTCACCAGTCAGTGCATTTCATTGATAATCGCAGATCAGTTGTCCTCTGATGATGATGGGGTGGGGGAGTTGTCTGCACTCAGTGTCATGGCAACCAAGCGTACGTTATAAATATCTTCATCCTTAGCTGTGAGTTTGCCCAGATACAATGTGACAAATTAATATCTCCGTTCCAAACATGCTGCTCATTTCCTTAGAAATCACTTGCCAGAACGAATTAAAGGGCGAGCGTGCACTGTATTAAAATGGCCTGTCATTGATTAACCACACAGCCTCCAACATTCATCCTGCCCCCGACTGCAGCCGCCGTCTTGTTTAATGATGTCGGCGTGCACTTCCACACACTGGATAAATATCTCTAGAACATATCTGCCCGTATTTTTCCCCATCTTTCTTTTCCTTGTGTAACTCCCCCTTTTATGGCCTCCTCTCTCCAGCATGGAGCAGACCCCACTAAGAAGAACAGGGACGGCAACACGCCTCTGGACCTGGTGAAGGACGGGGACACAGACATCCAGGACCTGCTCAGAGGAGACGCCGCGCTGCTGGACGCTGCTAAGAAAGGCTGCCTGGCTAGGGTTCAAAAGTTATGCAGCCCCGACAACATTAACTGTCGGGACACGCAGGGACGCAACTCGACTCCGCTGCACCTTGCAGGTAAAAAAGCCGCCCACACACACATTTTTTTTTTAAACCTTTTTATCTATAATTACGTCTTAATTTTATCGGTAGAGCAAAACACCACATTTTGATAGCACGACTAGCTCGAGCAGTTGACCTAGAATGACCTCGTAATTACATTACTCACGTAATACGGTTTTTAAAGTCTTGATAGCAAAGACAGCGTTTGTCCCCTTAATGGTAGACAAACTATTATGTATATATTCAAGGTGTGCAATCATTGTGACATCAGTTTCAGAGATAACGGCTGATACACCATCCTGCTAAAGCCCCTCATGGGGATAAACACACGCACAAATGCCTAATGAGATTCTCGCTGATCTAATCATCCATAAATTTACATTAAAAATTCACCTTTTAGTACAAACCACAGACGATGTCCTGAATTATGAAAACGCATTATAGACGCAAACTCAAGGCTGAAAATGAGCATTTAGTTTTGTTTAACTCTTTTACAATATGGGTCATAATTTAGAGGTTGCTTTTATCCTGCTTTTGTTCAATTTGGTGCCCTAAAATGTGCATAATTGTGTCAGGAAAGTTTAAAGACCAAAAACTGCTTCCTGTTTCTCCTGCGAATTTCCACACGTACTCCTCCTTTCTATTATGGATTTTTTTGTGTCTTAATATATATATATAACACACTTCTTCTGCGTGATGATGCAGTATATTTAAATAGAAGAGGTTTTGCTGCATGACTGGCACTTCAGAAGTTAAGAAACTGCTGGAAAGGTCTGAATAAATCTGACCACTTAGACACACGCCCACGCACCCTCTGTGTTGATGTACTTTCTTGTAAAAGGAAAAGATGATTATATGTGCCGTCCCGCTGCCGTGAACGTAGGCTGACATTCACTCCGTCTTTATCATTATTTTGTCTTCTCTCATTAGCTGACTGCATTTTTATATCTTCCTCTGTTTCTCCTCACTCATCTTTCTTTCTGTCCTGCTGCGTGGAATCCGTCGCCTGTGGTGCTCTGTAGCCGGCTATAACAACTTGGAGGTAGCCGAGTACCTGCTGGAGCATGGAGCCGATGTGAATGCGCAGGACAAAGGAGGGCTGATACCGTTACACAATGCCGCTTCATATGGGGTAAGACACAAACGCGACGCTTGCCTTTTTTGCTACCTGTTCATATTTTCTTTAAAAAGTCTCTTATTTCCTTTAACATTCAAATTAATCACTTAAATACTTGAGGCCAGCTGTATATTTATAGTGCATTTGTTTATTTTTTTTATTTATTGTATTCGACTTTAGAGTAGCAAGACTTGAAACTCATACTTGAAGCGCAAAACTGATGAAAATGAATCAAGTTAATTTTTGCATAAAAATGATTGAAAACCTTTATCATAAACTTTTTTAGAATATCATTCCTGGATAAAGGTATAAATGTCTGATGAACATAGATAGATAGATAATAAATAACCACACTTGCGCATTTTAATCAATAAAACAGCTCAGTTGCTTATAATCTTTCTATATGCTTCCCTTCACTATATTGTTTTACATACACTAAATTTAAAATACACTATTATTACAATACTTCATTTACTATATGATGTTATTGTGATTTTTAACATTTTTTTTCAATATGCTCAGTATTGCATATATTGCAGTTTATTACCTTTTTTTCAACTGCATATTATGTCCTCAATGCAGTTAAGTCAAAATCATCCCCAAGAGATTGTTGTAAAGTTTGACAAATATGCATATTTTGGATGTTTAAAAAATGTGTAGCACACAGTGTGTGATATTTTACTATGACGTTGGATCTTACTTACCTAAACAACAATAATAATGACTATCATATGTAACATGGGGGGGATAGTCGACTGTTGAAGGTTTACATATTTCCTTTTTCCCTTCATCTTTGGTCGTCCCTGGGTGGCACAGCGCTCGTAGCTTGTCAGCAGTCTTCTGCTAAAAGAGTCATGAAACACATGTTTGCATGAAAGCTTGATGAGCTCTGCCTTTTGGAAACGCACACACAAACAGTTATACATACTCAAGCGTCCCTGACTGTTATTGCAAAACAAGCTACATTCTGTTTGACACCAAGACACGAGCCGTAGACAGACGACGAGGGAATGAGGGAGACGAGCGGGAAAAGCAGGAGAGGGAGGACCGGAGGGAAAAGAAAAATCATGACAGATTTAATAATTCACACGCTTTCTGTTTCACACAATCTTGCAATCCGTTTTTACATGGGGTTTTTTTTTTCCCTGATCATAATTTTGTAGCACTCATTCAGCAACACTTCACACATTTGCTCTTGTTAAATGCTTTTATTCGTGCTGCCTTCGCCTCCCCCAGACACCTCCTCACTCATCTGCTCTCATTTTCTGCCGTTTTAATTTCTCTCCTCCGCTTTCCTGTTTCTTCTTCTTTATGTCTCCCCGCTACTTCCTCTCCTCTGTCCAGCACGTGGACATAGCTGCTCTGCTGATCAAGTACAACACGTGTGTCAATGCAACCGACAAGTGGGCATTTACTCCCCTGCACGAAGCGGCCCAGAAAGGGCGGACTCAGCTCTGCGCGCTGTTGCTCGCCCATGGAGCCGATCCCACTATGAAGAACCAGGAGGGGCAGACGCCACTGGACTTGGCCACGGTATGAAAGGATTTCTTGTGAAACTTTTTTTGGTATCTGTCCTAATTTCTTCCCATGACAGTCTTCATACTTATGAGTCAGCACATTGGCTTAAACAGACGTTCAGATGGTTATGGTTAACTATTCAGAGTTGAGTGCCATAAGGAGAGTTTGCAGAAGTTTCGATGGTGGAACAGACAGCTTTCTAACTCCTCACACCCTAATGAGGTTTCCTAATGAGCTTCCTTACGCGGTTCCTTGTTTGACTGTAGGTACCAAAGTTTGAGAGCCTGCTTTGGAAAACAGCACATCACTGCTGCTGACATCTACAGGCTTGTAACTCTGCTAGAGATAAGAGGAAACAGAGGCATTTGCTGCTCCTCTCACACTGTGCATTTAGTTTATTTATCGACCATCAGATGAAGCCATAAATGGATACAGCAGTCCCAGGAAAAGCCTGGAAAATTTGGCTTGCTTTGATGAAGCTTCATGACAGTTTGATCCTGTAATGAAAACGTCACACGTGCCATTTTCTAGTTTAGTCCAGATTAGCTTTGGGATAACTTCACAAAGCGTAGCCTCTGACCATGATTGAGTTAAGCTTCTTAGTCATTTTCAAGGCATTACACAAAAAAATACAAACACAAGTGCCCTTAAAACAAGAAAGTGCATATTTCAGTCAGAAGAAAAGAAAAGACAGTGTCTTATACTCAAAAATAAAATGATAGATTTGCCAAAAAATCCAGAAAACGTGTTGCACTACAGTGATTTGCTTCAGAAACACAACCTGGTGTGATCTGCAGATAATGTGTTCAAAAAATACAAACAAACATACAAAACTAATTCAGAGGTTTCCATATGTTGTCTCTTTGTTGCAGGCTGATGACATCAGAGCACTTTTGATTGATGCCATGCCACCAGACGCCCTGCCAAGTTGTTTAAAACCACAGGCCACTGTGGTGAGTGTCTGCACACAGTATAGGCACAGATGCTGTCTCTGTGTTGAATCAGAGACAGCACGATTCATATCAGTTTTTAATCTTAAGCTCAATGTAAAGAAAAATGTGCTTTGATTTAAACTTAAACGAAACACCGACCGGACCAGATGTGTGAACATTTTTACGTTTCCATATTTAAACAGACGTCTCGCTGAGAGAAGTCTACATTCGAGAGCTGCGTACAAATTTATGTTGTCACATAATTACCAAAATGTGCAAAATCTAGGTTCTGTTTACAAATCAGTTAACCAAACATTAATTACCAAACCCAGACAAGGTCAGTGCACAGCGTTTAAATAGAAGCTGATTAACTAAAAAAGTGAGCAACGTGAAGGGTGATCAGAGAGGGCATCCTCCGCCAATTTCAGTTGCTCTGGATCTGCACCAAAAATTAATGAGTTCTTCTTGTGCCCATTGCTCCACCCCACGAATGAGTGTTATGACAGAAAAGCAAGTTTCACCTCAGCTGTCATGGCAGAGGAACAGGGAAGGGTATCATCTCTGCCCAACCCGCTCTCGGAAACGCTTTTTCTTAAATCATTATTTTTAGTTTGTAGATGAGCCTTTTTTTTTCCTCTGCTAATTACGCCACTGCAAAACACGTTACATATATAAATACTGATTTAAAAAAAGATACAATTCTATTCTTTTATCCACTTTTTCATACTGTGCAGGAGCCCTAAAGAGATAAAAGTAACTGACATGTTACTCAAGGTGACCCAAAGTGCATTAGAGGCAGGCACATTCACAGTCCAGGTCTCCAAAAATCCTGGTTTCATAACACATGAAAAACTGAAAGGTGTGTTTCGTTGCCTGTCTTGAGTAATTATAGTGGAAAGTAAAAAGCACAGTGATTAAGTGTTCATTAAAATGTGGTCATTAAGAAGCTGTCTCGTATATAAGCTGTCTTTATAGTTAGAAGTATTGGTATCTGTATTGGAATAAGCAATATATTTCCTTGGTATCAGATCAATACCAAAATTTGTAGTATCTCACAGCACTAAACTGAAGACCAGGCTTTCTTTATATTGGCTGGCTCAAGAAACCCTAAAGCCCCAGTCAGAGATGGCAGGTATCACAATGATGGTTATCGACTTTCTCTGTTAAACTCACTTTTTGTTTCAGGCTCTGTACTCACGTTGAAAAGGGATGTTTCACATGTTATATGAGAATCCTCATGCATAAAATAATTCCTTTGAGTACTGCCTGCTCTGGTCAGAGACGTTATCAATAATGATAAAATGGTGATTAAAAAAATAAAAATATAACAATAAATAAGAGAAATTATCCATGGTGAAGAGTGCTAAAATGTTAAACAAGCATTTTGGTTCCAGTTAATTATGTTAATGTCAAAGTGTGTCCCAGTGCAGCTTTTTTCCCCCTTTATAGCTGCTATATTTACAGGACAGTTAAAGCTCTGAAGCCTTACTGTCCCACAGCCAAACAAAGGAGATGTGAAAACCACTTTATTTTTCCATCATCAAAATGAAATTATTCTTACTGATTGAACAGGTGTTTGTGTGTGTGTGTGTGTGTGTGTGTGTGTGTGTGTGTGTGTGTGTGTGTGTGTGTGTGTGTGTGTGTGTAACTGCTATTCCAGAGGTGTAAAACAGACTTAGCAACTTGCTTCTTTACTTAGAATCAATTATAAAAATTTATACATGTTATGCATCACATGCACATTCCACTCACAATGCAACTAACAGTTTGCTCGGCTGTAACTTCATGATATAAATAAAAGAATCGGTGAAAATGAGGCACTTCCAGCTGAATTTAAAGCGTAACCTGGAACATAAGCTGCTCCCAGACAGATTATGGGTTTAAGTTACCATGGTGATTTAGCCAGGTAAAAGAGAGCCACAAAAAAATTGACATGTCTCGCTAACATGTTCACACTACACCGCTCTGAAGTTTCTGATGAATGGTCCCCTAGGTAACCTGACCTCACAGTTAGTTTGATTACCATACACCATAACTGCAAGCCCTTGTGAAACCCTACATCGTAACCTTGCATGCATCTCCTTTGAAATGTATCTGCACATCAAGACAATCAACATCCATCGTCGCTTGAAGTGGCTGAATGTCACTGATTTTCTATGGTGTCTGGTTGCCGTGTCGCTACCTTTGTCAATTCACCTCAAGAGATGAAAGCTCAAACACTCAAAATCGGTGACTAAAGAAAATTTCTACAAAGTCTTACTAACTCAAAGCAAACCTTCGCCTTTTTACTTTTAGGTAAGTGCCAATGTGGTGAGCACAGGAGCGACAGGGGGTGTGGTCATCTCTCCGTCTCCATCTCCTTCGTGCCTGTCAGCGGCCAGCAGCATAGACAACCTGGCCGCTCCTCTGAGTGACATCACGGTGGCCGGGGCCACCGGTCCCGCAGATGGAGCGACTGGCTCCGACAGGAAAGAAGGAGAAGGTGGGTGGACGCGCAAGAGTGTCCGAGTCATGCGCTCATGTTGTAGCACGAGTCAAAACTTGTGAAAACCCTGCTGACATCACTTTGTCTCTGCAGCTCTACTTGACATGACCATCAACCAGTTCTTAAAGAGCCTGGGGCTGGAACACCTCCGAGACATCTTTCAGCGGGAACAGGTACACAAACAGCATTTCTGATGTGTCAGACTTTAAAAGCGTGAAATAGGAGGAAAAAGAAGGAGGAAGAGAGGCTGCCGTAAATCCAGTCCTGTTTCTAAGCAAAACAACTTCGTTGGTCTCCCTCTTTTTGTTGTTGTTACTTGTTGTGTGTGGATCTAAGGATGGCAGGATCTGTCTGCATCCTGTGGTCCACCACTATGGTCCTGACTGTAGTATCACAATTGACATATCATATTAATGTAGCTGTGGACCAAGGATTGCTACATACAGCACCACTTTAATCTTATGTGGGCCGAACAAGTGAAACTCCCCTTTCTGTCAGTCTTGATATAAGAAAAAGAAGCCAAATTTCAACAGTATGTCTCACTTTTTTTTATCATGACAAAGAAAGCCCCTGTAGTAAATGAAAGATATCTTTCAGGATGACTTTTTGGGCTTATGGTATAAGAACCTAAATGTGTAAAATAATCTATCATTTAATTACTTTAGTGGAGTATGAATGGTCACAGGCGAGGTCTTTATCAGTAGGAAAAGCTGTAAAATGTGTGAAAATACAGTTAAAAGTCCAAAATGTCCTCCTTCATTTTCCAAATCCATTCAAGGGGCCAGATTGGAGTCGTTGCCAGGCCGATCTTGGCTCCCGGGCCTTATTTTTGACACCCCTGCTGTAGACATAATGAGCTGTGATTTTTTTCTTTTCTTTTAAGTAGCTCAATCAAAATTTTAATTTGTCCAGTAATTTTGGCGTCTGTAATTGTTTGATTTATGGTTGCGTATCTTGCAGACCTTCCCATCAGCATTGCGTTTTATTAGCCAGTCAATTAGCAAACACCACAAACATCTGCTTAGCACGTCGGCTTTAGCATTCAGCTCAGAGCATTACCAAATTTGCAAATCTTGGTGCTGAAAACTGGGGAAAACGGGCAGATGTATAGAGAGTGAAGAACACAAAGGGAGGCGAAGATCTCCACAGAAGACAGAGAAGAAGGTAAATCAAGACAAAGGGGAAGAAAGAGAGAAAGGTGCTTGAATGGATGAAGATAAAAGAAAAGAGAAGCAGAGACAGAACAGTGAAGGAGATGAAAGAGGTCACAGAACGAGGAGAAAACAGACAGTGAAATAAAGTAACACTGAAAGGTGACAGCTGGTAAAAGGCAGGGTGGAAGCATTGTGGGAGATTCTGTGTGCAGTTACCCTCCTAAAGGGAAACAAGCCTTCATTAATATTCAAATTGAAAGTGATGCAGAGTGATGTAAGATTCAGCTGTGTCTACGTTTCTACTTCAGAATGACATGAACAAGAACTCAGAGGTGTGACAAAGAAACAAACATTGCTTCAGCTGACCTGTCACTCGTTATGGGCGCCTTTAATTTATCTGCAGACTTTGCACTTTGCTGCCGTTCAGTGTTCTTGATGAATCGCAGAATAATGGTTTGAACTTTGCACTCTTCGAAGCTTCTTCCTTGTCAAGCCTCACTGTTAACTAGCTTGATGTAAAGGAAGAGGAGGTTTGCCCAGGGCCTTAATAATGTCTGAGGTCAACCCCTTAAAGAATAAAAATAGATGTGAAGCTCTCACGCAAGAAGCAGTTTGAATTCTAGTGTTTTTCAAACAGTTTTTTTAATTTCACCAGTTTTTGGTGCTTTCTTCAAATTGTTTTATTCTGTTAGGGAGATCTGCAAAAGTCAAACGCTATAGTTTACCCCTCCGCGTTGTGACAGGTTTCTGCTTAGCTTATTTCTCCTCGGTGCATGTCGCAGTAAACTCCCAGCAGACTACTCAAGCTGTGATGATTTACACCTGTATCAGTGATCAAGGCAGCGCGGAGGGAAAGTTATCTCTGCCTCAAGGATGAATCTCATTTCTGCTCGCCCTGAACAAATTCAGGAGAGCGGCGATGACTTCGCCGTCGTCAATTTGCATATCAACAGGCTTGATTACTGCCATCCATTCATTGACCTTTTCTTTGTGCGGCTGCTGTTTTTCATGAATATTTGTCAGACCTATTTTCTCCGCGGTACATCTTAGATCACTGAACTCATCACTCTTTACAGCGGACCCGCATGACCTGCTGTCACTATCGACACATGACTTTCTGTTAAATACATTAATGCATTCTTAAATCAATTTTTTAATGACTGTATAACTAGAGATAATGGGAAAAATAACAAGTGCACTCTTTTTTCTTCTGTTTTTTTGCCATTTCTGGGCAGATTTCACTGGATGTGCTGGCAGACATGGGTCACGAGGAGCTGAAGGAGATCGGCATCAACGCCTACGGTCACAGACACAAACTCATCAAGGGCATCGAGAGACTGCTGGGAGGCCAGCAAGGTCAGTCTACTCGAAGAAACCAAAGCACACTGAGTGTAACTGAGTGGAAAAGCATTCAAAGGGGGGGGTGTTAATAAAACTTGCCAATAAATATTTAAAACAATCAGTTATACGTATTTCACAATCAATAACATTATATTCTACTAATGTTCAGATATGTTATCCAGGAAATGTGACTCATATTTTATATCTACATGTCAAACACTTGGATTAGATACAAGTAGTTTGTGCCTTGTTGTCTTACACTAATGAAGGCTTCTCCTATCACAGAGGTTAGCAGTGATTCGTGATACCTGCTCAAGAGTGTTTTTGACTCGACAAGATGTTGTGAAGTAGTTTTTCCTAACCATGAAAGTAACTCTGATCATCCACTTTAGTTATCGTCTCCTAAGCTCTTTGCTATCTCACTGATAGGTTTACATTTGTTTTTTCAACCTAATGATGCGCTCCTTCACTTGCATCAGCACCTCTTTGGACTTCATCAGTTTCTGGAATCAACACTTGAAATCAACTCAGGATTTTTTATTTGATTAATATGTCATTAACTAACATGAAACCATGAAACTGATTGTCAGTCAAGTCGAGTCTCTGTGTGTAAAAATGACTGTCGTTCCTGAACAATATCATTTATATAATTTTCCTTTACCTTTTTAATTATAATTTAGTTGAATTAAACATCTTGATCTCTATTGCAAATATTTGCTCGTAGGTGCAAACCCTTACCTGACGTTCCACTGCTCCAGCCAGGGCACCATGTTGATCGACCTGGCACCGGATGACAAGGAATTCCAGTCTGTGGAGGAGGAGGTACGCAAACGCCCCTTTAAACACACGTAACCTACACTTGACGCTGACCGCATTTAAATTCATAGCACCTTTCTTTTTTTCTTTTTTTTAACCTTACCACCTGCATGAATTTCTTTCAGTGTGAAACAACATTTATTCATTTGCTTGAACAGTAATTTCAACCATGTGCCTAAAGACACATCACGCGGTGTCACAGCAGCCAGCTGAACAAGAGGTTTCATATCTGTGGAGCTGCTCCACTGACTGCATTGCTCTCGTAATTGAGAAGCCGTGATTGAACGAGACAGCCGATATCAGTGTGAATGAGCTGAAATTAATGAGAACCGTCACATGTTAAAAGAAATTTAACAGGTAATTTCATCTGTAATTCTTCCTCAAGAACTTGAAAAATGACAGTCATGAAGTCTGGACTGATTTTTTCTTTTTTTAAAATACCAGAATAAAAGCAGATGAAATATTTTTACCTACAATTATTTTGCACACCTGTATTTTTGCTGTATTATGCCACATTTCCCCACAGGCATCGTGAAGGCATCTACTCTTGATTGAATGAGCTGCTGCTTTCATCTCACACTTTATAGTTATTTTAACTTTCAGAGCATTTTAGAAATCTGATGGAAAAAAAAGTTTAGTGTTTATGATGATTCATTGTTGTTATGTTTGATGATTTCCTCCTCAGCTACAGAGCACGATCAGAGAGCACCGCGACGGAGGCAACGCAGGCGGGGTCTTCAGCCGGTACAACATCATTAAGGTATGACCTAAAAAACACACATCACACTGTACAAATACAGAAATAAGTTATTTTTATTTTCTTCCCTCCTTTAAAGCAAAAAACGAAAAAGCAATCTGGACATAAATTAAGCACTGGCCAATTTTATGTGTGCTGTTTCCCTCCCCTCCTTCCTCTGACTGCAGATTCAGAAGGTTGTGAATAAGAAGCTGCGGGAAAGATACACACACAGACAAAAGGAAATTGCAGATGAGAATCACAACCACCACAACGAGCGCATGCTCTTTCACGGTAAATAAACACTGTGCATGTGGTAAAATATGAAAGCATACTGAGCTTCCTTATATATACAATACAGGTATAGTCCTGCTGATTTACAGAGATTTAGCACCTTTTTTTATGCTGAAATGCTCTGACAAACATTTGCACTCCTGTAATGAATATTTGTGAAAACGAATACATTTGACTCATGCACCAAACATCTGAAAAGGAATTAACTCTTCCAACAAACACAGCTAAGCACACTAATCCAAAATTAGATTATCTTAGTATAAGACAGTTAGTTAAACCTAATATTACTCTTGCTGTGAATCCATCATCAAGTGGACTAGAAAAAAAAAAACAATTCATCCCCCAAAAAGGGAAGTGATTTTGAATTTTACTCTAGTTTACGGTGTTGTTGGCAACCTGCTGGGTGGGCGGGCAGTGTGGACACCTAACTTTGTGAATGCGATACCATACATGTATATACTGGGAGGCTGAGACGGCTACCAGTATTTTTTTTTTTCTCCTTTTATTAATGTTTTTGGAACTTTTGGTATCACGAGATGGTACCTGCACCCCATTCAGCTTGCATAGATAGTCCAGCCCATACATGCCATCACATGGTGGTCTGCTGTGTCTTCCAGCAAAAGTCTCAGGAGTGTGTTGGAGATACCAAGAGACAGGTTTTAACACAAGGAGAGCTGCAGGACTACTGTCTGCTCTTTTGAGCGATGAGAAACAGAAGAAGCACCACTAGAGCCCCACAGAATGACCTCCAGATGGCCACCCATAAGCATATTTATCACATTACCTGTCAGAAACTGACTTCATGAGCAGGGCCCAACATCCTTTATTGGAAGGGGTAATCACAGCTCAGTGCAGCTCAGTTGTCATTAGTTGTCATAGTCTGGCTGTGCTGGGCTCTGAGCTCATGTCCCATTAAAGGATGTGGGGCCTTCATGCCGTGCTCGTGGCATTCTGACGTTATGGGGGTCAGAAACACCCACGAGTAGCCCGTTGGACATCTTGTCGTAGGGCTCCTCCCTTTCCTCCTCACATAGTATTGGACCGTGAAAGTGCTTATTATTGATTGTGTGATAACTCTGCTGCAGTCTGGCACATCCACGTCGGCGCTGCTGCATCAACTACAAACATTACACCAGATCCATTTAACCTGCAGCGTTTAACTGTCATACAGCATTTTGGAGAATAGGAGCACGCATACCATTCAGTTTTGGATGATTTCTACAGACACAGAGGTTAACATGGTGGCAGGTTTAACCACAAGGTTAAAATTTAGACAGCATAAAAAAGGTCCATAGGGTCAACTCTACATGAGTTCCTGCAAAGACTTAAAAGAACTGCACCGCTCAAAGGTATCCGACAGCTCCTGATATCTACTTTAAAAATCAGTACATGAGCTGATGTGGTGAATCAGTCGATGCACCTTAAATATCTGTGACAGCTTTGGCTGTCAGCATGCCGTCCTCTAAAGCTGAAAAAGATGAATTAACCGGAGTATGTGAAATGCATAAATTCTGTTTCCTTACATGGAGGGAAAGTAAGGAAGCGCTGCACTCTGCACTTCCTCCTTTCTCTCCTAGTTTCATAGTTCTCTTGAGGACTAAGGTGTTTTGTGATTAACTGTAATATTATCTTTACTACAGTTTAGTTATAAAAAAAAGCATTTCTATACATAATTTATTTATTTCACCACAAAATGTGATTATTCCTAAGGTGGAGATTCAGTCCACATACAAAGCAGAATTTGGCCAACTGCTTCTTCTGTATCGTGATGTTTCAACCATTTGTGTGCACCGTCATTAACGTCGTTGCCCGTCGCTGCCGTTATTCTTGCAGTCTGGCTGTAAGTTTGAAGGAAACTCATTAATCTTCCATCCTCTTTCCAACCACAAGCTTTTCTCCATCCACTGCCGTAGAGTGGAATCCTCCCAGTTTCTTAGCTCAGTTTCCAGTACGCAGTACGCTACCTTTTCTGAAATCTTCAGAGTCTGCTGTGATCTTTTATGTATTACTCTTGTATCTGAAGACATTTCTGATGCAGGCATCACTGTCAGGACAGACATGCTCACAGTGGAGACAGCTGAATATTTTGTGTCATTTCTCACTTTTTGGGCCTTCCAGGTTCTCCCTTCATCAACGCAATCATCCATAAGGGCTTTGATGAGCGTCATGCATACATCGGAGGAATGTTTGGCGCTGGCATCTATTTTGCCGAGAACTCCTCCAAGAGCAATCAGTACGTGTATGGGATCGGCGGAGGAACAGGTTGTCCAACCCACAAAGACCGCTCCTGCTACATATGTCACAGGTGGGTGCTCACATCGGCCTGAGCAGCTTTAGCGAGATCTTTTTAGCTTCTTAAAATATTCTTGAAATAAAAACTACCTTACCGAAAGATCAAATAAACTGATTTTATTGATTCCCTGGTGTGCGTCTGTGTGTTTGTGTGTGTTTGCAGACAGATGCTGTTCTGTCGGGTGACACTCGGTAAATCATTCCTTCAGTTTAGTGCAATGAAAATGGCCCACGCCCCTCCTGGTCACCACTCCGTAATAGGACGACCCAGTGTCAATGGTCTGGCGTATGCAGAGTATGTCATCTACAGAGGGGAGCAGGTTGGTACACACAGAAAAACATTTTTGCCTTCCAAATTTCAACGTACTTGGAAGTTTGAGTTACTAAGTCCAACTTTTGAAATTTGGACATAATAACTCATGCAAAAATGTATGTATTTATTCAGTTTTTCAGCGGTGGAAACAAGCTTTTAGTGAGTAGTGGCAAGTCTTTGCAGACATTTGGCATCTTCCGTGCAAACTGTTTGCACAATTGTGACCAAAGTAATCGTAAGGACCTTGTTGATGCAGCACCACAGCCAATTTCACCCAGTAATGGCAAGCAACCCGAACTACTCACTCACCAGCCTTTCAGGGAATACACATTATTACTGTCATTCCTAATGGGAACACTGACCAATCCCTAGCACGGATGTCACAATACCAGAAATTTAGTAATCGGTACCAGTACCAGTAGAATTACATGATTCTTGATACCAAACCTATAAGGGCAGCAGCACTTGTAGCCGTATGCTGCCCCCTACAGGTGTATCTCAGTACATACGCTGCCTGGTACCCATGGTACCAAATAAGTACTGTCACGTTTCCAGAATTGTGGTATGAAATGGTGACCATGTGTCTGGGGCTTTAGCAACCAACCGTAAGCACTCAGAGAATCATAATTTTTTTCCTAGCGAATGGAGGTTGCCAGGCAGTCGCCAGCTGGTCTCTAGGCCTGTGTGACTGGGTGTTTAAATCTTTAAAAGGACCAACACTGTAAATTCCAAAAATCCTCAGCATAAACACATTTGAAATACTTACCCAGCCTTTAAAAGATCATACTTAATTTACTTTGTCTTTCTTGTAGTAACCCACGTGTTTTTTCCTAGCACTGAAATCATAACAGTTTGTTTGACTTTAATGTATTCTTTGTCCTCAGGCTTACCCAGAGTACTTGATCACCTACCAGATTGTGAAGCCAGAGAGTCTGGCCACGCCTGCTGCCACTGCTGAGCAGAAGTCCTAAAGCACAGCTGGGTGCCAAGTTAGCCAGACTGTAGTGGACAAATCTCTAAGAGGACCAGAACTGAACAGTAAGGAGTTTCAAACCTCAGACCTTCAAAGTCTCTGGAGCTGCGGATGGGTGACACGAAGCATCGGCTGGCCAGGAGTCAGATGACCCTCAAACGTGGAAATGTTTAAAAAGAGGAAGAAGAGACAGTGTCTTTCAGTTTTTTGGGGTTGTAATACACGTTCAGTCCAAAAGGAGCAGACAGCAATAATTAATAATTTGAGGAGAAAATGGAAACTGTTTCATCAGTATTAATGGAAGCTGTTTTTGCAGGCCCTTTGGCTTGATCTCAAAATGAAAGCAATTACCACAAAAAAACTATCTAAAACAAATTAAAAAAAGCTTTTTGTTTTTTGGCACCTTTGCACTGCTCCTGTATTCTAGCCCCAGGCTTTAATCTGTTTTTTTATATCATGTCCTCTTTTTGCTTTGCGCACACACCCACAACATCAAAACAATGCTCCAACGCCACCTCCAGATGCATCGAGAGAACGGAAATCCAGCGTGTTTTTGTGTCGTCGCATTTTCACCACAGGCCGATGTAAACGAGACGCCACAGGAGGAGAATATGAAATGAGTTGAAACGCAGAGAAGCAAGAGAATCGTTGATATCAAAAAGCAAATAAAGCTGCTGACGGGACCTGCTGCAGACTTTCCACCACAGTCGGGACCAACCACCACCTTACACCCGCAAGTCAGTCAGACCAAACCTGCTCATTTCAGATCTGCAACATATCAAGCTCATACACTGAAAACCACATGCAGGCTCATCAAATATAAAAAAATGGGGTCTTAGCTGTCCGGGAAGTTAAGTTATAAGAAGCATGACAGGCTGAGAGACCTGTGACAAGCCAGCTAACCTAAACATACCTCTTATTTTTCTCAACATGCCACCAAGAATCTCTTTACAAGAACTGATTGCTGCCTTTGTAGTATCACAGGAAATCTGCAGTCGTTATAGGAATTGCATCCAGAACTGCCGTGTTGTTTCAGCCCAGTTCTGACTAAAAACCAGTCTTAAACAGAGCCATGAGGATCACAGACAATTAAGGCTATCATACGCATAAGCTACTCTCACCTGCCAGTTTATTAGGCGCATCTAGCCAGTAAAAAGTGCTCAAAGGAAATCCTGCTGTCTGTTACACCCATATTGTTTTATACCTTTAAGTGGTACTGTCATTTTTCTGGGCGCACCTGCTAACCTGCAAACTCAATGTGTTGCAAACAGATTTGTGCATAAACTTCATTTCCAGTTCATTTGGGTTAAACTTCACTCAGCATTCAATAACAAGACAGATAAAGGATGAATTTGTGTCTGTGGATGGCACGCTTGCTTTCCGCTGCTGTCCAGTTTTGTTATTTCAGTCGTTGGAAAAGTTGAATGTATGCAGTAGAAGAGATGTGGCGTTCTTTAAAGTCTCACTTTAAGCAAGCCAAATGGTTTGGGTAAGTTTTTTTTTTGGGGGGGGGGGATTTCAGCTAATCACACAATACTGCTGTCACTGAAGTATCTTAATGTCACTGATACGTTCCCACATGTGGTCATTTCAGTTCCTTTCCATTCCAACTTTTACTGTTGATGCCCTCTAGTGGTGAAACAGACAATTTGCCAGCTTGCAGTACTGTGTTAAAGGCTATCAGCGAGGCATTTATGTACGGCTTCTGTTTAAAAGTACCGTTTTCCCCCCAGTTTCAGGCGGTTCTTTGTTTGAAAGACTTCATGCTCCTCTGTTTACACTCCTCAAATGTGAAAGTGTCACTGTACTGTAAACTGTTTTCACACACGCACTTCAACCCTGAACTTTTTCTAGTCTACACTAGAGTGTCTGCTGCAGTTGGATTGGATATTAAGTGTGTATTTAACTTGCCAGCATGATGTCAGATTGCATCAATGTGTGACTGGGGGCAGGGCTTTTTGGGGGGCAGGGTGGAGGAGTTAGAACCGGTGATCTTCCTGCCTCCTGCATACTCCACCCCAGGCAGCTGGCTGGCCTTAATCACATCACACAGAGCAGTTCCAGTAGTGAGGACACAACCGAACCTGATTGTGCTGATATTTTCTGGCATTCCTGTGTAGAAACGACTTAATGAGGCGTCAGCAGCTGGAGCCTGCAAAAAGAGTCTTTTTATATGATGATGATGATGATGAGGCTGATGGATACGTTTTATGTCAGGATGAAGTATGACGCTCGTGACTAAACACCAACATGTTACCATTTCTCTCAGAAAGTACTATAAGCTCAAGGTTTTCCTTTTTTGTTTTTGTTTTTTAACTGCAATGACTACATGTTTTTCTGTTAACGGGTCGTTATTTATAACCTTTAAATTCCCTATAGATCATGGGGAGGGACCACACATGAATGTAGCTGTATGCTTTTAATCACCTCTGGTCATGTCAGGTGAAACGCAGCAGGGCTGATGGTCTTTGAAATTTAATGCCTTTAATGAGACAGTTGGAGTGAAAGCACCGGGACGGCGATTCTGACCGTTATGGAGTTCACCTCAATCAGGAGAGATGGTTCATGTCTCCTGACCTCTGTTAGTGATAAATTTGAGGGTAAAACAAATGAATGTTAAAGTGGTCCTATTGTGCTTAATGCTGTTACAGTGCTGGATGCGCAAAGTTTCGAATAATGGAGGTCAACATATGTGCAAGTAGGAGCGCACAGCTTTGGTTATGAACAGAGAAGCTCCACCCACTGGCTGTATAAACCTTCTGTTAGTGAGGGGCTGCCAATCAGAAGAAAGGTTGCTTGGCTTGTTTTAGATGATGGGTGAACTCAAGTGCTACACCTAGGCTCAATATAAGATCAATAAAATTACTTTTAACTGTCAATCACATGAGGTAACACTATTAAAGTCCAAGAATATAATAAAAAATAAGCACAATAGGGCCACTTTTATTTCAGATTTTTCTTTTTTTTGACTTGCAAGCCTGAATTAACTCAGTTGAACTAAACACACTGTAGCTGATCCTCAGAATAACAAATGAAACATTTTTTGGGTGTCCTCTTTCAAGTTGTGACTTATTGACTAATTGATAGTGTAGGTAGGTCATCACAGTAGAAGAAATTATTTGTGTAACTGCGAATTGGGAAAACGAAAATGAAATGACTAAAAAGGGGAAAAATTGAATGAGGAGATTGAAGAAAACCTGAAATTAAACTGAAATGAAAAGATGTTTTCAGTGGAGAATTGAGGTTGCTTCACTGGAACAAAATGGAAGGCCCTCGTGTAAAGCCTGTTTTTTGTACTTCCATCAGAAGCTCAGATTAAAGTTTAAGTGAGCGTCGGTGGTACACAGTTTTTAGATAAAACGGCAGTATCGCTGTTGGCTGTCTTGGTACTGACCTCATTAAGGCCGGCAGATGTTAATTTATGATCAGAGGTCTGTGGGCATTGCTTGAAATTGGACTGTAAATAAACTAAATCCAGATGCACCTTTTAGCAGGTCTTTCATGATTGAATTTTAGTTTATTTTTCCCTCCTTTTTTTATGTCATAACCTTTTGAATTTTAATTTTAGCTGGTCTCTGTTCAGTGACCAACCTTGCTGTAAATAGATTGGAGGGGGGAGCGTCTCTTCAGTCAGTCAGGTGTTGTCTAACTGTCTGAGCTGCCTTCTACCAGAAGCCACTGGTTTCATTATCATTTCATTCTCAGTTACATTTGACCTCCTGTTGTACAGACAGTTGTACAGATGTGCTGCTGACCAGCTAACATGTGGAACAGAGAAACTCCTTCATGACTGTACAGAAGAAAAATCCTTAATAAAAGAATTTAAAGTGTCCTTTTGTTTTTATTTCATTGTGAGCTTGAGTTCAGTTTGATACTAACTTGTTGTTGTTGCCAGATTGACTGGTCTAAGTGCTGATTTTTCTCTCAATTTAACATGAACAATGCATGCAAATGAACGTCAGTATGCTATATATATATATATATATATAAATAAAATGTAAACATGCCAGATAATAACAAAACTGGTAATTTACATCTAGTTTCAGGGAAGATCACATAATGGTTTAACATCTGAGACACACAAATATACAGCAAAAAAGAAACGCAAATAACAAATCAGACAAAAAAACTCAAGTGTGTGTTATTCCAGAATGGAAGGGTGGTTAAATAAGGATGGCAAAAAAAAGTTATGTTGACTGGTGATTCTATGGATTTATTGTTTCCCCTGTTAATGAACAAGTGTAGAAAATCAGTGTAGAAACATTCTAGCTGCATTGTCCATGAGGAAAGCTTAATTTGCCTAAAATTTTGAAGCTTTTTACTATGACATTTAAATGTTATGGAGTCCAAAGTGAGCCACTCTGTGGGGGAACACAGAGTGTGTCGGCTCAGCCTAAGAAGAGGAAACTGAGGCTGTATTTACACAGGTTCATTAAAATGAGCTCATTGTCTCAAACTGGTTTCTTGAAAAAATACTTTGAGTTGACCGGACTTAAACTGGGAGTGCAGCTAACAAATCTGCAGCAACTTCATAATCCTATCATATTATTATGGACCAAAATCTCTGAATGTTTCTAAAACAAAGAATGAAGGTAGGCGCGAAGGAACAAAAAAAACAAAAAAACAGGCCTGACCTGCCCTTAACAAAGTGTAACTAATAAAGTGTCGAGTGCTGACACACCACAACTGAGCACGATCTCTAAATCTCAAATGTTTCGAAGTCAAATCAACTTTGTATCATTTCTAAATCACCAAGAAAAGAAGAAGAAAACAAGAACTCTGATGAAAATAAGGCTTCAAAGTGGTAATTAGCTAAATGACTCATCACATCTCAATTCATCATATTTCCCCAAAAAAAACAACATTACCCAGAAAACTACTTGAGTTAAGGTCCTTCAAATTTGGAGAGTAAATACTTGGTACCTATGGCTCTTTGAACATGGACTCTCAGGAGTGTAGCTCAAGCTAACATTAAATAATGAAACCCCCAAAACATTTGGATGTCTGATCTCTGACAACAGATTTGGACGCCTGCAGAAACCACAATTTTGCAACTTCTCATACACAAAGCACATAAATATCAAAGGTTTGTACTGTGAAAAGAGAGAACACCATCACATATTCTGGATGCAATACTGTCAGAAACCTTCTTAAAAAAAAAAAGTTCTTTTGGATTTGCTACCTGGAGTAACTTCTTTGTTTTTTTTCATTTTCAACCTTCAATATCTGTAAAACTATTCACCTGATCTGGACTCTTTGAACCTTGCAGTGGTAAATGTATCATTTGAGACATGAGTTTTCGTGCAAATTAATATTTAATTTCCTTTTTTAAAATTATTTTATCAGTGCGTGGCATTTATGGCTTTATGGCATTTTATTTGATGGGTCGAGCTTTAAAGGGTGGAAGAAAAAAATGTACCTTCCTTGTATACAAGACGATGTAAATGAAACATCAGTCCCCTTCTTTCAAAATTGTGATTTCTGCAGGCCTCCAAATATTTTATGCAACTGAAACATCCATCATTCTATGTTCAGCTGTGCCACACTCCTGAGGGTACCAGATATTCACCTATAAACATTTTGAAGGGCCTAGGACAATTCATTTTTTTATTTAAAAAGATGTTAGAAATTTTTTTTAAAAACAGCCCGGCCTTCATTTCTTGAGACATATTTAAGAAAATAAATGACAGTAATGAAAGAAGTGTATCTTTTTTTTCCTCCCGTTTTGTCACTTAAATCTGAGTCAGGGGAAAAGTGATGATCTGGCATGGAGGGATCCTAAAGGCGTGGCATCACAAATTCCTCATTTTGAACCTATGGGCTGTATCTGTCTGCAGGATGACGCCACATAAAAGAACGAAGTAGCCATCCCACTGCTTCAGACAGTACACTACTTGCATAATCAAGCTCAAAAAGACAGACGGACAGATTTGGCACAGCGGTTATGAGTGGAGCTCAGTCAGTGTGAAGGAGATTGCTCAGCGTCTGCCTCCATGGACGGAGTCCAAACAAAAGACCTTTCTTGCGCTTCAGCACAAAAACTGCAAATAAATATGAAAAGAAGCCTGGTGACTATCTGAAGCACAATCTTTTGGCAGATGGGGTCCAGCATTTTTGACGAGTTAATGTTTAGGCCCAGTGCTGAATCGCAGAGGTGGGGGGATCACATGATGTGGGCAGGTATTGCGCAAAATGAGAGGAAGAGAGGACTTTGAATGCCAGAGGACGAAAGGGATATTCCAAAATGATAGTGATCCAGAGCACGCTGCCAAAATCACTATGACATCACCAAATATTCGCCTAACATCTATCATCATAAATAAAGGTCAGTGTCAAAAGTATCGAAAAAGTAAATGATTTTTATCATACATAAGATCGGCTCAAAGGTGATAACATCTAGAAGGTGCAATAAAACTCAACCACATAAACTATCACGCCTTTAATTGACAACAAAGTTGAATCAACATTATTGATCACCTGACATTTTATAGCAGGGCTGTTTCATTGGTTATAATTCAGAATCAGAATACTTTATTAATCCCAGAGGAAATTATGCACATTTCAGTTTCAAAGCGCATACTGTATACCTCCCTAAAGCCCCAGCTGGATTTTTTATTTCACACTTCTTATGTGCCACTGCACCATTTTACAGCCCGCTTTAATGAACGTAACACTAAGTCAGAGTCCCAAACATAGACTGTATATAAAAGGTGGATGTGGGCACTGCGGTTTCTTGTGTGAAGTCATGCACACATTGCTTTGGAGTTGTCCACCATACTAGATGTGATACAACCATTGGTTGCCAGGGGAAAACTAAATATTCCCTGATTGGTTGGCAGTGGTTCCTGGAGGTTGTAAAGTCAAGTTCAAGGTAAACGTTATTATCCCCAAGAGGCAATTTGTGGTACAGCCAGCTGCAAACAAGCACATGCTACCTAAAGTCAAACAGACACAAACGTGAAAAAGCAACAACACAGAACATCAATAGCAGCAGTGACAAAAGAAGAAGTACTAGATCAGTGGCAATACATTTTTTAAAAAGTGTAAATGGAGAAGGTTCACCCTCCAAGTTAATGGTATGTTGTTAGTGACCACATGTGTGGAAAACCTCAATAAGAAGGTAAAGCCAATACAGAAGTGCTTTACACATGCATTGTATCTAATGGCCAGCAGGGGGCAAAAACAGTCTGGTTGAACAGAAGCCCGTTTAAATTGACCTCTATTTCTCACTTGACCTTTGACCTCAGTAAACAATTTTCTGGTGAGTGTTTGGGCTCAGTTGCTAGCTTCTTGTCTGATGATCGCAATAAGATGATAAGCTCATCTGGTCAAGTCACTGTCACTGAGAGTGCAGTGTCCCTTTGTCTTGCAGTCAGATGTTTGCTCATCATATCTGGTTTCAAAAGATTGATTGAAAATAATCCCAGGGTTCTGCACATTAGGTTTCCTGTTCGGTGAACAGGAAAAAAGCCCAAACGTTGTCTGATTTGGGCAGTAATGCTCTCAGGGACAATAATTAGATACTGTCTTTTCTGAGTTAAGCTGAAAAAAGTTATAGGCCGAGCTTATAGACCAACAGGTATCAGGCCTAACGTTGGTCCAAAGGAAATTGCATTATTTGACAGGGTTTTAGTGGAGTGATTGGAACCATTAAATATCTAACCTTTGAGGTCTGATTATATATATTTTGTATAGATGGGGACTAGTCCCAGCAGTTTTACCTCCATAACCTGTTCGTGTACCGGCCGTCACTGGTTCATAATCTTTCACGATGTACTGCATCCCTTCAGTGTGAATCAGTGTTCTCAGCAGTAGGTGGCACTGCAAGATCATTTTCACAGCAGTTTAACAAATGAAGGGGTAAACAATGAAGAATACATGCAGCTCTCATTTATTGCTCTCATTTTTTATACGTTTAGACAAGTTTACTGACTAAACTTGATCTGAGTTTAACTGATCGTCATCATGTCTCATTAACAGAAGAATCTGAACACCATGGCGATAACAATGGACTGTATCATATTAGATTTACAAGAACCTACTAATGTTCTGGTTGCCTTTCACTTTCTCGCTCTAATAGTTTAAAGCAAGTTTAGAGGTTCAACAGTGTGATCAATATGTGTTTATGACAATTAGTTACTGATATCACCCCTTTGCTAAGTCATTGCTGCCCTTACACCTGTGTATATGCATTAATTCCTGTTCTTACATACTCTAGAGTGCTTCCCAACTTTTTTCATCTGACCAACATCTAAAGCCCTCTGGAATCAAAAATCTCTTCATCAACACCCTCTTTCATGCTCAGATGTGTTCATTTGAGCCCATTTTAAAGCGTTTTGCTTTTGCTTTTAATGGTTTTCATTTAGCTTTATCAGTCAGTGTCACTGAACCTTCTCAGTCATTTAGCCGTAACCAGTGGCAACCATTTGCCCACTAATGACTTACTACTAGATTTAACAGCTATGCATTCAGTTAAATGTATATAGCACCACATAACAACAACAAGTCGAGGTGCTTTATGCAATAATAGAGAGAAAACCCCAATAATCAGACGACCCCCTGTGAGCAAGCGCTTGCCGGCTGTGGCACAGTACTGATATGGCACTGTGAGGTCTTTAATGATACGATGGAGCCTGATTATTCAAGACCTTGTATGTAGGGAGAAGGATTTTCAATTTCATGTTGAATTTAACAGTGAAGAAAAGACAGCATGTGAGAAATATGCTCTCGCTTTCTAGTGCCTGTCAGTAATCTCGCTGCAGCATTTCGGATTAACTGAAAGGTAAGCCTGATAAAAGTCCAGTCCAATCTAGAAGTAATAAATGCTTGAACTAGATTTTTTTAGCATCACTCTGAGACAGGATGTTTTCTAATTTTAGAGATATTCCACAAATGCAAGAAAGCAGTCCTACATATTTGTTTGTTATGCATACTCCTTTATGCATATTAAAGGAAAAATGACTCCAACGTTCCTCATGTTCAAAGTAATCTCCCCGTGCACCTTTCAACCTCTTAGTGGAAATCTCAATATGCCCCCTGCACCAACATGAGTTGTCTTGCCCATCCAGGCAGTGGAAAAAGATCATCTCTAACATCGGATTTGGTGGGCAGCCCACCTCCAAAGTCTTCCACTGCCCACCGTCTCAATACGCCGAGCCTGAAGAAACCGACTGCTCTGTCTCCATGAGCACACCAATGAGTCAATATGTTGTTCAGGGCATTTTCTGTGTGTAAGCAATTAAAAAACTGCTGTGTTTTTAGTATCAGAGTTCAGATCATTCTCTTTGTCTGTTCACAGCCGACTTTACAGTCTCATCTGAAAACTGCTCGTCTTGATCGCAAAACTGTGTTCTCGTCACCAGAAATGATCCTTCACACAAAATTTGCTGATGTTTCCTCTCTGAACAAGCGTGAAGGGTCGTGGTGAAATCGCAGAGCTAAACACTGTCGGGACAGGAAGCAGAAGTTGACTTCAAATGTGAGATCAGTCAAACACATGAAAATATTTTGACGGCTCCTTTTTTTCTATTTTTTAAATCATCTGTAAATTTGCTTTTGGATGCCTGTTTCTACTTTTTATCCATTATTTTTAATCAAGTTTTAACTTTTCTGTTCAAACCTGTTCCAGTCCACTTAATTCCCAGATTAAATAATAATTTCTGCCTTTTCTGAACACTAATTAACTAAGATAATCTCTCAACCTGCACCCTCTGGAGTACAACCTTTGGTTGGGAATCAACACACTAAAATGCCAAGTACAGTAAGGTTGTTATAATTAATCAAAACTAAACTAAAACTTAAAACTAGATGTGAAAAAACATTTATATTTCTTTTTTAAATATAAAGACATAGTTTTACAACCTCTAATTTCTAATATTTTAAAGACAAAGGCGTTAATTATGCTGCTCTTTTTCTGGAATAACCACTTTTAAAGGATTGAAAAATTAGTACTCTTGTTCAGTGTGATATCTCTTGGAGTTGCACTGATATTTATTTGAAATTGGACCTTTTTTGTTCTTAATGTATAATTGCACATGATCTTGATTTTGTGCTCACTCACTTGCACTTTGTGTCACTTGTGTTTATAAAATCTCTGCAGCTCTCCAGGCCAGGTCACACTTTATTTGATTTGATTTTTTTCTCAAACTTATTTTTCTCAAATAGACATTTACCTAAAGGTCTACAAAAAACTAATAATACAGACTGTGAAAAGGCTCAAATCATCTCAAACAACTTTTCAACGTTGAGATTACTCAAATGGCCTGCACAGCCACCAGATCCAAGTCAAATAGTGTCACCCTTTGGGATATTCTGGGACAGGAAATTCCCATTGTGAATGTACATCTGAGCAATCTGGAGCAACTTTGAACCAAAAAGGAGGGGCCAACCTGGAACTACGTAGCAAAGGAGTTAGCACTGGCCACCTAGCAAAGGGGCCACTAAATCTATGGAAAACTGACTGGCTTCCTCTTATCTCTATACACACATGTGTAAAATCCCACACCACCGTTTACAAATCCTTTTCCTAGACTCGGAACAGAATTCCTTTTTTTGTGGAATAATTATAAAATAAAATAAAAATATTTATAAAACTACAGTTTGGGGAAAACTAATTATATATTTCCTCTATTTATTTATTTATTTTTTTTTTAAATTTAATTAGTTTTCAGTTTTAGTTTTGCTAATTTGGTCAAATTTATTATCCCAACTTGCCATATGAGGCTTTGATGGACATGTTTTAAAGTCAAAGTCAAAATGAAACAAAAATGAAAACCAACTACAAAATATAAAACAAAAACCAATAATAAAATTTCACCATAAGCTGCTACAAATGCTAAGTGGCAAATTGTATGCTTTAATAGATTGGAGATTATAGTAGTTAATCCCATCATTAAAACAAACACAAAACTTTAATTAAGAACATTATTTATTCAACAGTGAAGCTTCAGTAATAAATAAATGCACAGATCATTCATTCCACAATAAAACCAAAGGAAATTTGTTTTGCTTTATATATGAGGATTGATATTGCATTATGAGTGAACAGCATTGACCAGAGACAGTCGAGACAAGACACTTAACACAGAGAGGCGTACAGACAGACAGATGTGTATGGATTACACAGATGTGTACAAAGTATTGCATTTTTCACTGATTGGCTGTTTTCTTTCTCTCTCTCTTTCTCTCTCTTCACAGTCTAGTCAGTTGAGCATCGCCATGACGTGCAAATCAGTCAAAGATTACAAATACAGTATTGCATCACTTCAAAGTGCTACAGAGATAAGTGTCGATAATCTTTTAAAACAGACCAAATTTTCGTTTTTTTGTTTCTTCTGGTGACTGTAGTTGGATTTGGATTTTTTTGCCTTTGCTTGTCTGGCACAGTGTGGAGCTCAGCCTGGTCAGAAGCAAACATAATATAAAATATTATCTCAAATCATGATATAATAAAGCTCTAAAATTTAAAAAAAGAGGCAAATTTTATGTTTATAATACAATATATAAATAAATCAAATGAATAAGTAATTTTTTAAAACCTGGATTCTACTTTATGATCTCCAATGGTGAGTGGAAAAAGCACCCATGGTTTAAAGTCCTACCTTTAACATTTCTCCCATTGTCATCATCGTGTTGTCCATTCAAGTACCCATTCAAGCATGTTTGCATGTTTTTGTGGATTGGGAAATCTTTTGCACATATAAATCTACTTGTCTTTGTGTGTGTGCTTGTGTGAGTCTGGCAAATGATGAATGGAGACAGTTTTGCTCTTTCGATGCTGTGGTGTAAGAGTGAACAGAAAACAATGCTCCACTGGCAAATCCATAGGATACCCTTGTGAACAAGGCACAAACATCTCAAAGGACCATTTGGTGATGATGCACATTAGCCCGTTATATAAACAAACGTCAGCTTCCCAAAATACCTCATATCAGGCGGTGTTCGCTTGATTTCAGTACACTATAAAAAAAAATACTGAGAAGGTTCGAAGCCAGTGTCTTGTGTATGTTTTGGAAAATTATCAGTAGTAAAAAATTCATGACAAATGATGGTTTAAAAAAGTACAAAACCACCACGATGGCCCTTTAAGTGGCTGTCTTCCAAAACCACTATGCTCTAAACCTGCCTTCTGATCTCAAAGGAGACTCCAGGAAATTTGGAAGATGTTGCCACAAAATGTCCCAAAAAAGCGTGTATGTATGGGACCGGTAGAGGGGTTTCCCCAGTCTATTTACACAGACCCTGGCTTTTTCATTTATTTGGCATCTTATTACATTTATTTAGCCTCTCCAGTGTTAGGATAAAGGGCGGATGAGGGGGGTGGGGGCAGACAGGAGAGGGCGAGATGAGAGAGGAGAAGGATGGAAGGAGTGGGCAATATAAAAGGATGAAAAGGAAAGGAGAGGAAGGTGTGGGGAGGGGGAGAGACAGGGAGAGGAAGAGGACGTATGAAAGACAGGAAGCTCCGGTCGGAACGCCGGCAGAGCACCTGTCACTGAAGAGGCTCCTGCTTTCTATCACCGTCTCCTCCCCTCGTTTTTTTTCATCTATCTCTTTTGTCTGGCAGAAGGAGGGACACCCAAAGGGGGAAAGAGCGGGTGCTTAAAATTCTTCCTTCCTTCCTGTGTCCATCTCCTCTCCTAAAGACCTGTCGTCTCCATAGCAACAGACCCTGTCTTCATACTGAGCTTATTCAGTTGGCAGTCATGAATGTGTATGTGTGTGCGTGTGTGTGTGAGAGACGTAGAGAGAGGGGCAGAAAAAGAGAGAGAAAGACAGTTTTGCTGCTGTTCATGCCTCTCTGTGTCAGGGTTTGTGTGTCAGTGTGTCTCGGTCGGCGTGATTGTTTTGTTTTTTTTCGTTGTTTTTTTTGTTTTTTTTCCAAGGAAGAGTTTGTATCTTTAGTAAACATCAGTCCAACACTCCATCTGAACCCAAAAGCCAGTTCATTTTTGGTTGATTTAAATAAATGTCAATGACATGAAAGGAGCATTGGCTGGTTTTTAAACTGTAAAAACTGTTTTCAGTCTTTGAGTTCTGAATCAGGCACCATGACGCTTCTCACCTCCGTGCTCTGAAGCATACTACCAACGGCAGCCCCAGTCTGTGCTCGCTTTGTATTGAGGGAAGGCTTGGATTGGCAGTCTATCAGCAGCCAGGGGAGGTCGTGATGGGGCTGTGGTGCAGGTAAGCGGGGTTCACAACAGAAACTGGGAAGTTGAAAATGAACGGCGAGGTGGGCGTGGCTGCCGTTGAGGTGGCGGTTGTCGTGGTCTTGGGTCCGAGCAGCGGGCTTGCCGTGGCGGCGGCTTCGGCGGCGCACGAGGTGGCGAGGAGCTGCGACTCGAACTGCAGCAGTTGGCCCATGAAGCTGAAGTTGGGGGAGATGATGCTGCGGCGCCGCCGTACAAACTCGAACGCTTCGTCCAAACGTACCCGCTTTCTCTTCATCAGGTAGGCCAGGCAGATGGTGGCAGAGCGGGAGATGCCTGCTTGACAGTGCACCAGCACTCGCCCACTGGAGTCCCGTACTGAATCTGAGAAGACAGAGGAGAGCAGGTCGGCAAGGTCAGTAAAAAATAAAAGATTATTTTTTAAGTGAATACATAAAACCCCAGACTGAAATCTCTTGACAACTGTGAGAGGGATTGCCATGGAATCTATGAAGATGTCCATAGATTTCATAGAATGATTGTTATGGACCCAGTTAAATGTCTCAGCAAGTACTGAATGAATTGGAAATATCCAGCAAACACTTCAATGTTGACTAATCACTGGCCGGTGGACTTTTATCAACATCTATTCATGGTTGAAAAATAGTTGCAAATGACAAGGACAATTCCCTGGATATTCTTGTTAGACTTTCTGCTAAGATAAAGTATGTGTTCAACAATTATTTTTTTACTGTCTTGAAGCTTTCTGGTTCAACTTTATTTTCTAGTGAGCTAGCCATGGCCCTGGGTTTGTGATGTTGACAGAGGCAACATTTATAATAGTCTGACACTTTATGTTAACTACGCTCAAATAAGACAGAAATTAGACAGAAACATAAATGGCTTAAAAATGTTATTTTTTGTACAAAAAAAAATATGTGGCTGTCTATTTAATATCGTGTTCTAACCAGATTAGTCATTGTTTTAAAAAAGCAGATTTAATTTCTTCATTGTCACAATCTGATTAATATGTCTCACTTTGTAAAGAAATATTGCTTTGACCTCTATTCTACATGGAGATAATGTCAACATCCGTTTCTCTATAAATTAGTTTTCACAGTCTTTTGACCAGGGATATGATGTCAGAGTTTCAGGCATGTTTGCTGGGTAAGTTTATACAGGCCTAAGTAATTAACAAGCATGTACCCTAAGATGAAGCATCAGTCTCTGAACCCTTTTTTAGTGTAAGTATGAGGTCAAAATGTTTGATTTGTTTTTATTGAATTGCTATTTAGGAAAACTTGAGGTAAGCATTAAGTATTAACAAAGTTTTCAGTATTTTGTAATATATTAACAAGGTAGCGTTGTCAATCTGCACATGCTAGCATGCTATCACCAAGCTAGCTTAGTAGCACACTTTTTGTTTTGTTTTGGGGCGGGGGTTTTGGCTATAAATTCAATTACCTAGATTGTTCTGTTTTTATTTTTATCTCAGCACTAAGCTTGTGTAATTTGTAGCAGCTAATTTAAGTTTGAGCTTTCCATCTTTCTATTTAGTTGACTGGCACCAATTAGCATTAAACAGTCAAATAATGTACTTGTAAATAAGCTACATTTACATTTTATAACATATTAACATTATGTGATTTGATGTAACATCATACTTACATTGTCACTAATGTAACCATGATTTTTCTATAGTAATTTTGTATTTATCTGGAAAAGTTAGTTACCAAGTTATGACCAAATACAACACTGTCTTTATGCGTAGCTAAACTTGCTTGAATGTTTCTGTTGTAATGACACTTTTATAATTTTAAGTTGTAAGTGCTTGTGGAATCTGTAGCACTTTATTTAAGAGTGAGCTTTCCATCCTTTTATTTAGGTGACTGGTTAGCAGTGAGATAATGCAAATCTAATTTTACATTAAAAATAAAATAAATGTCACTAATTCCTTCTGAATAGAATTAGCACTTTCAACATAAAGTTTTCCAGCAAAAATTTGATATTTTAATAATTTTTTAAGGAAAAATTGCAAAAATCAAAAGGTCTCCAATTCTCAAATACACATTTCTTTCTCTCTCATTTCTGTAAAAATAATATATTTTGGTTTTAAACAAGACATAAGAGGAAATTATGACATGTTGTGCTTTTTGTAAGCTGAATTATTATCAACTGATTAGAAAAAAATATTTTATTCATGATTTATAATGAAGAAAATGAAATAACTACCAGTCACCAATCATCACTTAGTGCATACACTGTGAACAAAGTGTCACATGAATCTACATTTTGTTTACAGCCACCAAGTATTTTTAAACACAGCAGATGTACAGTGAGGCTTTGCCTCAAACTGTTTTCATTTCCTGTCCTCCACACTTTAACGCCTTCTCCTCGCTGCACAGTCAAACCGATAACTAACCTCAAAGTGAGAAAGCAGCGAATCACATTTTACTGACACGCACAAGTGCAAAATTTGAGTCATCAGCCTTTCTTTCACACTTCCTCCCCCAACCTATTTCTGCTTCTACTTCTTGAAGTATGTTTAGATGCACGCCATTACTCCATTAAGGAGAATAACCAGATTTAGGTAACAATTTAAGCCAAGCATTTACAGTTTCTCCTCTCCCCTAAAGCCTCAGTTAGTGTGATTAGTGGGACATCGTGTTAATTCCTGTATAATGTGTATGGCTACCTCCAGGAAGTCAGATGCACAGTATGAGAAGAAAACAGAGTGAATTTATGTAATGTGTTGTTTTTTATGTTTAGTTCTCACTCCACCACCTCTTGGGCACATGAGCAGAATTACACAACATCAGATGTTTACTGGCTTTTCTTTAAATGCATAGATTGCCTGATTGCTAACAACCAGCTTCCTCATCTCGCACATCAAATATCTGTAATTTTTCTCCCTCAGTTATTCACACACAGACAGACTTCAGGTAACTCCACCACAGCGCCTGTTCACTCAGTAACACTGGATGAGTCAGACTCCACTCTGGTCCCACAGCATCTAACTATGACGCATACCAGCACCTACACAAACACACGCTCACAACACAGAAATCACACACACCGTGCCTTATGCACAGCATGGATATGCCAAGCAAAAGCAAAGCTTAGACTCGCCTATAACACACACAAAACAAGAGTATGTCGCAGAGAGATTACTGATGGTAATATTTCATCATTCCAAATAATCTGTCTTATCTCTCGGTGCCTCTGCAGTGTCTGCTGAGATGTATACGATTAACCTGGAAATAACAATTGGTGACAGAGTCCTATGAATAAATGTCTGAATTGTCATCATCATCATCGCTGGAGCTTAAAAGCTTTTCCATGGCAGGTCTCTGAGAATTTTTTCCCATAAAGGAGCTTTTATTTGTTCAAACTCTAGACAAGAAGTGATGTTTTAGATAAAGAGGAAAGGAGAACTGCATCAGCATCGAAAAGCCACCATTTTCCAGAAACTCGAAACTACTGAATCCACAAAGAAAGAAGGAACATCGCAGTCCAACCCACACTGCTCGATGGAGGAGGAATACTGGTTAAAAATGCCAGCTCAGTCTACTTAAAGTAGACATGTAATATGTTGACCTGCAACTATTCTGATGTTCTATTAGTCTTTTCCTATAGCTTTAGACACATTATCAGAAAAATAATAAGCGTATTAATCAGTAATGAGAACGAATCTTTAACGTGTATCAGCAAACACTGCAAAAACTCATACGACAAAATATTCACCCAAAATGAACAAAACTCTTCTCATGCATACGACACACTTACACACTGACCTATGAACTCGATAGCCTCCAGGAACCAGGAGCTGATGTCTTCCTTGTGGTTGTCCTCCACAGGGATACATTTGTACTGGTAAGCCCCCTCGAAGTGGTTGGGACAGTCAGCCGACACGTTCAGCAAGGCAGAGATCCCTATGCTATCCAAAACCTCCTTCTTTGAGGCGTGAAGGGCGCTGCCAAGGTAAAGGAAGGGGAGGATCTCAACCGGGCCACCCTGGGAAAAAAAGGACAACGGCAAGTTGATCATTTATTATCCATCCATCCATGCGTTTTCTTCCGCTTATTCAATTCAGGGTCGCAGGAGGGTGCTGGAGCCTGTCCCAGCTGTCCTGGATAGGTCGCCAGCCTGTCGCAGGGCCATCATTTATTATTATGTTTTAATAATCAGCAGTAAAGACAAAGATTTACTGTTATGAGGCAGCTTGTAGGAACATTTCCTGACCCGAGCAGCATTTGGAGCTACACTGGAGAATTGTCCTTAGGTGAAAGCCAGTGTGCATGGCAAGACAAAGAATTCATTGTCTCGGTAAGTCGCAGAGGCCAGATACCGGATGACTTCAGTATAAGCGTGACCTCGCTTAAATATTTTGTTAATCACATTAGCCATGCTTCTCAGCTTAATATCTGTGTGAATAATGCGAAACTCATTTGATATGGGCCATTTAGTTTGTCACTTTCTCTCTTCAGCTGATTTATATTTTCACATCTGGAGACAGAGTTTACTGCTGGAGCTGAGCGTCTCATCGACTGGCTTATAATTATGAGCACAAAACCACCGAATTCAGCATGAATATCTGTGCGTCTTTATTGTACCAGCATATGGGAAACCTTTCAGAAGCTCTACTGGGGAAAAACATGCTCCGCAACAGCATTTTCTCAGATTGTGATTGTGTAAGCACAAACGCGTGAAAACATGTGAAACAGACAATTAAACACACAAAAAAATCGTTCAAGGAAAACAGGCAATTTCGCTATTGACACTGCACTGGTGCAAGTTACATGCACGCATACCGCACATTTAATAACACGGTATATTCCCATTTTAGAGCCAGATTATGTCACTGCTCAGAGGACATGTTAAAGTAAGAGCTGACGTGCCGTTTCCCCTTTTACTGGATCTGAAAGGTCAGCTGATCAGCAGTCTATACCGGTGCTTATTGACAAGAGCTCCGGCTGTTTGTGTCAGTGCTGCTGACGAACTCGGTGGTGACACAGCGTCAGGAAATGATCGATACTGCTAAGAGGTGTAATGTGAGGAGGGGGATGTTTGTGGTGGTGGTGGTGGTGAGCAGCCCGTTAAATCTATACTGCCACTGCTGCTCGTGCAGGAAGTGGAAGTATTTCTTGAATTAAAAATGCATCTGATGGTTGAGCAGAGACTATCAGACGTTTTTCTTATAAAACACACAGAGGCTGGCTTGTCTGTGCCGCTCCCCTCGTGGGTTCCAGGGGAATTAAACCCTGACCACATGTGACTGTGAGCATTGCGTAAACTCTGCAGACTCGAACAACAGCTTACTAACCAGCAAAACAAGGCCAACCAGGTCACAGGAAGTGCTACAGAGGTGACTCAATGCCCAACTATGACATCCAGGCCAGCGTGTTATTATGCGACAAAAGACTTATTTAAATAACAAGAAGATATTCAATTTATGTGTTCATAATTATTATTTTCTCTTGTGTTGTTTTCTGGAAGTTTGAATGGCAGCTGACTTGCCCCTGAGCAAAGCAAATAACTATCAGGGTGCTCTGTGTCAGTGTGATACATAAAAAAGCATGTCTTCTTTCGCATGTTTTTATAAACTGAATGCTGAAACACATTAACATGCACACTACTTGCAGCATAGAGAGGACTTCCATCAGTCTGACACTGGCGGATGTTAATCATGTTATTACAGGCAGATGTTATTTTAAAGGTGAGGTGCGTTTAACACTTTTTCTGTGTCGCGTTGCATTTTACCTGGTCATTGTGCGGCGTTCCACACGACGAGCAGGCAGAGTCGATGCTCGACTGGCTGATGAGGGACGGTAAGGATTTGGCCTTTAAACAAAACTCTGGATACTCTGTGAAAAATCTGTCGTATCCCCCTATAACATACAAAAACAACAAAATACATAATGTCACAATCACATATGCAGTGCTTTGCTGTAGGACATTAATAAGTGGTGCAAAATAGTACGCAAAACATGTAAGAATGAGTACCACGGGAAGGGAAAATATTACAGAAATACCAGCTTCTTTTTTAGGGGTGGGGGTGGGGGGTTGTTTACTTCTCAAAACACACCACAGATGCACATATGAGGACAAAAGAAGCCTGCATTCACATCGCAGCACAATCTACACCAGGATTTTCTAGTCTGCATTCAGGTAGCTTGACGCAAAGTCTATTAAACCCCTGACGGGCTGTCCTGTGTCTGCTTGCTGTGGATTTGAACACAGTTTCATCACTCTTTTGTTGTTTTTTTTCATATATCTATAGGCAGCATGTCGCTCTCTGCACCTCAGGGATCAAATCAAATCAACTGCAATGTGTCAGATTTATAAGCTGCAAGCATACATTTCATGTTCTTCGAGGCATCAGCATCAAGAGGATGCACAAAAAAAGAAAGACTGAAAAAAAAGAATACGCCACAGCTTGCAACAGCCTCTAGATCTTTCAGCAGTCTATATATAGGGTGTGTAACTCAAATGCTGATTTTAATATTTCGCTGCTTCCTGTGGGTGATTTACCCGAAGTGGACTCTGTGTGAAACGATTATGTGTGTGTCCTGTAAGTCCCTCCGGTTTGATGTGGCTTCTACGCATCAGCATTACCTCATTCACTCAGCTCACAGCCATTGGTCTGTGTGTGAATGTGTGTAGATGTGAGTGAGTGAGTGAGAGTGTGTGTGTTGTTTTAAAAAAAATACACCAGTGCATTTGAAGGGAGCACACGCTGAGCAGGATATTTCTAGTTTATTGGATAACAAATAGCTACACACATAAAATAAATATCCAATATCTCTAAGAACTGGTGAAAAATAAAATATCTGGTGGCCTAGAGAGGATTGTAGGTTAGCCACTGGAATATAGCAATTCATTAAAATGTGGTCATTATTATTATTAATGGATGCCAATACATATGTTCCAATAATTATCTTATTTTACTGTTTTTTTTAATGAATTGTTAAAAAAATATATTATTTATTGCTAAGCATAATGCCTACTGCTTACACATGTATCAGTTATTATAATTACTATACCCAGCCATTCATCAGTTACATTACATTTACTGCTCTAATTGAAATAATTAATGTCAGTCATTAAATTTTATGATGTAACTGGCGCTGCTACCCATCACAGGCTAGGATTAAAGAGTAAACGACATAATTTACCTTTGAGCAGGTATATGCGCGTGTCGGAGGAGTCCCTGCACAGCGCGTGGAGCACCAGCGTCAAGGTGCTGTCCTCCTTCACCGTTTCCGAGTCCGGCGTCCTCTCGTCGTACAGCACTGCGGCGGAGTACATCCCGGAACGCAGGCGGACTCGGACCTCCTCGTCCCCGGCCAGGATCTGGTCCAGGCTCAGCACGGAGCCCTTCGCCCTGCGGCGGACGATGGTGTTGCAGCGGGCGTTGACGGCGCCCCGTATGTGCCCCGCGCTGAAGGCGAGGAAAGAGCGGCAGTCCAGCAGCAGGCACTTGGCACTGTCGTCCTTCAGGAGCCGCTTCAGCACCGTGCAGTCCATCTCGCATAGCTCCTCCATTGGCACGTCGTTTCGGGCTGTTAGGCTGTGCTTCACGGTCGTTAAATCTCCTCTCTCGCTCTATCTAAGCCCCCTCCCGACCACCGGACCCCTCGGAAACCGGAGAAGGCGCACGGATCCTGCGGTGGATTCCACTTGCGCTTCTCCTCTATCTGCGCATCAACACCGTCATCATCATCAACATCATCGTTGTAACCGCACTACTTCTTAAGCTCAGTCCGGTCACCTCTGTCTCTTTCTCCTCTCTGCCTCTCCGAGTATTTTCTCCACAGGACTCTTTCTCTTTTTTCCTTTTTTTATGAATGGGTGCATCGCGTCACGGCGGAGGTGACGTCAACCAACCAGCAGCCTATCGCAACGCGTCCAGTTTCCCGTGCCCTTTCCTCCTCTACCGTTCATTCATAAAAACACACACACACACACACACATCAATGAAACGAGAGGCGATGGGACCGAAGATTAAGCGCAGGAGAGTTTGGCTTCATACCATAACAAGCTCTTCTTCATAAGTTAAGGATCATTTTTTAGGTAAAAAATAAATAAATAGGAAATTAAAGATATTTTAAAAGTCTGTGTCAAAGTAAGCAAAGCAGTGCAAATAAATTTAAGTGTTATAGAAGTAAATTTGAACTATATTTTTTATATCTTACTGATATTTTACAGTTTAAACTTACAAATAATTTTTTTTTCATAATCAAATGAACCAAATAAGACTCATAATTTGTAAAGGATATCATTTGTCATTACAAATGTAGGCTACTATAAGCTTAGTCTACAAGTTTAAGGTCATAAAATAAATTAATCTAAATTTCAGGTTTTCGCGTGTGTTGGAATTCAACTGCCTGCATATGTCAGACTTGAAAACCCTTATCTCAGTTTCATTTTATTCAAGGCACAGTGTTAGCGATGCTGCTGGTGGACTGCAGGTGGGTGTGCGCTTACGTACAAGGGTCCGTGTGTGCGTGTGCATACGTCTGGGTGTGCATCTGTGTGTGTGGGTGTGTGTAATCCTACAAGCGGATGCAATTTGCATCTTCTATCGCGCAGCCTTGGCGAGTGTGCTCAGGTATTTGCATGTTGATCTCATTTCCATGGTTACGAGAGGAAAGAGAGCAGCACGGCGGCGGATGACAGGAGGAAAATGCAGACACCCTGACACAAACAGGTGGAGAGAAGACATCTGAAAGAGACAAACAAACAGACAGCAGGGAAAAATGTTTAACAATTTTATGGGTGGGCTGCTGTGGGAGAAAATAATGTGTTTGAGTTGCCGTGAGTGTTTGGATCTATGTTGTGGAGGCTGTCTCTTTCATTTTCATGACTTCATGTGTTCACTATAAGTAAAATCTGATGGTAAAGTTGAACAAACCCATGAATAATCCTTACTGCTTGCTAAAAATGAGGCTGTCTCAGTGCAGTACCATAGCAATTTGGTACTATGGCAACTTCCTCAAGAGACAGAAAGGTTGGCAGTGATGGAGCAAAGGCTGACTTTTATCCATAAACTGATGCCCACGTTTCCCACAATGCAGCTGAACACAACTGGAGTGCGTCCCTTTTATTTGTACAACAGGAAGAACAGTATTGCCCAGGATTACAAAAATGATCTGTAATTGCCTCATTGGGTGGTGTTGGAAAATCCCAAAACTGTGCCTTTAAAGATGGATGACAGGAAGCAAATAATTAAGACAGATGGACTCCAGGCCTCACTCATTATTTCTGTAATGATTATATGATAGGATATGGTCATTGTCACTCCTGGTATTTACTGTAGTTGCTCCTTAGTATTCACCTAACAAGGATATATCCCTGGTTTGATTCCAGGAGAAGACACAAATCGCTTTGGGGTTGCACGGGGAAGGCCATCTGATGTAAAAATCGTGCCCAACTAGACATGTGACAACCGTCATTGTTTGCCAATTTTCTACTAAGGTTGTTCCTCTTTATTTGTCACCTTATCAGACTTGATACTTTACATCTAATTTGCCCATTTTATATATAAAAAGAAACCGAGAGTTGGAACACCATGTTTAGTGTATGTGTATGGACTATAATGGGCAAATAGCAGGAAAAAAATGAATGAAAGGACTGTGACTGTTAAGACGGAGAGGTGACAGAAGGTGAGATGGAAGCCTACACAAAGAAAGGCAGGGCGGGAAGGAAAACGGAGAAGGTGAGGAAGAAGAGGAGGAGGGCAGGAGGTAGAAGAACAAAAGAAGAGGTGTCTACTTGTGCTGGACTGCAGCCTCTGGCGTCCCATATAAACACAGACACACACACACAACACCGCACATTACTATCAAGCCTAAACAATGCCTCCAACAGACGGGATGGTGCTGCTGCCGTAGCAACAAGGGAGAGGTGTGGGAGGGCGGAGACAGAAGCCAGGGGGGCTGCGAGGGGATTGGCCGGAAATCAGTTCTGTGCTGATGTCATCCTCCCCTCCCTCCCTTGCGCTCTCATGTCCACCCATTCATCCCCTCACATCACATCCCTCGCTGGCATGCCGTCATCTGTCAATACAGCGGACAGGAGAGAGACAGAAACACAAAGAGGGAGGATATCTCCCGCTTCTGTTTACTCCGTTTCCATCTCGCACATCTGACTCTGCCCATTCCACGTTTAATTTTTGCTTATTCACAAGCTCTCCTGCATAGCTCAGGAGGACAACAGGGCTGTGAATGCAGCAGAGGCAGCCAAAGGGTTATTTATTTACCCTTGTTTTTAATTGTGCACTAATGAAAGTAACAATAATGCAATAATAATAAATGTCAGTCTAAATTATATATTCACATACACAGCACAAGTATACTGTTGACTGATAGCAAGGTTACAACAGCATATAAGAACAAGGCACAAAAAAGGTCGCCTCTCACAGGCCCAGCTCCTTATGCATGGATATCAAAGTGCCTTTGAGCAAAACACTGATTCCTTCTTTAGTGACAGTTTAGGTTCTGGAAAATTATTCGTGGTCTTTCCTTGTCAGTTCTGTGTGATATGATAAACTGGAATGTAGAGACCAGAAAATGAAGGAACACAGAAAAGAGTTTACATAAGAATGAAATAACTGAGTGTTTCAGGACAAACAAGTGGATACTGGCAATAAGACCTGTGACATTAGAGGAAAAAGGAGTAGGAAAATTGTGGGATCTAAGATTTACAGAGTCTGTTATGTGTGCAGCAAGCATTTTGTCACTGATGAGTCAAATATCCAAATGTATCTGTAAAATACACAAAAGCATTTGTGTTATAGTGCAGATCATTCAGAAAGTTGCGAGCAATTCTAGTCTTGTAGCAAAACGTTTTTGTGTTTAATAATTATCACTGACATTCAAAATGATGCTTAAAGTTCCCGGTTGGTTCAAGTTTTTATTTTAAGCTACCATGTACGTCCTGAGACCAAAAGTTCTTTGGTTTGGTTGTGGAGACTTGCACACACAGACATGCAGCTAAGTGATGAAACCAACATATCTATGTCATAATATTCAGGGTAATTGATGAAACTGGCATTTCTCCACACTACAGGTGAAATGTTATCATATCGAGCGACCATACACAGGAATTCAGCTATTGTAATTGACACATATTTGAAATCCAGAAGAACTAGCACATTTTTAGCAAATTTGTGAGCAGTGTAATTAATTGCATGAATGGACAAAAAACGCTCTCTCTGGAAACAAAAACGACACATCAAAGCTTTCCAAGTATCTGTGAACCTAGCATGCTAACCACTTTTATACACAATCTATGACCCTAACACAAAGCTAGCAGACAAAGAACTCTGGACCTAACATGACGGGTGCTCAACCAAGCAGCTAGAACTCAATTTACAACAACAGCAGAAATGAATAAGGCTTGTGGGATTGTACATGTCTGCCTGTAGTCTTTCCTACACTAGAATCACTATCACCAAATTTGTTGTGACCTGCACCATGGCTTGTTTTTCTCTGACTTTGTGCCCAAACGATATTGTGCGATGTATCGAGTGATTTAAAAGTGTTGCTATTTTGAGATTACATTTTTTATTGCATGTACATGCATGCAATGAGTAGTCAGCCATTGATGAGAGTGTGCTGAATTTCCCCATATATAAATACAAAGTCCAAGATATGAGATACCTTAAACATCAGCATACTATAAAAACACACACACACACACACACACACAGCTAAATCCATGCCTCCCTTTAATCCCATAATCCAGTGGTTAAGCCTTGACTGAGTGCTGCTACATTCTCATGAATGAGTTCGTGTTTTGTCATGTGTGACTTTGACAGAGGCAGAGAGTGTATGTGCTTTTTTGAGAGTGAAAGTAACATGTAAAGAAAAAAAAATGTCAAAAAAAGCACGAGGAAGCAAAAAAGAAAGCAAAAGAATAAAGTAAAGAGAAAGGGTGTGGGAGAGAGGTGGCATGATTTAAGCAGCGGAAGTGGGCAAGCGATGAGGTGGGGGTTGTTCCTGTTTGCAGCTGATCTATATTTTCTCTCAGAGACATGTTGATGCTTATGCAGTGGAGATTTTGCTTTTTTTTTTAGCTACTACGAAATTTAACCTTTCCAGAGGAATGCTTAAAAATGCTGATTTTTAAATCAGTCATAAAGTAGCGCCCCACCAAATAATGGCAGCAGTTTCAGAGGTCTAAAGGGGTAAATTATTTACTCATCACAAGAGCAAATGGAAACCATCTTGCTATGTAGGAGAATATTTCTTCTCTTTTGTAAACTCTGGCCTGAGTTTGTGATCGCCAATGAGTGAAGTGAGGAATTATCTCCAAATCTACATTTTAGCATTTAGAAAAGCTAAAAATGCAGTCTTGATTTTAAGGAACTGTTCTAATAAACCTATATTATTATAGGATTGAACTATTTTAAGAAAAATATTGAGCTTATTTTAAGTTTGATGGCAGCAACACGTCTCAAAAAAGTTAAGATGGGGCAACAAAAAGTTGGAAAAGTAAGTGGTACTAAAACGAAACAGCAGGAGGAACTGGCATAAGGTAAGTAAAACGATTGGGTATAACAATTTCAAAATAATGTTTTACAATTTATAGATGCAGTAGGTTTTTTTAATCTTATTTAATTGCAAAGACTTTGAATATCTCATCCTCTACAGCACAAGGTTCAGAAAATCTGGAGAAATCTCTGTGCGCAAGACAAAAAGCCAAAAATCAATACTGGACAATAGAGCTCCCTGGGCCCTCAGGTGGCACTGCATTAAAACAGGCATGATTCTGTCATTGAACTCACTGCATAGACTCAGGAACACTTTCAGAAATCATTGTTTGTGATGCCGTGCCATCCACAACTGCAGGTTACAGCTCTATCATGCATAGAAGAAGGCATATGTGAACATGATCCAGAAACATCAACATCTTCTCAGGCTCATCAAAGCTCATTCAACATGAACTGAGGCAAAGTGGGAAACTGACCTATGGTCAGATGAATCAACATGGATGCCACTTTGAAGAAGAGAGGGACCATCCAGCTTGTTCACAGTGTTCAGTTCAAAACCCTGCATGATGGTATGGGGGTGCGTTAGTGCTTATGAAATTGGGACTACACATCTAAAAGGCACATCAATTCTGGGAAGTATAAACAGGTTTTAAAGCCACATATGTTCCTATCTTTTAGGCCATATTTTATTACTGCATCTATTCCAACAGCATGCATCGCAGTGGAAGAGTCCAGATGCTGAAGTTGCCTCCCTGCAGTCCAGACCTTTCATCAGCTGAAAACATTCGGTAAATCATGAAATGAAAAACATAACAAAGAAGACCCTGAACTGTTGGAAAAGAAAACTTTTGTAAAAAGAAGATGAATAAGATGTTGGGTTTATGAGATTTACAAATGGTTGGATTCTGTTTGTATTTGCATTTTACACAGCAACCCAACTTTCTCAGGGTTGGGTTTGTATATTAATAGATTTATCTGCACTTCTCTTGCTTGTCTGTCACAGACAACAAATGTTGCTTTTATACCTTCATTCTTCGTGATGGAGTTCAATGGTGAAATGCTTTGGGCTTGTTTTTGTGTCAGTGTAATGTTTGCCCAGTCCTGTTTGTGGAGACTGCATGCGTTAATGAGTAATACATCTAACAGGTCACCAGCTACTTATCCCCATTTCAATGCAACTTAGCGGGGCCACGCACACACACACACACACACACACACACACACACACACACACACACACACACACCCAACAGTTTCCTTATTTGTTTTTTTCTTGCCCACTTCCTTCTTAGCCTTAAGCACAAACAGCCTGACTTCTCCCATGAATGAGCCTCAGTTTGTGGAAACTATTTGTGCAATTTTCAGTTTTATCCTAAAGGCTGTTACTTTTAATTGAATGCAAAGAAAAACCCCCAAACAATAAATACGATAACCACAGAAAATATAATAGAAGTAAAATTGTAGTTTTCAAAAGATTCATATAGAAATTGAACCCTTTTTTTTAAAGTATCTTTGGACAGAGCCTTGCTTTGTTTAGCTGCTGAGCTCACTATCTCTTGGCATTGCTCCAGATTCACTGACAAGATGAGAAAGTGGTGACAAACAACTAAATGTTTTTTTCTTTTTTTCTAAGACGCTAAATAAATTAACCTCTTTGAGGAGCACTATGAATACCTACATGTCCACATTACAGTGTGAATCAGCTTGGTTTCCCCTTGGTCTCTCTCTCTCTTTCTCACACACACTCACACACACACACACACACACACACACACACACACACACACACACACACACACATAAAAAAACTCACTCGTCATTCAAATATCACTGCATATTTTGAATAGTCAAAGCAGCACAGGATGAAACAGTGAGATCATATTCAAAGCTATTCACATTGTGTATGACTACAGCATTCAAACTACGTTTTTTAAATTACCGCATTAAGACAAATATTGTTTCAGTTGATGTGAACACGATTACGATCGTGGCCAGGATGAAGCTATTGCTCTTTTGTGGTACCTTCCTGTCATAAATACTGTCTCACAGCCTGGGCATGAGTCCAGAATGCTTTAATATTTGGCATTTGGCATAATATAAACAGTCTAGTGCGGAGGGGTGTACAGACAGTTGGACTGCCAAAGAGCAATGACGATAGGCAGTCAGCATGTAGTGGAAGATGTTAAACAGTGCCCACCAGAGTTTTGCATCACTTACTGTTAATGCTTACATTCTATTGGAAGCTTTTCTCCTGTACTGAATACTTGTACTTGTTGTGCGTGAATGGGCTGTTACCTGACGTAAAAACTGAAGCCTTCTCCGACACCAAACAGTCCATTTGACTGTTTTTTATACGAATAGCTTGGGTTAAATGCACCAACAGAGACATTAATGAATGCCCCGGAGACACTAGAGTGAAAACAGGAAAATCTATGGTTGCCTGTGGATTGCATTGATTTATTTTGCTAATGGAGACCAATTAAAAATAGTTGTGGTAACCAACTGGTTGCTCAGAGGTTGGCCATGCAACACCCTCAACCTCTAAGCAACCACTTTTGATTGTAATACGATTGCACAGGTCGCCTGGTGGGGGGGCAGCCTATTTCCAAACAGAAGGGAAGAGAGTTCCAACAGATTGGTCTGACTCAACTGGATGCCAAATATTCTCTGCATATTCATATATAACAGCTGGGCACCTATGTCATCCTGCTGTTAAGTTGTCTAAAAACAGTCTAATGAATTTCATGTGAATTTCTGTGTATGAAAACAGCAGCAGATTTGCAATTGATTTATCACACGTCTTATTAGTTGTCCTATTATTGCAAACACATTGCCTGTAAGGAATGGCTGTAGCTCAGGTGGTAGAGCAGGTCACCTATTAACTGGAAGGTTGGTGGTACGATCCCTGTCTGCCCCAGTCTGCATGCCATGCCTCGGGCATGATACTAACCCCAGGTTGTTCTCCGGTGCATCCTTCTGAGTGTGAACGTTAGATAGAAAGCACTTACATAGAAAGAGCATAGAAAAAAGTGCTTGGGTGAATGAGGCAAGTTGTGTAAAGCACTTTGAGTGCTCAGATAGAGTAGAAAAGCACTATGTAAGAACCAGTCCATTTACCATTTGATTGCCAGCTTGAACCAAACTGATAGCAGACTGACTCTGTCTGACTGATGGACCAAAATTGCCCTGAAGATGATAAGTGGTCACAGACCTAGTCGCTGTCTTTGAAGCAACCATTTCAAAGACAAAGAGACCGCAAGCTCATGGTGGCCATAGCTTTTATTGTGCCATAGTCTCTAACCATTATTTTCCCCAAAGTGACTGCAGCATAATTTTACGAGTAACTTTAATGATGGCAACTATTCACTAGCATTAAATGACCGTCTCCCCCCACAACATAAACTCAGACACACAGTTCGCACAACAAGAGAAACTAATCTGACTTCAGAAAGCTAACTGCAAGTCGTTTGTCAGCTAGCTGCTAAGCTAGGTAGCTTGTCTGCTTATGCTCCACATAAGCAGACAAGCTTCCCTCTGCTAAAATTTGCCAGAAGAACGAGTTAGGTCAGGTTACGTCATCTAGCGAAACCGGAATGTGACCAAAAAATGCGAAAAATCACGTTCAACATTCACAGGCCATTCAGTTCATGGAGGAAGCTTTATTTTGGTCTGCAGATCAAAAGAGTTCCCATAATCTTAAGTCAAATAATAAGGGATAAATAAACACTGACTGTCAACATGACTTACTATTGGTACACAGCATGAGTTTGCCATTCAAAGTTCACCAGACTTGATTGAGTCAATCTACTGGAATAAACTGCCTTTTACCTACATTTGCAACTTGATATCCACCTATTTAAGACAATAAAACAAAATAAAAGGAAATATACAGCATACAATAAACACTTGAATGTGTGCACAAAGTAAACCGTTTAATAACCCTTAAAAACCTTTACATTTTTATGGTTCATCTTCTTTTTGTGACTGGCTCATCCACAGTGTATTTGTGAATGAATGACTGTGAGGATTAGCAGGTCAAAAACAGGGAGGACTAACGCGTGACATGCCCGCATGTGTGTGTGTGAGTGTGTGTGTGTCTGACATGTGGCAGTGTAAGCAGAACACAGACGCAGGGATTAAAGACAGGAAACAGCCTGCCGTTGAAACCCTTTCCACATCTGCACACACACACACACACACACACGCACACTGTTGGCTGTTTACGTGTCACTCTCCTGTAGTTTGTTTGTAAACGGTGCAATTAATTTGGAAATCTGTATGCAAAAGTAGTAAATTTTCCTATTGCACTCGAACAAACACACACACACACACACACACACACACACACACACACACACACACAACCAGGCACCACTCTCTGTGTTATGTGGCAGAGGTGCATCCGACCTGACACAGGTTGACGTCATTAGTCTATCATATTTTTTGTCTGAGTGTGACAGAGCAAGAAACTGTGGTTACTAAGGCAACGATTGGGCGGGGTGGCAAGTATGACCGGCAATGACAGGTAGAGACGCAAAAATATGTATTTGTACATACGTCCTCACATGCATTTATAAAGAAAAGCAAACTACGCTGAACTCACGCTGACCTGTGTCTCCCATGACGTCCTGTTTTTCTGTTTATTTTCCTAGAAAACAACATGAATGGCAGCTGACCATGATAGAGGATATAGGAGGAGGGGAGACAGGGGTAGGACGGGAGATTAATAGGGGAGGAATGGGAGGAAGTGGAGTGTCCTTGTTAATGTCACATTGTCACATTTAAGTGACTAGATTTCCTGTGTGTGTGTGTGTTTGTGTATGAGTGCAGTGAGTCAACTGCCCAATTGCTTGACAGCCAACATGACCAACACACAAGTGAAAATTTCCCTCCCCGCCTCCCTGGTGGCTCCTTGGTGGCTCAGAATGAAACTCTGGGTTTGAGGTGTTATCACAATCTGCCGCAGTACAGCATCGCTGAATCACTCTATGTACTGTCTGTGGTAAGATTTGACAAGCTATCATTTCCTGTCTGTTTCCTACAGTACTCATGTGTCTCCCTCAGCAGTAAAAATAAGCACCAACAAAGTCACGATGAAATGTAAGGTTTTAGTTGTTCCCACACTTTTATTCAAACTCTGTGGTTCCCCACGAGATTTAAATAATAACGCCGTTAACTGTTAAAACTAATGTCGCCTTTTAACTGTTTTTGTTTTTTTTGTTTTTTTTGCTGTAGTCTGCAGTGTGGGAAGATTTCTTTTCACCTACGCTTCTTCAAAATGAATTCAAGACCTCCAGATTTGAAAATTTGGTTGTATTATGCAATCATGTCAAAGTTTGGTTTAGTTCCAGTTAGTTTCCACTGTGGGTTTGTTTGGAACAATTATCACATTACAGACACAACATATAATCTGTAGCCAGTCACAAAAATACATATACATCAATGGGTCCTAGAACATGTTGGGTTAAAAGATTTAACAACACTGACAAAGACTAAAATAAATGAAGAATTCTGTATATTTGTTTTATTTTATTGACATTTGTGAATACATATTTTAAGTCTCGAATGCTGTGCAAAAGTCTTGTGCTACCCCTATTTTCTCTATATTATGTTTCCAAGGAACCACATTTATATTTTTTTGTAAAGTGGTCTTGATAGTTCTCCAGGCTTTCTAAAGGTCTTACAAAGTATTTTCCTATAGATTGGATACATGTCAGCAGGTCTTATGGAAGGATGAGTCCAAATGTGACATTTTTGGTTGTTGTTGTGAACATCTACGGAAGAAGTCAGGTGAGAGGAACAACCTAAGAACAATAGTGAGTGTCTGCAGCTATCTGTAAAACACGGTGGAGGCTCATGATTTGGAGCTGCACTGCAGCCAGCGGTGTTGGGGATCTTGCCCCGTCTTTTCTCCCCTCAGCCCAACCAGTCATGGCAGATGGCCGTCCCTCTCTGAGCCTGGTTCTCCTTGAGGTCTCCTTGAGGGGGGGGGGAGTCACATGATTTTTGAGGGTTTTCTCTGTTTTCTTTGCATTACTGCAACACACAGTGCCTTGCTTTGTCTCTATGAACTGCACTTTCTCATTTTAAATGTTTGTGAAAGGGAACACAAATACTGTTCTATCAACGAGACACAATGAGTATTTAACAGCTACATTTAAAAAAAACCCTTTATGATTCCCTATTATGATGTTGGACAGTTACATAAAAAACTCAACAACTCTGTACTAAACTGTAAGGAATTTTTAACTGTCTCAAACTAACTACTTCTGTTAACTTTTCTATTTCAGCCAATTTAGTGAATCATATATGGTATATTTTTACATCAAAACCTTGGATAGTGCAACTCAAGATCAGAAAAAAAGCAGTGAGAATTGGACTGGCTGCGAAAGACGACCAATTTAAATCCACAGAACGATAAAAATACTAAGTAGATGGAGGCGAGAGCGGTGCAATCATGACTCTGATGCAGGCGTTTTATTTTTAATTCTATGAGTCAACGTTTCAGCAAATAATGCCCCGGAAAAACCCACAGTAGTGTATAGGGCATATTCACCTACAACTTGAATCACCACATAGGAAAAAACAAAAATCTAAACAGAGGTCATTAACAGCCAGACTTTTCAGTTCATATTGATGTTTATGCTTGGATAAATGAAAAACATAGAGGAAAAGATTTATTCCAATTAGTCAGTGATTTGCTTATACTGCGTGACTCCTATATAAATATAGACGATGGAGAAACTAACAACAAACACCACACTATCCAGTGGCCCTGCCGATGAAAGCACTGCTGTCCTGAAAATGACTAATCACATTAGGATAGAAATGTTTATCTGCAACAATACAACTTTGTATGGAATCATGTGACAAGTGGGTCTAAATCACGACACCAAAATGACTCCACGGCACAACAGAGCCACTCATTCCTCACTGTACAAGAAGATTTTTCTTTCATTTATCCCCATGATTGTCATTTGGTATTTTGCTGCTCAAACTTAACAGCTCTTTTATGTAAATAACATGAACTTTTTCATGCTCTTCTGCCTAACTTTGTTGTATAGTATAGTTAGTATAGTTACTGTTACGTTCCTATTCCATTTTCTCTGACCTCTGACCCGCAACACTTTTCTATTTTGCTCAAAGATTTATTCAAAACGTTTTTCCACACCTTAGCACTTTCACACACATTCACACTCCAATGAAAGAGAGCTGCTCATTGGATAGTTTTTTATTAGACAACTCTCTGTAAACGTAAAGATGGTTGTGCAGTGAAATCCCTGTAGATCAGCATTTTCTGACATACTCAACAACCAACAACACTACAAATGTGTATTCCCTTTCATGTGATTGGCTGATTAGATATTTGTCTAAATGAACAGTTGAACAAGTACACTTAATAAAGTTTGTGAGTGTATGTATCATAAAACCATGAGGGTAAACAAAGGCATAATTGATTTGAGTAAGTTAACCTCCATTAAGCTGTGTCATGTTCATTATCACATGGGAAATTGTTAACACTGTAACACGTGTTTTTGTGTTTTTTTTCTTCAAATTTCTGTTTATGAGCAGGACCTGAAAACTTAGTGACAAGCTTTTCTTAAAAGTTGCTGAACTTCCCGAGTACCTGTAATGGTCAAACTGCTCTCTGCTGTAACAGGTTAGCGCAACTTCACATGGTTCTCATTCTGCTTAATCTAATCTGACGCATCCTTTTTTAGGATTAACTTCCAAGCAGGCCACAAAATAGCATTATATTTCAGAAGTGAGGGTCGAGTCACATTTACTGGACCTCTCCGCTGACCTTATTGTGTTGTGGCTGATATGACATGATATTTTGCTCTTTAAAAGCACACTCCATTATCCACTTTGTCTTTGCCATGGATACCAATTGTATGTTTTCGCTGCAAGCCATTTTGCCTGTGCCCTTTGCTTTAACGTGTTGTCTATAAATACCTACCCCTGGGTAAGGGCAACTTTTGAACAATATTTATCGTGTTTTGCTGTGAGAATGTGAGGACCTTACATAATTTTGAGATTGGACCAAATTCAGGGAACCAAAGATAGTTAAAGGGATTTTCTTTTTTTTTCTTTTTTTAAAAAAGATGACAGCATTGCTTGTTTCAGATACGTCCTGCTAATCAGTGCCCACTCTCACCGCAGGGGAAATGCTTCCATACTGAAAATGTTTCCCATGAATTAAGCCTTGAGCAGCGTCACACAAATGCCTCAGGATTGTGCTTTAAAGGAACTGAAACTTGTGGTTGCCAGGAAACACTTGATAATATTTTAGGCCACTTCTCTCATTTGCTATCTCCGGCTGGGAATTCTTCCCATCTGTGCTGCTCTTGAAATTCACCTTGTTTATCATATTCAGCAAAGACACTATTGTGGGTAGTTTACTTAATTACATCTTCAACTCTTGAAACCATTGAAACCCCAAGAGGGAAATACACTGAAGGTTTGCTGGAAGTCAGTTTAAGTCCTACACCCACACAGAGGCCATCCTTCAGTCTCTAAAAATATATATTTTTGTGCAAGTATTACCACAGTGTTGAAACTGCCGTTATCCTTTCTAATTATCCAAAGACAAACATCTCCTCCTAAGCTCCCAATGGGATACACTTCCAAGGAAAAACACAGGATGGGGAACACAGGGATGACACAATTAAAATAAGTCTAAATATGTCTTATTCCGTCCAAAGACAGTTCTTACATAATAAAAACACAGATATTACATTTCACCACATGTGCTCAGATTGGACATTTTGAGATGGGCTATACTAAAATCGAACTAAAAACTTGAAGAATTACTCTATGAGAGTTTGTTGTTTTTGATCTTCTGTATTTATCCCCTTTGTCGTGGTGGTGTTAAGTACTATTTTTGTTTGCTTCATCTTTTGTAGCTTATTTAATCTATAAAGTAAGTATGTCCACTTTCACTCCTCTGATTATTATTACAGCGTATTTATGCACTATAATGGCATATTTCTATATCTCATATAATGGCAAATGGTACTGTTCGTTTCTTGTGACCTTGCTTTGCTAACGCTGCTTGTGGTCAATAGTGTGGTTAGACTCACTGCATTAGTCTAAAAACAAAATGCTGAAACAAGGAAACTGACATATTATTATCAATTTCCTAATAATATTGTATCAGTTCTGTGTTCCTGTTGACAATGTACTTCTTTAGGCAGTTAAATCACTGTACTTAACAGGGACATTGTGTTCATTCACATTACTTTTTTAGCAGTCTGCATGAACACATTTGCATGCAGATATTTTCATCCACTATGTGAAATACAATAGTGGCTCTTTCCAAAAAGAAAGAGTGCTGTCATTGGTTAACTGTCTTTAGCACTACAAGTGCAACTCAGTGCAAGAATTAGACGCCTACACGCTTAAGTTTTACATAATTTGCAATGCTTTCATCTTATGGATATGAACTTACTTAAATTGTGAAAACACTCAATCATCAACTCCAGTTCCATCTCTTCACCTATTTATGTATATTGTTACACCCCCCCGTTTTCTCACTTTTTTCATTATCAGTTGTGGACATCAGCTTAAAAATTAAAATTAACACCGACATAAACAGAATCTTTGTAGGAGGAAAGCCAAGGAGTGAGGAAAAAATGTGTATTCCCTATTTGTTTAGTAAGCGGTTGCTGGTAGCTTTTAAAATTGAAATTTGTTGCGAGATATTTGTGGTCTTACACTGAAACCCTCCTCCTAATTTCTTTGATTACTAGCAGACTGTCACAGTTGCCTGTTGCATGGAAGATGCCAAATTTTCTCTTAACCCTTACCAACTGTTCACTAAGCAGTACTGAAACAGTCAAAACTGCAACACAAACTGCAAACTGAGACAAATTCCCGTCAAAGTAAAAGCTGTGCTTTCTGAAATCTGTTGGCTGCAGCAGTAAGGCACAACTTCTACTTTGAAGATGAACATTCTTCATTTCTGGTTTGTGTTCTAACTCTTTTTTCAAGTTCTGGTACCACTTAGTTAGTAGTTGGCAAGTGTTTGCAAGACAAGTTGGCATTTTCAGTGGACACTACTGTTACGTTGCCCTATAAAAGGTCCAGGGGATGAGGGAAAGTGACAAAAGGTGTCCAGGTTGAAAAAAAGGAGACACAGAGGCAAAATGGTTAGATTTAAAAAAAAAAAAAAAAAAAAAGATTTTATAAATGTTTCTATTACTAACTAAACTAAAAGAGATGGACAAGCTGCTAACACCTTTTAAAGAAAGAAAACAACAAAGCTCAGGTGTTTGTCGATAAATTGAAAATAAGTCAAAAAGGGTTAGTACCAAAACACACTCTTCTCCACAGAGTCGGAGCAATCAACCACCATACACACAGCTCACTAGCTGCAACCCAACAAGGCTCTCTGGCCTGGTTTGATTTTTACCCCGCACCCTTTGTTTTAAAATTAATTTGAACCTGGACCTTTGCATCAGCCTCACAATTTATGTCACTTACACTACCCACTACCCTATAGTTTCCCCCTTTTAAATAATTTACACCTGTTGCAATACCTAAATAGAACAACTTTTGATGCAAACATTTTAATGCTAAAATGTATGAGACTTCATTTTAAATGTAACATCTTGTAATTTCTTACAATTTGTCTTTTCAGTATGCAGCTATAACAAAACCCAAGCCTGTCATGTGAGGCTGTATGCAGGCAGGAGTGGTGGTAAGGAGGACCTAATGTGCAGGCACTCGGTGGCAGAAAGTAAATTCAAACTTAGATTTATTGCTAGATGGCAAATAGAGAACTGGCAAAACTGAGAATACAAAAACTAAAGTGAAAATAACAATAAACTGAACTGGCAGACAGACGGCCGGAACACACAGCATAAAATGAGGGTAGATCACGACACAGACCAAAGAAAACACAGGGTTTAAATACACAGAGGGAGCAATCAGGGAATGAGAGACAGGAGGGAAACACAGCTGGGGCAAATCAAGGCTAACGAGACAAAGGAAGCAAAACCAGATGCATTAACACGAGATAGTAAAACAGGAACCACAGTCTGAACTTACACACACAGACTCACAAGCAGGCACTGCAACAGAGGGAACAGAGACGTGGGACCAGGGCAGGCACAGACACTGACTGGACACATGTAACCCAGTGTTAAAAACGGGATTAAAAGCATAAATACTAATACTCATTTGATTAAAATACTAATTTCATAATGGTAATCAATATTGATAAAAAGAAGTTAAATATAATAAATACTGATAAAAAGCATGTAAACATAAGTTTAATTGATATGTCTGTATGTATATGTAATATATAAATGGTGTGGGGGCAGGACTTAGTCCTGTGGAGTGTGTTAGATCCACTGAGCGACCAATCATTGGCGGTCTGACCCTCCCCAGTCTGTGTGCGCTGCTCAGACACCTGTGTGTGCCTGCGTGCCAGTCAGAAACGCCAGAGACACAGACGGTGAAAGATTCGGTTACCCATGCGGTGAAGAAGCTAGCTGGATAGTAAAAGTCCTGTTTTCGTGGAAATAATAAGAGTGATACTGTATTCCAGAGGCCGTGAGCCAGCGTGATCACTGTGAAGCCCGTGTAGCATTTGTTGCTTCACATGGTAAGTCCCAGGCAGTGCACGTGCGCTAGCATAGCATGCTACTTGCCGCTAGCTCCGATGCTAACTTCCGCTAGCCATTTTGCAATGAAAGTGCCCTTTCGGAGGCTAAAGCCATTAGCACTGAGTCTGCTGCACTTTATACTGAAATGTTCTTTAACGGTTCATGTCATATTACTGTGGTATTGATGTATAATGTATGGTTTTGTGAAGTTGTTATGTTAGCACATGTTCACTTTTCTCATGGTGCTAATTATAGTTCTGCACACTGAGTGTTAGCAACGTGAAATTAAGTGCCTTCACCTGCACTTTACTTAGCTGAAACTTGATAAGTCTCAAGCCAATGTGTGTTTTAATGCACTGCTGAGCTATTTTGGTATTATTTTAAATGTGTGTTTCCTATGCACTTTTGCCCTTGAAATTAGAATAATTTGTTGTACAACATAGAATATTTTGAAAGAAATTTAGAAACACTACAAGCAACTAGTAGTAGTAATAAGTTATAGACATGATAGCTAAATGTTGAACTACTGTGTTCTGGCCTGGTCCCCAGGTCAGGTTTTTTTCCTTGCTTATTTGGATTGGATTGGTTTTGAGGACCTGAGGAGAATCGAGGATCCCTTTTCCAGTACTGGATGGCGAGCCCAGCCCAACGAGCCGGATGAACTGGTAGATTGTAACCCGACTGGTTACAAACACACTGAGTGACTATTGAACATTGACAGACTGAAATTGACTTTAAAAAAGGACACAAAAGACAATATATCTTTGGGTCGACCATTTGTGGGGTTTATTTTATTTTATTTTGTTTTCAAAAGCGCGCTCTACTTTTGTTAAATGTGCACAACCTGCTAAATTTCAATTATTGCTAATAAATGCAATTGTGTTTTCCACACCTACTGTGTACAAGTCCTCTGTTGTCATACACCCTTGGCTCCTACGAATCTAGAACCTGTCTGATCTGGCCCATATCTCCCTTCTGTCCTCGTACTGTGGTTAAAGGTAATTACACTGCTGTAGTATATGCAAAGAAGGCAAGAAGTAGCACCACCAGTGTTACATGAGTTACAAAAGTGGCGAGCCAGCCAGGAGCCTAGAGTGTTGTGTGACAACATTGGAATCCTCTTTGACCTATGATCAGACGCTCACCTACTGTGACAATGGATTTTGTCGAGAAGTATGCCGTTAAAGTACCAAATGCCATTATTGTTAGCGGTGTTACAGATAAAGAGAAAGACAAAGAGGTATTTGAGTTTCTGGAGCAACATGGTACTATTCGTAGAGTACTCGCTGTCGATGATGACTCTTCTGCATTCCACAAAAGTCAGATTGTAGAGTTCGAGTCCGGTGCAGCCGTTGAAATATTAGCACCTAAGCTGCCTTACCTCTTACAGTCCACTGACAATCCAGATGTCAGTTACCGCATTCGAGCCTTAACTGACGTCTATACTAAGACCGTAGGGGGCAGTGTTACTGAGGCTTACATTAGCAACCTGAAGGGTTTAGCCAAGTTAAGTGGGAAGGATTTCGAAGAAGTGTTGCGGGAGGCCATGTCCACAATAGGGAAGACCATTGAAGCTGCTGAGACAGCTGAGATAAACCCCGAAAATGATACTGCTGATCAGACTTGCCCTGTGGTAGGATCCACACGACTTGGAGCCTCACCTTCAGTCTTAACTGAACTGCCTCACCCTCCTGAACCCATTCAGGGCCCATTCCAAAGCCCCATGAGACCAAACGTGACACCTCAAATGTTGAGCCCAACTGACCTTAACCCACCAGAGGTTCAGAAAATAGTTGTTGAGCATGTTGTCAAGAGTGTTGAGAAGACATCACATGCTCACTCTACATTAAGACTCAGAGCTTTCTCTGGCAAGATGCCCAGACCTTACAGCGAAGCTGACTATGAAACATGGCGCTATCACGTTGACTTGTTGATGGAAGATGCTTCTTTGTCTGAGTTGGAAAAAACTCGTAAGATTCTTGAAAGTCTCCTTGCTCCCGCTTCTGATGTCATTCGCCCTCTTGGGCCAGAAGCCACTCCTGCAGACTATCTTAAACTTCTGGATTCAGCTTTTGGCACCGTCGAAGATGGTGAGGAACTGTTTGTACGCTTTATGAACACCCTCCAAGATCACGGTGAAAAGCCCTCTGCTTATCTGCTTCGTTTGCAGGTGGCGCTCAATCACACTGTGCGCAGAGGTGGGCTTGAACCACATGAAGTAAATAAGCAGCTTCTTAAACAGTTTTACAGAGGCTGCTGGGATGATAACTTGCTAACGGAGTTGCAGTTGGAGCTAAAGCATAAGGAGCCACCCACTTATGCGGAGCTATTGCTTTTCCTGCGTACTGCAGAAAACCGACAGGAAGTTAAAAGCACGCGAATGAAGAAACACTTTAGCGCCACAAAACCAAAAGCCGTGTCTCATGAACAGACAGTCACTGAAACAAATGCAGATGTTCGTCAAGCAGAGTCAGATAGTCTGGAAGAGCTGAAAAAACAAGTTGCCGATCTAAAAAGCCAACTAGCTGCCGTCGTGAAGCCAAAGAAACAAGCAACAATGAAGACAGTTCGAACAAGGAAACCTGAAAATAAAAAACCTGACCATGCCAAACCTGAAAACTCACCTCCACCCAGCCTCCCCAGTACTAGGCCCAAGCCCTGGTATTGCTTCCGCTGTGGGGAGGATGGACATATAGTAGCCACGTGTGAATCAGAGCCAAATCCTGCCCTTGTACTTGCAAAACGAAAGGAACTAAGAGTGAGAAGGCAGATATGGGACAGGCAGAATGACCAGCTTTCTTTAAACTAAATTCTGCCTCTGTTGCGGGACAAATGGAGGCTGATGCTTTGTTAACCCGTCCCACCCAGGTTAAACAAAAAGCTTCTCCTAAAAAGCGTGCCAGCCTAAAGTCACATACAAGAACAGATTCCTTTGACCTTCCTAAAGGTCTAATTGGTACAAAGAGTACTGCACAAGTGAGAGTTGATGGTCACACAGTGAGTTGTTTGCTAGATACTGGTTCCCAGGTGACTACAGTCCCCGAGTCCTACTATCGTCAGCATTTGTCCTCTCATGAGATTAAGCCATTGTTTGAACTTTTAGAGGTTGAAGGTGCCAACGGTCAGTCTGTGCCTTACTTAGGCTACATTGAACTGCATGTCACTTTCCCAAGAGAATTCCTTGGCATTGAAGCTGAAGTGCCGACACTTGCTTTAGTTGTCCCCGATGTGCGCACAGCTTCTCAGTCCTTAGTGCTAATTGGGACAAACACATTAGATGTACTTTATGAGCTGTACTCTGACGCATGCCATGAACTGCAGCTGAACCTGCCATATGGCTATAGGGCGGTTCTAAAAGTTCTTGAGTCACGTCACAAACAGTCCAAAGACAGTAGTCTTGGTTTAGTGACGATGCACAACAAACAGCCACAGTTGATTCCAGCAGGCCAAACTGTTGTTCTAGATGGTGCTGTAGCTGTGTCAGCTGGTAACGGTGAAAAGTCCGTCTTGTTGGAGTATCCACGAATGTCAGCCTTACCTGGTGACATCCTTGTGAAACCTTGTCTCATCGACCTACCTGAGCGAGCACCTTACCTTGTTCCAGTTGTACTCACCAATGAATCCGAACATGACGTGACAATCCCTCTAAATTGTGTCATCGGAGAAGTCAGTGCATATCAAAGAGTTCTATCTCAAGAGCACTCAGTGAGAACTCAAAGATCCCGAACTGAGCAGAAGTCAAATGTAACATATAACTTTGACTCTTCCCTATTAGCGCTGAATGGAAGGGCGCATAACTGAAAAGCTAAGCCAAATGCCCGAAGTGTTTGCACAAAATGATCTCGACTTTGGAAAAACGGATCAAGTGAAACATGCAATCAGATTGTCAGATGAAACACCGTTCAAGCATAGAGCGCGTCCCATCCATCCGAACGACCTGGAAGCAGTCCGTAAGCACCTCAAAGAACTGCAAGAAGCTGGTGTGATCAGGGAATCTACCTCCCCTTTCTCTTCACCCATTGTAGTCGTGCGGAAGAAAAATGGTGAAGTCCGCCTCTGTATCGACTACAGAAAGCTTAACGCGCAGACTATAAAAGATGCTTACGCTCTCCCCAATTTGGAAGAAACGTTTTCCACCTTGATCGGGTCGCAATGGTTCTCTGTCCTGGATTTAAAATCGGGGTACTACCAAATTGAGATGGAGGAGCTGGACAAACCCAAGACGGCGTTCGTATGTCCCATCGGCTTTTGGGAATTTAATAGAATGCCCCAAGGCATTACAAACGCCCCCAGCACGTTCCAGCGACTCATGGAGAAATGTATGGGCGACATGAACCTGCGTGAAGTGATCGTGTTTCTTGATGACATCATTGTATTCTCTAAGACACTTGAAGAACATGAGGCTCGCTTAATGAAAGTTCTTGATCGCCTGAAAGAGTATGGGCTCAAACTCTCCCCCGAGAAATGCAAGTTTTTCCAAACTTCTGTCAGATATCTCGGGCATATTGTGTCCAGTAAGGGAGTGGAGACTGACCCTGAAAAGGTGGAAGCCTTAAGTACCTGGCCTGTGCCCCGTGATCTTAAACAGCTCCGCTCATTCTTAGGCTTTTCAGGGTACTACAGGCGGTTCATTAAGAACTATTCGAGTATCGTTAAGCCCCTCACTGACTTAACATCAGGCTACCCTCCTTTGCGCAAAAGCACAAAGCCTAAAGCTAAGTCTGTAAAGTACCATGACCCCAAGACACCTTTCGGCGAGCGATGGACTCCCTCTTGTGATCTTGCTTTCAAAACCATCATTGAGAAGCTCAGTACTGCGCCTGTATTGGGTTTTGCTGACCCTAAACTGCCATATACACTCCATACCGACGCCAGCACTACAGGGCTTGGCGCCGCGCTCTATCAAGAGCAGAATGGCCAGACCAGGGTGATAGCTTATGCAAGCCGTGGGTTGTCCAGGAGTGAATCTCATTATCCCGCCCATAAGTTAGAGTTCTTAGCCTTGAAGTGGGCAGTGACGGAAAAGTTTGCAGATTACTTATATGGAAATCAGTTTACTGTCATAACAGACAGCAATCCTCTGACGTACATATTAACTACTGCTAAGATGGATGCCATGAGTTACAGATGGCTAGCTGCCCTGTCAACGTTTAGCTTTAAGCTCCAGTACAGAGCAGGCAAGCTTAACTCAGATGCAGATGGCCTTTCTAGACGACCACATGGCGAGTTGCTTAACGACGCAGTGTCCCAAAAAGAGTTCGACCGCATACAGCAGTTTACACAGACTCACCTGTCCCTACCTGACAGCAGTTTAAGTCCTGAAGTAGTGTCTGCTATTTGTGAGAAACACCTTGTATGCAGCTCTCAAAATGACACCATCCCTTTGGTTCACTCGCTAGCCATTTGTGCAGCTGCCATTCCAGGTGACTTTGTCAATGAAAATGACTGTGGTGGTCTTCCTGTTATACCCCATATGTCCCCTGAACAGATCACAAACGAACAAAGAACGGACCCTTGTCTGAGGGAAGTCATTGCACAAATTGCAACTGGGGAGAAGGTCCCACCAACTGTGCGAGCTGAACTTCCTGACATCAATCTTCTACTCCGAGAGCTCAATCGATTGGAGATGCATAATAACATCCTGTACCGAACTCGCCAAGATGGAGGGGATGTTACTTACCAGCTTGTCTTACCTGAACAGCTCCGTGACTCAGTCTTCCAAAGCCTCCACTGTGACATGGGCCACTTAGGCACTGAGCGTACCTTAGATCTTGCCCGAACAAGGTTCTATTGGCCTCGCATGGCAGCATATATAGAACATAGGATCAAAACATGTAACCGCTGTGTAAGACGTAAAACTCCTCCAGAAAAAGCAGCTCCACTTGTGAATATCAAATCCAGCAGACCTCTCGAATTAGTCTGCATGGACTTCCTGTCCATTGAGCCTGATCGAAGTAATGTGAAGGATGTGCTTGTATTAACTGATCATTTCACGAAATATTCATTAGCCATCCCTACCAGCAATCAGAAAGCTCAGACCGTTGCAAAAGCCCTTTGGGACAACTTCATAGTCCACTACGGGATACCCGAACGATTGCATAGCGATCAAGGTCCCGACTTCGAGTCCCACATTATCCAAGAGCTTTGCAAGATCATGGGCATTCGCAAAATTCGGACAACACCCTATCACCCCAGAGGGAACCCGGTAGAACGTTTCAATAGAACGTTACTAAGTATGCTAGGTACTCTTGAGGAAAAGGACAAAACTCAGTGGCACAACTATGTCAAACCACTTGTTCATGCGTACAATTGTACGAAAAATGATACAACTGGTTTTGCCCCATATGAGTTAATGTTTGGCCGTCAGCCAAGATTGCCAGTCGATCTAGCATTTGGGCTGCCCTTTAACAACAAAAGTTTCAAGTCGCATTCTCAGTACATAACAAAACTAAAGGCAACTCTACAAGAGACCTACAAACTAGCAACAGACCATGCTAACAGAATAGCAGAAAGAAACAAAACAAGGTTTGATATGCGAGTGAAACCCTCAAAGCTAGAGCCAGGTGACAGAGTTTTGGTGCGTGCAGTCCGTCTCAGAGGCAAGCACAAGCTAGCCGACAAGTGGGAGACTGATATTCACATTGTGGTGAACCAAGCAGGTGACTTGCCCGTCTACAGTATAAAACCCCTAACGAAAGAGGGCCCAGTCCGCACAGTCCACCGCGATCTCTTGCTCCCTTGTGGTTTTCTTGTCCCTGTTGAGGAGAAACCTGTCCAACCAACTCATGTACGCAAACCAAAAACAAGACAATCACCTAAACAACATGAGGAATGTGATCATTCAGAACTGGAGGATGAGGATGTCTGTTGGTTCAGAGAGGAACCTATTCAAGAGCCCATGAAGGTCACTCGAGTCTTTGAGATTCCCCAGCCAAAGACACACCCTAATGATCACAATCATGCTGGAACTAACTTACATGAACGTGACAACTTGCCTGGACGTGACAACTTGCCTGGACATGACAACTTGCCTGGACGTGACAACTTACATGAACGTGACAACTTGTCTGGAGGAGACAATTTAACCGGATGTGACAACTTACCTGAAAGTGGAAATCCACTTGGATGTGGAAGCCTAGAGGAGAGTGAAACCATGGTGGAACACTCAAACACCGACAATGAAAGCGAGAGTGACTCTAACTTACCCGATGGACCTACCTGTGATGGGCCAGTGGAAGAAGACAACTCAAATGATAATCAAGCAAACTCAAGTCAGTCAAATACTGAGAGTGAAGCCACAGCGGCTATAAGGCGCTCAGAGAGAACAAGAACCCAACCAGAACGACTACAATATAGTCAGTTGGGAAATCCCCTCGTTTCCATTGCCCAGTCCCTGTTTCAAGGTCTAAGCCTGGCTTTTACCAGTGCCTTGACAGAACAAGATCCTGTGGTCATCCCCATGAATGCTGGTTCCCCTGTCATTACCATTTAGCTATCCCATGCAAAGGGACTTGCATGATTCTAAGGGGGATAGTGTAACCCAGTGTTAAAACGGATTAAAAGCATAAATACTAATACTCATTTGATTAAAATACTAATTTCATAATGGTAATCAATATTGATAAAAAGAAGTTAAATATAATAAATACTGATAAAAAGCATGTAAACATAAGTTTAATTGATATGTCTGTATGTATATGTAATATATAAATGGTGTGGGGCAGGACTTAGTCCTGTGGAGTGTGTTAGATCCACTGAGCGACCAATCATTGGCCGGTCTGACCCTCCCCCAGTCTGTGTGCGCTGCTCAGACACCTGTGTGTGCCTGCGTGCCAGTCAGAAACGCCAGAGACACAGACGGTGAAAGATTCGGTTACCCATGCGGTGAAGAAGCTAGCTGGATAGTAAAAGTCCTGTTTTCGGTGGAAATAATAAGAGTGATACTGTATTCCAGAGGCCGTGAGCCAGCGTGATCACTGTGAAGCCCCGTGTAGCATTTGTTGCTTCACATGGTAAGTCCCAGGCAGTGCACGTGCGCTAGCATAGCATGCTACTTGCCGCTAGCTCCGATGCTAACTTCCGCTAGCCATTTTGCAATGAAAGTGCCCTTTCGGAGGCTAAAGCCATTAGCACTGAGTCTGCTGCACTTTATACGAAATGTTCTTTAACGGTTCATGTCATATTACTGTGGTATTGATGTATAATGTATGGTTTTGTGCGAAGTTGTTATGTTAGCACATGTTCACTTTTCTCATGGTGCTAATTATAGTTCTGCACACTGAGTGTTAGCAACGTGAAATTAAGTGCCTTCACCTGCACTTTACTTAGCTGAAACTTGATAAGTCTCAAGCCAATGTGTGTTTTAATGCACTGCTGAGCTATTTTGGTATTATTTTAAATGTGTGTTTCCTATGCACTTTTTGCCCTTGAAATTAGAATAATTTGTTGTACAACATAGAATATTTTGAAAGAAATTTAGAAACACTACAAGCAACTAGTAGTAGTAATAAGTTATAGACATGATAGCTAAATGTTGAACTACTGTGTTCTGGCCTGGTCCCCAGGTCAGGTTTTTTTCCTTGCTTATTTGGATTGGATTGGTTTTGAGGACCTGAGGAGAATCGAGGATCCCTTTTCCAGTACTGGATGGCGAGCCCAGCCCAACGAGCCGGATGAACTGGTAGATTGTAACCCGACTGGTTACAAACACACTGAGTGACTATTGAACATTGACAGACTGAAATTGACTTTAAAAAAGGACACAAAAGACAATATATCTTTGGGTCGACCATTTGTGGGGTTTATTTTATTTTATTTTGTTTTCAAAAGCGCGCTCTACTTTTGTTAAATGTGCACAACCTGCTAAATTTCAATTATTGCTAATAAATGCAATTGTGTTTTCCACACCTACTGTGTACAAGTCCTCTGTTGTCATACACCCTTGGCTCCTACGAATCTAGAACCTGTCTGATCTGGCCCATATCTCCCTTCTGTCCTCGTACTGTGGTTAAAGGTAATTACACTGCTGTAGTATATGCAAAGAAGGCAAGAAGTAGCACCACCAGTGTTACATGAGTTACACACAGAATAGAGGGAGTATGGAAACCAAAACTTAAGATCTACATAATCACACACCAAGAAGAACTGGGGAAAATAGAAAAGCAAAACAGAAACCAAAACCTTCACAATAATAAACTAAGATGAGAACACACATAAAGGTACAAAACTGAAACCACTGGGTCAATGACCCAGGTACCCTAACAAAGCCTAACTGTCTCACTTAACAGATGTTAAGAAGAGTATTCAGAAACTACAGAGCTGAACTTGAGAAAACTTGGTAGAGAAGTGAAGCATAAAATTTTTAGACTCTCAACTGCTTTTCTTAAAATTTCAAAACAGAGTACTGTCATGGATGTGTTCGCTTCTAGTTTTTAATAGATATAAAGTCAGAAAATGCTAACAAAAAGCAACTGAGTTTTGCAAAATTAATACCTTAAAAAACAACTGTCCATTAGTATTACAGCATAACTCGGGCACTCAGGCATATAATCAAAGTAAATCATAATATTAGCCATATTATCCACACATCATGCTAACACTAATAATCTTCACAAATTACTGCTAGGAAACTGCCATAAAAAAGTAAATGAAGAGAATGCTGTTGTTATTTGACAATATAAAAATAAAATTTAATTTACTTAAAATTGAGCAAGAGAAGTTGCTCTGGATAACTGGATACTGGGTTTTGCAACTACAGAATTTTTATCACGTGCATAATAAACAGAAGTGAAAGTTGGACTCTTAGTGTCAGTGTCCTGACATTTTAATCTGAACTGTGTGGCAATGGTTAAAGCTGTAAAACAAACAAGCCTGGTATTGTTGTCTCTGTAACTCAGCGTGTTAGTAGGCGACTTTCCTAATAGCTAAGGATAAACATGCTTTTCAGAGGTGTAACTCCACGAAAACTGCACTGCACTAAGGGTAAAAAACAGCAGTATTTGTGGATGCTGTTTCTTTGTTTCTTTTTATTCCTTGTCTGCTCAGTTGCTTGCACACTGAGGGCATGATCAGTTTTTATACTATGAATATATATCTCACTGTCTGACTTACTTTTCCCACTGAGCAAAAACATGGCTCTTTTCCTGGAAAAATACTTTATTTTATGTAAAATGTTAACTCTAACTAACAACACAAAGGGGCATATTTACCCTTAAACATGCATGTCATTACCAAAATCCCAGACTTAAGCAAAAGATTTCATTTTAGTGGCAATACTTTTTATTAGATTTTATATTCTTAGTAGACTCCTGTACACTTTCTCTGGCGTCACAGATTCATGTTTTAGTGACTGTTTTAAAAGGTGGATCATTATAAATGATTATATAAGTATCTGCAACACCACATTGGAACATTTTGCCCTTTGCAACACTGTATAGCTCCTGGATGTTTTTAACAGTCCCCTCCTATTCCGCCTCCTCCTCTTTTTTCTTCTCGAGTGGACGTCACCAGAGACATAACTATTACCCCGGCAGCTAAAAACAGGTCAAGTGTTGCTCCGTGATGTTGGCTGCAGTCCCAAGGAGAGGAAAAGGTGGTGAGATGGAGGGCAGCGATATGGGAGCAGTAAGAGTGGTTGAAAGTGTTTAAAAGACAGAGTGAGTACATGTCACAGAGAAAGCGAGGGGGAAGTCTAGAGAGCGATGCTTTTACTCAACTGTGTTCCCGGCCGCTCATCCAACTCCCCTGTTTCCTTTCTGGCTCTCCCACTCTCCCTCTCACATTACAACCGGAACATCGTGGAACGACACTTTGATTTTGAAATCATAATGACAGTCACAACAGGAAAGTGAGTCTTAAAATAGTCTCCATGCACAGTAGCCTATGATTTTCAAGGTCAAGGTATTGCCTATGCAAAGACTAAAAGCAGCAGAGCAGATTGGTTTAATTCATTCCTATCCACACATCAGAGTGATCATTTCAGTTCAATTTTGTTGATGCCAGAGGTCACAGGAGGATGGCCAGATTGATTCATGCTGATAGGAAGGCAACAATAGCCCAAATACCCACTTGTTCCAACCGATGTATGCTGAATGCACAACACATGGGACCTTAAAGCAGATGGGCTACAGCGGCAGAAGACCACACAGTGAGTCACTCCTGTCAGCTAAGAACTGGAAATTGAGGCTACAGTTCACACTGGCTCACCAAAACTGGGCAACAGACGACTGGAACAATGTTGTCTGATCTGATAAGTCTTGATTTCTGCTGCAATATTCAGATGGTATGGTTCAAATCTGCCATAATATACATGAAAGCATGGACCTATCCTGCATTGTATTAATGGTTCAGGCTGCTAGTAGTCATGTAGTGGGATGTGGGGGATGTTTTCTTGGAACATTTTGGCCCCTTAGTACCAAATGAGCATTGTTTAAGCACCACAGCCTGCTTCCAACAGGATAAGACATCATGTCACAAAGCTCAAATCATCTCAAACTGGTTTCTTGAATATGACAATGAGTTCACTGTACTCCTCCGCAGTCACCAGATCTCAGTTTTATAGAGCACCTTTGGGATGGGGAGGTGTGAGGAGATTCGCATCATGGATGTGCAGCTGACAAATCTGCAGCAGCTGTGCGATGCTGTCATTTCAGTATAGACAACAATCTCAGAGGAAGGCTACAAACCACTTTATGGAACCTGGGCCACTAAGAATTAAAGCTAAAAGGGCATTTAAACCACTCACAGATGTAGTTAATGATGTGGCCAGTGAGCTTATTTCTAGTAGACAGACATTGCAGACCTTTGGCTTTCTAGCTGTCAGTTTGTTGAAGAATTTGAAGAAATACAACTACATGCTTTCCAAATCTCTTCCCACAAGTTGGACTGGAATGATGGCAGGGTCACGTCAAGCGTAGGGCCTGGCCTTGGATAAGGCCCTCCACCAATGCCAATAAACTAGAATACTGTTAACCTTACAATGCACAACTCCACTGGTCGAGAGCATGGGTAGGACCAGTGGTGTCACTGACTAAATTTATTCGAGTAAAGGTTTAATATACCTTATTTAAATATATCTATATTATACTTACTTCTAATTCTACTACACATTTGAAAGCAAATGTTATACTTTGTACTCTGTACCATTCAATTGAAAGCTTTAGGCACTTATTGTTTTGCAGATTTTAAAATATAATACTGCTTTGGTTCTGTATTAGTATAAAGATACCAAGCAGTCTATAAGAAATTACAATCTCCAGCAGTTACCTTAAAGTCAGTACATTTACTTTAGATACTAATAATATTTAATAAATAATATAATCAAATTCTGAATAAAGTTGGGGGGCTACGCCACAGGGCAGTTAGTAGGTCTGGGCCTGAATTCTTCTGAACGTCGAATCATCAGCAGAGCTCCTTTTTCATTTCATGAAAAGGTGAGCCAATACCATGGAACTTGGCTTTTTGACATATTTGCACATGTATTTTCCATATTTGCAAATCCATAACCCCCTTGGACGCAGTACGTGCAGATATAGGGGATGCCCTGATGACAAACTGATCACACAAAAAGTTTACTTTTCATAATCATTTTCATAAATACAACAAAACTGCATTCCCAAACAAAGCAGGTTTTGTGCTTTTGTTGACCGAGTGAAAAAGGGGAAGTCTGGCCACAGTTACAGTAGACGGCTTTTCAGAAGAACCTTAAACCATCTGTGAATTGGTCGGGGTTTGGAGTTGCTTCGCTACCTCAGGCACAACGCAGCTTGCAGTTATTCATCAACAATGAGTTGTGCATCATGTGAAAGATTACTTGAAGATAAGGTGAGGACATCTGCCTGACAGTGAACCTGAATCAGAAGTGGACCTTTTGGCTCAAATTCCCAAATCCAAATAAAATGTCTTGAAAATTAGCAGAGAGTTACGTCCTGGTCAAAGCTTACATCTGAATCCCACTGACACTTTGTGGAGGGATTTGAAACAGACATAAAAGGCAAACAAACCCTCAAAACATCATTCAACTGAAGGAATTTTGCATGGGAGGTTCATAAAAAATTCCTGCAAACCAAATCAGAGGCTGGTTGAATATTCCATCTGTAAATATTGAGTATACATATCAAGAAATGTCCAAATATGTCAAAAAACCAAAAAAGGTTTTTTAGTGGATGTGCTACCTTTTTCTACGTAGCTTGAACTAGTTAGATTACTTCTACACATATTCAGCGTAAAAGCTAAATATGAGCTTTTCCTCTTAATTAAAGAAAACATAATATAGGCCAAAATTTTCAATTCATACAGCTAAATTCTCTCATGAAGGCTTTCATTCTTTGAGCAACCTGAAACTACCGCTTCTCAGCTTCTATCAGACACAGACTGGGATATTATATGAACAATTTTCTGCAATAAATGATGATATACTCGTATCTGCTCCTGAGGCCTCCCAGGGTGAATTCGAGCGGGAGTGCAAGGTTTAGCAGCAAAGGGAAGATAAATGAGACAATTAAACGGGGCTCGATGGCACCTCTGTGACTAAGGGCTTTTCCTTCCTGCCTGCTTAAGTACAGACAAACAATAGTAAGCAGCAAAGGACAGTGTGTCCAACACTGACGGGCACACACTTAGGTGTTTATGTGCATGAGAGTGTGACTTCTCAGGTTTGCTGTAGGAATTCAGTCAGCAAACAGGCAAAGACTTGTAGACACCTAACAATACTGTGGCTGTACAAAAATATCATCAGCAATGCATCAATTAATAATTTCTTACACATTGTATTACTGTGATAGATCTCAGTCTTATCGTTTTGTACTAAAGAACATTTGTTATTTTTGAATTCATCCAGAAGTTTGTTTTCAGTCTTTTTAAATATTATAAATAAAGTGCCGAGAAATTCTATACTGAAAACAAGAGCATCTTTTTAAAAAAAATAAAAGTCAGCAAGTTCAAGATAGATCTGCTTTAGTTCTGCTTTTGAAAATGGTTAGTTTCAGTTTAATTTTTATTAGTTTCACTATTAGTTTTTAGGGTTTTTAAAAAAAAATTATTGCAGTGTGGTTGGTATTTGTCATCAGCAGAAGCTTCAGAACACTAATATTTCAGCTGGTTTTATATTGTTTCAGATAGTTTATTCTTATTCTATTTTTTTCTCATGTAGTGTTAGTTTTTAGTTTGGTTTTAATTACTATGACACCCAATAAACATCTACCAAATATAATGTTATTAAATCGTGTGTAGGCCATTTGTAGATGTTGGGTTTCTTGTCTTTACTTCCTGTTGTACACCTCGCTGCAGGCCAACAGCTCACTGGAAGTGGACAGATAGACAGTGAACAGTGGTGTAGTAGTTAGCCGTGCTCATTAAAACTGACCTCAGGCTTTGTTTTATCATCTGGATGCACTGTCCTACCCCCAGTCCTGTCTGTCATGTGACTGATGTGACTGCCTGGTCCTTGGTGGTGCTGTTTTTTTAAAACCCTCACATAAGTAAACTGTTTTCAAAGCTTTGCAGCTAAGCGGCGACTAGAGAGCAAACAAAGTTAATGCTTTTTCTCAATTTTTAGCAATTAAAGTGCTTACCAATGGCACTGCATCTGACAGGCTAGTAAATATGTTAGTTTACCTATGAATGTGCCGCCTAAAATGTACTCTATCAACCAGCCATCAGCTTTAGAGTGATGCTGTCACTTGATCACATGTCTTCACTGCATAGAGAGCCAATTTACTACCCTGACTTTTTCTCTATAGATCCACGCTGTTGCTGCAGCGTGTAGTTTGGCATTTTCTTGGTGCAATAAGCAATGCATTACCTAAAAAACACATTGATCCATTTTTGGCACTTTCACAGATGTTCTTGTTACCCGTGGCATGTGCACTCATTCATCCTCATGCCTCACGGATGTTGACTTTTGAACTGTCATAGCTGAAAATGGGTGCTTTGGGATAATCTTTACGCATGTATTATCTTTGCAAGTGGCAACCTTTCCAAAAAAGCCATACTTGTTCAGCCTTCTTCTACTCGAACTTTAGCATTTAGCTAACTCGGGCCTGTACAGTCTGAGATGTGAGATGCGTTTTTTGCAGTTTCTCTGAGTGTTGCATTGTCTGACCTTGGAGGAATCTGCTGCGATGTCCACTCCTGGGAAGACTGGAAACTGTAGACGTAGAATGATGGACTTAAAAATGTATGGAAAAGGCCTAATAACCCTTCCCAGATTGATGGGCAGCAACAGTTATTTCTCTGAGATCAATTATTTCTGAGATCATTGCTGATGTCTTTCCTCCTTGGCATCATGCTATCAAATACCTGAATTCTCCATGTCTTTCACAGAGGTGCTGATGCTCAATTAATCACTTGCACTTGATTAGAGTCCTATGAAAGCAGTAAGGGGCTAATTAGTTTTTTCATACGCTGCTTCTGCTTTTAGTTTAGTTTCTATTATTGAAATAATGACACGGGGTAATGTGTCATGTGTTGTTAATTTTAGAACCTGCTAACGACCAGCTGATTTTTATTATGTCCTGTTACATAAAATCTTGGGATTGAAAGAGGGTATACTTTCTTTGTTACCATATACTCAGTTGCAAGATGTTTCAACAGACCTTTTTTTTTAATATTAAACAGCCTTCGAGCCTTCTAGTTTCTCTGTGCCAGCTTTACTGAAATATTTTTGCGGCACCATATTCAAAATAAGAAAGAAAACTCTTAGTTTTGACATTGCTTATATTGCATTTCAATAAAATACTGAGTTTAAATGGTTCGCAAATGTTCACATTCTCTTTAATTTCACACATCGGGTTATATCTTATCATCTGACCATTTTATAATACACAACATGTCAGAGACAATGGAAACCCTCTGTCTTTGGACAACAAAAAGCCCTTAGTTTTAACTCTACAATCTGTGGATGTGATCTATCTGTTAGGACCTCCTTCACTCCAGTGTGCATGACAAACAGTGTACATTGTACATCCTACATAATGAACACTAGAGCTTTCACCTACTTCTGGATGAACTGAATGAACTTATCATTATCTACCACATTCCTGAAATTCACTCAACGCTGAATTCACAAAAACAGTTTAGAAGATCATTGTTTAAACTAAATCTAATTTTTAAATTACGCTTTAAAATATGATTATGTGGGCAACAAGACAGAGTGGTATGCAATAAAACTGCAGACGTCTCAATAAGGCAAGTTAAAGGGTACACAAAGGCGATATGCTTGAATGACGTGAGAATTTCACCAATTTATTTTTCAGGCTATGAACTTTTGTTTCTGTACAGAATGAAATATCAAGAAAATGACAAATCTCTCTAAGTATATTTTCTACCATAATGACGTAAATTTAAAATAAGCCAGTGAAAGAATCTTTACACCAAATGAGATACTCTGAAAAATAAACTGCTGAACTTAAACAGGGAGCATTTCACCCAGCTCACTCGAACACTTTAGTCTGCCAGTGTCTTGCTAGTGTTTTAAACTAGAAGAAGAAAGCGGACGGTTAAATGACGAGAAAAAAAAGCTTCAATAAATAAAACAGAGCCATATGTCCTTATGCATAAGAGGATACACTCTAAGTCGCTTTTGCCTGTCATAAACTGTGAGTAGGAGCGTCAGCTAATGGACAAGTGCAGGCAGAAGAGTGAGTCATACCAGTCTGCTCACAAGAACCTCATTTTCTGCCAGATCCTGTGTGATGTATGTCTGCAAGTGTGCGCGTTAGAGAGAAACAGTGAAAAACACAGAGACGAGCAACGTGCATGGCGGCAGCTTAGCCGAGTGCGTGAGAGAGAGAGAGGAGCGCAGCAAAGAGAACAGTAGGTTTGTTGAGCAGCTCCCACAGGACAAGAACATCTTTGCGAGACATGTGCTTTTAGCTGAATATGCAGACAGCACAGCTTACATTATACATGTTAGACAGCTTAGGTGTTACTTGACTGACAAATCTTTATTGGAACAAAAAAAAAAAAAACTGAAAAAAGAGTGCTCTTGCAGCACCTCCAACACTTCATAAATTACAGCATTAATAACTTTGTACATTTATATTTGTTTTTAAATTGGGACATTTGAACTGTAACTGTATGTATCTGTATTTATTTTTAATACACTTCAAAATGCTTTTAAAATAATGGCCTGTAAACAGTCTTTTCCCTCCCACCTTTCTTTGCTTGATGACCTCTTATAACCATCCTGTGGAAAATCACTGCACGGTAAAACCTAAAATCTTGAGGTCAGAAAAATAAATTACTAATAATTATTAATGTAATGCATAAAAATACTGCAAGAATTAAATTTTAAAATTTAAGATAACATTTAGATATTCAGAACATTGCATGAATCCTATGTCAAACCTTACGATACCATAAAAACACTACTAAAGGCAAAACACAAGACATCTAAGTGATACAGCACAATATGATGCATGTGTACTTCAGCTGCACATTAATAAATATGACATTAAACTGATTCTTATAAATGTAGGAGGCACAGAATCGTTTCCATTTATGACTCAAATCATTCATGGTGCTTAAAATTCAGACGCGTGCTCTGAATTGCCTTCTGGCGTCATTTACATGGAATTCAGATGGCGTGCCAAGTGAACGCTTTCAAAAATAACCAGGTTAGTGTGTGTATGTGTGCGCGTGTGAGACTTGCATACTAAAAGGAGGCAAGTCGGTATGACGAACTGTTGCTAAGCACTGGTGGTTGCTAGGTGGTGGTGGTGGGGGATACAGGTTTGCAGTCAGTGATGGAATCTGAGGGTTTACCTCGATTTTCATCTGTGCACGTGTCCCCGCTGGATGTAATAGTCAGAATATCAACACTGCAGCAAGCGAAAATGCCATTTCTTCCTCAAGTTTTTTTTTGTTGTTGAGCTTTTTCACGTTCTGCTCTCATATATACAAACACAGAAATGAGCAAGGGAATATTAAGCAAGAGGCAGTGTTCATATAAAGATTTCCTCGTCAAAAATCTGGTCAATGTTTTTAAAATGTTGCAAATTACTCATTAAAAAAAGGCAGAACACAAACATCCGTTTAGCAGTTTCAGTGTCAACAACTGAAGAATGACTCATTTATCTCGTCTCCCATTGCAGTCATCAAGGAAAGCTGCAGAATATCTGGCAGAGGAACAGACAGAGTGAAACCAGCACTCTATCCGGCTTTCCCCGGGATGATTACTGTATTATATACAGCAGGGAGGGGGAAAGCCTCACAGTTTGCTGGCTTCCCTCGGCGTGTCTTAAGATATTCTCCAGCGTTTTCTGCACAGGCATGTTTGACTATTAGTCAGAGTTTTTAGGTGCATCATGGAACATACTGTGCATCCCTAGCTGGTGTCACTTCTGCCAGATAGGGTGTGATCCCGCTGGGTAAAGGTGACGGTGGGGGGGTTGGCAGGGCGAGACACGGGCAGCCATTTGTACTCGAGGTTCTGCACTGGAGGGTCCAAACACCAGTCAAAGTTGTTTAACAGGTACACGCACGCTTCCTGGCAGCGAAACACAAAAATACTGTTTTCTGGTTGTGCTTGCTCCATTTTACATAAACGAAACTTATGTAGAGTGAAGAGCTGCATGGGTGTAAGTGACAATTTTCTATTTTACAGCCCAGCAAAAACAAAATGTTAAAACTGAAGGCACTTGGCAGAGCTAGAGCATCCACCAACGCTGAATAAGTCTCCAACTTGCAAAGCTACAGCCTCCACATCACTTCAAGCCTGTTTTTGTATGTTCCTTTCCAGGTTTGAAAATAGCAATGCAACAACTTTTACCAGGCAAGCTGTAATGGAACATTTGGTCCTTTAGACCTGGAATCAACAATGCTTACATTCAGACACAAAATCATACAGTTAAAAACACATTTTCCTTTGAGCCACACAGAAATTTGCATAATTTTAAGAGAAGACCTTTATTTCATTCCATATCATTTCTCTCAGTGTCACTCCTTTGTATTCCCTTCTCTTTCACTCATTCAATATATTCTATTCTAGTCATCATTCTGTTCCATATATACTTCCATTCTATTACTCTATTTTATTATTTTCCAAATAATTCTATTCTATTCTGTTTAATTACTTTTTGTGCTATTTGTATTATTTTCTATTTTACTGTATTTCAATTTTCAATTCTGTTCAGTTCGTCTAGATTTTCTTTGCTTTCCCTCCAATACCCCATCATTCTATTGTATTGTATTTGTTGTATTTATTCTATTCTATTTCATTACTTTCTATTTTATTATCTTTTTCTACTGTGTTTCATAACATTTTTATTCTATTCTACTCTATAATGTCTATTTTCTTCTATTCCACATAATTCTACATTCTATTCTATTCTATTATTGCCAGTCTATTATTCTATATTATTCTATATTATTAAGCATTACTTTCCATTCTCTATTCTATTTCATTTTCCCCATATATATATTCTATTCTATTCTATTTTATTCTAGCGAGAGCACTGAGAGCTCAGAACTGGTGATGTCATAGACAACACTCCTTACTGGCTTATCCTCAGCCATGGACCTGTCTAACCAACACATATTTCCCCTGCGTCTCTCCACTTTATGAATGAAGATTTTCCTGGTGAGGGGGAGGATGAATGAATGGGGAAGGATCAAGGGAGTAACGGAGAGGAGAGGAGAGGGAATGAGAGAATTATGAGAGTGGGGGTGGGTAGCGAGGACGACAGGGGGAAGGATGAAGTGAGGCGATGAGTCACATCTCTGACCTAGATCCCTGCAGTCTACTTTTTACTCTGGTCATGCCCTCATCCCTCTGTGTGTGTGTGTGTGTGTGTGTGTGTGTGTGTGTGTGTGTGTGTGTGTGTGTGTGTGTGTGTGTGTGTGTGTGTGTGTGTGTGTGCAAATGGTCACCCTGCTGAAAGCCAAGCAGATGTACTTTAATCTGCCAGTCTGATCTTTTCTGTAATTAAGCACGGTAAGAGATGTAATCAAACACATGCATCATTAAAGCAAAGCAGATAGCTCACACTGACAGTTATAAATTTATCATAATTAACTATTTAAAGACAGGATTAACAACTTAAAAACTGAGATAAGGGAAGATACTGTTTGAGTAGCAAAATAAAAGCAGTAAAAATATATTGTACATTTGTGTTGTGAAGCAGCATCAAACACTGTTTCAGTCCTCTCTAAACTAAGAGGCAACGCTGCTCATTGCTATGGATGCCAGTCTGTGTCATTTAATTTAGAATGTACTTAAAAATATCCAGTAAAGTCAAATAAAAGAAATTATATTAATACTGTACACATCAAAATTAGAATATTTTTTATAAATGTAAATTAAATATATAAAAGTGTAAAGAGTAAAACAGGAAGAGAATACCTGTGCAATCTATTCCAAGCTCTACATCTATACAGCTTTAATAAACGACATAATTTCTTAAGCATCTGCATTTAACACTTTTTCATTTTTTTTTTAAGTACCAGAGAGGTGGTAATTCTACTTTGTGTATTCACTACTGTGGCCAAATATATCGATATCTCCAGAGACAGAGACAAATCATGACAATCGTAAATAATCCAAAACAAGCAACTGATTATTTATGATGAGTAATCCAATTTGAAACAATAACTGTCCTGCTGAAGAGGGACAATAGCCGAACGAGGAGAGACATTAAACTGCTTTGAACTACACCTGAGCTCCACTCAATCACACCCAACATTTTCAGTGACTCATAAGTGTGAGTGCAGCGTTGAGTCATCCCTCACTGTTGCATTTTAGATAGCGTGCATTAACACCCCCATGTATCTTGCTGTTTTTACTGTTAAATAATCTGAGAACAAAAACATATAAATGATGTCTTAGTGAATGTAATCTACCAGCCGAGGTTCAATAATATACTTAGCGTTTGTCACTTATCTGGCTCAGTGGATGTGGACAGCTGCGATTACCCTCTCATTTCCTTTCCTTTTCTCTACTCTCATGTCTTTCCTGTCCTTTTTTCTTCACTGAGGAACAGTGAAGAAAACAGGACAGCTCTTGACCTTGGGAGACTGCTCTCCACTGGCTAACAATAAAATGCAAAATATAAGCCCTGTCACCCATCCAAAGATTTTTCTTTTGTTTCAGAAATGTGCTTCTTCTTTTAGATGTTTACTGTCAAAGTCTAATATTTTTGTTTGTTTAATATTTTTGTCTACGATGATGCACCTGCCTCCTCAAGAGCAGCGGTCCCCAACCCCTGGCCATGGACCGGTACTGGTCCGTGAGTCGTTTGGTACCGGGCCGCGAGAGCTGAGGCTCGGGTGTGAAATTTATGGTTTTCAGGGTTTTTATCATTAACTCGGTGTCCGTGGATCTTTTCCTGTGTTGTAGTTGTGTGTCTGATTTTGAAAGAAATATTTACGCGTTACCATAGCGACCAGAGAGCATTAAGGGGCAGAGAGGAGGATGTTACTCTCAATGTTGTTGGCGCATTTCAGGAGGACTTTGCTAACAAAGTTACACAATTACACAGTGAATTCGCGTTTATTATTATATTTACAAAATACCACAGTTTTTGTCTTGGTCGTATCATTTTATTTTGTTGTATTTATCAGCGACACCTTAAAGGGCCTGTCCGTGAAAATATTGTCTGACATTAAACTGGTCCATGGCACAAAAAAGGTTGGGGACCGCTGCTCAAGAGGGTTCCTCACTTGGTTAGGTGTTGTGAAACAGTTTTTCTTAACCATGAAAATAATTCTGTGATCATCCACATCAGTTGTCTTCTGTGGTCTTTCATTGAAGCAGTTTTTCTTTTTTGGTGTTTAGCCACTCCTGAAATTTTTGCTATCACTCTGATATATTTGCTTTTCATCCTTTACTTGCATTCGATATATTTTTTGATTTTATATTGCCAGTTCCAGCAAACAGCTACCAAATGCAAGTTAAACAACTCCAAGGCTCACCTGTCCATAAAAATGCTGATGAGTCAATTGCACAATAAGTTTTCAGCCTCTGAAAATGGGCGATTATATCTATAAAAATCGCTGTAATTCCTAAACAGTTAATGCAATACTTACTTTTAAACCCGTTGAAATAAAGCTGAAAGTCTGCACATCAATCACATCCTGATTGTTTAATTAAAAATAAACTGAGTAGGCGAACTAGTTTAACTAATTAGTTTTAGTAGATTTTAGTCTAAGTAGATTCATTAGCCAACTACATTTTGTACAGATATAGTTAAAAATTAACCACACATATACGCTCTGCTTTTCCTGGGTGTGTGGAAGATGTTCCCGTGTGTCCTTCACTGTGGTAATGCTAACATCTGAGTACCTCTTTTGAGGAGGTTTAGAAAAAACTGAAACACTGCTCTAACACTGCTCTGAGAATCCAGACTGACTTATTACAGTCACACTAATATATGACAGAGCAATACAAGAACAAAAATGCTCCTTTACTTCAAAGTCTTGTACAAAAGCAAGCGTTGTTGTCTTGTGAGCAAGGGGATTTTTTTCTCCTGAGGCATGCATGCATGCAGCTAGGCTTTTCATGGCCATCGAAACATCTAATTCATATTTATGAGTAATTTAACAGGACTCTTGTTTTGAAAAGAAACATAGTAATACATAAAAACTCATGGTGCTAATGTTATCAAATGACCTACTGGATAAAATCTGTAGCCATTTCAACCTAATCTTTGGCAAATATGCAGAAATAAGAAGCCTGCTTTCATCTACCACCACCTAAAAACAAAGCTGGTCACAGGTAAATCTGTAAATCGGTGACAAAGTCTGTAATATTTCCTGGAAATCCACTGGCGCACAGCATTTGTTGTTGACTTGGTGTCACCGCTTTGACTTTCCAGTGTCAAGCTGACAACACATACGCACACGTTTGTTTACGTGCACTCCTCTTTCTAGAAGGAATGCCCCCACATGGGAAATTAAATCTCTTTGCTTCCTGTTGTCACACCTGTAACACACCTGTCTTGTTCTCATGGCTTTAATGGGCTGCGTGTGTGTGTGTGTGTATACGCGTGTGCCCAGTATATAGGCAACGGCAGCTATGGTGAATATGCCTTTGGGATTGTGAGGTGGTTAAAAGGGGACAGTCCGTGCCCGGATCTTACCCTTTGGTATATCCAATAAACACACAGACAGCCAAGCATTTCGTCATTCCCATGAGCAGTGCTCTATTTACTGAATGGTTGGGGGATGGTTTCCTTCACTGAGTGGTTTTTCCACTGTGTGTGTGTGTGGGTGTGTGTGTTGGGGGGGGGTTGCACAGCCACAATCAGTTGAGCTGCAGCTGCCATCCACAGCTGGCTTGCTGTGAGCGTTTTTCCCAGTGCACTTCACAGAAAGGTAAAGTAGTTGACCTGTTCTGCTAATGAAGCTCTGCTAACTCTGTGATAAACTGTAGGCTATAAAAGAAAGATGTGGCCACCAGGTCTAAAAAAACCCCCCAAAACAATGAAGCTAATCCAGAAGTGCCGCAAACCTGGACTCTAATGTCTAATGGCCACCAGGGGGTTGAGTTCTTTGATTACCCAAGGAAAAAGGCCAGTTACATATCAGTGAATTAGAAACCTACCTTTCTGCTCACATGGCATGCAATCTCAGTGGACTCTTTATAGGTAACTCTGCGGGCTCAATCACTGGTTTCACGTCTTAATATATATGTCATGATGTCTATGTTGTAACTTGTGGTCCTTGCTAGTATAGGGTTGGACCTTCTTTTGCCTTTAGAACTGCATGGATTCTTCGTGGCATAGAGTCAACAAGGTGCTGGAAACATTTATCAGAAAATTTGGTCAATATTGACATGACAGCATCATACAGTTGCTGCAGATTCTAAAAACTGGGTTGAAAGCCATTAGGAGATGGGTACACTGTGGTCAAAACGGGATGTACACGGCCAGCTGTTACATTTTTTAAATTACTCAATTGGTGCTAATGGGCTCAAAGTGCGCCAAGAAAACAGACTGAACCATAGACAGAAGGCAGGATGGATCCATGCTTTCATCTTGTTTAGGCCAAATTCTGACCCTACCATCCAAATGTTGTAGCAGAAGTTAAGATTCATTAACCAGATATCATTTTTCTAATCTTTTATTGTCCAATTTCTGTGAGCACATATGGACCATAGCCACAGTTTCTTGTTCTAAGCAGACAGCAAAGTTCATTGTGTTGTGTGTTCAATACACATTAGTTGGAGCAAGTAGGTATTTAAGCTTCTGTTATCTTTCTATCATCTTGAAGCAGTCTGGCTGGACTCTACTCTTTTTTGGACAATTCTCTATAAAACCTAGAGATGACTGTGCGTGAAAATCCCAGCAGATCAGCAGTTTCTGGATTACTCAGACCAGCCCATCTGATGCCAACAACCTTACCACATTCAAAGTCACTTAAATTACCTTTCTTCCCCATTCTGATGCTCTGTCTGATCTAAGGAAGGTCATCTTGACCATGTCCATACATTAATGAGCGTTTGAACAGGTATACCAAAATAAGTGGCCCCTTGGTGTGGTGGTTTACACATTCGCTTAGCAAGCGATTCTCCTTTTGAATTGCGTCAGAAAGGAGATCTAACATAAAACTTTGCCAACTTGTGGAGCTACTTGCTGTGGTGACCCCTTGTCATTAAGGAGCAGCTTATCAAAGTAGCTTGATAAGCTGCTATGCACAAGGTAGCATTATCCTCTGTTTCTCTGTTCTGACTCACACCTTTCATTTACGTTATATTTCCTCTAACTTTGAACAATAACAGCATCTGTCAGTTTACTAGCTTAAGCTATTACTGTAACCGCTACAAATAGTAACCACTTTACAAATGACAGATATGGCTAGTTTACACCCCCCTCCCCCATTTACATACACAATTAATTACAATTAAAATGATATATAAACATACAACAATAACTGAACACTTAAATCACACTTAACACAGATGGAGTAAACAGGTTCACTCTTAGCTGTTTTTGCATTAAAGGATTGACATGAGAAGCTCGAATCAGATCTCAGTGCAGGAAAATTTTAGGAAAGATGCTGTTATGGGTGCCGTATCTCTGTGATTTGCATAACGATTTAATGCATATGTCCTACATATTCCCCCAAAAACCCCAAACAAGACACAGAATTTTTGTTTGACTGCAGGCAAACACAAATATCTTTTTAAGAGGATTATGAAGTTTGTATTTTTAAATTTAATGATAACTCTTTAACTAATTTAACCAAACTTTTAAGACTTGTTTACACAGCATGTATAAATGATATTGCTGACGTTCAGCATCCACAGTGTGAAAATCTAAATTAAGAACTTGTTGTCAATTTTTTTTTAAAGATATTAGTTTTGTTAGTCAAATTATTGGGGACAACTAAGGACAACCTAACTGGATGCCTCAATCTCACATCAGTAATATTTCTCTCAACTGAGACCTTACTTCACATCTGATCAGCTGCATCGCCTACTCTGTCTCTAAAGAGGATAAATCCATTGCAAGTAAACTTTCCATCGACTTTTCAGCCGATTTCCCTCCAAATGTAACCCAGAAGCCCAAAATATAAAATGCAGAGCTGAGGCTCAGAGACCACAAATCTTTCAACAAGCCATTAAATGCACCAGAGTCTCAGAGAGGAAGCAAAAAAACAAAACAAAAAAAAAAACAGAACCCACATAAAAAACCTTTTATGCTAAAGAAGTCACTTTTACAGTGATAATTAAAGAGTGTGTCAATGTATTCTTTGTCACGCTTGTGTGTGAAGGTCACCTTCAGAAAGACGTTGGTAAGCTTAGCTCCGATGCAGGGAGTGTGTGATTTAAGTGTTCAGTTATTGTTGCCCGTTGCCAAAGGAACACAGGAAGTGCTCATGGCCTTCGTTCCTGCATATGCAAAACACAAGAGCTACAATTAAATTTTGCATAGGGTAGACAAATCAGAGATGCAAAAATCAATCAATAATCTATCTTGAACAGACTTCACAAACGTCAATCAAAAGGTATATCTTGAAAAAATGATAAAGCATATTTAAATCTGATATAGACCAACCAGAGATGTATCCTGTAGATTTTTTTGTCAATACAAAGTATTTTTTAAGTTAGTTGTTCAAACACCCTGACTGTTTTTTTCAGGTCATTGTTTCACTTTATGTTTCACTTTACTAATGACAACAAAAAGGGCACTCAGAGAAAGCAGGTCTTCCACCAAAGCCAGTTCTCTTATCTCTCACTTTTAAAGACAATGAACTGCAGCTTTTCTGTGGGCTCTTCTTTTGCCCACACTCCACCTCTGCACCAAGTTTTATGAAATTTGGCTTTGTAGTTGTTTGTCTTTCTGATAAAAATGCTGACAAATGGCACCAATCGTTGCCTCGATCTCAGCTCTTGGCTGGGTGAAGAAAAAACGTGTACAAAGAATAAGGAGAGCATTGCTGCACGGTGCTGCTTGTCATCAAAAACTCTACAATGCATCATACAAAACACCTAGAATTCTCGATCAATCCAGCTGACCCCTCTCTCTTTGGCACAAAAGGCAAATAAATTAGACCTCAAAGGAAACCAACCAAGAGTGCAGCTTAGAATGAAGTTCCACAAGACAAATAATCAAAAATCAGGGACCCAACTTTACTCCATCATGCCTGCTTTCTAATATTTCCTAAAAATATACTTAAGAAAGCAGGTCCTTTCCAACCATTACTCAATATCCATCTGATGCAGGCCGTGTCTTGCCTCTAATGGATCCTGTCTTCCTGAAACCTGAGCTCTGATTAAAGGCAAACAGGAAGCATTAGTGGTGCATATAGTCTGGGTCCACTGTGTCAGATGGTTTGTGTGTGAGAGAAGTGTTATTATTAGTGTTCTCGCTAGCATCTGACTAATGGTTTAATGTACTATTAGGTACATCCTGAAACAGTAAGATGTGCGGCGTACGCCATAGGAAGGGAAAGGAAGTCTTACCAAGCACTCCATCGTAATGCTATATCAAATATGTTGAGTGGATAGGAAGTGAATCAGAGCAGTATACTCTTGTGTGAAGTATAATTCATTTTTCTGCAATAAAGTATAATGAGAAAGCTCTGTGAGAGATCATGACTGAGGCCAAGAGGGCATCATCAGATTAATTATTAGATAGGGAAGAGAGGGAAGAGGAAGAACAAATAGCTGCAAATCACTTAAAAACTCACATCATTTATTTTCATTTGCATCTTGTTGCATTTAAAGTTCAATGGCAAAAAAAACCCTACGTCAAAGTTGCACTCACCAGTACAATATAAAGCGCCTTGAGGCGACTTTTGTTGTGATTTGACGCTATATAAATAAAATTGAATTGAATTGAACCAGTCACTTCATTAGGTACACCTGTTCAACTGCTTATTAACACAAATATTAACAGCATTAATGACCTGCTGAAGTTCTACGTGAGAATCAGAATGAGGAAGAAAGGGGATTTAAGTGACTTAGAAAGTAGGATGGTCGTTGGCACCAGACGGGCTGGTCTGAGGATTTCAGAAACTGATGATCTACTGGGATTTTCCCACATAACCATCTCTAGGGTTTACAGAGAATGGACCAGAAATGAAAATATCCAATCCAAGAAGGCAGAGCAATGGTTCTCTGCCTTGTTGATGCCAGAGGTCAGAGGAGAATGGCCAGACTGGTTTGAGCTGACAGGGAAGGCAACAGTAACTCAAATTACCACTCAACACACAATACATCAAACCTTGCAACAGCAGAAGAAGACCATGACAGGTGCTACTCCTGTTGGCTAAGAACAGTAAACGTAGGCTACAGTTCACGCAAGCTCACCAAAACTGGACAACAGAAGACTGGAAAAAGCAACAGTTCGGGCTGGTGGTGTGGGGGATATTTTTTAGCACACTTTGGGCACCTTAGTACTAACTGAGCATTGTTTAATGTCCATTCCTTTATGACCAACACATCCATCTTCTGATGGCTGTTTCCAGCTCGATAACATGGCAATGCAATTACTGTACTCAAATGGCTTCCAACACATCTCAATCCACTAGAGAAGCTTTGGGATGTGGTGGAACGGGAGGGTCACATCATGGATGTGCAGCTGACAAATCTGCAGCAACTGTGTAAAACTATCATGTCAACATGGACCAAAATCTCTGAGGAATGTTTCCAGCACCTTGTTGCATCGACACCATGAAGAATTAAAGCAGCTCTGAAAGCAAAAGTGGTCCAACACAGTACCAGCAAGGTGCACCTAAGAAAGTGAAGTGTGAGTCTATAGCCTAGCTCACGTGCCAAACTTGAGGCTTAGGAACACTACTGCACAAACTAATGGGCGGCATCTTGAATTCTATGTGTCATTTATATGCAGTCTATTTTAAAACATAAAGCCTATTATCAAAACTGTTATACTTAGTTCAACTAGACTATGACAAACTCCTGGCATTATCTTTATGAACTGGTGACTGGTTTGTGTCATTTCTAAGAATTCATACAGTGGCTGACGTACGCAAACACAGAAATTTCAGAAAATTTCTACTTCAAATTAAAAAAAGATGTCTCTCACTATTTTTGGAGACAAGAAGAAAAGTCCCTATTCTCGGATTTATGTGAAACTAACAACACAGCCCACTGCAGTAGCTAAGATTTTTATCTGTGCTTGGTAGCATTTCTGATTCACTCATCTAGGGCCAGAGTCTGTGTGGGCGTTGAGCTGATAGGATGTTAACTTGCCAGCTCCAATATTTGCCTCCAACAGGAAAAGCACACATACACAATATACGACGAGTATGAACGGGAATACACACGGTAGATAATACACCCAGCTACTGCGCAAAAAAATAAAAAAATAAACAGATGAAACTGTGGTGATTATAGGTGGGCTTGTTATGTAACAGGACTGCAGTCATTAAATTAAACAGCCAGGTGGCAAGAAAATGAGCTGGGCAACTATCAAGAGAGACAGGAAACCGGTCACCAGGAAGACTGGCAGATGGAAAACCAGAGACAGGAACAGTTGGGAGGAAAGGGAAACAAACACGGTGATAAATGAAAAATAAAGACAAGCAAAGAAGGCAGCAGAGGTTTGCACAGCAAGGATGAAAGATATATCAGCTTTGGTCACACAGATCGCTTCTCAGGGTTGGTGTTCAATAAAATTTACTGACAGTAAGAAATATCAAAAAGGTGACCAGAATCATCCATACAAATACACACATCCTCTTAATGTGGATGACTCACACCTTTGATCGAGGTATAGTCAAACTTCTAGCGCCTACACTCCACATTTCATCTTTGGTTTTTGTTTTTTTGCGCAGTTTCTTATTAATGACTTTTCTAGAGTTTTCTTTTACATCATAGTATCTCAAGGAAAATCTCCTCTGACTCACTCCTTAACCCTGCACCATTTTACCTGATGCTCACACACGCAGACACAAAGCATGCCATCTATTCATTCATAGATTTCTCTTCTCAGCTGAGTGCTCTGTTCACACACTTCAGAGTATTTAAAATGGTGTCCATTTCTAGGCTAAAAGTATCTGCCTGTTAGGCAGACTGAACAGATTTTTGACTTTTTTTTTTGCGCTATAAGTATCTAGTTGGATCTATGTCTTAAGTTATTAAGCTGTTTTAGGATAATTTCTTTTTTGGAGTTTGTGTACCATCTTCCATCTGTGTCTCCTTACTTCACAGATGGAAGACCCCCAGTTCGAGACCAGAAAGAAGCACAAACCCAGCCTCAGAGGGTAAGAAGCTAGTGTGATCCCAGTGCTGGTTCCCAGCTCCGATAAATGGAAGGGCTGCATTAAGAGGGGCGTCTGGCATAAAATCTGTACCAAACCAAATATGTGGAATCGTTTGGTGTGACGACCCCTTGGGAAAAGGCAGAAAGTACCTTCTACTTTAACACCTAACATGAGAGAGTTCATCTATGCTGTAAATGCAAACCCCTCTGAAATCCAATGCCGTAACCTGACTACAGCTCGCACTGTGACTGTTGAATTCAGCACCATCAATTCCTCCTGAGCTTTTCCGGCTATTTCTTCTGCTTCCATTTTTCAAACCGATCGGAAGATAATGGATCAGCTCAAAGAGAGAAACTCCAAACTGCCGACTGTAACATTAGATTGCTTCATTTGGTGTGATGGTTTAAAATAAAAGTTAACACGCAATTAGGTTAGTTTTAACAAGATAAGAGTGAAGAAGAGGTCTCTATACACACCTTCAAAAATGACAACTGATGGCAGTAGATTTCTCTGCTCAACTAAAAAGTAAATACAGTAAATATATGCAGTATATATAAGAAATGCAACATTATTACTGTTTCATCGCAAAAAGGATGGGAGCTTCTCTGACTCATTTTTCTGTAACCCATCACACTCTATCCAAGGGCATCATGGGAGAGAAAAAAGATTCTCCCCCCACTCTACACACAGACACACACTCACAGAAATACACACAGGGGAATCCCTATTGGTGAAGATACTGACAGGTGACCAGTTTCCATGGCAGCAGCTTCCTTCCTACATACATACATTCATAGATTTTTTTTCTCCACTCTCTGTCACATGAGAGAGAGCATGAATGACAATAAACACTTGAATGAAGGAAGTGAATGAACAGATGAATGGCTGACTGAGAGAATGAGCCAGCTCGGGTTTCATTTTACCAGAGCAGGTAACAGACAGAGAGTCTTTATGCATCTCCTTTTGTGCTCAGAAGGCTTTTTTTTAACTTTCCCAGCAGACAGTCTGAGCAAGTACATGTAAAGGCGATGCAGTCAGACTTGTGTGCTCAGGCGCTGTTATCTATCTGCATTGGTTGCTATAGTAAAGACGTGGGCGTATGTATATAAAGTAGTAAGCAGCACTCTTTTCCGCTTTGCGGTCATAAAACAAGTTGTAGAACAGACTATTGATTTAATCTTGCTGTCATCTATTTTAAGAGTGCATTTCTATCCAGTAAAACTGTGTATTTTAGTCTGACCGCAGCAAATGTGGCCTAAACCCCCTCAGCTATTCTTAAAGTTATCATTGAAACAGGAAGTTATTGTGTGGTACCTGCTGCAACTAGTAATCCATTATCTGTGCCTACGTTAATACAGTATAACTTTGTCATTTAGTCACATCATCAACAGCTTCAGAACCTCTTCAGCTGTTCATACTTTCTGTATAAGCATAATACTGTGCTATAAAGACTGAGCAATATGGTAGGGTGTATTTCCAACAGGGTGAAGAACCCAACACCAAGATAGTTTTTACAAGGTGCTGAACTGAAAACCTTACATTACACAAAAAATAATAGACAATATAGGTATTCACCCTGCCTGCGCAGCAAGCCATTTGGCCATTATATAATGAAGCTAAAGCATTTTGGGGATATGTAAATTGTGAATAGCATTATATTTGCCATATGTGCACCCATCAGGTATAACATTATGACCACCTGCCTAACCGTGTGTTGGTCCCACTCCCAAAAAAGCCCTGACTCATCAAAGCATGGACTCCACCAGACCCCTGAGAGTGTGCTGTGCTATCTGGCACCAAGATGTTAGCAACAGATCCTTTACAGTCCTGTAAGCTCCGAGGTGGGGCCTCTGTGGATCGGATTTGTTTGTCCCGCACATGCCACAGATGCTCGATTGGACTCAGCTGGCGTTTGGGGTGGCTGAAGCTCGAGAGGTAGAGCAGATCATCTACTAATTGGAAGTTCATTTAACTCAACTCATTTTACTCAAACTATTCCTGAATCATTTTTGCTTTGTGGCACGCCTCAAAGCAGAGTCCATTACTATAATTCTTTCTTTTCAGATTTTATCGAGTGCCTTATAAATAACTATACGTATAAATGCGCATGGAAGAAAATGCTCTATTATTTATTCTTTTATCTTTTTCTTTGTGTTTTTTTAAAACATCTTTTTGTGACGCATTTCCTCGATCCCTGATGTGTCACAGCGCTAAAAGCTTCCTCCCACTTACTCTTTCTAATGCTGATTGTGTTTGAGTGTGCAAATGTGGCGTGCGTGTTTGTAAGTACGTATCAGTAAGGGAGTATAAACACAACTGCCCATTTGCTTCCTTCTTGCTTGATCTAAAAATTTTTAGAATAACAAAAAAAAAAAAAAAAAAATCACCATTTTTTAAATTTTAAATTAAAGTCTTGTCCTTTCTTGAAGCTATTTTGTCAGTTTACAATTTTCTACTCTTTGGCTGTGTGTCGGTTAATGTGCAGCTCAATCCAGCAACATCAAGAAAACCTATGTTTGAAAAAAAAAGCCCATGAAATTAACACGTCATTTGAGGCACAACTCATATATTTCAGTCTGTGGGAAAGCCTTGATTGATAATGTTTTTCCCTGAAAGACTGATACATTACCTTTTCAAGGCTGAAGTTCTAGGCATAATTGATTGCTCTTTCTAAAGACACTAATGACTAAATACTGCATGGTTTGCGACTTTCGGTGATGCTGGGAATGACTAGAAACCTTTGTTTTAACCCTCTTGCTTTTTCATGTTCTTGGTGCTAGGATGCCAAAGACACTTTGGTCTATATCTGTAAAGAGCTGTTAACTCGATAATAGTGTTGCCAAAAAAGAAAGGAAAAGATACTCAGATGCTAACTGGTCCTCAAAATTACTGTTGGATTATATACTCGTTTGCAACAGTACTGTTACCATCAGTGCTCTCCTCGTGTCCTCCAGTTGACACACAACTTCGCACGGCACTGCTGTAGCCCCTCTCCACAGTAGAGGCTGAAGCAGTGTACTTTCACACTCTATGAGAAATTTTGAGAGGTCAGTAGAGCTCCCGTTTCATCAACACTGAAGTATTAAACCGTTATCATAAATGTTTACCTGGCTGGCGCGTACATTAACATTTGCTGTTTAACTATTAGCAATTGACCAGTTACTACTTAGTTAGCAGTTACAACTAAATAATAAAACGCTAGCATTAATGTTGGAGTAGGTAGCAAAACATTATCTAACTTCCCTGACTGTAGTTTTAATAGACAGCGTAAGTTTTACAGGATAACACAATTATTTGGGTTTGAAAAGCATTATTTTTCTCTTAAAGTCAGTCAGCAGATTGAATGTGAGAAAAGTTCATCAGCAACTACACAGAAACAGTAGAAGCCTACTTTACCTGCTCTATTTCATCAGCAACAAAAATATGGTACCAAGTCACCAGACGCACGGCACTAACTCGCTGCCCCTCGTCCTTTTGTGTGTATGTGTTGGGGTTTTTTTCACTACCTTTTGACAATCTTTAAATATTTGTCATATCTACACTTTGCATTGGTGATGCAATTTTTTGCACCATATCAGACAACTTAAAAAATAGTGTTGTCATTGATGTTATTGTTTGCATTGTTCTAATCTCTGTTTTGTAATGACTCTATTTTTCCCCATAGTATTGACAATGGTATCAAGTATTTCCAAGGTGTCCACATCGAGTTTGAGATTCTACTACCACGATAACACTACTTGACAGCTAGAAAATAAAATAAAAGCGTGAGAGAAAAAGAAAAGATCCTCACCTTCCGCTCCATCTCTCTGGCAGGAAGGCATCAGGCTCCTGAAACACCTCCGGGTCGCGATGGACAGCATGGCTGATATAAATCACACCAAAATCTTTAGGAACATGAAGCCCCATGAGCGTGGAGTCCTACACAAACATACAGAGAGACATATTCATATTATTATCATATTATTAAATATCATGTGGGTAACAAACTTGACTTTGAAATGGTTTCCTGGTCTTTTACTGATCGCTTGTGTTACTTTACACTGCATTTTACATGTGTACATATGCACCTGACCTGCAGTGAAAATGGCACAATTGTAAGAAAAAAACTTTTAACTCTTTGCCCCATAAAGACAACATTTGGCAAAAAGGGGAAAGAGTTAAAAACCCTTTAAAACCACAGTGAATGGGGCACACTTTTAATTCTGAATAAAAACTCCATTTTAAACAAAATATGCCGGGCCCGGTTTTCCATTAAGCCCTGGTGAAAAGAGCCACCTTGGGGCAAAAAGACCAATTGTTGCCCTTCTAAATCACCTTTTTCACTACATCCATTAGCAGCCGCACTAATGGACTGCCGGAGAACATGATCACTGTTTCTCTTTCCTGTGCACACTCATTTTTCTCTCTGCCTCTCTCTGGTGGAGTGGAAAATCTTTTACAAATCTCTTTCATTCTCCCTCTTCTCATTGAGAAATGCCTCAGCACTCGGTGCTGGTTTCATTCTCTCTCCCTCCTCCCCCTTTCTCTCATTCACTCTTGCACACAGGTTGCAAAACACCACTGCATATCTTAGTTCCACCTGATGGGAGAATCCACTTTTTTTCCACCTGATTGTGAATACTAATGACCACTCATTCTCCTACACAATTCCCTGCACACATAAACATCTCATCAGTCCTTTTCAGAGCAGGCACAGCACTTGCCTCTCGCATTTTCTGGCAGGGCATCAGCTATGGCACTGGCAATATGTCACTAATTAACAGCCAGTTGTCTTCAAAGTACTGCTTTTCAAACTTTAGCTGGAGTATCTTTAAGTATACAAGTATTCTCACAGCTGCTCGAGTCGCTGTAGATATTCTAGTGCCCTGTTCTGTAAGTCTTGCTCGTGCATTTGTGTTTATTTTATTTATATCTCTGTATAAACCACTGAGGCTGGCAAGAATGGTGCACTGGTATGTTTCACAGGAGTGACAAAACTTTCCACTCCGCTTCAGAGCATCACCAGTTCACTTTACCCCCACTCGAAAACACTGACACCCCCGTCCCCTCCCACACTCGCTTCCTTCCGGAGGGGAAGCGGAGGAAATCGATCACAGAGAGAGATCAATGTCTCTGATTGGACTGTTGCATAAGCCTGTTTGCTGAAGTCACAGGGTTCAAAGACTGCCACGGAGGGAGGAGGCGGACACGCTGTTGAATGCCCCATCCTTGGGGTAAAAGCAGCACGCCAGTCAGTAGGCGGTAAGTCGAGTAGACGTGGGATTTGACTATCAGACAGATGTCTGATCAGTGTACAGATTACATTTTACTAGACTTTTCCCAGCAAACACGCCTACAAAATATCAGTTTACATAATCACATGAGAACCAACGGACCATGCACAGCAAACAGGGGGAAAACAAAAATAATAATACAATTAAACAAACTTCGAGATATTATAATAACACACACGTGGAGTGGTAAACCTGTGGTAAACCTCACAGCTGGACGAACCTTCACAGCTGTAGTTGTAAAAGCACTCAAATAAAGGTTTCAAGAGGCCTTTCACTAACACTGACTGCTACTGTGAGAGAACACAAGAAGTCTCAAAACGACTGTGAAGTTGAATTACCGCATTTGAAGATATACAACATTTATTTACTAAGTCCTTCTGCAGGACAGCATACATAGACAAAGAAAGACAAAGAAAAGTCTTTCATCTACAGTCAGCTGTCGCCATCTAGAGGAAGGCAGAGCAAGACAAAACAACTAATGCTTACTACAACTACTTCTACCTCAGGATTAAAATTATAAATACAAATACAAACCATAAAATATCTGAAAACACAGGTTTGCTGGGAAGTTTTTCAAAAGCAGCCTGTTCACATGCTGCTAGATTTATTTCCTTTGAATTCAGCAAGTTTTTATTGAAGTTCAAATTGTGCTGACCAGTCACGTCTGAGCAGGCTTTGGTTTCATGCAGGTGAAGAGTTCATGTGGACCAAAAACAGGAAAAGGATTTGCCAAAATGCAATCCACTGAAACCACTGGTCATCTGACAATGACTATGCTTTTTAAAAATGCAACAATCTGCAACAATAAACAATCTGCCCCAAAGATTGCTCATTACCCTAAAGGCTAAGTCACCAGACTAACCAATAAGTTCCCAATTTAAGTCATTACTGCTGCAGGGTTGTATTTTTTCAGTTGTTAAATATTCTCATGATGATGTTCACTTCCGCACCCATAAACTTTGGACCTCTGAATAAAACTAAATAGAGTCTACAAAAACATTTAATAAGTTTTCTAACTGACCAGATGAGTGGTGGAAAAATCAGACATGTTTGACATGGATACGGAATTTAAATCTTCATTCTCTTTCACTTTTAAGACATTACTCACGGTATAATTGTGCTAGATGAGGAGCACTGGCTCATTCACTGAAATTTACATAAAAACTACCTGATCAGCTATTCTGCGTCCACCAATGAAAGGAGGCCATAGCCTCCGCACCTCCAGCAGCACCCGGCGCAGGTAATCAGGGTCTTCTGTTGCTTGACGACGGGCTTCTTCCTGAACATGGAGACAGAGACAACGAGCTGTATGTTAGAGCACAAAGATTTTTACTAAAAACTGAAAAATTTTAAATATAGAGCCTACATGAATCTGATGTCCTGCTGATGCTGACTTTTGAGTTATACTGGTAAGGCTCAAAATTAGAGGTGTGGGACGACAGCTTTGATTGCTTTAGTTTTTTGTGTCTCTAAAAAAAAAAAAAAAAAGTAATCAGGTAATGCCATGGTGGCATGGTGGATGTCCATCATTTATTTTCTTTAAGTTTCCTTGAAGACGTTTCACCTCTAATCTGAGAAGCTTCTTCAGCTCTTCAGAACTGAAGAAGCTTCTCGGATGAGAAGTGAAACCTCTTCAAGGAAACTTAAAGAAGTCCAGACGCTTTCTTTCCAAGCTCCTTAGACCACTGCATGTTGATGTGTACAAATGGCTACCAAACATCGCAGCTAGCTGGCTAACATTAGCTTCAGGTTTGGTTTTTTGTCCCTGTGTAAACTGCATTTTCGAGAATGTGTTGAGCATTTTTGAGTCCTTCTTGACACTGTGATTGGTGGACTCCATTTCTACCCTAACACCGGCTTGGTTTGATCACTGTTAGTATTTTATGAGGCACTAAGACAGACAGCTTAACGGGGATTTTATACTTCAGTGTTAAATCTACGCCGTAGGAACACTGTAACCAAAAACCCTTCTGAAACACTACACTGTAACATACACTATAAGCTATGCCTGACCTGACACACACCTCCCTGGAAAAGTAGCTAAATGTTGCGTCAATGCTACCCACAGCTTTTGTGAGTGGCCTGTTTACTACCGTGGATTCCTCCTGCACATTTATGGTTGCTTTTCCTGCAGTTGTTGAATAAACGTGAAAGAATAATAATCACTGCCTTTACAAAAAGATATAAAAAGTTGGGTAACACCAACATTCTCTCTTTTTATTGTAAACTCTTCTCCTGTATTTGTGTACCTGTTCATTCCCACCCAGTGCCAATGTGAAGGAGGTGAGCAGAGACGCCAGGGCTTTCGGGATCAGCGCTGAAATGAACAACAGCAGGTGCTGGGCTGCAGAACTTGAGTCAGGCAGCGGCAAAGAACCGAGAGAGCCAACAAAACTGGAGAGGGCCGCAGAGACAGAAAAGAAGGAGAAAGGATGATTAATCAAGGGTCACTTAAAACAAATCAGAGCATCAGTATAGACCCAAGGCCTCCACTAGAGTCTGATTTATGTTTGAAAGGAGAGATTTATACATCATTTAATTTCAGTCAAGTCAAGTTTATTTGTGCAGCATTATTCAGAGACAAGCGGAACAGAAAGTGGAATACAAAACATATAAAACATATCTGTCTTGATATAAAACATGCACAAACAATCAGGATAGAAATGTAGCTATTTAATTGAGAAAAATTCGTTTTTGTGAAAGCAGCAGTGGCAGATGAGCTGAGGTGTGTGCAGTCTCACCCCTCTTTGTCATTCTCCAGTTTATCTTTGATGATGTCCATCAGTTTGTTCCTGGCATCCAGGGCAATGGAGAAACCCGACGACCACATAGGAACCTTCACATTTACTGGAGCAGAGATCAGGCCTGCAGGGTGAGGGGGAGGAGGCCAGAAGGCGCAGAACAAAAGAGTCAGAAACACAAAGATGAATGTGTGCGGTCCCAGAATGAAAGAGGAAGTTGGAGATGTTGAAATAATGTATTGCACAAAACTTGAAGTTGCCAAAAAAAGACTGAGAAATTGTCATGTTTTAACATTACCAGAGGTGTTAAGATTGATCACTTCTTAGTGACATATTTAAATAAAAAAGAAGTTGCAGAAAGAACATCAAGGAAAAGGGCTGCAAAAAAATTAAAATAAAAAATGTGTGCATGATTTATCTGCATGCCCCTACCATGCCAGTGCTGGGTGCATAGCTGACTGATTTCCTGGAAAAGTTCAGGTTGCTCCTCAGCTCGTACGTTCAGAAAAAGGCCCAACACCAGCTCTGTCCCCAGAGACTTAAAACAGAGTACACACTCTCTGGCTGACCACTACACAAACACACACAAGTATACAATCGGAGACACATTGATGAGTTTATTCAATTAAATTATTCAATTCAACTTTATTCATACAGCGCCAAAACACGATAACAGTTGCCTCAAGGTGCTCTATATTGTAAGGTAGACCCTACAGTAATACGACAGAGAACTGAACGATCAGATGAGCCCTTATGAGCAAGTGCTTTGGTGTCAGTGGGAAGGAAAAACTCCCATTTAACAGGAAGAAACCTCCAGCAGAACCAGGCTCAGGGAGGGGCGGCCAAACCCTAAAACATGGTGACTGCAATTTAAGCAAGTGACTTCAAGAAATACTGATATACAGCTTTATGATGTGTTTCTATGTATGTATGAAAATAATAAAAACCAACATCTGCAGGAATATTATAAAAATTGGACATTTATATTTTAGTGTCCTATCAACTACATTTAAAAAAAAACTTCTGTACTTTTTTCACATGGTGATATTCATCTTCACAGCTTTGGTTTCACAGTTAGGTTGGGTGTGTTTGGACAAAATATTGTCATTGTGGTTGTGTGAATGACATCTGCGGTGGGCGGTGTACACTGTATCTGTACATCACCACAGTGTGTTTGCAGTGAAACAATCAAGATGTGACTGAAGTGCAGACCTTCAGCTTTACTTCAAGGGGTTCAATATGAGTGTTTAGTTATTGCAGACATTTTTATACACAGTCTCCCATTTTCAGAGGCTAAAGTAATCAGATACACTAACGTAGTTTTTATTACAAAGATTCTTCTTCCTTTCTTTTTCTTTCAGTGGCTTGGCCTTGATAAACTCTTGAGTTGTTTTTGCAGTTGGCTTTGAGTCATTATCCATTTGTACTGTAAAGCACTGTCTGATCAGTTCTGCATCATTGCTCTGTGCCCTTCACAATTCATCTTGCTCCTTCTATAAACATCATCAACAAACACGAGTGACCTGGTTACACTGGTGTCAGCTTCATGCCACAACATCATCTCCACCATGTTGACAGGTGATGTCTCCTTCAGATCAGGAGATGTTTCTCTCCTTCTCCATAATTTCCTCTTCCCTTCAAGTTAATCTGGATTTCATCTGTCCAAAGACTTTTTCCCCAGAACTGTACAGGCTCTTTTAGTTTTCTGGCAAACTCTACTTTAATCTTCTTGTTCCTGAGTGTAACTAGTGGTTTGCACCTTATGGTGAACCTTCTGTATTTATATTCATGATGGCATCCACTGATTGCACACATGAGACTGATACACCTATCTTCTCCAGATTTCTTATTTCTTAAGTGATTTTTTTCTTAAACAAGGTAATAATTTGTGATGCTACACCTTAGTTCTTTTTTAAGATCTCTTAGTGTAGCTGAGCTGTGCGATCCTTTTTAATAAAGTGCTAGATTGTTGATTTAGACAATCTTGAAGTTTTTTGCTTTGCATTTTCACTATCACTCTGATAGATTTATGTTGATTTTTTTAGCCTAACGATGGCCCCCTTCACTTACATTCACATCTCTTTAAACATCCTATTGACACTTCCAGTGAAAAGCTAAAATGTAAATTCAAAAGATATTCTGTTAGTCAAGAAAACAACATGAAACAACAAGGGAACATGCCTCACCTGGCCATCAAACTGCTTGTCAGTAATTTGTCTGATTAATTTTGAGCCTCTGAAATAAAGGACTACGTACACAGTAAAAATACTTATGACCTAACTTTACTCTTGCTTATCAAAGAGTGTCACCTTTTAGTTATTGTGAAACAATACTTGTTGTAAATCTTTTTGTATTCTTTGAGCTACATTAATACACATAAATATACCCGTGAAAATGGTAAATATGTGTGGATATAACTGCTGTAAGTGTTACCTGACAGAGAGGTCCTTCAGACAGCGCTCACATACACTACATAGACACAAACACACAAGCACAGACATATTTTAGTCTTAAGTAAAAGTACAACTGATTTTTTGTAAAGAGCTGTTTTTTCTCAAACAAACAGGGACTCAGCTCTTGGAAGAGAAACCTTTGACATGGATGGACACATTTCAACTGCTGCAGCAGTGAAAGGTTTGCAGTTGCGTCACATATATCTGTGCAATTATTTCTGCCGCCACTGTGACAACCCAAACTTCAGTCAGAGGCATCCTCCAGCTATACAATACATGAATTACTGTTGTAACAATATTATGATTACCTTGTGATATAATCACTCCACGATCCCAAACAGCTTCCTGTAAAGAGGGTGGTAAGTGACAGGCGGAGAAGGCATGCCTCCTCACCTAAAATATACCAATGCAAGTCACTATTTGCAAAGTTTTTTGCTTGTATTTGAAACATGTGGAGTAGGGAAGGGAAAACTGATACTCAGACTGTACTTTAAGTGTGGGCCATCTTGTATGTGTGTGAGTGTTTACCATTAGTAGTAACAATGGTGTCACCATACATGTTTGTCATCAAGTCAGTTGGATCCTTAAGAAACAAACTGGTCTTCTCTGAAACACATCACATAACATCACTGCATACTCTTCAATCAAACGTCCACGTCACACTTTGGTTCATTTGTACTAAACACAAAGCGGGACATGCATGGAAAATCTCTGCTTTTCCTCATGAGTGCATCTGTGATCTCATTCCTATTTTACAGCATAACAAAAATATCATCACATCACGATGCATAAGTTGAATAAATCATGCCATGGGATATTTAAACTGTTTAAATGTGAAGAGAGGAAGAAACGATTAAATTAAGGTTGGAGATATTTGTATTTAGGGGACTAAATTTGTTTACACAAATTCCTACCGCTAGCATGTGCTTTAAAATTTAAATTATAAACCTTTAATCTCCAGTAAGTCATGTATTAAAAAATCAAAATCACAAATAAATACAGTGTGTTAACATTAACACTTTAAAAAAAATCTATTTCCTCTCTCTCTCGGTATATTTTGGTCACCGAATAGGCCCTATCCTCATTTAAAGTGTGCAATATAATATGAGTAATTTATTGAAGTGCAAATATTTAAATCATTTGTAAAGGTAAAAACAATTATACTTCTATAATAATAATATTTTCCCCCAATACTATCCCGAGTCTCTCCCATGGCCTACCCGAGGGAATTTCTTTCCATATATCCCTTTGACTGTGGAAGCAAAGTCGAACTATGTGTCGTATAAGAGCAAGTGTTTAAACACTGTACCACACAGCAGCTCTCTCATCCCTTGCACGGAGCAGATAAAGGATGTCGGTCTGTTCATTAGGCGGCACAGAAACATTCTGCTCCGGTGTTTTTCGATCCTCTGCTGGCAGAAGCTCACCGGGTCCAGGGACTTGTCCCCGAGCAGCGATACACCTGTATTTCCTGGTAGTTTAGACATTCAGAATCTGAGTGCAACGACGCTTATCTTCTGTTTGGCTTGTAAATGGCTGTCAGAACACCAGGAACTCTCAGCTTTTTAAAACTAGGTCAAGGTCCGAACTAATTCCTTATTTATCTGTGACTATCCACACGAGCGACCTTGCGAACTCTTGCTAGCTTAATGTTGTTTCTGTTTTCTCTGAGGTACCTCAAAGTGCCCACCTGCACCAGAGAATGATGCGTTCAGGTGTTGCCCGTAATTTAAATTGACGTTGTACAGACGGATTAGTCCAGGGATGTCGAACTCGTTTTACATCACGGGCAGTCACCAAGTTCAGCTAACTGGTCAACATTACATTTGGATCAGGTGTGGTGAAGAGGGATCGGGGTCACAGGGAGAACCTCTGTGTTCACATTTTGAGAGCACGGAGTAGTGGGATATATAAGCAGGCAAACCACTGACTACCATGGGCACAATAACTTTTTATGGGATGAAAAAATGTAATGGGACAGTTAGGGGTCACTCAAGTTCATTCAGTGAACTTGATGAGAGAAACGGTGAACAAGATCCACAGTAAGGTCTCCGAACAGTAAGGAGACCAGGGATCAGTTAATGGTTGTGTGTGTCGTTAAGCAGTAGTGTGTATGTAAATGATGACATGTGTGCAAGTTTGTGTGTGTGTGAGAGGGTAAAGGGAAATGTAAGGTACCAGGATGCAATGATGCACCAAAAATCAAGTGACAAAAATGTGATATATAACCCTAACCCAGACGCAACACAGAATCACTTTTTTCATTTGAATCTGAAAAACTTAAGGTAAAACTCAGTGGTGAGGTGTTTGATTAAATATTTTCATCAAACACCTCAGCACTGAGCTGCACAAGACTGTAAACTTTACTGCATTTTCTCATCCACTTTGAAAAACATATATCCAAGTATGTTTCGTATATTTGCTGCACTACTGTTTTTTTTTCACGTCTGATTTTGTTTGTGATTAAATATTCTCGTTCTTGCCCCCCGTGCCACCCGATCTAAAAAAAACGTAGAAACGCCCCTTCCCGTCGGGTGTGAAAAGAGGTTAACCTGCTTTCGTCACATCAGCTGAGTTAAAAGCCTGACTTTAGAAGCATTCATGACATACAGTGAAGGCTTTTGACCACTGCAAATGTGAAGTATCTTCTAATTATGTGGGACAGAGAGATAAAATATGATGTCCACTCTCACATGAAGTGGGCCAGTTGGTCACCCGCAGCTGTACTATAGCATGCAGTTCCACCTTTCCCACGCGATGGCGGCAACGATCATCCCGCCTCTCTCTCCCTCTCTCTCTCTCTCTCACCCTCTCTCTCTCGGTGGGACAGGAGGAGGTCAGTCACTCATCTGCAGCCCGTGCGGATCAGACTCGCCGGGCTCGCAGCAGCTTTCACACTTCTGTCATGTCAGTAGGAATGTAAGGGGAATACACGCGCAGAGGGGGAATATTTGACTGTGCGCGAGGGAGGCGTGGAGCCCGACACAGGTAAGAGCCTCACATGAACATTTTTTAAAAGTTTGACAAAGAGAAAGAGGGATACCGTGTGCTCACTGCAACTTCACACACACCTACTGTCGAGAGCAAGCAAACATTAATAAATCAATAATAATAACAAAGAGAACAACGCAAATTTAAACTTTTTTTTTTTTTCTTATTTTGATGTTCTTGTTTTGCATTTTCTTATCACCGTTATCACACTGACTGACATCTTGCAGGATTGCTTGACCAGCCAAGTAGCCTAATCCTGTCTCCAGCCTTAAAATGGATTTTAATTTGAATCTAAGCCTCTCTATAAGTACCTGACTCTTGTGTGAATACCACTGCTTATCATGAATTATAATTTTCCCACACGTTTTTTAGCCAAAAAGAATGTTTGAACAAGTTGTGCCTCCACAGCTGTTTGTTTTTGTTTTTGTTTTTTAGTTTTTTACATGTATTCATCATCCGTTTACCTTCAGCTGCTTTTTTTTCTCGTATTTTTCCACTTATACACCCAAAGGAGAGACTTGCCTCATCAGCTTGCATTTTCTTATCCGTACTGTCAAGCTGAGTGATTGGCACATTGTGGGAATAGACTATGTGAGTGACAAAGTAACCAATCCTGTCTCCATCATGAAAGAAGATGCATTTATGATTTCAGTAGCCTGTCTGTCACTCCTTGATTCATGCCTGATCACCATGCAGTGTCATGAATTATAATTTTTTTGCAGCTTAAAACCTGTTTGTGAGCACAAAAAAAAAAAATGAGGCCACAGCTATTTTTTTCCCCATCTTGATTCTTCACCCATACACATGCTCTGAGAATCTATTTGTTTCCTCAACTTGCTGTGTACTATTTTCTTGTGAATTAGCTTCTAACATTTAGTATGCCACCCTTCTTCTTCTTCTTCTTCTTCATTTTGCTGTAAGTTCATGCAGGGGAACTTCTTCTTCTTCTTGGTCACCGCTGATCGCATGTTTTATGACCTAACATCTATTATTTGACTTAGAGGTGCGTCAGCTTTAGTGTATGGATGAGTAAACATGCACTCGATGTGCTTAATGAGGGGACATTGAAGTTTCGGTGCCTGTGTTGGGACACATGAAAAGGTCAAATGTTGTTCAGTTACTAAGAAACAGGGAGCTAATCAGTGACATTTCATCACAGAGGTGATGCACTAATTTCTCCTTTGCTGCTATATAACAACAACATGACCCATGCATGCATATAGATCTACTTGAGTCTGGACTCAAATACACACACCATCTACTGAATGGACTGCAGCTACTGGAGGCTGCTCTTCACTTGATTAAGCTTTTAATTGACTGTAAACAATGTAATAGCGCTCTACAGTAAAATGAGTGTTCTGATACACTGCGCTGGTTACACAAAGTGTGTGTCTGTGTGCCTTTGTTAACGAGAGAGAATTAAGAACAGGAATTTTTTTTAAAAGACATGAAAAGCGGACTTTCTAAAAGCCTCCCAGGCAGTAATTTAAAACAAAAGCAGATTATGTGCTTATGTAAATGACGAACATTCAGCCCAGTATCTACAGAAAGTAGATCTGATGTGAGGTGGTAGGAAGGTCTGGGTGGTGGAGGCAGGTCTAACTTTTATAAAGACCAGAGCCTACCTACTTTCACAGATGTGTGATAAGCAATAGTCATAACCATAACATAACCTAGTGGGCAATTTGTGTAAAAAATGTTGAAAGGAAGAGTTTTAAAAATGCTGACACTGAGTGTAATCACATTTCTTGCTTCACGACAGGGTTGGAGAAGCTTTCTGCACACAATTCTTTTGATCAACTTTGTAAAACCTAACCAACAGCTACTGCTACTATAAAAGTTTTGTGAGGGTGTTTAATCATGTTTATGTGCCTTTTATTGTGGGAAAGTCTTTGTCAGTGGAGTATGTTGAGTGCAGTTTAGTAAATCACTTTGTGACTTTTTATGAGGGCAGCAGGTTGTTTTTAATGTTACACTGGATTTGCCAAGCAGGGTTTTGTTTGATGATCTCACTTGAGGTATTTCCCGATTTGAGGGAGGGGATGTGTTTGATAATGTGGGTCAGTATGAAGCGTCATAATGCTTCACGCTGCTTGAAAGTAAGGGCGTCAGATACATCTTCACTGAGTCCACACTGGGAACTGATATTCATATCAAGGTGCCAAATACTGACGTGGTTTATTGGCATGCCTTTATTTATTGTAAAATGCCAAGATCCAGTAGATTGTAGTGTAGAACCACCCTGAGTATAGTTTAGTAATAGTTTTCTGTGTGACTTTGTTAGTCTCTTACATTGTGGGGGCCATTGCAACACCATGATTCTTCTTTTTTTCAGCCATTCTGTTGTAGAGTCGCTGTTGTGCTTGGGATCATTGCCCTGTTGCATGACTTGGTTTCAGCCAACCTTTAGCTCTCGGAGAGATGGCCTCACATTTGACTCTAGAATGTTGACATGGTCGACTGCAGTGACTGCAAGATGCACAGATCCCGTGGCTGCTAAGCAAGCCCAAATCACACGTCAGTTGACTTTGTTTATTGTTGTGTGGTGTTGGAAAAAGAGCTTCCACTGACTGCACTTGAACTAGCATCTCAGTGAGTGCAAGTAGGGCTCTGAAGGTTGATCAAAGAACTTCTTTGAGAAATTTTCCAAACCCAAATAATGGTGACAGTGGGTATAAGGTATCTATGATGATGTAGTGTGCTTGTTTTTCATCAGATAAGATTTTGAGATGTATCTTTAATGTGTCTAGTTTCTGTGAGCATTGCAAAGTCTGAACTTGTGGTGAATTTGCTGGGAAATCCACTTCTGGGAAGACTGTGCATTGTGTTAACACACACCTGAATGCTCCAGACTAGCAACCTCCCAAAGCTTCTGTTTTGATAGAGGTGCTCACATTTGCTGATGATCAGTTAATCACGTGGATTTGGTGATCAGTACCTTGCTCCTTTCCACCCCCTTAATTCTTATGGAAGTAGTTATTGTATATATACTTTCTCACAAGACTACATAAAGTCCTGTGAGGAACTTTCTTTTTCATCCGACTGTACAGTGTTTGCACACAGGATGCTTTAGCCATTGTTTAATTCCAGTCTCTAGTAATAAACGAACTTGACGTGGCTTCAAAAATAAGGACCACTAGAGCATCATTGTCTGTTTTTAAGACCAAATACTCCCAATCCTGTATCCTCTGGTAGCATCTGGTATAGGAACATAAAGTAAATTTTAGATAACATATGGTACCAAAATTATAAATCCAGGTAAAAACAAATGATCTCATTTTTTATATTAGAAGAAAACTCACACTCCTAAGGGAGGCGCAAATCCAGCGCTGGACAGCAGCCAGCAGACTGAAAGCCTTGACCAGATTGCAGGTATGGGTGTCTTAAGGTGAATCAGGTAGATGAAACAGGATAGTGTTTAGAGACAGTGAGTGAACTGGAGTGACCTTCTAGCAGTCAAACAAGATTTTAATATTTTAAGGTCCCAGAAATAGTTAGTTTCCTGGCTCTCCCATCACCTGCTCTACTGTCCTTATTAGCCACTCTCTACAGACATGTAGGAAAAAGCCACCGCCTTCAGGCTAAATTTAGGCCATCTGTACAAATGCCAACTCATTAGCCTGATTCCCAGCATGAACCAGGACTCATTCATTATCAGTGTTACCTCACCCATATCCGTCTTTTGCATCTCAGTTTATTGACAAAGATAGCTTATCGTAATATGTGCTATAGTAAACAGACTACTGTCAACACAGATATACTGTAAGTTCTTTGTTTTGCTGTACTGCTAATAAAAACTGGAAATGCTTTTGCATTTTTACAGCCAGTAAACACAAGTTGTTTGACTTTGCTTATTGTTGTCTGGGTTGAAAAACAAAAAGCTTCCACTGGCTACATTTGAACTAGCATCAGCATAGTAAGTAGCATAGTAATACTGGTCTCTCCGTATTACTTAACATGTTATATATGGTGATAAACCAATAAATAATGGTGACTTATTAGACATGCGTGTGAATGACACTGCTGACAGCTGATTAGTGTTCTGAAGACTGCCTAAAAGTACCCTACACTAAGTAAACGATTGAGCTACATCCCTGGTCACTGATGTTTGGTTGTCACGCTCCAGTGACAACCGAACATGGTCATCATTTCCACATTTGACTGTTATCAGATACTAATCTAGGTGAGTGAGCTTCTAAAGCAGATAATAATCTGCTGTGCAGAAGTGAAATCTGAGCATGAGCCTCGTGTTTGGTGCAACAAGAATTAAATGTCAGATTTGTGATTAAAATGCCTAGTAAAAGAATCCTGTGACTACAAAACAGGGTAGAGTTTCATTACTGGAAAAATGTCTTCTTTTTATTTTAAGATAAGAGATAAGATAAACCTTTATTAGTCCCACCCGTGGGAAATTTTTTGGTCACGGCACAAAGTTAAGAGCAGTGAAAATTAAGAAAAAAAGAAAAAAGAATAGAATAGAATAAGATAAGATAAGATAGAATAAAATACTATATACAATAGATACAAATGGAATAAAATACTTTGTTATATTGGGAAAATTGCACTTGGTACTATTGCACATCAGGGAGACAGGGTGAAAGTTATCATTGTGTATTGGATGTATGTGTTTGTCTGTGTGTGTGTTTCCAAGAAAAATTCAATGAGACTATTTATTCTGTACAGTGATGCAAAGTTACTCGGAAACAGCATGTCACATGCGTCTATTCTTGGTCATGTATACAGCTGATGATATCGGTTTTTCAGTTAAATATTATCGCAGTAAAATTTCGTTAAAGAAGAACTTCAAGTGGACCATCAGATAGGAGTTCAGCTTCAATAAATGGACCTCTGTTGAAAAGAAGGCCATGCAAAGCAAAGTAAAACATTAAACATGCTTGAATTAATGTCATTCAGCATGACTTTTAAATAGTTGTTTCCTTTATCACTTCTAATTTTAATTTGGTCTAATTTTTTTATAAGAAGATGATTTTCTTGGTATTGTTATTCCTTTTATTGCATAATAGTTTCCTTGAGTGTCTTGTAAGTGTGAAGTCGACACTAGCGCTCTGAGAAAAACTAACTAAATCCACGGGGAGGCCCAAAGTAGGTGATGGCACTTGGTTGATGTTTGATTTCCACAGCCTGCCTGCCTTTCCCACACAGCCTCTGTGCATGCATGCTTACATGTTGCACATTGTACTGTATTATTTACTCATTGTCCATTCTTCCCTCTTAATTTCTGAGCTTGCATGCTGATTGTGACGAGCACGCTCGATTACTCGCTCACAACCCATTACCCACATAGCTTTATCCACAATACACACTCCATGTGCTTAGACTTGCAGCCTGTTCCAGTCATGCATGTAGCACACTAGTGTGTGATTTAGGGGATCGCTGTGAGGACAGGGTTTGAATATTAGAATATTACTAGAATATCAGAATCGCATATAGATGTTAATTTGAGTGTTGTAATTGTGCTCCAATGCTTTACAGTGTACTTCTGAAATCAAAGAGAAGAACTGTGTGCTCTCAAATGAATGTAAATCAACTGAGAACTGAAAGTTGACTGAGAGCTTAGTTTTTGTGAAACATGTAAATATAGTTATCAGTGGAGTTCATCTGTTTTCAGCTGTAGTTGATATTCTAACAATTTAGCGATCCTCTTATTTTTGGCTGCTAAGTGCAATGTTAAATTTTAAAAAAAGCAAAAAGCGAATTGTCTCTGGATGTCAGCTGGTTATAAAAATACCAGACCAACTGTCCTGTTCTGACATCAGTGCTACATCTTCAGAGCTTTTGTTAACAGAGAAAGAAGCTAGTGAGTGGAGTATGCGTTGGATTTGATTTACTGCAGTTGTCTCTAAATTGCTACCTAACATTGGAGCCTAGTTTGAGATGTTGATTCTGGCTAGACTAGATCCAACCAGTCTGGAATGTGTCCGTCTTTTTCCTGTTTGACTGGTTTCAGTTGCTTTAGGTGACTAATACAGTAATTAATCTGTTTGTGTAAAAGTGAAATATTATACAGATTTTTGTTTCTTTCTGAATTTCTGAAGAACTGGGTACTGTATACTAGTGCTGTATAGCATAGTATGTTATAGTTTAAAAGTCAGGAGGTCCATTTAGTTTATAGCTCTCTAACAAAAGGAAAATTGTGACTCTTGATAGTTCCAAAGATGCCAGTGTTGTGACTGGTCACTGAAAATCTGACAGTTCAATAGTCTATTAAGAGCCAGTAGTTGTGTGACCCCTGTAAGAGTCTCTTAATGGCTCAGTAACACTTCAGTAACACTAGAGAACAAATTGCCTTGGATTTCTTTGGTGTTGTAGATTGATTGCAAGTAACTAGGGTGACCAGCTTTTGATTGCAAGGTACTTGCACACCAATCAGGGTCAAACAGCTTTTTGAAGTTTTGCAAATTGCTGTCTGACTCATAAAGGTTGCTTCAGTCTGGGTGAGTTTACTAGAGTGAGCGTAACTTGTCAGCAATCTTTCTTTTCATAATGCAAGAATTGGTTCAATGGGTTACCAGTTTTTTGTACATTGATTATATCCTATATAGAAGCAAATGTGTTTGTGTCATTTTTAAACCACCTATTTTGAAGGAATTGCTGTGCCAAACCTGTGAGGTTCTGGCTGGAAGTCGAGTATTGGAGTGGCTGTATGTAGCTCAGGAGGTAGAGCAGGTTGGTAGTTTGATCCCTTTGATCTTGGGCACAATACTGAACTCAGAGATGCTGTTGTTAGATAGAAAGCACAGGCAGAAAAAAGTGCTTGTGTCAATGAGGCATGTTGTATAAATCGCTTTCAGTACTCACTTAGTTACAATAGTAAAGCGCAATATAAGAACCAGTTCATTCTGAGTAGTTAATGTGAATTCCTGTGTATGTAAATGGCAACAGATTTGCGATTTTCATCTGTTTATCACAGTTAATCATTCTGTGGTCACAAACAGATTGCATGTGATTGCCACCTTGAGCACATTCAATCACAAACTGATTTCAGATTGGTTTCATTTCATTGCCATTTCACCATCTGACTGTGACAGGTCACAGACCTGATTCCTGTGTCTAAAACAACCGTTTCAACGGAAACCGGACTGCAAACTCATTGCACATCGATGCAATAATTTCGTTCTGCTGCAGTCTCCATTCACTGTTTTGCATAGCGTGACTGTAGCGTTAGATGACAGAATTTATGAAGATCCGCATATACTCACTGAAGCTGCCACAAGCTTCTCGCAATGATTGTGTGTAAAGTATGTGTATTAGTCATAATTTAGCTGAAAATGGTCCAGTAAACCACAGACTATGCCTCCTGCCTGCTTGCATGATGATACCACTGCAGAAGTAGTTTTGTTTTGAAACAGTTTATAGCCTGTAAAAGCTAATGTCCTCAAAGCAGTTGGCACAGTGACTCATAACAAAAGCAGTGCAACGAAACACAAGGGAAACAAAAGCAAGTTGGTACACTGGAATTTCTTTATTGTCATCAGTTAGCCCAAAACCAACAGCATGTAGATCTCTCAGTGTCTTATTTCCTCCCAGCAGCCCAAAGTTAATTAGTTTCCTAAAACTTGCCATTATTTTATGCTTTTATTTTGAAAAAAAAAAACCGAGGGTAAATCTGAGGAACTCATTTATATGGTAGTGCTAAATTAGGTCACCAGAATCAGAGTTACCAGGTCCCAAAGCCACTCAATACCCAGAGTAACTGCTAATAAAACACCAAAGTACTAATTAACTAGCAAAAATGGATCCACCGTGGATTTGCACCGTTCATCCAAAAATATATTCACTTTTTATCTGTCATTTTTTATGTATGATGCCTGTTTTCCTGACTGGGTGTGAATTTATCCAGTTTAGATTTTTCTTCCAATTATTATGACACACACAAGTAGTATTGAGAGGGGGGAGCTGGGTGGCACAGAGGATTACAGCACAGTGTGTGAGTGTGTGTGTAGGTGGCCGGCATGTTGGCGTTTATACTGTAAGCGCTGTTCAAATCACTTTGGCTGGATTTGGATACAGACAAATGACTTAATTGGAAAAACTGATGAAACAAAATGATCTTTTTATAGATTTATGGATGTGTAATATGGGACTGAATTAATATAATGGATGCCAGATCTAATCTTTTCTTGCTATTGTTAGTATTTCCACAACTTGCACTCCACAGCTTCAGGTGGTGAGAAAAGCCTCCCCAGCAGCAGTTTGCTTACTCAGACCTTACTCTCAAACAATTAAAACTGCAGGATGAAGGACTGAAGATCATGATACGTGTCCTCGGCAGTGGAGTGAGAGGCTGCTCCTCCACATGCAAGCAAGCAAACAAATGTGCATATGGGCACACACAAACGATTCAACCAGCTCACAATCAGAGGTGTGAGAATATGTGAGAAGTATTTACGTCCCACCTGACACCTGGTGTTTTAGTATTTACACACATTTAATAGTGACTGTTAGCGTAAATCAAGAATCACAGAAGTGATTCTGTGTCTTTTAAGGGATATCTTTGACTGGAGCACAAACCTGGTGGACTTTGATATCTGGATATTCATATTTTTTTTCACTTTGTGCAGCCCAGCAGATCAGGAAGATACCCAGATGGCGAGTGAGCATCTTCTAATTTCAGCTCAGTTCAGATGAGTCAGTCAGTTCTCCACCATCATGGGTCTGCCTGTTTGTTTTTGTTTATCACTCAACCTCTGTCTGCATCTATACAGTCTACATCTATTAAGACATAAAGAGGTGTTTGTATCGAGATACGTGGATCTGTTTGAAGTTGTGCGTGTATATGAAGTGATATTTATTTATCTTCATTTTGTACTGTATAGCTGTGCTGTGATGTTGTAGGCCACACAGTGCCTGCATCTCAAAACCACCCTTGGATACTGGGTTGATTTTTGAGTTAATTTTCCTTTTCTCACACATGATTTTTTTTAGATTATTTCTTCTTCCATTTCAGCACAAATCTGTCTGTCTCAATCCTTCACTTTGAACTAACCAACAGAGTTTTGTCTGTTGATACCTACCTATATATTATCTAGTACACTACTGTACTGTTACTACAACAAGTCTTGTCTACTGGTCCCTGGCTCATCTAATGCACATGTTTAAGATAGGTTCTGAATTGTGCATCCATTACTGTCAGAGTGTAGACAGATAAAGCAATTAAAGTGCATGGAACAAAGTGTGAGTGTCAGAATAGTTGAACGCGGGTTGTAATATAAAAGTGCTTTGAGTGCTCTCATAAACAGCCCACTTCACTTCGAGTCCGAGTGACGCAAATTTTGTCTGCGCAGACATCTGTGGACCCTCCAACTTTTTTGTTTCTGCGTGGACTTTTCAGCTTGAGCACTACACTACAATATACCAACTCATCGTACACACTCAACATGATGCTTGGAGTTCCAGCACATGTAGCACAGTGCATTTCAGAAGTGGCTTTTCTCCCTTAAAAATAAAAAAGTGTTGTTTTTTGTTTTTTTTAAACAGAAGCTACATCGAGCTTCACAAAGCAATTGGGGGTGCCAGGAAGTTAAACGCAGGAACAGCATACAAACAGAGATGAGTGCCAGTCGTTGGTTTTAAACTCTCGATTTTGGCTTTAATTACCTTGCTTGGATGAAACGGTGGAGTGCTAATTTGTCAGCTAATGCTAGCTGGTTTGGTTAGCAAGCTGCACTCAGAAATTGCGTAGGGGAACACACAAACACTCATACTGGCTAATTAGTGCTACTAAATGGAAAATAAAATGACAGAATTTTATATAGATAATCCATTAAAAATGCTGATGAAAACTCACTCCAATCAGAGTTTTTATGAGGGGCAAACTACCCATAAAAGTCAAAACTATATATTTTTTACTGCGCTCTAAATATGCTTTTTAATGCTATAAATTTAGACATTTTAACATGAGTCAGCTGACTGCCTTTTGGAGTCTTCAAGCGGCACCCCAAGGAACAGTAGCTTTTTGTTTCTGCTTCCACCTTTTTTCAGCTCTGGAGTTTGCTCTGTGGAACTGCATAAAGAAGCTTTCTTTAGTTTTTAAAAAAACATCACATGTAGATCTAAACACTCTGCAGCTAAAACGCTTCTGGTGTATTTTGAAGCCATGTGCAGGATAAAAAAAAATTGTATTGACATTCAAAGACATCCATTTATTCTACTCTTAGCGTTACTTGTCTACCTATTTAGGAGGATGTCCAGCAGATCCACATAAAATTGCTCTTGTAAATCACAAACAGCTGTACTAAGTCAGTTGCCCAGTTACTTCAGAACAAATGGAAAAACGAGGAATGAGAAATGCTCTTTCTTTTGTGCACCATCTAGCCATCCATCTTCTACTGCTTATCTAAGTCTGGGGCACAATTTAAGGTGTTCCCAAGTCAGCCGAGAGGCGTAATCCCTCCAGGCATCGTGGTCAGATGCCCGAACCAGAGTAAACCAACGGGTCTACTCTGCATGGTCGAACTCGTCACCCTCATCTCTAAGGCTGAGACAAGGATGATTGAGGAGTCCAGTCACCGTTCAGAGTAAACTCTGCCACTTATATCCCCAGTCTCATTCTTTTTCGACAGCTTCGCTTTTACGCTGAGCTCTCGCTTCATCACAACAGGCTGGTACAGAGTCCACATCACTGCTGACACCGCACCATCAGCAGTTACTGATTCAAAAATTGAACCAAAATGATTTCTGAGATCTTTTTTTCCTCTAATTTTCACACAGTATAGTAAACAACAACAACAACAACAACACTGTTACAGTCACAGATTTTTTAAAAAGCTAAAAATTTACACAGTACTGCACAAAAAACCCCCAAAACAGTAGATCATTGATACAAAAAGTAGCACGTACTCTGGAAACAAAATATCGCCCTGCTGGGTGCGATAGTATATTGCAGTTACAAAACACTGGACATCTTGTCACCCTCTGTTTGTTTGGCCACAAATTCTTATCGTCCTCATAGCTAATGCTCTCCCTTGCACTGTTTGCTGCATCCGTCCTCTGCACTCTTCCTCGTCTTTCTGTATTTCTATATTCTGTTGTCTTTCTCCAACACATCCTTACTCTTCTTCCTTTTCCAGTGATAAGTTGTTGGGGGTAATCAAATGTTGACCCTTGCAGCTCCTTCATGCCCATAAATTGAATATGTTCTAAAATGCTCAGTCTCCTGGCTTCACCTATTTTGACCACAAAGAATCACGTGCATTACATTTCCTCAAATGTAGGAATGACACATTTTTTGTTATTGAGCCAAAGCAACTGAGATAAATAGACATGGTGCGCTGTTTACCTGCCTTATTCCTTTTATTTAGGCTCAGAGCCTATGATGGCAGTGACAGTGATATTAACATTAAATAAATGTTAACATTGTCAACTGTTGAGTATGCAGCAGATAAAAAGGAGACATAAAAGCAATCTAGTGCCTTCGTGCTCTCTGCTTTCCAGAGTTCATCCTGTTCTGTTTGGCTGTCAGTCAGATGTGAAATGGACACGGTGAGCTGTGAAAACACACCCCCCTGGACTCACATCATACAAGAAAATTGCAGTCAGAAATATGGCTCATCTCTCCTCTCCCTTTCCTCCCTTTGTAGGAAATTCCAGATTAAGCAACTATTTTTCTCATTTCCGACATGTGAGTAACTGAGTGAGCAACGACTAGCAGGGTGGGTTGTGTTTGTTTTGGTGTTGTGGCGTTGATAGCGTATGAGTGTGTTTGTGGCTGAAAGAGGAAAAAATGCTGATTAGTTTGCTGTGAACACCATTTAAGATGCAAACAATAATCAGTAAGTTTCAGCTGACTATTGAACACGGGCTGAATGTAAAGCTGAACACCATCCAATCTGTGCACCATTGTTTAGCTGAATTATTCCTTCAGGAACGTGACATTCACCTATATTTACTGTGTTTGTAATCAGTGGTTTTGTGTTGTAATTGCTACAGATTACGGAAAATCGGCTTAGCTAGTACGTGCTCAGATGTCTAATGAGCTGGGTGCCAGCTAAAGGTTTTAGTATACTTGTTTGAACCTGTTGAATTTGGCCAGGTGTATGATTGTGAGAAAAGAAGCAGGGTTATAGGTATTCTCTCTTGAAAAGCTACGCTTTACAGGGCCTCTATAGTTGACGTTTATTTCATTATTTATGCTTTACGGCCTGAAATGCCCCAGTTTTGATTTACACCGGCCATTTTGTTAGGTACAGCTGTTCAACTGCTCATATCTAACCAGCCAATCACATTTCAGCAACATGACCCAGTAACTTAAAAATATCATTTGTTGCAATCAAGGAATGCAGAAAACCGTCTCTGAACCCACAACACATCAGTTGTGAAGCAGATTGCCCAAAGCAGCAGAAGAGCACACTGGGTGCCGCTCTTGTCAGCTAAGAACGGGAAACTGAGGCTAGAATTAACACAGGCAAAAACAGAAGATTGAAAAAAAATGCTTCCTGGTTTGACAAGTTAAGCACTATCAATGGTTCAGACTGCCGGTGAAGTTATGGTGTGGGGGGTATTTAGTTGGCACACTTTCAGCTGATTAAAATGGAAAAGCGTATCTGTAGTTGTTGACAGTGTCTGTCTCTTTATGAGCCCCCAGAAAATGTACCTATCTTCTGATGTCAGAAGTCTCAAACAATCTCAAACTGGTTTATTGAACATGTCCAGATGGGCTTTACAGTTACAAGATCTCACTGCAATAGAGCACCTTTAGGTTGTGATGGAGGGGAGGTGCATTCTATGCATGATAGAGACATCTGCAGCAACTGTGTGATGCTGTCATGTTAATATGGACCAAAAGCTCTTAGGAATGTTTCCAGCGCCTGTGTCATGAAAAATTAAGGCACTGTTGAAGGCAACAGGGGGTCCAACGCCATACTAGCAAGTTACTTCAAATCAATGACTGCATTTTTTTTTTTTTAATAAAGACACAGTGATTGTGGAATCATGGATTTAAAAAAAATATGCCTGTGAATACTGCCCAATATCTTGAACAACCCATTCAGGAACATTATTTTTTTAATAATCTATCCTCACGAGTCCCTTATGTGTTTGAAAACCCCCCAAAAAACTTCTTGGCTCTTGTAAGTACAAATGGTATGCACTGTATGCTCTTAAGCAGGATGCAGCGGAGGTGGTGTAATCTACCTGGATCATGTTATCTCTCTGATTGCTTTAAGGAAGTGGAGCATTTGATAAAAGACACTGTGAACTTTTCTTGTCACTTCTGTTTTGTTTCAGCCCACTTGTTCAGCGCCACTATATTTTTCATGTCTAGTAAATGTTATGTACAAGTTCAAAACATACATAAGTCTGGACAGGTCAGAACTAGAAAAGCTTTACTTACTTTTAAAGCCAGGATTAAGACTCATTGTGAATCAGATGAAATAAATTAATATTAATTTTAAAATTTACATGATGTGTCTTATTATAGTCAACAGAGGAACTGACACAAGTTCAAATTTCAACTTAAAGCTGGATAATACACAGATATCGCATGCAGTAAACTGTAATCTGTCCACAGGAAGTAAGTACTGTTGACAGGAGCGTTGGCTTTCACAGTCTGTCAGGTGATGATACTGACCCTCAAGTGCAATAAGCTTGGACAGGGATCATAAAAGGGCAGAAAAGCACATGTTGAAATAGGTGCTTAAAGCTGATAAGGCATCGGCAACTGTGCCAATGAAAGGTTGTTCCTCATGAACAGATGCTTAATGTAACACGTGAGAGCATATTCTCCAAGTATTTTTAGATTTTTTATTTTTTTTGTCATTTCCAGTCAAATAGTATGCAAACACTGTACAAACAAATAGTATGTACTTTTGTCCTGAGTTGGTGTAATATATTTATGAATCCTAACCTCAACATCAGCTGATAAGTCTGCCTCTTTGGTTTGACATAAAAAAGATTTAAATGGGAATCCAGTCACAAGAAAAAATGTCTAATGTATCACACTTAGCTGTAGCTATGCTCCACAGTGTATTAGTTTTAAAGTAACAGCTATGAGACTCAGAGATTCCTCCTCTTTCTTTACTATATTTTTAGCCCAGGGCTGTTACTCTGGTATCTTAGCCAAATGTAAAATGGAACTCTAACATGTGCTTCATGTTGCAGAAGCATCATTTCCTAAACTAACCAAGCAGTTCTGGTTAGTAACACAAAACACTGACTGAAAACAAAAAGAAATGTGACTGAGAAAGAAAGTAAAATCTAAAATAATGGTACAGCACTGGATACAGACCCCAGCCCTGCAGAACTTGTTAGTTTTTTAAGGCAAATCACAATTTTCTTTGATGTAAAAGTGGTATATTTCTCAACAGCAGTAAGGGGTTGATACTGACTTTTGTTGGGATTGCAGACACTGAGCCCAAAAATAAATTGGCCATCCCCAGACTTTTTCCATGGCCATAAAGTTGATATTTGTTGTCCAGAATGCATGTAGCCATCCATCCATCCATCCATCCATCCATCCATCCATCAATCCTCTTTCCCTTATCTGGGGTTTATCTGTCATACACACTGGAGAGTTTGCCAATCTATCACAGATGCAGTAACATGATAGATGTAACTATGATGTAACATTTTTTTCCAGAATGAATACTTTTATGGCTGTTTATGCACTCTTTTCTCTCATCCATCTGTTATTTCTCTCTCAGTGCCAAACATGATCATATACAGTGCTTGGGTAGGGATAGTGGGGCCCTCATGGTACACTGCAGATTTACTACTTATTTGCACTACAACTGCTACAGAACTTTGGGTTGCATTAAGTTTGCTATATAAAGAAAAGGGGTAAGAACCGTACATATGCAAAACACGAGAAAATGGCAAACTCACTATCTAATAGCAAGTGAAGAGCAATTTCTGACTCAGATGTTCAAAGATCATCAAAGGTTCATGCTCGATAACTCTAAACCTTGATAATTTTTTGACTTTTAAAGTGCACTCACTAAGATTGCTTTATTTATTGGCATAATTAAGAGCAGCAAACGTAAACAGCATTTCTTTCAACGGGAGGAACAAAGGTCTTGATCTTTACCAGTCCCGGAAGTCCATCAGTAGCTGGAATCCAACTTTTGACCTTTCATGAAAAGGAAGTAAGAAAGGAGAATTTCCCCTTGTGGTACTCACTCATGTATGATATTATTATTTCATTACCAAGATAAACTAACATGCTGATTTAATCTGGCAGTAACAGCTGCTGCCTGCCCGCTGCAGACTGTTTGCCCTATAAATATCGCACGTTTTCAAGCTGTGATCTAATTACTTATTTGAGGTACAAGTACCACATTTTTGGCTCCTTAATGGGCGCCACAAGATGGACAAACAACAATGTGAAATCCAGTCAATTCAGATTCAAGAAGGTCAACTACTATTTTCAGAAAAATGCAGACTTACTTTAGGAGCCAGTAACATTACATCATGGTTGTGTGTGTGTGTGTGTGTGTTTCAACAGGGCTGTAGCATGGGGTGATGAGGACTCTCCTTTGCTAATCTCAATGCAGATGACTAGTGATGGCCACAGCATCACCTCAACAGTAAGTCATAACAATCATAAGCCAAGTATGTTAAGTCCCTGCTAACTTTAGCATGAATGTCACAGTTTGAGGCTTTTTGTGGTTTATTCCAACTGTTCTTTTTCCAGGATAGAATTACTGAATAACATAAGACTTTAATGACTTTAAAAAACAAGAATTGGGTGCACAAGTTTGAATATGTTTTGGATTTTTCTCTAATCTGAACAGGATAAAAAAGTATACATACAGGTTCAAATATATACATACACCTCCACTAATATTTAGTTAAATGTTCCTTAGCAAGCTGCACCTCAGCCAGACGCTTCAGTATCCACTGGTCAGATGGTTGAACATTATTTCTGGCAGAATTAATAGAGTTCATTTAAATTGGTTTTCTGGCATGGACCTGGGTTTTAAGCATAGTCCACAAATTTTCAGTAGGGTTGAGGTTAGGGCTTTGGGAAAGCTGTTCCAGAAGCTTAATGTTAGCCTCCTTTATGCATTCCCAAGCCAGGTTTGTTGCGGTGAAGTCTAGAGTTTGAAGGCAGTCTTATCTTTTCATTACTGCATCCAATTTGTGTACCAGTACAACTGGTAGTAAAACATCTCCAGAGCATGATGCTACCACCACCATACTTGATAGTTGGCACAGTGTTTTTACCTTTACATCTCCAAACCTGTGGCCAAAAAGCTCAGTTGTTTTCTAGTCTGACCATAAAGCTTTTCCCAAGAATGCATTTCGAACTTGAAGGTGTTCATTTTGGAGCAGGGGCTTCTTTCTTGGTCGGCACTCTCTCAGTCCATTACGGTGTGAAACTCACTGTGGACACAGACTTGAGCCTTGGTAGTCCCTGTGTTGATCCTGAACATCCTGTCCCCCTTTCATTTGAGGGGGACAGTTCGGGTCTTCTTCCAGACCCGTGTTTACAGATGGCTCCAAGAGACCTTCCTAACTTGTGTAAACCTACAATTCTTCTTCTTAGATCTTCACTGACTTTCCCATTGTTTTGAATATTAGTCAATCCAGCGAGTGCTTTTTCTGCTGCCAAAAAGAAACTACCAGTTGTTGCACTAATGAGAAGTAGTTAATAGGCCTTGGCTTTGTGAAGTTAAAACACAATGTAGGAACGTCACTTATTACAACATCACTAATTAAAAGATTTCATTGTGAGTATGTATGTATAATTTTGACCCTGTGTGGATTCAAGAAAGTACTAAATAAATTCAAATTTGTTGAAGTCATTAAAGATGTTTGCTGTACCATCTTTACACACTGGAAAAAAACTCTGTGATTAATAAAGTTTGATTCTGGTTCTGATTCTCTGACTTGTCATGACAATCACACCCATGATGAGTGATTATAACCTTCTGACCACATCTGCGTCTTTACAGGTGTCAGCCCAACTATAATTACACAGTGTGCTAAATGAAAGCACACCACAGTCATTTGATTGATTTTTTTTTAATTTTCTGAGGGAACATGCACAAGAAGAAACATCTATCACATTTGGGGAAAAAATGTCTTGTCCCAGCTTAAGCTGCTACCTGATTTTCATCTGCAATCTCTTGGTAGCTACATATGATATCAGTTGACCCATAAAATTCAGATACATGTCAGAGACACAAGATACAAGTAACATAATATAATATAATCAAATTTACGTGCAAATCCTAAAAACAAACATCCATATCCATACCCATTGTAAAACTTACATCATGCATATCCCATTCAATAACCAGACTATAGCATATGCAACTAATAACTGATTTATTGGTAGGTTACTTGTTTTATTTTTCTCTTGCAGTTTGTTGGATGACATAAAAAACTCTGAAGAACAACAGCCGGACCAACAGGAGCAGCAGGAATTCTTGAGCTCCCTGGAGACCATCGCTCTCACCATCTTTCTCTCGCTCATCATTATCATGACAGTTTTCGGCAACCTGTTGGTCATGGTGGCGCTCTGCAAGGACCGACACTTGCGGTGAGCACTGTTGCCTTTCTCAGCAGCAGCTGTGGTTTTTGTGACTTCAGCAGAGAAGAAGGCAGAGGTTTAAATCTTCTGTCTCCTCCACTTGGAAATGCTCCCTAAAATCTTTTTTGAGAACGTCCAGAAAAGCCACAATAAAAATGTAGTAATCTTCAAAATAAATACAATAAAGCTGGCATAACGTAGCAAAGTTTTTTTGAGTGAGATAATGACTTTCAGAATTTTGTTTTCCGTCTTTTAAAATTAAACCAGCATTTGAAGCTCTGTTCCAGTGAGATCTGTGTTTTCTCAAACTACATGGTTCTCATGTTGGCAGTAACATTTAGACAAACCCATCAAATGTCAGAGCACTCAAATTTCATTCAGCCTGTCATGACAAACCCTGTCAGGTAGACAGAAAGATGGGCATTAATTTGTTTTGACATTTGGTAACTTCCCCAAAAATACATTTTTTGGATCTGTGCCTCAAAAGTTTTGAGACCTTATTAAAGACCTTTATTTAACATAGACTTTACTGCAGGTTTTCCTCAGTTCCTACAAGCAAATGGAAGTTAATAGTATTTATTTATAAAACTGTACTCAAAAACATGCCTGTCTTTCATATTTTCACAGAGTTGCACCGACTAAGCCGCTCCCCTTTTTAAAGACAGAACATTTAGAGTAAATCAAACTTTTCCTTTATGGTTGCCTTCTTCTCCCAGAAAGAAAAAGACAAACTATTTTATTGTCTCGCTGGCGTTTGCTGACTTGCTGGTTGCTCTGGTCGTGATGCCCTTTGCTGCCATCGAACTGACTACTGGCCAGTGGCGCTATGGAGAGATTTTCTGCCTGGTGCGAACATCTCTGGACGTCCTGTTGACCACAGCATCCATCCTGCACCTCTGCTGCATTGCACTGGATAGGTTTGTGTTTGTGTAAAAAAGACATATATTGATGGAGCAATGTGTTTCCCCACTGAAAACATTTTTTTAAAATACAGTTTGATTTAACGTTGAAGACATGAAGTTACTTACATTGCACACCTAACAAATGATCCGTCTGTATTTTTCTACCACTTATTTGGGTCGTAGGGGCTGCCCTCTAAGCAGGTACCCCAGACTTTCCTCTCTTCATCCAGAGCCTCCCGCTCTTTGAGAATTAAAAAAAAACATTATCAAACTGGCAGAGACCTAATCTTTCCTGAGTGTCCATGAGCGGAGCAGGTCGGCCCTTGGGTAGTCCTCTTGGTAGGACATGCCCATGCAATGCTGTTTGTAGATTTCAAACAGAGAATAATCGTTTCTACTATTCTCACAATCCTCTTCAGCTTATGGCTATCCTCAGACCTGCTGTTTGCAAACCAAGAAGTGATCCAGTATGTAATAATGTTTTTTAATGGCCCATCTGTATGAGACTGTCAGTGCTGAAGTGAGGAGGTCCACTGTCTTCCTTCTGCAGAGGAGGCAAAGAAGCTGCTGTGCCTTCTTGATGACAGCTGTGGTGTTGTTGCTGGAGGTCAGCCCTCCAAAACTCAATGCCCTTTACCCTCTTTACCACAAATTTGCTGACTGTCGGTGGTGGGAGATAACTGAAGGTAGCCCTCCTAAAATCTATGAGATCTCTGCAAAGGCTTCTAATGTCCCTTAGAGAGTCACAAACAAAAATACGACTTTGACAGGCAAACCTAGCTGTTGCCTTATATTCAGGGGTGCACATAAGTGGTGCGCAGGTGCGCCTTCGCTGTCAAAATAAAAGACGCGCACCAGATAAGAAGTTGCAACGCGCGTTTGCGTACATAAGATTTTCTGGAGGAGGACAGACATTAGAACTCTCAAAGATGTCGAAGAAGCAAGCTCCTTTAAGCAATTACTTTGGTGTTCCTCCACCTCCACAGAAATCTCAGAAGGAGTCCGAACCGCAAAAGAAGCGCGTATTCTCGGAACAGTGGTTGCTGGAGGTGAGCTGGCCTCAAACAAATGATGAATGCACAGAGATGTGGTGCAGAATATGCCGTGAAAATCCCACTCTAGCGGACAAAAACAGTGCCTTTTATATGTACGCAAACGCGCGTTGCAACTTCTTATCTGGTGTGCGTCTTTTATTTTGACAGCGAATGCGCACCTGCGGACCACTTATGTCCACCACTGGTTATGTTGCCTTTACTGGTGTAAGCAGCTGCTGCAAGCATTGGTCATGCCACCATGTTGAACCAAGTATTTCTGTCAGTAAAAGTGAACAGAATCAGCTACGAAGAGCAGCCAAACAGTTTATTATCACAAAAAGTCAGTAAGGGCCCCCCCCCCATTCATTTTTAATTAAATCTGTATCTTAGTGTAAAGTATGTGTGTGCTAGTGTCTGTGTCTTATTTCAGGTATTATGCCATCTGCTGCCAGCCATTGGTGTATAGACACAAGATGACCCCGATGAGAGTGGCTGTCATGCTCAGTGGCTGTTGGCTCATTCCCACATTTATCTCCTTTCTACCCATCATGCAAAGCTGGAACGCCATCGGGATCGAGGATATTGTAAGTCCTCATTAACTCAGATCAGAAACCATCACTAATGAGATCAAAACAAGTGGCTACACAGTTCTAATGCTTACATTTTTTTTTACTACAACCTCTGACTCAAACAAAACAGACAGTATGTTTAAACAAAGTATCACAAAGAAAAGTTCATACACCTCTCTCAAATGCCTAAAGAGAGGTATCTTCTTTCTTTGAGGGCAAAAGCGGCATTAACCTCTCCAGTCTAATATTCTTTGTTTCTAATAACATTTTCAATCCCTGAAACAATGACACAGTAATAGAATGATCACAAAACAATTGCAGTCCCTGCGGAAGCTTTGTTGCTGCGAGCAAAGACAGCACTTCAACAAGCATTTTCTTCTGGTTTAGGTATGTTTTGGCATGAGCTTGTTTCAGAGCTGCCTTGAAATGAGCAGCAGGACTCCCAGAGGCAGGCAGGGACAGATGAATTTATTCATCCAGACTTAATGAAAAGCTCTTTTCTCTTATCTTTCTGTCTGGCAGCGTACAAACACCAGTGTTACTTTTTTAATGGCTGTCTCGATGGCTAGAAGTCATACATGGTATACAAAATTGCACAGGATTATTTTAAATGCTGTCTGTGTGTGTGTGTCTATGCATTTTTCATTACGCTTCTGTTCTGTTCTGTTTCAGAGGGATTGTTTGAAACTGAAATTTCTTCTCGCTAAGCACAAGCTAAGCCAAACAGTATTTGTCTGGTTGGTTTTAAAGGTGTCTGCTCAGGGACAGTGATCTGAAACTGATCTCTGTCTTGAAATGCTCAATTTGGGAGATATCGTCTGCAGCAAAGTTTTCTGTCTGTAGAACAAAATCAAATTAAATTGAGCTGGCCAAGTTGATTTCAGATAGAAATTTACCTTAGGGACCAGTTATCACCGTAGTCTATGGCATAAGCTACACGGAGCTTATACCTCAAGCACTTCTATGGAATAATAAACAACTCCTGAGCAGAGACAAACCAGATAACTAGGCAATGTGGCAGGAAGCTGGAAGTACTTATGTTATTAATTTATTTGACATCTAACACTTTTAGTCAACTAGTAGAAATCTGTAAATTATTACACAGTTCTAGAGGTTTGTCCAAATGAGTAGTGCTCTGTCTGAATGGTTGGGCGGTCCTTTTAACTACTCCACAGGTAGTCAACTCAAACAGCTACTAAAAAATTTACGATAAGGCAAAGGAAACACTTCCAAAATCTAGAATTAATTCCAGGATTCACATATCTCAGGTATGTGACCCTTTGTTCAGAGCTAAGAGGCAATAGATAGAGGACCTCTCAGTGCATATATCTCCCGATGGTCTGCATAATATTGAGGCATTGTACAAAGAAATGTATAATAAATGTATACAGCTGAAAATAATACACAGTTGGCAACAGACAGCAAAACAGTTACACAGATGAAAGTTACCTTTCGTGGACTTTTGCTGTAAGTGTGAGGCTCCTGTTCTGCATGTACTTGGACTTGTTGCAATCACAAGACTGGAGGAATAATATTAAAAAGGCTATTTTTTAAAGTATTAAAATAAAGATTTCAAATCTCCGCAAAGTCAAGATTCAACTGCAAGACTCTGACATCTCATCCTTTGAAAAAAGCTGGATTGTTCTGGCTCTTATCGCGACTAAGTGACACTGGAGGAGTAAGCACCCACCTCCATATGGAGAAAGGACAACAACAGCGGCACAGTTGGCTGTCTGTGAGACGGTTACTTACAGTTTATTCAGTAAGCTTTATGAATACATGTTTACCATGTGGCTGTTGTCAGCTTAAATAACTTGTTGGTTACCTAGTAAATGTAAAACAAAGATGAATGTGACATTTAATAATTCGGGGGAATCGATGTGATGGGCTTCTTCTTTTACTTTCTTTTGATAATTATGTAAGTGTTAAGCTTTGATTAAACCTAAATCTTTCTCCAGTTAACACCTAGTTGCTCAAAAAGTATACAAACCTTATTGTGTGTAGTTTCATTTACAGGTAGGAATGATTAATTTTTTCATTTTTCACCAAACTATCAAATCAGAAACGTGTGACAAAAGGCTCGTGCTTCTTCCATCATTACTGAAATCTTCCCCTCAGCTGAGTTTCTGCTAACTGTTCGATGTAGACAGTAGAAAGAATAATTATTCCTACAGCTCACAACTGCAATTGTAGCAAGGTTGTCTTTTTTGGATAGAGACGTTGCTATTTAGCTTTTCAAATGCGTTATTTTGGCACTTTAAACACTAAAAGTCCATTAAGAGTGCGTTTTCAATTCAAGATGAGACACACATTACTTTTTGTTCTGCTTTGATGATAGTTTGGTTTTATTCTAGTGTCCCAGGGTGCAGCGTTACCTTACTGCACCCAAATGCTACATAGAGGGATGAGATAAAATTAATCTTTCAGCTCAAGGCAATTCTCCGCCTGCAGATTTTTAATTTACTTTGACCTACTCATGGTTTATATAGAGGACAAAGATATGGGCAACTGGCCAGACAAAGGATATTCCAAAGTACTTTATTATTACAATATGTAGCATTTACCTCTTTCTTTAGCCCGCCTTAACTAAAAGGCAGGAAGCAGAGGGAAACAGCTGGCCTAAGTCTTTCCATAGTTCCAGTTTTTTTATGTTTTTGTTTTTTGTTAAGTTAAACTAATTCCCTCCTGGGAGCCCCATATTTCACTTGTTTTTCTCCCTGTGTCTCCTCTCTTTGCAGATTGAAGAGCGGCGAGCCTTGGCGGGAGGCTCGAACGACACAAGTTGTGTGTTTCTGGTTAACCGGCCGTACGCCCTGATCTGCTCTGCAGTGGCCTTCTACGTGCCGCTGGGCCTCATGGTCCTAGCCTACCAGCGTATCTATGTTACTGCCATGACCCACGTGCGGCAGATAGAGACACTTCAACGTGCCGGATCTGCTCCGGTCACCGGCACAATTCCAGTCATCACCGTGAGGACATCCACTTCCTCAGATCCTTTGGAGCATTACCGCCTTAGGACACCAACGGGTTCGTCCTCCTCAGAGCAGGCTCCTATAGGTCACAGCCGCATGCGCATTGAGACCAAGGCAGCAAAGACGCTGGCGGTTATAATGGGTTGTTTCTGCCTGTGCTGGGCTCCATTCTTTATCACCAACATAGTGGACCCGTTCATCCACTACTCGGTACCCTGGCAGCTGTGGACAGCCTGGTTGTGGCTTGGGTACATTAACTCAGGGCTGAACCCTTTCCTGTACGCCTTCCTAAACCGGGCTTTTCGGAGGGCGTTTCTGGTCATTCTCTGCTGTGGGGATGAGCGGTACGCACGGCAGGGGAGCTGCTCCTATGGACCAACCCACAGAGTGTGCTCAGCTGCATCAGTCAATGGAACATCCATGGCACTGAGGTAAACACACAGGCAAGGCACAAGTCATGTTTCTACCAGTCTACCTATAACCAGTGGCCAAAGACATATTTGACCATGTAAGCCTGATGGCAGATGTCACAGTGCCTTAATATTGATGTGAAGGGCAGTAATTTCAGTGAGTGTAATGGATCTGAGTGAGAGAGTGTATGTTTTTTTCACTCAATGATAAAGGCAAGGCTTTGATTGTCCACAATAAACAAGAATCACCTGCTTCAGGTTAACATCAAGGTCACATTTGTCATTTTTCAGGGTAATAACTTGTGGATTGTAATGAATACCTAAGCCAGATGAGCTACTACGTCACTGATGTTCTGTTTTTGTCCTCACTGATGCAAAAAGAAATGAAGGCCTTGGGCAAGAAACATTTAATTTGTCAGACCTACACCTAAACCTTTCTGTGTCATCTAACTGAAAGATTGTTTGTTTTCCCTAGTCTTTGCCTCAGTTTTACGTCTTTGTAAAACTGAGAAGAGGATGATACACTGGACTTTTATTCGTTCATGGGGCTGTGGGAAGTTGGGGTACTGAAGCAGACTATGTCATAAAAGGCAGACATCAGAACAGCCCATGCAAAATGCAAAATTCATCTCAGAAATGTGTGATTTAGAGTGTAAAACTGCAAAATAATATTTTTTTCTTTAAATGACACCAAAGATCTTAGTTGAATGATGTTCTATAGTCATCACCATTAGAAAAAAATTGTGCATTTTTCAAAGTGAGCTACAAAAACATTATGTTTTAATTTTTGTAATTAACCAGCAGCTGTTAAAAAGAAGAAGAAAACCAGCAGATTAAAGTGGTTCATCATCTTGAAAACTGGAATTGTCCCTTTGTTGACCTCCTCTGGAGTGATCATGCTCTAACTTGCGATTAAGAAACACAGTTATGGTCTTACATGACAGAGAAGAGACACTCAGGGATATTTTGAACATTTTGGACGATTTCCTCAGTGCCCTTAACGAGGAAATTTATTGCCACTAAGTCTCATTTGGAGTGTTATACCTGTGCACCTGGACGAAGATAATCCTGGGGCCTATTGTGAGTTGCCAAACTTTATTTTGTTGCATTATGTTGAGCCACATAACTCCAGCAGCTTTATGAAGGTAACACAGGACTGCATCACAAATCAGTAGAAGAGGGGGAACATAGTGAGTGTAGTTTGACATTGCTTCATGGAGCTGTGGAGGGAGAGAGTGTCAGCCGAGGACTTTAATCTGAGCAGTAAGAAGAAATGTGGAGAAATCGCACTGATTGGGATAGAAAAGTGTTGTAGCTGCAGACGTAACTGTGGGGAAGATTTTCATGGCCCGAATATTGCTATCTGGCAAAGTATTACTCGCTGAGGGAAATGGACATTTCTGTTGCTGTTGGAATCCAGTTTTACTCATCACACGGTTCAGATTCCTGCATCAGCTGACACAGAGATCATCCAAAGGACTGTGGCTGAATGAGTATGGACAAGAAATGGATCTTGGTCACCCTTTGCACCACTTGCTGGACAAGCAGCTGAAGACTTTCTCTAACATCTGTTTCAGCTCTACCGCCACAAGGATAAAACACATTTACCACAATTCATGTATTCATTGTGGATTTAAGCTCCTGATTAACTCACATTTACATTTTGATTTATTGAGTGATTTTTTGCACTGTGATATTTATTTAATCACAGTTCTTTTTCACATTTTGGGTACTGTAGCATTTCCCAACTTTTGGGATAAATAGGGTATTTCTTATTTGATCATATCTCATTTTATCACATACTGTGTGCACCTAGTTGCTATCCCAGGCTCACATTTGTGGAAAAATGAATTTAATAATCATCCCTTCTTTTAATCCCTTGTTTTCTGATCATGAGATGTGTCAGATGCTTTTATCAGGAAAACGTTGGGAAATTTTGAAAGAGAACATTCAGACTTTGACCCACACTTGCACTTGTGCTGTGTTTTTCTACATAAACTTCTTTAACGTTTAATCATGCCATTTAATACAGCACGTGCACAGTAGCAGCTGGGGAGAATGATGAAGAGATAAGCTCGTATGGACAGCAATAACAGAATGTAGCAACAGCAATATGAAGATCAGCCATTGTGTTTTTTTCTCTTGGTAGTCACTGAAATAGAATTTACCTTAGGCACTAAAAGTTATTTATTTGTAGTTTTTATTCACCATAAAGTGTAGTAAATAGAAAAAACTAGAGTCAAATCAATATTTACTGTGAATCACCTGCTGGTGTCAGTAAATTACAAGTTGTCCTTAATGTCTCCATCACAATAGGCTAAAAGTAGGATGACAACCACTCATTGATTATTTTTTTTTCCTTTTAATGATCACAATTAGTTTCAGTGATCAGTTTTGAGCCCAAAGAAATTGCAGTCTGACTGCAGTCACGCTCAGACAGATTGACAAAGGCTTGCAAATAATTGGCTCCTAATTTATGCCTTTAAGGCCTTTTGTCAATCCTTTTGCTGTCCTGCAAAAGGACATCACTATTTTTGGAGGAATTTCTATTTCAAATCTATGATTTGGCCTGGCTATACTCTGAATATATTAGTTCATGTAAATTTCTATAGAAGGCCAAATATTGGCAGTCTTTGCAGGTTGAATTTAATTGCCAACTTCAGCTAATTCAGTAGTAAAATGAGAGCAGATAGACTCCATTTTTGTCACTGTCTTGATGCGCTAAAGTTGCTTTGAGGACGGCAGGTGCGCGGGGTTGCAGACCTGGTCCCCTTTGTTGGATCAACCGTTTCAAAGGCAAAATGGCTGCAAGTTGTGGTCATACATACTTTTCCCCCCAGTGTGACTATAGCATTTTGCACTTGGACAGTTCTTAAGATACTTGGCAGGCAGGTTACTTCAAGCATCTCGGAGAATTTCTCTCACTGTCTTCTTCATGTAATCTGGGACGGAGTCAGGCAATAGAGGCTCCCAGGGGACCAAACCATCTTCCTGTTGCTGGAGAATTTGTCTGGGTATTTTTAGGTAAACTAGCACCAATCTAACATGGTGAACTTTGTAAGTATTAAATTATAGAAAAGTGGAGCAAAAAGCACCCTTCAAAGAGCAGCTAAAATGCCCAAATCTGGCTAAATCTTGGTTCTTAGTGGTTAAATAGCACGGACAGTGGACAGTTTCATATTTGTCTTTTTTACAGATTGGATCTTCAATGTAATTATAATAGATAATAACACTAAAAGTCCAGAAGGCTTTTCACACCAGGACATCTGTTGATGTTATGGTGCTGATTTAGTTGACGGCTGTGTTTGTGCTCTCAGCTGCCGCGAGCTGGGAGAAAGATGGAGGAGGAGACCTGCTTGTGTCTGCACTGTTTAACTTTAATACAAGTACTTCACTGCTGAAGAGAAACAGCGAGAGCGCGTGTGCACTCATGCACGCGTGTGACAAATGAATTCATACAAAATACATGCAAGCACAGGCAGTCACACCTTCTGAACGTGTCGAGAAACCTTCTGCGTGTGCATCATCTGTGCGTGTCTGTCATATGAAATAGAAAAATGAAACACGCTTTCCTGATATCTCAGCTTGTGGCATACTAGTTTTGGCTGTCGCGTGTTTCCATGGATTTCTGCACGTCGGTGTGTAGGAAACAGAAAGGCAAACAGTGTTAACTCCAATCTGATGTCCTGTCTTAAATCTGTATCCGATAGAAAACAGACTCGGACAATCAGATTACGGCCGGCAGGATACTAGAAGCTGAAATTACTGGAGGAATCCTGTCGAATCTCATTTTTATTTCCGTGAGATGACGGCCTTTAAGGAAACTGTTTTTCAAAGTTACATTTAAGCGTCCTCTGCCTTTTTAAAATGTCTTTGTCCATGTGTGATGGCACATATGGAAAATGTTGGCAGAGTAGTAGGATATGAATCCAATGGAAAGCAGAATTGTTTTACAACGGATTCTAACATTGGTATTTCTCTGACATTTTAAACACATTAAACTGTTTGTTGTTGTGAATTGGTGCCATCAAAATCAAACTGACTTGAATTGAATTGGTGTTATTTAGAATACAGTCCATTCTTTTCTTACTTTGCCTAATTACTTTCTCCACTAGTAATTTTTTAAATGTGCCACCGTCTTTTGTTTTTCTAAAATTGAAAAAAACATCCTAACAATTAATATTTCGTGCTTATTTTTTGGTCATTTGGATTTTCCCTTACCCAGTATTTTTGTCTATCAGTAATGCTTCTGTAGATCCTGGTAGGTGGAAAATTTACTCATATTAGAATTTCCCTGGAGCTGTTTTCCTAACAAATATTTGCTGTGGACACACGAAGCTCCAACAGTGGACAGTCATAACAAAACCTTTGGTTTCACACACTAGTAAACAAAGTAGAGACAAAAGCATCTGGAGATTTGAAACAGGTTAAAAATGTTGACTTGCTCCTTGTCTTGTGTCCTTGCACCAGTATGGTGTTTACAGCATTTTATAAAGTATGTCTTTTTATAGATACACAATATGGACACGAGTATTGGGCCACAGTCCCATTACCACAGCGCCTTGCCATGCAGTTGGGAATGAATGGGTTGTTCTAAAAGCTCTGCACTAGGAGAATCGTGGCATGGGTTTCCTTGGATGAGCCGTTCCCGCTTTTATTTCCACAATGACATCATCCTCCTTTTGCTTATGTAGTATAATTTAAGTGATGTTTTATCTTATGTTAATTTGGCCGGCACATCAGTTGTCACAGCCAGATGACAGTTAACTTGAGTTAGCATAGCATAAGTGGACGCAGCTAAGCAGTCTGTTTTCAAGGACAGATTAACTGACAGGACTTCAAGAAAGTCACTCAAGGAAATTATTATTATTAATAATAAGTAATAGTATTACTACTAGTACATATTTGAAATATATATATTGCATAGATATATTTGATTATTCAGTGAACAGAACCAGCTTTAATCCACAGACATACTGATGCTCCTCCTGTTTGTCTATAGCCTTAAATAGCTGCTGATATCGCTAACTCTTTTTTTAATTTGTAGTTAAAGTGTTATAGTAAGCAATTTTTTTAGCATACCACATACTATCTTCTTCTTCTTATTATTATTATTCTTTCAACTTCAGGGGCCACGACAACGGGTCATGTGCCTCCATTTCACTGCATCCCTAGCATCCTGTCACACCAATCCTCTGCATGTCCTCTCTTCCTCTCCATATTCAACATCTCTTTGTCCAATATATTCCTCCTCTGCGCATGACTGAACCATCTCAGCCTTGCCTCTACTCAACCTGAGCTGTCCCTCATCTCTCCCTCTGATGTACTCAGATCTAATCTTTCCCATTCTGGCCATTCTCTTGTAAAACCTCAACATCTTCAACTCTGCCATCTCCACTTTGGCCTCCTGTTTCTTTGTTAGGCCAAACAGGTGACGCTACTGTGTTGTAACCCCCCGCCTCCCCAACACTCACCTCAACTCACTCCACCCTGCCTGCACGCTCCTCTTCATGTACTGTCTGTTACTTTGGATGGTGGACCCAGGGATTAAAACTCATCTACCTTCACTGTCTCCACTCTTTGCATGTTACCTTTTCCACCTGTCTCAGTCTAATTCACACATATGTATTCTGTCTTGCTTCTGTTGGTTTTCATTCTTCCTTTTTCCACCTCCAGCTCTCCAGGCTCTCTTCCACTTGATCCTTACTCTCACTGAAGATCACAATGTCATCTTCAAACATCATGGTCCACAGTGACTCCCACCTGACCTCACCTGTCAACTAACAAAAACCAGCTCAGAGCTAATCCCTGATGTAATCTCACCCCTTGAACCCATATGTCACTCCTACCGCACACCTCGCTACTGTCTTCTTACATGTCCTGCACCACCCTCACATACTTCTCTGCCATACTTCCTCAAACAGTACCACAGTTCCTCTCTTGGCACCCTACTATATGCTTTCTCAGAATAAAACCATAGTGCAGCTTCCTAATCACCTTTTTTTCTTAACCTATGTTTGTGATATGGCTTATTATTATTTCCCCCTTCTGTAAAACAACAGTACTGAGCTAGCCAGGAGTTGAACCTAAAGTCTTCTGATCTGTAATCAGACGTGTTTTCCATTGCCCCACTAGCCCTGTGGGTCATGTCACACTATGGGGTTCTGGTCACTGGTGATCTTTGATATTTTTTTCTATTCTGACCCATTGATACATGAAAAATGACACCAGAATCTAACTATCACAACACTGTTTTTCTACCACTTTTAAATTGTATTTATCTGTCTTTTGTTGGCTAATTTGAGGAGAAATCTGTTTTGACTTGTTGATCATAAACCTAGTACTGAGGCAACGACCAGATTCCAAACAGAGACTTTAGTATTAGACAAAAACCTCATGAACACAATGATTTCAGTCACAGTGGACACGGGTAAATAGTCAAGTTGGTTTTGCTACAGTTGTAGGATAATGATACGTTTTCCAAGTTGAATCTCACCTCTCCTCTGCTCTTCTGTCATTCGCTCAGCTCTATCATCTTTACCTCCCTCAGAGCAGCTGTCATCAGTACTTAAAACAGTGTGGGCTGGACGTGTGAGCTTGAGTTAAAAAAGTAAAAGAAAAATAAAAGAAATAGAGTTAAACAAGAGTGAAAGGTGCAAGATGATGATGATGCATAGTGTGGTGAAGCCACAGTCCAAGCTGCACATTATCCTCAGACATTTTACTGGAAGAAAAGAAGAAGAGAAAGTGTACATACTGAAGTGCTGTGTAGTTTGATATTTTGGGGGAAGCCAGATTCTTGTTCCCCTAAGTGTTGAATGTCTGGTGAGAAAAATAACCAACAACTCAGAATATCATACCATTCCCGTAACACATAATCAGTTTGAGTGTGATGTAGCGATGATGTACTGTTGAATTCTGTTAATTCCGCTAAGTAGCGGATACTGTTATCAGCTGTGTGATTGTTATTGAGACTGAGTAGGATGATCTGCTGTAGCAGAGCACTTCTGTTTAGCCACTGAAAAACAGTAGAATTTGAAATCTCTTTGGAATGGAAGTCATCTGGGACAAAAGATAGATCACTCTTTGGGTCAAAGCCACGCTGGCATGCCCTGCTGATATATGACTGTCTTATGTTGAGATAGGATGAAACTTTCAGCTCCATATTGGGAAATTAAGTCTATTCCCAAGGATTTAGAAGACAAATAAGGAATGAGTGCAAAATGCAACACACAAATTCTACGATAATGACACCAGGAAGGTATTGACCCAATGAAAACAATTTCTTGAGGAATATTAGGGGGAATTCCAGATTTTTTTATTTTTTTTTTTTACATTCACAAGATATATTTTGCAGTCAAGAGACGTACCTCTCAGCCTTTCAAAACAGATGTATATCTTCCCCTGTGGGGCCTGTGTCAAATCACCCACAGTGATTACATCTTGGAGAGGCCATCATTATTAGCTCTTGAAGACAGAAAGGAAAATGTCAAAAATAAAAGAAGCTGTGTTGGAAACTGGCACTTGTAGTGTTTGGAAGCAGGGAAAGTCTAGCAAAAGGGTTTTTATTCATCCCTAAGGCAAAGAACTAGAGACTAATGAGCAACTGTCTAGCAACCACTGGTTGCTGGTGCCACAAATTGGCTCAAAGTGGGTGACAAAGACGGAGGTGTACTAAAAGAAATGATGAGACGGAGTAGTTTATCTGGGCCTGCTTGTGTAGTTTGGAAGACTATCTATAATAGCGGGTCAGGACTTCTTTGAGGCAGTGGGAGGGTCTCGTCACACTAGGGAACAGTGAGTAATCCCCAGCTGGTTGCAACAGGTTGCTAGCAGTCACTCTGAAATCAATTTCTAAAGCTCCAGTCGCGCCAGCCTAGACCCCCTGGCAACCACTATCGCTAGGAAAAAATGTGTGTTCCCCAACTGGTTGGCAAGTGGTTGCAGGAGGTTGGTAACTGTTGCCAGTTGAAACTTGTTGTGGGGAGATATATGGTAAGAACAGGATTAAAACATACCTGTCTTCAGGGATGTATTCAACTTTGTGCACTCCCTCCTGGCTGAAGAACTGTCAAATATTATTATTATTACTATACCCAGTAACATCAAGTGTATCAAATTTGCATACATGAGTTTTTAAACTTGCGTACACGTTTAAAATATTATTAGTTTAACTAAAAGTTTGAGGCTTTTTCTGGTTTTGAACATTCTTTGAAAGGGTGATGTAATCACATCATCATTTCAAGAGAAAATGTGCCCTCCATCGCTACAGACAATCAGACATTTCAAAACATAAGTGTTACATATTATACCTTGAACTCATTTTGAGTAATCCCAACGTAAGTAACAGGGTTTATTAAACATCTCCCCATCTTGTAGGCAAGTTATGATTTCACCGTCTAGGACTGCATGAGATCTGGTATTTTCATGGATGAACTTTTGTCAGTCTCTCACGGTTTTCCTTCATGTCATTAGAAGACTATAAAGTATGTTAAAATGTATTAAAGTCAAAGCATGATCATGAAAGTGTAAGAAACTTGCTGGTTGTCAGTGTAACCCCCAGCTCCTCCTGCTTTGATGTAACACTTTCTCCAGGTGTGTAACTGTGAGGATGAGAAGAAGGTCAGTGGTGAAAGTGAGCGTGTTATGACTAACCACAGACAGTTTAGACAGGCGAGGCAGGACAGTGTAAACACTCCAGTCTGTGATTTATTATGAGACTAGTATGATTTATTATTGTTTGATTGAAACGTCAGATCCTCCAGCAGCTCCTCTCTGCGTCTCACTGCTCTCGCTCTGGGTTCCTTACTCAGATTTCTATCTTCTCCTTTGTTCCTTTGTCTTGTTAAACATAATAATGTAAAAATGTTGGACTGTGTTGCGATTATCACCTTTCTTCTAATCTCCAGCCGCAGCCTACTACTTCCTATTCTATTTTGTTATCCTTGACTTCTGTGTTTATCTAAAGAGATCGTTTCCCTTAAATTGAGAGTGAGGAAGGAGGGAAAAGTACGAGAAAGACAAATTACATGCAGTGCGCTATTTGTGCCGTTTGTTATAATACAAGTACTTGAAAAGCAAGACACTGGGTGAGTAAAACACAAACTGACTGCATGAAAAATAATTACACAGTAACTAAAAGAACAAAAACTACTAACCCGTCTTGGTTTTATTGCTTCATTCGTTCTCTTTGGGTGAAGTACATCAGTCGCTGTCAGCTTGGGCCAGACTTTCTGAACCTCACTGGTGACTCTTAAAGACACTCATATAGCCGTTAGAGCCACTATCCATCTCTGTCTCTGAGGAATATTCCAGTAAAATTGACCCACACTGGCTAATCAGGTCTTTAAAATCTCATTTAATCAGCCTATTTTCTGAGAGGGACAAAAGATGTCCGTTGTTTTTATTTGCTTTCTTTAAATACAATTTAGACTCATTTAGACTTTTTAAAACCTTTCGCTGGATTCGGCTCTTTATATTTAGTCAGCATCCTAAACAAGAGCTGAACAAGTTTTTAAATATCTATACAGTAGATCATGTCGCATTATCCTTTAGGCAGCTATACTTAGATTCTTGACACTTAGCAGTGTTCTGGTAAATGAAGAATAAGAGTTCAAATATTTCAATTAATATCTTTATGTTTAAATAAGTGAAAATTTTGTATTAAAGTAAATAGTTATGGTGAGGATGACTGTAGACACTGACTGTTATACCTCTCTCTTCACCTTCTCTGTACACATTGACATATATTTCACTAGAAATTCAAATTTGCACTCATCACTCCATGAGAGCTGTTGCCACTGATTTTCAGACCGGTTCTTGTGTAAGTCAGCATAGCTCAGCCTTTTCTCCTGGCTTCCCTTCCTTAAGGTTGACTTCTGACATTAGATGGATCAACTGATGGCCCTGATGAATTCCTGCTTCAGATCTTTTACTGGATTTTTTCCTATTTCTTCCGGACATGACTTTCAGATGCTGTTCATCTGCAATAGATAGATTTTTAGGATCACTTCTTTTGTCCTCCTCTTGTCCAGTTTCCTCACATTTTTAAGGACAGACTGCTCAGTATGCTGAGACGTTTTTGGCTAATAGCTCTTCGGGAATTTGTTGGTGCAAAAGTAATATTTTATTCTTCTCAGACTTTGTTATTGTTGGATTTTTTCCATAAATTCAACTCAGGAAATCGGAACAAAATGTGTTTTTGCATCAGGCACTTTAAAAAAAATTACAATAAAGTCTGGCTTAGTTAATCTGTTTGAATAAAAGCTAACTTTGGAGTTTTGCTATCAAAAAGGAGGGTGGAACCAATGTAAGAAATACTGGTTCGAAATCCCTCCTGATCAGAAACAGGAAATGCTTGTTCAAAGTCAGCCCTGTCAGCAGAGCTCTGGCCACTTTTTATATTAAATCCAAGAGTTTCACCAGCATGGTGTGTTTAATGGATTTTTTTAGTGATTTTTTCAGTAATTACATAAAGTATGCTATTAGCTTAAGTGCATAGTCTGTAACAAAAATAATGCTAAAAAACATGTAGCAAAATATTCAGATCCTTCTTTCCTCTTTGAATGCTCAGTTTTATAACAGTACATTTGTGTCTCTGTGTTGCTTGGCAGAAGTCTTTAACTACTTATTTTAGCTTCAGGTGAATCACATACTTTACATTTCTCAGTCTGCCCAAAAGAAGAATAACGGACTCATGTCCGATACAAACGATGGGAAAGTTTAAATCTGACATAAACTCAAACCACGAATGTGTGCACCGCACAAAGCTTAAATTAACTTTGGGGTTGAGATTGAGACGTTCAAGGATTTGTGTGCTCATTTCATGTTTCCATTGCTCTATTTATGTGTTTTTATTTCAGACTGACTGCAGAGCAGTAAAGATGTCATTCAGGTCACTTGAGTTAAATTGTTTTTGAGGAAACTAGTTGTTCTGATGTCAGGTAGGACTTCAGAGGCCTCTCCCTGCATGCCTGACAATAAATATGACTTTACTGCCCCTTGTTGCATGAGGGACTATAAACTGATTCCTGTGTCACACTCTGTTTTATGTAAGTATGTGTAGACCAGATCTGACAGTTTATTTATGTGTTTTATAGGTTGTAAAATGTACAGCAAGCTAAATACAGATATTGTTCTGAGAAAGACTGATACAATGAAAGCACAACAAAACACTGGATTTAAACATGCAGCAAAAACTATAATTCCAAAAATATAATAAAGTGCTTCAGTATGAAAAAAACAAACAAAAGAGACAATTGTGATTAGTGTTTTTATTACCTTTTTATTTTTGACTTGCGTGGTAACATTTTTTTCGTTGAGGTTTAGCCAAGAGGTCAGTGAGTTTTAATTTGTATCATTTAGCCAAGAGGCCAAGAGGTCCAAAGAGACATGGATGTAAGTGAAGGAGGCCATGATTAGGCTGAAAAATCTGCAGGTAGCGAAAACTTTAGAAGTAGCCTCATCAACAATCTGGTAGATTCTTAAAAAGAAGGGTGACCCTGATCAGCTCAGCCACACCAAAAGGTCTGAAAGATCACATAAGACATCAAAAGTTCATGATTCCAGAATTATTTCCAAAGTCAAGAAAACAGCTTTCACAACATCTAACCAAGTCGAGAACACTCTTATAAGGTCTGCATCTCACTGTAATCCAGAGTTGCCTTCGTAAGTCTAACTACAGAGGGTTTACATGCAACAAGGTGGAAACCACTGGCTGTTTTCCAGAGCAGAAGTACAACCCATCCCTTCCATTCACTTTCACCTGTCTGATTTAGGATCTATGGATCAGCTGCTAGCTACACCATGGACAGGTCAATGGTCTGTTAATACTTTGATGGAATTCTGTTGCTGGAAAACAAAGGCAAAAATTGGGAAGCTATAAATAAAAGTCATTGTAATTCCTAAAAAGTTCATGCAATACTGTTGTTAAACCCTTTGATTTAAATGAAGGTTGATATGCAGCACACAGTTTACTTATTTCCCCAGCTAGCTATTAGATGTCTACAACCACTGTATATAATCATAATCTCAGTGAGAACTTTGATTTTGTTTTGGTTAAAGCTTGTTAATATTTTGAATGAGACTGTCAAGCTGATATTGAACTAAAAATAAGATGACACAGTCCTGCAGGCTGTAGACAGACTGCAGCAGAGGCTAAACAAGGTCACTTCCCAATCTGATTAGCACTACTTCCTTCAGTACCTCAGTATCAGCACATGCTCACTATGTAATTGATCTTCAGTTTTTTTTTCTTTTGTTGTTTTGGGTTTTTTTTGCTTTGTTTATTCAGACAAGCCTTACTGTGTATTTTTAGGAAAGCCTGGTTCTCAGCGAGTCACACATATCCACATAGCTCGGTTTAGCCTCAAGGCTTTGCTGTTTCCCTGCTAAGCTGCTCCATGAGCTTTGCTTTGAGCCCAGATTTTTGTGTCTTGGAATAAGCTCTCCAACAAACCACACATTTTAAAAGTTGTATTAAGCTAAAAAAAGACAGAATTTGAAAGAAAAAACAATTAATTTTAACTGACCTGTTAGTCATCAAACTGATTTAACTCCTGGTGGATGACAGAATTAAGTCTGACTTTTAGAAACCTGGAGGTTGGTGGCATGAAACCTATCTGTAAAGAGTCTGATGGACTGAAGAGAGGAAAGAGCTCTCAGAGCTACCATCATCTACCAGTTCTGATGTTTTTCTGCTGCTGCTTTTGAGTTGGACTTTTCACTTTAATTGTTACAGATTTTGCCAGAAGATGGATGGTGGGCTTTTTTTCTTGGAAGCTACGTCCATCTTTTATATAAAGTGTATGATGCACTCAGGGAGCTTTAGCAAGGAACTATCTGCTTCAACTCCACCAGTTAAAGTCACTGAACTGAACTTCTTGATCCCTGTGTGTTCCAGCTTTAGCCAAAAGATTCTATCTGTGAGATTCGTTCCACTTACCATGACCCATCAACATGGCTGTGACTTCGATCGACAGAAAGATAGTCGCCTGTTCTTTTGTCTGACGTGAACAATTTTCACAGTTTTGAAGTCCTCAGAGTTTCTTCCAACATTTCTGGTGATGCCAAATAAAACTCAGTGTAGATCGCTCATTTTACTTTAACCAGTTTTTATTAAATAATAACAACTTTCTCTCTTGGCCACAGATAGATATACTGTAGCAAATCTCTTAGGTAGAAAAACTTCTTGGAATGTATTAGCAGAATTGATCCTCAAACACACACACACACACATCAGAAAAGACAAGAAGGGATCCCAGTGGCAAGTGGGAACTATGAAGAGGCCAAGAGGCCACTAGGAAAGCCGCACTCACCAAAGACAAGACTGGGAAGTCAGCTGAATGGGAAGAACAAGATCCAGGCAATAAACAATGACAAAAAAGTGCTTGTGTGAATGGGTGAATGTACAAGTTGTGTAAAGCACTTTGAGTCCTCAGATAGAGTAGAAAAGCGCTATATAAGAACCGGTCCATTTACCAACACCTACCCCCTGCTGGTCATCAGATACTTTGCTGGGACAGCTGGCCAAAGGTTTAGATAGAATTCACTGATATTAAGAAAATGCACACAAGCACAGCATCCTAAGACTGCGTGCTAAGGAGAAGGAAGGAGGCTGAGGACTAGTGAGTGTTAGAACCATTGTCCAGGATGAAACAAAAAAAGATCCATGATTACATTAGGAAGATAGCCATAACTAATCACGTTTTGTGAATATCTCAGGCAGCAAAAACACAAGAAAGAAGAAGAGCAAGAAGAGAAACCATCATGAAAAGACAGGCCTCTTCACAGCATGTACCAGATAGAAGGAGTGGCTGGTATTGAAATAATCTATAAATGGCTGGATAAAGCTGGGCTAAAAGACAGCAGAGAGACACTAATCATGGCAGCACAGGAACAAGCTGTAAGCACAAGCTTGATAGAGGCTGGGGTCTACCACACCAGGCAAGACCCCAAGTGCAGGTTGTGCAAAGATGCCCCTGAGACAATCCAGCACATAATAGCAGGGTGCAAGATGCTAGCAGGGAGGGCATACATGGAACGCCATAACCGAGTGGCTGGCATAGTATACAGGAACATCTGTGCTGAGTATGGCCTGGAAGTCCCAGGTCAACATGGGATATGCCTCTGTCAAGAGATTTATTCTAAATGACACTTCTTCAGCTGAGAGTCTAAGAGTGAAGACACACACACTGCAGATCTTTACCTGCAAGGGCGGTCACAGAGCACTCACATCAGAGTGGGGGCCCTGTGAAGTGCGCCCTGTTCTTGCACTTGTCTTTATTTATATACAAAAATAATACAACAGTGAATACGTCTATTCATAGATAGAGGAATGTTAGTGCGTATGTATGTGTGTATGCAGGTGTATGTGTGTGTGTGTGATTCTGAAGGACGCGGCCCCTCTTCTTGTTAGGGAGCGCAGATAAAAGTGTCCAGCTCTCCTCTTCCTGGTAGGAGTGAAACTGCTTGTTCAGCTATTATCACTGTGGGAAAGAATTTATAAAACAGAAACAAGTCTTGTAGTGAACAACAGTCTAAGTCATCAAAAGGTCAACATGCAGTATTCTATCATATGCAAACTTATATCATTAAAAGCTTATACTGACTACTAAGTACAATTTTCCATTGACAGCCTCCTAGGGTGGTTGGGAATGACTGAGCTAAGATCCTGTGGATACTTCCAGATACAGAAAGACAAACTGGTGATGGCTAACCAGCCGGACACAGTAATGGTGGACAATCAGAGGAAGACCGTAGTGATAAATGTAGCTATACCAAGAGACAGCAACAACAGGAGGAAGAACCTCGAGAAATACCAAGGATTGAAAGAAGAGCTCGAGGAGATGTGGAGGGTGAAGGCAACAGTGGTCTATGTGGTAATCGGGCACTCGGGGCAGTGATCTGCAAACTGGGGAAGTGGCTCCAGCAGATCCCAGGAATGACATCAGAAATCTCCATCCAGAAGAGCGCACACCGAAGAACAGAAAAGATGCACTGCACAGGACCCTGAAGCTCCCAGGCCTCTGGTAGAGGATCTGATTTTGAAGGATAAAGACCTCCTGTGACAGCTAAAATCAAGACTATATCCATCTTTCATATTATATACTGTGCCAAAGGGGGGTTGCTTTGAAAACGTGTGGAGGTTAAAAACTGGCATGAAGTTTTTGAAACTTGTAAATAATTCACTTAAACTAATCTGGAGTTGCCTCATATTTAAAACCCAAATCTTAGTTGTGTTCCATTATTAGTTTGATGGCTGGGATCTTAAAAAACCATGGGTTCCATTAAATGGTGCGGAGCACACTGTAGTATTCATAAATAACTAGCTCTGAGTCACAAGGTTAAGTTACATTTGGCAAGGCTTCATGAAACCCAAAGATAAAATGACTTTAAAAAATGCAAATGAAAGATCAACGTCAAAAATAGGAGCAGCACCTCATTATCAGGTAGTCGATCTTTGAGCAGGAAGTGAGTTGACTTAACTTCAGTGGGAGCGAATCAGGACCAAATGTCAGTCGGATGAAATCATTTTCATACTTCTCTAACAAAACAAGGTCTGTTTGGAGAAAGGAGTGGATTTACCCTTTGTTTTCTTAAAGTCAGTGCTGGATATATGAAGGGAGCCTCCGCAGACACAGCTGCACAGCACTGAGGCAGAGCGATATGGTGAGAATTAATATCTGTTCACATAAGAAGAAATTTAAGATAATGATACACCCAGAACCAGATTAAATATTTAAACTGATTTAATCACGCTGTGCTATGTAACCACATAAAATCAAATTTAACCAATGCTTCTAAAAACATCCCCATCATAATTTAGGACATCATAGCATAGTGGTCTGCGATGGAAAGGAAAATAAAGTCAATAAAAATGTCATGTTGTGAATTTATAATCAAGCCTGTGCTCATTATAGTTTCTCTTGAGTAATGTTTTGAGCTCAGCCTTCAGTCAGAATGGCCTCACAATCATCCATAGCAAACACTCAGAGGATTTTCTGTCCTAGAAAAGCAGCACAGATTAATGGTACCGTTTGTGGTTTGCTGGTTATTATTAAAATTTGTTTTCAAAGCTTATTTTAGCTGTTATTATCATTGTTATTTCTTTTTTTTGCCTCAATGTTGCCACTTTGAGTTTTAATTTTCTGAGAGTCAAGGGCTCCAGAGCATGTTTTTTTTGATCGAGAAACTCATTCTGACTCGGGGCCCTTGTCTTCTGTTGTCTTTAGCATTAGGGCTCACATATTATAACACCAAGGTAATTAGGTATAAACTCTCATCATAAATATATGTGCACTGCCTCTCCAATAGCTGATCCTTAATGTGGAACATTTCACTTTGAATAACGTAGCCCTTCAGCTTGGAATTGCTTGTGGCTTTTGTGAAGAAACTCTTAAATTAGGTTGGCTTACATGCAGCCATGAGACATCTCATGCATTTACTACCAGTGCCAAAACAAATCTCAGGGAAACGGGTGGAAGTGAAAGTGTACAGGGTGCTGGGAAAGAAAGAGGAAATTATTATCAATTATTGTTAATATGGCTGTGTATCCTGGATTAGATTCTAAACTTCGTGCACGGTTCCCATGTACAGATCACATGTAATGCATGAACTGTAGTGTGTGGGCATTAATCTGCTAATAGCGCAGATAATCGTTCAAATAAGCAAGTGGATGCTGTGTGGCTACACACTCCTCTGAGGCACCGCTACTGGTGTGCAATACTGCCAATTTTAGTATCAATCTGAGACCAAGTAAATTCAGAGCCAGTACTGGCAGCTCATGCAGGGGAGAGCAGTGTGTCATGATTTATGAGATGAATCATCATCAATTTGCAAATTCTGAATACATCTTAATGACAACTAAATCACCGTTATTGTTACATGAGCTCCCTGGTTATTCTTTGCCTCTCTAAAAGGACTGTGACAGTGAGCTCTGACTCCGTGCTGACAGTCTGGGTATGACTGAGGAATTTCCTTCATCCTCTCATTTCTTTTGCTGCTTGTTCTGGGACCAAGTTCTCTTTTTTGTGGTCTTTCATGTCTTTATATAAGTTGCCAGTGTTGCCACAGTGTAGACTTATCTTCCAACATGCATGATGTTTGCAGTGTTTTCATTTACAGCTGTAAAGTAGTTCCACGTGTTGCTTCGCTTTCTCACTTACTGCCTGCCTGGCTCTTCTTGGTGTCACCGAGTCACATGATCGCAGGACAACTAAACACAGCAGAGCAGGGAGGAGGGAGCGGATCAAAGTGTGCCCGCATGAGAGGTCATGTGTAAGCAAACTAAAGCAACGATCCTGTCACACTAGTATCGATCCAATACCAGCAGCGGCATCGATGACGGGCATAAGCGCTGTAACATCATCAGCTGGTTTATGAAAATATGAATATGAGCGTGGTCATCAAGGAGGGGCTCTCTGTGTTACATAGACTATATGGCTGTGTAACACAGATGCACATAATTAGTTTAGTTTATTATATTAGTTAATCATTAGTGATCATAATTAGTTTTAAAAAACTGCAAATTAGAAACTAGAATTTGACTCACCCAAAGTGAATCAGAGGCTTCTTCAAAAGTTGTACTAATGGTCAAAATGCACACACATCTGAGGTATCAGGTTTTTGTGCTGATATGCTGTGATATGATATGCTGTCTCCACTTTTATATCATCAATCCAAAGGAAATTGTTCATGTGGTCTGTTCTGATGCAGCTTTGCACATCTAAGCTGTGCAGCCACGTTCTTTTTATAGGCAAGAGGATTTTTCCTGCCTATAAACATGCCATACTTGTTCAGTCTTTCTCTTGTTGTACTATCATAACATGATAACTGAGGCCTGTAGAGTAGTAGTTCTGTTTCCAATGTTATCTTTCAAGTCATGTTTTGTTCAGAGGACCTTGTGTCAGTGCAGTTCAGGTCAGGTCCCATGCTACTAAATTATAAAAACCACGTCTAGCCAAGTGTAACCACTCACTGATTAAGGCCGCAATTTACATTCACCTTAAGTCATGCTTGGATTTGAGGTCATTGCATCCTTTGACTCCCAGCTGATCTGTCTGTTGACCTGGAAACACTGAAGCCTTACTGGCCCAGAATCTGGGGTATCAGTTCAGTTCATACTGTACAGTCAATTAGTTTGTTTAATTTTCTGGTGCAGAGTCTTAGCCTGTACTTGTTGTTCTATCTGTGTGTGTGTGTGTGTGTGTTTATGTTTGAGAATGGATGATGAATTGCAAATATAAACACAAATGAGGACAGAGAAATAAATATACTGAATTTATTTATTTGTTTTTTTAATAAAATCTCTTTTGAGCATTTATTCGTTGCTTGTGACTTTGTTTTCTGGCCTAAATACAGTGGATCTAAATGCTTTGCTTAATGGTAATGGTTATGTAAATTACACACACTTATTGAGCACAAACGCCTCACATCGTTAACTCATTAACGCCTTTCAAAGGGCAACCATCCAACTTGTAACGTTGAGGCTGACGTCCCCACTTTGTCTCGCTAACCTGCTTCTTGGCGTTCCTGTGGGAAAACTTGTCTTTTTTTCTCCATCGGCGCTCTCTCTCACACACACACAGAGTGAAATTTGATTATTTAATGTCCTCAAAAGATATTAGGACAAAATTAAAGGAACACAAACCTCTCCTCTATCTCGTCTTGATCTATTCTAAGGTCACGTTGCGGATCAGATGATGTTTTCATGCAAGCGACTCGGTGTCTGTAGTTTAGGACGCTGATGTTGTCTTGCGGTTGAGAAGGAGATGAGGAATTATTGAAGACCAAGCAAGAGGAAGTGGAAATATGTGGAAAAATAGTGGAAATTTGAGAAGCTACGTGGAGTATAGGTAGTATGGCTTATTGAAATGTACACTGCAGGCAGCTACTAATTGGATAAAGTTGCTCTAATAATATGTACAGTAGTGTTCATGTGAATCATTTCCGGGCACAAAACTGAACTATATGTGAACCTGAACGTTTCCTTCATAGTCCCGTTCATCTCTGTAGATTGTGCTGTGGTGTAACTGAAACGCTCTTCAAGCTGCGTAGATACAACACCTCCAAAAATGTATGTGTGAAGCAGTGGAAATCGCTGCCCCTTCATTGCTTTCAATAATTAACTGTTCTCTGTCCTCTGGCTGTGTCCCAGAATACTTGAAGACAGCCTGTGTGCGCAACCACTCAGTCAAAAACCTGGCCTTGACCCATCAGATTAGAGAGGACTGTCAGTCTACAAGCATTAAATCAGAACATCTCTAAAACACTTCACTCAGGTTTTGGACGGCATCACAGTGCAGAGACTGCAGTTTCAGGACCTTAAATTTTGAGGTAAATATCTGGTACTATGAATATGGAGCTCATGTTAACATAAAATGATTGATGCTTGAAAGATATTCCGATGTTTGCTCTCTGACAGCAGATTTGGAGGCCTGTAGGAACCACAGTTTTTCGTGCAGGGGGCTGAGATTTTGTTTATAGCCTCTCATAAACAAGTCACATGATACTCTTTCAATCTGTCCAAATCAGTCAAAGGGCATCACAGAAGTTTAAGCTTTTTAAAAATGGACACATTTTCATCTGAGTTTGATGTATTAATCTCCAGATATGACACCGTTCCATTCACATGGATTCCACCATTCAAGCTTCAGATATTTACCCGAAAAAATTTAGGGACTTTGCTCAAGTATTTTTTCAGTAAATTTTCCAGAAGAAAAATGGAGCAAATGTTGACACTGCAAAGAAACAGAGGAAATCACCATCACACACAAAAAGCAGCGTGAAGAAAAAATAAAGCTCATGTGAACTGCCTGCTCGCCTTTTAAACTTCCTCTTTACCAAAACAACCACAGTCTCTTTAAACATTTGTTCAAGGAGACCAAGTTCCCTCCTTTATTCTTGAGTGACGGTTTGATCTACAGCCTCAATTTGTCAGACTGGATTTGAGCCACAGATCAAACTGACAGATAAGATCAAAGCTGGCAGCTTATAGATGCCAGATGCAGTTATGAAATGTGCTGCATTTGGCTGTTTTCAACCTTCTGACTGAGAACTGCTGCTCAGTATCTAAGAAATATTTCCATTCAAATAAGTTTTTAATAAAGTTTTTAATAGTTATTTTCTTTAGAATCTAATGCAGCACAGCTGAAGAGTACTGTTTTCCATAATTGGCAGATCAGTTAATTTATTATTTCCCATTTAATTAAATTATTTATATGAGTTCCTAAAATTTCACCAAGTGAACCCTTTCTGATATCTAATTTAAAGTAGCACCATATCTCTTACTTGGCATAAAACTCGAAAGATTCAGTTCCTGGTCGTCCCTGTGGTATAAACATATCCAGTTTAGTACTGTGAAGTAAAATACAATCCGCAAATACTGCCAAAGGTTTGGCTTCAAGTCATAAAACTCTTCCAGAGTTTAAAATTTCTGTGTGTATGATCTTTCTTACCCTTTCCCCATTTGTTCAGCCTCATTACCTGCAGTTAGAGTCAAAATAGGCATCTTCCCTTGAGACAAATTAGTAAAATGCCACAGAAAGCCTGGAGAACTATCGCTCAAGACCAGATAAAAAATTACTTGGAAAATAAATAAATAAATCGTCAAATTCCATGTTGTACAATTACCCGCCTCTCTATAACGTGGAAGCGCCTCTCAGGTGTCATAGCAACCACGCCCAGTACGAGAAAGTTGTGATAGATGTGGCAATCCCAGCCAACAGTGACATCAGAAAGAAGGAGCATGAGAAAATCAAAAAGTACCAGGGGTTGGAGGAACAACTGGAGCAGCTGCTGAAGTTAAAGTCCAAAGTAGTCCCAGTGGTAATAGGAGCTTTTGGAGCTTTGACCCCCAAACTGGAAGAGTGGCTCGATCCAATCCAGCAGAGATCCCAGGCCTCTAGTAGAGAATCCAAGCTTGAGGAACGCACACATGTATACACAACCCCGACAAGAGGGAAGAGAGGGGAAATTACTATTCATAGATATGACAGAAAATAAGAAAACACATACTAGGTTTCTTTTAATGGGAGAGGGGAGACTCCATTAAATGCCTGTCATCAGTTACTATAAGTATAATAAGTGACTTCATCCATGACTTTTAGCCAAGAAAAATTGATTCAAACTTTTCATTTTGAGTCACATTTTATTGGTTTTAGGCTAAAAAACAGAATTGTTAGGATTAGGCACAAAAAGTTAAGTTTAAAAGGTTAAAATCTATCTTCCCATGACAATTAGCACGAGAGATTACACGAGAGAGTACATTCACTTGTTCACATGACTGCTGCTAACGGGCTGAGGACTGTGTGTGCTAATATTTTTTGTGAATGTATCTGACACTGACTGACAGTGTCAGACTGACTGCAGTCAGAGAACACGCTTCATGTTCATGTTTTGCTCTTGAACAATACGATACATGTAAGCACAGGAAGTGAGCTTTTCTTTGTAGTGATAAGAAGCATAAGCGACATGTTTGTGAACCAGTCTTAAGAATCAGAATGAAACCAAATCCAAAGTCAGCTCAAGGAAGGAGTTTATATGCAGTTATAGAACTCGGCTTGGATTTGTTTATCTTGGCTTTAATAGAGATTTTATCTATCCCCAGTTAGACAGTGTGTATAGTTATCACATTCAGAGTACTGAGATTAGCAGGGTTTTATTTTGAATCAGAAAGAGCAATGAGATAAATTTCTGTTGGACGGAGAGCTACTGAAGGATTTAAACACAACTATAGAATTAAAATAAACTCAATAAATGTCTAAACTTCCTCAAATACAGCTTTGTGTGCCAGAACATGAGAAATGTATTTTTTAAGAAACAAAAGTTATTTTTAGGATATTGTTTTTCTAGCTACTTGCAGAAAATGAGTGTGCTCAGAGGAAAGCCCAAGAGCGACACCTCAGACTCTAAGTTAGCATGTTAAATATTAAAGTCCATGAAAGTAAGTTATAAAAAGACTGAACAACTACGGCTTTCCGGGAGAGAGCCTGTTTTCTCTAAAAAGACGATGGCAGCACTTCTTACATTTGCAAAGTTGAATCCGAACAAATCACAAGATTTCTGGAACAATGTCATTTGGACAGTTGAGACCGAAATGCCACAATGTATATCTTCACGTTTGGTAAAAACCAGACATGGCAGCGCAGTATTTCAACACCTCATATGAAATGTCAAGCACGGTGGTGGAGGGGTGGTGATGATTTGGGCTTGTTTTGCAGACACAAGACTTCAGGCACCTTGCAGTCACTGATTCAACCATAAACACCTCTTCCTATTGGACAATAATCCCTAGCACATGAAACCTAAAAGATAATTACCCAGTCCAGAACTCAGCCAGAGTGAAATGCTTTTTGGGGACCTTTTCTGGGACCTTAAGAGAGATGTCCCTAAGTAAATTCCCACAGTCCTCAATGAACTAAATCAAAGAAGAGTGGGACAAAACTCCTCCACAAAAATGTGAGAGACTAAAAGTTTTACAGAAAGTGGCAATTCAATCCTCATAAAGTGTTCCATTTTTATGGAAGATTGTGACTTTTTTCACATCCTTTTTCAAAGGTTTTGGTATTCTAAACTGCAATTTTACCACTGATCCTGATCTTTGTTGCCTTTTTGGCACCAAACTATTCCTCCTGAGCTTTAGACTAACACAAAAGCAAATCGTTGCTACAGTTACCTTTCCTCAGATGCATATCTTCCAGTGACAATTAGTTGTTTATAAGTGTAGATTTTGAGGATATGACAATAGTTTGTTTTTTACCCCACACACTGTCAGTATGTATTTATTTGTATGCCCGTTTACTTAAGTCAGATCCTCAGAGCTTGAGGGTGGTTTTGCCAGATACTCAGGCTGTTCCCTCTACTGGCTGCTGAGTGATAGGCATCTCTTCCATGACTGTGTGACAGACGGACAGACGGACAGAGATAGAGCTGTGTTTGAACAGTAAACAAACTTGCTGTACCGAAAACACACGAAAAAGAGAGGAGCAGAAGCTAACGGAACATTTCTGTTTGTCTTCCTCCCATTGCCTCCTCACCCGGGGCATGCCTCCACATGGGACTCAGTGTATGCCTCTGTGTGTGTGTGTGTGTGTGTGTGTGTGTGTGTGTGTGTGTGTGTGTGTGTGTGTGTGTGGTCATTGTGGCGAATGATCTGATAAGAAGGAGCTAATCCTGTTGATCCTCTGTGGTCGGTCACCAGTTTTCACTCAAAAGGAAAAATTAGATGTTGTGCCTCTCCAAGTGCATGTTTTTGGGTTTGGACTCGTACGGTGTTTGAATGGAAATGTTAATTTACTCTTTAACTACAAGCAAACTCATATATAGGTGTATACTCATCTGACACTTTATTAGGTTGACCTTACTGGTACTGGGTTGGAGTTCATTTTACCTTCAGAGCTAGCTTAAATTCTTAATGGAATAGATTCAACAAGGTGCTGGAACCATCCCTCACAGATTTTGGTCCATATTGAAATGATAACATCAAATAGTTGCTGCAGATTTCTCAACTGCACATCCATGATGCAAATCTCCCATTCCACGTCATCCCAAACATGCTCTATTGGATCGCGATCCAGTGACTGTGGCAGTCATTTGAGTATGTTGTGTTCAAGAAACCAGTTTGAGAAGATCTGAGCATGACATAACAAATTGTCCTGCTGGAAGCAGCCATTGCAAATTGAGTACTCTGTGGACACAATGGGATGTACATTGTCAGCAATAATACTCAGATAGGCTGTGGTGGTTAAATAATGCTCCGTTGGTACTATGGAGCCCAAAGCGTCCCAAGAAAATACCCCCACACCATTACACCACCAGCACCTGAACTGTGCATAGAAGCTAGGATGAATCCATGCTTTCATGTGGCTCACACCTAATTTTGACCCTACCGTCTTAATGTTGTTGTGACTCAATGAATTAGAGGTGGTTGGGCAGAAAATTCCCATTAGGTCAGCATTCTCTACAATGATCAAAATAGCACAACATAACAACCGTGCCACATTTAGGTCACTTAAATCATCTTTTTTTTTCTATTCCGACACTCCATTTGAACTTCACCAGGCACTCTTGACCACGTCTGCATGCCTAAATGCATTGAATTGCTACCATGTGGTTGGCTGATTGGATAGTTGGGTTAGTGAGGAGTTGAAAAACGTGGCCTGTGTGTACATGATGCAGCTCATGTCCACTGCCTGAACTAGCTTTCAGAAGAAAAGAAGAAAAAACAATCCAATACACAATGTGTTTGGGATCCTGTATCATCACTCTGCCTCTCGTTGTCGGCCACAGCTCCAGTTGATTGATACTGCTGATACTACCATTATGACTCATGTGAAAAGGTTGGATAATCGTCACCCCTGGACGGACTCGGTTTGCGTACTTAATTAGAAATATTTTCTCTCTGAGCTGCAGAGACTAAATACCATTATCTGAGTTCAGAGATAAAAACCAGGACATCACATCAGTTCTAAACTTAGGCAAACTGGTTTTCATCATATAGAAACTAAGTACCTGAAAACTGGGACTTTTCATTCAATTCTTTCAAAAAATATTTCGCTGTTTTAGTTACTTTGAGAAGCAGGATGAGAATGTAATTTCATTTTATTTATGTGTGATTATCCACACTATATATCCATAATAATATACCAAAGGTTTCCATTAACACAAGGCTGGTTAATTAGGAAATGTCAATTGAGCAGCAGTTTCTAATGTTACTGCATTATCTTTCAACTAGAATCATTGGGAACTTAATCATCAAATGCCAAGAATGACTTGATGATGCTCTTTAAGTAGATTTCTTTAGGCTGTAGGAAGTATTCACTCTGACAATATTTCCAAAAGCACCACAATGTGCTTTATAAACGGACTGGCTTTGTGATCATAAGTAATCTTTACATGTGTTGGTTGATATCTACAGTAAAAAGCCTGACATGTGTATGTTTCTACATTATTTGGAAACAGTAGAAGTATCCCAGCTGTAAAACAACCAGCGCCTTCATTTGGAATATAAACATATAAATTTTGCTGCTGTTTTCTTCGGCTTGCTTCAGTGGGTTGCAAACACACCAGTGGAGCCAGACATACACACTAAATCATGAAATATCTTCACTTGTGCTATGTAGAGCTTTTTTTATTTTAATTTTGATTTGTACTCTAAATAAACGGTCCTTCCAAAAACAAATGCTACAATTCTCCCTTTTCCATTTTGAAGTATTTTCTCTGTTTGCTCCCTTTCTCCCATCCCCCCGTCCTCCCTCTTTTCCAGGGGAACTTTGTGCCTTGCTTTGACAGCAGTTCCCCTTTTTTCTGATTTCCCATGCCTTCTTCCTCTCTTATTCCCACCGATTTTTCCACAAAAGCTCTCCTCTGGTTGTTTCTGCCAGCAGAGCTATGATACGTTTGTGTTTGCCTTGACCTCAACTCATCTTTCAAACATGGAACTTACAATTTCACTCTATATGACATACAGTAAGTGACATTACCCGTTAGAAACAGAAGCGCATTTACAGTGGAGTGAAAAAGAAAGTACTCCATCTTTCACTTCCAAGGTTTTATGTTTCTGAGCATAATAAAAAAAGAATCGCTGACCTCAGATGAACAGAATGACATGATATATTTCATCATATCAGTGTTTATTTTTAAAAAAAAGTAAGGCAAAATGCAGAAGCAGTGTGTGAAAAACTAACTACACCTTTACTGCTTCCACAGGAATTAAGAGAGTAATCATCATCAGCAAGTGTGGCCATCTCTATAAAAGCAGAAGTTTTGGCAGTTTGCTGCTCTGGAGTTTTCAGGTGTGTGTTAACACAATGCCAAGTAGGAAAGACATCAGCAGTGATGAATGAGAAGCCATTGGAGCTCAGTCAGGGAATGGTTATATGGCCATTTCTTCCATTACTCTATTGTGAGAACAGCTGCATTCTTCCTGGAAGTGGACATTCCAGCAAATTCACACCATGGTCAGATTGTGCAGTGCTCAAAGAAAGTCCCAAAACGTTAGCATGTTACATGTTAAAGTTTTTGATAATACAATTGGAAAAAGATTGCACAAGTATGTCTTGTTTGCCAGGAGGAAGCCTCTTTTCTCTAAAAAGAACTAGACAGAGCTTAGGTTTGCAAAGTTACATCTGAACAAATCACAAGCCTTCTATCCTTTGGACATACAAGACCAGTGTATAGATGTCTGTATATAATGCAGAGCATCAACTAAAACCCAGCATGTCAGCACAAATACCTCATACTACGTCCACGCACAGTGGTGCACAACTACAGGACCTGGGCTCCTTGCAGTCATTGAATCGACCATGAACTTGTCTGTATACCAAAGTATTCTAGAGTCAAACGTGAGGCAATCTGTCTGACAGCTAAAGCTTGGCGTACCTTGAGCTGTGCAGCAGAACAATGACCCAAAGCACAGCAGCAAATCTGAGACGGTCCAGACCAGCTGAAATGCTGTGGCAGGACAGCACAGCATGTCCACAAACCTTAATGAACTGAAGCAATGCAGTAAAGAAGAGTGGGCCAAAATTCCTCCTGAATGAGAGACTGATAAAGTCATACAGCAAATTCTTACTTCAAGTTTATGCTGCTGAGCTACTGAATCACATGGTGGACTTAGTTTTTCAGACACTGCTTCTGGTTTTTTGGGTCAGTGTTTTTTAATAAATAATGACATGCGTGTTGTTGTGCATCCAAGGTGCTAAATAATTTTAGATATGTATACATATAAACGCACATAAAACCTTAGAGTTGAAATAGGGATACTTTCTTTTTCACATGTCTGTATGTACTGTATGTACAGGTTGGGGTGCTTCCCTTTGCCCTCTGCTGAAGGGACAAAAATCGCTGAAAAGAATTCATCTTCCATGATTAGCATGAAAAAAAAAAATAGGGCTTTTAAATGACCTCATTTAACATGTCAGCTTTCTTTCTGCCTCTGCCTATAGCATTGTAGATGTGAAGTGTATATGAAGTTTATCTTAAGACTGTCTGACTTAAGCCTTAACTAAAGTTTACTAAAGGCACCTCTGTCTAATTTTCAGATTGTCCTTCCTGCCAAACCGGAGCTACAGCGACAATGGACGGACAATTCTGGCCAATGAGCAGGAATCCCAGGACTCTCTTGGACCTCTATGAGGATGACTATTTTAAAAACAGAACTGTGATGAACCTTGAGGTGGACTTCCTCAAATAATAGCGATCGTGTCCCTTCTGGATATTCGAGCTATGATAATCCATCACCATTGTCTGATTTACTTTACTACTTTACTTACTGATCCTGTCCATGGATCTCTAAAGATGTTCATTACTCAAGTGTGGAGCATCAGAACTGACTTGTTTGTTATAAAATAGTTGGATCAATGAACTGTGCAAATGTTTCCAGGCATGCTCTTATTCTAAAACCCAAAGAACTAGTCTGGATCCTGGGATCAGCAAACTGCAAGCCCATCCATGTTAACATAATGTGAGACTCATTAACTTAAAACAACAAGCTGTAGCAGAGCTACCTGCCTGCTGCTCATACAAATGTTTGTTCATATAAGAATATGGCTTCTTTTACAGCACTGCTTTCTTTTCCTGTCTTTTACCAGCATAAACTAAACAACTAAGGTGGCACTGGAGTCTGACATACAGTTTTTAAAAAAGGACTTCGTAATATCTGTTTTTCATTTCTAATCCTGCTGTGAACAAAAACACCAAAGACTGAAGACATGGACATTTTGATTTGATTTCTCCCAGGAAAGGCATCAGCGGCATCATGCAGGTTCTGTTCAAACAGTGCTGAAGCACCTGCATAAAGTTTTCATGAAACATAAAACATGGCTGGACTTTTGTCTGCAGGCCAGCGGCAAAGTTAAAGTGCAGCTTTACGCCAATGTGAAAAAATGTATGTCAAAACATTTATCGTGGTTTTCATCGTTCTGCAGAGAATGACAGTGATCTGTGTTGGAGAATATGCTTTACTTTTTGTAAATTTATAAGATAAACTTCTGTAACAAAGCACTGAAAGTTCAGGCACATTGCCATAAGTGTGTCTGAAAAAGTGAAGGTTTCAGGAATGTGAAGAAAAAACCGCTCTGGTGTTTGTGCTTGTGAATGAGCCCAGTTTCCTGTATTCTTTAATGTAAATAAGGCTGCTGTGAAACATGAAGAGAAATCACTGGAACATACAGCCACCGGCCACTTTGTTAGGTACATCTGTGAAACCACCTGTACGTGCAAACATTCAGTTAGTTAATCACATGGCAGCAACTCTGTGCATTTTGGCTTTCACACATAGTCAAGACAACCTGCTGAGCTCTGGAGGAAAAAGAGGGTCCAACCTTGTACTAACAAGGTATAACTAATCAAGTGGCCAGTGACTGTAGTTGGATGAATAAGACACTTTGAAACAAGAAGCAGTGTCACATATCAAAAAATAGATACAATAGCAATATATTTGAACACCAGAAGCAATTTCCAGTAGCCAAAGCGTAGTATATGCAGGTCAATGTTCAATATACAAACTGAACTGGCTGTACATGGATCAGGAGCAGGAAATACCTGTGACCTTCTGTCACATATTCAGTTTATCTCAGAGTTGGGCCTTAAATCCTGCAAACCTTTCTCAATTATGTATTTCATTATGTGTGACTTAAAAATATTACAAAATTATACTGAAACAGGAGAAAATCTTTTCAGCCAAGGTGCAACAATTATAATTTAGAGAAGTAGGAGACTTTATGTCAGTGGAGCACAAATAAGTACATGTATATAACAATATAGCGACTCACTGGGTGCTTTATGAGCTATAGGTATTGGACTGCTAGTACTGGGTTGGACCCCCTTTGCCTTCAAAATTGCCTTAATTCTGTGTCATAGATTCAACAAGGTGGTGGAAACATTCCTCAGAGAAATTTGGCCCGTATTGACATGATGAAGTTGCTGGAGATTTGTTGGCTGCAAATCTGTTATCGCCTCAAGGCGCTTTATGTTGTAAGGTAAAGACCTACAATAATACAGAGAAAACTCCAACAACCAGGCGACCCCCTGTGAGGAAACTCTTGGCATCAGTGGGAAGGAAAAAAACACAGAGAAACACATACACAGAGCATATCAGACTTGAATATACTCACTGCAACAAAGTCTGACAATTGCTCATATAATCAATTGCCCTCCCTGTTAGATGTCATGTTTTACAACATGAAAAGAATATCAGCAGCCTCATGCTTCCATTTACAGAAGTACTGCATCTGCTGTAGATTGTAATAAATTCAGGATCGGGTTTATTTTGCACAAAGGCAGTTTTCAGCTGAGGTGGGTATGAAGGTGTGGAATTTCACAAACGAAGAATAACAGACTTGGAGTCTTTGAGTTGCTTGATCAGTGGACTGATCAAGTGGACTGTTTTAAAGGCAAATTAGATGACATTTGACCACTAGAGGGCAGAAACACTGTAAAACAAACTCAAAGAGCCCTTCAGTGGGATTTACACCTCCATGTTAAATCTACACTGTAACTTACTTCCCTAGGTATGTGCTAATGCAGCCTGTAACGACTCTAATTTGCCTATTCTAGCACCATCTAGTGTTTCATAAGTGAAACTGCAGAACAGTTGCACAGCTTGCAGCACAGGCTCAGTTCAGTACATAAGCCTAAATCAGACTTTAAAGGGAATACCTGTAATTACTCTGCTTTGAGTACTAATTTTGTCTCATTGAACATATGAAAACAAGTTGACATGACGTCTGTGAAGGTTCTCAGTCATCCAGGTCATCGTAGTCAAAGGAGTTTGCAAAGAAAAGCGTCTGGACTTCTTTAAGTTGCTTGAAGACGTTTCACCTCTCATCCGAGAAGCTTCTTCAGTTCTAAGGTCAAATGGCCGAGAGTCCCAGATTTAAACCCAGTGGGAGTATCCCCCCAAGGAGGGACAAAGGACCCCCTGGTGATCCTCTAATCACATGCGCCAAGGTGTGAAAGCGGGTGTGGGACCTAATCAGCCAGGGTTTCGGGTGAGCTCATTGTGAAACCTGGCCCCACCTTGTCATGTGAATTCCTGAGGTCAGATGGCCCAGGATGTGAGTGGGCGTTAAGGCGTCTGGGGAGGGAACTCAAAACTGGATTATAGATGGCAGACAGTTGGTGTCGTAAACCACCGCCTCTGTTCAAAGATGGTCGCTCACAGTGGACATAGATGGCCTCTTTCACTCCTCTTTCAAACCATCTGTCCTCTCTGTCCAATATGTGAACATTGGCATCCTCGAAAGAGTGTCCTTTATCCTTAAGATGCAGATGGACTGCTGAGTCTTGTCCTGTGGAGGTGGCTCTTCTATGTTGTGCCATACGCTTGTGAAGTGGCTAAGTTGACATGACATAGTGCCTACATTTTAAAACAACAACTAAAAGCAGTACAGTTTTGGCACCACTGGTGACTCCTTTACATTTTCCAGAGTCATTTGATTCCAAGGTTTATTCTAAGTTTAGCCCACATGTTGTCTGTCTAAGTTGGTCTCCATCTGTCACAGCGCGTTTTGAGTTTGACTTACAAAGGCGTGAAGCTATTATCCGCCTACTGTCTGTCATCTCTAATATCTGCGTTATATTGTCCTTCTGCATTTAAAACATCAGTTAACACCTCTTCTTTCTTTTTCTTCTCAGTCCACAGCCTCCATGTATTTCATGTTTATTAGACGTGATAAAGATGCCAAGAAATGAAAGAATTTTAAACATTTTGGCTTCCAATCTGCAACAAGGTGTAAACAGAAATTAATAGATTTGTCATATAAGGCTCATATGTTGCACATGTTAACAAAGAGCGGTTTATTTACACATTGACTCTGCACCAGGCAACATTAGCATTCACTTGGTAGTGTTTTTGGCCACCTAACAGAAAAACATCCAATAGATAAGCTCCTTTTAGCTCTGTCTTTTTTATATAGTCCATCTGATTGCTAAAGTCATTAAGATCCATCTTCTGTTGGAAAAGAAAATAGACATATATGGTCCTTACAGTCTGTATTTTAAGCAAATTGTCCTCTTTTCCCCAGATTTTGGCAGGAGGAAGCCTATTGTAGTATTTGTGCCTTCTATTGAACGTTCACATGTCCCAAATTGAGCCCTGTGATGTGATCCTTTCTTCAGCAAGTCGGCATGAGAAAGCAGGCTCTCTGTGAGGCTGAAGCGTTTTTAACAAGCTTTCATTATTGTTGGAGGTGGTAGGCAGTAATTACACACAAAGCCCCTCATCAGAATCCTGTTTGGTAACAGCAAACGTGAATATCTCCAATCATTCTCACTGCTGCTGAAAAAAAATGAAAAAACAAAACAAATGACTTAGGTTGGGAATTTGCTGGCTGTTAACTAAATGGTGAATTCATTATGTTGTGAGCCTTCTCACAACTCTCTGACTCCACTGCAATCCTTCTGGGATTATATCCTGTCCAAGACCTGGAGATCTCAAGGCTCTGGCTCATATAGCACCACAGTGCCAGAGCTGGACCCGGTCTTCTAAAAACATTTGGCTCGAGGATTAATCTGAAGCTAACACAGGAACAGAACATTATTTTTAACCTAACAAGACACAGATTCATACTTCCATCTATGGTACTGAAAAAAAAATAATGTTGACTGCAACAGGAGATGTTTTTGTTTCAGGGTGAACGCAGTCTGATCTCTTATAGCAAACAGGCCCACACAAAGCAAAACAATTTGTTTGAGGATATAAAATGTGATACCCCATCATGAGGGTTTATCACTCTTTCCACATGGAGGTAAGATCTTAGTTAACTTCAAAGCACGGCCCCAAGAGCCACTTTTAGGTGTGTCGCCTTCAATGGGAAGCAGTCCCACATGGTTCCTATTGGAAAACTTAAATAAGCTGGCTGTAAGCAGTTCACTAAGCTTATTAGACATGCTCTTGCTCAACCAACCTGTTAGTCTCAACCCTTAAAGTATTTTCTTTCATAAAACCCAAAAAGAAGACTTTGAAAATTCCTTCAGTGAAGCACAAATCTTACTTTAACATGCAGTTAATTTTACTCATGGTGTACACTCAAGTTGTAGCGGGCTCACTACTGCCCCCTGATATCAGAGCTCAAAACAAATCCTACTGGTTGGGCAAATTTGTAGGTAATTCGCTGGGAAAACTGGGCTAAAGCTAAACAGTGCACAGCCACAACCAGCACCATCCGGGTCTGTCTCACACGCAAACAGTTGTTTCCCTAAGCCAATTAAAAGATGAGTAGAAGACATCCAGCTGCGCAACAAAAACTAGTACTGACACACGGTACTACTTGGAATACAGCAGATGAGCCAATACAGGTGAGGGGGTTTGTTTCTCCCCATTGGTCTTATAAAGCGAAAATGTCTTTAATTGTGTTGAAAGTTTAGAAAATGACTGGTGCAGTGCAGAGAAAAATGGGATGGAGATAAAGAAAGTAGAAATCAGAGACTCCCATAGACTTCCTGCTTAATACCACTAGATGTCGTTGCAACACTACTAACTGTAATGGGCTTTTCTATTCAGCGGGTGGAGTATGGCTTCATATTATTAAGGGAGGAAAAGGGGTTTTGTTTGTTTGTTTGTTCATATTTTGACAGGAAAAGCATCATACCTGTTATAAGTGTCAGCTTTCCAACACAGAAAAGCCTCCATTACTTGCGCTCTTCAGGTCATTACGCAGCATTGTATTAAACACAAATATCAATTTATTAAATTCACAATTTATTAGGTACAGGCTGCTCTTAATGGGCTGGGCCCCCCTTTTGGGTTCTAAGCTGCCTTAATTCTTTGTGATTCAACAAGGTGCTGGAAACATTCCTTACAGATGTTGTTCGTGCTATCCTGCCGGAAGCAGCCATTAGACGCTGCGATCATAAAGGGATGGGCGTGGTCAGCAACAATGCTAGGGAAGGCTGTGGCATTTAAAGCACAGTTGATACTACAGGACAGGAGCCATTGATACAAGTCAGGAGGGATCCACGCCTTTATCTTCTGACCCTACCATCCAAATGTCACTGTAGAAATCAAGATTCACCAGACCAGGCGATGTTTTTCCATTTTCCTATAGTTTCCCATTATCTTGTGTAAGTTTCCTTTTCTTAGCACACAAGAGTGGTACCTTTAGTCTTCTGCTGCTGTAGTCTATATTCACAGTTTGGCATGTTGTGCATTCACAGATCCTTTTCTGCATACCTTGTTTGTAACAAGTGGTTTATTGAGTTACTTACCTTCCATCAGCTGCAGTCTGACCCTTTTCCTCTGACCTCTGACCTCATAAAGGCATTTTCACACCAAGAAAGGATTGCTGTCAAGGCAGAGCTCAAAAGCCAGCATCTGAGATGGTATGTGGGTGTGGTGTAGTGAATATGGGTTAGGTAATCATTAATGCTTAAGGATATGTCCAGGTTTTAAAATACCAATATATATAGAGATGACTTCTTTTTCAGAGAATGCCCTGCTTATTTGAACAACACACTGCAAAAATATCCTCTGCACCCATTATAATATCATGGTTCTGAAGCAAAGCCCAAACTCAAAGTTACTTCATACATCCGAAAAGGTTGATTCTGTTCATCTGGACGTAGCGTTTTTTCAGTGGGAGAAACGTTTCGTCACTCATCCAAGTGACTTCTTCAGTCTCAGCTGACTGCAGGTTTCCCCAACCTTATAAACAGTTATTTTAAAAGACATTTTAAGTCACTTCATGCATGTTTCCCAGTGTTTGCAAACAGGCTTTTATGCTCCATGTTCTCTGTCGTGTCGTCTTTCACGCTGCAAAAATGTCTTTCACACTGAGAGAAAGTAGCAAACATTTCTTTCCGTCTAATGTAAATCAGTGGTTGCAGACTGTTGTTACCATTCATTTAAATCTAAAAGGTGCAAGTGCAATCAGTGAGCCAAGAGGTGAATTAATGGGAATGAGGAGCTTCTACCAAAGTGCATGTTTTGCAAATGAATGAATGAATGCAAGAAAGAATAAAAAGAAAGAAAGAAAGAAAGAAAGAAATGAGCTAATTAAGACTTTTGGGATATTATTTAGGCATGCATTTCTTTCTTTATGTATATTTTAGTTATTATTCTTTGATGACATCTGATTGTTTTTGTCTCTTTTCTGCATGCTCCACTTTATACATAGTAAACAACATGCTTAGAGTTCACCTTTTGCCTGTATAAAATAAATAACCAGGTCTTTTGGTTATCAGTTGATATATTAGTGCTTTGTCAGCAAACAACTGCTTTTGGTAACTTTTTAATGGAAACATTATTATCATCATTCAAGGGAAGTTTGAAGAAGGGTTGTACCAGAACACCACAATGGCTCTTTGTGCACGGGCTCTCAAATTTAAGTTACCTTCCATAAACTGCTAATCTTCCCTAAACATTTACATTCCAGGACAATGGTTAATTCTAGACAAATGGAGTTAATATGTAGTTGACGGAGCCCTTGGATGAACCCTTCAGTGTCTTCTGTGGGATCCATTCAACTGTTGAGAAATCCTGAAGGTGCAGAGAAGGTGATGTCGTGTCATGAGGTTGTCAAGATGTAACTTTGGACTTGTGGCAAATTACTGTTTAACATTTTGACAGGGCAGTTAAGCAGTTAAGTGTGGCTGCTCTTGTTAGCAACCCAGATGCAACAACTACAGTTAGGAACACTTGGATTAAATACTTTAAAAATTTTAAAAACAAATCAACCTGATTACAGAAATCCAAGGATATCTGTCCATGTGTATAACATGAACCTTTGTCTCACCAGGTGCTTCTTGCAGAAATAAGTACTCTCTGCAGTCATACGAAAAACTAAGCTCAGCCTATGATTGATTAGCTTGTAGAACCACCTTTAGCAGCAATAACTTGAACCAAATGTTTTCTTTATGACAGTCTCACATCGTTGTTAAGGAATTTCGACCCACTCTTCTTTACAACATTACTTCAGTTTATTGAGGTTTTTAAATATTGATGTTTGTTTAGGCTCAGCTCTCTTAAGGTCTCGACACATTTCAATCGGCTTCAAGTCTGTACTTTGACTGGGCCATTGCAACAGCTTGATTCTTTTCATTTTCAGCATTCGGTTAAAGATTTGCTTAAAATCATTGTCCTGTTGGGTGACCTAATACTGGCCCAAGGAGATGACAGATGACCTCACTTTTGACTCTAAAATACTTTGGTATACAGACGAGCTCACGTTCGACTCAGTGACTACAAAACAAGCCCAAATCATCACCACCACCAGGTTTGACAGCTGCTATGGTATGTATGTGCTGGGAGATGCTGTATTTGTGTGATATGGCTAGACGTCTCCAGCTAACCTGACAAGATACTTTCTCCTGGCATCTCTTCCAAACAAGACATACTTGTTCAGTCTTTTTCTAACTATACTGTTAGAAGCAACAATGGGCAAGTTCACGCTCTAGACCAGAGGGGGGGAGCCATCGCAGGGGGGGCACGGTATGAAAAGAAAAAAAAAGAAAAGAAAGCTTGGACACTGCTAGCATAATGGACAGGTTTTTTGACGGGGCTCCCACACAAACGCAAAGCAAGAGATGAAGCATCGCCAAATATGTTTCCAAACCAACTTCCTTCCAAGCCAAAGACTAGAAAATATGGTGAAGCATATCTTCCCTTTGGCTTCACCTGCACAAGTGCCAAGGTAGGTCTCCCCTGCAAAATTAGTTTTCCCTGCGTCGGGAGCAGCGCTGGACTCTCCAAATCACGGGCAAACAGTATCCAACATTCTTGATTTTTAGTTCACAAACACTTCTTGTAATAACTAACTACTCCTGACATTTTGGACATGTTAGCTTTTTATGCAGTAAAGTTACAGTGGGATACAAATAATATTAGACTGATCCTGCCGTAATTTGTTCCCCCTGTTCAAATCACGGACAAACAGTATCCCACAGCTGTTTTTGTTTTTGAACCCATTTTGCACAGAGAGGCATTTTTTGAAAAATGTATTGACAGCAATGTTGAATATTATTACATTGGAAAAAAAACAACTACACGTAAAATAATCACACCGTGACGCCTCTGCCTTTCTAAATGCAGGGACAGTAACTGCGCGTGTATATGTAAGCGTGTAAAACCTGCAGATAGTCAGATTAACAGTAACAGTATTTTGTCTCTATCTGCTATTCTGCAATTCATCTCATGTAAACAATAACATGGCGCACAGCATGACGTGAAAAGAGGCACGTACCTTTGTCGTTGCGTAACGAACTCTGTAATCCTCGTCCACACGTAAACGCAAAAAAGGAGTTTTAAATAATCTCCGTTTTCGGTGAATCGCAACGCCGTTTACGTGTTGACGTAAAGCCCAAACACTGAGTTTTCAAAAATACCGGTGTAGGTGTGGACGTAGCGTAAAAGAGTTAGTAGTATATTTTATTACTGCCTGTAATTTATTGCCGTTTACTTGTATTTGCTTAATCATTTACTAAATGTTTGAGGTGTGAAATAAAGCGCAATGGAGCAAAATATGGGTGTGTGTGTTTGGAGGATGTGTTTGTGCGGGGGGGTGTTTAGGTGGTGGGGGGGCGCGAACATTCTTGTAAAACAAAGGGGGGCCTGGCAAAAAAAGTTTGGGAACCACTGCTCTAGACTAACAAATTCACAACACTCAGACTCATTGATGTTCATCTAATCAAGTGCATTGGGTGTCCTTTGTTTTTCACATACTGCTTCTGCATTGTAGCTTCATTTTTGTTAATTAAATAATGACAAAGTGGAATATTTCATCTGTTGTTGTATGTAAATATTTCAAAACCTGATAAGGACCAGATGACTTTTCATTCTATCATGATGTCCTAAACTTGTGCTTTCTTTTACACACAAGATACTGTTACTATTGTTTTAATAATAAGGTCGTTGTCACCTGCTGTCACCTGCTGTTCAAACATGCTGTTATTGAGAGAAAGCAATTAGGAAGAAGGGAGCTAAAACAGCTTGTTTCACATAGTGAATTACACCAATCACAACACTAAGCTCTTTAAGCAGGAAATGAGCATAATTCTGCCCCTTTTTCAGATGATCATGAGAACCACAGAATATTTTTATCTGTTTTTAAAAGACATCATAATAGTTTACTTAATTACAGTGTAAATACGAGCAGTGTTTATGAGCTGAATATTAAAGAACAACATTTGTTTGTTCCCTTATGATAATACTGGAGTATGATGAAATTTCATACTGAAAATACATCATCTTTACAAATATGCACATACACACATGCGCACTAGCAGGAGCTTAGTTGCCATGGTTTCCATCATCCACAGACAACGGTTCCCCTCTCTCGCTCCCTCCTTCTCTCATATTCTCTCCCCATCCCCCCCCCCACCAGGCTCTTCTCCACAGACAAGAGGTATAGGGGCTGCTGCTCCCATCATGCTTTGCAGTAGGAAGCAGGAAGAAGCCAGAGACTGTCAGCAAGCAGCAAAGTGAACGACAGTACAGAGGAAAACAGACCGATAGTGAATGAGGAGGCAGGACTCAGGGAGTTATGGCCAGTGTTGCCTTCAGGACACATTCAAGCTCTTTCACTCTGGGTAAGTCCTGCCTCACTTTGCTTGTCTTTAACCAAAACTGTGTCACAAAACCATGATGAAGCATGTAGATGGTGGAGCAGGCTTGCAGACATATGCATGCTGCTGGTGGATTTAAAGGGGCAGTGCAGTAATCCTTTTAGATGGAACAGGATAAGGGTCTTTTTTTTCTTGCTTTACTGAAAGAGATCCACAAATGCTACAAGACTGAAGAAACGGTCACTTGTAAATGGTTAGTCGCTTAAATAGTTGTGGAAAGCAGGAAATGACAGTGCAGTCTGTTCTTTGAAGTTTTGATGTTGTTACAAAGACGAGTGCAATATCAACAGTGCAATAGTGAGTGAAGATAAAGAGGCAAATTGCCACATCTCGCTGACAAATATGCCATTCAGTCTAGCATATAATGCAGTGAGGGACACACCCACACACTTGCACACACAGAGAGACACAGTGTCTTTTTCTGTGAATTTCACCCCTATTTATTATCCCTTGCAGACTCATTTAGATAACAGCAACAAGCAGATAACAAACAATCTGTGCCAAAATTTGCATGTTTGTCCCTCAGGAACAATTAATTTGAAGAAAAAAAAAGCTACAGAATTTAAAACAATTCGACATATTCCAATTATGTTATCATTGCACTGTTTTACTGGAGAATTTCAACTTCCTATTACATTTCTGAGGTTTTACTCTTGAAGGTTTTGACTATGACTACGTCAAATTTAGAGTTTTAAAAACCTCTTCCGAGCTCCTTTGTTGTTAAAACAACATATAGATACTATGATTTAGCCACCTCTCATTGACACCCCCGAGGGAGGGAGTATGTAATCGGTCATGTTTGTTTGTTTGTCTGTATGTCTGTTTGTTAGCAGTCTAGTGCGCTCAGTTTTTAAGATATGTTCAAATTTTGTCAGTAACAGCTCAAGCTGATTTAATTTTGGTGAAACCAAATATAGGTCACACCAAATATGAAAATCAGTAAAAACATTATATTACCCACAGTGTTTTTATTCATTGTCTTCAAACTTCACAACAATATACTAGGCCGTGGGAGACATGAGTACCCTGACGGGCTAAGCATTTGACCTTGACCTTCATTGTTAGTGGACAAGGTCAAAGTTCACCTAGACAAAAGCGAGCATGTACAGCATGGAGAGAGCAACTCTGCTCCAGTCACAGAGGTAAAGATAATAAAATACAACAATTTGGTATGTAATGCTTCAAGGTCATAGGTCATAGGTCAGACAGCAGCGTGTTGTAATAAAAACAGACTAACGTCAGCATGTTGTAATAAAAACATCATAAACATCACTGTTTTAGTATAACTCTTGCCCTTCCGGGGGGGCGGTCGTACACTCAGAGTGCTCTTGTGTCATTTTGTTTAGCTAAAGTAATTGGAAATAATTGCAAGGATTCTTCTAAAGGGTAAAATTACACGGAAATTGCTAACAAACTTGAAAGTCAGTATTTGGTTTGACCACCTTTATTCTTTCTTGTAATTTCTTTAAGTCGTCTTCAGGAAAAGTTCTCCAGGGTTCTTGAACGACCTTTACAGCTTTCTATTTAATATTGGCTGCCTTTTGTTCTGTTCTCTGTCAGCATGATCCCAAACTGCCTCAGTAATGTTGAGGTCCAGGCTTTGGGGAGGGAAGGCCAATCCATGCCTGTTTTTACTGCACTGGGAGTGTGTTTGGGATGATGGCCATGCGGAAAAATGAAGCTGTTATCAATCAGATACTTGGTATTGCATGATGGATCAAAGTTTGACTCGAGTTTTCTACATGCAGCCCCAAACTATGTCAGAGCCTCTACTGTGTTTTACCGGATGTACTGTGGATCTATTGTGGTGGCATGTGCCACCCTAAAGTAATCTCTAGCCATCCCTAGTTTATTAAAGTAAGCTGGCACATTGAGCTTAGCTGCAATTAACACTGAATATAAATTCTAAAACTAAATATATTACATAATGTTACCCCCCCCACCCCCACCCCCCTCCCCCTTTGCTTTATTTCTTGTTTACGTATATTTCTGTTGCACTCTTGAAATGCCATGGTGAGTGTTATACACTAAGAAATCAAAAATGGGATTTAGATTTTTTGTGAAAAATAGGTACAATTGTTCATGACAGTGCAGATATTTGACATTTTGTGTAAATTTGAGCATTTAACAATTTGATTATTTCTAAAAAAAATACAAAAATAAAATAAAATAAAAAAAGAAAACTTAGACTTCTAGTTAGACTTGTATTTCTAACTGATCCACCTCATGTTGTGTAGCTTTCTGGATTTTATTCTTATTGGGCTACATGCTTATTTATTATATAGATTATACAGTACACAAAATCAAAATTCACTTTTTTATGTAACCGAGTGTTTAGTTATCTGGGCTGAAGCCAATAAGAAAGTTAGGGACTATATTTATATGAAAACTGTGTATACTTGCGCTATTTGATGTACTTTAACCATATATAGTACATATTAAAGTAACACCTGCATACGTGTGAAGAAATGGCTTTGATTTTGCCTCCCCATCTGATTTCCATGCCACCCTAAGAAAATTTCTCTAGCTCCGCCCCGGTGTCCAGTCTTTTTCCCTGTTTCTTAAGGTCATGAATTTCAGATACTGTTCATAGTTCCTAGTTTTAGGCCTGCAACTTTCTTTGGCATTGTTTGCAGACTGAACAAAAAGAAAAGTGACCAAATTAAGAATGTTTGTAACAAAATTCCTAAAGATACAATTTAAAATTGGTTCTGTGTAGAAACATCACTGGTTGGAGTCAAGTGTGTTTTTTAAGTTTGAATGATTCATAGGTCAGTGATAAGTAGCTTAACAAACAAATCTGTTTCCTCTGAAAATTATTGGTGCAAAGATTGGATTGAAAGTCAGTGAAAAAGCAGCCAATGTTTAAAGAACTCTGAAGGACCTTCAGAAAGCCTGCTTACAAGTCTGGCTCCTTGGAAACAAAATATAAAGAAATGAGGGGTTGCCCAAGAGGTTTTTTTTGCACAGCACTAATTGTCATGACACATGTGTTTCATGTTTATCCAGTGGTTCGATGACGCTAGGATTAGGTCCTGTACAGCTACATTTGGACATTTAACATTTATTGGATGCCAATTTATTCCTGTGGAATTCTGTGAATTTCATGTAGTCAATGTATGAAGGCTCTGTTACCCTTGGCTTAACTCTTATTAGTAGTAGTATTTTATTTAACGGGATAACACAGATTCAAATAGTCAATCCATGCACGCCACCAGGTATTTTGGAATCATCAAATAACCTGACGGTCATGTCTTTGAACAGCTGTAAACCTAGAATCTTCTTACTATGAGATGACAGATTGATGATTTGTTTTATTGGTTTACTTATGTAACATAAGTAAGTACACTCAGTTTCATAAGGTTACTTAGTGTTTTCTTTATTCTACTCTCCTAGCTTACTCCATGGTAAAGTGCTTTTACCAATTGTGTTACGTTCCCCTGAGGGGTCTAGGCAGTGAGGGGGAAGTAACAAAAAGTGTCCGGGTCAGAAAAAGGAGACAAGAAGGCATAAGGGTTAAATTGTTAAATTAAAGCGTTTTATTAAAGTAGCTCAACTAAAAGAGATGGACAAGCCGCTATCACCATTTAAGAAAACAAAACTCAGGCGTTGGTCAAAGTAAAAGGTAAGCCAAAAAGAAAGAGCAGCTCATTAGCTGCAGCCACTCACATGGCACTCTGGCCCAGAGCTCACCTTTCTCTGGGCTTAAATCCCTTCAATTACTGATAAGAGTCAGCTGCACAAAAGAAAGGTGGCGCCTAAGGCAGGAGAGATTTGAAGGACACGCCCACACAAGCACCTTCAGGAGGAGGCCCTGCTAGGGCCGTAACACCCCCTCCCATGAATACAAACCCATGGTTTGTCAAATGATGACGATAACCAAAACAAAACAATTAAGTCCGTAACCGTTTTGTCACCAAATTGCAGGCTTTCCACCTACCAAACCCCATAGCAACGGTTAGGCATTTCCTGCGGAAGCTGCCAAGCCCATCTCAGTGGGTTCACAACATTGACAGAGTGGCCCCAGACCCTCGAAACAGTGTCCCATGTGATAGCCAGGGCTTTGGACCATCACATGTGGAGAACCCAGCAGACTGTTAGTGGGCCTTACAGAAACACTTCGCAGACGATTCCTCAAGTCAGGGGCACAGGCATGTTTGTTAGCCAGGGGTGCAGGTCTGAGTGGTGGCTTTATACATGATCTGTCCCGCTGCAGGTCATTTGGAGTGCCTGGGAAATTGTCAACCAGCAACAGCTCAGAGCTAGTTGACCCCTTACACTCACAGGAGCCCCTTAAGCAACTATGCCCCAAGTGTGGTCCTTTGCTGGGCCTGACAACCTTGTCAGTTTGAGAACCACAACTGACTGTTTTCAAATCAGGCCTTCTTCCCTTCAGATGTGCTTTGCGTTTAAGTGCCAGTTTCACACAATCAGCAGCCACATGGCCAGGCTTGTGGCAGAAGAAACAGTTTTGCTTTGGAACTTGAAACCACCACTTTTTCAGCCTTTCTAGCTGACTCACTCCTAGCTCTAAGATGTATTATGGTGAGAAAGGATGTCACATTCTACAGCATTTGTTTTATGAGTTAGGGTAAACTCATCTGCCAGTGTGGCAGCCTGCTGTAAAGTGAGCCCTTTGTTCACTTAAAGAGCAATGCACTCAGGCACAGCGTTCTTAAAGTCCTCTACCAGCACAAGCTCACGTAACAACCCCGCATCGTTAACCTGGCTTGCAGAACACCACCTATCAAAGAGCTTTGCCTTCTCCCTAGCGAAGTCTAGGTAGGACTGACCCTGAGCCAACTCCAAACCTCGAAAATGCTGCCTATAGGCTGAACAATTAACGAAAAACTACACAATTTACTTTGACTGACCAACTTGCCTCTTGCTGCATACACAACTTACCCAGTTCCTAAACACAACAAACTTTACCTACCTATCTTCTGGAGCGTGCTAGGCTCAAGGCGACTTGAAAGGCAAAGCTTCAGCAACCGGAGCCCTGAATTGCCTACCCCCAACAGGAAACTTAACCCCACCCAGGATTACTCCAAAAATAAGAAAGGCAAAATAAACGAGTGCCTGAAGGAAGAGCTTTGAAAGCTTTCAAATATCCCGGACGAGCTCCCACTTGTTACGTTCCCCTGAGGGGTCTAGGCGGTGAGGGGGAAGTAACAAAAAGTGTCTGGGTCAGAAAAAGGAGACAAGAAGGCATAAGGGTTAAATTAATAAAACTCTTTAATTTAACAAAGTAGCTCAACTAAAAGACGGACAAGCCGCTATCACCATTTAAGAAAACAAACAAAACTCAGGCGTTGGTCAATAAAGTAAAACGTAAGCCAAAAAGAAAGAGCAGCTCACTAGCTGCAAACACAGACACACACAGCTCACTAGCTGCAAACACAGACACACACAGCTCACTAGCTGCAAACACAGACACACACAGCTCACTAGCTGCAAACACAGCAAAAACACTCAGCTCACTAGCTACAACCACTCACATGGCACTGTGGCCCAGAGCTCACCTTTCTCTGGGCTTAAATCCCTTCAATTACTGACGAGAGTCAGCTGCACAAAAGAAAAAGGTGGCACCTAAGGCAGGAGAGATTTGAAGGACACACCCACACAGGCACCCTCAGGAGGAGGCCCTGCTAGGGCCGTAACAATTGCTTTTTCCTCCATTATCATTTTTCTCATTGATGATATCCTCGGGTTCATTCAGTCCACATTTAGATTGACATTCTTCATTCAAAATAGGCTTAATAGTGTGACAAAGTGTGGCTATTGAATCTCGTAAACTCGTAATTCTTTTCGTGTAGTATCTTATCGAAATGGTCTTATTAGCAGTATGTCATGTTCAGCTTTCTGTTTTGTCTACCCAATTGTATTGAGGTAAACAGTCCTACATTAATGTGAAAAAATAGTTTTCACAGGGCTTTGAAAATTTAAATCCATCCCATCCTTCAGTAGCTTGCAGAACCATCTTTAGCAGCAATGGCTATCTAATGCTTATAAAGTCTGACTTTTAGGAGTTTAGGTCCACTCTTCTTTACAAAGTTACTTAAGGTTATTGAGGTTTTCAGGCATTCATTTGAGTATAGCTCTCTTGAGGTCCTGCTACAGCCATAGACTGAACTATTGCACCATCTTGTTTCTTCTCGTTTTTAGCCATTCTGTTGAAGATTTGCTACTATACCTGGTATCATTGTCCTGTCACGTGACTCTGTTTCGGCCAAGTTGTAGGTGTCGGACAGATAGCCTCACATTTGACTCTAGAATACTTTGGTATAGAGAGGATTTCATGGCCAACTCAATTACTGGATGGTCACCTGGCCCTGTGGTTGCAAAACATCCCCATCACCATTCCACCACCGTGCTTATATGAGGTATTTTTACTGCTTTGGTCTCATCTGTCCAAAGGACATTTTTTCAGACATTTTTGTTCAGGTGCAACTTGGCAAATCTAAGCCATGCTACTATGTTCTTTTTAATGAGAACCGACTTTCTCCTAGCAAAACAACCCAACTAACTGTGTCTTTTCAGTCTTTTTTTATTTGTGCTATCATTTAAAATACTAACAAAAGCTTGCAGAGTCTGAAATATAGCTTTTGGGTTTGTTTGTTTTTTTGCAATTTCTGTGATCTCACCTTGGGGTGGATTTGCTGGGACATCCACTCCTGGGAAGACTGGCAACTGTTTTGAATGTTTTCCACCTGTGAGTTGTCTTTCTCACTTGGCATCATGTTAAGAAACACCCGAATGTCTGTGTAAGTATGGGTCATTAATTGCCAATATTCCCCTTTTCATACTCCCAAGTCACATACTGCAACTGAACACTTGTACTGCCAAACTCACACTCACAATCAGTTAATCAATTGATCGATTAGTCAAGGTCCTATGAAAACATTATTTTTCACAATACTCTATATAATGCTTTCCTACTCTGAGAACTTAAATAACTTTTTACTACAATCAACTTTCATCCATTCATACAGAACTTCTGTGCCATCAAACACCTTCTGTCATATTCAGACTCCGTATCTTGTCCAGGGAAACTTTAAAATGCAAAGTGGAGCAGCCAGTAATCGAACCACTAATTTGATCAGAAGACAGCATTTCTACCAGCTGAGACCAAACAAAACAGACAGGCACAGGCATCAATGACAACTGATATTGTGATTATCTGATTAGGTGAGAAACATCATTTAGAGCAGGACCGGGCTGGCTTGCAAATGCATGGCAGCATTAAGACTTGAGCAGCTTAAATATTGGACCTAAATTAGATTCACCAAGTGGATGTGTGAAAAGGCATCAGGAGAGCCGTTAGCTGATGTGCGATAACGTTGAGATCAGTTGGTGTCCCAGGATTGCGATTGAGTTTATTTAATAAATGCTTAATGCCACACTTGCAGACTCTGTACAGTGCAATTTACCAATTTTTCATAAACATCTCACGTGCAAAAGCTTATTGGAATGAGCTGCTAATATAAAACAGATTAAGCTGAAATATAACAACACCTCATCCACAAGACCTCACACTTCACAGTGCACTGCCTTGGGTCATTAAGAATACAGCAATGAGGTATGAAGTGGAACAGCTGCATAGCTGTTAAAAAATGCTGGTTTAACCTGTTAAAGTGTAATAAGCTCAGTGCAAAGATACCAGGACTGTTTTTCTGATCTTTCAGAAAGATTTTAACCAGAGTAACCAAGTAATCTTATTTGAGCCCGGAGCAATTCTCACAGTCCCCCATCAGGAGAGATCGTCTTTAAAAAGCTAGTGATTCAATCAGCTACTGAGTCAGTATAGGTACTTCAGTTTGTAAAAGGCTGATGTCTCAAAGTTTCTCTGCAATACTCAGTCTTTGCACTAAAAATGAAAGCTTTCAGAGTCCGTGCACACTGCTGCTAAATGTTATGTTGGCACATTTTGACTGCTGAATTTGTTTTTCCTCCTCCAAGGTGCCTTTTCGGTTTTGCTTTTACAGCTTTCGCGAAGCAGGTAACGCCTTGTAAAACAGTATGTATATGTTTATTTTCATCAAGATCTCATACAAATGTAGGCAAAGCGCTGCCTTCCCTTCTCTAGTTAGAGGGATTCACAATTGCTGTTAGAAGATTTCCACACTAATGAAGCAATTTGAGACGCTGCCCATGAGACGAAAAAAACACATGTAAATTGGTTTGTAAAGTACTAATGCCTTTTTATCCAGAAGCACAAATACCATATTTATTGTAAATCCTGATTAAATGTGCTTTGTTGAAATAATGAATAACAAAAAATAGTAACATGTCAGGTTTTGCTGTGTATTACACAATACTAAAATATTTTTAAATGATTATATGTGTGTGTATTAAGAACTTTAATCAATTACCGAACCTTGTACCTTATAAAAAAGCTCATATAACCTCAGATTAGATTAGGTGCTAATTCATTAATACACTATTGGTGCAATGTTACTCATTCTGTGTGTGCTTTGTTTTTTTAATCCAGTCATATAGGAACAAATATTTGTTTAAATCATTATGCAAAGACCACTTAACTCACAGGTGACATGAGTTTATTTTAAGGAAAGCCGTTTCCCAACAGCAATTCTCTGCTTGTCACACCTCAGGTTTGGTTTATCTTCTGTTTGCCTTGTAATCCACTCTGTCTACAAGATATATTTAAATACTATGGATATGTTGACACAGAGTCTAGGTCCATTTTAACATTGCAAACACAATCACGGCCCGGGCCATCCAGCAGAGTGGATAAACACTGTGATCCAGTAAAAAATTGACTCGATTTAACCTCTTGCCAACAAACACACTTGCATATGAATACAAGACCCACCCACTCCCACCAATCAACCCAGTAGGGAGGGGGAACAAAGCGCTGCTCTTATCTCACCATATATATTCAGCTCTCACATCGACTGGTGTGACTGCTTGCATGACATCTGTGATTTGAGGCGCAACAGGAAGAGAAAAATACACTCAGAGTTGACTTAAATATGACACAGTGAAGACAGCTGTTTGTAGTTGTGCCAGGGACTCTACAGGTGAGTGCATTGTTATATTTCACTGACTGGAACTTTTCTATGAATTTGGATTTGGATGTAGAGGAAGTTTTGGCTTTGAAAGTTGAGTTTGTGTTTCACTGGGAAGCACAGTTCGAAGTTGTTCTTTATAGTGAGAGTAGTTAGTCTGCAGGTAACATGTCTGTGTTATTTCAGGAATATTTGTAATTATTTATTCCCCATTTGCAAAGGTTTTAAACACCACAGAGAAAGGTGTTTTATTTAGTTCCATCCATTTCAGATTGGAGATGTTTCAGAGGTATTAATGATAAATTGCACCTACTGTGCTAAGCCGGCATGGAGCGGTTGTTTAACATTTTAGCTTAGTCATTGTTTTTCTCTCTAGATGTTATCCTCGCTGTCATCTTTGACATCACGTCTGTGTGGAAAAAATTCTGCAGCATGACTTAAACGTGTGTTTAAGTCATGCTGCAGGCAAGTTGCCTGCAGAAGGACTGTTGGCTTTGGAAGACATCAGACTTAGTACTCATTATATGGAATGCCACATTTTCTAATATGCAGACCTGGCGTAATTTAATCACTTTTTGTGATATACACGGTCAACCCTGTCATAAATTTATATTTTGAGATTAAATGACAGCTGGGATGGACTCCAAGGTGAATTCTAAGCAGCTGAGAAGTGCTTTGATCACATGATTAAAGGCAGAAAACATTGATTAGAAACGGCTGACTGTCACACCTTTAATCAGTTGGTTTCGGTGCTTTTCGGGGCTGACACTGAACTAAATGTTATTTGTTTGGGTCCTCAGTGTGTGTCCTGTTCCTCAAAGCAGTTAATCTTTACAGATTGTATCTGCTGGTGGGGGTGAGCTACCAAGCGAACAGCAAGGCAGCTCATGATTTCTTTTTATGTGTTTTTCGTCAATGAAAAGGGTCACAATTTATCTCCTGTCACTTCTATCAGTTAGAAACTTCAGGTAAGATTTATGATACCCATATAAACATAGACTGGACTCTTTGTTGCTTCAAAGGAGCCGATTCTGTGCTGCCTGAACAGTTTTTGATCGCAAAACAAAACTACCCAGAGACAGCGAGTTTAACAAAAATCAATATAAAAGTTAAATATGAGCAAAACCAATCAGAAACAAAAACAGCAAATATATAAAAGTTTACCGATTCCTATCAAGTCATTGAGTACATAACAGCCAGCGCTGCCACAGGAAGTCTACAGTAAATCACAGCACATGCCAGCGTTCTGATGGCACAGGCAGATTACATGTCACTCGTTTTGTTTTTTTTTTATGGTTTCTGAGACATGTTATCTTAGCTGCAGCGCTGCTGCTACTGAAAACAATTAGCCTTGTAAAAAAATAATAAATACTGCCCTCCTGTATTGTTGAACACCAGGAATGTGCTGACCACGTGATAAGTTAATATCGCTATATAAATTATACTCGGTGCAACTGTAATGGCTTTTAAAAGTTGAACATGATGTGTTTACAAGCGACAAAGCTCTGATAATCTCCCCTAGATATATTAAAGCCTTCAAAGTTAGGACAAAAAAGTTTTAAAAAAATTAGAGGTTTGTTAAGACGTGTGCAGTCAAAATGCTGAATGACTAATAAGCCTGTAAAACTTTGAAAGCATAGTGCTTTGCTTATAGCTCAGAGCTGATCCTGATCCTGATGACAGTGAAGGAGGAAACATCAAACTAGGGCTGGATCAATTAATCGAATTTTAATCTAGATTACGATCTGGGTTTTCAACGATCATTAAAAATTACTGAGCCGATTATTAGCACCTCCCTCGTGCTTTACTCTCGCGCTGCTCCGTGTGGCAAATCGAGCGCACCTCTCTGCGTTTCGAACACGCGTCACAACAATTAAGAGGACCCGAGGAAAGCTCGGAAAGCTAAGCAGAAGTTATTTGGAGAGGAGAGGATAATGGCTGCTGAAGAAAGAATGCCGTTGGTTGAAAAGAGAGGTAAAACGACTTCAGTGGTGTGGAAACCAATGTTCCCTCTAAGCTGCGCACGTGCGCAATTGCGCACTGCTGGCACCGTCTCTGCGCACAGAAAATCTGCATTGCGCACAAAAAAAATCTAACCTGAACTGAAATTAAAATTAAAACTTTAACAATTCTGTTTTGCAGTGTTAGTCAGTAAGTGACTGGCTGCTCCTGTATGGGATTAGAACGATGCCACCTTATCTACATTCATCAGCATCATCACTTGGCAGATCACAGCTGGAAATAGTTGGATATTTTTGACACTTGTACAGTTAAAGAAAATACAGATTGTACACTTGAGTTTTATTTGAAGGCTTTTTGTTGTTGAAAGCACTCTCCGCCTGTGAGCAAAAACAAAACCAAAAAACCCCCACCCTTTCCTATTGGTCGAAAAAAGTACCGTGTCGACCAATCAAAAAATGATATGGCAACGTGGCATCTAGTTGTTAAGAAACGGGTGGAAGTTTTAGGAGTGACGGCGGTGTTCTGAGATGTGAGAGATTTGAGACGTTTAGCGCAAATCTTGTGTAGTTAGTGTGTAGTTAGTGTGTAGTGTAGTCAATAGTTTTGTTGGTGTGTCAGAACAATGAGGCGGCTGCTGAATGTTACAGGTGTTACAGGAGTGATACATCTCCTGTTGTCAGGCCTGCAGGTATCAGGCTGTTGTTCTCCTTTATCTCATAGTGGACAGAAATTATTTTTTGGAGTGGCACAAATAATTTGTGTGGCATCAGATTTGATGCAGAACAGCTGATTGTTCTGTAAATAGTTTGAAATGTTTATTTAAAACACCTTGGCTGCATTAAAAAAAAAATAGCTGCAAAAACTTTGTTGTTTGCCAAACTGAGTTACTTTTTTTTTGAAGAAGTAACTATATAATTAATTGCCCAGCATTGGTCATTATATACTGTATTTTGCAGACAGAGAGTTACAGGACTCTCTCCCAGACCACAGACTCATACTCATAATACAAGTCAGAGCTTTATGAAAAAAAAGAAAAAAAGAAAGAAAGTTGTGTTTTCAAAATTGGAGTTCAAGTTATTTTTACTTCCAATAGTGTTAACATACTACACAGGTCATGAACAAGATTTTTTTAATTTTCATTGTAAGTGGGCTAAAGCAGTTAATTAAAAGTAGTCTAACATAAATGTAAATGCTGTAATTTGATTATTTTAATAAACCATGTAACTTGGATGGATTAGATGCTGGCGTGACCACAGTGCACACGTCTGATGTCGCTCACAGTGGTCCAAGGGACCGCTCAGGAGTTTGTGTGTTCGCTCAGACACATGAAATATTTGAGGAACATTGGTGGAAACATTATGGGTTCATGGAGTCAGACGTGGATCAAATATTGTGCAGTATTTTGAAGTTCACTAAACATAGATGTTTACATTTTTCATTTATTTTTATATTGCAAACATTTGCACTGTAATCAGTATTTGCACACTATTTTATATTATTTTTTGACAATCTTTAAAGCCATTATTCAATACATTGTTATTGTTAAATAAATATCGTCAAATAATCGAGATCTCAATTTCAGTGAAAATAATCGTGATTATCATTTTTGCCAGAATCGAGCAGCCCTACATCAAACATAGAGTGGCCTACTAATACACCCGGCTCAAAAAGCCCTGTCCTCCACACAGTCCTCATTTATGAAATAGCTAGCCAGCGATAATGAACCGTCTGCTGCTTAAGAAGCAATGATTAAAAAGGGACAATACAGTTTAACTATGATTTGTTACAGTGGTCCCTTGTTTATCGCGGGAGTTACATTCTAAAAATAACCCGCAATAAGTGAAATCCGCGAAGTAGCCAACTTTATTTTTAACAATTATTATAGATGTTTTAAGGCTGTAAAACCCCTCACTACACACTTTATACACTTTTCTCAGACAGGCACGAACATTTCCACACTTTCCTCTCTTGTTTAAACACTCTCAAACTTCAAACCTTGTAGAAAAATAAGTCCAGTATTATAGAATGAAACCAAAGGCACCCGCAGGTGATGACGTTTTGACGACATTGTTGTGTTTGTTGGGGAGAAAACTTACAAGCATACAGTACAGCACTTCAGAGTCACACTGCTAGCGATCAAAGATTTATGAAGCTGAACCATTCTGTACTGTACAGGAGACATGGCACAAGATTGATTGACAATGGTCTACAGCCAATCAGGACGCAGAACACAACGCGCTGTAAAAAAAACAAAACAAAACAAAAAACATGCAAAATTGTACAAAAAATTCCGCGAAACAGCGAGGCCACGAAAGGTGAATCGCGATATAGCGAGGGACCAATGTATTAGCTTTTCAGTCTTTGTTAGACGTGAAAACAGCGGGAATAAATGGTCTGGGGCCCAGTAACCTTAAACACATGGATCACCTGCTTAACCAGGTGAGCTATAGCAGCACATGGATAGATAGTGGATAATTTTTTCTTTTTTTTAAATAAAATTCATCCCTGTAACCAAAAACAGTACTTGAAGCATTTTTTCGTTTCATTTTACTTATTTTGAGTTAGCAATTGTATGTGGTGTAATAGTTAGCCCATCAACCACCTCGTGACCTTCTGTGCTTTGGGACAAATATGTTGCTATGCTACATTTAGACACTTTAGTGAAAGTTGAAAACCTATGACAAATTCTAGAGTGAGTGTTCATGTACTCAAGCATAGCACGTTTAGTGTTTCATGCCTACTTTAAGCTAGGTGATAATAAAAAGAAGCTAGCAAGCTCATACAGACAATTTCAATTTTATTTTCAGCATGGCTAATTTTAGCATGCTAAACAGAGCAAAACACAAGTTCTGCAGCCATTTGGATTGCATGTTTATGCAGTTGTTCGCTCTATTGTCTCACAGCAAGACGTTTCCTGGTTCTGTGCTGAGATTGCATATATGCCCTTAAGGTTTCCTCTCACAGTCCAAAGAAATGTGTGCTAACTTAATTGGTGATTCTAAATTGGCAGTAGATGTGAGGCAGAAGAGTGCTTGAAGTGTATGACCTGATGATGTAAGTGCTGTTGCAAATTTCATTCATATTTGTTGAAACATTTCACTCAACAAATGTGTCAAAACACATTTGGATTAATTGTCTGGGAACCTCACATATTTGTAGGCTATAAAATATATTGCGATAAGGATAAGTAATACATGGTAGCTGTAAGATTAGGCTTTGTCCTTAGAATCCCTGAACCAATTTTCATGGTAATAGTTTTGAATAAATTTCACTAAAAATACCAAATGTTAACTCAGTGTGGCACTAGGTCAAAATATGAAATTCACCACAGTCATTAGGCTTCATCTACTGGGAGCTGTAATGGTTTGCACATTAACGAATCCATCCACTAAACTATTGGAATTTTCAGATATGACAAAGTAAACTCAAGCGAATGCAAGCTTCCAATAAGACAAACCTTAGTTTTCCCATCCATTTTCTTAACCTCTTACTCTATTTAGGGTTGCATGTGGGGCTGGAGCCTTTTCTAGATTATTGGTCGGGGGAGGCACTACTGGATAGGTCTACCCATCACATGGGCATTCCTTTCTCTTTTCCAAAACCAGCACCAGGGGTCATTTTATAAAGACTGCAGTCATGTTTTGTTCTGTCCTTATAAGGCCATTGTCAGTAATTTCCCATCGCTTTGGTCTTTAGTAACCTTGTCCCCACTCAGCCCCAGCATAGCCACAATAAAAGAGTGCAGGGATATAAGATAAGCCACGTTTCACTTGTGTCTTATATATCACAATTTAACCTTGTCCATATTGTATTTAAATCTTTATTGACAGGATCTGTGTGTGTATGTGTGTGTGTGTGTGTGTGTGTATGGTATGTTCACTTCTAGACAGTGAGGAAGTTTAACTTAATCTTGTCATTGACTAACTGCTCGCTTTTCAATGGAGGTAATTAACCCTTGCCCTGTTGTTAGTTTATTTATAAAGAAACATAGTGTTCAGTTAATTCATAACCCCGTGTGAACTTTCTCACACAGAGTTCTGAATCAGCAGTTTAAAGGACGTGGAAGAATGCACAAAGAAAAAACATCAGCAAAATTACACTATGTCATCACAAAGACTAGGGCCCGTTACAGAAAGCAGCACCTGCATGTCCTGAGAATTGTGACTTAAGGAATCCATAAAAGACGGAGTGCATTTGTTGTTTGGTCCAAGCTAAACTTTTAGATGAAAGTGGTTTAAATGGATTATCCTGACAGCCGTCAACAAATTTGTTAGACCTCAAAGATACAAACAGTGCACTCAAGTAGGAATCACTGAATATAAAACTGTATTTGTCCCTCTCTTTCGCAGGAGCACAGCTGACCACTTCATCGTCCACCCTTCCCTTTTCCTTACACTGTGCTCCCTCCTCTTCCTCTCTGAGACCATGGAGGAAGCTGCCAACACCACAGAAATCCCACCGGCCGTACCAGTTCTCTTGGAGCGGCAAGTTCGCCAGCGAAAGCCTGCAGTGTCAGTCCTTAAATCAAAGCTGAAGCAAGCTGTAACTTGCTCTGTGCCCAGAATCCGATCCACCCTGTCGGGGTTCTTCCCTGTGATGCGCTGGTTGCCTAAATACAACATTAAAGAGTATGTCTGGGGTGATGTGATGTCTGGGATGATTGTAGGTATCATCTTGGTACCACAGGCCATTGCTTACTGCCTGCTGGCAGGGGTGGAGCCCATCTATGGCCTATACACCTCATTTTATGCTAACATCATCTACTTCCTCATGGGGACATCCAGGCATGTGTCTGTAGGCATCTTCAGCCTCATGAGCCTCATGATTGGACAGGTAATAAATCAGAACCTGGTCAATCTCCCACGTGCATGTTAAGCATGCAGCTAAAGATTTTACGTTGTTGTTTTCTTTTTTCTGCAGGTGGTGGATAGGGAGGTGTTCCTGGCAGGTTTTGACCTCAATGAGGACTCAGCAGTGTCTAATATTGATGTCCTTAATGATACACTGGGCATAAACCTCACAGTCACTAAAGTTCACACTGTGGAGTTAATGGGTATGCAGTGTGGGAAGGAGTGTTACGCCATCAGCATTGCTGTTGCTGTTACATTCCTGGCTGGTGTCTACCAGGTAAAGAACACAATTGTTTTTCTGTGTATTCTGTTTTTCAAGCACCTTTGTTGGCAAGATGCACACACCGATACAGTGCTATGAAAAAGTGTTGGCCCTCTTCCTGTTTTCTTAGTTTTTTGCAGATTTGTTGCAGTTTCATGTTTCTGATCATCAGACATATTTTATTATTATACAAAGATAACCAGAGTAAATACAAAAACGAAGTTTTATAAATGTTGATTTCATTTATTAAAGAGAAAAAAAGTTATTAAAATCTATCTGACTCTGTGCAAAACAGCAATTGCACCCTAAACCTAATAACTGGTTTTGCAGTCCTTTGCAGCAAAAACTGCAATCAACCGTTTGCGATAACAGACAATGAGTCTTTCACATCACTGTGGAAGAATTTGGCCTACTCTTCTTTGCAAAATCATTTTAAATCAGCCACATTGGGGGTTTTGATCATGAATAACCGATTTAAACCTAGTTAAGCATCTCGATCTGATTTAAGTCTAGGCTACTCCAACTTCATTTTGCCTTTTTTGGGCCATTCAGAGGTGGACTTGCTGGTGTGTTTTGGATCATTGTTCTGCCGCATAACCCAAGTACCCTTGAGCTTCAGGGCACAAATTGATGGCCAGTCATTTTCCATCAGAATTTAGAACAGAATTCATTCAGTTCCATCAATTACAGCAAGTCACCCAGATCCTTAAGCAGCAAAGCAGCCCCAGATCATCACACTACCAACACCATGTTTGTCTGTTCTTTATTGAATGCTGTTGTAGTTTTATGCCAGATATAATGGGATTCAAACCTTTCAAAAAGTCCCCAAAGTCTTTGGGATGGTCAGGATGTTGTTTGATAACCAGAATCAGCTGACTGGCCGGTCGACCGCACAAGCAGCGACCCGGATAAGATGACCCTTTGCGCTCTTTTTGGTCACCAGTGGTTTTCACTGCCCATGGATGCCATTTTTACCCAGTCTCTTTCTTATTGTTGAATCATTTACACTGACATTAACTGAGGCAACTGAGACAGTTCTTTAGCTGTTATTCTGGGTTCTTCTATGGCCTCCTGGATGAGGCATCAGAGTGCTCTTGGAGTAATTTTGGTAGGCCGTTCACTCCTGGGAAGGTTCACCACTATCCCAAGCTTTCTCCATTTGTGGATAATGGCTCTCGGTGTGGTTTGCTAGAGTACCAAACCGTTAGAAATGGCTTTATGACACTTTCTATTCTGATAGATATCAATGACTTTGATTCTCAGCTGTTTATTTAATTGTATTTAAATTGTGGCGTGATACATTTCATTTTTAGCTCTTTCAGCCTACTTCAGTTTGTCAGACAGGTTCTATTGAAGGTATTTTTTTTATTCTGCAGCTTCGTCACTAATCAGGTCAGGGTGTAGCTACTGAAATTGAACTTGGTTTTTCAAAAAATGGGCTCAATCACAGTTAATTCATGATTTAACAAGGGGGTAATTACTTTTTAACCAGGGAGCAATTACTTTTTCACACAATGTATGCAGCCTGGCCAAGTGTTTCATCTTACTACAGTGATAATGCTTTAATTAAGGATGGTAAAATAATACAGCACAGTTAGACGATGTGTTTCTGTGGAAGGGTCATTATTATGATGATGATCTCACAGCTACTGCATTCGAATTTTTCCAGTTTTCTGGTATTTATTCTTTTCCTTTTTGGGCTTAAATTTCCACACATGTCAAACTGCACTTTGGTTTCTATATGCTTCTAACCTGAACCTTTTTCACAAATCGATCAAAACACCGCAAACACTTAACAAACCAGCATGTTTTGTTTTTTTACTTTCTTCGTCCTCAACATCCTTGTCTCCTCGGCAGGTTTTGATGGCAGTGTTTCGACTGGGATTTGTCTCAGTTTACCTTTCGGCTCCCATGCTCGATGGCTTCGCCACCGGAGCGTCCTTCACCATCCTGACCGTGCAGGCTAAATACCTCCTGGGTCTAAAGATTCCACGTCACCAGGGCTATGGCACAGTAGTCGTTACCTGGGTCAACATCTTCTCCAACATTCACAAGACCAACCTGTGTGACCTCATCACTAGTGCCATCTGTATCTCAATATTAGGTCAGTCACGTTTTGATACGTCACTCAATATAATGTAACCTGGAAAAATAAAATTTTCTTTAACATGGATTTTTATTTCACAATACATTTTTATTTCAGTGGCAGCAAAGGAGATTCAGGAACGCTATAAGGATCGTCTGAAGATGCCTCTACCCACTGAGCTTGTAGTAGTGGCCGGAGCTACACTGGCCAGTCATTTTGGAGAGCTGAACAGCCGTTACGGCTCTAGCGTTTCTGGTCACATCCCCACAGGGTTCATGCCTCCCCAGCTGCCCGGCTTTAGTCTGATGTCCCGTGTGGTGCTGGATGCCATTCCTTTGGCTGTCATTAGGTAAAGTAAAACCAGTTTAACAGCAGGTTGACTTTGGAAGAACATGTGCCTCTTATCTTAGTTATTACAGATACATATCAGTAGCCACATTATTGTTTGGATGGGATGCATGACTTTGAGTTTTGACTGGGCTTTCCTTTCAAAACACACATACCTAGGCTCATTTCCGCCTCTATTGTTTGCATTTTTTTAAAAAGGAAAGTGGTGTGGTGTTGCACCACTATGTGGAGCTAGGATTCTTTAAACTGCTGAACTTTCTAAGAAGCCTGCTCGATCTGTTAAATCCTGTTTGATAAGTTACTAGAAAACATCCTCACCTCAGGTGAGATGAATTTGCAAACTTAAATATTCACCAAAAATATCATTTTTGTCTTGTAGTTTTGCCTTCACGGTGTCTTTGTCCGAAATGTTTGCTAAGAAACATGGCTACACCGTTCGTCCCAACCAGGAGATGCTGGCTATCGGCTTCTGTAATATCATTCCCTCCTTCTTCCACTCATTCACCACCAGTGCAGCACTGGCAAAAACAATGGTGAAGGACTCAACAGGCTGCAAGACACAGGTAAATTTCTTCTTTGACCTGAAGGAATAGTCTAAAATCTCTCACTTGAAGATCTTGGAAAAAGTGTTCTCACTACATTTAGTTGTGAAGTTGTTGGTGAAAGCAACTGACGTACTAAAAACGCCTTGGGGAATACCCTCTGAGTTGCAAGTCATCACTGGTGATAACCCTAACCCTAACCTAAATTGACTTTTTTGCAAAAAATGTGAATGTTTTTTGATTTATGTTGATTAGATTGATTATTTTCTTTTTTTGCTGATTGCCAAGACTTTGTCTAATTACCCAGGGTTAGGTACATCACTGGTGACAGCTTAGACCTCCACGTTGTTATCCTGCTCAAACTTTCCTATGAGAGAAAACATTTTCTTGTAACCTTTTTCAAGTCTGTCCTGACGTCTCCAGTGTTAGTATTTATGTGGCAATTTGATTTCTTCATAACCTTAACTATCAGCTCTGTCTGTCTTCCACCATCTCCACCAGGTGTCAAGTCTGATCAGTGCCCTGGTAGTCCTCCTTGTCCTCCTCTTCTTTGCACCTTTCTTCCAAGCTCTCCAGAAATGCGTGCTTGCTTGTATCATAATTGTTAGCCTTCGAGGGGCACTGAGAAAGTTCAGGGATGTTCCGGCTAAGTGGCGTGCGAGCCGAAATGACGCCATCGTTTGGCTGGTTGCCATGTCAGCCACGGCTCTGATCAGTGTGGAGCTGGGCCTCCTTGTAGGAATAATCTTTTCCATGATCTGCTTCATCTTTAGGACTCAAAATCCAAAGGTAAGCAAATAACGTCATTTTAAATGAAGCTTATACTAATAATTGGAAAATGATTCAAGTAATTGTGAATAATCTCAACACTCTGGGGTTTGATGTCAGGTCTCCCTCCTGGGCCGGGTTGATGACACCGATTTTTACGAGGACTTGGAAGAGTATAAGAACCTTGTGCCACCATCTCGGGTTCAGATTTTTCGCTTCCAGGCTCCTTTGTACTACGCCAATAAGGAGTCTTTTCTCAAGTCTCTCTACAAAGCTGTCGGAGTCGAACCCTTCTTGGAGCTGACCAAAAGGAAAAAGGCAGAGAAGAAGGCCAAAGATGCATCTGTGAAGCAGGCCAAGGCGAACGGAGAGAAAAACAATGGAGATGTTGTAGTAAGACTGGTCCAAAGAGAACTGGAGTTCCACACAATAGTTTTAGACTGTTCTGCCATCCCTTTCATAGATTCAGCAGGCTTGGCTGCTTTTCTAGAGCTGGTCAAGGAATATAAAGGGATTGGCGTGAGTGTGCTCCTTGCCTGTTGTAACACCTCCCTCATTGATACCCTGCAGAAGGGAAAATTCTTTGGTAAGAATGACGAAGACATGGGAAGCCTTCTGTTTCACACAGTTCACGCAGCTGTTGTCCATGCAAACAGGGCAGCTGCAGCCACAGATAGCAGGTCAGACGACTCTGAGGTGTAGGTGAGCCAGAGGAGGAAGAGAAAAGAGAAAATATGTGCCTGGTTTGTTCCTCTGTTCGATTTCCCACTGGTGTTGCGAAACAATGTTTAGGCAGTATCAGTTTGGGCATTAGATAGCTCTATGATGCTTTTGTAACCCCTCTTTTTAGAAAACAGTGGAAATGATATTTTTAAGCTTTGTGCCTATTAAATTTGACCCAAAGCCTTCTGTTTTAAATATAAAGAAAATGTAATATAAAGAAATGGATTCAAGTTGACAATGAGTAACGCGAGCCAGAGTAAATGAACGACTTTGGCGAAGACACATATCCACTGATAACTTAATGAGAGAGAAATGGCTTAAAATATAACAAATTTTCTGCTTGTAAAAGTAAAAAAAAATTCATAAAGGTATGAAATCCAACTTTGCTACATGCATTTTTAAAATTGTTTTAAAGTGTACTTCATTACATTTTTCTCAAGTAAGATGAAGAAAATGGCAAAATAAATGGTCCCATAACAGCTGCAGTAGGCGTTCTCAGCCAGTAGTAGTCAGTTTTGTTTTGTTCTGTCATGAAGTTTCCTCTTTGCAGGAAAAGGAAATGAGCTGGAGGAATAGCGAAGCAAACACACACATAGCTTTTTAACTTTTCAGTGCTAACGACTGAATATAGACGTTTGCAATTAGTGTTCAGACAACAGTTTTACATAGTCTAGAGTTAAGTGAACCTGAATGTTTTTCAGGAGCTACATCTGAAAAAGCATTAGTGATATCAGTAAATAAGCTGTAATAGCAGAGCAAGCACTGATGAACTCTGAATCTGTGCATGCTTGCCTGTAGTGCTGAACTGGATGGACGTTTGTTTGTTTTTATTTTTTACCTTTTTTTTCATTCCCAAGCTAGTTTCCACTCAGTTTCTGACTAATTCTCTGTGTGCAGTTTAAATACAACACGCATGTGCCACAACATGAAAGTATTGTTTATTGCAATGAAAGATAAGTCAGTTCAGTTTATATCACTTGAACCTCTTGCCAAAGTCCATAATGGCTTTAATCCGGGGTTGTAGAATCCAGATTTAGAGATACATCTAAGTGCCAGCTATTACCTTGGATGTTAAATCATTCGTAAAAGGCTGGTTAAAGTTTTCCTGACACCAGGAAGGAAAGTTATACGTGACACACGAGGACTATGTGCTTTTCTCAGTGTGAGCTAGGTGAGGGTTCATTACAACATGCTAGTACTATTGGACCATTCCAGTGGCCCAAATGGGGAAAAAAGCATGGACAAAAATAGTAACATATGATTAAGATGTATATGGGGACTTTGCTCAAGTGAAAATTAAAACAAAAACTGGTGCTTTGAATCGACGGCAACAGGTGATACCATAAACGTGGTCTGATTCACTGCCATTGATTGTTAAATTCTGACTCTTGTATCTTTGCTAAACCACAATTTTTCTTGATATCTTTAAATCTCTTGGGACCGAGTGTTTTATTTTAAAATTTAAAAAATAATAACTGAGACTACCTATATCAATAAAAAAATGATATGTTAGGCTCAAGTGTTGAAAAACTGTCACTGTAATATGATGTGGACATGAGACAACTGTAAATTTTGAAAATCATTATTTTCATACATTTATGTTGTCATCTACAATTTCTATGATTTTATTTAACTGGAATCGTGATGGTGATTTTTGTTTTTAGCAGGAGTTTCTTTGACGTTCAACATCATCAAATGTTTTTTAATGTTTAACACTTAAATTAAACTGTCTTTAGAGAAACACCTGTGGGTGTGATTTATTATCACAATTACTAATATTATTGTTAATTAAAATTGGTTAACAAACAAAAGGATGTCATATAAAGAGAGACTAGTTATCATTTTGATAGAAAAACATGTACAGTTGTGGTCAAAAGTTTACATACACTTGTAAAGAACATAATATAATGGCTCTACTGACTGTCCCGTTATTTCTAAAACTCTGATTTTTCTCTGATAGAGTGATTGGAACAGATACTTCTTTGTCACAAAAAACATTCATGAAGTTTGGTTCTTTTATGACTTTATTATGGGTTAACAGAAAAAAGTGATCACATTGCTGGGTCAAAAATATACATACAGCAGTGCTAATATTTGGTTACATGTCCCTTAGCCATTTTCACTTCAATTAGGTGCTTTTGGTAGCCATCCACAAGCTTCTGGTTGAATCTTTGACCACTCCTCTTGACAGAATTGGTGCAGTTCAGTTAAAATTGATGGCTTTCTGACATGGACTTGTTTCTTCAGCATTGTCCACATGTTTTCAATGGGGTTTAAGTCAGGACTTTGGTAAGGCCATTCTAAAACCCTTATTCTAGCCTGATTTAGCCATTCCTTTACCACTTTTGATGTGTGTTTGAGGTCATTGTCCTATTGGAACACCCAACTGCGCCCAAGACCCAACCTTCGTGCTGATGATTTTAGGTTATGTTGAAGAATGTGAAGGTAATCCTCCTTCATTATCCCATTTACTCTCTGTAAAGCACCAGTTCCATTGGCAGCAAAACAGCCCCACAGCATAATACTCCCACCACCATGCTTGATGGTAGGCATGTTGTTCTTGGGGTTAAAGGCCTCACCTTTTCTCCTCCAAACATATTGCTGGGCATTGTGACCAAAAAGCTCGATTTTTGTTTCGTCTGACCACAGAACTTTCCTCCAGAAGGTCTTATCTTTGTCCATGTGATCAGCAGCAAACTTCAGTCGAGCCTTAAGGTGCCGCTTTTGGAGCAAGGGCTTCCTTCTTGCACGGCAGCCTCTCAGTCCATGGAGATGCAAAACACGTTTGACTGTGGACAATGACACCTGTGTTCCAGCAGCTTTTAATTCTTGGCAGATCCGCTTTTTGGTGATTCTTGGTTGACTCTTCACTCTCCTGACCAATTTTCTCTCAGCAGCAAGTGATAGCTTGCATTTTCTTCCTGATCGTGGCAGTGACGAAACAGCGCCATGCACTTTATACTTACGAACAATTGTTTGCACTGTTGCTCTTGGGACATGCAGCGGCTTTGAAATGGCCCCAAGTGACTTTCCTGACTTGTTCAAGTCAATAATTTGCCTTTTCCGATCCATGCTGAGCTTCTTTGACTTTCCCATTGTAACGTTTGTGGGCGTTTGTATCCAATGAGCCCTATTTAACTGGCCTAAGAGAAGTCACCAGCTGTAGTCAGTCATAATCTCTCACAAGAAGTTAAGAGGCCATGCTATGAAGCTCAGTTCACTGACAACTTTCTAAGTCACCAAAATTGCTAATTCATGTTGCTGTATGTATATTTTTGACCCAGCAGATGTGATCACTTTTTTCTGTTAACCCATAATAAAGTCATAAAAGAACCAAACTTCATGAATGTTTTTTGTGACAAAGAAGTATCTGTTCCAATCACTCTATCAGAGATAAATCAGAGTTTTAGAAATAACGGGACACTCGGTAGAGCCATTATATTATATTCTTTACAAGTGTATGTAAACTTTTGACCACAACTGTATTCAACCTACAATGGCCAATACTTTATACTTTGTAATTGAGAAACATCATTCTGAAATTGTTTCACATTATAAAGATGCAGCTTTTTGCAGATTGGTGTTTGTGAGAAGCTCGGCCTCTCTAACATGCTTCTGTTTAAACCCAATCATGTTACTGACCTGTTACAAAACGCCCTTAATTGCAAAATATTCCTCCAGGTTTTTTTTTTTTCCTTTTTAATACTTTAGCACTTACTTTTCAACCCTTTTGTTGCCCCTGTCTTTTTTGAGATGTGTTGCTGCCATCAAATTCAAAATGAGGTAATATTTTTCATGAAATAGTAAAATGTCCCAGTTTAAACATTTGATATTTTTTCTATGTTCTACTGTGAATAAAGTATAGGATTTTGAGATTTAAAAAATCACTGTGTTTTGCTTTTATTTACATTTTAACCACATGCCGCTTTTTTGGAAAATAGGGTTGTAGTCATAGTAAATTTTGACCTTTATGCATTCAGACACTTGTTTTCCATTTTTAAGCCTCATCTACGCTGTCTTTATCTGGATAGTAAGATACATAAATATCCCGTCTCCTTACTCTGCAAGGAGTAAGGAGACAGATACAAAATTAAATAGATAAATAAAATTAAAATAAATGAAGATGAAAACTGGAAAAAAATAGCTGCAAAAAACTAAAAATAACAGCATGAGAGAGGGGGAAGAAGACCCCACCATACTGTGTGCATATGCGTGAACAGCAAGTAACTTTCTAAGGACACATTTATGCGTATTGTTTCTGTCAGTTAACTCAGATTAGCAAACTGAGTCAGGATTGCTATAGCCGGCCGGCCTCCAACGTTTGATAAATATATCGTTTTGAAGTCTCGTTGAGTATGTTATTTGTTCCATCTGATATATGCTTCAGGTTTGAGCCACTTTAACTGTGATACACTTGATTGCTTCAGTTAGAAATATTCCAAGATATTATTTAACTCTTGCATCACTGCCCTCTGGTAGCTCACCCGTCATCTATCTTGTGACACAGCTGTATTAATGTTAGCTTCCCATGTGAAGCGTATTGCTCAAATTCATACCCAAAAATATCCTGTTAAGATGACTTTAGTTTTCTTCCCAGTTTGCAGTTTTATTAAAAACTCTTTCCCATTCCTTATATTTAAGTCTTTAGTTGAAGATACCAGTAGGAGTCTCTGTAGGCTCTGTGATAGGGAATGTGAATTCCTCTTTTAGCTATTTAAAACACTTGAATAGCTTGTTGTAGGTAAGCTAGTACATACTCTAACAATCTTTTGATTTTCTTTGCATCAGTCCATCTCAAACTGCCAATTGTATTTATTTATTTATTTATTTATGTGAATTGGGACATACATAAAGACTGCTGTGAAATTTTAGCTTCATTTTTTTTTTAAAGGCCCATCCACCCACTTTCAGGCCTTTTTTCTCCTTTGAAATTTGAGACAATATTCTAACATATATACTTGTAAAGTCAAACGCCTGAAAATGTCACTGGACTATTCAGAATATATAATTTGGGACCGGGTACATAAACAATGTATTGGGGGAATTAAAATATGGTTTAAAGCATTCCTGTTCCATATTTGAGCTTAACAAAGAAAACAAAATAGTTGTTTGTGTTTCACAATAATGCCAAATAAAATAGAGAAACTGTTTTAACATGACATTCTTAGTCACAGAAATGCAGAAAATATGCTATAGAAATAATCAAGTATCACTAATAAGATAAGATAAGATAAGATAAGATATACCTTTATTAGTCCCACAAGGGGAAATTTCATGTATCACACTAGTTATTCTAATCTAATGTGTGAATGTGAGAGTGAATGAATAGTGAATTGTAAAGCGCTTTGAGGGTCTCGAAAAGGGCTATATAAATGCAATCCATTATTATTATTATTATTATTATTATCATTAAATAGAACAACATTGTGGAGTTTCCATGTAATTTCAGGTAGCAATTACAACGGAGTAAATAAGTATATAAAATATAAAAGTATATATTTGAAAAGCATTTGATGTATGAAGATAACATTTCACAGCAATCATTATAAATGTTTAAAAGCTGAACTATAAAATGTTTAGGTAAATTGGAGATGGTTAGCAAATTTCCCACTTGTGGGACTAATAAAGGTTTATCTTATCTGTTACACAGAAAGATGATTCGAGATGGAATGACTGTTTTGAGAGGGCACAGTATCTTTTATAAATGCAATATTTCTTAGTGCAGAAATTAGGTTTTTTTTCCTCTAGATTTTTAGGGTACTGTCAGTTCCTTCACCTGCACTCCCCTCAGGGGGACGCCTGAGAAAGGCGGAGCCTGTAGGGGCTCAGAGAGCTTTTTTAATAGTAAACCAATAGGGTTTGACACCAGGAGGTTTTGAGGCAGGTTAATGTTCCTCAGAGGTCTCAGAAAATAGTGTCTGTTGTATATTTGTAATGAGACACTGTGTGCTGTGTGTGTCTATTTTAGGTATTTTTTAGATGTGTGTGCAAAACAAATTGAAACTAGAGACTCTTTCCAGCTCCTCTACATTCATGTTCAGCTGGAGGTTGGCTCTCTGATTTCTCCTAGCTATTGGCTATTTGGTCTTTTCTGGTATGTATTATGAGAATAGACACTGAACTAGCTTTATTCTCAAAGAAGCTCAGGCTACGTTTACATATAGGCTGTAGACAGTGAAATATAATGCAAACTACAGCATTAAAATGAAAAGTTCTTAAAATAAAAATTGACCGTTTCCAAAAATGCTGATCACTGCAGACACTTCTCTTTACAAACAGCCATTAGTTCATGAGGTAGTACACTCAAGGCTGTTATTTGCTTGCATAATGATCATACTTTGAAATATCGACACTATGTCTCGTAATAACACCGCAGCAGGTCTTCATCATACTGTCGCACACTCACACGTTCAAGTATATATGGGACATCCATGTTTTACTTATTAACTGTAAAGAAAGGAAGAGTAAGCAGTCTGTCTGCCTGTACATGTCAATGATTGAATAACTTTGAACCCCCTTGAACTCCCCCTCAAAAGAAAAGTCTGCATCGCCACAGTTTCGACACGCGAGGCCTTCGGAGTTAAAATGTGGCTGAATTGGGGTCAATTATAATCCAGACCTAACTAACAAGGTAGTATCGTAAAATACACATTATTTACATCACACTGATGGAATTTTAAAGGGGGAAAGTGGAAGATGTAAGAATGCCTTGTGATGTCAGAGGTCAGAGGATGTTGGCTATACTGCTTCAAGCTGATAAGGACGTACCTATAAATTAAATAGCCACTTGTTACAATTAAGCTATGCAAAGAGCATCTCTGAATGGACAACCTGCTGAACCTTGAAGCAGATGAGTCACAGCAGCAGAAGACCACACCGGGTGCCACTCCTGTTAGCTAAGAGCAGAAACTGAAGCTACAATTCAAACAGGATCAACAAAATTGGACAACAAAAGACTGGAAAAATGTTGCCTGGTCTGATGAGTCTTGATTTGTCCTGTAGCATTTAGATAGTAGGGTGACAATTTGGTATAAACAACAACATCAATGCATGGCTCCAGCCTGCCTTATATCAACTCTTCAGGCTGCTGGTGCTGTAGTGGTGTGGAGGATATTTTTTGACACACTTTTGGTCCCTTAGTACCAACTCAGCATCATTTAAACACCACACCTGAGTATTGTTGCTGACCATCTCCATCCCTTTATAAACACAGCGAGCACATCTGCTGATGTGTCATGCAACAAGGAATGAGGATTTATGCTGATGCTGTGAGGATGAGACATGACTTCTGACCAGGCAGTTCTCATCATGATGCCCCTGTATTTAACAACAACATACTTTTCAAACTGCCAACTGACGTGAATCACTTACACTGTGAACTTTATCTGTGGAGACTGTGAATAGAGAAAAAAAAAAAGGCACAAAAACCGAGATTTAATCCACATTTTCCACTGAACTCTGCATCATAAATGAGAAGCATTTGAATCAATGCTGCCTACTACTGGTTTTTATGTGACCTGCAGCTTCCTCAGAAACCAAAATGAGCTAATCTTGCACTTCTCTTAAGTCACATCAATCTGCTTTGATTTTTAAGCAACTGAAGCACAAAAACTCACAAACAACTGATTTCCCTGCATTCTTTATTCATTCAAATAGTTGAAAAATATATTTTCACATAGGCACTGAAATAAATATTTCACATCGCAGTAGTCAGTGCCACCGCAGTAACATACAAAACACACTTACAAAGGAAAAACAACCAAACAGCAGTCCTAGCAGATCAAGCATTTAATGCCAAAATAAAGACACTTAAAAAAAGAAAAGAGTGCTTTTGAGTGCTGCCATCATGACTGCAGCAGTAAGTGCTCTGAAGAGAAAGAAAAAACACACTGGCCTTGGAGTGTAACAGTTTGATCATGTTGTTCTAGTTTAGGCTCAATTGTGGACCCACAGATTGTAGAAATGCCATTACAGTACAAACAGATAATAAGGCAAACCTGATTGAATAATACAAAAACAATACAAACCACCAAAAATATATAACTGCCCAAAAGTACATTAATTTAAAAAAGAAAAGGAAGCTGACACACATCAAACTGGCCTTGTTAAAGCAACGAGGTGGGAATTATCAGTATTTTTTTCTCACATTGTTCCGAGAGGCTTCATGATAAAAGGACTGATGGCTGATAACAGATATCTGCTACAGTTGACTGACCTCCCGGGCTCATCACTGAGTGCTATGTTAAGTGCTACTGCTCACAGCAAACTGTGAATTCATAGTCACACGTACCGCTGCTAAACCGTCATTTCCTCAAAATTAAATATGAAGAAAGATCTCGCTTTCTCTCGTCAGACACATATCAGCCACCACATTAAAACTACTGAGAGGTGAAACAAATAGCATTAGGAACCTTGTTACAATGCACTGTTTTGCCCACATGAACACTGCTGCAGTCCAAGCCACGCCTCCACCACGATGACGGTGTTAGTGGGGTAGTTTTAATGTTGTGGCTGATCTGTTTTACAAGAGAGCACAATATCAAAACTGGAAGCGTGCCAGTAGAGATAAATGCACTATCCTATAATTTGATTAAACCATTGCAACAGATAAACAACCAGAGGTCACTTAGTACCTCTCTAATGAGCTGCGTTGAGTGAGGTGAACTGTAAGTAAGCTACAGCAGGACGACTGAAATCAGACTCCCATTATTTTAAGAGACTGAAGACTAAAAAATATATACCCATCATCTCAATGATAAAAATTGGTTCAGCATTAAGATTAGTCTGTTTCTCTGAGCTGATAACAACAGCTTTGATTTTACATACTGGCTTTAGCAACTTTGAAGTGCTTTCAAAGTATTTTCAAAAATGAAAAAAAAAAAAAATACTGCAAATACTGCAAGTACTGAGTGACTGTTTCTACCAAAGAGAGGTAACTCACAGTACCCAAACGGTAACGTTCAGCTCCCTCAGCTTTTTCTGTCATTCCCACTTTTTAATCAAGACATTTCATACAGAACCGACAACAAAACAAGGAAAAAAAACCAAACAAATAAATAATTGTTCACACAGGCTAAGAAGTAAGATTCAAAGGATTCAAAATACCTATTGATATTTTTTTTACCAACACTTCTGTACAAAAACTACAATCATAAACAACCATGAGAAAATGCTTTTATCACCCAAATATTTTCTACGAATACAAAAGATACAGTTTCATGCATTGATCTAATGGAGCTCACTGTTTTCTGTGCTTTAGGGGCTGAGTTAGTGTGGCTGACCACATCTAACATCAGCTCACAGTCCTTAAGGAGCAAACACAATCCCAGCACCAACCTCCACCTCCAGTGGCTCTGCTAAGCCGTGGGATTCGGGTACCTTCTCAGCATATTTATATATGCGTCATTATTAAAAAAACAAAAGTGTTCAATCCCTCCAGAAGGTTTAGAACAAATTTCAAGCTGAATTCAAGATGTTCTGGGGACACCTGGTGGCCAAACATTTTACTGACATGCTACATGTTTGTGTCAATCGTTCAGCCGTCTGTAATCACATCCGCACATTCTCCTTTAATGCATGCAGTGTCTGACATGATGTGTTTATGTATTTTATTTTATTTTATTTTGGACAGTTAAATTACAGTGAAGGGTGTCAGACATATTTCTTACCAAGGCTGTGCAGCTGCTCTAATCCCTAATGTGGATTTCAGATTGGGAAGATAGTCTGCGAGTGGTACACACAGGTGAGTTGAACAGTGTGACGGAGGGCGTATGATAAAGAAGCCCCCTTATTTCTACAGCGGGTATTCAGAAGTACCTTGTCGTTAGGTTGACAAGGTAGAGGTCACAAAAATATGGTTCTTCTTATTATTGTGTTGTTACATGATGAATTTCACTTAGCTCCTGGTGGTGTGCGCTGGGCAAGACTGGCTGTGTCTAAAGTGCATGATGTACACAGCGGTCTGATGCCACCAGTAAAACATAGCCACCACAAGTACGTGCCACACCTGGTGGCTGGCGCCCAGGTAGTTCAGCTGGCCTGGAAGAAGAAAAAATAAAGTGTAAATATAATGCATGTATTAATTCTCATAACGTAGAAAAAACTGTTGCTGAAAGAAGTTCAGTCATTTAAAGGAAAAACAAATAACAGATGGATGGATGGGAGCGGTCAGAGAGGTTAATGGCTTCAACGTACTGTAAAATGAAATGTCTGGTGTCTCGTTGTCATGGCGGTGTACACAGTACCCTCTTAATCATTAATATTTCTTTTTCCACATAAATTCACCATTTCCTGTTTAAGTTCATTAAGCAGTTCGTTTAAAGGTTAAATGGACTGATCCTTATATAGCTCTTTTCTACTCTGCCGGAGCACTCAAAGCACTTTATATTTAGCATTTCAGGATCAGAATCCTTTATTAGTCCCAGAGGAAATGATGTGGTCCCAGCTGCTCCAAGACAGTAAGAACAGTAACTAACTCAACTAAACTAAAAAAATACAATATATTACAAAGTTAAAAAATATAACAACATAGCTTTAATTACAAATATCCCACAAAACATATGGTTGACATTGATGTGCCTTTCTTATCATACTGACTGCCCAGAACAGACTTGTAGAAAATCCAGAGCATTGTCTGACAATTTTGACATCTAGTAGGGACTTTTTTTTCTCCATGCATTGCTTTTTGTATAATCCACATATGAAGATCAAACCATTCTTTTCAAAGACAGAGCGGTGAAGTTTAACAGACCATGTGTCTAGAATTACGAACATGATCTGAAGAGATACAGTTGTAATAAACTTGGGTAGATCATGAGGTACGACTTTTGCAGACTGTACTACAACAAGGTGAGTCCTGCTTGGGTCTGTCATGGTAAAACAAACAAGTTTCTGCTGCAACAAACCAGATTTCCTTTTTTGCTGGAATTGCAAACATTTTGTTTTAAACATACATTTACGTTCCTCCACTCCACTTAAGTTTGTACCAGTTTGTGTCCGTTGATCAGGGTGTCATTTCCTGTCCTACTGGTTAGTTTTTTGATCTAGAAGCAGTCACACTGTGACATGTCATCTTACATTCCTGATACTAACAGCTTATTTCCTCAAATGCTTTTTTTTACTGTAGGTCTCAAGACCGTTAAGGTCAACTTCAGTACTCTGTCACTCTCAAAACAGCTTCACTCTTTTAAAGCTGCTTATTTCATCATGTATCATGAAAATGGTTCCTAATGTGAACGGGTATCGGCACATATGGCTAAGAGACATAAAGTAGGGAGATTTAGGGCCTGAGAAGCCTCAGAGCAGGAACTTCATAACCAGAATGGTGATGATAACAGTTTAACTGATGGAGAAGGTTCAAATCAGCTCCTTTTTATATGAAAATGAACCCAGACTCGTTCACTGGATTGCCACATGGAGAAGTGTGATTCATCACTCCAGAGAACACGTCTCCACTGCTCAAGAGTCCAGTTTTGGCATAACTTACATCACTGCATGTGATGCTATGCATCGCGATTGGTGATGTAAGGCTCACCCATGAAAACCCTTTCAGTGAAGCTGCTCTTGAGCTAATCCGAAGGTCACGTAAAGTTTGAAGGTCTGTAGCGACTGACTCTGCAGAAAGTTGGCGACCTCTCCACAGTATGCACCTCAGCATCCACTAACCCCACTCTGTTAATTTACGTAGCTACAACGCTATCACTTCATGGCTGAGTTGCTGTTGTTCCCGCTGGCTTCCACTTTGTACTCTTAACAGTTTACTGTAGAATATTTAATAGTGAGAAAATTTCACAACAGGACTTGTTCCACAGTTGGCATCCTATCAGGTTACCTGGCCAGAGCGACCCATTCTTTCACAAATGTTTGTAGAAGCAGTCTGCATGCCTAGGTGTTTGCTTTTATACACCTGTGGCAATAGAAATCATTGGAACGCCTGAATACAATGATTTGGATGGGTGAATGCATACTTGAAAAGTTGATATCAAAATCCTTCACTCTGCATAGCCAAAAGCAAAGAGACACAAATGCTGCCGCAGACAAGCAAAACTCACCAGGAAAATATCGCTCAGGGATTTTGGTGACGTAGAACAGGAAGGCAGAACCAGCAATCAAGTACATTATTATAACTCGAGGCAGAAACAGCTGAAACAGAGACAGGAAAGATTTATGGCACACAGGGAAAATCCTCATTTCAGGGTTAAAACCATAGTAACAGCATCACAGCAGAAACGGCTTGTAATAAAGCTCTAAAACGATACAGCGAACATACAGCACACATGCTTTGTTTCCTGACCTGCACAACATCGGAGGTGAAACCACCATTGAGCCAGACCCAGTGGCAGGCAGGAATCGTGCCAACACCTGCCACGCAACAGAAGATCGTCATCCGTATCCAACGCCAGTCATTGCTGAGGTAACGAGGGTGGACCTGAGCGCTGAAGACGGCCAGGATCAGGGACAGCACTGTCAGCAGGTAGACCTGCCGCCAAAACTGCAACCAGGGGAAGTAACACACAATATAAAACACAGCGCAATATGAGCCTGAGGATCTCCAGTTTCATATCTTAGAGGAAAAGGAATTAGCCAACAACCTGATACTAATGTTTGTGCTTACAGCGTTACAATAGAAAGCGTAGAAGATCCCAGGTACATAGCAGCCCAGGATGCCAACAGAAATGCCTGCATAGTCCAACGCCAGCCAGCGGCGGCAAGTCTTCTCCGATCGATGACACGAGAAGAGGTGATACCCCACTGAACACAGCATGCAAACCTGAGAGGAAAGCACACAGGATCAGATGCAAAAGTTTTTCGACAATTTCTTTATGTTTAGAGCATTTTTATGCATGCCATGGTTGTTTCCATCAAGCTAATCACATTGTGACTACATGAAAAACTTTGTGTTCCTTTATCACATGAGTACATTATACCTACATAAGAATCACACTGATTAGTTATTCACTATATTAAAAGATTTCAAACCAATTGCGAGTAAAACTTACAACACAAACAAATACACAGCTAAACTTTCAAAATCCACTACCTGCCAACAGGAACTCTAAACTTCACAGCTACATCTATCTACACACCTGGGAAGGTGGCAGTGACCTGAGTGCACCTGTAGCAAGAAACATGAAACCTATGTTAATAGGTTTGTTTATTCATACAATTACACAAAGCTACCCTGGTGAAATAAAACTGCTTCATAATAACAATATCTGGAAACAGAAACATCTCATGTCAGCCAAAAGATTCATTACCAAAAATGCACACTTGTTGAAAAAAAAAGAAAAGAAAAGAATCATGAGAAAACATTCACAAGAAAGTGCTTTATTTTTGCACCGAGAAGTGTCCAGCTGCCCAATTAATGCACTGTCTGGGCATGTCCTCACAGGAATTAAGATGGATTTTTGCCAAGTTTTGACTCCCTGCACAACCTTTGCCCTAGTGGGTGGTGTCACCGTTTGCATTCATACTCGTGCACTGACGACGAGTGAAGCTGAGTGTTATACTTGAAGCAAATAGTGAACAGCCCTCTCTTTAACTAAATGCAGGAAAGAGAAAAGACTTTAGAATCAGCTCAGGCCATAGACTGCTGATCAGGGAGTAACAATGGCAAAGAATGCCATGAGGATGACATGCAGAGGAATGGCATGACAAAGTAGGATGCTAGCGATAGGGTGAGATGGATTCAGGTGATCAGCTATAGGAAGGAGCTCAAAACTGTAGTTTTAGTCATTAACTATACAAACAATGACAAAAAGCAATTTTACAACTTCAATCTCTATGCAAATATGAGGCAATCAAACAACTAGCAGGCTACTAGTTTACACAGCACTCTCATTCATGTACATTTTGCTTAATGCTACAATCTGAATGATGTGTGCATTATTTATCCTGTTTTTATAGTATTTTAATTCCTATTTTCAACATTACTTTACTCTACATAAATCCAGCTCACAGGAAGCTCAAGAACAAGCTTCTCATCTTGCACACATACACACAACTTACCTGGAAACAGAAGAGTCCTATAGCGTAGATGACATAGTCCTCTCTGTTGGCTCCAGAAGCTGGCAGGACAGACAAGAGGTCGTTGACTCCCAGAGAGAAGAACAGCAGGAAACCCAAAAGGTGGCTCCAGATATTCACCGTCTCATTGGACAGAATAAAAATACTGCAAAAGAAATGCGCAGGATGTTTGCATGTGCATGGTTTATGTGCAAATGTATGGATATAATCACTCCATTTTTCCCCCCTCTGGTCTGTAATGCTATTTATTTATATATACAAAGTTGGGCAACTCAAAGAAAGATAAATAACAGTAAAGGCCAGAGGTGAAATGCATACGCTTGATTTTGCAGTATTCCCAGCACCTTTTCAGGCAGAGTTTGGAGGGCAGGTGAGCCCTGTAGCCGTCTGTGATGTAGGGGTTTTCTTTGAGGAAGAGGGGGATTTGTTCGTAAGTGTACAGTCGTATCCTTTGGGGTATCAGCACCGGCCAATGCTGATAACTGCCCAGCTCTATGTAGTGGGCAGTCTTCAGCAGCTTCTGGGGCATCTTCAGCAGCATCTTGCTCGGGGCTCCTCTGGCGGTGTAAGGCAAGCTGAGGGAGGCTAAGGCTGCATATGGAGAAAAGAAAAGGTAGGATTTATAAGGGAGTGTGCAAGGATGGTAAAACAAGTCCTCCTCTATCTGAAATCAGTGCTGACATTATGTTATATCTACAGGATCGGGGTTACCGCCGTTTGTGTGTGTATTCATCTCAGTTACCTCATTAAAAGCTCTCAAATCTCAGCACCACATTGTCAGTTAAATCCACAGGCTCTCCGCATATCTTTACCTTTTAAATAAACCATTTAAAACAGCAAACTAAACACACTAGCGTTCCCGACTCGCACGTCAAACGGTTTGTTATTGTCGGCCATGCTAGCTTATGCGCGCGCTAGTCCGCTAAAGTGATGTGGAACAGGGTTACAGAACTCACCATTAGTCCCACTCCGACTTTCGATGTCCCCGTTCACACAGTTCAGCCATATCTGGATGGCTTTTAACCTGACACGTCAGTAATAATGTTACATTTTAGTGAACGGACACACCAGCCGGCACTACCCGCAAAACCTGTCTTTCTTCTTTTGATGTTACTGGTAAACAATGAAACGGCACATTGCTGCCACCAACTGGTGGCTGTGGAGAATTTCATCCTGCGGTGTTTGATTAAACTTGAAATGAAAACAATCACAACAACAACAACAACAACAACAACAACAATGATAATAATAATAATAATAATAATAATAATAATAATAATAATAATAATAATAATAATAACAATTTGTGGAAATGTATCCTCATTTACTGATGTAGGTTAACTTCCTACAAGGCCTTGTTCTCCAATAAGGAATGCATTTCAAACTGCATCTTTTATTTTAGCGGTTTGAACACTTCCCAAGAGGCATCACGCCCAAGCATTGGTGGACCATTTAATTATAATGCAGCTTGTTTATTTAATAAGTTAGACTTGTGACCACACCTAAAAAATACTGACTTCACACTGAGACTGTTGGACATTGTTTAAGTCTTACCAGCATGCCATGAGAAAAAAAAAAAACTAACTAAAAACTACAGCAGTTATTTTCATTTTCTCAGATCTACAATTCTTACCCATGTTTGGAAATTGTCAAACATCATCCTATACCACAATGCCTAAATGTGACAAATCCTTTAGCAGCTGCATTACGTTGTTTACAAATTGTGAAACATTAAAGCAAATAGCTTTTTTGTGATGTTGATATCTATTTGCTACAGCGCCAAAATCTCCAAGAAAGTGGTCTTGAGCAAGCCATTATCCTGAATGAGATAAGAAAATTAATGGATGGTCTTGAGCAATAGTTCTGCAGCCTTTCTGAAGGTTTTTAGTCTTTCTTTGGAGATTGGATGCTTTTTCTTAATCTACTGCCTCTCCAGAGCTCAGACTTCAACATTATTGAAGCACTGCAGGATCATTTTGCTAGAGATCGGAATAAAAGGCAGCAAACATCCAAAGAAGAAGCTGTGGAAGTCCCTCTGAAGACTAAAGAACTATTCCTGAACTACAAGAAAGCGAAAGAGAGTTCAGGCTGTGTAGGAAAATAAAGGTGGCCATACCAAATATTGACCGTTCAAGCTCATAAGAATTGTACAAACTCTGCTTTTGCCTACTGTATTTCAATTTATGTTTGCATGTGTTTCAATAAGTCACTTCTTTCTTTTCCATTTCCTAGCAAAATGGGAAATAGATGATGGCTCGAGATTTTATCTTTGGAAAATTTGGGGTCTCCACTATAATTTGAAACATTAAATAAAATCCAGTTTGAGTTGGTATTATCAGAGTATTGTCAGTTAATAGGAGCATCTAACATCCAGAGCCTTGCTGTGTCCTCTTCCAACCACACCCACATAAAAAAAATAATAAAATACAAAAACATGGACCATTATCACGACCCAAACAGCCACCAGAAGAGAATAGATTCCTCTTTGCTGACGCACTGGCTTTGGTATGTTATTAGAGTTGCTTTGTCATGACTTCATCCTCTTGAAAGTTGACATTGGGAAGCCACAGGCTGTGAGGACATCCCTACAGAGAGCGCAATGAGACATGATTACAGCACTCGCTCACAAAAGAACTCCAGGAATGAATTAAACATTTTTTTTATTCTCCAAGAGTAAAGCTCCTGGGGGGCTGGTGTTAAAGACTATAAAAGTTTATATATGCTGTGTTGGAAAACAAAGTCTCCGTGTGTTGCTGAGCAAAGGTGGGGACTTAATTTCAGCACTTGGAAGGAAGATGCAAGTGTTCATGCAAAACAACAAATCAACCCTGCGCACCGAGGGCGTTGTGTTTGCATTTTCAATTGTTTCCATCTGGAAGAGATTTACACGAACACGATGCACTTGTTTGAGACACGAAGCATAAAGTTCATCTCATGAAAGGGCGATTTATGAGTCAGTTAGACCTGTATTACAACAAGCCACGCCATTACCGATTACTCAGAGGGGGATTTTCTTTTCTTTTTGCTAAACCTTGAAGCGATTTACACAGGAAGAAGAAGGGAATCGTGTTTATATAGTAGAAAAGGCTCCTAAAACAAGCTCAGCCAAATGTAATATTTCAAAATATATTCTTTTTTACTCATATTAATGAAAAACCGTCTTAAATATCCCAAACAGGAAGATCACTGAAGTTACCTTCAAAATAAAAGCTGTTAAAAAGTTTATCAGGAAAATGTTTTTGTGAATTGAATTAAATATTTTTACACAACCGTCGTCTTTTGCCTACTCATACTTTTTTCATTAGTGTCTAAATATGTAATGCAAAATAACTTCAGCATGCTATCCCTTAGAGTCCCTATAAACTCTTAATTAATTAATAACTTATAAGCCATTTTTTGTATAAAAAAAAAAAAAAAATAATAATAATAATAATAATAATAACAACAATAACAGGAATTAGTTTGAATACACGCACAACTAACGACAGCACTTACTTTTTTATTTCATGACAGAAGGAATTTGTTTTAAGGAATCCTGGAAGTACAGAGGGAGGAAGCTCTCGTCTCGTCTCATTGGCAGTAGTTTGACAGCGTCACAGTGAGCAGCTGTGCGCCCTGCCCATTTTATTTCATTATCAGCATGCAGCTTCAAGGGGAAAATACCAAATGCCCTCTCACACCACTGATTCAACATGTGAGCAGGGATGAAGCTGTGACGATTAGAGACTATCCTTAACCGCACTGACTGGTTTTATTTTTATTTTATTTGTGTTTTCCAATTCCCAAACACATTGTTGATATGTAGCCTGAAGCACAGGTTATGGATCGCATGTGGATATGCTGCAAAATCCTACTCCTTGCAATTGTTTGTGTGAGTTCGTCGTCTCTGGAAGAAGAGGGCGCTTCTTGCGATGGGGCGTTTGATATTTATTTTGTTTTAGACCGGTGAGTTATGAAGGCTAGCCTGTTTCACCCGTGCATTAATTCATTAATTAATTAAATACTTGCTACCCCAGCGCAGAGACTTACTCAGTCCTCTCCATGTATGGCTGTGTTTAGTTCCTCCTCTGCTAGACTGCAGGAGTGAGCACAAAGTTCACTCTTATTATGCTGTTATTCCCAACAGCGACAGATCAACCTGCTCCCCGCTTATTCTGTGTGTCCTGCATGCACCAGCAGAATAAACGGACCCTTCACCCCTTCTGTTTATTCTGCCCCTTGCATATGTAGTAACTTTTGGAAAACATGATGTAGTCATATTCTGTCACAGATCTCTTTGTTTGTACATTTTATCCTTATTGTTGTTAATGTTAAAAGTACAGTGTTGTGCGAAAGTCTTGAGCCACCCCTCATTTTTCTTACAGTTTTCCTACTAGTTTTGAGCAGTAGATCTCCAGACTTTCTGAAGGTCTTTCAGAGTTTTTCTTCGGACACTGGCTGCTTTTTCACTCATTTTCAGTCCCATCCTTTACATGTCTAGTTTTCAGAGGGATGTTTTTTGTTTGTTAAGCCACTTAACACTTATCTCAAGCAAAAACGGGGGATCTAACTGAAGGCAGACAACCTAACACAGAGCCACTTTCACTACTTTGTTACTAGCAGCTTGTTGCAAAAAGATCATTTGTTTCCCTTTCTTTATCTAATTCTACAAAAACAAAAGCAGCAATAAGGTGATTCCCAAATAACTTTTAACAAAGAAACTTGACATATTTCAGTTTGGTGTGCAGTGTGTCTTTAAAAAAATAGACAGGAGGAGGCTTAAAAGCTATCTACAGCAGACGATCAGTATCTGAAAGCCACGTTTTTAAGAAACAGAAAATAATCCACCAAAGACCTGATACAGGACCTGAGAGATAACCCTTCAGTCAGTGGATTTACTGTTCACTGAAGCCCCATCAAAAATGATCTCAGTGGAAGGGTGGCTAACAAAAAGCCATTCTTAACAAAGGGAAAGAGGAGGAAAAGGCTGAGGTATGCCGAATTATGCAATAACTATACTGACAATCAACAGCAACAGGTCTTACGGAGTGATGAATCTAAACTTTGGTTCAAATTTTTGTCTGTATATACAGAGGAGGTCAGATGAGAGGGACAACACTGAGTGTCTACAGCCATCTGTAAAACTCGTTGTAGTCTCTGTCATGGTTTGGAGCTACATTGCAGCCAGTGGTGTTGGAGATCTTTCCAAAATTGATTGGATTATGAACAAAGAAAAGCACCATCAGATTTTGAGTGACCAAAAATGCCATCTAGAAAGCATCTTATCAGCAACAGCTTCACTTTTCAGCATGACAAAGATCCCAAACACATAGCCACTGCAGTATAATTATACCTGGACAGAGTAACGCACAGTGTAACAGTATAAGGCATGGATTGGCCTCCCCACACCCTGGACCTCAACATTATTAAAGCAGCGTGGAATCATCTTAACACAGAACAAAACAAAAGGCAGCCAACATCCAAAGAAGAGCTTTGAAAGCTCTTTAAAGAAGCCTGGAGAACTAATCCTGAAGACTACTTTAAGAAATTATAGGACAGCTTGACTAAGACAGCTCAGGCTGTGTTTTAGAATAAAGATGGTCACTAAATATTGACTTCAAGTTTGTTAGAACTGCATTTTATACTGTATAGAAACATTTTCATAGTAGAATATACCGAAAAGAGCAATGGTGCAAGACTCTTGCACAATAATAGATTTCTATTAACTGTATTTTTATTTCTTTTTGTAATTCTATGAAGTAAATGAGGTAAAATACTACACAAAATGCAGAATCAAAACTATATATGTGTCTTATGCAGAAAATATAAAGCACATAAATAATTTCTGATTTATTGATTAATTGATGGACCTCCCCATGTGTTTTCATACAACTCTATGGCAGTTGTGAATCCTTGGTGATAAAGCTTATGCTAAATGAACTGACATTTTAGCACATTGTTTGGGTGCATTAGATTTTTCACTCAGCCGCTGCCTGTTTTTGCAGGTCAGGCAGTGTGTGGGGACACTGGGATGAGATCTATGGATTTGTGGAGCAGCTCACCAGGAAGTTTGTTAGGTGAGTAGCTGTTTTCTGTCAGTATTAATAGCAAACTAATTAACCTCTTCTCATTCTCTGTATAAAAAAATACAGAAAATATTAAAACTATTAATGTAGAACATTTAAAAGGAGCTTTTGAGTGCCCTTTAAGCACATATAAGAAGTTTGAACAGAGGAAACAGTCAGTGGTTCAAACAGTAGTGGCTAGGAGAAACTAGGGCATGCCTATTTCAGGCAGTAGACATCACACAAGGCAACCAACTGCTCCAAAACCCCTCTGGGCAATAGTACTGAGGGTGTGTGTGTGTGTGATATCTTTACGTTTAATAGCAGGCTGCTAAATATGAGAACCAAACATGCAGCAGATGTTGAAGGTGGTGCCAACCACAACCGGCAGTCCTGTCCCCTTTCACAGTAGAACAAGGCACAGGGATAATGGCTCACTTCCCCATCTCAAAACTCTCCCATGTTTTTAACATTTATTAACTGATGTTTTTTTTATATAACAACCAGCTGCACCACTGTGGCACAAACCGCTTTCCCCGTCTGTCATCATGGCATAATGTGGTCCTGGAGACAGCTACTGTTGCACAAAATAGTCCGTGTACTTTGGCAGGTGTTTAAATCAGGGTCAATGTGGACAGATTTCATCAACACAGGCTACATGAAGCTTCGCAGCTGCAAAACTTAACGTGTGTAATGGTCAATTGTCTGGTCTGTCATTGGGACCGTTGTGCGTTCGTCGTCTTGCCAGACCAGTTTTGCGTGTAAAGGGGGCTAACCTGTCATTAGTAAACAACCTGCTCTGACACGATTAGTAAAAAGATGGCTAACCCACGAGTACTGAAGCTGCTGAACAGTCTTTTCTCCTCCTCTCTCCACCAGTCATCCAACAAACCCAAACTGCTACCCTGTTTCATGTTGTATATAGTATTGTCAAAGAAGGGTGTGGTGAGACAGCTCGTTGGCCTTGTGGCTGGTGTGCAAGTCCCTGTTTTGTTAACTAATGTCATGGATTGATATTAATGTGAGACTCTGTGTCTGCTTTGTCACCATCTTTGTGGTTTTCTGTGCGACGTCTTATAATATAAAGTGACGCAATGCCTTTTTAATTGACTGTTAAATTTTTGTTTGACAGCATGTGTATCATGTGTCACTGCGTGATAGCATGTGAGCATACAAAATGTAAGAAACTGCTTGCACGGATACCAATGTTATTTTATTTTAAGCAAGACTGGGATGCATAATCGTGAGATGATGCAAAATGACGCCAATATGTGCTAACATGTAATACACATTTGTGTATTCACAATGTGTGTTTGTGTGTGTGTTCCAGCCCCAGGATGAGGGTTTCTTATATCGTCTTTTCAGCTAGAGCTGTTGTAATTCTTCCTCTAACTGGAGACAGGTATATATTTCCCTTTTCCTTATAATCTTCCTCCTCCACTTCACTCAGACAGTAAATATTTCTTTCTTTTCCTTTTTTTGAAATTGCATTGCTTTTGTTTCAGATCTAAGATAGACGAAGGCCTGGAGAAGCTGAGCCAAATCCAACCTGCGGGTGAAACGTTCATGCACGAAGGTTTGAAAGCGGTACGCGCTCCTTTCTAGTATTGCAACTTCCTGCCATGCATTGTATTCATTACAGATGCTTCCTTTCATTGTTGTTTGTTATTTTGGGGCTTTTTTATTTAAATAATCTGTATTTTTGGCAGGTATCACAGCAAATGAAGTCACAAACTTCACCATCATCCAGTATTATCATAGTTCTTACTGATGGCAAGCTGGACATCTACCCATATGAACTGAGTGTACAAGAGGTAACACACGCACGCACACACACACTCACACACACACACACACACACACACACACACACACACACACACACACACACACACACACACACACACACACACACACAAATGGGTTAGTGGAAGTTGCTGTAAATGAGGAGCTGGATGAAATTTTAGAACCATATTATGTTGAACGTCATGATGAGCATCCTGTTACATTTTTCCTGAGAATACCAAATGTTCTTTTATGCAGGAAGGATTTGAAGACTCTTGATGTGCTAAGATTTTATGCTATATCATGTCAAAATGTGGGTTGTGAGCGTATAGCACAGTTTGTGAGTGCAGTGAAATCCTTGGGGCTGGGGTTGTGTCAGGAAGGGCATCCGGTTAAAAAAAAAAGAAGAAGCCAAATCAGATATGCAGAGCCATCCTCTGTGGTGGGGACCCCCCCTTGCGAATAAGGGAGTAGCCTAAAGCAGCTTTGATAACAGAGCTGTTTGAAAAAACACACAAATTCACATACTTCTTATACCCTCCTCTCTGTTTTACTCTATTACAAAACTCAACCCAAGAAAAGTTGAAAGGCTCAGTTTGTTCCTTTTGTATCATGTTGCATGAATCAGACAAGCTGCTGCTGGCTGGACAAACAAAACTGTTTGCTGTGAAATCTTAATCGTAATTTAAAATATACAGCATTTGCTGCGGCTGAGCTGTAACAATAAAAAACACTACTTTGATGTTTTATAAGTCACATGCCGACATGGATTCACTGTATGTCTGTAGAATCATGGCTCAAGTTTTCCTCTTGTGATTCCCAGGCTATGAAAGCCAGAGAGTTTGGAGCCAGGGTGTACTGTATCGGGGTCATGGACTTTGACCATAGCCAGGTAGGTGGGGGGGGCTTCATTTTCTACCTCTTGCATACAGTACTGGGAAAAGAAAACACTCTCAAGGCCTTGATACTGTTGCCGATAGTGGGCTGTTGTTTCTGGCCCAGATTTATCGACACACCTCGACCCCTTTTGCTTATCTGTTCGTGTCAATCCAAAAACCTCCAAAGGGCTGAACAGCAAGCAGCTGGCAGGGATTTGTAGTCTGTGGTTCATGCTACATTTGTTCCTGTAAAAGAAACAAAAACACTGAATACATTTTCTCAGGCAGCTTATGTGAAGTTATTATTTGCTGGGATAGGCTGTGATTTCTTCCTGTGCAAGTACTGAGTGGGTGAAAGAGACGATTGTGGTAAAAAGAAAAAGCAGGAAATCTTATGTAGCCGCAAACTCTTCTGCTGACTGCAGTGACTGTAAGCAATACAAAGGGGGGAGGAAAGCTGTTGTTCTGTTGTGGGTTTTTTCGTGCTAATAAGATTTACAGTCCAATGCAAACACTATAATTACATTTGCTGAGAATCATAAAATGATCTAAACAATATTTCAATGATTGTGGCATCTATTGCTGAACATCCCCAGCCCTCTGTATTTCTGGTTGATGTTTCAGCAGTCTGAATGACATTATTAATTTGTGTAACATGAACTAATACATATTTAAAGTGCTTAAGTTTACATAACATATGATCTGTAATGTCTTCAGCAGTCAGAGGGCATGGCAGATTTTCTGCCCGCTGACTGACCGACGATGATCTGTGGTCTAAAGGAGGAAGTAATTACATCATTCTCTAATTAAATAAGGCCAGGCAAACTTCCTGTCCTGCAATCGTTAAAGCAGCAGATGAAAGCTTCAGCCAGCTTCCCAAAGCTTTAATCTCCTAGTAGCAGACTTTGCCTCCCTAAATGCTCAAGCACAAGCCAAAAACCTCCCTGAGAAGCAGAAAGACATGAGAACAGAAATTTGAAATGCTTTTTGTATCAGTAATCTTTTGTTGTTTCCACTTTGGCCACAGCTTGCTGAAATAGCGGACGGCAGAGAGCAAGTCTTTCCAGTTGTGTCCGGCTTTCATGCTCTCAAAGACATGGTGAACTCGGTGAGGTCACGCTCCATGCAGCGACATGCAGTAACGTTCACGTGCAGACTGTGGCATGGCGAGCTTATGCAGAGTCCTGTATCTCTGTATCTCACAGGTCCTGAAGAAAACCTGCTCTGAGGTTTTCACAATTGAGCCGCGGAGTGTTTGTGTGAATGGTAAGTTTAATCAAAGTGGTCTTAATGTCTTAAAACTTCATGTAATTTTGTCATGTAATTTTGAATAGGTGTTTGTGGTTTCGTAATGATGAAACCCAATGAGTTTGTTATTTTTGTCCTAATATATAGAGTTCCATATGGAATATATATATATGAGAATATTATATATATATATATATATATATATATATATATATATATATATATATATATATATATATATATATATATATATATATATATATATATATATATATATATATATATATATATATATATATATATATATATATATATATATATATATATATATATATATATATATATATATATATATATATATATATATATATATATATATATATATATATATATATATATATATACATATGGAATCACAAAGGAAAAATAAGTCTACAACAGTAGGATCTTTAATCTTACATTACTTAACAACCTCAGTTAAAAATGATAGTCCAGAGAGCATGAAGGTAAGAAGCTGTTGACCCAGTAAAGGACCCACTGCGGGTCACAGCACATGTAGACCGAAGGGTGGCCCGTGGCGTACCATGCAACAGACAAGCTTCTGAATGAATCCTTTTATATCACATCAGTGGTTTGGTGCAGGTGCTTACTAGGATGCGCTATGGGAAGAAGGCAAGCTGAAGGAGACAGTGTGATGCTTTGGGCAATGTTCTGTGTGGAAACCTTTGGTTCAGCCATACATGTAGATGTTACTTTCACATGTAGAACCTAGCTAAGCATTGTTGCAGGCTCTTGCCTCTTTCAGCAGGATAATGTGCCCAACCACAAAGCAAAACTGGTTCAAGAATGGTTTAAGGAGAACAACAATGAGTTTAGGTGTTGACTTGGCCTCCAAATTCCCAAGATCTCAACCCATTCGAGCAATCTGTGCTGGACAAACAAGTCTGATCCATGAAGCCTTCCCTCGAAACATACAGGACTTAAAGGATCTGCTGCTAACATCTCCATGCCAGATACTACAGCACACTTTCAGAGATTGGCATCTATGGCTCAACAGGTCAAGACTGTTTTTGCAGCAAAAGGGCGACCATCAGATTGTTAGGCAGGTGGTTGTAATGTTAAGCCTGATGGGTGTATATATAAGCTGGGAGCTAGGTAAACAACAAGGCACAGGAGGGAGCAGAAAAGCAGGGAGCCGACAGTCACAAAGGAGGGAAAAGAAGCAAGAGTACAACTAGAATGAGACACAAGAGAAAACTATCTTTTAAAGTGAAATGGGAAATAACCAAAAGGCAAAATCATTGAAGGACAGAAAGAACAAAAAACAAGAAGAGGGAGGACAAAAAGCATTGCAGCATAGACAGCACAGAGGGAGGCAAAACAGGGAAACACTGAAGGAACTCAGCAGGCATTAAAAACACACAAATACTCAGAAAATCAGGCACCTCTACTATGAAGCAACTACAACATACCCAGGATCTTTTTCCATATCTGGAGTCACTCACCTCATCAGTAGTCCTGCTAAGCAGTCACAAAAATGTGTTTATCACATTTAACTAATTTCACCAATCACAAACATGGACAGGTCTGCTTGCAACACCAATATCACCGATTTTTAAAAAAAATATTATTAATGGAGAATTATTTTGTCAGTAGGTACTGGATAAAAGCATATCTTGGTAAGAAGTGAATTTCCTTCAATGTCAACCTGGATAATAACAAATCCAACTTAGTGTTAGTGGTAGTACAGGCCTTTGGAACCAGAACTGAACAAAATAACAAAATCTTAAGGAAAATATTCCAAGAATAATAATGAAATCAGAAGACTCAACAAAGAAATCCAGGACCCAGGATGTGGCTGAAAGCATCGCCTCCCAGAGTCACTTTACTTTGATCACAATGTTTCATGTTTAATAATTATTGTTTTTCTTTGCTGCCATTCAAGTGAACTGTCAGAGTAATGTGATCTACCTGATGTTTCCCAGAGTCTTTCAACGTGGTCCTGAGGGGAAGCGGCTTCAGCGGATCCAAAAGGATGGACAATGTACTCTGTTCCCTCACCATCAATCAAGTGACCCACAGTCAGTAAAGTACACACACTTATGATTCACACACCTGATGCATAGATAGCATTTAGATGCCAATGCTAAGGATTCAGTCTTTGCATTGGTAAAGAAGTGGAACAGTATCACAGGTTCACTGCACACTGATACTGTAAGGCACTCGAGGATTAAAGTGAAATTCTGAAGTGAAAATGTGGTACAGTGTGCAGATCTCTGGGCGCTGCAGTGGAAAATCAGAGTCATGACGTCCAGAAGCAAACAGTGGCTGCTATTTATTGACTTCAGCCGGAGAACAGAGGAGATATTATGAGAGCAGAGTGCTTGTGAGCAGAGGGAGGGACGAGGGGGGAGATGATCTGTCTCATTAGTCCATTAACAGATCAATGCCACAGGGTGGAGTTACTGAGAGAATATAAGAGGGTTATCTGGATCTCTTGTGTTTACTTCTTTTTGCAGTCAAATTACAAATTTAAAATTGAATTTATCCAGTCAGTATGTCACGGAAAACAGCCAAACAGCTTAATGCTTCTTCTGTTTGTAACGTCTCTCAACTCTCTGTGTACATACCAAAGAAGTTGCAGAATAGCATTAAGGTTAATTAATTTTTTTCTAATTTGCCATATGTAAAATTAAATGATGAATTAAATGATGTGCCTCTACAAGAAACCAAAGCAGCTAATTGAAGTAGAAAAGTACGGACCTTTTTCCTCCACCTGTGTGGGCTTGCAGAGTTCATCTTTGCCTCCTCTTCCTTTCAGCTGAAAAGCCAACAGTAGTGAAAGATGGGTATCTGCTCTGTCCAGCCGTTCGTCTACAAGAGGTCGGACAGTAAGTCAACACACACGCAAGCACAAACACAGAATGTGTGTAACAAAAACCGGAGCCTATTGGTGCTTATTTGCCTGCAAGAGACCTTAATGAGTTACATCGTTAGGTTGCGCTGCCACTCTTATTTGCAGACAGTGTACAAGCTGGTTGAAGACACTCGAAACCTGTAATTGCCTTAAAAAGACAAGAAAGAAAAATCCTTCTCTGAGTGTTGTTCAGTATGATGTGTACCTCGGAGTTTCCCTGAAAGTAGCTTGATTTTGGCTTTTAATTCAAAAGAAGTGAAACTGTCATCAAAAGTGCCACATCAGGAAAATAATTTAAGAGGGAACTGGGAGGATTTTTTGGTTTCTTTATTAGATTTATTTATATTTTTTTCTGGTTATTTACAATTTAAATATACTGAGGCTTTTCAGGCAGTTTTTCCTGCACTTATCTCTGTGTGTGTCGCAGCCGACTGCAGAGGCCCAAATACAGGATGCAGAGGCACAGAAAATAAACAAATACTGAATCTTTAAGAGAAACACTGAGTTGGAAGGGTAAGAAAAGACTAAACAGGATTCCAAAAATAGGGCATGAGAGGCAGAGGGAAGAGAAGGTTGGCAGGCAGATCATCTGATAACTGACGAGGGGAAAGGCAAGACCACACACACACACAGCAGATTAAAGAAAAGATGAATGACACTGAAGACTGAATGTAACAATGAAAGCAAGGATATCTTAAGAAATAAAAAAAACCCACTGGGGAAGAAGGAAAATCAACACATACAAACACCATAGTGTGACATCACAGAGAGTGGGTAGAGCTAAAATGTTCAATAGAAGGCAAAGGGGGCTAAAATAACCTGTTTCAGGTATATGATGAACTATGAGGCAGCACAAAAGGTCCTGTATTAGGTAAATGAGAATTATTTTGTACTTTGAAACATGCAAAGCTATGATGTAGAAAAGTCCCAGGATTATAAATATGGTTCTAGAGATGAATGTAATAGGTTCACTTTAGGTGTGGCAACATTTTCAAAAGCTGATGCATAAAGCCACTCATTATGAACACTAACATGTGTTCATAAATGTGTGTATGTCAACTCAAGGCACTTTAAATGGTAAGAACAAGACTTATAGTACATCCTTAATTTTTGCATTCATTTAATTAATTTAATTAAAAGGGGTAAGTAGCAGTCAGGTGATAGTCAAATGTACTTGATTAACTGATTATTAGTAAGTCTGACCACCTCTAGAAGTTCTGCAAGTTTGCTAGTCTGAAGGTGTGTGTCAACACAAAGGCCAAAATCTTGAGAGGAGTGGATGTCCCAGCATATTCACCCCAATGTCAGACAATATGCAATAATGACAGCTCAGTTAGAAAAAGACTAAGTGATTGGGGCTCATTGCCAGGAGACATGCCTTTTGTCTACAATAACAACATGCCAGCTCTGCTTAGGTTAGCAAAGCTGCACCTGAACAAATCACAAGACTTCTGGAAGAATGTGTTTTGGACAGACGAGACCAAAGTGGAGATGTTTGGCTGTAATGCGCAGCACCACGTCTGGCGAAAATCAAACACAGCACATCAGCACAAACACCTCTTACTCACTGTCAAGCAAGGATAGTGGTGGAGGAGTGATGATTTGGGCACTGGACCATGGCATCTTGCAGTCACTGAGTCAACCATTAACTCCTCGTTATACCAAAACATTCCAGAGTCAACTGTAAAGCCATGTGTCCAAGAACTAAAGCTCGGCTGAAATTGGGTCAATGATCGCAAGCAAAGCAGCAAAAGAAAAAAATCAAGGTGTTCAGACTTGAGTGACATGCTGTGTTGGGACCTTAAGGGGACTGTGCATAAACAAATACCCCCAAAACTTTAAATGAAGCAATGTTGTAAAGAAGTGTGGGCCAGAATTCCTCCACAACAATGTTAGAGACTGATAAAGTTATACAGATAAGAATTTGTCATTGCTGTTAAAAGTGGTTGTACAAATGTTTGTTGTCTAAAGAATCACGACACATACTTAGTGTTTTACAAGACTGTAGTTCATCAGCATTTCTTCATCTGACTGACAGTGAGATTTGTTCTCTGAAAATGCAAACAGGCACAATGTTTACAGTAAAACTGTGTCAAAGTGTTGGATGAACAGAAGCCAGGCTGACCAGCGTGGCATTTAAAGAGTGAGTGAAGGTTGATTTGACTTACACACTTCAAACAGCCAATCCCTGCCTCTCTCTGCTTCTCCTCCTCAGCCCTCACAGCTGGAAAAGTCTCAGTTGCGTTGAACATGAAGTTAAAAAAGCATTTGCAAAAGCAAACAACCTTTAGAAATAAGGAAGTCTGGTCAAAACTTGATAAGAATATGAATGGTGGTGACTGCCTATTGCATTAACTCATGGTTCTTAATAATAATTTCATAGTTTGTCATTTAATTTACAACCGACTTTCCATCTTTGGTGAATTTAATCAGCCCCTTGACACTATACTTATATCTAAGTCAATGCATTTACATGCTCCATTTGAGACTACCCCACATGTTTTACTTTGATTCTAACTGTAAAAGTGTCAATATCACACTGAGCTCTGACCAGGGGCTAGATCTGATTCTCATGATGTGTTCTGTGATTCTGTTTATTTACAGATCAGTTGAAGTGCTGGTCAGCTTAAACCAAGGAAAGTCCTACATCTACAGTCCCATGAGCATCTATGCCACAACATGTGTGAGTAACATTATTTCTGTATAAGATGAACAGTTTTGAAGGAGTTACCTGCATGTATAATGTCACACTGCCCTCTGTTATTTAATTTAGATACAACATTTTTTTTGCGTGGGTACAGGAGAGCATACTGACGTAACTGTGATAGATTACAGAATAAGATCAAATAATGTTGTGTTGTGTGTTTTCTGCAGTCAGATGGGACCTGGGTGCTCTGGTTCCTGTTGGCTTTGTTGCTTTTGCTGGGCCTGGGTTTGCTCTGGTGGTTCTGGCCTCTCTGCTGCACCGTGGTGAGCTTTGTCCATGTGCATTTTTGTACAATGAAACTCATTTTGGAGGCAGTCGTTTTCTTTATAAAAATAAAGAAATACAGAAGGAGATAGGAACTAGTAAATCTAAAGAGGTGTTTGAGTCAGATACTGCAATTATGAATTGTTGTGGAATTGAATGTCCAATGAATGTAAAGTGAAAGGTACCAGTTTGAAAAGGGGCCGTGTGCACTATTAACATAAATGTTATTATTTGGTGCACTGAATAAGCTTAAAGCTCATTCGCATCTGCAGATCACAGCAATGAGATGTCGCATAAAGAGTAAATCACAAAACACACGAGACATCCGCACGGCCATAAGCACCAAACACAAATAAACAGACATCACTGTTAACGAGTCTGCAAATCTTTCAGCAGATACTTCAGTCTGCTTTCTGTAAAAGATATATTTCATTATTGTTGTGTATAATATTTTTGTTTCGTTTCTCGCAGGTCATCAGAGACCCCCCTCCCTCTCGCCCCCCTCCTCCACCCCCTGTGATTGTGAGTACTCCACTGCCTGTTTTTTTTAAAGCCATATTTTCTTTTTCCAAGGACTTCATATCACTGAAGAGACACTTTGATTTTTTACCACCCGCTGCCTTTTTGGCAGTAAAAGCAGCGAGAAAATCCAATTTTGGGCAAATACAGAAGGAGCGTAGGTGGAGCTGGGGAGAAGGAGTCGACAGAAGTGGTTTGGTGGCAGATTTTATTCATCGAGCATGAGTCAGAAGGCAAAGTTCTCTCATTGTAAAATAAATAAATTAAAAAATGCAGTTATGTTTTTGCATGACAAATGTCCCACCACTGCAGCTGAACCTTTGGTGTAAATCACTGGATCTATAGATTATAGACTGGTCAGCAACACAAAACCTTTCTCTCTGTTTTTAATTGCTTGATTTTAAAAAAAAAATGGAAGTGCTTATTACAACAAAGCTTTTATGCTTATTACATAAAAGTCTTTAGGCTCTTAGTGGATAAGCGTCTACTGACTATCATCTATGTTTCCAATCATGGTGGCATAAACGTTTTCCTGTGTGAATTTTGCGAGAAAATGTATCATGCGGGTATATTTAAGTCCAAATTGGGAGTTATTATCAAAAAAAATTATATTATCTCATATGTACTCAAAATTTCAAGTAATTTTCTCAAACGTCTGAGTAATTTTAAGTTATTAGGTCTACATTTCAAAATACTAACAGAAAATTTTGTCTCATGGTCGGCAGTTTTTTTCAGTGGCTACACTGTCGCTCTTTAGCTCAATATAAACTATTTAGCAAAGGAACATTTTAGAATAGTATTATATAATTTTGTATTTTGAATATAATAAAACTTTATTCAAATATTTTTTTTTAAAAAAAACCTTGTATTTAAGGAGCCAGAAGAAGACCCTTTGCCCAAACACAGGTGGCCTACAGTGGATGCTTCATACTACGGCGGCAGGGGTGCTGGAGGAATCAAACGCATGGAGGTAAATTTTCAAGAAAAAAGGGTTTTACTGCTAAGCGTTTGTTGTTGATTTACTAATGTTGCTATAGTGAAGATGCAGTAATGTTAGCTGTCTCAGTCAGTTGTGCCCACATGTTGCAGGTGCGCTGGGGCCAGAAGGGGTCCACAGAGGAGGGATCGCGGCTAGAGAAGGCCAGAAATGCTGTGGTCACTATGCCAGAGGAAGTGGAGGAGCCCATCATTCCTCGACCCCCACCAAGGCCTCCTCCGGTCTACAACCCCTCATTGCACTCCAAATGGTACACCCCCATCAAGGTGAGATAACTATCTCTTTAATATTTAGGTCCTTTGTAAGTTGCTTGTTTTGTTTGCTTATTTGTAATGTTTTTGACTGACTTTACCTTCAGGGACGTATAGATGCGCTGCTGGCGTTACTGAGAAGACAATATGACAGAGTGGCAATCATGAGGCCGACACCTCAGGACAAGGCAAGAAATATCAGCAGCATTTCCTTGAAAAAGTATAAAAAGCAATATTTAAAAAGCTTACGAGAAACACTGCTATCAATTCAGCATGTTATCATATAAAAAAGTCTCATTACATCCAGCTGGACTGTCACCAGTCTGTGAGTTTTCGCCAAAAATATTCAACCATCAAATTGGTTAGATCAGTGATCCACCCTCTTGATCCCCCAGTGATTTGATTAGATAACAGTTAATAATAATATAGTGCCAATCTTGCTGGTTTTGTTATGTGCACAACAGATAGATAACAGCTTGCTGTATCAACTCGCTTGTTATAAATAACAGTTTAAATGCCAACGCCTCCAGAGTGTGTCATGAAACACAGCGCACATGAGCTACATGAGCAAATGGTTTAGTTTAAGTCTTATTTTGAGACTTCCTGTGGATTTACTGTATCGTTCCTCCGTCAGCTGAGCTGCTGGGAGAGCTAGAAGCAAATTGGGCAGTTTCATCATAAATTTTGGGGGCTTTGAATTCACGCTTTTAAAAACCTTTCAAGGGGCTTAGAGCTTAATAATGGATGTGTTATAAAAGGTTTATTGTAGAGTATTCCACTTTATTTTAAAGCACTTTTCTGCCTTTAGTGGTGCATCAAGGCTTGGGTGGGATAAATAAGTTGTACTTTTTTATAGCATGTTGAATTTAAAATCCCTTTACATTCCCAGTTGACTGCAGTTAAATGTCTAAATTGGACTATGGCGTGTCTCCTTTGTTGTCTCCAGGGCCGCTGCATCAACTTCACCAGAGTTCAGAGTCACTGATGTTCAAACACGAGGCTCAGTTTTCCCGTTTTCATGCCAGTTTTGCCAAAGATGACGAACATGTGCGATCCAACATGAAGAATTACTGTGTATTGTAAATAAACCTCTTTATTCATAATGTGGTGTCACAGGTTGCTCTCTTTTCACCATGGTAACTTCTGCTGAGCACATAACCGGGTCAGGAGCAGGTTATGTTCCAAGTTTTGGTTAAAAATCGACTGGAAGTGCTACGTTTCAATAAAAGTTTTTATTTACATTATGCTTACATTAAGTCTGATATAGAGGCTCTGCTAAAGAAATTCTGTATGTATGCAACCTGCTGAGCCTCATTTCACAAACAGCTCCAAATGAAGCACAACAGCACAAGCTGTGTGCCTCACATTGTCACCAGAATTTGTATTCGGCTGCAGAAAATGTTTTTTAAAGTTTTGTCCTTATGTGCTGCAAGGTGTTCGTACAACACTAAAATTAAGCTTCTGAAACACAAATTAGGAAAGTTGATTAACCCTACATTTATAGGCTGTAAGAATACCCAAATTAAAGGGGTCTCCATGCCTCCTGTAATATTTAAATATCCAGCCATTTTGGGTTGCAGGAGCATGTCCTAGCTGTCATATGGCTAGCGGCAGAGTGAAGTAGCCAGTCTGTCGGAGGGCTAACACAGACAGTAAGTCATTCATACCACCATTTCAAACTGCATGCATGTCTTTGTACTGTGGGAGGAAGCTGGGGGGGGTTCCCACACAAGCACATGGTGTAATTAAATTACATATCTCTCTGCTACGAGGCAACACTGCTAACTACTGTACCACCACACCATCCCATGTTTACATGTATGAATAGTAAAAAGAAATATATTGAACTAATATACTTGTTTTACACAACTTGTGATAGTCAAAATCACCAGATTAATGATTTTTGCAGCATTGCACTTGCTTTACTTGCAGATGCAGTCCTGTTTTATTTAGTTCTTCTAATAATCTTTATACGCCTGCTCACTCTTGTTCTGATGATGTCCTGGTTGGACTACGTGGTGCTCAGCTGATCTATTTTATCCGGGTGAACAGTCAAAGATGCATCAGCAGCCTCTTAGAGCTCCTGTAGAGCCCAAAGCTGAAAGCCTGGGTCAAGAAAAAGAGCACACTGTTCTCATGATTCTTTTATTTGAAAGAAAATAGATAATTCTCTTTACACAAAGACCTTCAGTACAAGTACCCTGACTGATGACACAAAAAAGTAGCATATATGACAAATAAAATGACATAAAACGCAGCACTCACAACTGGATTTCAAAAAACCACATCGCACACCACACACACATCAACACAGCTGAGATGAGAAGAATAAAAATCCTGTTTCTGTACACACACACACACACACACATGCATCACTTTGCACTCATAATAGTGTTTTGTTTTTTTTTATGTAAACTGGTGTTTGATAGCTTAACAACACAAAACCAGCCAAAAAACAAGAAGCTCCTGGCAGAACATCAAATAAAGTACATTTAAAAAACAACAACAAAAAAAAAAATTTCAGCCTTCTGATACAAAATACGACTTAATAGTATAGCATAGAAAGTTGCCTATATTACACAAGAACACAATGAAATGCATTTTGATGTAGTCTGCATGGTTATTATGTTGCTGTCACTTACACAGTTTTGCATCACCACCAGAGTCAAAGTGTGCACATCACAAAATGCTTAGCACTGAATAACACGTGGTTGATAAAAGCACTGTGTCAATGCACGATGGAATAATGTTGCTGATGTTCTGCCTCGTATTATGCGCTTCCATTACACAAAAATATCAAATGACAGTGCAAAGTGGGAGCTAATGGAGTGGATGTGGTGCAGGATCTGCTCGAGGTGTTAGCATTAAAACTGAGGCATCCAACAAGACAACAAGCAGCAATACCACTTTTAAAAGCAGCTGTTAGCCTGTTATTTATAACGCAAATCGATGCAAGTCAGTCCTTCCTTTGAGATTTCAAATCTCTGTGGTCCTCAGCAAGGATATCTGCAGGCAAGGCGCGTTAATGTAGCTTTGAAACTCATTTAGATTCATGATGATTTCGTTTAGAGATGAAACCTTCCCTTCAGCGTACAAGTCCTTCCATAATATGAGGCCAGTGTGGCAACCGCTGGAGGTATAAACCCAGTCCGCAGACCTCTGGCCAGTCTATTCTCTGAGCGCCTTGGACAGAGCTGATTTTGTAGAAGCAGCACAGCTGATCCAGGCTCTTCTTGAGAATCATTAGCTTCATAAATGATTTAAATCCATGAAGACTTGTTGGAAAACAGGTTACAATAATAACATAAAATGGGCTTCTTTGGCACTGGATGAATTTTATGGAATGAATTCTGTGGAGTGCTCCTTGTGATCTCAAAGCCCAGATACAGTAATTCAGGCAGGATGTGGTCCCAGCTTGTTTTAAGTCCAACATCTTAACTGTGGCCATAAGAATCTTCTGTGTCCATATTATAAAATGGAGAAACCTGTAGCTTAAAACACCTGATTCATTTACAGTCTTTAAAGCAGAGAGCCCTGGCCTTAGGTCCGATTCTCTCGATGGAGAAGTGAAGATCTAAAAGACACGAGATAAGCAACCAGTGTTATTACACTCAAAAATTGCCTTTTTCTTTTTCTTTATTTTGCATTAATGCAAGGTTTGGGATTTGCGGGTGTGTGCACATGTGTCCACACCTACCGAAGTGACCTACGACTGTCTTTCTCCATGTTGTTCTCTGGTCCTTCGCTCTCATATGAAGCCAGATGCAGCTCTGCAACAATAAGACAAACAATAAGGGCTTTGTTTGTTTCCTAAAACTGACAAACTATACCAAACATTTTTATGATTTACACCTGAAAATGCATTGGAGACTGAATACTGACCGTCTTCAGTGAAAATGGGTGTTGTGACAAGGTACTGAAGGATTCGCCGGTCTCTGTCGAACGGACAAACAACCTGACGCCAAACCAGGAACTCGCTCACCTGTTTTGCAAGCTCCCAGAGTTTCTGTGGAGACAGATTGTACAATAGATTATAAAGGGCAGATGAAAGAAAAGCATCATGAAGGAAAATGCATTGCTCTTTTTAACCACAAGGGGGAGTCACAACATCACATGTAAAAGCCTGAACTTGTACTGCTACAAATCTGACCGTTTTTAATCATTTAAACAACATCATCTTCTGAAGTGTGTCCTAACCTCAAAGTTTATGTGTCCATTGGGCAGCCTGCTGGCACAGCCTTCATTCAGGAAGTAGATGTCTTTAATGAGGAGACTGAAGAAAGGAATCACAATCTGGAGGAGAAAGACACCAGCTCATTTACGTACACATTCACCACTTGGAGCTTTTTATTTTCAGAGTAAATCCTGCGTGCGCTCTCACCTTCTCCTGGCTGCTGTGTGCAGTCTCAGACCTCTGGTTAGCACCGCGGAGCGCAGTGCGGTAGTTACTGAAGTTACTGGATGGGTCCATCTGGTGCTGAATGAGAGCACACAAAAGAGACGGCCATCAAACACAAATCCGTGTGGGCATGCTTAAAGTTTGCACAAGCTGAGGGTTCGAAATTCTGAGCAACTTAAAATCTTCAGTTTACATTACATGTATACAGGATTCACTGCTGCATGCCAATCATCCTTACCTCCAGAATTTCAAACTTGTCCGTGTTGACTTTATTCCAGGTTTTCTTCAGTCTGGCGACAGGACTCATATTCATCCCAGCTGGACACAGAGAAAGGGTGGGTAAATGCAGAGCACTTACAGGGTCAGATCGAGCCAACGAGCTGTATGTGTGCCGCCAAATACTCACTGATGATGGCCATGAGAGAGTTGAAGTTTCCAATGTTGAAACACTCCTGAGCAACGTCGATGAAGAACTCTATGATCCGTGCTCTGTGTTTCTTCTTCATCGGCTTAAATGAGAGAACAAAAAGAGCAAGTCAGTACAAATTCACTATATGTACAAAATTATCCACCTTTGGAGTGTAGTAAGAATAGAAGAGTAGTTTGTAGTTCAGCTGTGCATTCAAAGGTGTTCTTTGGTCCAAAACGAATCGCAACAACTTACCATACAGATCTCAGTGGCCACTAGATAACTCAGTCTGTTGAACCAGCTGACGTAAGCTTCCAGGTTGCTAGTTTTACGTTTCCGAAAGAAACCCTGAAACACAAATTATGCCATCATTAAAACAAAGAACAAGTCTAGATCTGAGTGCATTTCATTATTTTTGAAAGAAGTTAAACATTTAAAAAACGTGTAAGGATGCAGCCTTCAGCCTTTTAACAAGAAAAATTTACACTGTCTATCAGACGTGAGTCACAGAAGGGACCATTTCGAAATTAAATTAGATCTTAGAACTTAGATCTCTTTCATTTTATGGACCCCTAAAGCTCTGACGCCTTCATGAATTCCATCACTCGAGTTCAAATGTGAACTTACATTAAATTAGATCTGGACTACTTTTAGCTCATCATTTATCATTTTTAGCTAGCAAACGGTCCCAGGCATTTAACCAAAGCTATTGGCATGATTAACATTTGCATTTTATCAATTTCTGTAACGGAAAATTTCAACACTTTATCCACAGCATTAACCAACAATCTTTTATACAAGATTTTACCAACTATTTAAGTTTACATTTGGCTAGTAATTTCTACCTTTTAGCATAATCTTAGCTAGCTATTTCAACTGTTTATCTATTATCTTTAGCTAATAATTCAACTCATAAGCTAAGCTACTTATACTACCATAGCTAAGCTAGTTATACTGCCATAGCTAATTTCCAGCTTTTTCCATACTTCTAAAGTAATAGTTTACTATACAGGCGTTTTTCTTTTACTGACAATGTTTATGTTTATCCGCAGATAGCCAACAACTTCAACTACGGACAAACTTAACAATCTTTCAAATATGTGTTTTCCATAGATCTTATCTATTTTAATTATCTAATAAAATACCTTTTTTGTTATTGATGCTTCTGCTCGGAGGTAGGTCTGCTCAATTCTTTAATTATGTTTTAATTTCTGCTTTGTTTTACTTTTCTCATATCAGTTAAGCTAATGCTTCCATGTACCTTTTGGCTACTTGTTGGTCTTCTATTAATACTTGTTCCCTGAGATTCAGCATCATCCGCATAATCTTCTTAAGGTTAGCCAATAAATTATTTTATAAATCAAAAATAGAAGGAGACAGACTGCTGCTCCTCTATAATTTCCTTTGCTAATGGATCCTGACAGCCTTCACACCCACACAACCTCTGGACCTGCACACTGAAGCCTGTGACGTGTCTGCTTGTTATTTTCATCTCATTTACATCTACTTTGGTGCCTTTTGTTTTTTTTCTATAAGGACACTCTGTGGTGAACTCGTTTCTCAGAGGCCCTTTTATATAAACAAACATTATAAAAGCTCTGTATAAATAAATTTGACTTGGCCATGATGATGTAATCGCAGAGATTCATGGCTCTATTAAATGCTTACACAACAGCGACAGCCCACTCCACTCCAAACTTCCCCTTCTACACTTCAGGACCCCTTTCGCTGACTCAACTGCTCTTTTATACAAAATGGGTCTTATATAACTGGCACAGCACTGGTTGGAGCACGGCTACAAACAGTGGGTGAGCACTTGTTCTCAGCAGCAGTGATTGAATACGACCCTTCAGCTCACTTACAGGTCACTCAGATTCACTTAGACATATGCAAAAGGACTTTTTCATATTGTGTCTGAGCTATGTTAAAAATAACACTGCACAAATTGTTATCTATCTGCCAGCAGATTCTCTGATGTGGTTTCTAAAGCATATTTACTTCAACTGAAGCAGACCACAAATTACACCCAAAGCAGGCCCAGAATATACTTCAAATCAAAACAATAAAAATTGACTTAAAATAACTGCAATCATCTGCAGTCCTTTGATGCTGATAATTATAAAGAGGTCATGTTACTGTATTTTCAAGCCGTCTTTACACAGTAAAACTGCACGCAGCAAGCCATAGCTGTTAGATCTATCTGCTAATTGCGACTGGAATGAGATTCATTTATAGGATTTTGCACAAGCTCCCCATGTCTCCAGTTTTATCATGTAAAAGTTCAAAAGAAAAAAGCAAATAAAGAAATGAAAAGTAAACCTGAGCCTGCAAGTTCCCGAGTGAAAAGATGTGAAATTTTGTGAGCTGCTTGTCCAAAACTCGATCTAAAAGGCTGGAGGTAGAGCTAAGCAAAGCGTTTTTTCATTCAAACTCAATTGTACCTTATGGTTCTCCAGAGGATCCTTCATGGCAAATGTCTGGATGAACTCCTCAGGACCAATAAAACTCAGTCGGTCCTGAGGGCAGAAAACAGACCATAAAAACAATTAGGACAATGACAACAGCGTAAGACAGACAATCATAAAAGCTCGTTAATATAATCTCCAGATGTGCTTTGAAGGACTGAAAACAATTTCTCTCTACATAATACAATAATAAGCACAGCCACCTAAGTTTTAACGCCAACTTCCTACCAGTTCAATGTGTGTAAGCTGCTGGGCGAGGACGAAGGGATCGTCGCACAAGCTCAGTACGTCGCTCCGCTGAGCCGATGCTTGCTTGCTCTTCAAGGAAGCGGGACGCTCCATCGCCGCCGCATTGAGCGCAGCCACAGCCTCCTCGTATTGGCCGAGGGCAGAGAGGCGTTTAATAAGACGCTGGGTCATCTGCTGCATGGCTCGCCAAGAGTACTGCAGCGTGACACAGACAGCACAAATATTGAAAACTAAGACAGGGAGGTGAGAATCCACTAGAGATATTTATGTTGAATTATTTCAAATTCATTGCATGATTAGTTTTAACTACAGGAGCTATGAACGCTAACCTCGTCCCCTCGGGCCACGTGATGAGTCATGTCTTTAAGGCAGCGCATCATCCTCTCGTCCCTGAAGTCGTATGGAAACGTCTCAGTCCACTCGGTCAGCAGCTGCACCAGCTTAGGGGCCACCTCACGGAAACGAATCTGAAAACCATCAGATGGCCCACTAAGTGACACTCAGCCAGACATGATTTGATTTATCTTATGAGTAAATCTCTCTCTGGTCAATAATCTAAATGGCATGGCCGACATATCCTTTAAAACACACAAGAGTAGCCACAGCTCGCTGTTTTTCTAAGAACATATTCTGCCATTACTTATTTTATCTTTGCAGTTTCTGTTTTCGAGTGTTCCCTTGCCTGGATTTTATTTGCTTGAGAAAAAAAAAGAAAGAGAGCGCAGATAAATACTTTCTCTCAGAAAGAAGCATGTGGGTGAGAGAGCTTGTGGATTTTATAGTGGGTGGAAGGTTGTGTGGGAGCAGAGAGTGAGTGTGACGAGAAGAGAAGCAAATTATAGCCCTGTGTGTGTGTGTGTGTTTGTGTGTTGCCAGCCCACCTTATCCAGCAGGGCATCTCCGGACCGCTGCTGCTCCACACACAGGTGACAAACCCTCGTCATAAGCTCGTAGGGGGGCAGGAAGAGGCGTGAACTCAGCAGGAAAGTGAACACATATGACCTCTGATGAGGAGGAAAGAACAAGAAGAGAAAGGTCAACACAACCAGGGCAGCCGACCTCTTTTCTCAGACTCAACTCATCTATTCTAGACCACTCCGTTTCTCACAAAAAGACCATGTTTACTGTAACGTACGTCTGGGTAGTAGTCCACTGTGGGAACCAGGTGCTGGATCAGAGCCTCGAGAGATGCAGACACCAAGCTATTGTCATGGTAACACATCTCCCCGTAGCTGGTGGTGACGCCGTGTCCGTAAAGCCGAGCTTTCGCCGCTGCTACGTTGTTGTTGTTACGACAGGACTGGTCGCTGCTGCTGCCGCTGCTGCCGCTCGTGTGGCGATGTGCGCGGCCTGGACAGGAAGTGCTGTGCTGGCGAGGGCTGTGAGGCTGCGGCGAGGAGTATGGGTTCTCAGACAGAGCGCAGCTGGTATAATGATGCTCCCTCACGTTCACAGAGGAGACAGAGGCGCTCCGATAAGCCCCGCTGTGAGGCTGAGGTATGTCGTAGGGGTTCTCTCCAACCGAGTAGGCGCCGCTATAGATGTTCTCCCTCGCAGGTTTCGGGACAGTGCTGCTCCGGTACGGGCTCGTAGGTTGTTGGTGGTTGGCATTGCTGCTGTATGGGACGCAGGAGCTGAACTTTCCAGCATATGGCGTTGTTGGAGGCATGATGACCTTTACAAAACATACAAAGAGTAGGTTAGGGTTGAGAAATAAAGATTAACAGCCTATTTATATGCAGTTTCATACCATGATAATACATTTTCTCAATCAGCTGAGAAATACATGATGGATAACATGCAATCTTGAATATATGTTTTTCACAGTTCATATGAAGACTCATGTTCCAGCCCATTTAAAGATTCCCAATAAACCAGAGACAATAAACAGGCGACAGGGAGGGTTTTTTGTTTTTAAGATAATTTAGATTTGCTTCCTGAAACCTCATTCTAAAGCCAATCTTTCTGGAACTGGGTATGAAATATCCCAGGAAAATTAAGAGATCGTTGCACAGCCTAAACAGGAAAAGGGCAACAATCAGTAGGTTTCCCCGGGTATCTGAAACAGTGGACGGCACAGGAAGAGGCCCAATAAAAATAAAACATTGCCTTTAGTTTGTAGAGACAGAGGCTTTCAGCGTGACACTTTGCATTATTCAAACAAAACCTGACAAGTTATAATACTAGACATGTAGGTGTTGAATGTAGTAGAAGGGCTTCTGTGATTGAATTAAAGCAGATCTTTGTTTTTATTTTCCCTTTCTCCTTACCCTTGCTGCAGTGTCTATGTCCAATCAACCATCAAAAATTCAACTCCACATTGCACAAGCCAGTTTTAAAGAATAATTATGACGCAGTTTCTTTCGTTGATCAGCTAATCCGTGATTTCCCAAAGGTTTCCCAATAATTATGGAACAACAGTTGTCAACAGACCGATCCTTTTATAGTCAACCTGAAGTCACAAAATCGTGACTAGTGTCTCTTGCAGCGTCTTACTGCGTTAGCCTGCCCGTCTCTCTGGGAAGCCGAGTGTTGTGAAAATACGTTTGAGCAACTCCATCATGCAAAGCAAAGACTTAGGGATGTCTGTGAAAGGAATTACACTTAATCACATAATTTTACCCCTCCTCTGTCTATCCTTTCTGGTTCTGAACACAAACATTTCTCCTTTGGAAATTTACAGCTTGGAGAAAGTCATTTGTTGGTGAAAGTTTCTACAAATCAGCTTATACTCAGAACAACAACCTGCCAGATGACACAACAGCAGTGATTTTTCCCCCCTTTGTCTTAATGGTTAATATAATTGGATTTGAGTTGGGTAAGCTGATCCCAGATCACCACCGAGGCGTGCTTTAACTCTGGAGCCATCTTTATCCTGCTACTGTTGTCTGTCTTGGCACCACATGCCAGCATAAGCGAGCCACACACAGTTACATACGAGCAATGCACATATACTGTGCCAGAAACAAAACCCTGCAGGAATCCAGCAGACTTTTGTTTGTCCATCACAGTGCCGACAGAGGAGTGTCTGCCTGAGCCAACATCTTACGCACACACACACCCTTGTCCACAATGGCGCCTAGCCCCACGCCGGTATAATCCAAACACACACACACGCACACACAAACAAATGATGGCTTGAGCGACGCACACACACACACGTATACCACAGTGTTTGGCATGTTGCCAGTGTAAGCCAGTCCAGTGCCAACCCATCTTTTGAACTCTGTGATCTCAGCCTGCTGTTCTTCTTCTAACTTAGTTAGAGATTACAGTGTCTTTACCTTCCTCGAGTTACAACGCAATCTGGAAAAGCATGGCTGCGGTGGTCCAAGTTGAGATAAGAGCGTCCTCTGAGTAATAATTACTCCAGTGTAGATGCCTTTTGTCCTTCTGTTTGCATTGGAAGGTGACCTTGTGCAAAGGGGGAAAACTAAGAAATTCAAAAACAATCCTGTGTTTTTCCACACGGACTTCCTGAAAAGTTGACCCTTTGGATAGTTGTGGTTTCCCCGCTGCTGCACTGCAATTGCACTCTTTCTAAATCATAGGTTGGACTCTCCGTGAATGACTTAATGATGGCATTGGGAGTATAATTTCATATTAAAAGCATTGTTTATATTCTCTTGTTTGTAAACTTTGAAGATTGCAGGCTTATGAAGCAGACTGATGTGGATATAATAATACAGGAAAAAGCAAAAAATGTACAGTGATGTAAGAACATTTTTACCAAGAAAACCACTTTTTGTACTAGATGGTTAAAAATCCTAAAGGCTGCACGTCTGTGCAATTTCTTACCAGCTGGCATCGAAACAAGACTGCAGCGCCCGTTGGCTAAAATGTCATAACCCAGTTCATCAAATGGTTTAAACAAATTGAACTTTTGATGGTGCAGCAGGAAAATCTCATCCACTAATGGATTTACACCAATGAAACGTGCTCACGCTGCATCAACAAGACAAGCCAATTCGGCGGATTTAAAAAGGCCTTCTGTACATGAAAGCTGCCCATGTCTGGCTTTTAATGAATCTGAAGGCGTTGTCAGAATACTTTTTCCTAAAACCATTTAATGTGGTTTTAAAGAGTACACCTAGCAATGCTGTTCCCCACAGGAGGAGGGGGACAGGGCGGGGGAGGAGGTCTTCAACAATAGAGGCATTATCTATCCTGTCATGGCATTAACAACCACACAAAGACCCCCAGGAAGAGATCAGAGCAGATCCTAGCAGATCAGACACACACAGCAGCTTTCACACACTCTGCTCTCCGCTGTCAGGCCATACGACGCCCAGCCTCTGCGTGAGGCGAGCCTGGGATCATTTTTACATCAGTCAAACCAGAAAAGCAGACTTTACTCATTCTTCTCTAAGGTGGCACCTCTTATTATAGCTCTTGTGCAGTAAAGTCACAAATAATAATCTGCCAGGTTTAAACAAGGACAATAGGTGTGACAGACTATTTGTTTATGACTTTAATAAAAGAGCATATCGAAACTCATTTACTAACCTTAGCAGAGATCGCTTTGTTTATACAAAATAAAAGCTACAAGGTACTGACCTCAGAACAGCCTGGACCAACTGCCTGAGTTTAGATGAGACAGGGGGTGTTTGACTCCTGCTTTTTTTTTTTAAACATCTAATAAAATTCGACACCTTAAGCAGCTGGTCAGTAGCAAGAAAACAACACTCACGTTTTCTAAATTAGCACCTTGTCTTCTGCAAAGTTCAGCATGTAGGTTAACACAGTGTGTACCCATAAAAATAGTTTCACGAGAGGAGCAGCGAAGTAAGCTGAAGGCAGAGCCTGCGCCTGATAAGAGGATCCGTAGAACTACATGTGAGAGTGTTAAAATGTCAATGTACTGCAGTGCTATCTTACTTCTACTTTGTACCCAATGTACTTTGACACTAATGAGCTACAACAGACAAGGTGGGTGAGTGAGAGAAGCATGACAGTCTGGAGGAACTCCTGACAGCCGGGATTATCGTTATCAATAATGAGGCCAAAGTTCAGACTGTGCTCATGACACTTATTTGTGGCTTGCGTGTACAAGAGTTAACCTTTTAAAGAGACGTTGTACAATGATGTCACTGGTGATTTGTCGATTTACGTGGGAGGACTAGTAACTTTGCCTCACAACATAATATCATAGAAAAATAAGATGGCTCTCTAATGATTTAATGCTTCTTTTAACTTTTATGATTGAACACCTCAAAAGTCAGCCAACTGAACCTTTTAAAGATTATAAGACTGGACAGATTTACCACATGTTGCTTGCTAATCGCTTCACCATGTGCCAATTATGCTTTCTGCAATGGTACACTAGTTATATATTTAATTATTCTTTTACAGCCACCGAATGAGTCAAGTAAAAGCATGCTGCTGGTGTTAATTGAAAAAAATAAAGCCCCTTTACACCCTGTGGTGCAAAAAAAAAAAAAAAGCAATCATCTCAAACTCCCACCAGGGTAAGTTGAAATAAAATACAAAATGTATTGCTGCAGGCCTCCCCTGCACCAATACATTTGGTGTGAAGAACATTCTACTGCTCCTCCATGTCAGATTTTCATTTTCAAACAGCCCCATAAATGCAGCTTGCCAATGGACCAAGATGCCTTCATGTGTTCTGCGCAGGAAAAAATCCTTAATGTGTTTATGGGGACATAACAAGGACCTAGGACACATCAGAAGTGAAAATCAAGACACATGCAGTGAATTTAAAGGGAGGATATATCTTTTTTTGGGTATGCAATAGATTTTCAAATCCCTTTAGGTAAAAATTCTCTGACACATTGACTTTGCGGGTTTCGCATTAGCAGAAAAAGCCTACCTGATGAAATTCTTTATATCTTTGTCCAGATGTTGTTTTGTTCTGCTTGGCTGTCCAAGCATCAGAAGCTCTAACCTATAATGCTTCAGGATTGCATTCTATATGTACAAGAAAGCCAAGTCATACGTCACCAAAGTACCAACCAAATTGCCACACCAAAGTAGGAGGAAACAGCCGTAGTGTCCAAACAAATGTGGCTCAAGGAAGTGTGCAGGTCAGGGGAGGCCCACAGCTATTGTCAAAACACCAGAGGCTGGGACCCGATGCCTGGTTTAAAAATCTGATAGATAGGCAAACAGAGCCGGACACAAATACCAGACTCAGATCGACAGGAGAGATACGCAGAACAGCGCTCAACCACTTATGAGCCTGTTGTTTTCTTTTATTCCCAAACACAATGGCTTCAGGGATGCACTTTCATACAGATACACACAGCTGTCTCCCGTATCATCTGGTAGGCTAGTACAGTATTAACCTACCTACAGCCAGAAAGGATAAACACTACTACAAAGCTATATTAAACCTAAGCTTGTTTGGGGATGGAGGGGTTGACTACCAGCCTCTGTACAACACACAGATGGCAGCATTAAATTTTAACTTAGAGTAAGTTGACTTTGAGGTAGTTTCAAAGTCTCAAATGTTGCTGTCACCCTTCAGACCGCCTCGGTTAATAATTAAATTAGTTTAACTATTTAATGTGAGATTTATTTAAGCAGCTTCACAAGCTCACAGAATACTGACATTCTTTTAAGTGACCGTGGGTTTGTGTAGAAGTGTGTGGAGGCTTTTTCCTTGGCCAGCAGCACACACATTTTTTCTGTCATTCTTTCTTCTTTTCCCTACAGACACACTCACACAATCTGTTACACACACACACACACACACACACACACACACACACACACACATAAACCGGCCCAGCATGCCTGGTTAGCATTATGGGGTTCAGACTGAGTCATAATACACTAAAAGTAAAAGCTGACTGTGAAAAAGTCATGCTGTGCAAGCATGGTCCCATCGCAGGTGCTGGTGAGTAATGCTCGTTTGAGTCTGACAACCAGCCTAATTATAAACTCCTATGGGTGGCACAATAACAACAACAACAACAACAACAACAACAGGTCGGGAGTGAAACTGGGCGTTTAGAGAGAAAATAGTTCATCAGATATAGATCACTTTCAAAAATTAGGTGAAGTAAATACGCTTTTTTAAAATTAATTTAAAAAAAAAAACTAGGAAACTTTAATCAACTTTTGCGCAATAAAAGGCATTTCAATAACTCAATTATGCCTATGCGAAAGTTATCTATTTACATTTCAATAGCAAAAATAGTTTGATTATCACAAAATGAATAAATAGTAGTGTACCGTTTCTCGAAAAATCCACATAAGCAACACTCCAAACAACTTACCTCTGAAACGGTGCTACTCAGCGTCCAAATACTGTATCTCTGCCAGTAACGGTTGAGAAAATTAAAAGGAAAAAAAGGTTTTCCACGCTACTTCGAGTCTTTCTCACGTCGAGGAGACGCTAAACGTGTAACAAACAGGTAAATCTTTCAGCTGCTGTGAGTCCATGCAGTGCTCTTCTCCATTGTCTGTCTCCGCTCTTGCTTCTTTGAGTATTTGAACAAGCAAAAGCTCGCAATGAGCCACAAAACCAGACGTATTCAAATGACTTCCATAGAGCCGGGAAAACTGACCAATCAACGCAAGGGGGCGGGTGGCGACTAGGCCCAATCACAGAAAAGGAGTCAAAAAATCGAAAATTTCCCAAGTTCTGATTGGCTGACTCCCTCTCCATCTAAGTTCTGTCTTTTCGAGTGAAGCCTGGCAGCGAGTGTTTTTGTTGGAGAGCTGAAATATGGAAGGTATACGGTTTCCGTCGGGAATGTGTTTGTGTGTGTGGCTTTATGCTGGTCTTAGTGACTTAAAACATAAGAGAAAAAATTCCTGAATAGTGTTTTATTTGTGTTTCTGTAGGGCTTATATATTTCATGAATTGGACAGTATGTGTTGCTCAGAGCACTTGGTTTCACTTTTTCCTACCTGCCATATGTTGCCATTTATTTCAGCACTGTAAGGAAATCTGTGTGGAGTGGTCAGAAGGTTTGCTGACATTGGCTCCTGTATTACTAATTCTCTATAGTTTGATACTTTTGATTCTTCATCTGGTATCTTGGAAGCCAAACCAGGGATTTTCCTGCATGGAGGAAAATTTTGGCTCCTCCCTACAGCAAAGGAGAAAAAAAACACTGGCACTGTAACAATATTTTGTTAATTTTATTTTTGTGAACCATAATCAGCATTTTTGTTTATTTAATAGCTGGGTACAATAGGATAATGTGTAAATATTTGTCAAATAAGCTGACATGGACACCTTGTGCATATGATCTGTAACAAGCAGCATTATGTAATCTTTTGCAAAAAAGAAAGAAAAACTGCAAAAGTATGTGGCAATGTGGCTGAGAGGGGGACTTATGAACAATTAATAACAATGTTGATCTCTCGAAAACTTTTGTTAATGATCACTGTCTTTCTGTTTTTGATTAAATATGTTCTTTAAAATGGGATTAGCTCCTATTTTAAACCTTCTCCTGGGATATATGAGCCTATTCTCTGTTTAAAGTGTTCATATCCTTCATTTAAAGGATGTTTTAGTTTCTGTCAGCACTTCACTAAGAGATGAAAGAATTGCCAAACTTGGTTTCAAGGAGCAGAGGTAACCCAAATGTGTTATTTGACTCTATCAGTGGTATTGTCACTCCTGTTCCACCTGCTTTCCCCATTTTCTTCAAAGGAATGTTGCAAACTTTCTTACTTAGCTGATCTGGTCAAATTAGTTGACTTGATAAAAGCATCTTCCTACTGTTGCGACATTTTACCTGAATTCTTGTTCATAGGTCGCTGTGTGCTGTAATCTACATATCACTGGTGTCTGGTCAACTCCCTGCTTATTTTAAGAATGTGGTTATCCACCCAGTTTAAAAACAAACAAACAAACAAGCTTTACCCTTCAATTCTTAGTAGTTGCAAACCAATCTCAAAATGAGTCTTTATTTCCCCCCCTAAGATTTTAAAAAACGTTGTGGTTAAGCAGCTTTCATTCGCTCTATACAAATACATTCCACTGCTCGTTCCACTGAAACACCTTTTTTTAGACATCTTGATGTGAAATGATGCGGAAAAATGTTCTGTTTTAGCGATGCTGGACCTGATCTCTGCCTTTCATACTTTTTACCTTGGAGTGGGTCTCTTCATATCTGTCTGAACAATCCTTTTCTGTGGCTGCTTGTAGGTGCTGCTTTTTAGTCCTCTTCCACTTCTTTTGCTTCTGGTGTGCCACAAGGTTCTGTTTTGGGGACCTTGTTTTTTATGTTATATCTGCTCCCTCTTCAGCACATTCTGAGTCCTTTTAAAGACATTTACATTCAAGAATCTTTCTCCAACTTCATGAAGAGAAAACAGAAATCCTTACTTGTGTCCCTGACAGATTCATTCCACTTTTGCCAAATCTTCTGTCAGGAACCTTGGAGTAGCTTTTGTTTTCACCTTTCACTCTGGATATTCAAGTTTAAAATTTCATTTCTGGTTCACTCTTGCTTTTATCATTTAAGAAATACTGGCAAGTTGATTTCCAGTGCGTCATGCTTTGAAATGGAAATTGTTATTCATGCCTTTATTTCATCACACCTCAGTTATTGTGGTTCATTGTTCGCTTGTCTTAAAAAAAGCTTCCTTGGAACGTCTGCAGGTTTTTCAAAACACTACTGCGAGGCTTCTGACTCAATTTTCTAAGAACTCACATGTCACAATTGCTAATTCAGGTTCACTTGGTTCCCATTTACTTGAGAGTCCATTTTAAGTTTCTGGTTTTTAGCTATTAGAGCTTCGCATGGACAAGCACCAGCATGCATCAGTGAAGTTATACATTTATACATCCTTAGCAGGTCCCTGAGGTCATGGTGATCATGGCCTGCTGGCTGTGCAAGATACAAGGACAGAGTACATGTCAAAGTTTACAATCACTCAGTGATCACTTTTCAAAATCACCTAAAAACTCATCTTTGTAAACTCGCTTTTGGGTAACTTTTGTTCTTATGTTCTAGCATTTTTGTTCTGAAGAACCTTGTGATATTTATCTTCAAACGTTCTATATAAATGAAAATGACATTACTTGCTTTACTTTAATTAGTTGTTTATGGCTTCAGAGTTAGCTACTAGCCTTTAATGCCTATTTTAATCATTATCATGCATGTAAAGGTGTTATAATGAGAACACTTTTACTTTATTACTCCTGTAAATATATGTCAACACAACCTGCAGTTCTGCAAAGCCCTTAAACTGCAGCCGAATTGACTAAATTTATAAACACAGTTGTTGACTCTAAGTGGTAGTATTTACTCAATCTCATACAATAAGATTTTGAAAGAATTTCACAACCCACAAAAGGTTGGAGACGTTACTCAACCCATGGTACAAAGTTATCCTTAAATTGAAGAGAAAACAAGAAAAATAACATTGTCATGTAACAACAGGAATACCACATGCAGCACGGTCAAAGAAAGCTACTTGGAACAAAATTCAGACTTCAACAGACTGCACCTTCTTCTCTTTTTCTAAATGTTTAGAATATACTCTAAATATATATACTACTCGCCCTCGAACGGTCAAATTTCCTCTGAAATATGGTAATTAAAGCAAGGTGGGTGCACTCCACAGCCACCCCCTCGAGGGACTGCTGCATCCACCTCAGCTCAGTCCGATCATTTTCATTGCATAAACGTCAAATTACATAAACACCAGCTTTAGACTTGCAGCACAGCCGGGCCTTCGGGTTGTGGGTGGCGCTCATTTTTTGATCACTGACGCCTCTTACATTCTGACACATCACCATTCAGGCAAGAATAGCTGAGTCTTTCAGGCTGCGGGGTCTTCTCATTTCAATAACCCAACTCCTACACCAGGCGCCCAAGTGCACTGCTTCCGGCTCATCAGTTCATCTGAGACTGAAGCACAACTACGCTCTCATGCGTGTGTTTGCACATGCATCTTTTTGCCTTGATACTTGACCTTTGCATTGCTCAGTGACAGCTCTCATTAGATTTGGCTTTTCAGTTGACTACTTGACGCCCACTGATGCTGGAGTGTTGTTAAGGAAGACTTCCTGTCAGATTGGACGACGTCAATGCAAATACGATTAACCTGAAGAAGTGGTCATAAAGTGTTCAGGATTTCATTATTCAGTAAACTGGCAGCCACGTATCCTGCCATCTGATCATAACGTCACAAATGTCTTTCTGTTTTACATACACTGATTTTAGTTACCTAACTGTCTAAAAGGAAGTGACAGTGTGAGCAGACAAGCGGGATGCAAATGAGCTGCAGGGCTAGACTTAGGCCTGCAGATCATTTATTGGGCTTTATAGGCCCGATAAAAAAGTGGTTTGTTTGAACATGTTAAGATCACATGGGAAGATACATCAAATGCATAAATAATGTGGATGTCATCCATGGACTTCAAGAAAATAACTTGCCATGACACGTAGACAGACAAAGCAACAGATGTTCCTCATATCACATTGACATCATTCATCTCAGCTACTCAATAACATGCTAAAATCATGATGAGGAGAACCATGATTAGGAGAACAGGCAAAGGTAAAATGAAAAGATTGGATTTCACGTCTTACAGGTGAGGCCCTCATTTCATGTATAGATTCATACAGAGTTTTCTAGGGCACAGTTCTGTGTGACCTGGGAGTAATTTCACTAAATAGTCTCAATTTACCCTTAAATCCGATTCAATCCTGCTTATTTGTACGACTTGTACAACACAAACTTTTACAAAAGCTATAATAGCCACCTTCAAACGTGACCAAGAGAATATTATTTAAGATTAAATCAAAAGGATGACAGGGATCAAAACAAGTGATGTCAGCCGCCACCAGAAGCAAACCTGTGTGTCGCACTGAGTGTGGGCGTGATTACGCAGTGACAGCTGGGTGAGATCATTACTGTTCGGGGAAGGGGGGAACAAAGAAAGGGGAGAGCTCAAAAACTGGGGGAGGGGTTGGGTATAATGGGTCTTGGGGGCAAATGGGTGGGAGGCTTTTATGGTGACATTCTTTCTCTGAGGAATGTGTGCAATTGTATGCTGCAGATATATAAAAAGCAGGAGTTCAGTGAAGAAGAAAAGATTTTTAAACACGTCCTGTGTTTTGCATTTATGCTTGTGACAAACAAGCTTGAAGACAGCAGAGGTTAAAAATAGTGGTGATATGTAGACTATATGAGGGGAGGGAAGCGACAGAGGAGTGGATTAGGGGAGGACAGGAAGACGGGTTACTCATAGGCTTCCAGTAAGAGGTCTGACTCAGCTACTGGAAGCCCCTTGACCCTGTCTGGAGACAGTATGTTTTCCAATTATCTGTGTTTTTAAGTATGCTAGAGAAAAAAAAGCAGAAAAACAGTGCAGCAGTAAATATGTAAGCTAAACAACAGATTTCACTACTTTCCCTTTTCTGGCTACAGAAGTGTGTAGAATCTTGTAAACTGTGGAGAGTGCACATCCATCCATGAAGCTGTTCATTTTCTGCTGCTTATCCAGTTCAAAGTCACTTGGCCAGCAGTCTCCACAGAGCTGCACAAGCCTTCCTCTTCCCCACCACTCTCGTAAGCTGCTATTACCACCAAGTTCCCAAGCCAGCTATGAGATATAATCTATCAGTGAGTCCTGGATATGTCTAGGGGGTCTCCTCCCTATTGAAATGTCTGAAACACCTCACCTGGGAGGCATTCCAATCAGATCCCAGAACCACTTCCCCTGCTGCACATCTATTCTAAGTCCCTTCTAGATGCCTGATCTTCTCACCTTGTCACTAAAGGTCAGCCCAGACACCCTTCAGGGGAAGCTGATATCTGCTGCTTGTTTTGGGAACCGCCCACAGCTCGAGGCCACTGGTGAAAGCACTGCTGAATGTAGATCAACCAGTCAATCGACAGCTTTGCTGCTGGGTTCAGTGCTGCTGTCAACACAAAAACCCGTACGGTGTATTTGCAGATGCTCCTTGGATCTGCCGTATGTTCAATCTCAAGACCTCTGATGTACTTGAAATCCTTGACTTGAGGAAACAACTCCTCCTTAAGCCGGGTGGAGCAGGCAATACACCCATTTCCGTCTGAGAACCATGGGCTCGCGCTCAGAGGTGCTGATGCACATCCCAGCGACACTGCACTCAGCTGGAAACTGATTGCCTTCATTGCTCAGTGAAGACAATAGGATCACATAATCAGCAAAAAGAAAACCTTTGTCCAAGGGTTGTACGTAGAAAACCTTACAAGTTTGACCACACTCTTACTGTGATTGCATATCAGCCTCAACAGCTCGAAATCCCAAAGCAAACCCCTCAGGACCCCAGTGTTTTGATATCTTGTCCTTTGCGCACAGATAATGAAGAACAACACTGATTGTATGCTTTTGTCAGTCAGCCAAATCAACAGGCCTCAAATCGGTTTTAATGATGTTTTGACTTCTAGAAAGCACATGAGTATGTGAGTCACCGTTTAGATGAGCTGATTCACTCTTCATCATCCCCCATTCCTATAAAAAGAAGAGAAACAAAACCCTAATGCATGCACCCCCTCCCTGCTACAAGTCCTGCATGGGCTCATTGTCCCAGCCCCTCTCTCATACTGCGCCGTCCTTTCCTTGAAGTGATCCGTCTTTCTCTTAGACCTTGTGACCTTCAAACAGTGTTCCTATAGCGACGCTGAGACGAGAGAAAGGGGATCATTTTCACCCACGGGAACAGTAATGACAGAAACTGCTGATCAGAGACTCCATTATGAGTCACACGGCCGATCTGTGGAAACACGCCAACTTTTGCAGCATATGTAATGTCTCATTTTTCTGTTCATATTTTTTTTTTATTGGCCTTTAAATATTGAAAGAACAAGGGAAATGCAGGTGTTTGATTATGTAACGGATGACTAAGGTTCAAACGTCAGTCGTCATCTGTGTGTGCTTTCTCCTGCTGTCGAGCACAGTTACAAACGCCCGATGAGGCATCAAATCAAGAGAAAGGAACTGTTGTCTCTCCAGTGTAAATGACTGTCCCCTCATTCCCCTAACTTTTTGTGTTTTTGGCGTTTTCTACACTTGGCACGGATTTTGTTCTCACTCTTTGAAAATACACAACAGCTCATGAGAAAAAAAGGAGTTTTGTTGTCACCTGGTTATATAACCCATGCAAAAAAGAGGAAACCAACATTTAGTTGGTGCATTTCCATCCTTAGTGTGAATCAACTGTTTTAAGTTATTTAAATTAAAGATAAAGCAGAAAATTTGAGGGGTAAATTGCCTGATCTTTCAATGAGACACCAACTCCCTCCCCCATCTTTCTCTTTTGACCTGTCTGGCTCTTTCTGTGGAACTCTGCTGATGGATGGTATAAAGACAGAGGGACTGTTTCCTGGATGTGCCCTCAACTTCCATGTCACACACACAGATATCCTCCTAGGATGGGAGGTACACATTTAAACACATGACCTACGTCCACACAGGCGCACCTTACATCCTTTTTCAGTAGAGAAGTTCATATCCTTACGCTGACCTACATTTGCTTATTGTTGTTAATGTATACCACAAGCGTCTGATAAAATGTCTGTGAACACAACAAATCATTCATAATATGCGTGTGCACACATTTTAGGCAGCTTATAAAAACACAGCATGTACCTGTGAAAAGACATGGGGAAAGCAGATGAACCCACGTTACATAATTCTCATCAGGTAAAACATCCTGCCAAAAGCTACAATGAAAAAGTAAATCAGTGCACAGAGAATTATATGATATGTGCAACAGACTTGAGCCACCATTTGTTTCTTAATATTTGGTTAAATGGGAAATGGGTGCAGTGGTTTATTGGAACATGTGCAAACACACATGGAAATACAGCATTTAGGGCAAAAACAGGTCTGTACAATTTTAGCAAGCTTGAATATCAATATTTGGTTTAATCACCTTCATTGTTCAAAACAGCCTGAGAAATCTATAATTTCTTCAAGCAGTCTTCAGGAATAGTTCTCTAGGCTTCTTGAAGGACATTCCAAAGCTCTTCCTTGGATTTTGGCTGCCTCTCGTTCCGTTCGCTCTGATGCTTTCCAGATGGTAGGATCAAAATCTGATGGTACTTTTCTGGATTCATAATTCCACCAATTTTGAAAAGATCCCCAACACCACTGGCTGAAATGGGGCCCCAAACCTTGACAGAGCTTTCACTCTGTTTTACAGATGGCTGTAGACCAGGGGTCTCAATCTCAAGGCCCGGGGACCATTTGCGGCCCACGTCACCCTTATTTGCGGCCCGTATATTGACATGAAAAACTATAATGCAATTTGGCCCTTGAAGTTACTTTTTCTGTTCGGGAGGATTTGTTTGCTGTTAAGTGCAATGTCAAAATAAATTCTTTAAAAAGGAAAAAAAAAACATTTAATATGAAGGCAATATGAGCAAAGAGTACAAACATGTTGAGGGAATGACTGTGTTAGTTCAGTGATTTGTAAAGAAAACAATTTTCACTAGCAGTCAAAAACTAATGTGTACACGTGTGTCTGGATTTTTATTTTGTTAAATATGAACAAAATGATAGCAGAAGCGCTGCCACGTGTCTGGCCAGAAAGAGAGTACCAATGTGTTTATTTGGTTGTTCAATGAAAGGGTTCAGTTAAGTTAAGAGTGAGAAAAAAAATTGTATTTACATTTGCAGTTTTGTCTTGTTATACAATATTTGAAATGTAAAAAAAAAAATATTTTCTGAAATATTTGTGGGTGTTTTCTTGTTTGTTAATTTGGGGTTTTTTGTACTACTTGAACACTAACGTGGCCCTCCAATGAGATGAGTGTGCCGGCAGTGGCCCACAGCTCATTTAAGTTTGAGACGCCTGCTCTAGGCACTCACTGTTGGAGCTTCTTCCTGACGTCCCCCATACATATTGATTAACATTTGAACCAAAGATTTTGAATTTGGATTCATCAATCCGAGAGACCCCTTGATGTTAATTTTCAGTTTAGTTCCTATGTAGTTTTGTATACCTCAGCTTTTTCTCCCATTTCCCTCCCTTAAGAACTACGTCTTGACAGCCATCCTACCACTGAGACCATTTCTGAGACTGTAGCGAACAGTAGATGGATCAACTGAAGGACCCGAAGCATCTCTCAAGTGCTCTGTTAGATCTTTGCTGCCTTTTTTCTTACTTTTTAAGGACATGAGTTTCAGATATTGTTCATCTGCTGTTGATAGTTTTCTAGATCTGCCGCTGCTTCTTTTGGCCTTGTTCTCCAGTTTCCTCAACATTTTTAACGACACACTGCACACCATGCAAAGATATACCAGAACTGGCTAACAGCACTTTTGGACTACTTTGTTGGTACAAAATAACAATTTGTTGCCTGTCAAAGCGTTTTATCTTTGGTATTTTTCATAGATTCAGCTAAAGAAATGGGAACAAATTATGTTTTTGTGACAGTCTGCTCATAACAAAGTGCCTAAAGATACAGTTTAAAATTGGTTCTTTGTTAAGCTGTTTGTTTTGTGTGGACACAACATTGCTTCATCCCTTGAGTTGGTCCTTTTTTTCTGCTTGAATCATTCATGGGCGAATGACTCAGACATCAGTGATGAGTGGCCTGACAAACAAACAAACAAACAAACAAACAAACAAAACATTCTTCTGAAAATGGTCAGGACTGAACTGAAAATGAGTGAAAAAACTTTGAAAACTTTGTGACAGTTCTGAGAGCTATTGCTCAAGAGCAGTTTTAAAACATTACAAGAAAATCTGGCTGCTTGGGAGTAAAATATAAACAAATGAGGAGTGTCTCAAGACTTTTGCACAGCTGACCTTACACTGACCTTACTGTCTGTTTTTCCACTCTACAGATAGGTAAGATAACATTCTCAGTGTTGACGATGCCTCTTCTTTCTTAAAGTGCTTTGTCATTAGGTTTTCCGTGTGACCATGACAAACAGCAGTGATTTGCATTTCTCTGGAATCTTATTTGGGGAATTCTGCAACAACAAGAAGAAATGTATGAAAATAACAGAGTAATACAGATTTGTTTTCAAAGAAATTTAGTTGTGGCCTTATTCTGCACTCTGAAGGAGGTCACATCTCTCTCCACTCACTCACTCTCTCTACTTGGTTTGCTTGCTCTCAATTATCCCTCCTCTCATGTCCCTGTTTACTATCTAATTAAAGCTGATGACCCATGAAGCCTAAATATTTAAAAGGAGGCAGTAAAACACATATTCAAGTAACCTTTTTTAAATACACCGCGTAGGCACTTCTGCTTTTCTTTCAGCTCCATTTCGGCACAAAGTGCCCACTCCACTACCTCCTCATCCTACCAATAAACTGTTAACCCAATAGAGGTCTGAGGTGGGTTGTAAGCTGCCCACGCTCTTACTAAAAACAAAAGTAAAGATACATCTGGGAGCGAGCACAGTCTGTGAATGGTTTGATTTACTTCTGTAATTTCACTGTAGCGCTGGTGGTTTTACTGTAAACCACTCCTACACCGTCTGCAGATGTGGCACTGGATTTAGTGGGAGGGAATAAATGTCTGTAGTGAGTGTATGTGTGTGTGTGCTTTGCTAACTGCTCAAACTAAATAGGATTCTAAGGAATTTTCTGTTTTCAGGGTGTTTTTAACTAAAACTGAATTTACTACACGGGATTATGAATCAGTCACAGTGACTCAGATACTCTAAAAACAACCTGTAGACTCAATGAACTCTGACTTCGAAGAGCTTCAGAGGAGCTATACAGAATATTGTCATGTTTTGAAATAAAGAAAAGTCCAGCAGTCTTGGCTTTACATGGGGTGGAAGTCGCCACATAGTTCATTTTCAGAAATCAAGCTTTACTGTTTAAAATAGGCTCTTTTTAACCCAAATTACAACCTGTTCTTTAGTAATGTTAGTGCCCAGCAGTGAGAAGAACAAAAGCAAACAATCAGCACTTAAAATGGAAAACAAAATCAAAACCCCAGTCTCTTTGGTCAACATGAAAATGAACTCCTTTGCTTTAAGAGCAAACAGCCAGTGACACTGTCTATGTCAGTGGTTCCCAAACGGAGTGGTTGAGGGGAAATGGTGAGCCATTAGGTAAGTGAAGGGATTTTGTGACAGCTACACTATTGAGCAGAGCAGAAGGAGAAGGAGCCTGACTTGATCACACCTTTTAAACAGGAGTGAGTTCAGGTGTGAAGCACTCTCACCTGCCTGCAGCAGAACTTTGGCCTTTAAGCTAAAACAACTGTTTGACTGAGTAAAATACTGCGTTTCAAACCAGCGTCAGCTGGTGTCAGTCTGTACAAATAAGTCACACTTAAAGTGGATTCTCCTGTTTGTTCATTGTCTCTTATCACACATGCACATTCATTACGTTAATCACATCACCTGGATACTCCGACAGTCTTAAATATTTCACATGGACATTATTAAAGTTTCGGAATTAAATTTATAATAAAAAACCATATATCAGTACATGCTAGTTTCCAGTAAATAAATCTTTTTTTGGTTTCAGGTGGTGTGGGGGATCTCACAAACCCTCACATGGGATATATACCTCTGTAGGTACGTTGTAAATCCAAACCCCTGTGAGACCCTAGGACGTAACATACACACTAACCTGCCATGGGCCTTCCTCATCAGTGTTGTTGATTCCTTCTATGCATTTCCAACTACTTCTTCATTGCAGTTTTTTAGTTAATCAGTGAAAGAATAATACTCATTACCTATATATACATAATAATAACCAAAGTCTCTGACATGTCAGCAAATTCCTGCAGAGAGTTTGCCAAACCTATCAGAACAGACATGAGAGAATGTTCAGAGAATTGGAAAAAACTTGTGGGACAATTATGTTTGAATCAGATACAAAAACTGAGCACAACAAAGAGAAGGGACCCAAGAGGGGGGAAAGGAGTCCCAATATTTCATTTGTTTCTATCTTGGCTGGCAAGATAGAAACAAATGGCTGCTAGAAAACCACAGATTCACAGCCACAAGGTATTTAGCAAATAATTCACCATGGACAACCATCAATGCTGTTAACAGCACTGGCCACTTGTGTAGGTTATGTTGTAGGTTCTGCAGCAACTCACAGGAGGCATCTTATTCAGATGCCTGAACCACATTACCTGTCATCTTTGAGGAGTAGCCTCTGACAGAGCTCCTCACCCTATCTTTAAAAGAGAGCCCAGCCATTTTGTAGGAAGCTCATTTCCATCACTTGGGCCCAAAATCTCATTTTTTTGGTCATTACACAGAGTTCGTGACAGTAGGTGAGGGTAAAAACGTAAATCAACATCTTTGCTTTTACGCTCAGCACAACAGATCCCCTTTGTGAAGCACCACCTTTGGTGGATGAGGGGTTTGTTTCAGTGATCCCATCTGGAGCAATTTGCTCCTGGTGGGGTCTCCCCAGGCAATGTGGTCCTGGGTGAGGGGCCAGACAAAAAGTGATTCAAAACCCCCTAACACAATGACCGTTAGACCAAGGGACCTGTCTACCCTGCCCAGGACAGTGCAACAAGGGTCCCACCCAGGAGCAAAGGCCCGAGCTTCTGAGCAAGCACCTGGTGGATGGGCCTTAGCCCATGAGGCCCCACCAGTCATAGTAGAGCAGGGGTGGGCAATTCCAGGCCCCGAGGGCCGGTGTCCCTGCAGGTTTTACATGTGTCCTTGAACCAACACAGCTGATTGAAATGGCTAAATTACCTCCTCAACATGTCCTGAAGTTCTCCAGAGGCCTGGTAATGAACTAATCATGTGATTCAGGTGTGTTGACCCAAGGTGAGATCTAAAACCTGCAGGGACACCGGCCCTCGGGGCCTGGAATTGCCCACCCCTGTAGTAGAGTGAAGTAGCTACATAGGTCTACTCTCCTGTGAGCTTACCAACCACAGGAGGGACCACAGAGGGTTCGGTGCATTGTCGACTCGGTGACAGTCAGAAGCAGGGACCTGGCGGTCCTATCTCTGGCTTCCAAACTGCAAAAATAACATTTTTGGAGTGTGTGAAATGGTCTTGTGGTGATTGTTTTGCAAAGAGAGAAACTGCAGGAGTCATTGTGATGCATCGTGGAACTAAAGAATAAAATGATTTGGTGGTAGAGTCAGTTCAGTTCAGTTCAGTTCAGTTCATTTTTATTTCAGTCCAGTAACAGTGATGCCGGTTTAGCTCACTGGGAGGAGCAGGTGACAATAGGTTGCATGGTTGAAAGTGGCCAGCCAGGGTTTGACCCCGGCCCTTTGCTTCATGTCTTCCCCTCTCTAGTTTCCTGTCACTCTTTATTGTATCAAATAAAGCCAGAAAAAATATTTTTAAAAAGAGACCAATAACAGTGTTTAAAGTGGGCTGATTATGATTTTCCTTATTACTGTCATACTCTTGAAAGAGATGCAAAGCATATTCATGCAATGTATTCTACCAGAGTCTGGAAATTAAAATATATATTTATCAGTGATGCTGATATATTAGTGTGTTTTTTTCTTGTGATGTTGAATGTAATAAACTGGATTCATTTTTTATGCTACAGCAAGTTAAAAAGATTTGTTGTATTAATACACATTTTTCTTTGGCCACATTCGTCACCGTGACCCAGAATCTTTATACTTTGAAGAAAGTAGGACCGCTGCTCACATTCCTCACATTCTTCTACATAATAAGATGGCTATATTCATTGTAGTGACCAAATGTACATTGTCTACACTAACCAGGAAGAATGCAAAGGAATCTGAGGGCATCCTGGACTTTCCATTGTGTACCATCAAGGATCAGTGAAAAACAAATATATTTTCAAGCAGGGGCTGTATTGTTTCTCCACATGTTGTTGTGCTGCAGATGAATTCAGCGTCCAGCTGAGTCCAGCTAAAAGCGTTTGTGCTGGCCTTAAGTTGCAGGTGCAGGTTCACAATCAAACCCCGGGGAAGGAAATGGAGGGGAGGGGTCTGAGTGTGACACAAACAGGAAACAAGCTTTGTGTTCCCGCTTGCTCCGTGGTGCACACGAAAGGTTTATTCCAAACTTTGTTTTTCCAGGGTATTTTGTGGGCTTTGCCAGGAGCTTACATAAGAAATACTGGTGGGAGATATCAACTTACTGAAGTACTAAAATCTGTAACTGACCAAATTTTTAGCTTCACTCAGACTTATGTGAGTGCAGATCTGAGTTACTAATTAGTGGGAGCTCTGGGCAAAGTGCCATTGGTTATTCAGGAATTGGCTCCTTATTTAAACAAACAAACAAAATCCCTTCTTTCAGTTTGTTATTCATTAGATATGGGACACCTGTCCTCCTTGGACTTGTTGATTTGTGATGACGCAAGCCTTTGTAGTGCTGTAGGAAGTTCTCTGGAAAAGAGTAGGAAGCAATAACAAACCCGAGAGTTTCAAATCTGCAAAAAACAGCTTAAAATCACAGAAACAAACAATCTTATTTCAAAGAAGAGGGTGAGGCTATTACTAAAATGTGATCTGCTTTTAATAATGAATATTCACAGTGACTTGGTGGTCTGTGTGCGTGTTTGAGAAAGAGGCATGTCCTGCACGTTGTGGGAACAGATCGTTCCCCTGCACAGGAAAGACGTTAGGAGCAACAAGGGTGTTGGGAGAGGAGAGGGAGGGAGACCGGGAGAGTGACGCATGGGCTTTTCAGGGAAGAGAGGAAAGGAGAGGAGAACACCCTCTCGGCCTCACAACAAAACCTTTCTCTCTGTCCCTTCCCCTCAGCCCCTCGTCCTTCTCCACCAACACGTGAAAAGTATTTAACAATAAGTGCACTGCAGCGCTGCACGACAACAAATAGTGCGTCACTAACGAGTCACAGCAAACATTCCTGTGCGTCTGCATTTTGTTTGCTGTCCACTTACTCCCGCCATGGTAGATTTAAAATGCGTCTCGAGGCAGTTTGTTGTGGGGGGGGGGGTGTCACGTGTTTGTTTGTGATGTTTTCCCGTTTTGAGAGTCAGTGTTTGTCACTGACTCCTGCACAACATAAGGAATACCTGAAATAGTTTTTGCCTGAGTTTGACCTTAGAAAACGTTTCAAAAAAGAAAAAGAAGAAGGTTTGGCATCTGCACAGGGTTTGTGCAATTCTGTAGTAACTAATACAAAAATAAGAGACTGTTTGTGGGTTAATCAATTTTGCAGTTTGACCGTGGCTGTTTCATAACAGAAATATATCCTCCATGTCTGGTGGAAACATTATTGTCAAGATTTCAATAAGGAAAAAAAAAAAATTCCGCCAAGACTGCCAAGAGTCTCCGGGTTTATCCAACTAGATTCAAAAGTGTTTCATAAGAGCGAAGATAGCGTCAGTTCTTAAGTGAGTCTGTAATCCTTTGGTTAGGTTTAATAGTTTTCACATGGATAGCTGTACAAATGTACATAAGGTTTTCATACATCAGCAGTGATTTGTGACCTGAATCTGGACTGTAAACAGCTCTTCTTTTAACGCCAGCACCAAAGGGTGGGAAGGATCTGCTTGTTTTTGGAGTGAAGTGCCACTTCAGCTCCACTCATGGCAGTGATTCATTCCTGTAGCAAAAGACAGACACAGAAGTGGGACGGGAAAGAAAGAGAGAGTGGGGAAATCAAATTATAACTGAGCTATTTAGTATTTGCACAACCTTTAGAGGTCGAAGCGAACCTATTAAATTATTGCATAAGACCGGCGCTTGTTATTATTGGCTGTAATAGGGCAAAAAATAATAACTCGTACAAAAATAAAAAATTTTTGTAACAAGTGGGGCATTTCCACAATGTTTCACATCATAAAAACGAACATTTTTACTACTACATTAGTCAGCAACTTACAATGTCATCGTCAGCCACATTTTGCCTGTCCCCAACCAAGAAAACCGGCAAAATAAACTTCAATCATTAATCCAACCATTAGCATTTTAAATACATTGAATGTGTTGGAACTCGACTAATGTTACTTCCTTTGTGTCTCATTCTGTTTCACGGAGCCAAGGAAACATAAATTGTGAACAACAGGCCAGACTAGACCAGGAAAACAAAATGAAAGACTCTTTCACAAAGATCATAAATAGCAGTCCCTTTTCATTCTCAGGTTTCTGAACACTGCTGTTGTCAAAGCTCCTGGAATCTATGTGGTAAGCACAGAGACCGCAGACTGTATATAGAAGATGGTCATAGCCACTGTGATGTCACCCTTTGGTTAGAGAAATCCTGTTTTGAAGCTTCATCATTTTTTTTCTAATGTTAACCCATGTTAACATTAGAAACATGCACTAACACTGAGGGACTGGACAGAGCGTCATGCAACAAAGAAGCTTGAACTTATACTGACTGACATCATCCTTAAATGGGTCCCCACTGCACCATTACATAGCAAACAGATGTCTGCATCTATATTATGACCCAAATGTCAGAGAACCTTTAATGTCATGGTCCTCGGGTCTTGAAACCAGAGTTTGTTTGTCACGATTTATGATTTTGGTCTTCTGTTTATAATGTTTCATATTTTCTGGTGCATTTTTACCCAAAGTTCTTTGCTTTAGATGATAGGTTCGCTATGTTTGCCTAGTCTTTGTCTTTCTGTCTTTCCACGTCAATTTCACATGTGAGTCTGTCGTCTGTTTAGTTACTTCCTGTTCTAATTTGCTGGGCAATTGTGTCTTGTGCTTTGTGTCCAGTTTAATTTTCTTTGTCTTGTTTACCCTGATTTGTTCTCTTTGTGTCGCCAACTCTTTGTGTTTCCTAGCGGAGGGCAGATTGATCCAAATATCGTTAGTATTGGTACCAATGGTGGTATTGGTATGGGACCAATATTAGCGTGGTAGAATCGATGCTTTGTTTCTATCCTCTAAGTTCATATAGCTCACTGAGTTTTGTGTGAATTGATATACGTCAAACATGAACCATGAAAAATATCTGAACCTTTTTGCTCAGTATTGGTATTGGCAATACTGGTCCTGTATTTACTTGGTATCATATTGATACCAAAATTTGCAGTATCACATTGCACAGCTGTGTACCCATCACCTCATTACCTTTTGTATAAATTGTCTTTGCAGCCCCCTTCCCTTCGTTCCCTTCGTCATGTTTTCCCTCATGGTTGTGTGTCTCCCTGCTCTGTCTTCAGGTTTTTGAGTTACTTCGGCTCTTTTGATTTTTGTTTCGCTCTTTTCCTGTGAATTACCAGCAACAAGGCTGAATGTTGAGTTCATTCCCTGTCTCCCAAGTCCTGCATTCACATCCAAATCCTGCCAACCACACAGCCATTTACCACATTTAAGACAAATCCCAAGCAGCGATGGCACAGTCAGCGCAATAAAATGACAGTTTGACGATGCAACGCAGTGACCTTTTTTTTTAAAATAAAATACTAAATCAAATGACTCCCAGATTATTGAGGATCAGCTTTACAATACACAGCGCTGTTTAGCTCATAGCTGTGGTCAGTCACTCATTTGTCTGATGGAGCAGCAGCTCTCACTAATTCCCTCATATAAATAATACAAACCACTCTGTGCCAAACACATGCTGCTGAGTGACAAGAGAGAAGCAAAATTTGTGACTTAAGGAATCAAAACAACAGCAGACCACCAACATTTGTTTGACCGCACAAGAGCTGAATGCGATCTTTGAATCTGCTTTGGGCATGGCTTACTAATTACATTTAAAAACAAGACCGGTCCAGGGCCGCATGCTCTGCCAAGGCTGGAAATTTCTTTAACAGTGAAACAAATCCCTGGATCCAGGATATCTGGATTAGTTTGTCATATTTTCTTAAGAACACAAAGATGATATATTGTGAAGATGTATTGCAAAATGGCAAAGAAAGCTTCCAAAAATTCCTGGATCTAGATTAGGATTGACTCCATGACGCCTTAGCTGTGCCAGACCCTGCCTCATCCATAAATTTTGGACAGACAAACAAAACCAAACCAATCAAATAACCTCCTTGGCAGAGGTAATAACTTTCAAGTGAAAATGTTGTGTTTAAGTTTTGCTTCTGTTAATATTTTAGTAGATTAAAGTGCTGCTGAGGTGCACCAAAATTCACTTTGGAGTAGAACTAAGGCTACAACAGTTATCAGAATACAACTTCTGGTTCATGGAGAGCATCAAAATGTGAATAATTTTCACAAAACCCAGTTGTAAACATGAAATTAGACCACTCTGCAGACAACAATAGCTGATTCATATCTAACTCACTTACTTTCTTGGTTCGGTTTGACCTTCTGACCCCACTTTTTGTCTCAGATTCTCAGTCGTGGCCTCCTAATTAGTTCAACTTTACAATTGGCTCTTTCATACTGAGGCCCTCGCTGTCTTCCCAAGCTCAGTGTTGTTTTTCAAAAAAAGATGCGACACCACGGAGCAGTTGTACTAGTTGTGCTGGTTTAGGTGGAGATAAAAGAATCTCTTAAAGGAAGGTCTAAAAACACAGTGGGTGATGGAGCTTGTCTTAATGCATAGTGAATAGCTTTGCACATTCATTGATACATATAGTACTGTTAATCTTTTTGATGGTGCATTTATTTTCTTTAAGTATGCCTACTTTACTACATTTCTTCTTTGCAACATAGTCATACACTGATTAAAAATCATGACTGTATCTTGAGGGGAATGTTCACTTTGAATATCTCTAGCTCCCTCCACATTATGTGCTAAATTCAGTTTCAGCTTGTTTAGTATTTTGGGAAGGTTTTCAGCAGCCACTTGTGTAAAAATAGCTTTTGAATCTGAATCATTTGCTGAGAAAATGTATCACCGTAGCTAATCCAGCATGGGAAAAGATCAGAGGAAAGTTTCACTAAAAGAAATCTGATGTTAGCTTGACATGTAATGCATTTCCTGCTTTTAAACTCACAAACAAGTCTTGTTTGTTTTTACAGTCTCCAGGCTACAACACAAGTGACTGAAAGCCAACCAGCAGCAAAACTGTGACAGCACGTCACACAGTTGAACTGCAATGTCCTGTACGTGTCATCGATCACATGTTCGAGTAGTCTATGTTATCATAAATGTTTTCTCGGTGAGAAAAAGCGATGCTCCATGTCTGCTAGTGACATTTCACAGTCCAGCTCCTGCCTTTGTGCAAAAGCAGAAGCAGACTATGTTTTGCTTAGAAGTCTTTTAACAAAGTTAAATTATCTGATCAGCTGCAGGGTCAACTGGTGGCAGTGAGTCAGGCGACCAGCTGCCAGCAGCCATTGTGTTTGGAGCGTGACCTTTGTCACAGTGATGGAGAGGAAGAGTTAAAATGAGAGCAAAACAGTCCTCGTCTGGAAGTGTGAAATAGTGTTTGGGAAACAAGCAGCGCCTACGTGTGTGTGTGCGCGTGTGTGTGTGTGTGAGAGAGTGAGTGACAAAATAACAGAGAAAGAGAAAGAGCAAAGAGGTGCATGTGACCTGTGAGCCATTCATGTAAATTCCTGCACGCATGCAGCTCTTTAAAAGTGTAGACTTGTGCTTCAGTGTTTTCTAATGGGCTTTTTTGTAAAAGCAAGCACCAATCTCCTTTCACATGGTAGTTTATAAAGCTGAACATGGAAAAAATAGACAACACTGATGACCAAAATGTCCCCTTGCATGAGCACGTTTCTTCCATTTCTTCAACTTTCTTACCATTTTGGAACAAAAACTAAATGTACGCTCATTTCCTCTCATCCCATCCCATCCTTCCTCCTCTGCAATATCCCTTGCCATCACTCATCACTTTGAGCGCTGATCCGGCAGATGTTGCCCGTCTTTATTTTCTCAGGACTTTGTTTTATAAATTGGTCAGTTGGAGAGGAAAGCACTTGTAAGGTGGGATAGCTGGGCCTCAAGCTGGAACTCAAGTCTGTTAATTTTAAATGTTAAAACTATCGAGAAGCATAGGTGCACCTTGCTAGTACTGCCTTGGACCCCATTTTACCTTCAGAACTGCTTTAATTCTTCATGGCACAGATTTAAAAATGTGCTGGAAAAATTCACCGGAGATTTTGGTCCATATTGACAAGACAGCGTCACAGAGTTGCTGCCATGATGTAAATCTCCCGTTCCACCACATCCCAAAGGTGCTCTACTGGATTGATATCTGGTGACTGTGGGGGCCATTCGAGTACAGTGAACTCACCGTCGTGTTAAAGAAATCAGTTTAAGATGATTTGAGATTTTGGGCATGATGTTTTATCGTGATGGGAGCAGCCATTAGAAGATGGGTACTCTGTGGTGGACATGGACGGCGACAATGCTCAAGCAAGCTGTGGTATTTAGATGATCTTTAACTGGTGTTAAGGGGCCCAAAGAGTGCCAAGACAACATCTCCTACATTATTACATCATCATCAACTTTTGATACAAGGGTGGATGGATCCTTGTTTTCATATTGTTTACACAAAGCCCTACCACCTGAATATAGCAGCAGAAACCGAACCTTATTGGATCAAACAAGTTTTTTCCAATCTTCAGTTGTCCAATATTGGTGAGCCCAGTTTCCTGTTCTCAGCTGACAGGTGCTGCTGTCGCCCATCTGGTCCAAGGATTAATGTTTTTTTTGTGTTCGGAGATGATCTTCTGCATATCTTGCTTGTAAAAAGTGATTCAGTTACTGTGCATTAGCATAATATTAGAAAGTTAGAGTTGTAATTTCTTATTAACAGTATCCTTTACTAAATTGTCTTACATTCATTTTCCCATCTTTGATCACTGCTATCAATACCTGTGTCTTATGATGTACTTTCTTCTCTGTAAGTCAAACCTCACTTCACTTTCTCACACACACACACACACACACACTCACACACACACACACACTCACACTCACACACACACACACACACACACACACACACACACACAAAGACTCTAAGGTGTCCCCGAGCAAAGGCAGCAGCTGGTCTCAGCATCAAGTTGCATGTTTTGGCAAAGAAATATCAAATATCTTAAAAGTTCCCCAAAACATTTGAAGAAGTGCCTTTAGACATGGAATACACACACGCACACACACACAAGCAAAGTGTGTCAATAGTGTGGTATATTATATGAGCTAATGACGGAGAGAGAACACTTACCATAATGACTGACTAATCGAGCTCTAGTCTATCCCCCCCCCCCCACACACACACACACACACACACACGCACACACACACACGCACCACCAACACACCTGAGCTGTTTTATATCAAGTTTTGTTATAAATGCCATGATATTTCAGGCAAACTGCCCAAAGAACAGGAAAAAACCCTGCAGGTTGTTAATTATCCACCTCCTGTCTGAGCGAAAGAATCCCGACCTTCTAAATCTCCTTCTGTCGCTAATTTTCCCCAGCATTCATCTTTTCTTTCTCTCCCTTCTTATGCAACCTGTTCATGAATACAAAATGGATGTGTCACTCAATTATTGTTTTCATACTGGAAATGGGCGAATGGCTCAGGCCAAGGTTTACACCAGAGCCCACACAAGGTTTTAAGCTTCCTTCCATTAACTTTATTTTTACTCCGGTATCAAAACTGTGAGTCATTTATCTTCCCTGCAAAGGTGCATAATGTGCTGCACTTTTTCTTCTCTTTTAGTAGATTGTCCCCATGCAAGCAAAAACCAATACAAGTGCAAGCACGAACACACATGGCAACTTTCTGTTTTCTTTACATGTTCATTTATAAACATTGTAAAGTGGTGACTGAGTAAGAAGCAGGGTATGAGTCTCTTCCACCCAGATGTGCGATGTGTTTTTGTTGTTTTAGTTGCTTTCGGGGTTAAATCAGTCCCAATCCTCTATCTCTTCCTGCTCTGTGCTGTTTAGCTTGGAACCAGGTGGTTCCTGTTCTCTAACTTGTGCAATACCAGTTATGTAGCTGTACAATCTCAGAAAACCACCCACATTTCAGGCCCTTTGGATAGATTTATATTAAATATTTGTATGACATGTTGCCTGCTTTACTGCGAGCAGCGGCAGAAGACTGAATTGAGTTTATTTTTCAGCTAATCTCTTTTGTATTAAAGATAATCTTTTGCCATTATTTGTACTTTTTGTCTTTATTCGAGCACTTCTCCTCCCACAACACCACAGTTTGTCCCAGTCCTGTGATTGACTCCAGCAGGGAAAAACAACTGAGTTTGCACTATGACAAATCCCCGGCGTGCCGAGTTGTGTAAATCATTTTTGTAAAAGTGAAAACGAAACGCACAACATCTGTTTTGATTTGTAAAACTGCATATAACGCAAATATGGTAACTCAATTTTGATTGTTGCTTTGATTTCTGAATATAGATTAGTGAAACTTTTGGTGCAGTCAGTAAAAAATGTTATATTTAGCAAAACATAGCTGTGTGGTTAAAAAAAAATAGGATTGAGGATGATGGCGTGATGGGCGCGTCACATTTTCTGCCTCTCTGATGCGCCCATCACTCTGAAACAGGGTAAATCCAGACTCATCAGCCCACATGACCCTTTATCTTATCTCAAGTTTGTGATACTCCTGCTAAAATATCTCTCAGTTAATGGTGTTGTTAATAAATTTCAATAAACTTTTTCCCAGTTTTTTTGTTTTGAAGAGTTATTTCCTGTCATCAGCTTCATTAACTTTAGCAAAAAGTGTGAAATTAGACAAAAATAAAGACTTATTTGACTTGCTTTCTGCTAGCTGAGCTTTTAAAAACCTTTACAACCTAAAAGACAAGACAGTAATCCTCTCAGCGTGGGATCCAGGCTCATTAAAATAGTCCACTTCTCCCGTCCTGAACTGTGACCCACTTTGGTTGTGACCCTTTCGTTTTAAGAAACCAGGCTGCACAATGTATTATTCACTCTGCTGGGAATTAAACCTAAACACAGAACTCCTTTTGAGTGAGAGCCAGGCTGAGTTTGAATGAACACAGATCCACATATTTCCATCCATCTAGTCAGCTATTATCTAAAACCACTGGGGCATTGGAACCTGTCTCCATTTACAGTCAGTAAGAGGAACAAAACCTGGATTATCACAGCATTGTGTCAGATTTGTAAGTAATTGCATTAATTAATTAAGTAATTAATTTCAACTAGGCCAGACTAGTAATAAAGTGACAGTGCACATTATCAACTCCATCTATCCATTTTCTGCCAATTATCCAATCAGGTTAGAGATACGCTCTGGACAGGTTGCTAGTCTATTGCAAGGCTATGACAGAGATTTCATTCATGCTTCTATTCACACCAATAACCAGTTAACCTAACATGTGTCTTTGGATTGTAGGAGGAAGCTACAGTACCTGGAAAGAACATGCTAATGCCACACAGAAAGGCCCCAGCCAGTCATCGGATTCAAACCCAAGATCTTTTTACTGTGAGGTGATGGTGCTAACCACAATGTAACTCAGCACATGAAAGAAAACTAAATAGATATATCTCTTCTTTCACAACGCTTCATGTATTGCAAACCTATCTGATCTTATTAAATATAATCTTTCTTAAGTGTTGATATTTTAAGTGTTTGTTATTCATAGAGAGAGACAAACTGAATCTCTGGCCTTGTAGTTGTCAATCTGCTTTACTTTTACTATTTGACATTTGACATGACAACCATGATGACAGTGTAGGATCAAGCGAATAAGGCGCCAGTCACACAGGTCTACAGACAGATCAGTCACCATCTGACAACCACCTGTCGCCATGGGAACATGTGTATTCCCCAACCAGTTGGCAAAAGTCTCCTTACGATTGCTTTGGTTGCAAGCGTATTGCTGCAGTGTGAAATGAGAACTTTGAATGAAAACTGAAGTGAGGGCGCAGTCTACAAACACTGTCCACCCAGCTAGTGAGCTGTAGTGGAACTGTGAAAAGTGTAACACAAACCAGAAATGGAGAAGTAAAAGTTCTGCCCTTTGAAGCATTTTTGAATGTGACAAGGAGCGATAGTCTGACAGTTAAACTGTTGCCTCATTGCTGTGAGTCACAAGTCTTTACCCAGTGACTGGACCAAGAATAATCCTGATTTTTGAGTCAAAATATAACATAATTTTACAAAAGCCCATATGAGCCCATAATCTCATCAGGATTGTTTACACAAGTCAAACAGACGGCCCATAGACTTGTACAGGACCAGAAGTCTTTTGGTAAACTCCAACTGTCGCTATCTGGTGGTGTTCATGTAGAATGCAGCTATAGGGCATGTTAGCTCGACTCTTCCCTTCTTAGCAGTTACAGCCCAATCTCAAAATTACTTTTTATTGCTATGATTTTAGAAAGGGTTGTGGTGGAAGCTCTCCACTTTGTTCAGAAGCCTGTATGAGAGTTGTTCTAATGCTACGAGCCTCCTAAACTGCAAACTGATTATGCCATACAGTGACTGGTGGGGTGGAAGGCACCCTCTCTGGGAGATAATGAGCCTATGCCCCAGCATCAGTGCAGTTTGCACCAACTCAGCGGAACATGTTTAAGGAGTGATGGGTCCCCCAAAACCTAATAGTCTTGGCAAGAAAGGAATATCGCATAATATAGTTGATTTGACAAATGTGTGTATGTCACTCCAAAAATTTGGGGTTTTAGGAAGGTTCCAAATCATACAGGTCAATGTGCCCACCCCAGACTGACATCTCCAGCATTCGGGGGACTGTATGAGGTTCACCCTGTATAATCTGTGTGGTGACTAGTAAATTCGGTGTAGTAGTTTGAATTGAATAAGTCTTGTTCTAAGTTCCCTGGACATTTTTTTACTATTCTACAAAATCATAGTCCATTCCTGATCTTTAAAAACCATACCAAGGTCGGCTTCCCAAGCTGATCGAAGGGTGGAGTGCCCTTTACCCATGCCCTTGACAAGCACTGAGTAATATTTAGAGACCTCCCGACCTCCCCCAAAGACTTTCTTGATGTAGCTGAGATAGTCAATAGTTGGAGGCGGTGTGGAGGGAGATCCAAAGGTTTTGAGCAAAAAATGCGGGAGCTGCAAATATCTCCAAAATTGATTCTGTGGCAACTGAAACTGTGCTTTAAAGGCATTAAAGGACTTGAGAATTCTCCCTATGATACAGGTCTCCAAGAACAAATATTCCTCCATGGACCCACAGAGAAACGGAGAATTATTAATGCAGAGTTTGGGGTTGAGCTACATGGAGGCCTCAGTGTGAAGGTGGGAGTTATAATTTAGTAGCAAGACCACCTTCTTCCAGACCACCTGCAGAAACGAAAGAATGGGGTGAGTTTGTATATCTGGTGAGAGCTTGGTGGTTAAAATGTGCATCGGAGGGAGTGGTGAGCACAGAGTACTCTCGAGACTAAACCATAGGGGGGGTCGTTCTGGGGGGAGAGCCCAGTGAACCATGTGTCTCAGACTAAAAGCATAATGGTAGAAGAATAAGTTTGGGACCCCCAGGCCACCCGACTCTACTGGTTGCTGTAGCTTTTTAAGCTTTATTCTAGGACATTTGTTATTCCATATGAATTGGTTGCACAGCCTGTCAAATTGATTCTTCCACACATTTTAAGCACAATTCTTATCACTGATATGCAGATGACATTTAGTTGTATTCCTCTCTTAAGCCCCAAGATATTTATCAGATATATATCTTTTATACCTGCTTAGACACCATTAAAAGTTGGGCAGCTTACAATTTTCTCCAACTTAATGAAGGAAAAACTGAAGTCTTTAATCGTGTCCCCAACTGATTTTTTTCCACTTTTGCCAAATCTTCTGTCAAGAGCCTTGGAGTCACTTTTGACTCATCCTCACTCGGGATGCTTGTGTTAAAAATTTCTGGTTTGCTCTTGCTTTTATCACTTAAGAAATATTGGCAAGTTAACTTCCAGTGCGTCACACTCCGAAATGGAAATTGTTATTCATGCTTTTATTTCATCACACCTCGGTTATTATAATTCATTGTTCACTTGTGTTCACAAAACTTCTTTGGAACGTCTGCAGGTTGTTCAAAATGATGCTGCAAGGCTTCTGACTAAGTCTTATAAGTACTCGCATGTCACACTGTTGCTAATTCACTGTGACATTATTAATTCTAGAATTCTGGTTTTGACTTTTAGAGCCCTGCATGGACAAGCACCGGTGTACACCAGTGAGTGTTTACATCCACATATCTCAACAGTCCTTAAGGCCATGGTGATCAGAACCTGCATCAGGCTCAGAGCTAAAGGACACAGTTTGGCCCCCAGAGTCTGGACCTCTCGCCCTCTCCGCCTGAGATCTGTGGGCTCAGTGATCCCTTTTAAAAAGCAGCTAAAATCTTTTATAAGATTGCTTTTGGCAAACTTGTGTTTTTAAGTTTTAGCATTTTTGTTGTGAAGCACGCTGTGATATCTTTAAATGTTATGTTCACTTACTTTAGCACTGGCTTCATTTTTCAGATCTGGGAGGTAGTCAGTGTTTTATATTGTCCATGATGATGCTTCGAAGATTTCCACGAACTCTAGCAATTTCTATCAGGACACCAAAAAAAAGTCCACACAACTATAACTCAGTTATCCTGGTCAAAGAGGGTTATTTTCTTTAAAAGTCACCCCACTCAGAGTTGTTATGAAGAACATTATCAACACAGGCCAAAACTGGATTTGCAACAGGCTGTAAACATGCTTTTTAATGCTGTAAAATCGGACATTTAATCACGGGAGCCTCAAGTGGCGCCTAGAGGTACTGCAGTTTTTCCCACTTCCACATTGGTTTCGTTTTCCAGCTCTTGGCTCTTGAGGTTGCCCCATCTTCTGAAAGTACCTTCTCCGTTTTTCATTTCCCCCCTCCATCTGTCTCCATATGCTGCAACAACTCCCCCTTGTGTTCCCGACTGATACTTGCACACAGAGGTCTCCTGAATTTGAGGGGAGGATCCGAGGGTGGAGCTCCACCTCTCTGCGCTCTGCTCACAGACACAGGTATGGTTTTTTTGTTTTGTTTTTTGGTAGCCAAGTCTGTAATCCAAGGCCAGCAGCAGAGCATGAAGAGATTGTCCTGACGTTGTCAGTGTTGGGAGTGACATGGGCAGTAAAGATAATCGGCTGCACAGTCAAGCAGCCAGATGTTTCGCTTAACTAAGATGCAAAATAGATTTTAGGAGCCTACATAACCATGGGGAGTGTTTTGGCTGATGTTTTTCTGTTGCTGCTGTTCTCCACCGGACACGTTTATGGAGGTAGGTTCCTGCAGAGGAAAAAAAATCACTCCTTGTCTTAACCTACATGTAAAAGTTAAACCTGGCATTTGTTTCAATACATTATAGCAACGTGAGAAACGTTTTCACCTTTAGATGCATGTGAAAAATAATTATTAAGGGTTGTTGGAGTGTATTTAATGCATAACTGCTGCGCTGAAATGATTTCCATCATTATAGAGACAACGGAAGGTTTTGCTGGTGTTATTTAGGCCTGTTTATCTTTTTACAACCTTTGATTTACTTTAAATGGGTCTGGCAGTTGGCTGCTTATTATCTAATCCTGTCTAACATTGCAGACTGGTGACATATGGCATTATGATGGATTTTATTTGGGGAAGGATGCTTGCCCTTATGTTTTATGCAGCAACATGGTTAGTTGAGCTGATGCCAAGAATTTTACATTTTTGGTGGTAATCCTCGCAAATACAGCGTTGATCTTAACTCTTAAGCTCTTCTCTGCAATACATTTCATTGTCCATGAAAACAATATGTCATTTTCTCCACTACAGATATCTGCCACTTAAATATAAACACTTAACAACATTTGGAAAGTTTTTGTATGCGTGCAAAACTCTCTAATGGCCACCAGCTTTGCCTCGGGCAGTTACACATGTCTCTGTATCACACCTGTTTGTCAGAGCACATAAGTGACTTGCATTCACATTGGAGATGTCTGCGAGTGTAGGAAGATTATTAATAATCCAATGTTCACTGCTATCATAGAGGCAGATTAGAGATGCATGGACAGACGTGGGTTATACTGACAGCGGGCTTATAGGCTTTATGCAGAGCAGCATGCTGGGCCAGTCTGCTGACTGAGTACTTCACACTGCAGCACATAAAGTCAATAAAAGCTTTCATAGCAAAGTTTTCCCACTCAGAGATAAGAAGGGATTTTAAGAAAAAAATATTAAGTCATTGTGACATATGTTACAGTGCAGACACATAAATGTAAATACTTTTTCTCATTCTAAAATTTTGTACCAACATTAAAATTTCCCTATATTTACAAAATATACATGAAAAAATAAATTCTGTGTTAAAAGTTATCTACAGCAAGCACGCGCTAAACAACTAAATATTAGATGTTTGTTAGATGTATGTTTTTTAAAGACCAAATACACGTCTTAACAAAGTTAATAGACCACCACCCAGAGTAAGATTTATGCCTAAATTAACATTAGCATTAGCACTCACCAAAATCATTTTTGAATGTTTCTGTAACTGTTAATCCGCCAGTAAAATATAATTATTGTTGTTTTCAAACATTTTACAAAAAAGCTGAAAGAAATAGTGAAGCGCATTCTTATTATTCTTTTTTCAAATTTAGATACCAGATTACAGTTTTTACTTGTATTTCTGTAACAGAAACAAATTCTTTTTAGTGGCTGAATGTTGTGCTTGAACAATTTTTGACTTTTCTAAGAATTCCAGTGTGTCAGCTCAAATTTGCCTATAAAAAAGTGAATTTAGTTTGTTATTTGCTTAATAAACACAAGCTAGAATTTTAAACACATTTTTGATGTTATGACAGGTAGTCTAATAGATGTGTTAATATTAACTATTAAATAGTTAAGATTATACAGGCCTTGTTTGTTAATATTTTTCCTGTGTGATGTGGAAACAAACAAACTTTAATTTATCTTTAAAATGCATTGATTTTTTTGCCACCCTTTTTTGTCATGTAAATTTTCCCTTTATTTCCATTTTGTGGTCACTGCCTCTGCAGTGTTGTGCTGTCTGCTTTTACAGAGCTTTGAATCATTTTTAGTGTCATCAAACTGCAGCTGCATGCATCCAGACACACGGCTCTGACCTCCATCCATTGAACGTCACAGTTTGCACAATTGGACAGTCAGAGAGCGTGTCGCTGCTTTGTAGGTCAAATCGATGATGTTAAAGACACTCATTTATAGTTAGTGGTAGATATGCTGGCCTCATTGATAGATAGAAGTATGCTGTAATTACATGCTCATAAAGCCAGAGACAGACAAGCATCATCTGTGTTTAATTATAAAGATCATTGGACTAAAGGTGAATAAAAACAGAAGCAATGGAAACGCTTCTTGAATTTTTGTCAGCACTAATTCATGGCTCAAGATCATTGATGTCAAACTATATTTGACATGTATGTTCATATTTACAGCGCACTTTGATCTTTAGTGAGCCAGACCAGTAAAGCTCCCCATTAACTACACGTCTAGTCCCTGAATATCGTACACTTTATATATGATCTATATAAAATGCTGATGTTGGAATTGAAGGAACTCTGCCACTACAACTATTTGGGTTTAAACTGTAAGAAACAAATATTTAAAATTGTGTGTAAAATTACAAAATAGCGTATTGCATGGACTGTCTTGTAATTATAAAGCACTTTTTGTAATTCACAGAAATAACTATTTAGAAATGGTTCAAAAATAAATAAATAAAAACCTCAAAAAACAAAAATTAAAAAAACAAAAAACCCAGGAATTTGTTTGGAAAATATGAATGGCCATGGAGATGGTCTTTATCATTAGAAAATACTCTAATGCCTTTTAAAAAGATGAAGTTCTGCTTTAACACTATGCTTTACTGTGTTTAGTGCAAATGCAATCATGCTATCATGCTAAAATGTGAACGTTCCTAGCATGTGCTCTGCTGTATAAGTACAGATTTACTGAGCCACAGTCATGCCTCACTTTGTCTTTTTGACATCTGTCATGCAATATAGTGCACATTGTTGCCTTGATTGAAACTCCTTTTAATTTATATTTTTACCGTAGTTTCCCATTGAAGTTAATGGCATGTATTTTGAACTAAAAGACCAATTTGCGTCATCTGGGTCAACGGGGGTCTAATGACGTCTAATGAACCTCTACAGAATGCATTAGTTGTCATTAATTGACTTCAGATAGCAGGTACAGAGTGCACATAGTGACAGATCAGTCAATGCAGGCTAATGGAAGAGTTTTTTCCTGGTAGAAGGTCTATAATCAGCATCAGGGCTATGAGGGCTTCCTGTATGGTAGCAAATTAAATTAAGCTTAATCCTGAAACATGGCTGTCAGAGCATCTTTGATTAACTACACGATGTTTTAGTGATTTCGTGATAGCTCAGGCTTCAATTTATGTTTGTCTTTTTTTTTTCTTGTTGTTGCACTGTTGCAGTTTCATTCTACGGAGATGGCTACATCTACCTGCGGACAGTTGAGACGTCCATACAGACGTTAATCCACGTTCGATTTCGAACCTCCAGTCAGTCAGGGCTGCTGTTTTTGGCAGCAGGACACACAGACTTCATGCTTCTGGAGCTGATCTCTGGGTACCTGCAGGTAGGAGGTTATAACACAGAAGAAACTAATCTTCTTTATCTCAAAGACAGAAAAAATGTGAGACAAAGTGTATCACTGTGAGACAAGGTAAGATAAAGGCTATATCCATTTCAATAAAATGGCTTAGGATTAAAACGGATTAGTAAAAACTGTCCAGGGGCTGACATAAAAAAAAGAAAAAAAGGGGCAAAAATTGTCCCTCGGGCCATTTTAGTTCATTAAATATGCTGGAATTTACTATCCAGAAGAAGACCAGACAGAAGATTAAACCCAGAAACCTTGGCGTCAAATTGCTCAGCGAGTGGGGTAAAAAGTAACCCCCCCGGCACCGCTTTAATTCCAGACAAGTTCATACACGAGTGAGGTTAAGACAGAAAACCACAATAGTTTAATAAAAATACCAAGTACAAGTCAGTGGTGCTCTTAGAGAGATCTCAGTTGCATTTCTATTTGTGGAAAAGCCTTCATTTTCTTCATTTTGTTTTTTATGTACACACAAATTCAACATGTGATCTGTGATATTTGGACTTTCCTTGCAACTTTTTTGAGTTTATGAACTTTTTCCTTTTTCACCTTCTCCCTCAATCCTCAGGTACGTATTGATCTGGGCTCGGGTGAGCATTCGTTGCGCTCAGAAAAGGGCATCCATCTCAGTGATCTGGCGTGGCACACTGTGGATCTCACCCACACCCGCCACAATATCACTATTACTGTGGACCGAAACTCCCACACCGGCCTACAAATACAGGAACCAGATCCGGAGCTCGGTGTGGAGGATGGACTGCTTGTTGGCGGGACAGCTGGATTAAAACATCTGTATCTTCACAACATCTCCTCTGGGTTTAGGGGTTGCATGGACGAAGTCGTCTTCAATCAACATAACTTACTGTCCAGTCTCAGGCCACATTCTGGGTACAAGACCGTCCATGAGGTATCTCTGGGCTGTAGTCCACAGTTTTCTGCAACAGAAGAAGATCCTGTCAGCTTTTTCAGCTCAAAAGCGTTCATGTCACTCCCACCATGGGATGTGCTTCAAGAGGGAGTGTTTGAATGTGAACTATATCCTGCTGCAAAAGAAGAAGAAGACGGCATTGTCCTGTATAGCTCTGACAACCAGGGAGGGTTTGTCGCCATTGAGATCATACGTGGTCACCTGGTGGCTTCGGTAGGAGGTGGAGAGGGGAGTAAAACTGAGCTGCATTCTTTAACAAATGTAAACAGCAACCACACCTGGTACACCATCCAGCTTCACTTGCTGCCTCACAGTGTGCAGCTGAAGGTAGGCAAAGAGCTGGTGAAGGCCAGTCTGAGCCCAGAGATTCAGGTCATCCAGCTCAAGGGGCCTCTCTTCCTAGGAGGGCTGGATGAAGCAGCTCGGGGAGAAGCAAGGCGAGCTGGATTGATTTCTGTTCCATCTGGAGGAGAAGGAGGAGGCTCCTTTAAAGGGTGCCTTCGTGAAATCAGGGTGAACACTCAAAAAACAGGCCTACCTCATGCCACAGTCACCAAGGATGTCACCGTGGGCTGTAAGACAGGGCAGGCTCCACAGAGAGCAATTCTCACCAGCCCAACAGATCTTCCTGCGGTTGATATCACAACTACACAGACTAACGCGAAGAGGAGCCCTAACTTCCTGATGCTGAGGAAACTAGAAGTATCTGAGGGAGGCCGGGCACCTCTTGAACCAAAACACATAAAGGTAGTTCTGATCTGTCTTTTGAGTTTAGTGTTTTTTAAGTAATCATGAAAATAAAAATAAGCAGCACCAATATATAATTCTCTTTGGACTCTTTCCCAGGTGAATTTGGACTTCCGTAAACTGGGCATTCATCCATCCCAGTTTATGTTCCGCATTGAGGAACAGCCTGTTCATGGCCAGCTCCGGTTGGACCTGAGTCCAGACCCCGACAGGATAATGGACGAGGGCCAGGAGAGGACCATCACGATAGGAATTGAGGAGAAGGACCGGACGTTCAGTATGCTGGACCTCTGGCAGGGCAGGGTGATGTACGTTCACAGCGGCTCAGAGGACCAGAATGACTTCTTCACATTTTCAGTCTTCTCCAGCAATAAGAAGGAGCTTCCTGTGTTTCTCAAGGGCAACCGTCTGCACCAGTTCGAAATTAGCATCAGTCCTGTGAACGATGCCCCTGTGCTCAGCCTGCCAGAGGGAAACTATTTTACTCTACTCGAGAAGTCCAGACGACAGGTAGGTACAGGAAAATGTCTGAGTAATTATACGTACAAAGATCAAAATTAATGCATTCACAATTCCCCCAGCTGACTACAGATGTGCTGAGAGTGCTAGACCCTGACAGCAGTCCTGAGGAGCTCGTTTTCAGCTCCCTGGGAAACCTCAACACTGAGGCTGGATACCTTGAGCATCAGGATTACCCTGGCAGGTTGGTGTTACGGCTTATAAAGCTTTAATAGGGCATTGCAAATCTTTTTAGATCCAGTTACTGAGCTCTTTTGTGGAAGTGGCTGTTTGTGTATAATTAAGAAGAAACCCTGGGAAGAAAATATTGCTTATTTCTCTTCATGACAGCTTCTCCTTTTGCCATAGCATAAGAGTTTTATTGTAATATTACTTGTTTGTGTGGTCCCTTTATACATCAGTAGATTTTGCAGCATTACATAAATATTACATTACATAAACATGTAAGTCATTCCTAAACAGTTAATGTAATACTTTTGTTTTACCCCTTGCATTAAGGCTGAAAGCCTGCCCTTCAATCACATCTTGATTGTTAGATTTAAGGCAAAACTACAACAAAATGTGCAAAAATATGTGGATGCTTTTTCTTTTTTAATCATAAAATGTGGAGTAATAATCAGGCGCAAGATTTAAAAAGTTCAGTACTATACAAGATGTAATCAAACCCATAAAAAAGTCCTCCTTTTTAAAATTTGGACCGATTTCAGTGCTGTTGCTACTTTAAGATCGGGCTGTGGAAATCCCATTCTGAGCATTTGGACTTACTCGTGTGTCTTGACAAATTTGACCAAACTGGCAAAACTAAAATTATATCAGTGCTGATTATTGAGAACATGTCTCCCAAATTTTGTATTTCTGATGATGGGATTTTGTGTTAAAGAGTCCTTCCAAAACTTCCTGAGCCCAGATGTGGAGAGTATTTCTTCAAAGCTGGGCCAAGTCCCTCATCTGGTAAAGTGTTTGTTAGTAGGATTTTTTCACAGACATTGCACTGAGTGACACAAACAAGTCGAACCAATTTGTTTCATCCACTTGTCTTGGATGAAGTCATTTGAGTTAGTATGCAGTATTATTCTAATTTTTCCCCTAGTTTTCATTTTACTACAACTTTTAACTACAGGTTATCACCTTGGAGGTCAACACAGTGGTAACAGTAGCTAGCACTGTCCTCACAGAGTAGGAAGATTCAGGGACCTTTTAATGTGGAGTTTGCATGTTCTCTCTATGCTTTGGTTTTCTCTTGGTAGTCTGGCTTCATCCCATAGTCCAAACTAGCGACCTATCCAACATGTAACCCATGTCATGTATGAGTGAATGAGGACAGGAAAAAGCAGACAGAACTAAACTAAATATAAGGGAGTTTACACAGAAACACTAAGGACTTATACAAAGGTGAAACACTAAACAAGAAGCAAGAAGCAAGCAAGAATCAAACTGAAGATATTTAATAATTAACAGAACTTGAAAGACCAAAAACATAAAACACTGGGTCAAAGACCCAGGAACACCACACCTGCCTCCCCTACTATGACAACTGGGCTAGGCTTCAGCTCCACCACGACCATAAACTGGTTAGGAAAGAAAAAATGGAAATTTGGCATTTAACATTAATGCTTCTTATCTTCCAGGCCCATCAACTTGTTCTCCCTAAACGATCTAGAGGAGGGTAAGATCAGCTTTATCCACACAGGGGTCTCAACTTCCAGGCTGGCTCTTAGGGTTAGTGACGGGCAGAAGGTGAGTAAAATAGCAGCTTGTCTTCTTTTCTTATCTTTTGTCTTATCCTCTCAGATGGTATTTTAAATCTTCCCTCTCCCTTTGTCAGGTAAGCAACACAGTAGTTTTGAGGATAATAACCGTGCCACTCGAAGATAAACTGGTGAACAACACCGGACTGGAGGTGAACCAAGGGGAAGCTTCAGTCATCACCACCAATCACCTTGCGGTACAAGTTAATGTGGCTGACCCCACAGTAGAAATCTGGTATAATGTTACAGAGTTCCCACAATATGGCGAGCTCCAGAGGTTGCACTCAAGCGGCGAATGGAAGCCAGCGACCTCTTTCTCTCAGAAAGTTCTGGAAAAAGAACGGATTCGGTACCTCAGCACCTACCGTGGCTTACAGATGCAGAATAACATCACTGACCACTTTAAATTTAAAGTCAGTATCGGTTCCCTGGCTAAACAAGAGGCTGTTTTCCCCATCGCGGTACGATGGATTCACTTCAAGATCACACGGAGTAAGATGGAGCTCAATGGCGTTCAGGCTGCCGTTCTCACTCCCGAGGACCTCCATGTGATTTCTAAGGGTGTTAAGCTCAGTGAGAGTGACCTCCATTTCAGGATGGTAACGGTACCCAAGAAAGGTCAGCTTCTCCTCAACAACAAGGTCCTACAAAGGAACTCAACCTTCAGCCAGAGGAACATCAGTGATGGTTTGGTGAGGTACGAGCTAATCAACCGGCAACATGACGATACGAGAGACACGTTCAGCTTTCAGGTGTTTTCAGCTCACTCCAACTCAACAACTTACGACTTCAGAATCAACATCAAAGCCGAGTCGACCACCGTCACTGTGATAAGCAAAGGTCTTTCAGTCATGGAAGGAGGGAGTAAAGTAATCACCAGAGATATTCTGTTCACTCACACAGCGAGTAACCGGGAGGTCCTCTACAACATTATAGAGAGCCCCAGGCATGGGCACATAAGGCGGATCAACCTCTCCAACTCAACTTCAATTAACGACAACATTATGGCATTCACAAATCAGGATATAACTGAGGAAAGGATCATGTACGTTCATGACGACAGTGAAACTAAACAGGATTCTTTCACATTTCAGATAGGGGTTTACAAATCTCACAAACACACGAACAAGAAAGAGGACGGAAACGCAGAAGAACACACCTTTAATATCTCAGTGCAGCTCGTCAATGATCAGAGGCCTGTCAGGCTTGTGGATAAAGTTTTCCACGTGGCACGGGAGGGCCAGAGGTTGGTGACGTTAAATGACCTTCGTTATCGTGATGATGACTCAGATTTTGAGGACAGCTGGTTGGTGTACACACGGAGGGGGATCCCCATGGGAGAGTTGGTGCTGGCCAGTGATCCTAGCCACAAGTTGTATGAGTTCACACAGCGTGACCTTGAACAGGTAAGAGTAATAATGGTATCTTTTATAGTTTGCATATTTTTTATAAAGCCTGCAAATGCTTTTTTTCTCTTTGGTCATGATGGCCTCCTGCTTTTTCTCATTTCAGAAAAAGGTGCTGTTTGTCCACAGAGGAGTGAGTTTTGGGCGTTTTGTGCTTTTCGTATCCGACGGGAAGCATTATGTTTCAACGCTGTTGGAGGTGATTATTCTCTATTTGTTTTTGTTTTTTTTAAATTAATAACAGTGACAGGAAGGATAATGCTGCAGTCACACTGAGGAAAACTGGTTGGAGATGCCCACAAAGTTATTACGAGCATGTGCAATGTGATCGTGTTGCCTTTAAATGGTTGTATTGAACACGAGGACCAAGTCTGCAGTGACTCGCAGTCAGTTGCTGTCTTCAACAGTGCCAGTGATAAAGCGTCAATAAAATTGAGTCAGTCTGCCAGCAGTTTATAATAGATTGGTTTCAAGTTGGCAATAACATACAATCTATTTTCAAATCTGTTTCTGTCTGCAAGCACAGACATCAAACAGAAAGTATTTTTAACTGCAAAATTATAAAGGCACTCAGCAGCCTTGCCTTCCGCTGGAAAACCAGTTGGTTGCTTGCAATCACTTGCAATCTGAAAATCTGCAATGCAATCATTGGGCAAGCACTGATTTTTTCCGAGTCACATGGAGGGTGCTGTCATCTCAGACTCGTGATTGACACAAATATAAAAAAGCTGCGTAAACATGTAGAAGTGCAGTAGAAATCTTGCAAAAATACAGATTAAGCGCTCACTATAAATTTCTATTTGATGTGATTTTTTAAATTTCTGTTCATACTTTCTATGAGGTTTCGCCAGTAATTAGATTTGAAAAGACACTTCAGTGTGAAAATAATGAAGTTCATGTTAGCATGATTGGTCTTCTTTTGCTGTGGGGTGCAGGTGATGGCGCAGGATCCTTACCTGCAGGTGGAGAACAACACAGGCCTCATGGTCCAGCAGGGTGGGATCACGACCCTGACCTCTGCTAACCTCAGTGTTTTCAGCAACCTTGACATCAGAGACCCACAGGAAGTGACGTTTGAGGTCTTCCTCCCACCTAAACATGGCGTGATCTGCTTTATTGATAGAGAGAGCGGGATTATCACAGACGCAGATGCAATTTCAATATTCACCCAGCGAGACTTGATAGCAGGGCGCCTGGCGTATCGCCATGATGGCAGCCACAAGTTGTCGGATAGCTTCAATGTGACGGCAAGAGCTAGAGAAAGGAGTACAGAGAAGCAGCTGGAAAGAGGGAAGAGGGAGGTGCATCTAGACATTGGAGTTTCGGTAAAGATTTATCTAGAGAGTCATCAGAGGCCACCAACAGTCAGAAACAACCGGCCAGTGGTGGTGGAAGAGGGACAGAATATCTCTATAAGCAGGGACAACTTAGAGGTAAGCAAAGCCAAGATCCTCACATATTGCAGGTAAATTCTCTGATTATAAAATCTGTTTAGTTTCATATTCAGCATCACTTTTGTGACTCTCTTTTTCTTTTAACCAGGTGGTCCATGAAGACAGTCAGCCCTCAGAGATAGTTTTTACTGTGCACAGTCTTCCCAAGGTTGGCATCATTCAGAGGTTGTCCACTGACAACAAGCATCAACGCATGAATGGAGGACAGAACTATAAAGTAGGTACCTCTATAAGGGACATTTAAATGGAAACTGTCTGACAAAGTAAAGTAGGCTAAGAGATCTCAAAAAGCAGCATCATGGCACAATCTAAAGGAGCTCGAGTACAGCTGAGAAACAAAGTCACTGACGTCTGTTAGTCTGGAAAAGGTTACAAATGCATTTCTAAGGCTTTTCAGGCTAAAACTGAAAATATACAAGAGTAAAAACTCATAGCTGATTCCTCCAGTGACCCTTGGCGCAAACCACTTATGTTAAGAGGGCACTGATAGAAAAGGGTTGTCAGATATAGATCACACCATTGTTACATGCCAAGCTATTCCCTTGTCTCATTTCCTGTCACTTAGTGTTTCAGTCTGTCATATTTATGCTGTCAAAACTGGCCCACAAAAGTTGCACATCACATTTTTAAAGTATTTAATGGGTCACTAAGAGGCTGCAGTCAAGGGATCTGTTCACTCTGTCCCTCCATGCAGGGTATCAAAAAGCAGTCAACACCCACATTCACCCAGGAGGACCTGAACCAGGGCTTGGTTATCTATCAACAACAGACTGCAGGAAGCACCAATGATTCTGTTCTGTTGGAAGCAACCAATGGGGTGACAAAGGTTGGACCTATCAGGCTGGAGATTGATATCATCCCAATCCTGCTTCCTCTGCAGGTAGAATCCTAAAAAAGTTCAAATGGAGGTCAACTTACCAAACCAGAAAGCAGTCAGTCACTACTTTGTTCTACACATTTTTTGTTTAGGTGTCCAACTTGATCCTAGATGAGGGGTCTTCTCTGCCGCTGACCTCTGACATCATTAAAGTCGCCAGCCATCACTTCTCTGGGATGAACTTCCTGTACCAGGTCATCAATCCACCGCGACATGGACATTTGGAGCACAGCCGCATTCCAGGGATGCCCATCACTGCTTTCACACACACCGAGGTTTGACCGAACACACTCAAAAACCAAGTTTGATTACACATGTAGGTCTTACAGACTGAAAGACTCCATGTGTTCATGTCAGAGGGGTCAAAAAGCAGGAAAAGACCCTTTTTTACTAGAAGGGCAATCAGCACAACCATGTGTCACAATTTTGAAAACATTTAATGGGTTCTTTAAAAAAAATATATTCTCACAAATGGAACAAACTAGGACACGGGAACAGTTGGTCATTTAATGGGTTCATCTCATGGGTGACATGGTGCTGCAGTGGTTGGCACCATTGCCTGACAGCATGAAGATCCTGGGTTTGTCCACTAGCCAGTGAGGCCTTTATGTTTATCTGGGGCCTCGCATGCTCTCTCACAGTCCAAAGACATGCACGTAACGTTAACTAGTGATTCTAAATTGGCTGTAGGCGTGAGTGGTTGTGCTCTGTCTCTTGGATAAGTGGAAAAAAATAGATGTTTTCATCTTATACCCATGTTCTACCTGTTCACAAAACTTGTATAATCTTCATGGCCGATACTCCGGTCAAACATCCCTGATCAGATCATGTATTTGGCAAATAAAATCTAACATGAAATATACAAAAGATATACTTTCCGTTGTCCTGCTGGTGTCGAGCACAGTCACCCTACAACAATACTACAGATTTTTCCTTAAATTAAATGTAGCGCTCATCTTTGTGATAAAATGCTTCATACTATGATGTGAGCTATCATTTCATGCGATTTGTTTGTTTCATTTACCACACAACATCTGTTTTTAGGTGGAACGAGAGTACATTTCCTACATCCACGATGGCAGTGACACCCTGAGAGACAACTTCACCATTGTGGCAAACCAGACAGAAACCAGGAAACACAGCCTGCCGTGCACCGTCCACATCAACATCACACCTGTCAATGATGAGACCCCGGTGGTTACAACCAACCACGGACTGAAGGTAGGAAATGCCCACACATTGATAACAAGAGTCACCACAATTATTATTTTCAGCTAAAATTATTTCAAAGACACACTTAAATCAAAAAGTCATGAAACAACTTTTTTATTTGTGAATATTACAACAAACAAAATATATCTATGTAACTATATATCTATATCTCTTTACAGTCATACTGAGCCAAGCTGACTTGTCATGTTTCCTTTCTGCTCCTCAGGTGTGGGTGGGTTCTGTTACAGAGATAACCACAGGCGATCTCAGTGCGGAGGACATTGACACTCCACCTGAGGGGCTGGAGTTCATAGTGACACCACCCAGCAATGGCCACTTGGCTTTGAAGAGCTCCCCCTCCAGACACATTCTGAACTTCACCCAAAGTCACATAGAAGGCAAGCAGCTGGTGTTTGTGCACAATGGTAAGCATGTGTTGCTGTTTTCTAAAAGACCTTTGATTCAGCAGAGGAGTAGACCACATGTTTCTGTCTGTCTGCAGGGGCGCCGTCGGGTGGCTTTCATTTCCAAGTGAATGACGGCGTCAACTTTGCTCCTCGTCAGATCTTTAGCACAACTGCCCATTCTCTGATCCTCACCCTGCAGAGAAACCACCCGATGGAAGTCTACCCAGGTATACCTGCTCTTCCAGCTTCAATAAATCACTAAATGACTGTATAAATAAATGTAGTGACTGATGGTTTTGAAGTCACATCTTGACCTGAAGTTAAAAAGACCCTCAGAATGGCCTCTGTACTCCACAGTCACCACATCTCAATCCAGCAGAACACCTCTGGGATGTGGTGGAACGGGACTTTCAGACCAAAATCTCTAAGAAATGTTTCTAGCACTGTGGTGAATCTATGTCACAAAGAGTCGAGGCAGCTCTGAAGGCACAACAGTGAGACACTGATGTAATACACTGCAATGCCACTGGGTGGCCTCGCTACTCTAAACCACAGTGCGTTATGTTCCCACCAAAACCTATAAAGTACGTGTGTACAGTGACACCTACTCATATGTACAGCATTTATTCTTATATATAACCACACACAACTATTTTACTTGCTTTGATGAGAAAAATTACAATATTTTGTAGTCAAATAAAAAACCGTTTATATAAAATGTATTGAGATAATTGGTGTTGAAACTGGGAATATAGATTTACTGTTAAAGGCTAAACTTGTCGGTTACAGTCCTTCTAGCACATCAGTTAAAACTCCAAGAACTTGATCTAATGTGGCTCTATTGGGGGGGAAAGAGAATTTGTGGCTCAAGAAGAGATAAAACATTTCGTCCTGATCTCTCTTTTGCTTATGTTGCTATTTTAAGAACAATATGGACTACTTAGCTACAACTTTTCCGCTGACAAGCAGTGGACAGTCAAAGAAACAAATGAGCACAGTTAGACATTCGCGTATGACATTTTTGTTTGATATATTTGTTTTACAATGTTATCTTCGATCTCAGGTGACAAATATAGTTGAACCTGAGTTACATTTGGCACTTTGACTCAGTGACAGGATGTCTGTAGGCTGGACATGCCCTACAAAGATGTGGGCTGGGCTTGGCGTGGGTTACTGTGAGCATTGTGTGGGCTCATGCCACAACACACATGACATCTTGCCCATATTAAGTGTCGACTACTCCTCAGTGAAATGTACAGCAAAACAGCAGATGTGGGTCACATTACGGCCAAACACTCTGGCATTGTTGACACATGGCGTCATCTACTACTAATACATTAAACTCAGTAAATTCACTCCCTAGCATGACTTTTTTGTGTTTATCCTGAAGGCTCTGTGACACCAATCTCAGACAAGGAGCTTCAGGTGGTAACCAACATTGCTGATGGCGACATCAGGAGGAACCAGTCCGTGGTCTTTGCAGTGACCTCTCCTCCTAAACTCGGCCGCCTGGTCCGACGTATGCCGGACAACTCCACTGGAAATGTTTCCACCTTTACACAGAGCATGGTAGGGATGGGTGTGTCTCCATGTGTCAGTGTCTGTTTTTTCTAAGAGGACTAACTTCTGAAAGAAATTCTCTTTTCCCTCCTCATTTATTTGGCTCTCTTAGTTGGATGATGGTGTTATCCTGTATGATCAGAACAAGCCAGAGTCAGTGGGATGGTCGGCTGCAGACACTTTTTCTTTCACGGTGTCTTTGCCTCCTGCTTTTCTTCCTCCACACACCTTCACCATCTTGATCTCCTACCAAGCCAATGAACATCATGACAGCCCTCAGCACAAGACCAGACTACTAAACAATGCAGGTACTATCTATGTTTCAAACTAATAAACATCATGTGGCAAGAGGAATATAATATAAGAGTGACTACATTTATGTCTGTATTTATCACTCAGGTGCTGTGGTGGCTGAAGGAGGCAGGGTGACAATAGACAGGTCCAAGCTTGATGCCTCTAATCTCCTGGGAAAAATCCCAGAGTCCCATCGGAAAGACCACCACATCATGTATCGCGTGATTTCTTTTCCTCGCTACGGGATTTTGTCTATTCGAGGACACAATCTCACCAGGTACCTAGCTGCTCTTATTTGTCATGAAATGAACTGAAAAACAAAATTAAAATCAAAAGAATGTAATACCATATACAGAGCAAAAGTAAATATATATATATTCAATAAAAGATATATATCATTATACAGCTGGGATTAGAAGTTTACATATACTTTATCACGGCCATAAAAATTTTAATTTCAATTCATTTTGGATTTTTCTCTAATCCACATGGGGTCAAACGTATACTCTTAAACATGAACATACACCCCTATATTGGGTTAAATGTCCTTTATACCTCAGCCAGATGCTTCTGGTAGCCATCAGCAAGCTTCTGGATATCTGACCACTCCTCTTGGTAGAGTTGGTAGAGTTCATTCAAATTCCTTGGTTTCCACAAATTTTTAATCGGGTTGAGGTCGGGGCTTAGAGAAGGTCATTCCAGAACCTTAATGTTAGCCTGCTTTATCAATTTTAAAACCAGTTTTGATGTGTTTGGGATCCTGTATTTGTGTATTTGTCCTGTTAGAACCACATGATTGGGTGGTCCAATCATGTGGACTGATCATCTTGAACTTTGCAGTTTTTCAGAAATGGCTCCAAGATAAGATAAGAGAGATGTTTATTGTCACTATTACCAGAACAATGAAACACAGTTTGGCATCTCTCCATTGGCAGCTTGTAGGTGTTTGGGTTTTTTTTGCAAGAGACCTTCCCAACTTGTGTAAAGCTACAGTTCTTCTTCTTATATCTTCATTGAGTTCCTTGGAGTTCTCTATTGTCACAGAGTCCAGTGACTGCTGCCTAACAAATCCTTTTTATGTTGGCAAAGAGAAATTACAATTTATAGTGAATCACGATCACTTAGAAGTCAATAGGCCTCGGCCTTGTCAAGTTAAAAGACAATGCAGAACATTCAGCACCACTTATTATTCTCTTCTTGTGTTGTTTGATATATATTATTAAAAGCAGCCATATAAATATGACAAAAGTATCAATTATGACTTTTGGCTTATCATCTTTTCTCAGGAACCAACCAGATTTTTCGCAAGTCACCCTGAACAAGTTTGGCATCATATACTTCCACGATGACTCTGAGACCACAAGTGACAGCTTCACTTTCCGAGCCTGGGTGGCGCCTTTGGATCTCCCCTCCTCTTCCTCCTCATCATCCCTGTCTGCTTTTTCCTCTGACTCCTCCTCTTCTTCCAGCTCCTTTTCCTCTCTGTACTCTGCTTCATCATCTGCCTTTTCATCACTAGACACAGTTTCTCATCATCACGTTAAAGACACCACGGGGGTGACAGAGATGTTCAACATCACAGTAACACCAGTCAATGACCAGCCACCACTGATCAGAAGCAGGGCCCCCAGTATGAAGGTGGTAGTGGGGGAGAGAGTCGTACTTGGACCCGACAGTCTTCAGGTGAGTGAGTGCAAAAAGGACAAGTATAAATTTAGGTAGAGCTGCAATTTATTTTTACGTCTGCAGAACTTTTTCTTAATCCTTCACTTTTTCCATGTTCAGGTGGAGGACCATGATACTCCTCCAGAGGAGCTGCACTACCTCGTGATAAGTAAGCCCAACAATGGCTACCTGACGCTGGGGGAAAGACCGGAGCCGGTGACGTCATTCACCCAGTACGACGTCAACCACGGCCGGCTGCATTTTATACAGCAGGTGAAGAAGGCTCTACTGCAGCAGTGAATCCTAAACATGTGTCAGTGTTATGTAATTAGAAGAAAAAATAGCATCAGACTTCCATTGTTGTAATTGTGATTGTGCAGAGAATTAAAAAGTGCTGGACATGGTTAATGCAGTACCATTATTCTGTGGTAGTTTTTTTCCACTTCTAATTTCTACGTTGTGTCTTTTGTTCTTCCTTTCAATGTTTCCTCCCTTAGGGCGACTCCTCAACAGGAGTTTTCTACTTCAACGTAACAGACGGCCATCACCGTCCACTCTACAAGCTGTTTAGTTTGGAGGTGATTAAGCCCTCGGTGTCCATTGTGAACAACACTGGCCTGTCATTGATTCAAGGCCGGACCGCGGTGGTCCTGACACCCAATCAGCTTGCAGCTCAAACCAATGGTCAGAGCCGGGCCACTGTCTCCTACACTGTGACCACACCCCCTCGCCACGGACGCATCGCTATTAACGACCAGGAGGTCACCACATTCCGCCACGAGGACCTCCAGTTTGGACGGGTCGTCTATCACATGACTGATCTCAGCGAGTCCGAGGACACCTTTCAAATGTCAGTGTCAGCCTCATCTCCTGGGGTTAATTATGGAAATGTAACAGCGACGGTGAAAGTGACCGTGCGGCCTCTGATCTACCTGAGAGAGCCAGTTCGAGTCCCCAGTGGTATCGCTGTGAAACTGGGGAAAGCCATGATTGATGCCTCCGAGCTGGCGAGAATCAGCCGAGCCAACCCGGTCTTTGAGGTTCTCTCTCCACCAAAACATGGAAAACTAGTCAAGGTAAAGCCGCTTGTTCTAATGAGTCGGGGTTAGACGGTCCCTTTCTCCAGCTGCAATGTCATAAAACTACAGTGTGTCGTATGTCTGACTGGTTTCCTGTTGACTTTCTCCTCTGCTATGTGTTTTTGTGTGTGTGTTTGTGTAGATAACATATGATCCTAACAGAGCGTCAGAGGTCCTGAAGTCATTCACATTCAGAGATGTGGTGCAAGGCCGAGTTGCCATCGAAGAGAATCTCAGTGACAGCGACAACCAGCTCCACAATAATGAATCCACGCTCACAACAGCTCAAGTCCACGCACCCGCCACACCTCTTAATGACTCTTTCAGCTTCCTGGTGAGGTCTGGAAACGTCCAGCCAGCAAAGGGCGAGCTTCACTTCACCATCTTACCTCATCACCAGATGCGCCACGGTCCTGGTGGTTTCAATAAAATAGACAGGATAGGTCGCGAACACACAACAGCCCGTCTACCAGCACACAACAGGACAACTGCCGGAGGAGGAGGACAGGGAGGTGGACGAGGAGGATCTACGGCACACGGTGAGGTCACTGTGGGTTTGCACCCCCACATTTTGTCACACAAGCACCACAACAGGACACATCACAAGTTGAGGCCTCATAACCGACTGGGGAACCACACACGGAATGGGAGTCATGGAGGGAGGTCAAAGAGCAGCATAGAGGGAGCAGGAGGAGGTCACAGCCATGCCCCCCAGCCCCACACTCCTTCCATCCCAGAGAAACACGGTCCAGAGAACCCTCCTGACACCCAGCTGATTCATGTCGAGGTTCTGCCTCGTCCTGCTTCGGACCCCCTCCTCATTATCCTCCCGCTGCTAGCTTGTTTGCTCCTCATTATAATACTCATAGTTTTGATCTTGGTGTTCCGCCATCGCAAGGAAAAACAAGCTCGACTTCGTCTTGTCCAGGAGCTCGCTGCAGTGCCGGTACCCACTGAGGACAGCCCGTATCTGGGCAGGCCAGAGCGGAGTGTGGCTATGCCCTCAGTTATGGTCACCCCACTCGGCTCTGCAAGCTGCCCAACTTCTCCAAGGGTACCCACAAGTCCCCGGAGGAGTCTGGCCCCTGGAATGACCTTCTGGGGGCCATTTGAGGCTGATTTAGCTGGTGGTGATGGGAATATTAGAGGCTGTAACAGTAATGAAAGAGATAATACAACTTCTAGCAATCCGCTTCCACGTACTGCAGGATTCAGGACCTCTGTGAGATCTAGGTCCCCGACTCCGACTCTAAAAGAGAGCCAGTACTGGGTTTGAGGGTAGTAATGCTGAAAAAACTGTGCCTTAGAGGTGTGTTTGTAGTGTGTTTGTATATATAAGATATGTGTCTGCTTTCCAGAGAACACCAATGGTCAACTAAGGCACATCCAACATGTACTTTCTGGAAAGACGACAGTAAAAATGTTCAATGGCCATCACATTTAAGTTATGTTGCTAATAAATATGACTTTGTTCCATTAATACTGTCCTGCAATACCCATAATACTTCATCCACGAGGTGTTAATTCAATTCAATTTTATTTATATAGCGCCAAATGACAACAACAGTTACCTCAAGGCGCTTTTGTTACCACCTTTTAGCATTTGTTTCTAAGATGTGAAGTACTCTTCTGAGTTAACTATTGCTTAAAACGCTCTTCTTCCTTTTTTTTTAAAGATTTCCTAGTTATAAGCAATGAACACAACCCGCCCCAGCTCCTTCTCAAGAAAATTACATCTTTATTTTCCTGAAACAAAGAGTTGTTGCAATAATACATTTTATACTGAACGAGGAAGTGAAACTTGACCCAGGGTTCATTTCATTTAATGTGAATCACATTTACAGCAGCTATATTTTGAGTTGCCATTTGAGTTAGCACATTAATAACTGGTAATGGAAGTCACTCACCCACAGCTGTTGCACGCTGTACAGATGTCAGGTGTTGCTTCTTTAAAACATATTACGTCAGCCAGTAGATCATCATGTTTGTACATATGACTAAATGTACTGTAAGCTATAACACTCGTCCCACATATTCCCTGTCCTGCACTTTCCTGAGTCCTTTTTCTTACTACTACTGCTGTGTAACTGCTTCTATGATCAATAATGATGCATTGTAAGATGTACTTGATTATCTTCAACATTTCTGTCAATTCTGACCCCTTGTATGGCTGCATCTGTTTTCCACGCACTGTGACAGTTTTTTAATAAAAAAATATTTCTTAAATAAAATAAATGCTGTTTGTCCAAATCTAAACACTTTACCCTTTTTTTTTGGCATTTCTTTTTCCTTTTATTTCCTTTTTAATGGCCAACATCAAGAGTCTATGACAGTAAAGATGCACAAATAATACCAGAGTATTTAATCGAATGAAACCCCAGCAGACAGCTGACTCACTTTATTAGTTACACAAATTCAACTGCTCATTAATGCAAATATGTTATCAGTAAATTACAGTACGATAAATCACTGGATTTAGTTATGTAGACATGGTCAGCAGAGCATCAGCAGATTGCTAAAAAGAGAAAATATCCAGCAGGCATCTCTGTGGGGGAAAAATAATGTTTATGCCAGTCTGCTCTGAGCAGAAGCCAGTGGTAACTAAAAGAACCATTCGCTATAACCAAGGTATGCAGAGGAGCATTTCTGAAGAAAAGATGGGCAGCAGCTGCAGAAGACCACACTGGGTGCCACTCTGACAGAGGTGACAGAACCTGAGGTGACAGAGGGTCAACAAAATTGGACAATAGAAGATTGGAAAAACTTTACCTGGTTCTGATGAGTTCCTGCTATAAAGGAGTATTACAGCCACATTTTGAGAATAAAGTTGAAAAAAAAAAGCAGCTGTTGCAAAATTATTACTTTTTCCTTAATGTGGCCTTAATACTCTCAGTCACACCCTACTGTGATGTTCAGAATCCAGGGCCAGGATTTGTTGTAAACAACATGAATGAGTACAGAAAACTTGTTTCTCTACATGTGTATCTGTGGCTGGGCATGGACGTGACAAGCGTTATAACATACACCAAAAATTCTGAATACATTGCACTGTAGAATTCCATGTAGATTCTTAATCTGGTCACGTGCATAAAATCTGGTGTGAATCAAATTTTCTGTTTTACCGCTCCACCACCCTCTTCTCTGAGCTTTAAAACTCAATCAATCAGGCAGTATTTAGAGAGCAGTACCCCAGAGAGGTCTTGTTTTTGCTGTTTTTTGTTGGGGTTTTTTGCAACTAAGTCTGAACACATTCTAAACAAAGCACAATTTAAAAGTAAAATGAAGGCTGAGCGGAGGGAAAAAGAGGCCAGTCTAAATAATGAAGGGCCTGCAGTTGGAGTAACCTGATCTGCAGTCTTTGAACTCTGGTGTCAGATAGCAAGGAGTGAAGTGGCCCCTCCACCAGAGAAAACAAGAGATGAGACACTTTTCTCTAGGAAGGGTAACATCACTGTAATCACATTAGATGTGGTCTGTAATGCAGGAAATTCAGTGCACTCATCAAACAATTATGCCAATTGAGTTATGGGGTTTTTTTCTTGCATAATCGGTGAACAGAAACAAAAAAACAAATCAAACATGCTCTTTCATGCCTGCTTGTGCAACAGCTGTCAGGTAATGTGCGTGATGATGGGAGGACAGATTCGGTATGAACCTGTTCCATAAATGGGCAAGAATGTGACAGTAAAGTGCCAACATTTCATTTATGTCCACTCCTTAGCACGGTCATTAGTGTGGATATGCAGTCATGTGCATGTCACATGTATCTTGGGTGATTAAAGCAAAAGTGCAAAGAGAAGTGCAGCTAAACTTTTTCAGGGAGTAAATACGTAAAGTAATGGATTACTGTTTTAATGTTAATGTGGGCTGTACTCTTCTGGCTTTTTTTTTCTATAACCATCAAACTGTATTTGTTTGCCAGGTGCTCGTTCATAGGGGGTCATTTGATTGTTTGGGTTGTCTCTGTATTACTGTAGGATCCTAACTTTACAATATAAAGTGTCTTGAGGTGACTGCTGTTGTGATTTGGGACTATGTAATTTAAACTGAATTCAAAGTATAGCACTAGAATAATAACACTGAGTAAGCGCATTTAAAGTGATGTTCCATAGGCTTTTCTCTGATTTTCGACTGTCATTTTTTTCAGGGGTTAAAGCTGATTGTGGAATATTTTTTTGAAACTGTGGCATGTTATTACACCGCTTGAATTCAGCGAGCTTATTCTTTCACAAATGATTGCAAAGGCTAGGTAACTGATTTTATACACCTGTGGCACTAAAAAGATTAAAGATTAAGAAGTGTGGCACAATACTTTTTGTCCAAATAGTCTGTGATCATCACAAATATGTTAATATTCATCAAAACAAACACCCTAAAATATGCAGAAAATGGGCCTATATTCTGCAAAAATGCCAATAATCAACAATACAGAGTCATACCTGAAATAAATTCTGCTTTTATTTATTTTTTTATTCTCTCCCATCATGTTATATTTAAAGTATATCACTTTCACTTTCGCTAGCGATCCAAGTGAACAGCTAAAAAACAACCAGGTGGTGGTTTGTCCCATCATAAACTTTGTAAAGTAAAATCACAGGAAAGGAATGAAGTCACACCTGATATCACAACTCAGACTGACAATGGCTGATACTTTAAAACCCTGTAACAAACTCCACTGAACTGTATCTCTTAGTTTTTTGCATTTTTAAGGAAAATATAAGTAATATCAAACAAATCCTAACTGTCTCTCAGGGAGCTCAGCCTGCAACTCCATGCTGATTAAATCCAAGGAGCTTCTGGGTGAATCGAGTTCGTTATATCAGTACACGTGAGGCATTGTGATCATATTTTGGTGGCGTGTTAGAACGGAGTTGAAAAGCTGTTATGTCTAGTATTTGAACAATTCCAACCCCAAATAGCATTAAAAGAATTGGTCTGTTAGTGACGCATGTCTGAGATGTACACGTTGATCAGTTTCACAAGGACTGCCATGTTTCTCAAACAAAAAGCTTTCACTCTAAAGCACGCAAAATATGCTATAATCACAATTACTGCCTGCATGCTCTCGGTTTAGTCTTTCCATGCCAGAAATAGCTGGCATTTGAAAGAGCTTTTAACCTTACCCTCGACTGGGTGAGAGACAGATGTAGCATCAGATTTTCATAAAACATCTGGAAGTTAAGATTACTGCGGTACCGCTTTACCATTAAAACATTTAAGAGAAAATGTTCAACCACAAAACGTTTCAAATGCAAACAAGGTGAGGGTGATGTGAAAGAAGTCAGACATCACAGGTAGCTCAGATTTCAAGTTGTGATGAAAATCCAGACTTGAAACCGATTCTGGAAAGTAGACAGTGCCCTCTTTCCTTTCGTACACTGTCTTGTTAAAACAATACTGAGCAGGTCATTCAAGTTAAAACAAATCAGTACATTTATATCTTTCAGGCACTAAAACATCCAGTTCAAGTGATTTTGTTATTTTTCCCGTCTTTGTTTGGACTGTTGTTGATTGTTCTTCCCCGACCGAGTGCTCCCATGAAGAGGCAGTGGAGACGGTCACGTGACCCTGAAACTGTGACTCAAATGCAGCTCCAGTCATATTGAGAGCAGCTGTTTTAAATATCTGCTGCAATCCTGCTGAGATGCAACATGTGTCTGGAGCGTCAGCAAAATCCTTGGTAATGGTACATTCATCAGAGCTTCAGATAATACGAGAAGTTGTCATGTGGCCTGTATTTTTCTTCCAATCCAGACAGCGAGGGATTATCACAATAAAGATTTTTCTTTTAAAGGACAATAAGATGCTCTCGATTATGAGAGGATGACACCCCCCACCCCCCACCCATTTCTTTGAGGCCTTTGTAGTCTGTTCTCTTCCTTGTCTGCCTGTTGTGCTACTGGTCATCGTCATATCTCTGCAGTGCGTCCTCAAGCTTGGCTGTGATCTTCTGGAAGAAGCTGATCTGCTGGCGGAGGTGGTACTGCATCTGCGAGCGGAAGTCCCGTACACGTGTGCGGTGGAAGTGCTGGATTTCTGCCAGCGTGGCGAAAGAAATGATGTTGCAGCGGTCGTGGAGCTCACCTTCCTTCTTCGGGCAGTCTTTCACCTTGGTCAGCGCACCTGGGAAAATATATTGGAGAGTTCTAAAGTTAAAAAAAAAACTTTGGATTTTTTACAATAAAAATAAAGTATTCAAAAATATTCTGTGATGATGACAACACTGTGACTAAAACTCGTTTATTTTTGAAATAAAATTCTACAGCCATCCATTCTGCTTATCCTTTTCAGGGTCGCGGGAGCCTATCCCAGCTGTCATAGGGCGAGAGGCGGGGTACACCCTGGACAGGTCGCCAGTCTGTTGCAGGGCCAACACACAGAGACAAACAACTATTCGCACTCACATTCACTCCTGTGGGCAATCCCCACTAACTGGCAAATCCCACTAACTGGAGAACATGCAAACTCCACACCGGCCTGATGGTGGAATTGAACTCAGAACCTTCTTGCTGTGCAGCAACAGTGCTAACCACCGTGCCACTCTGTTTTGATAGTCTTCTATCTTAAAAATACATCACCTCAGAAACAGGTTTTCTTTCTTTACACAGATAAAGAAGAACACTTCAGTGACAGATAACTGATAAGATAACAGTCTAAGTTAGACTGTTATCTTAGTCACACATACACAGATATTTTTGGTTTTTTAGGTTTTAGCTTTTGGCCTACACGTAAACTGTTATCTCCATTTATCAGATCACTAGAAATGGAGCTTCCAGGGACCCATTAAGTACCATACCATTAATGGTATGATGTCCTTTTTGACATCATAATGTGCAATGGTTTTTTTTCATGAGACAATTTCCTATAATGGTAGGTGCAGGCAAAACACTGTTGCAATACATTTGTTAATCTTAATAGCCCAGAGTCTGACGCCAACGTGGTTGCCAATTTTAAACCGGCCTCTCTGTCTGTCTAACAATCCCAACAATCACATGACCCTGTGCTGACCAAGCACTTTGGTGACACAGGGAAGGAAAAACTCCCTTTTAACAGGAAAAACCTCAACTCAGGCAGAACCAGGTTCAGTGAGGGTAACCGGTCTGTCGTGACCGGTTTTGGGGGGATTTAAAAACATTAAAAAAAATATATACTAAGAAACACACTGGGCCAAGGGGACACTCTGACAAAGGACAAGGGGAGACAGCAACTATACATAAACAGAAGGGTGATTAGAGGAAGTGCAGACAGCTGGGGAGAAGATGACATCTGAACTAAATCGCAGAGCCAAGACAAGGGAACTAAAAGCAAAGCACAAGGAAAAAACTAACTTTCGAAATAAAGCAGGAAGTGAGATATCTAAAAGTGGAAAATATGAATGAATGTATGGGAGACTTGACACAAAAAGATGGAGCACTGAGGGAAGAAAAAGTACTCTAAAGCAACTAAGAACTTATAAAATCGTTAAATACACTAAGGGAGGGAAGACATTAAACAGCTTAAACAAGAACCAAGTGCAAAGTTTAAATGTGCAAAATTTAAAAGTCTAAAAACTCACAAACGTTGGATCAGACGAGCCAAGACCATGGCACTGTCATGTAAATCACCACATGGGCTCAGGACACTAATGATCTTGAAATTAGACAGGTTAAAACTTTATTTGAGTATGATCGAAAAACGCTGCCATCGTCTCTGGACGCTTCTTATTAATGTTCATTTAAAAAGCCTGTATCTCTGACGGTATGGAGGATGCATTAGCGTGTGTGGAATTGGCAGCATGCACATCTGGAAAAGCAGCATTAATGCTGAAAGGTATATACAGCTTTACAGCAACATTTAGTCCTATCCACACAATCCAGTCTGTTTCAAGCTAGGCCTTGCATATATCAGCAAGGCAAAGCTAAACTACATACTGTGCATGCATTACAGCAATATTGCTTTGCATTAGAAGAGCACTCAACTGGCCTTCCTGCAGTCCAGACCTTTCACAAACTGAAAACACTTGGCACATATATAAAATACCCTTTTACACCCCATTGACCAATTCTCAGGACTTAAGGATTAACAACAGAACCATTCATCTTCACAGCCTGCTACATGGTTGTGCTCTCTTTAGCTTGTGTGGGTTGATGGGGGGGGGGTTGTGCTCAGATATAAAAAAAAGAAAGACACTCGTAGGAGTTCAGTTTTTCCCCCGAGACAACATTAAGTTGTTTTTTTGCCAAAATTAGAAAATTGAGACTTCAAAATAAATGTCCACAAAGCAGTGGATGACATCAGGGTGGCTACGTTCTCTACACAGGAAAGAGGAAGTCAAACTCAATAGTCAAATCAAGGAAGTCTGGGATTTTTTCTACACAAATAATTAAAACACAATTCTACAAAAGGAACTCGTGCAATACAGAATTCATGAGGTCATAACTGAAGCAGATAAAATCATGACATGTTGAGAAACCTGCAGAAATGTGCTGATTGTTGCAAACTTTTTCCAGGTTTCTTTGAAGATACCCATCACCCACTTATGACTCACAGTGTTTAGAGTGACTCAAGCTTTGGGGGGGGGGGGAGGCTGTAAAGTCCAGACAGACATGACCAACAAAAAGGGATCTCAGAGTGAAGGACTAACTCACATGAATGTAGAGGAAATTGCGAGGAAGCTGATCTTGAACTTGCCGACCTAGTTTCTCCTTCTAGATCTCTCCTTCTCTCTATCTCACAAAGATCAGAAGCACAACTTTGCCACCACAGTGAAAAAAAAAACTCGGACTTTGCTCTCCTCCCTGCCAAGGGGATTACTGAGCTATAATTTGAACTCTTGTACTGTTATGCTGGTAGGAAATCTTGTAAAGCTCTGTAACTCTCTGTACCCCCTCATACATTCACCTCGCCTCTTCTTCTTCTTCCTATTTTTCTTTAACCAACAGAAGGAAAGAGGAAAAAGGGGGGAACAAAAAAGAGGAGGAGGGGAATGTAATCCTGAGACCGCTCCATTTTGGATTCCTGTAGTCCCGGGGCAACAGAATACAAGAGGCCCAGGAATTCCCACTCATTCAAATCAGATGTAGCCTTTAGACTTGAAAGACTGAGCTGGCATAGATGACTGTCACCGTAAGTGACACATGTAGTTCAACAAAGCAGTCAAACATGAGGTGTTACAGCTGCCATTTTATATGTTTTCTAATTTAGCCATTACTGGAGAAAGTGTATATGAGACAATATGAGACTGATGGAAATTATGTGGAGCTGCTGCTGCTGAGAAAAGAGTGAAACCTGATGTGTCTGAAAACGAAAAACCTCTGGAGTCCTGTTTTCTTTCTTGCCTATTTTCTTTATCAAATCAGATGTCGTGTGAACTAAGCCAGTCATCTTATGTGAACCTAAGTTATTTCACAACTCCAGATGCAGTTTCGACTCTGCGGCATGGTCAGTGGTTCAAGGATGTTATTTAGGGGATACTGACCTTTTATAACACCAGCAGAGATGATTACAAAAGTCTGAGAGTGCTTATTGTAAAGGCTTACAAGTTCCTTTGCATGCAGGGTCTATTTTATAGTTGTGTTAGTCACTTCCTTTGCATGTGTTATAATGAGTGTTATAATTTAGATTACAGCAGGAGAGAATCTCATTTTAGATTGCTGAAAACTAGAAGAGGATCTAATATTCTACTGGAACACCTCTGCATGACTCATACTTTAAATAAGCTTTATTATACTGGATCCATTGTCTAAAATAAGTCATTTTAGCACTGCTGTCACTACAAGTCAATGTTGATCTCATTGCCTGTTTTTCACAAATAGAATGTTTAGAGCAGGAGGTGGGCAGGGCTTCATGCTAAGTGCTGCTGTGGAATATACCTTGTTACTGACATCAAGGGTAGGAAAACCATAGAGGTTTCTGTTACCACTGAAATAAACCCATACACATCAGGTCAATTAGTGAGCACAAAACTGAAGAAACTTGATTAGACTTTCATTTTGCTTTATATTTTTGATCCAAATCAAATGATTTCATGGTTATGATCTGGCTTGTAGCTGGCTGGCTCACTCGAAGGCTTAAATGTATGTAAAATGTAATGATTTTCTGAAACATCAGTGGACAAAATGAATGAGAAATTCACTACTGAAACTAGAGGTCTTAAAAAAGTGGGCGGTCACTGCTGAGTTCTGTAAGTCCACTTGAAACTACTGACCAAAGAATGAACAGAATCAACCCTTTGTATGAAATGGACAAAAAAATGTTACCAGTCAGTGTTTTCAGTGATGAAAACCACGCCGGTGTCCCAGAATTATGTCGCTATTTTGTGGGAGATCCCCTGAAATCTTTAAATTCTTTCCGAGATTTTAGTAAATTTGGTTATAGTTTAGGTAAAATGTGTTTTACTGGTTTCACTGGTTTTTATTTGGTTTCCCATTTAATATAAAATACCCTGAACCAATGATGCTCTTTGGAGAGAAACTTTGGCATGAAAAACTTAAATAACAGGAAAAAAACAGTGAGTTAGTAAGTAAATGGGCTTTGCAAGACATAAAACAATGTGCTTGTTATTTGTCAACAGGAAAGGAGGTGAAGTCCTGTCAGTCACACGGACTATTGCAATTCAGGCTCGTTCCACAGTTGGGAGCTGGGATTGTATCTGGAGAACAGAGTTCAGCGGACTATAGAAACAGTGTCTCTCGGTCTGGCAAACGTCTGGACTCTGCGTGCCAGGAGAAACTCCCTCCTCCCAACCTGCAGGGAACTAATAAGCCAACTCCTGCTTTGTAAATGTGTGTGTGTGTTTTCAAAATGAGCAAATACAGGCCCTCGCACAGTACCCCGAGTGATACAATGGACCACGGGTTTTGGTTTTCGATGCAGACTGACAGTGCTCTTCACTAAATGAAAACAGATGTTTCCCTTGGTTGGGATACAGTCAGAATCTGGGTCTTTGTATGTCCGCATGATTAACAGACAGGCTAGAAGCATTTAGATGCATAAGTAATTCATTTTTATTTTTTTCTTTAAACGCAAGTTGAAAGCTTCCCTACATGCTTGGTGCCGAGTCTGTTTTCTTTCCTCCAAGTTTGTTGGCGTTGTTTGATTTTGCATAATTGGTTTGTTACTAATTAGAGTTTATTTTCCCTAGAAAGTATTTTTACATATTTAGGCAGTATTAAAACGTTAGCTCTGCATAAAAACTCAACATCTTTCCTTTACATTTGTGCTCTAAGACTGCAGAGCTGAATTTTTTTTACCAACATGAAGACAAAGACACTCTCCCACCTTTCTGCACATGGATGATGTCAGGGAAGTTGGCCAGGTGTCCTTTGTAGATGTCCAGCAGGTCAGAAATGAGGTCCAGGTCCTGCCGCGGTTGATCAGCAAAATACTCTCCTATTGCCTCGTAAGCCTCTCCCGTGTAGGAAATGGCCTTGTTCAAGCCCACTGAGTAGACCTGCTGGTCCAGCTCGAAAGCCTGGGCCAGGAGTTTGAAGGACTGTCCGACCTTCTGGTACTCCTTTTTGAACCCCGATATTTGTTTACGGCCGAACTCGTTGATGCTGGTGTTCACGACTACAATGTTCTCGTCCATCTTCTTGGTGAATGTTTTGAAGCCTTCAATCTTGCTCTCGACTTCCTGCAGGTCCAGGGGTACAGCCGGGGGGCTGACGGAGAAAAGAAAGGGGAAGACTGTCATTTTAAATCTTGAGGCTATTTTTTTCTACTGCTTATCTTTTGCTCACTATCTGGCACACCATATTTTTCAAGGCCTTCAACACCAAGTTGTTAAAACAGAGCAAAGAATATAGTTTATAATATTAGTGTTAAGTTTATCTTTCAGTTAAACTTAACACTATTAAAAAGAACCTGACAAAAAACTTTGTCATTTCCCAAAATGCTATGTGCAACTTAATAAAGACATTACCAATTCTCAGACTCCTACCTGATCGTGAGGAAGAAATTGGCCCCGACCAGCTCGTCCCTCTCTGCCTTCCTCTTTCCCTGCTTCCATGCCTTCTCATCCGCCCCACAAGTCAGGAAATGCTGGAAAACGTCACAGTGCGCCAGCACAGGATGGCTTGTCATGTGGTTCATCCACCAGATCAGACCCTTCCTCCTCTTGGAGAGGAAGTCCTCCTCGAAGCGGCCCGTGGCCTGCTTCTCTGGCAGGTGGGGCACTGAGATGACAGGGAACCGCTCCACGAGCCGACCGTAGAGCCAGTCAAAGTGTTTATACCTGCAGGGAGGAGTGGAGAGGGGAGAAATTGGGACTGGTTGAATAAGCGAGGTAAGGTAAATGCCAGGAACATGTAGTGAGATGGAGTGAAAAAGATAAAAGGAGGGGAAGTGCAGGAACCTTTTCCCAACAAGCCCTGAGGGAATTCAAGTGTAGTTCAACTGACAGACACAGGGACATGGAAACAATGTGAAAGCTGTTGAGGGAACCTCGGAGAGGAAACAGGAGAAGGCTCCAGATGGCAAAAATCCACAGCTCTGTTTTTAACATTTCGTAAACCGCAGTAAAAAGCTGAAAAGTGGAGAAAAAGGAAGACGATACATACCTGCGGTTGACTTGGACATTGGTGTGCGTTGGAGTAAGGCCATATGACATGTAGCTCTTCATCCCTTTGAACTTTGTTTGCTTGGTGGGGTCGTCAATGGTGCACGTGAACGGGTAGGGGTCCTCCTGCCACTCTGGTCCATGCTTCCCCATCACCACACAGATCCTGTCTCCATCTTTCACAAAAGCTGACGCCTCCCCGAGCAGGAAGGCCTCCCCTCCGGACTTGACAAAGGTGGAGAACCTGTTCAGGTTCCTCCCCACTGTGGCTGAACTTTTGGCCTGCTGCTGCTGGGAGCTCCCACGGCCCGGCAGGGAGGTGGCAACCGGGTGCAAAGGAGGGCTGCTGCCGAGACCCTGAGGGACATTGGCCACAGGAGAGCTGTCGTCCCACTCGTCATCCCAGTCGTCATCGCTGTCCTGGCTAGTGTGGAAGCTGCTGCTATCAGCCCCAAATCCTCTATGAGGCTGGGAGGATGTGTAGGAGGTCTGGACTTTGGTTTGGGTCAAGGAGAAGCCATTGTTGTTGGAGGTGATGTGGTCTCTGATGATCTCTACATAAGAGGCAGGGAAGAGGCCAGCCTCCCCCCTGCTGTTCTCCCCCTCCAGCCAACCCTCCAGCTCCTCCTCGCTGAACAGAGTCACCACCTCATTCTCTGCTATGGAGATCTCTCCTGGATTTTCAGAGTGGAAATCGTACAACACTTTGGCCTTCAGCGCCATAATTTCAATACTGCTGCAATATATTTATATATATATATATATTTAAATTTCTGGTTCTGATTCTCACTGCAAAGCTTCCTCGAAAATGTTATGTCTTCCAGCAGGATTAAACCTTTAGGATCTGTGCAGCTTTAATCAGATTTAGGAAGTTTTATGATTAAAACAAACCTTTCCACCTTTGACCAAGTTAAGCACGCTTGTATCTATTATCCACGCGCAAAAGAACAAGAAGACGGACACGCAAAAGTAGTCCTGTATCCGACACCCACCTCCTCTCTCTCCTTTCCGCGGGTTCAAATATCATTAGTTTCCATGCACAACTTAATCCAAGTCCGAAAACGCATTCAAAACCTGTCCTTTTTTTCTCCCTTACGGAAAGACACCGGCTATTCAAGTTTAAAGCCAACAAACTTGCGACGGCAGGATAGCTGTTTCTTTCCCCAAGATAAAAGCCGGGGGGAAAGTCCTCTTTTTCCCCTCCTCTCTCCAAGATGCTTGTAAGTTAAAGGCACCAGCACTAACACGTAGTTACACTGGCTGACTAACGGAGGGTGGAGCCAGGAACAAGTTCAGTCAAGTCTGTGAAGTCAGACCAAGAACTTTAAAAAACCAAAAAAACTTCCAGCTTTTATAAACTCATTGATTCAGACACGGAAAAATCCACATCAAGCAGCGTATGTTAGATTAACTCCCCCAGTTAACCTGCTTTATGGGCTATGACGTCATCGTAGTCTTTGAACTGGCCTCAGGCTAATAAGCCTTATGTTAATTAGAGAAATTCGCTAGTCACTCTTCAGGATGCTAAAAATACACATTTTAAACATTAAAAGTTAATTTGGACTTTCATAAAAAGTTAAAAATAAAATATTGTTTGTGTTCTAAAGTAAAGTCTGCAACAAGTTCCTGGATGTTTCAGCTTCACCGGGCAGGAACGATGTGTTTAGATCAATTTGACATCCTGAAAGTTTCTGTTCGCTTGATTTGTAATCTGAGAAGACTTTTTTGTTATAGCACAAGTAGTTTGGCTGCTTATGCTGCTGTGGAACAGCTTTTTATTTGGGTTCAGGGAGAAAAATAAACATATATATATAAATACATAAAAACATGTTTCAACCCAACAAATATTAAATTTTTTTTTTTTTGGTTGCTTTTTAACACTTCTTACAATCTATAGGGGTGAATGGGATATTTTATTTCTTATCTTCTTATAATTTACTCAGCATAAATTAATTATATCAAAACAAAAATAAAATAAAAATAATAGGCATGTGCAGGATATATATTGTAGTACTTTATTTTTATCCTTTTCTCCCTCTGCCCACTAGAGGTCACTGTTTCATCGTCCACTGAAAGCAGAGCACAGTTCATCCTCCCGTCCACTTGCTGGCAGTAAACCAACCCTTTCATTCAACTTTGGCCATATTAAACCTGCCAGACAAAGAAGATAATAATTAAACAAAAGCTGGACATTTTTTTTTTATTATTATTTTTTATCAAGCATGTTTCGCGTCAACACATAAGACCCGAGAGTCTTTGGCTTATTGCAGGCAGCTGCGGAATAAAAGAGGACAGTTAGATTATGTGAAAACTGCATGGACCTGGTTTAATTTAGATTTTTTTAAAGGTAATTATGAGACGTGTATGTGCTGTAGGTGCTCTGTTTTCCTGTGTCTGTTAAATTAGGATTTGTCCGTGGACAGATTTGATCGAGAGGAAGATAAATTGATGATTTATGCCAGTTTAAATAAAATATAAGTTGTTTTTAACAAGAAACTGAAGGACACCAATTTTTATAGTTCATTTGCTGTAGCTACAATTAGGCATCATGTAACTGGCAAGATTTATTTTTATGAATTGGAAAATTTTGCTTTCATAAATATGTCACTGTAATCTGTACCATGGTAAACTGAATCAGGGGATTTAGTATTGCAACAGCTGCATGTTACAAGGTGTAGTATACAGCAGTTGGACGATAGGACTTGCAAAGCAACAAGTCCTCTTTGAGGGTAATTTAAAGAGGAGAAAAGGGGAAAAACATTAACAGATTAGATGTGGTCATTTGTGGTAAACATGCATTAAAAATCAGTATCAGGTTTCTGCTGAAGTGAAATTAAACCCATTAAAAACTAATATCTAAACAACAACAACAAAAACCACCAGTTTAATTTATACAAGGACATGAAACATCATACAAAACCCTAAAATTGAAAAAAGTCAAGCAGAAAACTGAAACATAAATCTCAATCCTCTAATATGAGGAGGCTGTAGAGTTGAAGCTGTTCGTAGGACTCAGTTTAGGTCACACATGGCTGAAAATCAAGATCAAATCAAGACTTGCACCGGCTGAAAATGTGAATTTTCTAGAGTAATTTTTAAAAAACGTGTGGCATCAGCAGCAAAGGAAAGAAAGAGGAAAGCAACTGAAGGAAGCAGTCGTTATCTATGATGCCAGTGATATTAGCAACAGATACAAGTAAATAATATTAAAGTGTTTCTAACACCGTGTTCTTGCTCTCTTTCAGACTTCCTATGATGTCCAGCCTGGTTCAAACCACCTCTGACAGTCTGCGTAAACTCGTCCGCTGGGCTCACAGCCACGGCACCATCTGCAACCTCCTCCCCAGCCTGCAGCACGTCACCCGTGGCTCCTACAGCAATGTGCTGACAGCTGAATCTGGTCTGCACGGTGGCAGCATCTCCATTGCTGTGTGGGGCTGTGGGGCCGGACACGCCTACCACTGGCCTCTTGGTGAAAATGCAAACACTTGTGGTGGCTCACCCAATACCAGACAAGCCCAGGAGAGGTTTGCTGGAGGTCGTCCAAACAGTAAGGTGAGGTAAAGATGTGAGGTGCTGGTATTGTCTGAAATGACACAAATGTGCCAAGAATTGGGTTACTGACAAATTCACATGAGCTTAGGGCCAGTGTAAAATCAGCATGTGGGTTCATGAGCCTTTAATGCTTTGTCTGTCAACATATGATTAAACCCAGACAAGACTGGAAAATCCCTGCAGCCTTACATTTGTATTGAATTTTTGGTGAAAGATGCACTCTTGCAGTGAAATAATGCACTCTTAAATCACTTTCACGGTGGATTTGCTTTTTGGAACTTGGAAGCTATGTGGCTACAAGCCATCTTTAAGTTACAGTCCACAGACAATTATGTACTGGATTATAAGGTTGTAAAGTTGGACATCACCTCTTTCTAAATGTTCAGATTGCAGCGAGAACATCATGTGACCTCTCCTATAGTGAAGCGGCATCAGGGGGCGAGGAGTTCAGCAGTCGGCTTTTTGACATTGCTGCATGCGATTCATCAGCCACAGATGAGGATGGCGACTATGAGCCTCGGCCATCTAGGAAAAGAGGCGGGGCCCAGGGAGGAGCCATCGCTGCAAAGAAGGTCAAACAGGAATCCGCCCCACCAGAAGACGATGACACTGGGCTCGCAGAGACACACCCAGTCTGTGTTTTACAGACTTATCAGGCACCAAACACATACTCTCAAATCACACAAACACTGTGGCCAAAAAAGGCTCTTTCATCTTGCTGTCAGCCCCAGCATGGACGACATGTGGGGTGTGAGGGATCAATGGACCCAGAGATGGAGGTACTAGGAGGAGGCAGCTGCACAGAGACTACAGAGAAGAACACAGGTACCAGCTCGCATGTTTTTATGCCTTCAGGGGAACAAAACTTAACGTGTGTTTGTTTGTATTTTTTTCTGTGACTGTAAAGCTGAAGAAGACGAGAGTGAGCTGGAGAAGCTGCGAGCGTTACTCGTTGCGGAACGCAGCCGAAACCAACAAATGACAGAGATGATCTCCAATTTGAAGCAGGACAAGGAGCTGCTGCAACATGAACTCACAAAGAAAGCTGAACTCATCTGCGACTTCCTGCAGGACAAACTGCGCCCCGGTAAGCTCACAAATCTGCCGTTTGTAACTTTACACAAAAATCATGTCCACTGAACTAGAATTAGTTGGTTTCTTAAAATCTTCAGTCCTCATCCTTCTGTTTCTTTCTTCTAGAGAAGAGGTGGCCTCGTTGTTCCACTCAGGTGGAACCTGAAAGCTCACACATGGCGTCCTCTGATGATGTATGCAGGTTTGATTCGCCAACGCTGTTCGACTCATTTGAGGAAGTGGAGCTTCAACCTCTGGAGCGCCATCGGACCCCAAAGAGCAAGAGGAGCCGGGATGGAGAAAACACTCGAGTCAGGAGTAAGGACACATAGACACACTCTGATAAATGTGTCACAGCGTACTCACTGTACTAAACATTGCTTTTGTTTTTATTGGTAGTGAAAAACGTGGTGGGTGTGATAGCACGCTACATGGCTGCCCTCCAGGAGTTTCGCCGCAGCGTCTCCATGAAGGTGGCGTTTGACCGCATCGGTGTGGACCGTAACACAATCTCTCGCACGGCGGCCATAGCAGAGCTCAGCCTGGCTGCTCCAGAGGTTTTTCACGCACTGGCACCGTGGGATGAGAAGGAGGAGACGCTGGCACACTACGCCCACCGCTGCCGACAGGCGATGGACGACACCATTAAGGCCAAGATCAAAACAATGAAATCGAAAGGAGAACTATTGCCCATTGTGTCAAAGTAACAGTTTCATGTATGGTGCCCGCTCTGCCTGACTGAGGCACAGGCCTATAAAACCTCTGCATACTTTATGTATAGAGAAAAAAAATCAGAGAAAAAGACCACCTTAGGATTTTTAACATAATTGACTTCAAATCATATGTCGATTGTATTCCAGCCATCATGGGTGCTTCCTGTCTAGTGGATTTTTTTCTTGTGTGGTTATGCAACAGAAGCGTGAAACTAACACTTGTTTTTCACGGCAGATTCAGCTGCTCAGAATTCATCAGTTTCTAAAAAATGTGTTTCTTATGGCTGTTTTACAATAAACCACTAAAAATATTTTTTTTCCTCCATTTATTAAATTGATATCTTTCACCCTCAAAGAACATCAGTGAGTGTACTGGAGTCCAGAAGCACTCCTGTTATCGTCTTTAATGTATGCAACATTTTTATTATCCACAGCAGAATGAAAGCAGCTGAAATATAACCTTTACTGCAATGTTTCACGGCCATGTAGAACAGTCTTCTGATCCTTTGTGCAGGTTTTCTAAAATCAGCAGCCAGCTTTCTTAGTCATGAAAATATAAAAGAGGTCATTTAACACTCCCCTGAGGTCATTTACGACATCACAAACAGCTGTCCAAGATGAGAGACGTGGCTCTGGTGTGCACCCGGGTTGTTCCAAAGCTGCGCCTCTCACACCGGAGGGTAGATTGGGGGTAAAACGTCATGACTCGGGCTCCAGGCGTGGAAGAACTGGGAGGATGAGGTTTCCAAATGAGGAGTCCTGAGTGATGAAGAAGCCTGAAGAATGTGCATGCGCATGCTGCAAGAAAAGAAATAAAGGTGTTGGTGTTGTAGCTGTAGGAGAACTTCCTGAACAACATATTTACTGCTTAATAAAGCCAACTACAGGCTTAAGACAGCAGAGGGCCACCCAAACATGCAATCACACCAGCATGACATTAAGAATCTGTGCTTTCAATTATTCTTTTTCATCAGTTAGCTTGTTGAGGTTGAATTTATATTGACAGCCTGATCAAATCATAGTTATTTCCCACTGTTAATGATATAGAAGGAGGATTAAATGCAGCTCATTTTTAAATACAGTTGCCTTGAAGCCTCTAATCTACACTGCTAAGTGATACTCAGCTGGTTTCAACTGTAATTTACAAGAAATGCTGCCCTCAGATCTCTCATGGAGCTTCAAGACAGCATGCCTGAACCAATGATTAATTCACCAGCACTTAGTAAAAATATTTGGGATTTCAGATCACAGATGTGGGATCTGGCATTTGTTTGTCCAGCAGATTAGCTCTGACACTCTCAGCACCAAAACAGACTGTAATCACAGCTGAGGACACAGTGATGTGGAGTCAAGCAGTAAACTTGTAAAATAAATGACTGGAACATCAATGACCTCACTGCCCCCCCACCCCACCTGCCGGCACCATCACCACCAAAAAAAGAAAAATCCAGTATTGGTCGGGCTCCTTTCAAAAGGCTCTTCTAATCTATGCTGTGTAGGATCGGTTGTAATCAGTGTAAGATACATAATGAGGAGGGAAAACCACAGGGTTCACGGGGTTGGTTTATTTAATTATTATTGAACGTGGTTGTGCTTCTAGTAGCGTTTCTGGTGTCTTACCTGCAAGGCAGCTTTCTGCTGCGCAGCGATGTGCTGCTGTTCTGCGTTGTCCCTGAAGTCCTTAACACTGGGCCGGGCCAGCGAGATGCTACAGTGTTGGAGGGAAAAAGATGGCATGGAAGCATGTGAAATTTACCAAAGTCTTTTCTGTTCTGCCTGAACTCGGCCCTTTAAGCCTGACTAATGACAGGTTATATGTTGGTGTTCTAACATCATCATAATTATTGTTCCAGGAACATCACTGCAAATGTCCAGTCATGTTGTTTTGAAGTCATAACATTAGAGAAGAAAAGGGCAACTGGCACCCTGTCATAATAATGAGGGCATTAAAGTTTAGGCTTCAGGATTTGATGACTCTAATTGAAGCAGCACACAGCTTTACACACTCGGAGCATCTCTTTATATGTTATAACTGAAAGAACAGGGGAAAAGCTATGTCCCAAAAAATCGACTTTCCCACTGGACAGTTTACAATAAAATAAGAGTATAAAGTGGCCAGCGCAGCTGTTCCCTCAGATGTTATTTGCTACATTTGTCAGGAGTGTCTCCACATCTTGGATGGCAATGAAACATGTTTCACCAGGGGAAATCTGTACAGCAGTGTCCAGCTGTTGTTCCTTATTGCACTGCAGGTACAAGCCATCCACCTTGTTTAATGCTACTGGCAGAGAGGTAGGAATTAAACTGAAAGAGGTAACTATGATTCTGTGAATTCCCAGGAAACTGACAGTCATGTTGGTCACTCAGAACATCTCGGGTCAAAAAGCTGCCTAGAGACTGGATGTAGGCTATAACATGGTATTTATAGCAAACACATGGAGGTAGCCTACATGTCACGCATGTGACTTTGTTTACATAAGATCTCAACCTGCATGCAGTGCAAGGAGACGTATCCAACTTGATTCTGGGAATTCACAGAACCAAGTTACCTTCATAACTTGCATGTGTGTCCTGTCCTTGGACGACTTCTTTCGTGTTCTTGCATTACTGTTGTAGTTGATAGTCCAAGAGCAACAGTAATTATGATGTTGTAGGAACAATGACAACACGAGGACATCAGATCAGGGCCCCCCCCCCCCCAAAAAAAATAGTATAAAGTCCTTCTGTCACTTGGACTATGCTATACTACCTACCTGGCTCCAGGAGTATTCATGGACTGACTCTGCATCAGTCGCCTCCTTTCCTTTTCCAGCTCTGCCAATATAGCCACCCGGGTCTTGTTTGGGAAGGCTGTATTATCCCCCCCCCCCCAAAAAAAAGAAAAGGAAAAAGAGTAAGGGACAACTAAAAATTGCCACTTTTTTGGGTAATTACAATTAAATTAAAATAAAGTAAATAAAATTATGAAATTATTATGAATACAAAAAAATATAAAATTTAATTATGAATAAACGCACAAAAAGATTTAGCTAAACAGTGTTTACGATTATTTACCAGTTAACACTAAGCTTAGAGCAGCGGTAGGGTTCAGTGCAAGTTTTTAGGGTCTTACTTATAACTAGATTTACTAGAAAACACAATAAAAATGATTCTTGTGATGGTGGAGGTTCTTGCCCTACCCTCCCTCATTTGGGATGAGGGGACTGTTTCAGGGCACCCAGAGCTGGTAGCTACTTCCCTGTATTCAGCAGCAGTTTAAAAAGAACATAAATGACCCAAAACAAATGAATTACCTTGTCCTGGAGGATTAGTAGTCATCTCAGAGAGCCAGAGAGGTCAATAGTGGATACCAAAAAACCCCAAACAGGTTATATTAACGGTCAAATGCTTGGTGTTTCCTTCCCGCTGCGACTGTTTCGACGCTACTGGAAACTGGACATCGGTAAAAGTCCTCAGCGGTGATTAATGTAAGTTAAAGTTAGACCGAATAGATCACACAGGAGGACTTGGTGATGGACACCTCAGCAAGTGTTTCTGTAACAGTACCTGAAAGCTTAAAACAACGATCAAACTCTCGACTGTGTGCCCGTGCTTCACCGCATTTTTGTTTCTTAAACGCGTGTACCGGTTTCACAATTACAAAAGATTGTAAATGAAAGAGGACCCACTCTGTCTTTTATTCAGGAAAAAACAACAACAACAACAAAACTTGGTCCTCATTTACAATTTTACAAAAATAACACCATGTATAAAAGTAAATAAATAACATCAAAGAGCTGAACTGAATGGAAAGAACACACATGACTGACCAAGAGGTTGGTCAGTGATGGCTGGTTTTTCTAATTACACCAAAGAAAGATAGAGAAGATAGAGACATTTTAAAAAAGTAAAACAAAATAAATACAAGACAAAATAAAATCATTAATATAAACAGTGATAAAAAAAATAAATTTAATAACACATTTTACTCATTTAAAAAAAAAGAGTGATTTTTATACCAGTAAAACCATCTTAACCTTAAAAACTGAATTTCAAGGTTAAGATGACTTTCAAACAACTTGAAAAAGACTGCAATCGGCTCCATGAAAAGTCCACTTCTCAGCATGTTTTAGAATAAATAAGTAAATACATTTTTAGCTATTTGTTCTCAAAATTGCGAGGCATATAACTTAAAAATTTGACATAACCTGAAATCTGAATAACCTGCAATTATGATATAATAAAATTTAAAATTTTGATTTAGCTTCTTGTGTTTTTTTCCCGGGTTATTTATAAACTATAAGCAGTTTTTTTCTTGATGTATTTCTGTAAAATAGAAATCTGATTGTAAATCTGTTCGTACATCTTCTTAGTAGACGATCTTCAGCGATTCGCTCGTCATTTGTCACGTGACTGACATGTTTACATCCAGGTTCTTCTCGTTTAACTTCCGGAACTGCGCAGTAGGAGTCAGCTGACAGTTGTGGTCAAGCAGCCAGTGAAACATCTCAGCTGAAGAGACCCTGAACAGAGGAGGGGGAAAAAAGCCTCTTTTTTTGTCTCCAGAACCATAACGGCCGCGGAGAAACGGACAGCCGTTACCTCCTCAGATACCCGGCCACGTCTTCCCGCCTTCCACGCAATGAGTATCAGCGCTCCGAAAGGCCTGGCCAGCTCGGGGCAAAAGCCCATCACGGAGATCCTCCACCCGCTGTCCGCCGCCGAGGAACCGCTCTCCCCCGGGCCAGATGTCACCGTCAGCGGTGGAAGGGATAAGGTAGGATCTGCACCGACGGTGGGGGATGGAAAGAGGACGCTTACCCAAACAAAACCCCTCTTTGATTAAACTGTTTTACGGCTGACGCCAGTGTTTATCATCCCCCCCTGTTAATAAGTAGTAGAAAACCGATGGAAGTTTAAAAAGGAGACTGTGGAAAACACTCATTTCTGTTTGCATTTGAGGTTTTAGAGCACATGACTGAACCCTCTGAGTCTGCCACTAAATCAGTGCTGAAACAGCAAATTCACCTAGTTTGGATATCTGGCCCAAATTAATCGACACAAACTCACAAGTAAAAGCGCGAGTGTTGTGTTTTCACTATTTAAGATGGATTATGCGTGTACGTGGGCATGGCATCCATCTCAATCCCAGTGAGCTGAGTAAACAAAGATGGGCCATCCAAGCATATCACATGGCTTTTATTCTCCCTGCTTCTGCTGCTGCTGCTGTGTTTACTGTAGTAACAACTGTAGCAACCACTTTGATACTGCGGTTAATTATTGGCTACAGGAGATGCTGTAATACTTCCAGTATGAAGCTTCTTGGCATCATTATGGTTGTGGCTTTTCCTTGTACATGATTACCCAGGCCAAATGGGTCTGGTTCCTGTCAAACCATTTGTCCACTCATTTTAGCAAAATTCTGTGGAAATGCCACAGACTTCAGAGCAGGTCTAGTATCATTCTATTTAGATAAGAGATCTTATTTTTCTTAGGATCCGGTGTATAATGTTAAACACCAAAATTGCATGCCTGGGGGTGCTTTTAGTTCCTTAAAGATGCTGTAGGAAACAAACACCACAATAACCCTCTAAGCATACTGCAGCTCAAGTGGTCCGAGAGGGAACTAATCTAAAGGGAACTGGACTCCCGCATCTCCCTTGCTGTCTGTTTTCAGGCTTCATAAACTCTGGTCAATGATGGAAGACTTTGGACGATCACAGGCTGTTTCAGACTGGATCAGGTGAACAGTGCAAAGAGCAAAAAAAGTGCAAAGGAAGTAGAATTTATTAGATTTAGGCAACTGTGGCTGGAGAGGTAGAGTGGACATCCGCAAACGTGGTGAGTCAAAGGTTTGATCCCAAAGTCCGTGGGGCAGATGGATGCCCAATCTTGAAAAATACACAAACATCCACGGCAAAAAAATTTGAGGATGAGCAGGTGTGCAATAACACATCATATGTATAAAAAGATAATGACAGATGGAGGCTTTCTTTTATGATTGCATCTGTCGGTGTGTGTATGTATGCAACAGATTTATCTAATAGGTGTGTACCGATGTTGGTCTTTAGGGAGCGGTATAAAAGTGGTGCTAGATTGGATGAGTCGCATAAAAATTGAAGTGCACATTTTCTTTTATACTGATTTTGATGTTCATTTGATTATTTTGAGGTCTGGGACAAAGCAAAGTCACTTTAAGGTCTGAGAGATAGTAGGAAAATGGTTGGAAAAAGCCATTGCATGAGCAAATTTAGCAAGTTCACAAGTGGCACAATTACAAGCATTGGGACAGCAAAACAACCGATCACAGCAGCACAGTGATAGGTCCTACTTACTGCAGCTTTAACTTGCAAAAACAGGCACGGGTAGTTTGTGTTAACTTAAACATTTATTATTTTTTTAAGTTGGCAAGTTTAGGCATGACCGTAAGTGTTTAAAATATGCAAACACGTCCTTAAGGAGCAGCTGGTATTATTTAGTGATAACAAAAAAGGCTCAGATGGAAATATTACATTGAGGATGGTGAGGGTTAAATTCCATTCGGTGCTTGGTGACTCACTGGCATGCTGTCGTGGCACTTGATGTATTTAGTAACACCTGTGCTCTAAATATCTGCTGATTGGCCACAATGCCAGGACTGGTTGTCACAAACATCTGTCAGGTCTGCCGTGTCTGTTAGACACATACAGTTTTCTTATTCTCCTCCTCACTGTCAGTGCATACTGGACTCTCCTGTTGCTTATTAACATCAGCCCAATGCAATTATCCCAACTGTGATTACCAAAGCAGGTTAGCACCAAAGTGTTTAAAAAAAAAGAGAATTTACAGCGTCAGCGCCCTGTGTGTGTGTGTGTGTGTGCGTGTGTTTCCTGTGTGCACAGCAATGAGTGCAAGCGGTGTGAAGAAACTGTGGACAAACTGAGAGGAAGCACTTCTTTTGACAGCGATTGAAGTAGAAATTTGTGTACGGACCATCTTTCTTTTTCTTTTTTTTTTTTTTTTTAAAGAAAAGGTAATTGTGGTTGAACATGAGCCTCTCACACAACGAAGGTAGTTCCTTTTCTCATGTGATCCCATAGAAGACTCTGACAACCGCTGAGATTTGTCAGCAGAAGTTCACAGAAAATCAAATGTTACAGGTCAAGCTTGTAAAAGATGTTTCATATGTAAAGATGTTTGTCAAATGAAAGTCTGAATATGCCTCACTGAGTAAAATATTATTATTATTGAACAGGTAGACTGAAGTCAGACTGCTGACTTTCCCTTTTAAACTGCAAAAATGCAAATAAGTTGCCAACTTATTTACATTTTATGGCCTTTTAATTCTTTTTTCTGATGGACGTGTAAGTCTACAAAGTCCTTGTTCCAGCGGTCCATAATAAAACTGTTTTTGTTATGTTGTTTCCTGCTAACAAAAACCACCTATTAGTTAGTCTTCTAAACTATTATTTCTTGAGTAAGGCCCTTGGAAAGTAGTGACTTTTATATATTTACTTGAAGATGAGATAAAAAATTCTCAGTCTTTCATGCCAGAGCTGTTTGTTTCCCTCCCATTATCCATCATTCAGTTAGGATGGTGTAGGAGATGTAGGGTGTTTATACGGGCCTAACAAGAGCGCCATTGACAGAGAGGGAAAAAAACTGCAGTGGCAGCATCAGGATCTGTGTTTTACTCTTTGTTTGCAGAGTGCAGCATCTGTATTTTGGCGTCATGATGTTGTCTTTATCTATTCGCATGCAGGAAGTGGGGCTGACCAACGGCACGCCGGTCGAGACGCCGAGTCCGGCTTCTGCGTCCGTGCTCTTCAACAGGCTGCACCTGGACGATGACTTGGACCCAGACACCCGGGACCCCTACGCCGACACAGAAACCCACGACCTTTTCGTCACTGTCGACGACCCAAAGAAGCACGTCTCCACCATGGAGACCTACATCACTTACAGAGTCTCCACCAAGGTCTGCTACCAGCTGGTGTCATGATAACGTGAACAAACTCTGTTTTATTTTATAGAAAATAATTGCTTAATTAAACTTTTATTTGGTGGTTTTCTTGTATTTTTTTTTCTTCCATCTGCATTTAATGATGGCGCAGAGCTTTAATGCAGCTGCTGGAGGTTCTGAAAAATCCTGTCCTGTAGTGTTAAAGCACTAAATGAATATTTAATTAGAAAAACATACCAGTGAGGAAGGTGTACGTTAAAGATACCCTGTGGTTTTATTGACTTGCAGTGCATTGTTTTTATGATTGTGTAGCAGTGCAGCAGCACAGGTAGGCAAACTACCTAACAAGGATGTAAACAGAGGAAAATACACTTGACACATTTGTATGGGCTTTGTCCACAGAGCACTTTAACAACTTAAGATGTGTAGATATGAAACAGGCTTTTCTTGATGAAGCTGTGAAAGGTTACATGGTGGCAGCTCATAGAGTCTAATATATTGCAGTGGCTGTAGTTTGTCTGTTTATTCACTGAACCCCCTTTTTTCTAAATTCAGTTTTCACATCTCTTAATTTCTGCTTGCTGTTGTTAACCTCCAGTTAAAAGCCACAGACACACTGATGTTTTTTTTAAAAATACTGTGATGTACAAGTCTACATTAGTTATAGTTGCCACCTTTTGTCACAGGAGCAGAAGCAGACAAGAGAACGTTGCCACCTCCAGACAAAGGGAGAAATGGATGCTGGAGCAGAAAACATGGGATAATCTGTTAAAACTACACTTATGTGTATATGGGTTTTTGTTTTTAAAGCTGTTGTTATTGCATTGTCCATTGTTAGAAAGGAATGGACACCAAATTCTGAACCCACAGTGAAACAAAGGGACAATTATGTGACAGATTGCCTTGTGCAATTTATTTTGCGGATTTCGTGAGAAGGAGGGTGAGCCTGAAAGTGAAAATAAAAATCTAGAAAAATATTTGATATATGAAGCTAAAATTTCACAATGTATGTATGTCCACATTTTAAAACTATAAAGTTTTCGTGTAAATCAGAGGTGGTTGAGCAGAAAATGTTCAGATAGTTTATTTGAGATGGAATGAACCAGTTAGACCTGAATTTGCTTGTATCCTGATAAAACGGGTTGGATCATGTGTCGGATACATTAACCTTTCCTGGAAAATGATATTCCGCAAGGGAGATTCTGTAACTCGTGTTTAGCAGGTGGATCCTCTGTTTGTTTTTGGGTTTTGTTTTTTCTTCTTCAGTGCTTAATGACACAAACCGATTCAGTGGGGAGACATGTCCAAGCAACCTTTGACCCTTGATGTTCAGAGAGACAGGAAGTGCATTTTTGTGTGTGTACGCATGCACTGCCTGCTGTGAATACTAAATGATTTTCCCATTTCTTTTTTTCTAAATTAAGTTAAACTCTTACAAAGTAACTCACAAACGGTGTAAAGTTCACTCGGCCACAAAAGGCTGCGTTCATGGACCTGTTTGATTTTACCACCTTGTCACATGCTGGATTTTTCTAGCTCTTTCTTCCTTTTTTATATGAAGAATTTAATTTAGAAATGTTTGTGTGTGTGTTCTTCCTCAGACATCACGGATAGAGTTTGACCTGCCAGAGTACTCTGTTCGGCGGCGCTATCAGGACTTTGACTGGCTGAGGACCAAGCTGGAGGACAGCCAGCCGACCCACCTCATCCCAGTAGGTTACACGAGCTTTGTTGCAACCAGCTGTGCCGCTTGCCAATTAGAAACCTCTAACGCTCTCTTTTGCACTCCCTTCTCGTCCCCGCTCTGCCGTCGTCCTCCCATCTCCAGCCGTTGCCGGAGAAGTTTGTGATGAAGGGCGTGGTCGATCGTTTTTCCGAGGAGTTTGTGGAGACGAGGATGAAGGCCCTGGACAAGTTCCTCAAACGAGTTGCAGACCACCCCGTCCTCTCCTTCAACCCTCATCTAAATGCTTTCCTGTCTGCCAAGGTGAGACGGCTGCAGTAACCCATGAAGAAAAGCAGTCCCACTAATATGAATATAGGTCAAAAAGAAAGGAAAATCATGAGTGCTGTTGCGTGATAAACCAAAATTCAAAAAGCTTAACCTCAGCTGTAAGCTTTCAGAAAAATATAAAACCAACAAAATACAGACCTCTTATTTCCTTGTTTAAAATGTCTTTAAGCAAAGTCTCTATTGCTCTCTTTAAGATGAAAGACCCTCAAGTGGTCTTAGTCGCGACCAATACTCGATCTCCACTGAGAAGAGGAGAGAAGACACGATTACCATCATATTTTCTTTACTGTCTAACCTTTTTAAACTTATGTGGCTGCCTATTTATATCAATATCATGCTGTTGCTCGCAGGACCTCAACAAACGTCAGGGTCTGGCCCTGCTGACCAAAGTGGGTGAGTCTGTGAAGAGCGTGGCTGGAGGCTACAAGCTGCGAGTGCGACCTCCTGAGTTCTGCGCCCTGGGAGAATACCTGGACACCTTTAACCAGAAACTGGGAACCATCGACCGGATCGCTCAGAGGATCCTCAAAGAGCAGTCAGGTAAGGGGCTGAGGAAATATATTTAAGCATGATAATTCTTCCTTCTTCATCTATTTTATGGAGAGAATCTGAGGTGTTTGTAGGCTAGCCAGGGAGAAATAACCTATTCGGAGTGTCCTGGGTGGCCCGTGGTCTTCTCTTAGGCCACATGTGTCGAACTCCAGGCCTCGAGGGCCGGTGTCTCTCAGGTTTTAGATGTGTCCTTGATCCAACATAGCTGATTTAAATGGCTAAATGACCTCCTCAACATGTCTTGAAGTTCTGCAGAGGCCAGGTAATGAGCTAATCATTTTATTCAGGTGTGTTGACCCAGGGTGAGATCTAAAACCTGCAGGACACCGGCCCTCGAGGCCTGGAGTCCGACACCCCTGTCTTAGGCGGACATGCCTGAAATACCTCATGTAGGAGGCGTAGGAGGCTCATGTCATCATCAAAAGCCCATGACACCTTTGTTGTTACGTATGGTGAACAGTTTATCTATTTTTTTCCATTCTAAATTAAACCCGCAAAAAGAGAAATAATTATGCTGAATCATAAAAAAAAAAAGAAGAAGTGAAAAACCAAAAGAGAAGCTTTCGTTTGTATCGGATGTTTTTATTTTACCAAATGTATTAAACTTCATGCTGACTCTTAGATGTATAAAGCACTATGTCTGATAAAGAGTTAAATTCTCTAGCATTGCTTACCCATTCGTGTATTTTAGGCACATGCAGGAAGCAGCCAAATTCATATGGTGCTGTGCTCTTTGCAGTGTAGCCTCAGTGACTATAGAGGAGCTATTTGTGCTTGTGGTTACAGATGAACTTCATCGAGGCTACTTCTTCCAAATGTCTATTTTAGGCACCAACAAGCAACGAGTGCATATAGTGCATTGGTGCTTGCTCTTTATATTATGTTTCTTGGCCATTTTGCTGGGAGCATTTTGTAGAATCGGCTGTTTGAATTTCATGTGTGATCATCGAGTCTGTACCGGTAAGCAATGAGTTTTAGGATGAGTTGATATGCAGTATTGACTGTGGAGTGTGTTTGTTTGAAGAGGAACCCACAGACCTTTGGGCCTTGTGGTTGATAACTGCAGGCCTAACTCATGCATGAAAAGTGACTGTGTAAATAACTGCCACCAGCCACGTGAAGTGCTGCTCGGCACCATCTGTTCAAGTTGTAGACCAGTGGCTGTCCGCGGCGGCCTTGTTAGAGGAGATAAGATGGAAATTCTGGTGACTGTAAATAATAAAGACCTGTGAGGGGATGGAGTGTAAAACAACAAAACAAAAAAATTATGCTTGTGGCTTTGCTGTGATTTATTTCCCAGGCAGCAACATGTCATCTAGTACTCTGCAATAACTCTGATTTTAAGAAGTCAGATCTGACCTAACCAACTCTTTCACCCCATCTCTTAACTAGAGTACCTAACTGAGCTACGCGAGTATGGTACAGTCTATGCCAGTTGGGCGGGGTCAGAGGAGGAGCTGCAGCGTCCTCTGGAGGGCGTGGCTGGCTGTGTGACGACGTGCTGCGGCGCGCTGGAGGACATGAGTGAGAACATGAGCCAGGACTTCCTACCCGTGCTCAGAGAATACATTCTCTACATCGAGTCAATGAAGGTAGGGAGTTGGTGGCGCTAAAAACGTGTAACGTCTGTTTGATGTGTCAAGAAAAGGGAACAAAATAAAGTGTTCTAATTTCTGCTAATTAGTCCCTGGGTGTAGGTTAAACAAAAATTTAGCGTTAACTGTTTAGAATTTTCTGACATTTTACACTAACTCATAGTAATTAATGTGCTGATGATAATGTTCATGGCCAGATGAGGCCTGTTCTCTTGTTATTTGATGACAGATAAAAGATGAGTATGAAGTCCAAAGAGAGATGCAAGTGAAAAAAGCGATTGTTAGGCTGAAAAGACAAAGCGAGAAAGTTGCTTGACTTGCTTGAAAAGAATGAAAGCCTTGGCCAGCTCATCAAAACCAAAAGATCCGAAAGAGCACAGAAAACAACTAAAGTCAATGATGACAGAATTATTTCCATGGTCAAGAAAACCCCCATCACAACATCTAACCAAGCCGAGAACACTTTTGAGATGGTGCGTACATCACTGTCGAGGTCTAAAATCAAGAGATGCCTTCATGAGTGTAAATACAGAGGGTTTACAACAAGACGCAAACCACTGGTTACACTCTGGAGCACGAGGACCAGATTAGTATTGGCCAAAAAAACTCCATCTAACAGAGCCGACAAAAATTCTTTGGATAGATGAACCTTTTACCAGAATGATGGAATGATGGGAAGAGAAACAAAAACGGCTCCTGACCTGGATCCTTACAACAACATCTGTCAAACATGGCAGAAGTGATGTTATGGCTGCCTGTGAAACCAGGGCACTAATGTTTATTGATGATCTGACTGCTGATAGAAGAGCAGGGTGAACTGGGAGTCATACAGGGCCGTACACTCAGCAAAATGGGGCAAAACTGAGCAGACAGTGTTTAACAGTGCAAACTGATAATGACGCAAAGCAAAACAACCCAGGAGTTTCTCAGGGTAAAGAAAGGGAATATTTTTAAAAGTCAACCTGACCCCAGAGCATGCTTTTCAGCTACTGAAGGCAGAAAGACCCACTGGAGGATAAAATAAAGGCCTGGAAGGAAAACACAGCTTTTTGGGATGTCAATGGGTTCTACGCTTTGGGTGTTCATTGACTGCAAAAGGGTTTCATAACAATCCTCATAAAATGATGTTAGCTTGTCCAGTTAGTTTTGAGCCTGTGGAAATGTGGCGTCTGTGGATAAACATAGCAATAATTCCTCAACAGTTATTTTGTTAAACCAGAATTAAAGCAGAACATCTACACTTCAACCACATCTCGGCTCTGCAGGCAGAGAGAGGCAAAACTACAAAAACCAAATGTGCAAAACTATCAAGGATAAAAAAGTGACAAAAAAGCAAAATGTTATGTGAAATTAAAATATTTTGCCTGTTTCTTTCCAAATTAAAAAGAAACAAAAAGATGTCTGGTTTAGTGAGCTAAAATCAGCAGAGGAAAGTTCTACTGAAGTTTTCCACTGTAAACACATTTATAGGTTTTGGATGGAAAAGAGTGGAAAAGGCAGTTCAGCTCGGTTCGCAGGCACAAGCTTGAAAATGTATAATGTTTAACCATGGATTAGTTTCATTTATTTATAGCGGAGAACATAAGGAAAATACACGGGGGCAGAAATTTACCCAGAACAGCGTAAAGTGCGAGTCCTTCAGCCTGCACACAGTCGAGCACCGACTGGTTTCGTCACCTTTGAACCTGAATAGAGGAAGTATGGTTTGAGATTCTGCATGTGTCATGTCCTGTCCTCGCCAAGCTCCTGATTCAGCATCTCTGTCTCAGTTTAACAGTTTTCGCATGTTGTCTTTCTTATAAAATACTTTGGACAGTGGACAGTGAGTGTAAGGGTGCAAAATAAAACGTATGACCTTCTCTGTCTGTTTACAGAATGTTTTGAGGAAGCGAGACCAGAGCCAAGCGGAGTACGAAGGCCGTCTAGAAGCAGCCGTATTGCGCAAACAAGAGGACAGAACACCCGTGAGCCTTCCCCTTCCTTTCATCTGAATCTGCCGTTTCTGCATTTGTTACTTCTGGGAGTGTCTTTACTTTTCACTGGTATTCTTAGAATTGAAAACTTAATAAATTACAAGTTGAGAGATCATTCTTCAGATGACCAGAAAATTCTGACTAGATTTGTCGGATGGTAAATGAAGTTATTTATTTTTTGTCTTCTGCCTATACCAAGATCACAGGATTTAATACACACCCCATCCCCACCAACACTCCTTGTCCTGTAAAGTACTCCGGTATTATGTAAGGCTCCTGCAGCTGATGTTGTCTGTGTTATACCAGATACCAGCGGAGGTAGAGAAATGCCAGGACAAAATGGAGTGTTTCAACGCTGACCTGAAGGCAGACTGGGAGCGCTGGCAGAGCAACAAGAGACAAGACTTCAAGCAGCTTCTCACCGGCATGGCCGACAAAAACGTCACCTATTATGAAAAGGTACGCCTGTGTAATTTCTGTAAAAACACTCCAGCTTTTAGCCTCAGGCAACACACGAGCTGTTCTTAAAGGTCACCGGAGACACTCCCACTCATACCAGTGTTTCCAGTTTTATGGTGGCATAAAGACCGAAAACAGTGGAGCAGTTAGGGAGATGCTAAATGAAGTGCAGCAGTCGGGGGGGAAAAAAGGGTCAACAGATGACAAGAAGAAAAACACTAACCTCTCTCCAAAGTGATCCTATCTATTCATGCATACAGAGTTTGCACTTAATTTAAGATTTAAAAAACAGGTTCATTTTTTCAGTTTCTTATTATTTGAGTTTAAAAAAAAAAGTTTATGTAGACTAGAGAAATATTATTTAATGATGCGAGCACAACTGAGTATTACTATAAATTAACTTGGTCGGCGTCGTTGCACTGATTACACCAGTTGATCACACAACTCTCGCCTTGTTTTTGGTTTTCTCTACATGGAAGACGCACATGTTTAGGGTGAGCAGGCATGCAGTCAGATAGTCCACATAATTACCTCCTACCCCGTTTTCTTGACTACAACTGTAGATGCCATGAGGCCTAGGAAAGGTGTGAAGGGCTTCCTAACAATGATCTCAAGAAGATGGACTACAAATTCTCATCTTGTTTCTTTCATGTACTTTTATTACAAAGGCTGTTTATTTGTTCTTCTCATGATCTCATGATCTTGTGTATGTTTATTTTTGCATAAAAATGTTAGACTTCTGTATTTAGTTTGTTATCCTTATCCTCCCTGAAATTTCTCTGAAACTGTTCAAGTGCATTCCCTCATTAGCCTGTAGAGACTGAATGTTTTGCACTCATGTGTGAGTGGTACAGCCATCTGACTCCTGTATTATCTGGTAGATCCTCAGCAGCCTCTGTGGCAGATGTGTGGAATCACTGTACAGATTTCTGAGCCCACACTGTGAAAACATGACTTTTACAAACATAAATCTTTCAGAATTCCTCTAAATAATTCCAATCTTTCCCTTTTACCTCATTCTTTCCCCACGTCGGCCGACTCTTGGTCCATCTCCGCCCTGTGCAGTGCCAGGCAGCGTGGGAGTCGCTCATAACTGTCCTCCAGGACAAACAGACTGAAGACAAAACGAGTGAGACGAACTGAAACATCTCTATCTCTTTCTCTCCGTCTCTCCACACACACTCTCTCGTTCATGCCACGGAAAAAGACCAACAGGGCAGCAGGTTTACCTGCTGGACTCGGGGCCCCTGTTCTCCTGTGAGATGATTGTATGAGGGGAGTCGTCTCCCTCTAAGATTTTGGGCCGCTAAGGAGGAAACACACGGTGCATTCGAGGACAGCTAGGAAAAGAGGAGAAACCTACTATGTATAGTTTTTGTTTTTGTTTCTTTTTTTGACTTTTTCTACTTCATATTTCGAGTTAACAGTCGGTTGCCAATGCTACTTTGTGTTTATTTAACCGCAGTCTCTTACTCAACGCTCTCCCATTTTCATACTGAGAAAACTGTTCATGAAGGTATTGCTGCTGTGTGGGTCTATGAAGTATCTTAGGTTTGTTTCAGATATGTTCAAAACATCCTCAAGATGTTTTTTTTTTTTTTTTTTTTTTTGTCCTGCCAGGTTGTAAAAGCCTCTGGGAAATACAACAGTGAATGAACACAAATTTACTCTCTTGTACTCAAAGCACCACACATGTTTTGTTTTTGTTTTTTTAATCTAAACTTTTACCAAAGGTCACAAACTTCACCCCTGTCGTTCCTGCACCTATTACTAAAAATAATCCACAAAAATCAGGTGGTATGTGATAAATGTTCAAGTGGGACCTGTGCATGTTTTCCCAAAGGGACACTTTAGTATATCTCGGTTATTTATTTGTTTTTTGTTGCTACACACCCTCACAGATAAATGGAGATAAACAGTCTTCAGCGATGACGATGAAGGTGCCTATAGAAGAAAACAAGTTCTTGCCATCCATAAATCAACATTTCGGGCTATAATCTCTGGTCTCACTAACTCAAACTTAAGAGAAAATAACTCGAAATTTTGAGATTATAACTCAGACTTTTAAGTTATGAGTAGCAAAAAAGATTTTTGTTTGTTTTTTTTAAGTGATGGCAACAAGCTTCTATAGGTGTCTGAGCTGAACGCTGAGGTTTGTCTGAGAGGTCACTTTGTGGAAGGTGGAGTTTTAAAGAGAACAGCGGCTCCACCTTGTGGCCAAGCTGTTAATAGTTTTCTCCCACGCTTTTGAAATGAGGGGGAAGTGAAGCAGTGAGCTACCTCTTTTGGGTTCTCTTGATATCGTCTTTCTCTCACCATTCCCATTTATACCCTTCTTCTTCTTCTTTAAGCAAAGACTTACCTCAGTTGGCGATGTTAACGGTGCATTTGGTTCATAATAATAATAATAAGGTGAAGACTCCAGTGGTGCTCTGTAACTTGTTAAAGACATAAATGTTTTACCATTGGATTTATTTTTTTTTATTAACTTATTAATTCTTTCCTTGCAGTTCTTTGCCTAAGTGATAAAACCCTGCATTGAAGCATGCATCACCATTCTTTATGGAAAATAAGAAAGCCATGAATCCTGAATATAAGGTGTCAGTGTGGTCATGCTGCTGGCTTACAGAGGAACTAAAACCTCTGAGGCTAGTGGAAAAATCCCTGCTGTGTCATGTTAAGAGTGAGACATTGCAACAAAACCAAACAAAAAATCTACACCCTGAGTGATGCAACACATTACTTTAAATTCTTAGGTTGCCTGTTTTAACCAAACGGGCTGAGACTGAGGTACTGAACAGCGTGGAAACCCTCTGCGGTGCAGCTCTGTTAGCAGTCTGAGGATGTGACCTCATCTGCTCAGCTGTGACTCATGGGATAATGAGGTGGAGCCCTGCAGCACATCACACTTCTTTATTATTTTCCAACTCCTGAATGGGAAAAATCCCCTCACTGCAGTCATATTATTTAAAACTTTCTTATTTACTGCCAACCCAGAAGAAAGGGTTTGAAGCACAGACAGTAGATGTATCTTGCTTATTCTGCTTTCCTTTTACTCTGAAAGTAGCTAAAACCTGACCAATGACACCCAGGCAGACTCAGTCATGTGACATTTCCACAGTCACCACGTTTTGGCCTCCTGTTGGTTAAGAGTTTCTCCTTCACTGACAGGATTTCCAGACTAGAGCTGCTTTCAGGTTTTGTTACAGTCAAGTAAAGTAGCCGTCACATTACTGAGCCTGCCCCTCCATCCAACCAAATGCAAGTGCTGAACTAGTTTTAGTTTGCTCTCTCTTTTTTTAATGTCCTTATCTATTTTTGCCTTTCACATTTTACCCTTAAGCTTTAAAACAGTGAAGCAGCTACTCTGTAACTAGCAGAAGTCAACAATGTGAAGAAAAATTATCTTTAAGGATGGAGGCAGATGCAGTGGAGCGGCCTATGGATGCACCAGGGCTAAAAGGGAAAATCCAAAGATTTACTACGATCATTCTTACCCTTACTGTTGCCCTATAATAACCCCATTGCATTTGAATAGCTCAAACCTTAGAGTTTGACTGTTAAGTTCTAGTAGTAGTCCACTAGTAGTGCTATTGAGCAGTATTTGTAGCTGCTCCTGCCTTGATTGTACACATACAAACAGATCAGGTGCCAGCTTTTATCTATTAAAGGGATCATACATCTGTTTATACTAAAGAAAACCCCAGATTGGTTTAAAAACATTAAATGAGATGACTTATGTGTTTCTTCTTGATGTTTGCTTGTAGCTAAAACTCACTGAAGCCCGAGTGCAGTTTGAGAAGTAACTAGATGAAATGTAGCATGAATAATACAAAAAATATATATAATACAGCTTAAAAAACCCCATTTCCTGTTCTGTTTAGGGTATAACATTGATATCCGCTGAGGATTGTGAGTTGTTGTTACTTGATCTCTTATCATTAGGCACTGGTGCATCTGTAGAGCGCGCTTTGGTGTAAATGAAGTAATTGACATGTGAGACACACATATATGAAACTGGAGCGCATCTTTGGGTTTATGAGTGCATAAAGATTTAAAAGGGAATAGAGATGTGCACGAACAGTGTAAACCTGCCACAACCAAAACCGTTTTACTTTTGATGCACATTAAACCTCCAACAATAGCTCTCTGTTTAGTGTGATCAGTGTTCTCTATTAGCCAGTACCCTATTATTATCATTATTATCATTATAATTATTATTATTATTATTATTGTTATTATTATCATTATTATTATACTACATGTGCCTGCTGAATTGTTTTGCACTAAATATGTAGCTCAAGGCCCTGGCAGAAACTTCTGCTGGGGAAAAAAATATTTTTCTTTCTAATTTAATTTGCCAAAAAAATGACAACAAACTGGTCTAAATTCAGTTGAGACACATTCAAAAAAACGCTGTATATGAAGCTGATTCAGGTGAAATCCCTCAAACAGGGACGTCTGTTATGAGCCTGTTGGAGGGGAGAGTTTTCTTTCAAATATTTCCAGGCCAAACATCCTCCGCCCCCAATGCCTCTCTCTTCCTCTCATCATCCCGGCAGCGTGGATTCGCACATGAAGAGATCTGATTTTCAGCACATGATGAATAAAAGCGACCAAGTCAGTCTAAAACTCAGATGACTTTTTTGTCTGTTATGGTTTTGTTGTTCTTTTTTTAACCTCTGTTCCTCCTCATTGTGTGCCGTTTACGTTCAGAGCCCTTATTGTACATTTGGATGTTAATAACAATTTTGTTGTAATTATAAATAAGCTTGTACATTGATGTTGTTTTTGATGCAATTTATCTTTAACACAAATTGGGGGTTTTTCTGATATATTGGACCAATAATAAAAGGAATGAATGCATTTGGTATTTTTCTGCTTCTGTAACTTTTTATATATTTTTATATATATATGTATACATACTAAATATACTGCAGTTATGCTCTGGATGAAGAGATTTAGCAAGGATATGTGTTTCTGAATATTTAAATATTCTTTCATACAGACAATTTAAAAACATCACAACAAGCCTTAATGTTTATTTAACAAAAAGATTTTATTTAGTGTCATTGCAGCTCGAACACCAACATATTGATTGATTTTTTTTTTTTTTTTTTTTTTATTGATTGATTTTTTTTTATTGATTAGCATACAGAATACAAAATAAAGATTACCAAAAAGCAAAAAAATCATGAGACAAGGCTAATCAAAGGGTATTGGCTGAAGCATTTGCTTATTATGCCAACCCTTTTAACAAAAAATCTTTTGCATGCAGCTCCTGTACACAGGGCTCGAAGCAAAGAATAAAAGAAAGCAAAGCAAAAACAAACAAACAAAAATTTTTTTTCCACCTTAGATAATTACATCAAAGCAAAACAATCAAGAGTTTCAGAATTATTATTTTTGCTCTTTTCATTCTTGATTAATATATTTTTCTAATACTCTATTTTTAAACATGTTTTTAAACAAGGAAAATGAACTACACCTTTTTAAATCATTGTCATAACTATTCCACAGGTTAACTCCTCTAACAGAAACACATCTTTGCTTTATGTTTGTCCTTATCTTGTTTGTTTTAAAGACATCTGTTCCCCTTAAGTCATATTGACTCGCTCTGACTTTAAACAGCTTCTGAATACTGCAGCAAAGCAAGTTATTTTGTGCTTTATACATTATCTGTGCCATTTTATATTCGACTAAATCATAAAATTTTAGGGTATTTAGATTAATAAACAAAATGTTAGTTGGTTCTATATAGTTTGATTGATTTATAATTCTTATAGCTCTTTTTGTAACTTGAAAATAGGAAGAGTATTTGTTTTATATGCATTACCCCATATCTCCAGACAATAAGTCATATATGGAAGCAACAGAGAACAATAAAGTGTGTATAATGATTTTTGTTCAGGACATGCTTTGTTTTGTAGAGAATAGCAATGGTTTTGACATTTTGTTGTCACATGATTTATATGAGACTTCCAGCTCAGCTTATCATCAATTAGCACTCCAAGAAATTTATTTTCGAACACTCTTTCAATTTCAATTCCATTAACCCTGATTTTAGATACATTTTTCATTTGTCTAGTGCCAAAAATAATCAGTTTTTTTTTTTTATATTTAATGATAACTTATTTACATCAAACCAGTTTTTAATATATTTAACTCCTTTTCCGCTGTAGTCAGAAGCTGTTCTAGGTCTTTACCTGAGCAATACAGAGTGGTATCATCAGCAAACAATACACATTTTAACAGTTTGGAAACACTACATATGTCATTTATATATAATATGAATAATTTAGGGCCCAGCACAGAGCCCTGAGGAACACCACAAGTTACCTTCAACTGATTAGATTTTACATTATTGATTTCAACATATTGATATCTGTCATCCAGGTAACTTTTCATCCACTTATATGCTATCCTCTTATACCATATCTCTCTAGTTTATTCATTAATATAGAATGATCAATTGTATCAAACGCCTTTTTAAGTCTATAAAAACACCAACGGTATATTCCTTATTATCTATTGCATTAGATATCCCTTCTACAAGTTCCATCACTGCCATCGAAGTGGACCTTTTCACTCTAAAGCCATATTGGTTATCACTTAGGAGATTATGCTTCTCTATATATTTATCAAGTCTATTAACAAATAACTTTTCTAAAATTTTTGAGAACTGTGGGAGTAGTGATATTGGCCTGTAATTGGTAAACTGACATCTCTCTCCGTTTTTATGGATTGGAATAACTTTTGCTATTTTCATTTGTGAGGGAAACACACCAGTTCGAAAGGACAGATTACAAATGTATGCGAAAGGTTGCACTATATATTCTATAATACTTTTAACTAATATCATGTCAATACCAAAACAGTCAGTGGACTTTTTATTTTTGAATGTCTTCACAATGTTAATTATTTCTCTATGAGTTACAGCACCAATAAACATGGAGGACACATTCTGAGTAATATGTTTATTTAGGTCATTATTATTTCTTGACTCTGGAATTTCTTTTGCTAAATTAAAGCCAACATTTACAAAGAAATCATTAAATTCATTTACAATGTCTTTAGTTTTATCAAGCACAATATCTTTATCTTTTTAAAATAATCTGGATAATTCTTATTTTTGAGCCCTTTTTGATTATGCTATTTAATATCCTCCATGTTTCTTGTGTGTTACTTCTATTTTGCTCCAATAATGTTTGGTAATATTCTTTCTTACTTGTTCTTATAATATTTACTAATCTATTTTTATATAACTTGTACTTTATTTCAGCATCTTTTGTCCTCAGTTTTATGAATCTCTTATATAGATTATTTTTCATTTTACATGCATCTTCTATCCCCTTTGTGATCCATGGCTTATTTGATCTGTGATGCTTTCTAGTGATTTTCATTAAAGGACAATGTTTTTCATATAGTGAAATTACAGTTGATAGGAATGCATCATATGCACTACTTGAATCTTCATTTGCAAAAACCTCATTCCAATTGTGTTCCTTTAAGTCCACCTGGAGGGCAGCGATGGCTCTTGTTGTTCTATGTCGTATCATATCAAATGTTTGATTCTTTTTTTTAGTTTTAATCCCAAAATAATTTTGAAAAATTGCAAAAACAGGAAGATGATCGCTTATATCAGTTATAAGAAGTCCACCTACTATTTCATGGTCAATTTTATTTGTGAATATATTATCTATCAATGTAGCTGTATCAATTGTTATTCTACTTGGTTTTATAATTACAGGGAAAAGGCAGTTACTATACATTGTACTGATGAAATCTGTTGTTTTCTGATGTCCGTTTGGGTTTAGCAAATCTATATTAAAATCACCACAAATTATTTGCACTTTTTATCATTTAGGTTGCTAAACATAGCAGCAAGTTTTTTCATTGAATGTGTCAAGGCATGATCCTGGTGTCCTATAGATGCAACTTATAATTATATTGCTAGCTTTTTCAACATGGATTTCAATAGTAACACATTCCAATACGTGCGTCTATGGTGCTTGACATACATTCAATCAGACTACATTTCAAAACTTTATCTACATATAAAGCAACACCGCCTCCTTTTTATTCACCCTGTTCATTGTAAATAATTCGTATCCTTCCAGTCCCATTTCACTAACTTTCTCATTATCGAGCCATGTTTCTGATATTGCAATTATATTAAACTTTTTAACTTACTTAAACATTCCATAATTTTAGAGAAATTTTTATACAGGCTTCTACTATTGAAATGTATGACTGACAATGCATTTGCCATTTTAATATTCATATTAAATTGGTCATCTGTATAGTACTCACAAGTACTATTATTGTTATTGTAGAAGTGATTATCTGGGTCAATGTTAGTTTCAGGGTCATGCATGTTGTGCTCTGCATAGTTAAACATTTTGAAGTTCATCTTCTCAGCGTGTGTGGCAAAATAACCTCCTTGACAGTCCTTCTCATAATCAAAGTCTTCCTCTTCAATATCTCTGAATGGAAACCTATAATCTGTGTCCAAACTTGTCATTTATGTGTTTTTGTTGTTGTTTTTCCCATTGTTTTTTGAGCCATAAGGCCAGAAACACTTTCCATACCCATTGTTCATTATCCAGTCGTCACTTTTCCAATAGATTCCATAGCAGATTCCTGATTATTTATATTGCTCCAAGTCTTTGAGTTCTCTTATCATCACAACTTTCGCTTCTTCTGGAGTGCCATTTAGTCTTATCATTACATAAGTTGCTCTTTATGTTTAATCATTTCATTTAAACTAAGAAATTCAGCAGAAGCCCCCTTTTATGCACCGTCAACAAATAAAAGTGCAATAACGTGCAAATGCAAAATAACTATTAAAAAAAAAAGCTTCATTTGGTTTCCTTCAATCAGTACTATAAGCACTACTTCAGCTATACAAACATGTCTACTAATAGCTAAAATTTGGCTTTAAATTTCTACATAAATTCATGCACAGAACTGTACCAGTACCTTCAGATTCAGACACATGAATATAAAGCACAATCAAATGCATTAGTGGGTCAATATGTATAAAATATATAAAAGCAAACAAAAAGTTATGTCAAAAAAAAGATCCCTTAGACTGCCAGTAGTCAGTGTGTGAGAACGTCAAATGACACCAAATCTAAAGCTTTTTCCAAATTTGCTCACATTTGTGAGCAGCTGACTGATGGTGATGATACACGAGTCATGAGTGGGGGAGAATCTGTCCACAGAACACTTGTCCACGCACTTGTGATCGTTTGCTAACGTTGCTCTGAATGTATCAGGCACAACATATTTTCCCTTTTGTTTCCTTTCAAACTGCATCAGTGGGATTAATCTGTCAAATACGCAGCATTAGCTTCCTGTGAAACTTGTTTCTGTGTCTTTGTGTTTCTGGCAGCAAAGAAATGAAGAAGTGACTGTTTTGTTAATAATTTACATTTGTTTGTCACTGGGCGCAGATGGGTGGTAAAATATTTGATATTTGAAAAATGACTAATATCCTCTGAGCAGCAAATATCTGTTCAATCTAAAGAAAATTGGGCAATGTTGTGCTATGGTTTACAGATTGAACGTCGTGTTTCAGTCTTATAATGTGTAACAGTGTGCATCAGACTTATGAAGTATGCTTTTCTTTCAACTTTGTTGGGCTTGTTGCCCAATCTGTAGTGATGTGTATGCAAGCCCTGCCGATTTAAAAAGCAATTGATCTATTGCCACTGGTGTAATGCTTAGCTATTATAACAGGGAGTTTAATACAACACTGTTTAAAAAAACAGAAAAAGTTTGGTATGTTTCATTGGGGCTTGTTTCTGCCACTGAAAAAAACTGCCTGATTGGCAGAGCTCATTTGATATTTCAAGTTATCTCAAAATTTTGACTTAATAACTCTATTTTTTATTTTGTAAACCAAAATTTTGGAGATAATAACCCTAATTTTCCATTTCTGGATGCCAGAAATTGTTTTTGGCAAAGACGAGCTTCCGTAAAACGCAGCATAGCCTTGCAGCAGGTTTAAGTCACACCTCAGAAACAGTGACCTCTAGAGGAGTTAAAGTGATATGAACAGGAGACAAACCATAAACAGTACAAAAAGATGGGCGTGGCTTCTGCGTCTGATGAAACCTGTATTGTCGTTTAATAGCCAGCAGGGGGCTCCTGTTTGAGAAATAATACACGTGGCATCGCAGGGTTAGGGTTTGTACAGGTGATGTGAGAAAATGTCGATCCTCTTTATTAGACTCAGTCAGAAGCTGTTAGCCAATGACTGTGCAGTTTCTCGAGCCTCGAGGCTTCACCTTGAGACATCACAGTGGCCATGTCCACCGTTTACACCGTCTGTGACTCAAACTGGATTCACTTCGTGTAGCATTGAGCTAAACCCGAAAATGCAGCTAAGCAGGCATCAGAGCAGCACTCCCATTAAGTTTGTGCACATTACTGTGCAAGTACAGTAACAACTGCAAAGTCTTTAAATATGGAAACAGAAACAGTAACAGCCAAAAAAAACCCTGATTTTATAACCACACTTCTACTTCTAGCTTCTAGTTTATGAATCTACAAAAACAGTAGGCAGTTAAATAAAAACAGATGAATTTATAACAGAGACCAACTTCCGTCAAACTTTCTGTTCCTGTAAGCCTGAGAAAACTCCAGGATACAAAACTCCTAACGAAGTTGTTTAAAACATGACCCATGGCTGAAAACGGAGTGTGAGTAACAGGAGTTTGCTGACAGAAGCAGCCAACGCAGTCCGTGACAAATCCTAAACTATGTGGAAATCACCGTGGCAGCTTCTGTCTTTGTGAGGCAGTCGTCACAAAGAGGACTGATTGATGACGTCTGCTTGTGTCTGTCTCAACTTCAACAGTTTGTAACTCGCTGTCAAACTGGTAAGACAGCATCCAGTCAGTGTGTGTCGCCCATCCACACAGGCCTTTTAAATTTGGGCTGTAAAATGCTGAAATAGATGTAAAACCTACTGTTTGCCCTCTTTTATAACTGAGGAAGCCTGTAGGGTAGGAAATGCTTTTTCTGCTTTAACAGCACAGGAAGTAGTTTCAAGTCTCAGTTCCCTTCTGCCTTGCACCAGTGCTCACTCGCTGCTGCTGCTGCTGGTGATGATGTTGCTGGTTCAGCTGCTCTAAATCTTCTCATACTGCTGCCTCTGAGGTGATCTGCAGCCGATTATACTGGAGGGAGTAGAGAGAGGAGATGAGACAAAGTGACTCTGAAGGGCGGCACGTTAGTCTGAAGTGATCTGCACACATACCTGATGGGTATCATTCCCAGTACTGTGAAAATACTGGCTAGTGTGAACACAAAGCCTGGGAACCAGTCCAGGGTTCCCTGATAGATCTTGGTGAAAGCGGGGATGTACGCCAGGCTGGCAAACTTCAGAGCGAGCTGCAGGAGGGTGAGGGTCATGCCTGAGGGGAAGGGGATGGAAGACAAAGGGAATGAAGAGAGAAGAGTTTGCTGTTTGTTTAATCTATACAAGATATTGCTGCTCCGTGTGTGTGTGTGTGTGTTTGCATTTCTGACGTTTCAAGCAGATGACGGGAGAAAAAGCCCTGGCAGTAAATTGATCTGATCCTGTAATCACCTGGAAACTGTGTTTGTGTTCATGTGTGACAGAGAGGGAGGAGCTTGTTTCTCTGGCTAATTGCAGAGCAGGCTCTTGCAGGTCATTGTTTATCGTGAACCAGCCTTAAGGGGATCACATGGAGGATTTGCTTATGCACGGATCCTCTCACATGTGTCCAAAACTCGCTCAAGCTCAGCACACGCACACTGAAACACAAGACTTAAAATGGTGGTAGCTTTATTAAGGCTCAAATATCAAAAAACTCGAAGGCAACTGCTTTTCAAAATAAAATTAAAATGTCTTCAGTTTTATAGGGAAGATTATGTTTAACCTAAAAACTCCAACGTGTTTCATCACACGGGTTTTCATCAGGGAATAAAACAGAGTCAATGAATCGTTTCTACTGGCGTTCCACCAATCAGGCCCTTTCACCTGAGGTCTTCCTTTATTAAGATGTTTAAAAAATATAATAAAACCTCACGGTATCATATTATTGAAGAAGGGCACTTCACCCTCAGGCTGCACTTGTGGTTCCTAGAGTTAGTAAAAGTAAAATGGGAGGCATAGCCCTCAGGTATCAGGCCCCTCTCCTATGGAACCAGCTCCCAGTTTGGCTTCAGGAGACTATAGTTTTAAAATTAGGCTTTGCTGCGAGGCTTCACATGATTCACAAAGCAATCCTTCTATTCTCCACTAACTGAGGGATGATGCCCCCATCCCTCAACCGGTCATGGCAGATGGCTGCCCCTCCCTGAGTCTCTTCCTGTTAAAAGGAAGTTCTTCCTTACCACTCTCACCAAGTGGAGGATCATGTGACTATGTACTAAATTTAAAAAAAGAAAAAAGAAAAAAAAGAAACCATGTCTGACAGCTATGTGGAACAATCCTCTTTCTGAGTGCTGTGATTACATTATGACTGAATAATAAATGAAGTCCTCAGCACTGTCCCACCTGCGGGCACATCTGAATCCTATAAAGCTGCAAACAAAAACAGCTGGAACAACCAACAGCTTCTGTTAACATCTGGTTTATAAAATCTTCTTGCTTATGCTGAAAAGTAGAAAAATGTGACAGCTACATGTATGATTTAAAGCTGTTTAAATCATACATGGTCTTTTCATTAAGTAAGTTCTTTGGGCCTTGCTCTTTCATGGGGTAGTGTAACGCATGTGACATGAACTAAATGCATCAGAGTTGACAAACCTGTTTAAGAGTCATGAAACTGGTGGCACAGCAGCCTATAACGACAGTATTTTGCTGACACAGTATTTTCTCACAAGCATTAAAAGTAAACAGGACTGGTGAGTCAACCCCCCCCCCCCGACAGCAAACACAACTTGCAGGAAAAGTCATGTTGTCGTCGTTGCTTTAATGCAACCACAGATCCCTCCACCCTACTCTTTGATTTTTATACTGCAGTCAGTAAATATTTGTCCAGTTTATTATGAATGACCACACTGGGTTTTCATCCATCGTGTTCAGGCACCAATATTATACATTTATTCACGTGCTCAAATGACAGCCTCCAATATTCTCACTTTTTAAAAGTCAGATTAAGATGAAATACAAAGCGCGTGTTGAGTGCTCAAAAATCTTTCCTGCGTACTCACCACATGAAGAAGCTGGGACCTGCTGTGAGAGCAGAGATCTGATTGTGGTCATCGGGATGAGAGCAAACAGGGTGAGTGCACGAGCTGCAGAAAAAGTTCATTATTAACATTTTGTTTCCTAAAGAATTCTTCAAACCCGCCAAACCCAACCACAGCTATGCAGCTACTAAGAATGGTCGCATCTGGTGTTTAAACAAGTTTAATTTTTAATCCGGCAGTCCTTCCTTTAAAACAACGTCCCAATTCAGAGGCTAAATCCTTTGAGGGAAACAGGTCACGCCTTCACAGGCAGCATTGACCAACCAAATATCTCCCTGCTGAATAACTGCCAGCTGGTGGTCTTGTCACTGAGATATAGTTATTGAGATATGAACATACAAAGCATATGTCAGAGGCAAGATTTAGAAAAATCAGCAGAATAAAAGAATAAAAATACAACTTTTTAAAGCAGTCAACTCACTGTTTTGTAAACATCCCCAGTTTTTACCTGACTAAGAAATACTGAAACTAAGGATTTTTAGTCTATTTTTAGTCTATGTACACACACAGACACACAGATATATATTGTCCAAGTTCAGAAGTTCAGTATGATAAATACCAAATAAAAAGAATCCTAGTGGTGCCAATCCCCCCTCCTCCCTCCCCTAAACAATAATTAACACACGGTATCTCATTTGTTTATAGCCAGAAAATAGACCAGACCACAACTGCTGAGAAATGTCACTTTTTACATTTCCACATGTTTATTCGCGAGCTTTAGCTGAGTTAGCTGTTTGCTGGGTGTAGACATCAAGTATTGAATGTTTTACTTAGCCTTCAGTAAGAATCCAGATCATTTAACCCTCTTGCGTATAGTGGTCACTACAGTGGACAGCTATTCAAAGGCTGTTTTCTTGTATTTGTCTCAGTGTTGATGGTATATTTGCACATCAACCACCACATTGGACACTGATGTGTGACTCTATACCCTGTCAAGGGGATATGTAAAAAAAACTTTTTTTACTTTTTATTTGCAAAGTACATGTTTTAAAAAATGAAGTTCAAAAATCTTTTTTTCATGCCTAAAGATGAATAAAAATACTTTAGAAAAAAATCCTGATTGAGGTTGTCATAATTCATGCATGAAAGGGTTAAATAAACCTTATCAAACTGAATTGGTTGAAACTAACCTCTGAGTGATTTGGTAATTAAATGTAATGTTCTTGTTGACTGCCTGTGTGCATATAACATGCTTCCTGTAGCACAGCACTCTAAGACTAAGGGGAAAAAAGTGTTTATGGCTTATAATCACTTCTAGTTCCTTGTTTTGGTTCCTAATTTTTTATGATTCATGGTGATGTTTTAGGTCTGACGTAAACTCAAATAAACAGCTTGAATTTTAGCACAAACTTCGTTTGCTTGCTGAGTCAAACTTTCTAATCCATCAAAGCTTAAACACCCATTTTTTTCCCATTTGCTGTTTGTTGTGTGAACCACTTGGCAAAGTAAAAATAAAAGTGACGAATGGAATCTGAACATGCAGCTCTTCTGGGAACTAAACCTGACCTGTTTTTTAGAAAATACCAAGTGTCACATGAAGAACAGGTTAGGACCAGTCACATAACTGGGCCCATGTTGCTTTCAGCGTCTCATTTTTTTTAATTTTCTCACTTAAAAACACATTATTTTAGGGCAGCTTTTCATCTTTATTTGACTTAACTGAGAAGATTTTACTGGAAAGTGGGGTAAAACACACAGCAAACGGTCCTAGGGTAGGATTGCATTGAGCCTGTTCAACCAGGGGCGCTAAACTGGGGGCCTATTTAATCTGTTTAAAGATCATAAGAGAAACTGAAGTAAAGGATGTGGGCTGTGGGCGTGGCATGAGCTCTAAACCCGCCTCGAATCTTCTGGATGAAGTGTCTCTATTAGCTGCTAATCCACCACAAACTTAATATAAAATCCGTGTAAGATGTTTGTTCTTACCAAGGTAGAAAGTGAGGGTCGTCGTTACAAAGGACATGAAGTAAATCCCGACAGCGAAGGACACCATGCCGATCAGAATCAGCGAGGTGTCGCTGCAGCAGCGTCGAAACCCGATGACACCTAAGTAACTGCTGAGGAAGATCACACAGCCTGCTGCATTCCCGTACCCCACCTGAAGAAAGAGGAAAAGAAATGAGTAAAAAAAAAAAAGGGAGAGATGTTCAGAGATAGAGAGGCGATAATAAACAGACTGTGCAACAAGAACAGATGGCATTTATGCCTAAGTGCCTTAAATGTGCTTTATTTTTATTGACCAGCAGGGGGCGACTCCTATGGTTGCAGAAACACTCCTGGCTGCATAGCCATTTGTGGGAAAACAGGCCTCAGCTCCCTCAGTTTGTTCAGAAGATTATAGTCATAATTACAGTCAGAGAGGAGGCTGAACAAGGGTGTGCTCATTGGCTAACAATATACCAATCACAAGCCAACCAATGGTTAAGCTTAGACACCAATATTCAAATTTGTCCCATCTGCTTAAAATAAAGTTAAAACTAGCAGTGTTACTTTTATCTCATCTTTTTTTGCATCAAATCACAAAAAAGGAGGTAAAAAACTTACTAGAGTGGCGTTCCAGCTGAGTGGTGCTTTCAGCACAAAGGCGCCCAGTACTTCAATGGCTCCGCCCACTGCAAAGTCATACAGAATAGCAGCCACGAACAGCAGAGCCACGTTCACCCTGTTTATCTCAACAGGAGCCTCAACAACTGGAGCGTTAGTGGAGGCGTGTAACAGGAGGTGGCGGTCCTCCTTCGGCTCTCCATTGCTTACGCCTTTCACCTTTAATAAAGACAGACATGCATGGTATATGAGCTCGGCGAGGTGGTAGAGCGAGCACGCGTGGCTAAAACTGAAGGCAGAACATGAATAAAGATGGTTCCAGTTATAAGACACATGATTACAGATTACATTATTATTACAGCGGTACACATATGTTTAAGGATCGACAATTTAGTTTGCTGTTCTTTATTTTATGTCATAAATGTACCATTAGGTCATTAGGTCATGGTGAGGTCACCAAAAAGAAAAAAATCGTTTTTTTCTACTTTTGGCTCTGTATGATGTCAGTAGGATCAGATCCTCTGAATGTGGTTATCTATACCTGGCGTTCAGAGCCCTTTTGTTTTGAAGGGGCAGCTAATCAGAAAGAAGTTACCTTAAAGTGGGAGGAGCTAGAATCAAAGTGGATGAAGGGCCATTATAAAATAGACTGTGAATCATGCAAAGCTGCTCTAATAGAGTCTGAACCCTCTCACATGCACACACTCACCTGCAGCAGGAATATGGAGTGTAAGAGGCAGAGCAGATGCAGCAGTGTGCTGATGATAAGCAGGATGGTCCCATGTCCCAAACTGGAGCTGTACAGGTGGAACAGATGGCCAGAAACGAGGCTGCCCACCACGCCTGCTAACCCATACATGAACTCCACCCTCATCAACACCTGCAAGGGAGCACAGGGTTATTTCTTTTAATATAAATCAGTTTAAGTAAACCTTTTTCTATTTTCAGTTCAATTCGGCAGAATCAGGGAGTAAAAGCCATCCGTCACAACGGGTTTGGGGGTTAAGGGAGGGAAACAGGACAAAGAAACACTGTGGAAGAGAGCAAGAGTAGTAATGATAACTAATGACTACATGCAGATTGGTGTACTAACACAGGGAGTGAAGATGAAACAGTGCATCATGGGAAGCTCCCAGCTTTCTAGGCCTATTGCAGCATAACTAAGGAAGGATTCAGGGTCACCTGATCTAGAACTATCACCATGCTTTATCAAAAAGGAACGTCTTAAAGGTAATCTTTAAATTAGAGAGGGAATCTAGACTGGGAGCTGGCTCCACAGAAGAGGGAGCTAACCCCTGGGTGATTTGGTAATTAAATGTAATTTTCTTTTTGACTGCCTGCGTGCATATAACGTGTTTCCTGCAGCACAGTACTGTAAGACTAAGAGGGGGGGGAAGTGTTTATGGCTTTATGTTAAAAGTTTAATCTTACTTTTTGAAGTTAACTGAGTTTTATTTTGTTTGTTTTAGGTACAACATCTGCGTTGCATAGATTTTAGTTAAAAGAGGTAACGGAAACTCCTATATCGACCAATTGTGTTCACACGAGCAATAAAACCTAAAGGCCATTTTTGAATAAGGGAAATCCCTGGAAAAAAAATAACAACGAAAGACTGAAAAATCTGGTAAAAAAAAAAATTAAAAAAAGAAAGAAAAATGAAAAAAGCAAGAAAGAAAGTCTTCTTTAATTGCCCATCTTATTCGTTTATATTTCTTCTATCATCAGTCTTACGGTCAAACACAAAGTTTTGTGACTGAAGTAAGTTATTTTGAGGCTTCTCTCGGCGCTCCTTCCACGGCTTTGCAGCTGCAGCACGCCTGTAACTCACCTTGGAGCGGTCGGCCGCCGTGGAGCCGAGCGAAGCTAGAGTCATTACACCGGGCCAATATGCGGTGAACCCGCCGGAGAGCCCGAGGAGAGTCCCCGCCGCGAACATCACCTGCAGCGGCAATTTTAGAACGACCACCAGGAGCAGGATGAGCCTGGACAACAGGTAGCCGGTGAGGGGCGACACGATGGGGGCTTTCCTCCGGCCCCTGTCGCTCAGTCTGGCCAGGAACAGCGCAGGTAAGATGGGAGTCAGCTGGATGATGAGGTTGTTGATCATGTAGAAGTCGGTCATGGCTTTCTGCTGGGCGTCCTCGCTGGAGTGGCCCGGGTCGGTAGCGTTGACACAGCGGTCCCTGACCACCATCTGCAGCGCGGTATCAAAGAGAGTGCTGCCCAGCTGCTCGAGCACGATGATCGGCTCGATCTGCCGAAGCATCGCGAAGGCTGCTTGACAGTTCGGTACCACCATAATCTGGATTGTTGTAACTTTGTAAAAAAAAAAAAAAAAAAAACTAAAGATGACCGTCCTCTAGGACTTCTTCCGTCAGTAATAAGTGAAGGGTGCGCGTGTGCTTCAAAATAAGCAGCCTGACCGAGGAAACACGCCCACTTCCTCTTCCCCTGCTGCTGATCAGCTGGCTTCAGTGCACTCTGTGTCAGATTTTAGGAAACCACCTTCTTTCATCAGGCTCTGGGCCACTGTTTACATTTTCATCATGACCATTTCTCTGTGCTCCCTATTATATCCCCACAAAAATCCTCTCTCGTTGCATTTATCTAGGTGTGAGATATAAAACTGAAACACATCTGCACCGCAATCTAAAATATGACATTAGATATGAACACACTGAAGGCAGTTAATCCATCTCAGCTGTTATACTTTCATTTTATTTACACTTTTAAATAAATTACCAGTCGTGTGACTTTAAAATGTGAAAAATGCTTTAAAGAAAAAAAAAAAAACAGAGCATGCACCATCCATGTAATTACACAGGTATTGCAAAGCGAAATCAAATGGCCAGTTCCTGTAAATTTCTATGAAGCACTGTAGGCATCGTAGATATCACATGCATACAACAACACATATACAAACATTACTGCCAGCTCACTTCAAGGTGAACCAGAAAGCAGGTAATCCTCTAGCAGGAGAAGCCTGAAACAGGAAACATTTAATTTCCTTCCAATAAACAGCAGTGACTGCAGTCTTTTTGGATAGATTTCTGCTAGAGTGGTCTCTGTTGCATGTTGATAGAAATAATTTGAACTGAAAAAAGTGCATTCACAATGGGGTTCCCACAAACTCAACAATGCACTAACCACAAGGTACTTTCAAAAGCTGCTGCTTACAGCTCACAAATAGAACACAAACAGATGTCAAGGAACAGTTTGCTTGTTCAGTTCGGGTCCAATAATAAGACAGACTGATACGTGCCAGTCATGAAAACATCATACCTCCTTCAAAATGTTTGTAGTGTAAAGTGTACTCTATGTATACTCCCTGGCCAAGTCAGTGGGTACCTGTTCAACGGCTCCTTTATCATCCAATCATATGGAGGCATCTCAAAGCATTTAGGCAAGTAGACACAGTCAAAAAGACATAAATTCAAACTGAGCATCAGAGTTAGGAAGATATGATCTAAGTGACTTTAAACACAGCGTGGTTGTTGATGTCAGATGGACTGGTCTGAATATTTCACAAACTGATTGTCTGTTTACAGAGAATGATCCAAAAAAGAGAAAACATCCAGTAAGTGGCAGTTCTCTGGATGAAAATGCCCTGTTGATGTCAGAGAATGCCCAGACTGTTTTGAGCTGATAGGAGGGCAACAGTAATTCAGTTAACCACAGAAGCAGATGGGCTACAGGAGCAGATCACACCAGGTGCCACTCCTGTCAGCTTAGAACAGGAAACGGAGATTGAAATTCTGTTGTAGACCAAAACGGGACAATATCCATCCGTCCATTTCCAACTGCTTATCCAGATCACGGGTGCAGCAGTCTCTAACGTGAAGCCTAGATGTCCCTCTAACTACTGCCTCATCCAGCTCTTCAGTGGGGGCGTTTCCAAGCCAACTTCTTCCTCTTAAGCGCATCCTGGGTATTCCTCTGAGCCTTATCCTGGTGGGACATCAGTCAGAACGCGTGGACAAGAAGATTAGAAAAACTGTTGCCTGGTGTGACGAGTCTCAATCTCTGCTGCCACATTCAGAGAATAGGGTCACAGCAAAGTGTACTTAATGAAGTGTCCCTTTGGTTAGTGTATGTATATGGACAATGAAATGATCCCCCCACCTCCAACTCCAGTATTAACACTGAAAACACATGCAAATGAACCACTCAGGAAGCCCACATGTACAGGTTTTGTTTTTAATGAGAAAATATTCATAATATGTATAGTGGGTGTGTAACTGTGAGCCTTACATGTGCTATAAAATAACAAAGCAGAGTATGAGCATACAAGTGGTTAACATAGAAACAGGGGTTATACTGTGTTTATATTGTATTAATAAGATTGCTTTATCACACACACAAACAGTGAGTCCCACACTGGAGAAGCTCTGTAGGCCGAAAACAAGCTACCAGCATTTAAAATGATAAATAAAATCATCTCTGCACCATAAATTCAAACATCAAAAGCATAATAATAATAATTATAATTATAATAATAATAATAATAATAAATCACACCATTCAATAATTCCTCTGTGTGTACGTTTCAAAAGCGACTCTACTGAGAACTTTGATTGGTTCCCACATGGATGAAAACCTTTTCCGTCCTGTTGTCTTTTAGCCTTTAAGTCAAAAATAATCTCATACCAGCGTTAAAGACACTGCACCTCTGCTGCACCACAGAAGACCCTGAAAGGAGAACTTGGATGATTCTGTGGAACATATGTGTGGGTTTTAATATTATTTGTTTCGGGTTTGATGGAAGTGGACACCGCAGAGTCAGGAGTCCTTGGTTTTCACTTTTGGTTTATGGCGTTTGTGCCACGCTTTCTTGTCAAAGCATATCACAAGACAGCCGAGTGGAACAAGTTGCAAAGGGTGGCTTGACTTGATAGGTTAGTAGATGTCCAGCAAATACATCTGTGGTTTAGCTCAGCATACATTCAGTGTGTTTGGAAGCAAAGAGAGAAGTTGCTGCCTTGCTGAAGGACACTTGGACAGGTCAAAACTGTGACTTTTGGTTTACAAAAACGCTTTTTTTCTCCTCATCTGGACGCAGAAACAAATCTCACAGGCTACGACAGAGGAATACAATCAAAAGTGGTTCAGAAATACCGTTTCCACAGCCAGTTTGACACATTTCTACTTTTCATTTTAAATTAAAGACAGTCTGTTATACTCCAGGGAGAAGTGTGGTTGTGTTAAAGTGTATTTACTCTTGAAGCTGAATCCTGTTTTTCCTCGTCACTTTGTATGATTTCAATGCTTCAAAACAGAAAATCAATGTTATTCTGCAAAATTCAGTCACAATACAGTTAGTAAAAAAAACAAAAAAAACCCTTTACAAGCCCAACTTACAGCACAGGTCTGTTCAGCATCTCGAAAGACCTTTATTGCCTTCTTTTTGCCACTGCACTTTTTTTTTCAGATGTGCTTGTTTCAGGTTAGAAAAGGAGTGTGAATCCATTCGCACACTTCTACGCCTTAAAAATGACGTGAAGAGCTCAGGCTGGCGGGTTTTCTCTAAATAACATTCTGTTTTGGTATAACAACTTCTTATAAAAACCTTTTTTGATTATTTTTTTCATCAAACTTTATCCTCGGCTAGCAAGTAGATACAGACGTTCATAGGTCAAATACACAGTCCTACCTCAGTATAATACATGAAACAACTGCTTACATCATCAGAAAGCACAGGTCAACAAAGCGACGTAGCCAACAAAGGTAAAATAAGTTTTTTTTTTTTAATATAAAACCCCTGACCCAGCCCTTTAATTAACACACACATTCACTCAAATGGTGCAAGCACTACCAGCAGGTAGATCCCCCCCTCCCCCTCATGTTTCGTTCTTTTTGCACTGGAAAAGAAGCGATTACAGGCAAACTTTCTATCTAAGGTCGTTGCTTATTTTCTCTAAGGTCTACTGACGGTGTAGTAATACAGGATACAATACATACCGTGCACCGACAAGCAGGTGGTCTAAGGCAAGTTTAGATTTGCTAGTTTTGCAAATTTCCTGACTAGCATTTCACAAAAAAAGGATGCTGACCCCTCAAAATTCAGTAAAGTTGATTGACAAGAAGGCAAAAGCTCCTGGCAAGCATGTCAAACTTGTGTCATATCTGCACTGTGCCATTATGGGCTCTGAAAGTGATGCCTTGGGGCACCTTTTGGTTCGGTTCCTGGAAAACACACCAGCTTTCCAGCAGTAAAACCAGGTAAAAGTATTTCTGAAATTACAAAAAATAAGAGGGTGATCTGGCCTCTCCTTGTCTACTTCCTCTCAGAACTTTCTTTTCTTTGAATAGCTGCATCTGCCTATCTTTTATATTGTCCACTTGATTAAAAGCTTTCCACACTTTCAGAAGATGACTGCGGTTATTATAAAGCATGTGCAGATGAAACCACCATCAGAGAGTCTCAGGCAACCAGTCAAAATAAAAGCTTTAGATCTTATTTGAATAATAGCATAAAGGTGAAAAATCCTAAGAATATTTCAGTCATTTAGCATCTACCAGCTATTAAAAACACTAAACGTTGCTCTAAAACCACCATTAAACACATTTGAAGTGTCTCTTTCATTGCTCACCACCTTCACATATCTCCCACATCCTCAGCCACTTAACATGCTAATATACCTTTAGTTTTCAGGTCCAAAAAGCCCCACTGACTGCTGGGGTCATGTGATCTTCAGATACTCTTAATAAAATAAATAGTTTTCCTTCCTGCTTTGTCACTTTTCCTTCAGTCTTTCTCTTCCTTCATTCTCTCCAATTGGCCTGGTATTTGTCTCTGAAGGGAGCTTTTTACTCCTCCTCCTCCTCCTCCTCTTCTTCCTCCTCTTCTTCTTCTTCCTTGCCATCCTCATTGGCATAGATGCCGGCTTCCCACTTCAGTGCCATGTCGCTTTTCCTCCTGGTCACACGAGTGGCCTCCAGAACCTGATGATTACAAAGCAACCAATCAGATGCAAGCGCAACCGGGAGTGATGTAATTGTTACAAAGCATAAAAAACAAACAAAAAACACCCCCAAAACCCGCACACCACAGTGACTTTAACATGACATGCAGTGTATGTCAAACACTGAGGGCGCACACATCTAATCACTTTAATTAAATGACCAAAATAAAGAGCACCTGCAGTGTTTGACAGCAACAACAAAAGTAACTTTACTCCATTTCAGGGAAAATTCATGCTTGAACACCACATTAAACATGTCCAGTCGTTATTCCTCTCCCACACCCATGCCGATACTCACAATCACCTTCAAGCAGACAGACAAGGACAAGGAGAAAAGATTTCTTTTTCAACTGGAATCCAGGGTAGCTCAGGACAGGGTGTAGGTGAAGTGGATTGTGGGTAGTGGCAGAGGGCTGACAGCAGTCATGATGATAGAAAAGTATGGACATGAGCATCTCAAAGCTCAAGCCAATTACATAGTGTCAGATTGAAGGACACCCAAGTACCGTATCTGTTAACACGATTACACATATCTGAATATCATTTACAACCATATTTATTATATACAGCTATATGGCACCATTAAAATGGCTCCCTCTGTTTTAAATATTGAAATAAACTTTTTAAATCGACACTGTATACAGCATGTACACAGTTTAGAATGTGTGGATTAAAGGTTCACACCAAATCCACGGAGAAGCACATGCAGCACCAGCACCAACACCACAGAGCAGAACAAGGAAATGAGAGTACAACCAGACCTGGGAGCAGACATAAAAACACATGTGGGTTTTGTTCAGAAAGTGCCTTGTCTATGGTTTCCAATCTACCATCTACATTTTCAGCACTGGTTTCATTTCTAAAAGACTGACTGAAGGACAATTAGAAGATGAAAACAACAAAGTGGAAGTGGAACTCTTTTCATTCTGACTCTGTAACTGGACCTTTGGAAGTCAAAATCACTGTGAATAGGCAGTTTCTTCAGGTGATACTGATATACGCTACAATTCTGTGCAAAGGTTTTAGGTAATTAACACATTTAGATTCTTATTATTAATAAGTGAATGTAATGAGGGACCCAAAGTACAATTAATAAATTATGATCCCAACGATCCAGCGAGACACACACAAGTAATGCAAATTTAAACTGACTCTGATTATTTTAATAGAGCTCTTTTTTTTAAATATAAAGATTTTATTACACGAGCATGTTCATTTCTCAGCTGGGAGTTTGAGGATGTTCAAAACATAACAGCAGGTTATGGTATTAAATGAAAACCACATTCATAGTTGTAACTTCTTTTCTTTCATAGAGGATAATCCAGTATATTCTCAGCTAACGGGGTAATAGAAGAAGCACTGAAGCACTTTTCCTGAGTCTTTAGAGAATCCATCCAGCTCTTATTATGGCTCCAATGGGCCACTTAGTCCAAATACTCTTCCTAAACAAAACTGACTATTCAAGCTCACCCTGGTATCGACACTGACTCAGAAATAGCTTAGTCTGAATCCAGGGAGGCCATGATGCTGTAAATGGAAAGGGTCCTAACCCTAAATATTAACCAGATTTCTTTTTATTGTACCCCGAAGAAAGCTTTATGGAAGTGGATCTAAATCCATCCTTAATTCACTTTTAGTACCTGAAACTTTTGCACAGCACTGCATACAGCTGATTTTTGCCATCTACTTGGACTCTGTTGTGTAATGTGGAATGTAATGTGTATGGTCTGACCCAGGTCTGTCAGTAAAGGCAGTTACAGGAGGGAAGAGATTCCTCAGGTACCTCAGTGGTTACCTCGTTAGCCAGCAACAAACGGGCATACTGATCGAGCAGCAGGAGAGAAGCAACAGTACATGAAGTCAACACATGTGATGTCATCATGGATAAACAACAGGACAATTAGCAACAACATCAGCAGCTAACAACTGCACAGCAGAGATGTTTGTGTGGAATAAATTCAGTGAAGTGACATGAAGTATGTGATCTTACAGCAGCTGTAATGAAACTGGATCTGCTGTGTGTGAATGTGAAATTGAGCGTGAAGTGCTCATGAACTGAAAAGTGAAACTTGGGTCTGTCATTTCTGATTACGCAAGATTTCCAACAATTTCTTTCTGTTTGCGTGCCAAACCTTTCACCTTTTTGTGAGACCCCATTTTGAATACATGAGCATTCTGGTGTCGAATTACATTTAATTCAAAACAAAAAAAGACAAAAACATGGGGTCAGGACAGAAAGCCCCTCTTACTTTCACTCTGACTAATTGACTCTCTTCTCTTCCAGGCTGGGAATTTCCCTTTGGTGATGTACAGTATGTGCTCATACCAGGTCATGGGCGTTGACATTTAGGGGAGGTGATTTAACCAAAGCCCGGCTGAACAAATACGTATTATGTGACAAACTGGGTCATCTCTTGACACTTTCACAGAGATCAGGGGATTTATAATAACTGATGCTCACAACTACTACATTAGTTTGTTGTGCTTTGTATTACAGGTTTTCTGCAACAGAAATCTTTTGATTTTGCAATGAAAAGAGCCTCAGTCTGTTTCTCTTACTCTGTGTCTAGTCATTTATCTTTCCCTGGGTTGAAATACTTACACTGTTGTCCTCCAATTTCTCTCTCCTCTTCACTTTGTGTGTTTCGTAGTCTTCCATAAGAGTCTGCATGAAGTTTTTGGGTCGTGATCCTCCAGAGTCCTCACTGCCAGCATCAGACAGGGCTCCTTCAGAGGTCGAGGGGGAGACAGGTGGCGCAGGTCGAACTTTCTCAATTTTTCCTGCAAACCAGAAAAAAATCCATACTATGGGTTATTTAAACATTTTTTTAGTTCTTTTCTTTTTAATTATTGTTACGTTTTCATCGTTTGGAGCCAAAGCTATTGTTCTTAGATATACATAAGACACAGAAAACCTGTGCTCTGCCTGCTATGACTGAGGAAAGAGCATGCAAGCAGTCATTTTGTGGACGGTTGGAGTGACTGATTCTTATATAGCACTTTTCTACTCGAGCACTCAAAATCTAGCTTTATACAACATGCCTCATTCACACCCATTCACACAAGCACTTTTTCTATACCTAAGTGCTTTCTATCTAACATTCACACACATAGATACTCGGATGGACGCATTAAAGAGCATCTTAATCTTCAGTATCATGCTTAAGGATACTTTGACACACAGACTGGAGCAGTCAGGGATCTGACCAACTTCCAATAAGAAGATGACCTTTTCTAGCTCATGAGGCACAGCCAGCCCTTTTTTAGACCGTTTCTAACATAGGGCTTTCCCTCCTTTCCCACTATAGAATAATTCAGTTCAGAGATACAATATGAACTTTTCCTTCTGCTGCTGGCTACACGGCTCCCTTCTGTTGTCTGCAACATATTATTGTTGTGTGGTGCAAGCCATTGAAAATAATGGGTTTCAGCACATGTGAGAGCACCTTGGATTATGGGTATGCATGCAGTCCTCAAAAAAATACGACATAGATGTTGGTCTGCAAAAACCAGCTACAATTACCTGAACATTAATTAAATATTTTAAAATCTTGGTACTTTTTTAACTTAACAAAACTCTTATGGAAACGCTAAAAAAACCTCTCTCTTTTAGTCACAGCAATTCATAAACAGCAAATTTACATGCTAATATTTACCCATTAGCTTTCCAACTGAGTAATGTTGAAGTTGATGGGTTGATTCTGGCATTTAAAATAAACTAATAAGCAGGTTAACATGATAACTGTATGACCCTTGTGAGGACCTGCAGTACTAACTGACCTGGCGCTGTCCGTGCTGTCAATGTGAGTCTAGTTGGCAAACTGTTGCTCTTCATCTTATCTGCGGGGGAAATAGTGGCGTGCCGCATCCCCGTCCTCACAGGTCCATGACTACTGCTGGAAGTGCTGCTGGGCCGGACAACACCGGTAGGCTGCGCCTCCCTCTGCTTCTTCAGTTCTTCCTCTCTCTGCTGAGCTGCTCGGATCTCCTCTTCAATCATGGACAGAGTTCGCTGCTTCTTGGAGCGCAGGCGGAACGGGCCGCTAGCCGCCTCCACCTCTGGCCCTCGTGCTGCTGCCGCCGTGCTACGCAGTTCAGCTGCCTCTGAGTATTTACTGAAGTAGCTGAACTCTGGCTTCTCTGGGCTTGGAGGAGACGGGGGACGGTATACAGGGGTTGGCCTGGAGACAGGACCTGTTGTGGCAGGAGCAGCCACAGGCGCAGGAGCTGGGGCTGGAGCTGATGAAGCAAGCGCTCTGGTGTAGGAGGACTGGATTTTGATCCTGGGACCTCCGTCTCTGGGCCTCTGTGGTGGAGAGACAGGCTGAGACGGTGGAGGAGAAGGCGTTTGGAGCTGTGATTGTGCTGGACTTGGGGACTGCTGTTGCTTCTGAGCCTCTTGTGATTCTGATGGCTTCTCTTGGGAAACAACTCTCACCACTGGCTGCCTGTCTGGCTGTGGGGATGGGTTGGATGGCGCAGGACTGGAGGACACAGGTGACTGGAAACTGGGGGCTCCACCAGAAGACACAGGGGAGGAAGAAACTGGCACTGGGCTGCTTGTGGATACAGAGCATGGAGATGCAGGGGTACTCAGCTGTGAAGAATTCAAGTCAGCTTGCTGCCAGTCTTCTCCGTTTTCAGCTGCTAGGGCATTTTGGATGGCATTTTGAACAAGAACCCCAGCGTGGTACTCCAGCTCATCTTCTGTTGGACTGCCACTCGTCTGCCCGTTGACTGGAGTAGTTGGCTGAGGGGTAGGTGGTGACACAGGGGTAAGTGGCAATGGCGTAGGGGGTAGCGAAGCCCCGCTGTCGGAAACATTATCCAAGCTAAATATAGTAGTGTCCTGAGAGCGGACCGATAACTCGTCCAGTCCTGAGTCAGACTCCTCTGGGTGAAAAGCTGGATGGAAATGACCTTTTGCTTCCTCTTCCTCAGGTAGGACTGTCATCACAGCTCGCACACATGTGAATTCATCTTTAGTTCTTTCATCAGACCAGGTCACGTGTGTCTCCCCAGTTTCTGCAACAAAGTCACTGCTCCCGTGGCTGCCCCTGGCTGTGGATTTCGAGAAGGGTTTGGCAGAGTATATTTGAGGAGCTACGTCCTTCTTGGTAGCGTCCCCTTGCAGAAACTGCTTCCTGGCAGAAGAGAAGTTGATCTGCTCCTCCACGATGTCCTCCTTCCTGGTTAGCTCTGAGTCAAGGGTTACCACAGTGGGAGGGCCTGACACATGAGGCTGCAACACAGATGACAGTGCAGAATACAAAAGAGACAATTAGAAAACCACATAACAACAAGGCTTAAGACATCTTTATTTGATCTATTACAGTCCAAATTTATCATGCCTCCTCACCATCAAAGAAAACGTTTAAGTGTGTGAGCTTGAGCTCCTTTGTTTTGCGCATGTGTTTGTGTGTCTTACCTGTGTGTATGCATAAGTGTGATTCTGTCGCTGCTGTTTCCTCTCCTGGTACTTCCTGAGAGACTCAAGCTTATCAGCCTCTAGCTGTTCTTCCAAAGGGATCTTGAATGATTTGAAACAACAATATGAAAAAAATCAATCAATTTGTCATTAAGACAACACAGTTTACATTTTTAAAAAAGAGGAAAAAAACAGATTAAATGGGGGTCTACCTCCTGAGGAGGGTTCCACCAGCGCTGGGCAATCGAAGGGTTTTTCTTCACTGCCTGGTCTCTGATCAGCTCCTGACGCTCACGCTCCAATTCCTGAACCTAACATGGAAAAACAAACCAGGGGAAGAAGAGTGTGAAAATGTACAAAGAGAATTTCCAACAAACTAATGCACCAACAAGGAAACAAAGAAAGCTTTTATTGTGTATTGTATACTGGTTGATGCCATCTTACAAGTAATGCTAACAGCTTTTCAAGCGACGTCAGTGTCACACAAGAGCGTTGCGGTAAAAACACAGCAATATGTCTGTGAAGGTTCTCAGTCATCCAGGTCATCGTAGTCAAAGGAGTTTGCAAAGAAAAGCGTCTGGACTTCTTTAAGTTGCTTGAAGACGTTTCACCTCTCATCCGAGAAGCTTCTTCAGTTCTAAGGTCAAATGGCCGAGAGTCCCAGATTTAAACCCAGTGGGAGTATCCCCCCAATGAGGGACAAAGGACCCCCTGGTGATCCTCTAATCACATGCGCCAAGGTGTGAAAGCGGGTGTGGGACCTAATCAGCCAGGGTTTCGGGTGAGCCCATTGTGAAACCTGGCCCCACCTTGTCATGTGAATTCCTGAGGTCAGATGGCCCAGGATGTGAGTGGGCGTTAAGGCGTCTGGGGAGGGAACTCTATGTCCACTGTGAGCGACCATCTTTGAACAGAGGCGGTGGTTTACGACACCAACTGTCTGCCATCTATAATCCAGTTTTGAGTTCCCTCCCCAGACGCCTTAACACCCACTCACATCCTGGGCCATCTGACCTCAGGAATTCACATGACAAGGTGGGGCCAGGTTTCACAATGGGCTCACCCGAAACCCTGGCTGATTAGGTCCCACACCCGCTTTCACACCTTGGCGCATGTGATTAGAGGATCACCAGGGGTCCTTTGTCCTCATTGGGGATACTCCCACTGGGTTTAAATCTGGGACTCTCGGCCATTTGACCTTAGAACTGAAGAAGCTTCTCGGATGAGAGGTGAAACGTCTTCAAGCAACTTAAAGAAGTCCAGACGCTTTTCTTTGCAAACTCCTTTGACTAAAAACACAGCAGTTTTACTAAAGTTGTGTTTCGATCATTCAGTGTAAGGGGCTCATAAATGTCAGTCAGAGCTGTCTTTTTTTCAGAACAAACCACTAAAGTTCTCTCTGCATCTGTTCCATTACTCAGCAGTTTTTCTTCCTTGGAAATCTGCAGCATGACGGGAACAATTTCTCAAGGAATTAAGTTGTACTCCTTGCAAATAGTAACCTTGCAAAATCCCCAGTCTTTGCCAAATCTTTTAGTGTATGAGTGAGTGTAACTATTGTGGGAGGGTACCGCAGTTTTCAGGCTTCTCCTGAGGCCTCTGGGAGGTTAAATTTTGGACCCTAGTCTTAGTATGACGCTTTAATATTACAATTAGGATCAAAAACAGCATTTTGAGTCCCTTCTGTTGAAAGAATTTCAGGGGATTACCATTGTTTCCTATATATGTTACCACATATGTCTTTTTGGGCTTTGATGTCACATCATGAGTCACTGACAGTTGCCACACACTTTCAATTTCAAAATTCCTTCCTTCAAGCCTGTATTTCACAATTCAATATGAAGTCTTATGTGGCAGTAACATTACAGTAATCTCAGTCATGACCTTTCTACTTATGTAGGTTGTACATTTTAGCAAAAATATAATAATAAAAAAAATGTTTCCAGGTGTTTTATATTTTGTATAGTAATAATGAAGGAACACTGGTCTCTAAGAGTAGGCCTCTGGTATTAAAATAGAGCAACTGAAACCAAGCACATGTTTTGCATTAAGTACTAATCCTTTCATTCATTTTATTGTTTTTCGTGTTAGAATGATTATTTATCATTATGAACAAAAGCATGCTAGTGAATGGGGTAAACCTACCCCAAGTAACTCATTTTTGCTTGTTTTACATCATTTTTATTTCATAAGACTTGATTTGATAAAGCAAACTGTGGTCTCCTGTGGCTGTGTTTCTGAATAGTGTATTTGTTACAGTCTGATACATTATCCAGCAGCCTTTTACCTCCTCTGAGGGACGTCTCCTCGTCACCCTGACCTGCTGCTCCTCTCCAGGGGTGAACAGCTTTGCCGGGCGTTTCTCTTCCTGAAATGCTCGCAGCTCAAACTTTGCCCTGCTGCCCCCAGACTCGTCTCCCTGCACGTGCCCGTTGGTTTTAACGGCAGACTCGTCCTGGTGGAGAAACGTGGTTTGTTTTTGTCCCTCCACAACGATCGCGTGGTGATTGACAGGGGAGGAGGGTGACACACACACAGAAGGAGAAGTTCCATCTATGCTGATGGATTTGGTGTGAAGTGACAGAGAGGAGTTCCCATTTGTGGGTGTTTCTGAGGCTGCATCTAACACCTGGTCCAGGTAGCAGATCTCCTGTGGAAACAACAGTCATATTTCAAATTACTGAAAAATACTGTGACAGAATGTGCCGCCAATTTCAAATAATAAAACAAGAAGTTAAAACCTTTTAGTTAACTCTTGTTTTGATCTGCATACCTGCACTACCTCACTGTCAGGAGTCTCTACTTTCATTCCAACTGGACTGTGGGCTCTGTTACTGGGACTGCTGAGACAGTCGTGCTGGATCTGCTGGCTCTCCAGTTCCATGGCTGCAGGCCTGTCAGTGATAACGCTGACTGACTCCTGGAAACTGACAGTTTTCAGGGTTCGCTCTCTCGGGACTGAGTCACTGACATCCTCTGCTTGCCATGATTTCTGTCAACAAAGAAACATTGGTGTTTCAGAAGCTCTGCCGGCTGAAGCTGACTGATAGTCGGTTTAATAAAGACAATGTGGACATTTAATAACTTTACATATTATTTTGAAAGGTCAGCCGCTTCTAACCACTATCATTCAGACACATTAATTCACTCATGAACTTTTTTGGTCTGCATTGCAGCAGAACACTGTGTTCTGACTGGTTCCCACCACTAAGGGGCGACAAACTACACACAGTTGCTCTGTATGACAGAAGACTGCTACAACAGTCAAAGCACTCAGGCGTTCTGTTTGCTATGTCAGCTTTGAAGACATTTCAGGCTGGAGATGCACCTTTACACACATTCACTAGTCTTTTCTAGGATGAGCTGCACTTAAGTGTTTCAGATTAAGCGCCAGGCTCAGGGCCATGTTGTCAGTAGCTATTTTGAGAGGAATGAATGTCGTCCAAACCCAAAAGATTTTCCTAATGTGGTGCTGGTCGGACCAGCTCCAACTAATTGTCTGACTGATAGACAACTGCTACATATCATCTAATGGAATTTAATATGTACTGCACACCATTATAAAAATACACAGGTGACCTCAGGTCAGCTAACAGGGTTACGTCATACTTATTATACCATGATTTGAAAGTATGTCACAACATTATGAAGTACATATCACCAGATAAGGCAAAATGGTGATGTTCCATCAATCATAAGAGCTTTTTTTAAATATTATATTACATTTCATTCTATAAATACACTTTTTAAACTTACATATCACTTGTAGTCATTCAAGGAAGAATGATACAGGCAGTAGCTGAGAGTCTTGTAAGGCCCATATTGATTGAAGCATTAGTATGCACAGATCAGATCCTCAACCTGGTTTAATGAATCATCCTTCACATTCCAGATAAACCATTAATAAGAGGCTAAATTTACACAGTTCAGCCTTTATTGACCTTCTCTTTTCCTGGACATTACTGTCTAAAAATGTTGGTTTCCTTCTTTACTGCCTTGTAGCCATTATAATTCATCCTTAAGCATGTGCGTACCTCTAACAGGAGCTTAATGAGGAGTTGTTGACCCCTCTTTTTTTAATATTTCAGTCTGTGTGAGGGGATTTAATGAGGATAACTTTAGCAAACTAGTCTGCTGATAAATTAACCATTAACCAACAGGTTACTAGAGAGAAAAGTAGCTGTCAACTTCACATACGAGTAGAAGTACTAGTAGAAAATATGTCACCAGGATTACAAATCTGAAAATTTGGGTGTTTCCAACATTTTGTCATACATATCAAACAGTTCATGAGGTCATCCTGAGCACTGGGATTTTATGAGGAGGATATTTTTCATTTTTAATAAATCATAAACAACAAATAAATAGTAATCATTTGACACAGCTCTGGCATAAGGTGAGCAGCTTTTTCTTCACTTCCACCTCAGGCCTCAGACCAGACTGTCATATTGTACCATTTGGGAACATTCCTTCTTTAACTATCCACAGGACGTGGTTTTGGACAATCAGTGGCATAATTCAGCTGGATTTATTGTCAACATGAAAATTAAGCCTGGATCACTTTCTTTTCCTCACGTACCACTCCCTCTTTTTGCTCCCTTTCAGTTTCTTGATCTACACTTCCTCTTCACTGCCCCTTTTGAGCTTTTTCCTTCCTCTCTGCTCTCTGGGATTGCTCAAATGTTGAAACAGTGGTCAGTGAGGTCTCTTGGAGGATTTGACCAGCTCTATTTAAAAAGCGTTGTGAAGGAACATTCCCTTCACCTCCCTACTCATCTTTTCTTTAGTGGTCTCTTCCACTTCCCTTTTAATAAAAATGTTGTCTGAGGGCATCTTGGTAACCTTTTTGCTTTATTACTCTCTCTCTTTATCTATCTATTAACACATCCTCTAATGGTACAAAACCAAATGTCCAGATTAAGTCTATTAGATGTAAGCCTGTGTAAAATCTAATGTAAAACAACAATAGACCTCAAAAAACAAAAACACTGTCTAATGGATTTTTGAGTCCTCAGGGACAGTGTTGTTTTGTCCTAATTACTAACATCAGCATGCTTAAAATACCAGTTCAATCAGGATTTCAGTGACTGGGTTTAACATGCTAATGTTGGCTAATTAGTACACAAGACACCTAAAATTAACGGAGATTTACTTTGTTTTGTAGGTTTTAAGGCATTAAAATGAATAATATTTTTATGAGAAAATGAGGCTCAAAGAGCAGCTTACAGAATTTATAACAAGCCATCCAATAGTTGGGGGATTTTACCAGAAACCACAAATGTCAGCCTCATGCTGGTGTTAGAGGAAAAGGGAGGAGAGCATGGAGTTTATTAACATTTATCCTCTGGGAAATTACTGTCTTTACAAATGTTAACAGAAATCTGCTAATAACTTGTTGTGATATGGCAATCAAGAACAGGTTTGGCAATATATTAACATCTTCCAACCAAAGTTTTTACATTTAATTAAAACTAAACTAAAAATTAAAACTGTATATGAAAAAACTTGACTTTTGATAAAATACAAGACAAAACAAAAACAAAAATTGGAAAATTAAAGAAAAATATATAGAAAATCCCCTTAGCTTTAGTGTTTGTTAGTTTGGTAAAAATCTATTATCACAGCGCCCCTGATGAAGCTTTGATGGACATGTTTATTGAGACTATGGATGTCTACAAGACAGTAAGTCAACTGCTTTGAAAAGGTTCTGTGTTTTTATAGTAATTCTTGTAATGGTTTTCCTAAATCCTGCCCATCTGTTACGCCTTTTATACAATAATAATTTAAAAGGCTGAAACCAAAAGGCTGAAACCAACAAAAACAAAACTGAAACTAAACATTTTCAAAAACAAACTAAACTGCAACAAACAAACCAACCAACTTGGGAATGAAAATGAAACTGAACTAAATTAAAAACAAAAAGTCAAAATGAAGTAAAAAATAATTCAAAAATACAATTCGAGCCATTTCACAACAACAGTCAACTCACAGCGCTTTATATTGTAAGAACCTACAGTATTCTGGGAAAAAGCCCAACACTCAAGTGACCCCCTGTGAGCAAGCAATTTGCAACTGTGGGAAGGAAAAACTCCCTTTTAACAGGAAGAAAGCTCCAGCAGAACCAGGTCCAGACAGGGGCAGCCATCCACTGTGACCGATGGTGTGGTTAGAGGAAACAGAAAAGAAAAAGAGAGCATATGGGGACAGGAAATTACACAGGCTAAGGGAGAGAGGAGACCAACATTAATGACATGCTGCAGTGGTATGGAAACATGTGGGGAGTGAAACGAGGTGAGTGAAGAAGAAATGCTCAGTGCAGCATAACTAGGGGATTCTCCAGAGTCACGTGATCCAGGAGAGCAAGCTCTTAACAGTAGAGAGTGCCTATTTCTCAAATCCAAACTGGGAGCTGATTCCACAGAAGAGGGGCCTGATACTTGAAGGCTCCGCTTCCAATTCTACTTTTAAAAGAGTAGCTAATATGGGACTCTTTCTTGTCTCTAGTGCTCACAATGGAGTTTGGGATTAACTGGGGTCTTTTTAGGCAACTTTTAGAACAGCCTGATATTAATGAGTCCAGCCTAGAAGACTTTATTGCATGAACTATGTTTTTCAGCATCACTCTGAGTCATGTTTAGAATTTTAGATTAGATTAGATTAGATAAAACTTTGTTAATCCCTCGGGTGGGTTTCTCCGGGAAATTTAGAGATATTTATTTAAGGTTTGCAATGAAGGCTATATCATGATACAAAAAGGACTTCTTCACATGTCACTGAGGCCAAGGTCATGCCATCCCAAGTAAGTATCTAATTTCGAAGATTTGTAGAGTCAAATATAAAGAATAATTATCCAAAAGTATAATAACTTTTCTTCCCACTCTGACTTCCTGCTGCCTGCCAGAAAAAAAGCATTTCCTCGTGTATTTGTGAAGGTGTATGTATGCAACCCACACAGCACAGTACTTAACAACAACCTCACAACACCCAATATCTTCAGCACTATGTCTGCTAATGAGAAATGTGTGCAACTCTTAACTCTTGCTCATATCAACGATAAGGAATGAGCCTCCGCCTTGTGTTGCAATTCAGCAGCTGGGCTTTAAAGTTAATTATTTACAGAATCAAATTCTCAAGGAGGGAGATCAGGGAAATAAAAAGTTATGCAAAAGAATTCATGGACTCAAAAAATATTTACTCAATCCTGCAGACAAAAGAAATGTACTGATACAGTGAGCGAGACTGATACAGTCTCTAGAGACATTTGGACAGCTAACAAAAACACCACTTCAAAAAAGCGCTTTAGTTTTGACTAAGACCAATTTTATAATTACTTTCTCTGTACAGTGATTGGTTAAACTATCATAAAACTAATCGCAGGCTGTCTTATTACTTTTACTACAGGCAAGTCTCTAAATTTCACAGACATGATGAAATGCCTCAAGGCATGTATTTGGGCAACTATTTTGAAGCTTTACCTCATTTAATTTTAATTTCATAAAAATTGAACAAATCATAACTCAAATCTAATAAAAACTACACAAAAAGTTGTTTGACTTTCCTCCCAAATTAGTTAAAGACCTTTTTTGTAACCCTGGAAGTTATTTTTCTACCACCATTTTTGCTGTTGTGGAATAGATTTGAATTAATGATTCTCAGAGTGCCGAGTCTTCTACTTATAATGCCTCTGCTACTACTTGATCATTTCAGCAAAAGGAATTCAAGGCTCTTTTTTCCCTTTCTCCATCTCTCATCTCTCATACATTCATACTCTGCCTTCAACAAGTCAAAAGATTTTTCACCCAGTTAATTATATTCAGGATCATGTGAGGACCAGATGTCCCTTCTTTTTACACACACTCATGCCCAGATAAGCTCCTCTGTCTACTTATTTGACCTGCTGCAAATATTACACACATTTATATGTGTGTGTGTGTGTTTTATGTGCAGGAATGTGTGTGTAGGAGTCCGTGTCCAGCAGGCAGGACAGTACCGAGGGAAGGATATCCTGTTACTGCCCCGGGAAAACAGTACTACAGTACAGGAATGTTTCATATGCAGTGCTATTCTGCTGCACACACACAAAAGGAGTGTGTATGTGACTGTAGCTGTGCATCGGTGCATGCATGCAAGAGTGCGTTCTTTCAAGTGTGTGTATTTGTATAGCAGGTGTGCATGTGTGTATGTGTTTGTGTGTTCCTGACTCCAATAGAGGTGAACTGACATTCCAGGCATAGCTGGCTGTCCTCAAGGCTCGGGCTCTAATACCTGTGATGAGGGACACTGTACACCTTCCCTGTCTGGCTAAAGGAGCAAGCTGTCTGCATGCATCTGTTTCTGAGTGTGAAAAGAAACCATCTGTCTATGGAAAAAAGACACAGCTCATAATGTGCTTGAATGTTTGAAAACTTCAGACATGTGCCAAATAGCTGTTACGTTCCCAAAAGCAGTCAAATATACATGAAGGATAAATAGCATTGTTTTGGCTGTAAGAGTAACATGAGTGTAAAACATGATATTAGCAGTCTAAATAGTCCTGCACCCATCTTACTATAACGTATTGAATTAAATTGGGTGTGTTATGATTTTATATTGGGTGGGAATTCAGTGGAATACAATTATGACTCCATATTAGCTAGAGTCGCATGTTCTGTCTCAATGCTGTCTCCTTCTCTGCCTGTCTCCAGCTATCACATCTGGAAATGCTTAGGCTCTGGCTGTGATACCCAAAAATCACAAATACACACATACTCTGCATACTAAGCTGCATGCTGGAGATGTTGGGTGGTGGTAGTCGGGAACACACTCAATAAGATGAGAATTTACCCAAATACTACATGGACACATACTTCATGACTTATAGGCTGTACACACACACACGCATTTTCCATAACTATGATATCACGTCATGGTCTTTGGCTAGAGCACGCAAATCCGCCCAAACACATGGCAAACATGAAGTGAAAGTATGATGATGCAGTCACACAAACACTCACACTACACTTCGCTGTAACCCAGTACAGCCAGTGTTGTCGTATCTGTTTCCTGACTGAATATGATCCTGAGTGGTAACCAGAGCCTGGTGCTGGTTTAGCCCTGTGTTCTCATACCCAAACACCCTGGATTGGGGACCCAGGCCAAACAGTGCTATTCACCACATCTTCATTGTTTAATCACTATTCACGCTAGACAATTTCAAATTTCATGGCATAAATCAGTGGTTTAACTAATCCACGATGAGTAATAGGTTGGCAATGACAGCAGCCAGCCAGGTGGACTGAGTGAGGGGGATACACAGCTGGGGTTAAACAGCCCAAAGTGCGCAGTTTAACATGACGTTCAAACATCTGGACACACAAATTTCAACTTTGGCATACATAACTTACAAAAATCTGTCAGGGTGTGTGCCTTGGATTGGATTTCTCTCCCTCTTCTATCACTTTCCCTTCTTCTCTGTTACAATATTCAAGTTCACAGCTGCCTGCTCTAGCTGACAATTCACAGGATTTTTCTTTATTTCAAATATATTTGAACATGTTTGAGGAAAACTAAGAAAACGTGAACAGAATATTTTACCATGTCTCTCCCAAATAAAACTACAATCTAATGAACTAAATAACTTATTGTAAAGAAATGTCATAAAAATGAATTTGTCAAACAAAAATTACTAGTTACTACTCACCTAATGGTGTCTTCAAGTACAACTGGATTAATCTATTTCAGAGATATCTGTACTTCCATGGTGTAATGTTTAAAAGCTGCACTGTATAACATCCGTAGATCTTCTTTCCTTAAGCTTTATCCGCTTTCCTATTTAGCTCTGTCAAGCCCTGGCCCGTCTCGTTCCCGATAGTGGGAGTGCCGGACTTTTCCCTAGCCAAGCCTTTTCCTCCTCTTCTTCTCCTCCTTTTCCTCCCCTCCCATCTCTTTTCCTCTCCTCCACAAAGCTTCTCCTTTCTCAATCACATTCCTGCCGGGCTGCAACGGTAAGCTGTGATGTCATGGGCTAACTGTGTGCATGTGTATGTCTTTCCCCGCATGCACATGCTGATGCACAAAGACCCCTTCTGTGCAAGCCCTCATATAAGCACAGGCAACAAAACATCCATCCTGTGCCTCCTCCCTTCCTGCACAAACTCTCTCTTTCCCCAGTGCATGCTGCTTGCCTACTTTCCCGTTAACCTATAACTCTTGTCGGAATGGAGCCGACAGCGAGAAGCAGGCAATGATGAGGAGATGATGACTGAAGAAAATAGGAGGGGCTGATAAGAGAGTAATGATATTTTCTTCTGTCATCATAGCATAGGACTGTTGACTCAGGCTCATATTAAGGTTTGACTGATTCACTGTCTGTACTCAACTTTTAATAAAATTAATTTAACCATGTCGCCTCAAAGTATTTTACTATTAGTGCTTTCACTGGAGAAATCTAAACCTGCAAGTTAGTGTTCATGTTGTTTGATGGGCTTGTCCCCCTTGTTAAAGATAAAACACAGGCACAAATGGCAAATACCAGCATTAACTATCTAATTATATGAATCAGTCTTTGTATTCAAGCGTCACTCTAATGCTGTTTGCGTGTCGACTCTGTGTGTTTGCTGGGTCATAGGATCAGGCTCCTAGAAATTAGAGCTGATCTTGGTCATGGTTCACTTTCTCTGCTCACAAACACTACATAAGGACGCAGCTGAAGTGGAAAGACTTTTGTCCAGTTTACAAAAGTTTTTGCAGTTTACAATTACTCTGATTGTGTTAGTGGCTCCTAAAACAAAGGAGGATGGTGCTACAATCAACTAAATACCAGTAACTGAAGATAAGAAGATTCCCTTTTTCGGCTCCACCGCCACATGGATAGACACAGGAAATCTTTCCTACGTCATACAATAATATCGAATTTTATTTTGCTTAGAAATGTCTTAATTACATGACATTTATATGAATATTTGTGGAAATTGTAAACATTTTATTTTCTATCTAATTGTGCTCTACATTGGTTAATTTTTAATTCAATAAGCAGTTTTATCCCTATATATTGTATTTATTTTAATCAGCTATTCCACCCTATGTAAGCTTTTTTGTTTTTGTTATAGGTTTATTTAAAACTTTGTGTGCTTCTAATACTAATTTCCCAACCTTTGGGATAAATAAATTTGTTTAACTATATTCCTCCTTTTTACTGGTAACTTGCGATACTGTACTGAAAAGAAGCGCAGCCAGATGCGATACACCTGAAGAGGCATAAAGCACACTCACTAATCTTGTTTTCTTTGACTATCAGGAGTGAAATGTCATCTTTCACACCTTTTAATTTTAGTATTAACGAGTATGTTTTTTCAGATCTTATTAAAACTGAAAGAAATCAGTATGAATATGTGGAAAACAGAGGTAAGAGAGGTTATTCTAATCTAAGGTAAAGAAAGCCCAGAAAAAGTTGTACTTGAGCGTGACAGGAGATAGCCTCACTGTGAATTCAGTCCTGACCACAATGAAAAACGACTTAAATCTTAAATTAAATGTGAGCTGTGCCACTCCTGCCCCTTTTAAGTGCCCCTGTTTGAACTGACAAATCAGAAGCCGTCAGTGAGTTCCCAGGCTCAAAATAACTCTGGGCCATATGATGAAGGGAAACTGGTCACAGAAAAGTGGGACACTAACCCAATTATCACATATGCACCGGGGAGATAAATTTCAGGGCGGGGTGTAATGAACAAAGAAACTTGTGATGGTCATTTCTGTATGCTAGTGCTAGTAATTTAGGGAGAAGCTAATTTCTGAAACTTAGTACTGGATGTATTAGAGGAACTGTGAAAGATGAGAAAACAAAGAGAGTCACAGACTGAGGAAGACTCAGTCTGTGATTGTTTAGTCATGTGTGTATGTCTATGTGTGAATCCATGCAACTGGGTCAACACTACTGATGCCCGGAGCAATCTTATGTCATGGAAGTTGATCATGATTGATTAAAAACACAGCGAATGACACATTTAACTGTTACAGCATGGCAGAAAGACACAGCTCTATCCCCACCATAATACTTCTGCATAAAGTTACAAGTAACTCTTTCACATATTGTACCCCCAAAACAACAAACCCCCAAAACGGTTCCTAATATGCGAAGGGTTAATTTGACAAAGTTCAACATGGGAGCCCAACTGCTGCGAAATCTGGATTCCTTGAGGGAAGTTCTCAATGAGTGACGTATTTTTTTACAGGTCACGAGAGACCACAAAGCCTGCAGGCAAGCAGCAACCTCTGGGACTGTAAAATGAAGTCAAGCTTCAAATTGCAGTTATGCCAGTGGCTCCAAAAGTGAGTCAGTCCTCATAGACTGCCATGTTAAAATGCCCAACTAAAGCATATTTGCAGCCAGGAGCAAGAACAGTTGTGTTTCTCTATGGATAGTTTAACTCTTAATAACAACAAATTTGCATTCAATGTATAGTTATAATTCATTTAGATCTGCAAACAGTAAGTTTGTATTTTCTGCATTATCCCAGCTAAAATGAACATCAGATTAAAACTCCTTAGTATTGTTACCAATTCTGTTTTATATAACAAATAAGGACAGAGCTACTTTCTGCTGCTCCCTTATTCATAAGTGGTCACCACAGCGGGTAGCACTGCATGTGTGAATTGACAGATTGCCAGATGCCCTTCTCGATGCAACCCTAAAAAGATTTGTGTCTCCTCCTGAGACAAATAAAGACATGGCTGGAAATTAAAATGTTCCATTCTCCTTTGGAATTTGTAAAAGTATTGCTTTTACACATTTATAGGAAGTTTAAAGAGGGTTAAACCATGAAAATGAACCAATCTATTTTCTAAATGACCTAAAAACTATTTTCATGAAGATTTAGGAAATATTATCTATTTCCAAAAAAAGACAGGCTTCATAACATCTGGTTGAGGAGAAATGTGTCAGTCATCTGTTGTGCAGTCTAATTGATAGAATGTCTGTCAAAGCAAATTCTCCAGGCTACAACATCCTATCAAAAGTAGCCCCTGTCAGAGGGGTCCTGGCTAATACTGAGTAAAGCTAGAGCCTCCAGTGAAATGTTGCCATCCTTCAATCTCAAAACAGTCCTGCTAAATGAAGACCACACCAACAACATAAAAGATGGGCGGTGAACACATCAATCTTCTAAAAGTCAAACAAAAAGATCCTGCAAACTAAAGGAAACAACTGATTGGATATAAGCCTATCACTGCTCACAGGGTCATCTCAACAGGAAACCAGGAAGCTGTGGTAAATTGTATCCATGGAAATGGCACTCAACACAGGAAATACATCCAAAAATACAAACCACCTGCACAAAAACAGACACACAAATGCAGACTACTAGCGATGCTGTGGTCAGTTGGGTCAATTTAAATAACTCGAAAGACAACAAGCTGATTATCCAATTGTTTTTGTCCAGTTGCTGAAATAAATAAATGATTAAAACATGATAATATGTCCAAGTAACACACTTTTGTTGGACAAGTGGATTGTTCAGTTGCTGTTTCACCTGTGAAATAAACTGGCTGAAGCAAACCCTCTTAAATAACTACTTTGTTTTCTTCTTTCTTTTCTTCCATAAACTACTGGTCTTTGTGGCACTAAAAACACAAATGAAGACTAAGCTCAAGCAGCCTCTGTTTTTTCTCAAAAAGGTTGACAGCATTAAAGATGGGGCTGTCATCTAGCTACTGCCTCTGCTCTCTGACAAACACAGAACAAGCAGCAAAGAGCCAACACTGTGACAGCCACCTGCTCAGGAAGCTTAAATGTGAAGAAAAGCGCTGGTTTGTTTTAACACAGCGACAAAGCTACAGAATAAAGAACAAGTTAAAATAAAAGCAGTCAGAATGCAAATAAGCTGCCTGCTTAGTTTGTCATTCATTCCATCTATACATCCATCCATTTTCCTCCACTTATCCAATTCAGGTTGCGGTGGGGCTGGAGCCTATCCCAGCTGTCACAGATATAACACATAAAGACAGACGACTACTCACGCACACATTCACAACTACAACTTATTTAGAATCACCAATTAACCCAACTGGGAGGAACCAGAGTACCTGGAGAGAACAGAGGCAGGCACAAGGAGAATATGCACACCGACAGGCACCAGCTGCCTGAAACATCATGTCAGTTTGTTCCAATCCTTAAGTCAACTGCAGGCTGACCGCCTGACAGCATCCAGGCTGCCAGTCATTCATTCGCTCCCAAAAACCTTAAGATCAGTGATTTCGCTGTTGCTTGATGTTTTGAAACAAATTGTGATGAGAGAGACGCAGGTCTGACTGTGAAAATTCTCAACTTGTCAGTCACAAGCCAGTGAGCAAAGCCTGGATAATCCTGCACTATGAAACACAGCATGACCAAAATTTATGATATGTTTTATTCAATCTGGCCTAAATAGGGTGACACAAATGTGTTTACAGAGGTTATGTCAGAAAGCTGTTTTCCCAAAGACTCCTGGAGGACTGGAAGGTTTTTGGAGTTACTTTCAATTTCTGTTGGTCAGTAAAAAAATTATGTCTTTCTTAAAACTCATCATTTATTTATTTACGCTATTAATAGAAAATATAAGTCTACCAATATATATTATAAATAAAAGGCTTAGTAAAACTTTGATCTACTGGCCTGTGGGGCCAGTGGGTGGGGGTTACTGTGGATACTGACTGATGGATGTAACAGCTTTCATTTGCAGTCCATGCAACCCCCACATTAAACCATTCACAGCCAAGCAGCACAGCAGAAATAAAGCAGCGCCCATCCTGTTCTATTAGGACTAACATAACAAGTCTGTCTATTATTTAGCTCTACTAAGCTACAGACATAAGCCACGGACATACACACAGAATGACAGCTTATTGCAGCACTGCAAAATAATATTCACCTACCCACTGCCAGAGAGCCTGAAACAACAACCAGACAGAAATCATGTTAAGGTCCCTTTTCAAAGCTTGAGTGGTCCACAGAAATGCAATGCATGTCTGGAGTCGTATCACTCGTATTCCTTTAAATACCTCTCTTGACACAACTCACACTCAAACCCAGAACCCCCGAGACCCCTTCATGGAGCAACAACAAAGGGCCTGACAGGAGATTCAGTGAGATTTTCCAGGCTGAATACTAATGCTACACAGACACACACACAGACACACACACACTTTCATGCTCACCGATGAGGGCTCTTAAGCAGAAAGGTCTGTAGTCAGAGAGTGTGACCAGTCGTTTACACAGGCTCTCCAAGCATAGGACAGACAGCCAGATTAACACTCACAGCACAAGCACAGAGGTAACTGGAAGAAAAAGCAGTCTGAACACAGTAACACTATGCAGCTGTCCCAATATTACTAACAGTATGTCTTTTAAAGACCATGACTCCATTGCTTTAATATAGATCTCTGTGTGTTTAATAATATTTCATACTGTGAAAGCAAAACAAACAGTACTGGGCTACTTGCCCAGTGAACTGGTGCAATATGCACAGTATGTATTATGTGACAGTAGAGGTACAGTGAGTCAGTTGCTGGGGTAGAATATGTACTTTTCAAAACCCCCTTTTGTAAAGTCAAGTCATGCTGATTACCCTAAACAGCAACACTGTCAACAAAACCTATCATAGGATTCCCAGGAGAGATTTAAAATTTGGGAAAATGTCTGCCTGAAACAATTAGGAATAATGAGCTGGTGCCCAGCCATGCAGATTTGGTGTTCCACCAAAATGAAACACCTGTGACAAAAATATTTTAACCACAGCTTTTCATTTTTTTTAATAAAATAGCCAAGGACCAACTTTAAAAACAGAATATGTCCATAAAAGTTAAATCAAGCATTACCACAGCATCACCCAAAAAACCTTAAGTGGGGATAATTACAATAATTAGATCAGCATACTGTTTATCTACTATATGCAAAGTCATTAATCATATGACACAAATTGCAGATTAAATTAATGTAGGCACTAATTTCTACCAGCAGGAACCGAGACACAGACATGAAATTAGGTGTAATAGGTTGATTTGATCAGTAACCAATCACTGAAATGGACCAGACATCTTAAACTAGGGTTAATATATATATGACATTAGGATGATATACCCAGTGTGTGATCGTATGTATTTATCTGTGTTTAACAGTCAGACCCATGTAATATGTAACCATATATATATGCATGTAATAGGAATATTTTTTAGCTGCTTATTTTCAGAGTTTACTGTGGAACTTAGTTTACTGCTGAGCTCCACTACTGTGTATCGTTCACGGATAGCCTCCTCCTCCACTGGTTATGTAACAGTCCAGCTCTCCCCTGCTGTTAATCCAGCAGGCCGCAGTGCGTACTCTCAATTATCATTCTCTTTGTTTCATCACATTGCACACATCCACAAAGTGAACACAAAAATTAGTTGGACAATGGCAAACTATTTTTTATAGAATAAGTAACCTCCAAGATACAGTGGGCAGACACATATAGACTGTATAGTATCAGATCATGAGAATAAAAACCTAGATGATGGGAAATATAAAGTAAGAACAGACACGAAGGAGCAAACCTTCACTGGAGCAGGAGACACATGGATGGCTGAGATTGATTGTTTCAAGGATGTGATTGTGTGCATGTGTGTGTGAAGAAAAAGCCACCAAGCATATAATTCTAATCCTTTCCCAGCATGATTTAGCCCACCTTACTATTTTGTCCCACAGTATCCTCGGTGCAGAGACCACACAGCGAAGCTAACAGGCAAATGGGCAAAGGTTTGCAATAAAATTAAGATATGTGGTCAGAGAAGCTAGCATGCCAATTTTTTTGTGGATTTTATGCAGAGTCAAAAGAAGCCATTAGGAAGTGGTGTACAATAAATGCAAAGTGGCTTTTAGCAGTTCAACCACAAATTGCTGGATCGGTTGCTGAATTAAAATTTGTTTCCCATCAAGATATAAATTACAGATGCGTGCCATTGCTTTTGTTGCCAGTTTTTAATGCAAGACTACAGTCAATCAGTCCGCAACTAATCAAATTAGCACAGCTATGAGTGTCACATGTTTGACATCAATGGAGGCTAAAGATTAGATCAACACATCAGTTCAAATTTAGCATTGTTTGGGTCAAAGAGTAAAAGAAGACTTACAGCACCACACACACACAAAGACTGTTTGATACACCAACCAAAACACAAATTACAAAGCTAGGTTTTTAGTTGGCTTCATGACGGCATCTCTAAAGCTGTCTTAAAAACAGACAAAATGAACATTTGATGATTAAGTGACCACCCAGTCAACAGTAAGAGCCTCCAAACAAAGTTGGTGTCAATACTAAAACTATAAAGCTACAATAAATTATGTAACGACACTAGATCAAGGGAAATTTATCAAGATTTGAGTCTAACCTCATTATCCATCATCAGTGCACGCTTCCTCTGTGTGAGTTGATCAATTTAGATAAAGCATTCCCATCTCTTTATTTATATGTCACATATCCATAGCTGCCCAGCCAGAGTAGCACATGCAGGCTTGTTCCTAACCATGAGACAGAGCATTTTAACACTGTCGCCCTAAGAGAGTGAACGGTTTCCTGCTGTTAGCTTATAGCATTAACTACTTCTGCTCTGCCTCACACTGGGAAGGAGCAGTGTGTTAATCACCAGTCTATTTCCGGAAGCTACCTCATTAGCCTCAAGTATTTAGAAGGAAGGAGGATTCGCAAAGGACGAAAACAGCAAGTGACAGCAAACATGTCTGTGCCTGACAGTCACTGCGTTATCCATTTATCTGAATGCTGGTTTTTCCATCCATGTTAATTTTAGTTTTTTAAAGGAAAAATGTAAATTCAAAGCACTGGGAAGAGAATACGTCAAGATGTAGCAGCACTCATTTAGATTTTAACATGATTCAAATAAGGATATTTATATTAGAGATTATGCACCAGTATGTACCTTTAGGTCCTCAAGAAAAGTTTTTTTTTTTTTTAAACATTCCAGCACCGCGGCTGAAAACTAGAGGAGGGAGAGCGTTTACAGTCAGTGCCCTGAGTCCCTAAAATGGTCTGGCCAAGGAAATCAGGTGGGTGGAGTCATCTGCATCTCAAAACAGACTTTTATGGATAAGTGTTTCCATTTTTGCTTAAGATTTATTAAATTAAATTAATTTTATTACATTTACTAAATTACATTTAAACTTTTCAATTCCTGTAAACTTCCTTTAGTTGGTCTCAATAGTTTGTTTTATTTTGTTGTTCCACTGAAGCACTTTGTAAAGACAGATTTTAAAATTGCTATATATCTAAAGTGTATTATTATTATTAATATTATGCAGCAAACACAATATAAATGATTTCTGTTTGGTACATGTGTACCACGTGTGTGTGTGGAGAAGACCTGGTGGTTTGACAAATGGCAGCTTTGTTTTAAAGCTGTTATGAAGTATAGAAAGAAACTGAGTGATGAGTGATAGGAGAGAACAGAAAATTAATGATGTGCAAAAGTGACATAAAAATGCACGAGGGCTGAAAGACACAGCTGACCTCCAAACTCCCCATGTCCCAGTGTAATCAAGCATCTGCAGGAAGTCAAGAACAAGGACCTAGAGGATCCAGGTGTCAGACACCACGGAACATCACCAGAGATCGAGTGTCCATTTCCTGACAAGTCCGATCTTGAGTGGACAGCTGGTGCTAATATTGTGGCTGTTTGCTGTAACACTGCAAAAATGTCTCAGCTGGCTCACTCCCAGTACATTCCTGAAATGCGCATCAATGAAATGTTAACCGTAAGTGACCCGAGTTTTGCTTCCAAATACCATAACCTTGGGTAACCTTTACAGGAAACTCCCCCCCCAGGACTGTACAACAGAATCAGTCATTACGCACAAACATCCCTGAAACTATTTCACAGATCTCAGAGAGAAATTGTAAAAATTACAGCATCAGCAACTGCGAATCCTGTGCAACTGATTGCAACTCTGCCTGGCTGAACCCAAAGGAAAAATAAGGCGTTCTTGTTGTTAGTAACCAGATGGCTGGACATCAGCTTCTACCTTTCTGGCTCAACTTCACAACACACAGCCTGTAAAATTTAAAGCCTACATGGGATTCTGATACTCCAGTCTAAAGCTGAAGTATGATAAGCTTTTTTGTACTAACATGTAGCCCTGGCAATAGTGGTCAACATCCCTCCTGACTTCCATGCAACACTGATTATTCTTCTGCTTCAGTTTTGAGCCAAACTATTCCATCTACAGGCAATTCAGCTCTCTGTTTCCTGACCATGTCATTATAAAAGTGTTATGTCTAAGAGCAGTTCTCTTGTGCTGCGTCCTCTGCATTTTTGTAATGCACTTTCATTGTCTATGTTTGTGTGTTGTTGTAAACAGCATTTGTGATAGCAGGTGGCTTGATCTTGCTTTGTGTTAAATGAATGGCTTCTATTGCTCAGTACAACAATACTTGGTGGATGTTGTGGACAATAGCGGGTACTGGAGTTTGTGTACTGGCAGCCATTACATAGCTGGATTGTATTGTTGTATTTCCTGCATCCCTCTAGCTCTCTTCCTCCCTCGAGCACAAATAGCAATACACTGGATGACATTTTTTCCAAGCTGGAATGTGGCAAAAAAATGACCTTTTGGACTGTTTTAGAAGCTGGATTCAAACTTTTTTTTATTCACTACTGGATACATTAGTGTATTACCTGGATCTAGACAATTAAAATGATGCAAACAACAGTTAATAGTTAAATTAAACTGTTTATAACAGCAGTTTAATTGACTGTTTATCCAACTAAAGAAACACTATTTCCACATTTTGAAAAGTCCAAATCAGAATTTTTTGTCCTTCATAAAGGATTTTTTAAAAAATCCCCTTAATCCTTCCAATTAAATTCACATTAATTGCTTTCACTTAAAGTGAAGTAGTTGCTTCGGTGTGGCGATTTGACTGCAAAAAAACATTGGCACTCAGCAGCCTGGCTTTTGTATAGTAATATAACCAGTAGACAACCAGTTAGCAAACAACTGAGTCAAGTTCCCTACTTAAAAGAGACGTGTCGCAGACAAGTTGCGCTCTTCAATACACATTCTGACTGAGATTGATTGCAATGCGTTGCCAACCTGTGACTGTGCTTATAAATTAGACTGCAATTATTTACAACCCCATGTTAATATGTCTGACAGGGAGTGCTGTCAGAGGTGTTGTATGTTCAACCTCTGGGGGACCACTACTTCCACATGACAACTACTTCCAGCTACTTGCAAATGCTCACTAAATTAAATATCATCCCAGGGTAACCACTGATTTTTTTCTAGTTGCCATCCTATTTTTACTCTCATGTGACTGAGGCATAATTTGGGTTGCAGTCATTGATGCATAATTAAGTATTGTTTGTGAAATGGTATGAAATAACAGAAAAATGCATAGATTTCTTTCAAATAAGTTACCAGACTCTTTAGAGTAGGTGGAAGGACTATTCTCAATCACCTTCCCCAAAGGGCAGTTCTTTTGTTTTTTTCAAATAGTTCTTTATAGATTTGGTGAATCCAAATATTTTTGGGACCTATGCCCACAGTTTTAGAAAAAGCGGGTGGGTTTTTAAGGGTTGGTATCACCCATATGCTCTGTTGCATTACTTTGCTATGTGTTGCTAAATTTCACTGTATATATAATCAAAGCTGTGGAAACTCTTGACAGCACCTGCAATTGATTTCATTTGCATACACTTTAAATAAAAAATGACCATTCTACTTTGAAAACCTACATCCAAACTGACAAAAGCACCTTGGCCTTTCAGCTCTTCAAATCTGCTCTCTTCATACAGTGTCAAGGTGACTTATTGTGCATTACTTGGTGAAAAGATTTTTTTTTTTTAAAAACAAAACAGAATCACAAAGACACCACTGTGTCCCTTAGTCACTTTTAGCTGTCATCAAGTCCTATGAGCTAAACAAAAATAGCAACAGAATGTTATTCACACCCCAAAGAACTACTTAGAATTCCAACTACTTCAGACATGCACAGAAATGAAGAGGCTTTGTTTATATGCTGGGAAAATAAAAATAATTTTCAAGGCTCAGTCCATTAACTGGCCTGAGGAGCTTTCACATGACATGCTTTCCATCACAAACACCCAAGCCACATGTTGTCTTTCCTATTCATGTCATCCAGTCATTGTCAGCTGATAATACACTCAATATTTGTGTACAAAGAGGTCACAGTCTACTGTATTGCCACAATGTGTTGTATCCGTTGAGCACTACTCACTGTATTATTTGGACTTCATCTTCGGAAACAGCTACTGAAGGCCCATCAACAAATCAGACGGTAAAAGACCATTGGCCAGTTAATGTCAACAACACTTCGAGAACTTTGAGGTTAGACAGGCTTCTTAACAGCATCCTCCACCTCCTTTCTCGTGTTTTCTTCACTCGTTTTCCATCCAGTGTTCCAACTAACACCATCACAAACCTCTCCATCCTTTATCCCTCTCCATATCTATTATCCTCTGTCAACCTGTTGGCCTCTCTCATCCCATCCCTCCTGCAGGACCCCATTTCTATTTCCACCTCCTGTGTACTCTTGGCTCAGCAAGCCTCAGCATTATCAAACACACAGCTGTTACGTAACCTGTGATTGTGTGCGTGTGTGTGTCTTTCCTGGAAGTAGGGGAGATTTGAGGTAGACATCACTGATAACTTTGTTGTTCCTGTCAATGTCCTTGCACTATCCATAGTGCTGAGAGGGGTGTGGATGGAAAATGTGCTTTTTTAATAGCCACTGACTGTCTCAATGGGACATTCAGTATGTGGTAGATACATCCTGTCATCAACTATAGAATCGAATTGGAGAGCTGGCTGTGATTTTTTCTGTCACTGGGCCTAACAGAGGTATTGGCAAACAGTCTGCCTGAATTGGCAGTTTGCTGTGTGTTCCAGAACCAGCTAGCGATTTCAAATGATGACCCAACAAAATAGTCAACACGCATGAACAGCTATTCTAAATGGAGTCTGGGTGATAAAACAGACTTGAATCTCTACCATAACCCTGTTTACCTCTAAACTTTGAACTTTACTCAATAGACAAGGGCCAAAATCTCACAATGGGCTTGATTGAGCTATTTGTCTATTTTACAAAGATGCAGTTCTGCAGCAAAAGGGATGGTTTGTCACTCTATGTGAGAGTTATAGGCCATCAGGAGACCCAGCTTTTTGGAAAGTAAAGTGACCTTGTGATGTCATTTATGACATCATTATATTTTATACAGGTGTGCTGGGTGCAATTTTATGCTTCACAAAGAGAATATTTTGTTATGCAAAGTGGTCAAATTTAAATCAGTTATGGTTTTTGATTATTACATTTATTTATGACTATACTACTATAAAGCAGTGGTTCTCTGGCTATGGGATGGGCCTGACTCTTAGACCAGAGAGCAACTGCAGGAGATGTGAAGGTGTGCATTTCTTTTAGATTTTGAAGTGGGACATGCCAGGTAAACTTTGAAAAAATATATCATCATCAAAAATCCCCCAACCCTCCCAAAAAATAAGCCTCTAAATCAGGGGTGGGCAATCTCAGTCCACGAGGGCCAGTGTCCCTGCAGGTTTTAGATCTCACCTTGGGTCAACACACCTGAATCACATGATTAGTTCGTTACCAGGCCTCTGGAGAACTTCAGGACATGTTGAGGAGCTAATTTAGCCATTTAAATCAGCTGTGTTGGTTCGAGGACACATCTAAAACCTGCAGGGACACCGGCCCTCGTGGACTGAGATTGCCCACCCCTGGTCTAAATACTATAATAAAAGTGCCTCTGGATCCAAAAAGACTTCCAGTTGTGCAGAAGTATGGGAAAACTCTGTTACCTCAGTAATCACTTTAAGTTTGGCAATGCTAGCGTAAAAATAGGGTGGCAACATCCTCACTACTAGGAATAATTACTGGTTGCCTGATGATTTCATTAAACTTGTTGTCAGAGAGTGAATATATGTAGCTGAATTAACCAACTGGTTGCCTAAGTTTGAGTGTGCAACATCCTCAACCTCTGGGGAACAATTTTTATTGGAAGGCACTTGCACAAGTTGACTGGTGGGAGGCAACCTGTATCCAAACAATCGAGATCTGACTCAGACTGACTGCAATCACTCTCAGACAGTTTGGCAAAGGTTTGCAAATATTTGCTGCAAATACTGCACTCAACCTCGGTCAGTCTGTACTGACAGACTAAACCCAACTCCTCCGCAACTCATTTCTTTGCATCAGGGGACTGGACTCAACTCAGCTGTTTGCCAGTGGTCATATTCTGGTTATATTCCTAAATAAAAACAAAGTTACAGTGCATCTCTGTCCTTCTGGAGTTAAATCATCAACCTGCACCAACTACATCTATATTTGTGGAGGAATTTCTAAATTTCAGTTTCAAATCTATGAGATTCTGGCTTGATAGACCTGGTCCTTGTCTTTGAAGCAACCATTTCAAAGGCAGCAAGATTGCAAGTTGATTGCATACAGTTGCAAAAGTTTTGCACACACCGCAATTTTTTGCCAGTTTTTCCTAATGTAATAGTTCCTGGTGACTTTATGTGCTCATCATTTGCTACTTTCAGGCCATATTGTACAAAACATTAAAAAAAGTTAATTTAATAAATTATAGCCATTAAAGTCAGAAAGGAGTATTATCCAAGATGACAACAGCTTCATAACAGGACTTTAAAAAACCAATGTGTCTGTGCATCAACCCCAAAGATTTCCCTCCTGGTTGGGTTAAAATTCCATGATCATACTGCTTTGGTGATGTCTTGGCCTCTTTACTTCCTCTTCCCAGTTGGCTGTGTTTGCCTGTATTACTGAAACTGCTGCGTAAACCAAGTGAAAAGTAAATACATGCTGTCAAATGGGGGGAAAGAAATCTCTTTACAAGAAGACGGGAAGAATGTTCAAAGCCTCCATCGTGCCTTTGGCATTGTACCAGCAAGCTGTACTCAAGGAAACTCTACCATGAAGTAAAATCAATCAATGAGATCAAAATCAATCAGCAAAACTGAAAGTGATGAGAAAACAGGGTCAAGTTAAGTTGTTTATTTACTTTCAGCTGCAACAGCAGAAATATATGCTTCTATTGAAAACAGAAAACGGCATGGCGATAATTGAACATTTCCAGGATCAAGTCAAGTCATTGATTGATTTGATAACAAAAATAAGAAATCCAGCTTAGCAATGTCTATTCACCAGTGAGCAAGAAGATTTTCAAAGTAAAGAATTTCAAGTTGCTTGGCAACAGCTATGAGCAAAGAAAAGAATGAAAAAAAAATCTCCAGCAAACAAATGAAGTCTGGCTTCATTTGGCAGCTCTTTCTCTAGCTTCCCTTATTACTATAATCCCCTATTAGTCTGTAACTACCTCACTTTTACAATAAAATGTTAACATAACATACTTAGTCTTCAAAAATGCAACCCCTATGTTTTTTTGTTTGGGCAGGGGCGTGGCAGAAACTGTGTATACTGCAAATTGACCAAGATGTTTTTCACAATAGCAGGACCTTTATTTAACTGCACATCCATCAATTTTCTTAGCTGCTCCTCCAGCTCAGGGTCAAGGTGACCTAACTGAAGAAGTCCTTGAAAAATGAGCCATTAAGATACAAGAAAAGAGAAGCTACAATAATGGAACATAGAAAAAAAAAAACAAATACTGAAAGCAGCATTAATAAAACGTCCCTCTGGTTTTGCCCAGTCATTCAGTATGCTGGATGGGGGATGGAAACCAGGTTAAGGTCATTCCTATATCTAGGTTAAAGTGATGCAGAGGAGGAGGAGGAGGTGCACAAAGAGAAAGAGAGATAGACATGCTGTACAGACTACTGCAGCAAGCAGTCTGGTCCACTGACCTCCTTTGCTTGTCCCTCTCTTTTTCTCTCAGTAGAGGAGAGTGCAGTATCCTGTGTCCTCCCACTCTAAAGATAATCAGTGTAATTACAGGCTCTATTTCTATTAACCAGAAGCACATACATACACACATGCACAGCTGACAACACCTTCAGCATGCTAACAAACCCCAGAGGACCCCCCAAGCTGACACACACGCCATTCACCCAAAGCAACCGTTTTACTTTCACTGAATGAGTTCCCAGCATAAACTTATGCTCAGACACATTTCCGCTATGTTTTAGGAACTACTTATGTTATAATTTAATCTACCTGAGTGGAGATTGATGTGCAGCAAATCGCTGATTTCCGGAGCTCCTTAAGACCGGCCAATTAGCGGATAATAACCGGGATTAGTTTTTGGTTTTTACCGGCGGAGGAAACGGACTAACCGCTACTTCTTCTTTTCTTCCTACGTTTTCTTCTTCTTCAGTGTTCACCTCAGTTCAAACTGCGGCACCAACCGCCGGTGGGACGTTAAATAAAACAAACGAACAAGAGAAGTAGTCTAACGGTTGTTCACGTGCTCCCAGGGGCGGTAATAACGGTAACATTGGCTTCTGACTGAGATGGGACTGAGCTCCTTTTACGCGCCAGCTTTTCCAACTAGCGGTCTCCTCCTCTTTTTTTCTCTCCCCCCTTCTCCGCGTGCCCCTTTTCTCTCTCTCACTCTCCCTAGCTCTACCTTTTTTTTTTTTTTTTTTTTTTTTAGGCACGCGCGCTGAATAATGTAGGGCTCGCGAGGTCCTGGGAGTGTTTTCTGTCCCGTTCCAGAGACAATCGGAGAGCGACCAGCCAGCGCGAGCTCCAGCCAAGCACAATGAGGCCGACCCGCGCGGATCAGGTTACCACCGTGCTGCCTTTCATTCATTCATTTATTCAGCCGCAAAACAATCTGACTGCAGCCCGGCCAGGCCCCACTCTCTCCCCTGTCTCTGTACCCCACCTCTCAGCCCCTACACCTCCTGCTCTGATAACCCTCCAAACACCTCCCTCTCAAATGTGCTCGTGTGGCATTTTCTGAGGAACAACAACTTGGAACAGTGTAGAACAGTGGTTCTCAAACTTTTCACAATGAGTACCACCTCATAAAATATATGGGTCTTGAAGTACCACCCTTATGACCAACATTAAAGTACAGTAGTATAGGCCTATTTAAAACCACATACAGTTTACACGAGACAATTTTATTTCTTATATGAATGTTATTTATTTTAACTGTCATAAACAGGATGTGACATAATGATAAAAATAACACCTGTACTGCATTAAAACATTTACAGCAGGTGGGATATCCAATCTTTAAGTGATGACCTGATGAACCTTGCCTCCCGGTCCAAACTACTCTGCCTTTATTAAGGATGTTGTGTTTTTAACATGTTTTAATGCTTTGTATCTTGTTCTATTTAATCTGAACAAGCCCCTGAAAAAAAGTCAGTGATCACTGTCGGCCTCTCTGGGTTTTTATTACCACTATTCATCGGCAGCACGTTTTAAAGCTCGGTTTTTAAAGCCTTAAGATGTAATTACGTCCCGCATGCAGCAGTTTATGAATGATTAACCTCGTATTGTGGCTGGGTTATCTCAGTTGTTCTCCTGACTGAAGTTTGGTCCGTTTACAGCATCCTGCCATGCAATTACATGCAATTTGTCCCTAACCATCAGGAACCCTCACGTTAACCTTTATGGAGTGGAAAAACGTTAGCGTTCATCCTCCAGCTTCACTATGTTTATATGATGCTAACCATAGCTGTGTAGCCAGCCACCACGCAGCACATCATTATATACCAGATAGCCCAACTTCAGTAACCCTACAAACACCACTGCTGTTTTGTTTTCTGTCTTCATTTATGTCAGAAGTGATAGCAGAGCTGTATGTTTTAATTTTTGCTTTGGCGGTTAAGCTGCCGGATTTTTGGCTTCACAAGCCTCCTTCTTGATTCGTGCACATCGAAGCTCAGTTTGCTCTTCGTAGCGTTTCAGCCAACGACACGAAATACCATCATGTGGTGGCCTTGTTGGTCCGCTGTCCACCTGCCGTGTGATGACCCTTCTCCTGGATCCCCCCACCCGAGGGAAATACACCGCTCTCAAGGCGCTGCTGCTGTTGCAGTGCTACTCCCTCTCCGATGCAGAGTGGGTCAAGAAACTCCTCTCTCTTGGGTCGTGTGATGGTACCGCTCTCGAGCTCATGGAGAGCACGCTGCCCTTGCTAGGAATGGATGACAGTGGATTCCTCTTCACTTACGTCTTCTTCCGACAGATGCCGGTGCGAGCTGGTCTCTCCAACTCCCCGCTGCTGGCCGTGAAAGATTACCGCTCACTCACAGAAGAAGTGGATCACATTCTCCTGGCTTGAAGCTGGCCAAATCTCCTTCATCTCAATGATGCATTTGCAGTTTTAAGGCCCAGGGAAATGAGCCCGCCAGGTCTCTGTAGCGGCTGCAACTGTTGGCGATAAGCAAGGGCTGCTCTTCATAGAGGACTCACGCTCAGGGAGACGTTTTCTGGTTGACTCCGGCTCCCAGAAGAGCCTTTGCATACCTCCACAATGGTATATTATTTAATCTTAAAAAAATGGAAATTTCCCGCGTACCACCAGAGAGAGCCCAAGTACCACTAGTGGTACACGTAACACAGTTTGAGAACCACTGCTCTAGAACTCTAAAGGATTCTGAAGTTAGAATATTTACTGAAATACTTACATTCTAGAATAGTCTAGTTATATTTATACCAGTGAATGGTCTAGTCTAGTTTTATGCCATGTCATCTACTGAGCTAAAGTTTTTACTGGTTTTTATTTCATAATTTTAGTTATATTTTATTCATATTTTTTAAATTTAATTTACATTTTTACTCATTTTAACCTTTGGTGTAATTTAATGCAGAGCCATTTGAATGATTGTAGTCCTGTGAGAAAGTAAGTGCACCCTTAACGCTAGGACTTAAGAGGGTTATCCCATCTTTAAGTCTGACGTCATTAGCCGTTTCCAGGTCCAAACTCCGCTTGTGGTCCCAAAGTCAAATGAACACTGCAGCATCACTGAGAGTTATAAATTGTCTAAATTCTTTCATCTTTAATAAAATGATCAGTACAGCTGCTTTACACAGGTGTAACAATGTAACAATCTGACTGAGGGATTTCAGAAAAATTGAAACATACAGCTCTGCTATCACTTCCAAATGAAGACAGAAAACTAAACAGCAGTTGGGCAAGCAGGTATAATGATGTGCTACATGGTGGCTAGCAGTGTTGGGGAGTAACGGAATACATGTACCGGCGTTACGTATTTAAAATACAAAATATAAGTACTGTATTCCGTTACAGTTACCGTTTAAAAAGGTGGTATTCAGAATACAGTTACTTTGTTGAAATAAATGGATTACATGGTGCTCTTTTCCTGTTTCATATGTTAGGCTGTCCCCTCTCTATTTTTGGTAATTCCACGCTGGTGGAAACCCAAACAAAACACACATTAAGAGGCTCTAATGCCTGTGTCTCAATCTCGCGGCCCATGTCACCTCTACTTGCGGCCCGCATAATGACGTGACGAAATATTTTTTAAAATTATTGTTCAAAAAATTATTTAATATGAAGGCAATAGGCAGAGTGTTACAGGCATAGCCCTAAAAAATGTAGCCTCATGAGTAGTGTAGCCCAGTTGTAAGTAAGCTTTTAAGACTCGACTGTACTCTGTGGTTATGTTTTTCTCCAAAATAATAAGTTCCATTGGAGCAGCCTTTCAACGCCTCTCTCTGTCTCTCACTAGCAAAGTTGACCCAGACAACAAAGTAAAGCTAGTTTTCGGCTACGAGCCCGACAGGGAACCCGACGTATTAGCCAGAGGTCCCTTTACTACGGTTCGGAGCCGCGGACCTGTTTTATAATAGTTTTCTATACGAGATCGCTGCAAAAAGTGCAGCCTTACCTAATGTCCACCCTTCTGTTACTCATTTTATATTAAGATTTAAAAATCTAGTTGATGTTGGTATGGCGAGTATCCTTCAGTAATAGTAATAAATCACACAGCAATAGTACATTCATGTAGTTGTAAAACACTTGATAATATATTAAGTAATCCATAGTATTCAGAATACGTTACTCTTATTGAGTAACGTAACACGTTACAAAATACATTTTGGGGCATGTATTCTGTAATCTGTAGTGGAATACATTTTAAAAGTAACCTTCCCAACACTGGTGGCTAGCTACACAGCTATGGTTAGTATAATATAAACACAGTGAGGCTGGAGGATGAGTGCTAGCTTTTTTGTACTCGATAAAAGTTAACGTGAGGGTTCACGATGGTTAGGGACAAGTGCAGTTGCATGACAAGTGCAACACAAACACCTCAGATCAACTGTCAAACACGGTAGTGCATGGGTGATGATTTGGGCTTGTTTTGCAGCCATAGGACGAGGGCACCTTGCAGACCATGAGTTGACTGAAATTGACTAGAGTAACGTGAAGCTGTCTGTTCCACAAATAAAGCATGTCTGCATTGGTTTATCCAACAGGACAATGATCCCAAGCACAGCAGCCAATCTACAGGAGAATGGCTGAAAAAGAAAAGAATGGAATGGGCCAGTCATGGTCCAGATTTTAACCTGTTTTAGCTCATTTAGAATTACTTCAAGTTATTGGTGGTAAAGTTAATTCTCCAATCATCGGGTGCACTTACTTTAGAAAGCTTTGTGAAAGCCTTCTTTTTCACATAACGACATTACATTTAGCCTTTTACGATGCATTCTATTATAGACTTCCACTTAGCGAAGGTCTTTCTTTTTTAACTTTATGTTTTCTACATCTTGATGCATTCTCAATCATCCAGGTAAGTAAATCTCCAAAAGTTGATTCTGTTCATCTGGACGTAGGGTTTTCAGTGGGAGAAACGTTTCGTCACTCATCCAAGTGACTTCTTCAGTCTCAGTTGACGAGGTAGCTCTTCTGTGTTGTGCTATCCGCTTCGCCAGAGGTTGTTTGGTTTCCCCGATGTATAAATCCTGGCAATCCTCCTGGGACTGAACAGCGTACACTATGTTGGTAAATGACCTGTATTTGTATAGCGCTTTACTTAGTCCCTGTGGACCCCAAAGCGCTTTACACTGTTTATAAGATTGGGGAAACCTGCAGTCAGGTGAGACTGAAGAAGTCACTTGGATGAGTGACGAAACGTTTCTCCCACTGAAAACGCTACGTCCAGATGAACAGAATCAACTTTTGGAGATTTATGTTTTCTACTTAATTGAGCTCCTTATTGTTTATTTTTCCTTATTTTTCTTAACCGTACCGGGTCACTTTATTTTATCATGTTTTATTTTATTGTCATATACTATTTCACTCTATTCTGCTTTCTTTAAACTAGTTTGTTACAAGCGCACGTTTAATATTTTTGCAGGAATTTCCAAAATCTTCTTTTTCCCAAAGATTCATTCTAACAGTCCAACAAAAGTTAAATATTGCCACTTTAACTTGAAATTGATGATCTGAGTACTGCTTATGTACTGAAAAATGTTACAAATCCTATATCAGTTATGCACAATACCAACTGTACTGGGTCGTTTTAATATAGACCCATATGCTTGAAAGTTACCAAACTGCATAAGAAGTATTATGTCTGGTACTGGTATTGAGAATATGTCTAACATCAGTGACTATGTTTATATGCATACTAATATTTCACCGTTACTCTGAATATAGCAATATTAAAGCCTGGATGTGAGTCATTTAAACTAATTTATTTTTAATTATTTCCAATGAGGCATTTTCCAGTGAGAGATTATAATACTGGTTTAGGAGCATTCTCAGTTGAGAGAATAATCCGAAGTACATTATGAAAATTCTTACTTGGAAGCTTATATTCCTGACCCTTCAACAAAAGTGGACAAGTAGTCCCCTCTAGAACCACATCATAAACGGCTTCATGGCAGAGAACTATCTGGGGTAGTCCTCTTTCCTCTTTATATATCAAACCAAGGTTTCTGACTAATGTTTGAACACATTATGTGAATAATACTGTGAGGTAACACTTGCACTTTTTCTAGATGTAATATGACCTTTTAAATTAAACTTGCTTGACTCCTGTATGCATGTTACTCACCATAGCAGTGTGAAGATTTGTGTTTGCAGTTGGAGATTGGCATCCGTTTGCTGTTGTCAAAGTAACTCCAGGTGTCTGATTGTAGACTGGAAAACAAACAAACAAACAAACAGGAAGTTATTGGTACCAAATTTTAGATTAATTTTCACCTCTGGAAGACCTGCATTGTGGATCTATAATCAGATCAAAATGAACACAATTATTACATGCTTAGAAACCAAAACTAATGACACTTCCAAACACAAAACACAGGATTGATCCCAGGTTTGACTTATTGAGAACATATCAGTCTGTATAAACTATGAGCGTTTCACTTACTGAATACCATCTTTATATTTCTTGTGCAGTAAATAAATAACCCTCTTTTAGCCTATTATTCTACATGCAGATCTATACTGATACTGTTAAAGTTTTTAGATAAAGCATCTAACCTATTCCTTTGGGAATATGTATGGGGCGAATTCATATGCCTCTGCATATGCCTTTGTGGTCTGTTGTTAATTTTTAAAAATTCTCTAATCTGCACTAGCATTACGCTGACAGTAAATCTTTATGCTTCATCACACGCTGTGGCTGTAGTTTCCCTTGATCAGGTTCTTTGCCCATTTATTGACCCTCTACCTCATTGGGACTACATCTGATTTCATATCTTGCACCCATGCTCACTGCAAATGAAGAAGCAACACTGCTGTAGGAGAAAAAATATTAGCATGGATCTGTCAAAATAGATTCATTCTGAAACTACTTCTACTGGGCTTCTACAGGACAGTCATTGATAGTACTGGCTAAACTCCTGCTACTACTATGCCTGTCACAACTATGTTAATTTTGCCACTGCTAAAGCTACAGTAGTTAGCATTTAGCAGCAGCAATTTTACTGTTGTTCTAAAATAAAAGACTTAACTTTAGAGTATTTTAAGGTTTGATTACAAGTTGATTGATTAACATTCTATTAATGCTGCTTTTTAGATAGTTTAGCTTTTGCACATATTACTGTTAATATTTGTAAAATATAATGTCATTTCTAAAGCATTATAGATGAAAGTATTCAATACTAAACTCTGCTACACCATGAAACTACCTTACACTTCAGTGAGTGCTTTTGCTTATTAATCTGATATCACTTTGCATCCCACAACTACATTCTGGCAAAGAAAAACTAAAAAGAACAAGACTCACCAATAGCAAGGACAGCTGTGAAATTAATGAAAGTGGTGTTAGTAAAGGTGGCATGCAGTGGTAGCAGTAGCAGAATTAGTAGCATCAGCACCAGTAGTGGTACACCTGTAATAAACCTTGTAGTATAAAAGGAAATAAGACTTGGCACTCTGTTAAAACTCAGGATGACTACGTTGTACATTAGTCGCATCTGTCGTATGATTTCTCTTTTGAATTTGTTTCCATTTTTGCTGTTTTTTTTAATGATTTTATGCCATGTGCACTCTTAGTTCCACCTTTTTAATTTCCATCATTACTCTCTTTCTTGTGCTTTAGCGTTACTGAACTTCTGTTCAGGTGATATAAGAGGATCTTCTGTGCAGGTGAATAAGGGGGCTTGAAGCTGGCCAAATCTCCTTCATCTCAATGATGCATGCTCGTATAGTGGAGTAGCTCTTGGCACATGTATTATTATCCTGTTGTGTGTGAGTATGCCTGTGTGTGCAATAATTATCAGCAGTCCTGGTTTCTGTTAAAGGCACTAGGCTGCCATTGGCTAAAGATAAGTCAATTACTGTTGATTATCACACAATACACACCCATCCTGTGTACTGAGAGTGTGTATGCAACCTGATTGCTATTTCCAGATACTGGTTGTCACGACTTCCCTAACAGAATCATTTATCACCCTGAATTATATCTTATGGAAAAGATTTGCAAACCAATATAAACACAAACTATTAGGAAAGATGATACAGCACAACTGCTGTGTAAAAGGAATCTCTAAAACTCATTTTTAGGGGTTTAATGTTTGCTAATGTACTGTTAGTCCTACAGAAGAGTGTGCTTTATGAGCACTATTTGTCCATGTTTCTGTAGTGCAAAATTCATAGTGTGACAGGTTCTTTTTCTTTACCTCAGTCTTTTTTCACTGCTGTGAAGTTGTGAGTTGTCAATAAAATCAGATGAGTGGACAAGTGATTCTGTTTATTAGTGTACTGTTTAGTGTACTTGTACTTCCTTGTAACTGCCTGCCCCCTGTTTCTTTCTACTTTCCTAAAAGTAAATTCGCCTGTCAGTCATTCTGCCCTCCTTCCTACATTCCTTCTTATCTACCTTCTCAAATACTTACCTTCCTGAGGTTGTGCCCAATGGTGGAATGTAGCTGTGCTCAGCTTGCAAAATATCATGTTTTGCTATAGACTGAACTACCCCAAATCAAGTATTGTACCTGATGATGGATGTTTGTCAGTAGTGTTATTTCTTTTCAATTAAAAAAAAGATTGATTAGTGTGACTTGAAAGCACATATTAAGAGCACTAGTAAATGAAATGAATAATAATTAGCTCCAACCTACACCGACTGTTGTAGAACTGAGATGCTAAATATATACCAGTGTTTTTCTTTCTCTTGAAACTATAAATACACTGTCCCATTTATAGTTTTACCTGTAATGTAGTATTTTTACAGTGTAAAATTAGTACTTTTACTCACGGAATCTGAATGCTTTCTTAACACTTGTCTTATCAGCCTTTTCTTTTGAATCATATCATTTTATTAGATAACACATACTCCCAGTATCTCTCCCAGTAGGACTGTTGCAGCACTACTAGAGCAGATTTTCATAAACAGTGATAAGTCATACTGTAAAAGAAGTCCATAAAAAACTTGCACAGCATCTTATATTAATATGCTGATATCTTTTGTAGGAACAGACTGACACCATGTTACAGTGTCTCAGTTAGGCCACTTCAAAATTTAAACCACTTCACATTAAAAAAAATGTTGTAAATGATGCATTTTGTGCATTCAGTTAATGCCAATTTTCAAGATTTTGTTGTATTTTGTAATAGTTGTGTATAAAATATTTGTAACTAATACTATGTAATTATTCTGGGGGCCCTCTCAGTAATGATAATGTGCATCAACACAGTGACTCTAATTTGTAACTTATTGAAACTGTTTTTAAAATGTTATGTATACATTGTAGACAACCATACACCTTCCTCTCCTTCACACTGACCAACTGCATTTTAAATGCATTTATATTCAGTACAGTTTAAAGGGATGCTATTAAAAACCCATCACAACTGAGATATATATACTGGTCTGTAAAGTGTCTTTGTAGAAGTCCAGAGTGTCTTTGGTGACCATTGAAAACACAATGTGCGTGCTTGTTAGTGGCAGTGGGTATTATAACAGCTGGGTGCAGTAAGGACAGCTTGTGCTCTCATTGTCAGCAGCCAGTAAAAAAGTGAATGTTAGTGATAGATGGAAAGAACAACAAGCGAGAGACAGCAGGGGGGCACTGGAGAAACTCAGCTTTATTGACCAAAGATAGAGAGAAGATACAGACATCAGAAAAGAGAGAGCGAGAGAGTGAGAGTGAAGACTGGAGTACAGTGTGAAGTCATAACCAGAGAAAGGAGAAAGAGAGAGAGAGAGAGAGAGAAGTGTGAACAATAGAAAATGGCTCCTTTTTGTTTTAACAGTGCATACAATCGTGAGGGCAGGTGGACAGGAAAACAGAGACCCCTACAGAGTCAGAGGAGTACTGCAGGCGTGGCAGTGGGGCTGGTAAACTCAACAAATTTGTTGTTCATATACTGTATACCTCTTTGCATTACATCAAAAACACAGGCACACTCCCAAACAAGCAAACTGGATCAGTCAGGTTCTGATATCAAGATCCGTCTTGCTATTTTGGGATTTGTATTTTCATTTATAGGTGTTTCTTTCTTTTCTTTGCTCTGCTTTACTTTCTATCGCCTTCACACTTTAGTGAAACTGACATTATACTTTCCAGAAAACCCTTCTCTGCATAGTGTCCTCACTATTCGAAAACAAATAGCTATAGGTAATTGTTCATGTTTCAGTAAATCTGAACAGGCAAATGTCTCCAGCCTTCATACTTGTTCAGTGAAGATAAATAAAAGAATTATGTGTAGCACATCTGGCTATTTTATTTTTGGCAAAAAAAGCTTGTGGTGGTCATAAAATGGGTGGTGTTAATAATACACACAGCAGTGAAGTGAGAGAATAAAATTATACAAAGCTCTCGTGTGTGCACTCATACAGTCATATGGTATCACAGGACATTCTAACAATGCCTAGTACCATAATAACTATAATTATCTCTAGATCTCTATATAGATGTGGAAAATAAAATCATCACTAAATAGAATATAGAGCATATTTACATTCTGTATCTACACTGGAAACGAGACGAGCCAATCATACAGCCAGCTGGACTGACTGACACCAGCAGTGGCCAATCACACTGAAGCATGTTTATTAAAAGGATGTATGGCTGTGCACAGAGCCACATAAGAAAATAAGCAATTATGGAAATATGCTAGTTTTTGTTAAATACTATTTTTTTTTTCTTATTTGTGATAATCAGAGTTGGTACACAGTGTGAAAAAAACATTATGTTCTTTAGTAGAATCAGGATCAGTAAAGCAAAAAAATAAAAGAAGAAAGAAAAATAGTGCACTTAAAAAAATGATTCTTGAGCATCCTGTGTCCAATTTATTCCCTTTAGTTAAATAGTTTAGGTTCTGTTCAGTGTTTTAGATTTAGTTATATTCATGATGTATCAAGGGGCACACCTGAGCCACAAATCACCCCTAAATCTAATTATCTGGGTCATAAGAGCCTTCCAACATGGCCGAAAAAGCGCAGTCATTTCCTTCAATCACGTGCCTCTTATCTGGTCCCTATAGCTTCGGTGACCTCATTCATTTGTCTCCCTGCAGGGTACAATGGCAAAGTGTAATCATTAACTCTCCAAAAATCTTTTCAAAAGATCTATATTGAGCACCACCATCCTCCCTGTTCTACCCAACATGAAAGACACTTGAAATGAAGTAAAGTCTTTCCAGAGCATCCATTATCATTCAACTGAATGAGCACAATTGCTGCTTTTGAGAGATTTTTCTGAAAACAAGCCAATGCAGTGTAACATATACTATGTTATAATGACAACCAGGCCTTGATGATTTGTAGCACCCTTGTAAACGAGGGCCTGGGTGACGACTATAGCAACAGCTGGCAGTGTTTTCAGTCTCTTTGCACTCGAAAGAGTATAATGGATCTCTGGTGGAGTTCTGCACAATGAAGTGAATTTAATGGACAAAAAAATGTCCATTTTGCACATGATCACTGTCTAAAAGCTCATTTGAGCACAGCTATTATAGTTGTAATTTAGTAGTGGTAGTGCTCGTTAATATTCATTATTCACATGTTTGTGCCCAGGCTGTTAGTGGTTGTTTCTATAGGTATAAATACATGTTCCCTCACTGCCAGAGTGTTTGTTAAGCTGCCCTTAGCTTCCTGTGCTCTGTAGTGTTTTGACACACTGGAAAATTGACTGTGCGGATCCTAATGGCTGCCAAAAGGTGTTCCACAGCTTCTCATTGGCTGTTGAGTTAGGAAGTGCCAGAATCAGAGGAAATTACCTCAGCAGTGGAATAGCTGAAGTCAATGGAGGAAATACCAGAGAACGAGCGAGAGAGAGAGAAAGATGGAGACAGATGGATGAGAGAAAGAGAGAGAAATTAACTACAGCATCAAAGACTCGGTTTCCCATTGGAGGAAAACATTGTCCCAACAATTCAGAGTCCTTTAAGTTTCAAAAAAGAAAAAAAAAATATTAGGTAGCTAATTAAAAAAGAAATTAATATCTAATTACTTCTAATCTCTGTTAGGACTATCAATGTGGTAGAATGAAAGAGGCACATAAAGAAACCAAGGCAACGAGTACCCACCTCTCCATCCTCATCAGTGAGAGACTGCGCAAGGAAAGGAGTTGGTTGTTTGAGTTTGTATGTCGCGTGTGTGGTTGTTTATGTGTCTTATGTGTTAAAACAACAGCAGGAGGGTTGTGAGTGAATAAAGAAGTAAAAAAAATATAACTGAGGCTGTGTTTGTCTTTTTTAATATTTTAAGAAATGGCTTAATAAAGGCGATGAGCTGTTTGATTGTCCTTAGAGCCAGACATACTGTTTGGTTAGAGAGCATAGCAATGTGAGCTGATTGTCCATAAAGTCTTACTGACCACGGAGATTGGCTTTGTATGACCCTCTTTAAGCTGTTTTTCAACCGGTATCAATTTTGTCCATCTCTCTGTCTGATTTCACCACAACTATAGCAGCAATACAGCAGCTTGCTTCCTGCATGAATTTCCGAAATATTCTGAGTTGTCTGAGGAGACGGCAGATGGAAAGAAAGAGCCTCCGTGTTGACAGAGAGGATAATGAAAGAGAAGAGATGTAGAGGTGGTAATGCAACTGAGTAAAAAGTCAACAGTCAGACAAGAGCGTGTATGCGTGTATGTGTGTGCCAGCTGATCAGAGTCCAGAGGTGGAGGAGGAGGAAGGCAGGGCTTCTGTTAGTAATCATCCAAAGACAGAGGAGAAGAGGGTAATAATAAAAGGGTGGAAGAAGGGAGAAGATTCAGTCACATGAGGATGCAGCACTGGCAGCGTTTCCTCTTGTCTGTACCTGTAGCAGGGGTGAGGCCGGGTGGGGGGACCGTGTTGGCTTCTGGATTTGCAGGGGGCGAGGAGGTACTGTCAGGCTCACGGCCATCAGAAGACAGTTCGGTGCTGACAGCTTCAGACGTGACTGGTCGGCCCGACACGAGGTCTGCTGCTGTGCCGTCGATGACGGAGATGTCGGTGACTGTTTTCTCTCTCAGTGATTTCTCATCATCTTCATCGATGAGAACAACCTCAGCCTTCACAGCGCCATCGAATCCCAACAGTTGTCTGCTCTCGCTCATGTCTTCAACGTCCTGGTAGCCGAGGAACACCATGGTGACTGGGTGCTCCACGCTGGCCTGGGGCGGGGAAGTGAGCTCAGTGCCCGGCTGGCCTGAGGATGTTGGTTGGGTCATGACGGCAGGAGAGGAGGGGGGCATCATGCCCAGACGGGTTTCCCTCTGGAGGGTAACCTGGGCTGGTGGGCTAGAAGGGATGGATGGCGGGGCACAGGAGGGGGGGGACAGATCATCAACATCTGCTGGAGAAACATATGTCTGTGGGGCAGCTGGAGTCACTGTCACCTGACTCCTCCCGCCATCCCCACCTCGTACTACAGGTCTGGCAGCTCTCTGGATCAGCTGGTCAACCTGTTCAGAGCTCCAGCCATTCTCTACAGTGGTGGTGGACACGCCCCCAGAGGAAGTGACCTCATAGACCACTTTTCTGCCATCGTCGTAGACTTTGACCCCACGTGAAGCTGCATCCAACGGGTTCACACGGTTGGCCGAGAGGATGCGCTGCTCACCAGTCCGTGGGTCGTGCTGCACGTTGATCTCCATGGCAAACATGGCTGTTAAGGAGGGAAGGGAGAAGGGAAGATTTGATGCAAAAAGGGAGTGGGGAACAAGGAAGGAAGAGTGAAGGGGTGGGGGACCAGTGGAGGGGTTTGGGATTGGAGTAAGGAAAGGGAAGGGGGGGTGATGGGAGGGAAAAAAGTGGATGAAGTGAGGCGTGAGGACAAGGACATAGTGTTTTCTGTTTACTGCTAAATGTGCAATTAGTAAAAAACACATAACCACGATTTTATTTTATTCTCAAAAATTAATCAAACTATAAAAGATGAAAAATATCTCGATCAAAGCCTGAGCAAATGGTTTGGCATTCTACAGATATATAAATTGAAGCTTAATACTTTTTATACTACACATTTCCCACAGTTGAAGCTGAGCTTTTATTTTGTGGATCTTTCCTTACCTCGAAATCACTAGCATTGTGAAGCAAAGTAGTGCAACTTATGTTTCCCCCTACTTTTTTTTTTTTTTTTTAAAAAGGTAATAAGTAAAAAGCTATGTTAATAGTTTCCCTATGCTCTCAGTATCTTCCCTGTGTAAAGAATAATGTGGCTTCCACAACCGATACAAAGCTGACTTTGTGTTAGCACCTACTAATACATAATCCATTACATTATTATAATTAAATTTTCATGTTTTCTAATACAAACAATCATGAAAAGCACCGAAGCCCATGTGCTTCCATACATGTGGTTAAGTTAACTTAAAAAAGTTTATGAGATTTGATTAGTTTAAAGAAAACGTATCGGTGCCTCTTCAGACTCCATGTGAGTTTATGCAGGTTATAATCCAACTTGGCTGAGGCCCAGAACTGTCCTGTCCTCCCTTCCTCCCTCCCTCACTCTCTCTTCTCTTCTCCACCCCCCTCCCCCTCCCCCTCCCATACCCTCCTCTCCTCCCTTAGTCTTACCAGGTCTTGGTCTGGCGTTCTCACCCAGGGCAGGTGGGCCAGTCTGGTGCTGTGTGGCCAGGGCGAGGTGGTTGGGATCGGGGTCCATGCAGTCCGAGAGAGGAGCAGACATGCAGCCAGTGGCATCTAGTGAGCAGGAGCACAGGAGGGGAAATGACAATGAGATGAAGCTGTGAGGCTGTGAGTCACACACACACACACACACACACACACACACACACACACACACACACACACACACACACACACACACACACACACATTAGCTACATGCCAATACTCACAAACACACACCGGGTATTCACGCATACACACACCTCAATGATGTGGAGTCCACCCTGATACAAAAAACACACAAACAGTCCGGCCTCACAACAGGGTAACTAACCACACCCATGTGTGACCCTGCCCGCCTCTATTCAACACATCCACCCACCCATACACACACCATCTAACTCTCCTCAGCTCTGTTTCTGTGTCCGCAGCAACTCTAGTACCCCTGAGGTTCGTTGCTTATGCAGCAGAAGTGTGTATGTGTGTCTTTATTTGTGTATATGTTACTGCTTTGTGTGTATTCTTGTGTGTCTATGTGTGTGTGTGACAGCAGGAACAAAGCTTTTGGGGCTTACAGGGCTTGCTGGTGAATGGGATGAGGATAAAGCCAGCGACTGCAGGCTGCAGAGTCATGGCCTTGTGTGTGTGTGTGTGTGTGTGTGTGTGTGTGTGTGTGTGTGTGTGTGTGTGTGAGAGCTTCAATAGTCTCGCTGAGCCGCACGCTCTTTGAGTGCTTTTTCATGCCAGTGTCTATGTAGTTTCTGCTAGTGTGTGTTTGGGGGTTCAGGAGCGAGCTCTGGCTTGCATCTCTCCTGCCTCAGCGAGACTATTATCCACACACGCAAACGCACACATCACACACACACCTCACTCTGTGCAGTTTCAGTTAACATGTCTATGTTTGTAGGTTCGCATGGGTGTCATTGCCCATACCTTCATCCTGGGACATCAGACTCTGAAAGAGAGAAAAGACAAAAAAAAGTTTGAACTTTGTTTTTTGGGGGAAAGTGTGCACCAGCAGTCAATTCTGTATTTTTGTGTTTACTACTTTCAGTGCTACTTGAGTCCAACAAGTTTGGGGATGAGAACAAACTCTAAGGAGCTAAATGTGGTAAATAGAATGACTACTGAGCGAGGACTGCATTGATGTGGCCTAAAAATGTGCAGGAAATAGAAGTTTCCACTGAGAAACTGACCCTGGGGGATAAATCTACAGTGCACAACCCTATGAGTGTGGGAAAAAAAGGACTCATAACCCAGTGTGCCACTTTCAGTCTCAGAAACTATGGACTCCTCCACTGAAGACTGGTGTTAGGTGCTTGGGTCATAGCTGCAGCTCTAATTATAACTGACTATTGTCAACATGAAAACCAGATCAGCTTGAAACAAAAGCTAATGTTTGATTACAGTGCATTTTTGAGAATCAATGTGAAACTGAAGATGGGCATGTTGCAGTGGTCAAATAGCAGTAGTACTGGAAGCGATGCAGAATTGCAAAAGGGATCATTCACATTTCTTGTTTATCATCAGAGTCAAAAAACTTTTTGATCGCACATTGCACGACCATCTTTTTTGAGCACTTTTAATGCAATTTGTTTACTTGTTAGTTTATTCAGAATACCATTTACCATGACCTAAAGCACAGCTGGTAAATTAAAATGAGCTGTTGAACTACTAAAAGAAGACTTGCACAACCCGAGCAGGGCTGGGGTATAGTAAGTCTGTATTGATTCAACAATGCCTGAAGCACTTCATGTTTTTATACCTTCTGCAGGTCTTCTATCGAGCGCTCTGTCTCCTTCAGGCGTTCTCGAAGAACTTGCTCCTTGGCTGAAATCTGAGACTCTTCACTTTCGAGTGCACCGATTTCAGACTCGAGCCTATAAACGCACAAAAACACAAGAAACAAATCCAAAACCATTAAGATGTTGGAAAAGTTAACTGTGGCTCATTGTCAGGTTCACAATTTTCATCAGCATATCATCCAGATGCTTAACACAAGAAACAACCAGGTAGATAAGGTAGGTTTTAAAGAACTTGCAAAGAAAAACATGCTATCATCTGGTTAAAAGCTTTGTACGACAGGAAAAACTCCACATCCTCCTTCAGCAGGTTTATGAACCATTTCTCTCTGTTGCTATGATAACAACATGTTTCTGCTTTTGCTATTCAGAGGGCTTAAGAACATCACTGCAAATGCATTCAGTTAATTATGCCTTCTTTTAAAGAAATGGCTGTTAAGGACTGTTAAGTCATTACTACCATCCTTTAAATTGCACCTAAAATGTTCACATGGAAGTACACACATAATGCTAGCATGGACATTTAAGAGATGGATGTAACAACAATACTAGGAAGCAGTAAGGGAGGAGGACCAAGCTTCCTTACTTCAGGATACAATCCTCTGGGACATCAGGAATTTGTGAGTCAATGTGTGTGACATCATGTAAAAGACACATTAGGGCTCATAACAATGCTAGCAACAATTCTCCCGGAGTAGTCAAGAATTAGTAGAGGTCAGTCGTCTCGTTTGCACCTTCGACCATGAACACTTTTATCTTATCTGAAGGAGTTTACAGAAACAAGTGCACTGATTGTTAGAATGAGTAGACCACATATATCTGATTAGATATTTTGGAGGATTTGCTATGAAAATCTTTCATCGTATTCTCAATAGTCACTTGAAAACCTGAAAGAATTTTTTTTTTTAAAAAAAAAAGGAAAAACACAGTCTATACATCACTGTCTGTCAGCGTTTCTACTCAGGTTCACCTTCAGCTAACTGAAGAGCACTGCGGCAGTACAAAGACTTACTGTGAGGCTCAAAGACACTTCATTCATATGAGCTCATAAACCTTTTTTATTGATATGGTAAATATGCAGATTGCAAAAATCTGTTTTTTAGTACTTCTATGTGAAATGTTGCTTTCCTGTGAAGACTAGTTTCTTAGCAAAATAATTAGCCTTATGTAACTGTGCCGTTAATTACCACATTTTGCGGTGAGTCAGTGTTGTTTGAAATAATACAGTTCAGGGGTCTGGGCATGCCAAAATAACAGGTAACAAATATGGCAAAATACAAGGCAGCTGTTGTAAAACCACTCTCTATTCAGTAAAGCCCCAGCATCTTATCAGTGTGTACCGATGATCATAATACAGCATATCTGACTCACGATGAAGTGGAACATTTGGTGCTTTTTTTTGATTTATTTAGCTTATTAAGTTTTAAATAACTTGTGAGCATTTTCTCCCATCTTCATTTTTGGAAGAAATGACCGCAGTCAGTTATTTATAAATATAGCGAACCTCTATCTTTAACTCTAGCCTTGATGGTAGGAGAAACAATTACTCAACACTGAACTTAGAGGCAAGGACTGCACCACAATGTGTAATTATTATTTTTTTAAGAGGCACACTAATCTTAGCATGAATGTCTAAAAATGATCATGTGAATATGTCATACAATCAGGTTTATCTGTTTATGAAAGAACAATGTGTGATATTACAAGGTCACAATGTGGAAAAAATAGAAAAAGGCCAACAAAAGTTCATTATTATAAGTGACCTTTGAGCTTTTTTCTAACTCCATATTTTTTTTCTTAGCGTCCATTTGAGTTGCTTAGCATGACTCACAGTTCAAAATAATAACATTTTTTCTTACACTGGGCTTTGGTGCAACAGGGCCACCATCCCTTTAAAGCAATTAGATTTGATTTTTAAAATCTGGTATGTGGGATTATGTTTCCGTAAAAGTCACTGCAAGCCACTTCTTTAAACCAACTTTTTTCTGAATGACTCCTATTTCCAAACAGAAAACGGCTTTATAAACAGGTAACAACTTTACAGTCTGTTAGTACCACAACATTAGTCTTAGTAGCACTAACTAAATATGATCTTTTCTTATGTAACAAAGCTAACTCCAAATAACTCTAAATGAGGTATTTCTAATACAGAATCTGTTCCCCGTTCAAAGTAAGATCTTTCTCATGACTAGAGGTATAAGTCATGATGCAGAATAAGGCATTAATGCTTGCTTAATAAGGAGCTAATATGTTACTTATATGAATGCAAAGAAACAACTACCTTATTGTAAATTGTTACAGTGTCCCTGATTATATTCACACGTTTTTTTTCTGCAATTCTAACCTACTAAAACATTTTTAATCAAACTTTTATATTTTTCAGAATGACTGAATTGAAGTAAAGCAATTTACTTTAACATCTGTCAAACTGTTTTTATATTGCTGACACCTGATGGAACTGAAAATTGTACAAACTGGAGAAATGTAATTAGTGGCACGTCTAATTAGCAGTCAAGAGGCCAGAGCTGCTTGTATAAATATGGCTACTAAATAAACTGAACTTACTGTGATTTGTGATGAAGTCGCACTGTTCATTGTTTGCTCAAATACACTGAATAATTGTGACTCATTACCATGCACTCCCACATAGGTGTCAGATTATCAAACTTCCAGATGTTATCCTGTCAAACGTCACAACTAAACTGGCATCTGGAAGTCAAAATACCCAAGAAAAAACACTGCTGTAAATTGAAGATAAAATATTGGTTTAAAAGATGCGTCGAACAGCCATCTTTACTTTTAGCATTTGCCTTCCCACTTTTCCCTCCTGTTAGTACTAAAAGTCTTCAGTGCAATTCCCTAGAGTCTAACAGAGTACTGTGGTGTTTAGATCACTCACACATAAACTGTACAATGGTACACAGGAAATTCAAGATTCCCAAATCTTTTGCTTTTACCTACAGTACATATTATCTAACCACAGGAGATGTCTCTACAAGCTATTGGCACTCATGTGACTGCTCTTTCCAGCCCCCCCCAGAGCTCATTTCCTTTCTAGTGGGAAAAGGATTTTACTTCAGCTTCCTCTGAGCTGCAAGAGGTCTTGGCAAAATGGAAGAGAAGCAAGATTTTTGCCAGGAGATTGGACACAGTTTTCTCATCCTGCTACATTTAACAATGTCAGGTAGTGTACGGTATAGTGCAAAAGTCTCATTTCTTTATATTTTATTTCCAAGAAATCAGGCTTTCTTAAAAATCTTTAAACTGGTCTTGAGCAATAGTTCTTCAGGCTTTCTGAAGGTCTTTCAAAGTTCTTGCTTTATTCACTTTTAAATTATATCCTTAGGCACTTTGTTTGTAAAAAACAAAACAAAACAAAAAAACAACCATAATTTATTCACTTTTTTATGTTGAATCTATGGAAAATGGCAAAGATAACACAGTTCGACAGATAGAAAATAGTATTTTCTGTATTAACAAGGTGATTCCCAAAAAGAGCCATTAGCGGAAAGCATATATATATATATATATATATATATACGTTATTTAGGATGATGTGCAATGTGTGCTTAAAAAAACCTGAGGAAACTGGAAAAGAGGAGGACAGATGAAGAAATGACAGGGCTAAAAATCTACATTAGATGAGTTGCATCTGAAAGTAATTTCCTTAAGAAATAGGAAGAAAATATATCAAAATCTTGATACAGGACCCAAGAGATGCATCCAGACCTTCAGCTAAATCATCTACTGTTCACTGAGGCCTCATTAGAAATGGTCTCAATGGAAGGGTGGCTGTCAAGTCGCCATTTTAAAGGCAAGAAAGCAAGGGAGGATGAGGTTTGCCAAATTACAAAAGGACTGGACGGAATGTCAATGGCCACAAATCTTATGAAGAGGTGACACCAAATGTGAAATCTTTGGTTCAAATCAATGTCAGGACATTTGTGCAAACACCCTTTACACAACTAGTCTATTCTTTGCAAATGCATGATCTCTAGCAATGCGGGCAAAAAAGTAAAGACAGGGTGACACTGGCATTAGTGATGTGGGTGTCTGGCACCCTCTAGTGGGGAAACTTTTAACATGCCAACAATACAACTCTGTAAACTTTAGTTTGGGGTTTGAGGATTGTTAAACTGGTTGGTAGTTTTTCAGTGAGGAAGAACTGCAGCTGTTGTACCTAATCCCAGACTCTATATGAAGTCCGTTACTTGTTAATTATTAGTAAAACACCATGATATTTAACATATTAGTATTAATAATATCCATCAAATAAATTTAGACTTGTGAAAATCAGAAAAACAAAATTAAAAAAGTAAAATGAAGTGCTTATAGCTGGAAGGCTAGTTGTTTTAAGGTGGGAAAGACAGAGAACCAGGCTCATGACTTTAACTCTCCTGCTACACTTCTTCTACAAAAGAAGTCAGCAGTATTATTATCTCTGTGGCACTCCTTGAATGAGACCAGTGATGTCACTGTCCCCGCCTTGTCAGCCAACCACAGTCCAGTTGCCATGGATACGCCTGGGTGGGCAGCAGCAACTGCTTTCCACATCACACAAGAGGAGGAAGAGCCGACATCTGTTTCAGTGTGTGCGTGTGTGAGAGCATGCATTCATGTGCACGCAGGCTGTCAGAGATACAGGAACAGACAAAGCAATGACACACTGAGAGGACGAGAGAGGAAGAAGCTCCAACCACATCGTGTATTTATAAGTGAAGCTGTACTTCAGTTTATAGCTTTTCAATATTTAGAGCAGCGAGGAGGTTGAAGGTATAAATACAGGAGGGTAGGCTGCACATACGCAGGGTTAAAACAGCATGGTTTTCAGGGGTAGGAGAAACCAGAGAACTTGCAAACTCCACACAGAAAGCTCCTAACTTGGTTTCTTGGTTCAAATGGAGGCCCTTCTTGATGTGATGAAATGGTGTTAACCACTGAGCCACTGTGCTGCCTATAATAACTGGTTTATAGTGTGCTCTAAGGTTTTAATGAGATATAATTGTTTGTCAGTGTTCTTTTAATTCTGTATTTGTGTGCATCCTAAGTGTGCAGGCTGGTAAACTGACTCAGCACCAATTAGTATCACTAGCCTTGAAATTCAAATGCAAACAAACAAAAACATTTAGCACAACACATAAGTTAGCCACATAAATACGTTAGTTGGATGGAAGACTCTCGTCTTCTTCTCCCTACTCCAAAAGAAATGCCTGCTTTCCATTTCAAATTTGCTAACTCACAAAACCATTACTCCTACACATTATGTAGTCAAAGAGTGAAATCACTCTTTAAAGTTGTGCCATGCACACACAGGCCCAGAAATCTATATTCAGACCCTGACTTTGTCATGTTTCCCTCGTGAGTGTTGTTCTGTTGAATCAAATCACTTGGCGAAGATGCAAGCTGCACACGACCCATTTCCAGCTCTGTAATCTCTTATTTTTACTCTTTGGTTATGATCACTTTATAGCCTGCATTCACACACCCACACAGGGCAGCTGTAACTCATGCAGCTCTTTGATCCTTTCTGCTTGAATGATTAACTGTCCCGTGCTAAAACTCACACACAAAGTTAAAGATGCATTATGCTGCAGAAGTCTTAATCTGCCCACTTGCTTAAAGTCACAGATTGTGCTACAGAGAGCAAGAAAAGGAAAGACATATGGACATAAATGCAAAGCATATGAGCCACAATAATATGAGGGAAAATAATCAAAATCTTTAATTTCATACATGCAGGAAGCATGAACACATGGTGAGATCTACTGTACTGTGAACAATGGAGACACTAGAAGCTGCTGGAAAACAGATGATCTGCCAACTGACAGACTGAAACATCAGGGCGTATAAACTGGGGAGGCTGATTGGATAAATGATCATAGGTTAGACGAATTTAACTAATGAGAGTGCAAAGGAAGGAAAACTGACAGCTGACAGGAAGTGAAACGGACAGGAGCGCAAATTGACGTGTAAAGTGCAGGCTTTTTACAGTGGATTTATACTTATGTGTTGGAAATGCAGACCTGGCAATGACAATGGTTACTTAAGCGGGCTACACCGCAAACTCAGATTCACAGCAGAAGCATAATTTAGGCATAAATTACAATGTACCTATGATGTAGATTTAACACAAAATACATTGTCTCTCCCAGCTTGACGCAAATTGAAAGGGGTTTGTTTATAACTTTGAAGACACTATATTTTAGATGTATATGTATTAAATAACAGTAAAAAGGTCGATGATTTTAAGGAACTTAGACAGTTTTAATAAAGTCTATGACTTCTTGCGATGCTTTTTAGTGAGTTAAATGTGGACCTTTAATGAATTGTTTTATAGATGCTGATAGTCCAGCTACAAAAAAATCACTACACCTGAGAAGCAGAGGGTATAAAGTATTGTTGCTTGTCTACCAAACTAAAATAATTTCTCCCATATCAAATGGGAGTTAACTGTTTTAGCTCAAATTTAACTTATAAAGTATTTAAGTTGAAACCTGCAATGTAACATCCGTGGAAGAGAAAATCAATGTAGCACACAATAAACACAATTCAATCTTTGCTTTTTGGTGTCCCACCCACAAAATTTAAGGCATTTACTAACTATTCTATTCTAGCTGATTCTACCTTGCGGTCTTGTCTCAAATATGTAACACCGAGGGACTAATTTTGGCCTTTAATTTAGTTTTGGTGAGGAAAGACTTTGTTTTCACAGCAGTCACATTTAGCTCAAGCTAAAATGGTTTCTGTCTCGTCTGGTTTTACAGCTGAGGAAAATGTGTGATATGGTGAACTCTACAAGCTGAAACTGCAGTGGAATGATCTGAACTGAAACACAGTTAAAAACTGCTCTCATACTGCCACTGTGAGGCAAAAGACAAATATTCTTGGAGCGTTATGTAACACAACACAGGGCATTTCACTGGGCTTGTTGCAATAAGTATATTTTGCTATAGCCAGACTGCCTGCTGGACCTCACGTGTCCCCATTTGCCTCTTTTGCACTTGCAGATTTTCTGGTCTGGTAATCTATTGATAGTTAGTCAAGGTAAGATGAAACATTATTGATCCGCTGAGCAGTGGAGGTCACTGCAGATTCACCGGGAAAATTAGGGAAAATGGTCCTAGCGAGTGCACAAATAGAAATGTGAGATTGTGCACACGTACGCGCTCTACATGTTTAAATAAAGACTGCGCTGGCCTACCTTTGAATTCAAAACCTGCATTCCTTTAGTGAACCTATTTTCTGATTTCTAAAAAAGATAAAACCATATTTCTCCATGTTTAATATGTAGGAGGACAAGCTGTATACAAAAAACAAAACCACACTTTTCCCCAACAGTGACAGCGACATCCGCACAATGCTGTCTGTGCAACATGAAACAAGCAATGATCCAAAAGCAGCACAGTGTGGGTACAGCTCAGGTCACAGTGCTGTATTCCTCTCTGTGTTTACTTAGCCTGTCCATGTAATGATAGGGATATCTGTAAAACTACCACTGCTGCCTCCACTCTCTCTCATTCTGTCTCCTTGTGTCTGTGTGTTCTCCGGGCTCTGCAAAGTTAACGTCTTCTCCTTCTCCTTCCTCCTGTCTATGCTGTCCAAGTACTGTATGTGGATGAAATGGCCTGCACAAAGATACCACTGCCCCCCCAGTCAGTGCTGATACTTTCCTAATGTTAACCAAATTCTTATTTAGTGACGTGTTTACATTAGGTTTGTCTGTTCTTTTGGACTACCCAATAACACTTATTGTATTGCATTTAATGCTCAGCAAGCAGCTGTTCCTCTTCTTTCTATATTTCTTTTTTCTTTACGTGTTCTCCGCTGCATGAAAGACAAGCATCTCTAAAAGAGCAACTGCTGTGTCTTTGTCTCGTTCGGTCTTTAAAGTGTCCACTGAAGCTTGTGTTATTAGTGTGACTGCCACAAAAGTTACCGTTGATGTTTAATTGTATACGCCGTCTCCTTTACTGCTAAAGTGTTTATTGAATCACTGAGTCATCTGCTTTTCTGATTGGATAATGTGATAATTGATTAGCTCCTGCGTGTGTGTGTGTGTGTGTGTGTGTGCGTGTGTGTATAAAAGAGAATGCTAATATGGTATCACTCTACCTAATCTAGGCCTGGCAGACTGAAACGTTATAATTTAATAAATATTTCAGTAGTAAGCACGACTGTGTGGGAGTTCCATTCGATTATACTTATGAAGTAATTTCCTCTGATGCATCATCTGCCTCTCATTCAGGTGGCCGTACATTTATTTTTTCATGTTTATTTGTGTACAATGTTTTCATTACCGGGTTTCAGGTTTAGGATTTGTGTGACTATAAAGACACTCCTCAAACACCCACACACAAGCACTGTGGCTTTATTTTACCCACTGGAAAAGCTTGTTTTCTGAAAGCCTTGAGACTTTAATGCCAAACAGCTGAGCTCCTCTTAAAGCAGTTTTCAGCAGCCATCTGAGACCCTGATTCACGTCTGTCTGTCTGTCTGTCTGTCTGTCTGTCTGTCTGTCTGTCTGTCTGTCTGTCTGTCTGTCTGTCTCTCTCTCTCTGTCTACCTTGTGAAACAAAGGATTAGTATGCAAGACAACAAGGCATTGATCAACTTCTACATTTACTCCAAAACTTTCTGGGAATCAAGAAAAGTATGGCCTTCAGGACTTTCTGGCCCACTGTTGCTGTTATTGGAGCAAACTGCGGTTGTTCTAACTCAGTGTGTATTTTTAGGATTTGAGAATGCAGAATTCAAAAAATCTCCAATGCCACACAGTTGTCTAGAGAGTTTGACTGTCACTTGTGATTGCTGTGCAACACTTCGTTTTCATGTTGCAGAGATAAATAAAGCTGGAGTTGATTTAGCTCAACAGGCTGGACTGTAGGAGAGTGAAACCAGACTGCAGACAATAATCTTTACAGTTTAATTGCTTTTGTAACTAATTAAAACCACAACTACAATATTAAAAAAAATAAATCAGACAGCAACTCTATTCAGCTGCAGCTGAATGAAGTGATTCACGTGAGGCAGCTTCACAATCACAACTGTACTGTGGCCTACAAAGCTGTCTCTGTGACCATTCACGGCTGTTCTGTTTATAGAAGAGCAAATGTTATCCTGGAGTTCGTGACAACGCTTCATGTTGATGTTATTTTGGCAGCACTGATAACCTACGGTAGCTAACAGAGTCTCTTTCATACAGAGATTTGATAAATGAGGTGGTGGAGTGTGCCTCACTCACTGATGCCAAATTCACCCAGAGCCTTTGCTCAAGCCTGATTTTCAGAGCGTGCTCTGATCTCACTCACTCATATACACGAGCTACGAGACAACGACTCTCCACTGCATTTTAACTGATTTGTTTTTACAGGCCATTATCCTGCTATGCTGCTAAGCTTTACTCTTTATGAATCCATGCTAGTTTTTGTTGGCAGAATATTTGGTGAATATTTTTTTCCTCTTCTTTCCCCCCCCAAATACAACATTAACAGTTTCCACTGCTTCATGCTTCTTCCTGTTTCTCTTCCCTAATAAAAGAGGAGAAAACCATATTTTCCTCCCACTAAGACTTCTGTACCATTGAGCATGCATACATTATTATAATTAGGCTAATGTTTTCAGGTCCTGCCAAATATGGGGATATCAACATTATGTTAAGGCCATCTCATGTGGACATATTTTTTTACATTTTTATTTTGTATCCAGAATGAAAAGACCTCACTCATTTATTTTGTGCAGTTTCATGTCATTGCACACTAGCTTCTACATCAATACTGTTAAGCAGTACTAGAAATCAGACAAAGCCTCTGCTTTCTGCTGTTTTCTGTCTGTCTCAGGAGAGACAAGCTGCAGCCCAACCCCAATCTCACACCCAGAATCACAATAGCAAGAACTGGCTGGCACTTTTTTCATGATCTCATGCCCCCAACTTCACTGGGGAATAAGTGACTATCTCACAGCAATACTTGATGGGAATCAGGAAGCTCCTCCCGGAGTCACAGAGACAGGAAGCACAAAAAGAGTTACATCACTCTATTTTGATTCTTTAAATGTATCTCACTCTCTTCCTCCTCTGTCCCTGAATATGCAGCTGTTTTTTTTTTTTTTGCATGTCTAGTGTGTTCTCTGTGAATTAGATGTAAAAAATAGCCCTTATTTGATGACTACATATAAGACTAGAAGCAAAAGGGATAATAAAACTTATATTCTTGGAAATATGTCAAATTGGCCAAGGCTGCAGAGTGCCAACAAGAAAAACAGAAGCTTAGTATTAAAAAACGGATGTGACAACTTTTGTTATTATTAATCTAATCTGCTGCTTACATCTGTTTAATATCAGCTCTGCCTTTTGTTTAATCACACTTCAAATGTATTATGTCCTGCACTGTACTCTAACCACAACAGAAGATAATCAGCAGCACTGCCAAAATGTCCACTAAGTGCAAACTAAACCCAAGCCTCATTACTGCATGTGTTGTACCTGTGTATCATGTCTTCCAGCCTCTTTCCTTGCTCTTCATCTTGTTCCAGCTGTTTCCGCCGTGCCTCCTCTTCTTCCACTCCCATGCCCTGGAGGAGCCACCGCTCACGCATAGCTTTGGACTGAGGACACAAAGACATGCTGGTTTCAGTTCATGCAATGGCTCAGTCACTCTAGAGTACAGATAGAATGGCAAACTTCTTGTGACTAGAAACAAATCAGTGTTTGACTGGTAATTGTATTGAATTTTGTTTTGCTGTCTGCAACTAATTGCAAGTGGCTGTCCACAGGGCTGAGCATATGATACTCTCAACCTCTGGGTGACCACTGGTGGAAGGAGACCCAGCAATGACCCACCAGGGTGCAATAACTCTCAGACTTAAGGTTTGCAGATAATCCCCATCTAATTTATAAGAACAGACAGGCTGCCAATATGTAACAATCAATCTCAGTTGTTGTGTCATAAGTTCACACAAGTTCAACCACTGCTTTTGGAATAGATTAACCTATTTTCCTGTTTGATCAGAAGATCACGATGCCATGACTCCACAGCTGGTTGGCTTAGCATATAAACTAAGGTTGGTGGGAAATAGAGATGCAAAGGTTTAAAAACTAGAAGCAGAGATGCATTTTTTTCACTAGACTCTAGAACTAACAAGAAAGAAATGTAAGAAATAAAATGTAATAAAGCATGCCAGAGTGCTTTATTTGACCAGTTAAACTCCAGTGAGATCAGTAATTAATGCTAGAAAAAAGCTACAAAGTGGCAATGAATCAATTAATAATTGACAAAATGGTTGTGATTATTTGTCTGTCAAATCAATCCAGTGAGTAACTGTTAGCTCTAATAAATGGCAGCCACATTAGAAGCCTGTTAACTGATAATGCCTTTATGGTACACTCCTACTTTACTTTACTATCTGGATACAGTTGGTCTAATGGTGCTTAGAGTCTTCTCAAATGACCAAATGAGAATGTTTAGAGCAGAAAAGGTTGTTGACCTGTTCAGATTGTGGAGATCAGCAGACTACATCAAACACTACATCAGCATCTTTGCGATAGTGTATTTTTGTGAAACATGCTGTTAACTGCCACTGGAGCACCGTTACGGGGGCTAGATTCCTCTAATCACTGCCGAGCACAGCTAGAACAAATAACCAAACATGTAGGAGTTTTTATGTAACACAGAAACTCTGAACTCAGCTGCTACTCGTAGGAAACTACTCTTTGTTAAAGGCGAATCCCACAAGCCCAAGAGAGATACAGCAACCATTCTCCGTGATGTAAACAAAGTTATTTTGTTAGGAACATGCGTTATAAAAGCGCTTTGTTGGCTAAATATCATCATGCATAGACAAGGTTGTTTTCTTCAACTAAGAGTGTTTTTTTCTGTGAACTATAACAAATTTATTTTTTCTCGAATTCCAAAAAAGGAAAGAAATTTAAGTACATTCACTGTGAGGATGATGCTTTTCTATTAAGTTTTACTAAAGAAGCAGTTTAGTGAAAATTTATCCTTTGATCATTTTACTGCTGTGTGAAGAGACAGATGGTATTTTGGTGCACAAACATTTCTCCAATTAGACTAAACAGGGATAAAATATGAAGCAGATTTTCTGCTGTCTCGCTGTTTCTGTTTAAATGATTTGTAAGATACTATTAAGCTAAAGAAACAATTCTTGTTTCGCTATGCCTTATAATAACAAAACCAACAACATTGTTCTGTGTTTTATGGTATTTTATTGCGTCTCGATGGCATTTCTGTCTCCAGATTTGTCCCAGAGACATATCTGGGCACACAAAAATTCCATATACTGCATGTGGTCCCTTTAGCCCTGTGTTTACGTTTCATGGATAAACAATATAGATTAGACCCTACATTAAACACCAGGTTTGTTTGTCTGACTCTTGCAGTATTAAACACAGAAAATCAACCAGGGTGCCAATCTTCTCATCACACAGGCGGCTCTGGATTTCTTTAATGTTTTATAGATAATGCCAGAGCTCTGTTTACGCCATTAATGTCTCCGTTTCTGTCTGGAGCTTTGCTTTGTTACCACAACAGAGTGGAGCGGGAACACTCTGATTCACCTTTTAGCTGTTTACTGTCAAACTGTTGCTTGGCTGGAGGTCATAGAGCTGAAAATTACCCGTGTGACTCCCCCCACCGTGCGCACGCACACACACACACACACACACACACACACACACACACACACACACACACACACACACACACACACACACACACACACACACACACACAAACACACACACTACTTGTGTACAAGTAGTTGAATGCTGCACAGCCACTAAATCGAGCTGATCTCACATATACACTGATTAAGTCCTAATTAAATATTTAGAAACTCACATGGTGGCAAGTCAGTGCATGTAAGCATGTGTAATCATGGTCACTATGACCTGCAGAGTTTCAAACTGAGCATCAGAATGGGGAAAAAGGTGATTTAAGTGACTTTGAAAGTGACATGTTTGTTGGAGCCATACAGGCTGGCCTGAGTATTCCAGAAACTGCTGATCTGCTGGGATTTTCTCACACAAAGATCTCGGGGTTTATAGAACATGGTCCAATAAAGAAAAAAAGCCCCCTCTTCTCTGCGTTAAGATGCCTCGTCGATGGCAAATGTCAAATGATAATGGCCAAATTGCATATGCAGAGCATCTCTGAAAGCACAACATGCAGAATTTTGAAGGGGATGGACAGCAGAAGACTGCACCGTGTGCACCATCTTTAAGATCAGAACAGGCTACAATTTCACTGGCTCACTAAAATTGAACAACAGATGATTGGAAAAATGTTGCCTGGTCTCATGATCTTGGCTGCAACATTCAGGTGGTGGGGTCATGAAACCATGGATCCATCCTGCCTTGTATCAACAATTAAGGCTGCTGTGTGGCAGTGTGGAGGTATTTTTATTAGAACACTTTTGGCTTTAAGCGGCTCGAATCAGCCTTTGTTGTTATTTGGCGCTATATAAAACAATTGAATTAAACTAAATTTAACTTTAGTACCAACTGAGCATCTTTTAAACACCATAGCATACCTGAGTGTTGCTGCTGACTTCATCCATCCTTTTAGCTCAAATCATCTAAAACAGGTTTCTTGAACATGACAATGAGTTCACTGTACTCAAATAGCCTCCACAGTCACCAGATCTCAATCTCAGTGTTTCCAGCACCTTGTTAAATGTATGCAATAAAGAGTTCTGAAGGAAAAAAAGTGGTTCATGAGGTGCTAGCAAGTTCCACTGTGTCTGGTGAGTGTATGACAGAAATATTTTGAAAGGCAGTTGCACAACCTGGTTATCAGTTAAACTGAACAATTTAAAAACTATGTTGTGCTAAATTTTCCCATCCATGTTTGATTTTCTTGCACTGCAGTTTTCCATCACAAACATCAGTGAACTTCTAAAGTAAACAGCTAGTTTCAAGTTCATTAAGCAAATTCCACATTCCACGAGATCACAGCGGTATTCTCTATATGATTTAGAAACTATCACTTATTCAGAGGAGCATGCTTGTGCCTGACCTCTTACCAACACTGTGGAGTTTTATCAATACCATAATATATACTGTATATAACAGCTTTCTTTAGCATTTCGGCTATCAAAAAGCATTGGTGAATAACTTGTTTTCCCCTGAGAACCAGACGGCTCTTTGCTTCTCTCTCATGCTGTTTAACAGACTTTCCATTTCCTGTTGAGCTCTGACACACAACCACTCTGAACTCGGCTATTAAAGGGAAGGTTTCAGGCTGTTATGAATGTCTGTGCTTGTCATCAGAAAGTGAAATAACCAATTTATCAAAATATGTAACGCCCAGTTGGAGACACCGCTTCAAAAAGAGAATTCATGGCCAAGGTTAAACTTTGCTCTGAAGTCATGACGATGTTTACAAAGTTCCAGACTCATATCACCACCTCCATTGAGAGGCTTGAACCATGCAGCCAGGAGGTCCTTATCAAATCTCTGGGCTCTAGTTCCCGTTTCCTCTCCCAAGCCACTGGGTCTCCAGAGATTGCTCAACAAAGCCTGCTTCATGCTGCCTGGCAGCGTGGCACTTAGAGGTAATGGCCATTAAATGGAACTGTGTGACCAGATGCTGATTACATCTGGAGTTCAAGCCTAGTGGTGTTATATGAAAGAAAAGTACACAGATCATTAGAGATCAGTGGCGGCTTGATTTTGCAGATAGAGCAAACATATTCAGATTAAGATCCATTCTGACCTCTCTTGGTTTTTCATTTATCTCTAGGGAGCATAAGAAGGATAGTTGAGTTGTGATGACTTTTGAATTAATCCAAACTTATCACAGCCATTTAAGGCTGGCTCCAAATGTGAGTTCATCCATAAGACTTGTAAGGTAAAATGCGCAATCAAACCATTGACTTGAAGTTATGCTTATTGTATTAGTGTCTACATCACTGCAGATGCCACATCAGTTGCACTGTCAGTGTCCCACTAGACTGTCCCTTCACCTGTGAACACGTTTAAGTCACTTAAATGCCGCCACTTTGGATGTAAACTTGAGTGGGCACTTTACCTTTTCTTGGCTAAGAACTTCAGACTTGGAGGTACCAACTTTAATCCAAGTAGCTGTTGACTGCAAACTACTCCAATGTAAGCTGGAGGTTATTGCTTGATAAAGCCAACAAAATCACATCATCAGCAAAAAGCAGAGTCGAACTCCCGAGACCACCTGAGAACACCCTTCAACACTTAGCTGTGCCTAGAAATTCTGTCCATACAAATTACAAACAGAACTGGGGACAAAAGGCACTTTGGTGGAGTCCAACTCCATCGGTGATTAAGTTTGACTGTTAGAAATGTAAACCAAGCTTTCACTGCTGCTGAACACGGATTCATTTCCTTAATTCTCAGAGTTCACAAAACCAAGAATGGATGCCAAAATCTGAGGCTTCAAAGCAGCAGTGCAGAAACCAGTCGGTGGCATCAACATGGATGTTTTCAAAGTTAAGTTTTGTCATTTGCAAGAAGGCTAATTGAAACTTAGCTGAAGTACCACTGAAAAGTTGGTAAGTGTAGCACTGAAGCACATCGGTGCAGCACTGATAAAACAACAGTGGCTATTAGTCTAAATGGCAGTCATTGCAGTAGTCTGAAATGTCAGCAGTTTGTGTCATGTGTAATTTGTTATGATTATTACTTTCAGTGAAGAATAACCCAGATCGCGTCCAATAAGAAAACAGACATTAGAAAGAAGCACTGATTCATCAGCACTTTCAAAGCAAACACACACGCTAAAAAATGTTACGTATAAAATATGCATATGCTTAGAAAGATACACACTCTTTGCAGATGAGCCCTAACTGGAAAACTGGACTCTTGAGAGGCCTCAAAACCAAATATATGAGTTAGTGTAAACCCCAATAAGTGGCTGAACTGCACTGCACGCTTTAATGAAAGTGCACATGTCTTGAATCAATGTTTTTGTTTTGCCCATGTTCCCATAAGTGGGTGTTAAATAGTGGAAAACACTGGTATGTGGAATCAGACTTATTTGATAAAGGATTCATTCATGCCAAGAGTGTTTAATGACTCTAGTTAGCGAATGGAATGCATTTTTATTGCAAATATTAAAACTGGTTCCCATAGATATTTATGTAGTTTAATGAGTACCCACAGCTATTCTCTTAACCACCCTGCAACTCTGCAGCAGCTACGGCTGTGGGATTTTCCTAATATTGTCTTTTGAAGTTAAACCAATTATACATCACCAGAGCAGCACCATATTTGACTTGTGTTGCTCATGCACACATTTTATAAACACAGTGACGACACTTACAATAAAAGTCCAGTGACATATAGTTTAAACAGCTTCACATCGTGTGTCACAGCTCGAAAATTATGGGATGCCTCAGTCTGTTGTGTCTCCACCTGACAGAGGTTTGGTTGGCTGAATTTTGTGTACAAGGCCAAATAACTAATTCTGTAGTGGTTGAAAGAAGAAGTCCACATAAATTACAGATGCCTGGAAGCTGCTCATTTTATAAACTCATAATCTGTCAGCAGCTTGCATCCCCTGCCCTACGTTTTATTTGGACATCAAATCTGTGTTTACTTGAAACAAAAATCTTGGCTTACCGGTAGTGGCTGGCATTAACTATGAGGGGATATATTTGTGTGTTTGGATTTGAGTGTTTTTCTGGAAAGAAGAAAACAGCCAGGCCAGGGCCTGCTTAGCCAAAGGAAACTCTTGTTCTAATAGGCCTGCACACCAGGAGATACTGAGATGGAATCACTAACATCTCAGCCAAAAACTGACAAACACACTCACACATGCTCATGAGTAATTAAACACACTTGCATGCGGAAAAGCAGCTTGCTTAAAGGAGACAAAACAGTTAAGGAAGCTGTCAAAGTCGATCTATCTCTCAAGGGTCGAGGTTATATCTAGATGAAGAAAGAGGATAGAGCAATAACTCATAAAAGCATCATGACTCACGTCATTCCCCTGTGATCTACTAACCCTAATCTGCACTCTCCACCTTCCCTTCATCTATACGCTGACCTAATTTTAATCAACCAGTACCTCAGTCAAAAATGTATCTCTCACATGCAGAAGCTCATGCCGTTTTAGCTCAGCTGTAGACAGAGAGTGCATTCAAGTAATGAATAGCTCTGTGTAACACGAGTAAGCAGAAAAGTCTGTAAATACATCACAATCCAGGACTTTTGTCAAACATCCAAGTTCAACTGAGTGAATGTTGGTATTTCTCTGTCCGTTGTCTTTAAAAATCTTGAAAAATGTTAATAAATTTATAATTTTCAAACTTAGCCCTTACAGTGGTACTATAAGTGTTATAACTGAATTATGTTTAGAATGCGAAGATGGATAAACAGCTACTGAGCATGTCCAGGATTATATTTCCTTGTGCACATAGACAGGCGATGATGTTTTATTGATCTAGTATAAGAACAGCAGGGAATTTAATTCTTGCTTGAACTGTAAATAACACTTATCATGCACTTACCCAACATATGTATCATAAAAATACGACATACCTTGACATGTTGCAGCTGCAGCAGCAGGTCATCAAGCTGGCTTCTTTTGTCTTCAATTTCAGTTTGCCGCTTCCGTTTCTCCTGGGAGACAAAGAAATGTAAGAGTTAAAAATCAAAGAGCCTGTGTGTTACTGTTGTAAAGTTGAGTCTTGAGTTTGTAGCATTTAATATTGCCTGAAAAAAATGAAAGTAATGATGTCACAGTAGAGCTGATGCTTAACTTCCTCTTCCTCTTTCAGCTGCTTTCTTTAAGGGTTCCCACAGTAGATCATTTTCCTCCATCTCCTATCTCTAACCTCTTCCTATAGACACCAACCCTCTGCTTGTCCTCATTCACTACAGCTTCTCTGTTGTCTTCCTCTTTTACTCCTGCCCGGCAACTCCACATTCAACATCCTTTGTCCAGTATATCCACTCTCCCTCCTCGCCACATGTCCAAACCATCTCTGACTCTCCTCTCTAACTTTGTCTCCAAATTGCTCAACCTGAGCTGTCCCTCTGATATACTCATTTCTGATCCTGTCCTTTTATACATTTTACAAAAATCTATAAATTTTGTCTGCCTCTATGTGTTAGTCCTGTGATAGACTGGCAACCTGTCCTTAAACCCTAAAACAATGAGATAGACTCCATCCCCCTCATGACCCTGAATTGGATAAGCGATCAGGAAGATGGATGGATGGATGGTGTCTGAATTTTTGACTTATGTTCTAAAACATCTTTTGTGAAATTTGGACCTTTTGGCCACAAAATTCAAACAAACATATCTTGGACTTCGAGGCAATGTTCGTGCCAAGTTTCCAAAAGAGATGTGAGATCTGAGGGATAAATGGATCAACAACTGGAAAACATAATGCCTTCAGAGACAGCTTTCAGCAGCGCCTGGGCATAAGAATACAATTGTTTTATTGATTAAATGTGTTTAGATTTTAATGGTGCATTGCAATCTGCAAGACAAAGATCCCTTTGGGACAAGTTTAATGGAGAGATTAACGTTCAAACAAATTCAGTTTAGACGTGTGCAGAGACTGAAATGTGATACACTGTCAATCTCAATTTAATAATGATAAGGTGTGGTAGAGTTTACTGGTCGAGTACTGTCACGGATGCTCCAATAAAGCCAGATTTTATTCATAATAATTGTTTTTTCTGAAAAAAAATTCCACTGCACTGTGTGCTGTCCGCATACTGTACATATGTGCAATTAAATGTCTGGTTAAGAAGACCTGGGTAGAAATATGGTCCAGGGGGCATACACAGGAAGGAAGGAAAGTATTAGAGAGGTTGGAGGTGAAAGCTTATTGAGGTTTGAGAGGAGTTAGTGCTCACAAGCTATATAAAGAGGAGAGATTTGGCCTTGATGACGCCACGTGGCACTGTCATTGAACTTGGGGTGGGAAGAACATTCCTTTATGTTGAGATAAAGGATAAATAATGGGTGGGAGAGGAGGTGGATGCATGGTGAGTGGAAGGTTTTAAGCTGAAAACAAAGAAAATACACACCAAAAACTAGAACGATTAAAGCATGCACATGAATGCATGGAAATGTACAAACAAAGCAGGTCCCAGTATAAGCCTGCTTGGGGATGACGAGCATGAGACAATGTGGATGTGTATGTGGCTTCATCTCTCCCACTCACTACTCTGTGGGAGTAGACTGAGGATTTCTGGGACGTTTCCTGTTGACTAAATATAGCCATAAGGGGAAACCCCCCAAATATGAATGAACCTTGGACCATTTCTCAGACAAAGTAAGTGAAGACTGATGCAGAATAGAATAAAGAGGAGAAGGGAATACGGAGCTGAACACAATGGAATAAAAATAGAGCAGAGGAGAATTCAATAAATGTTATCAGGAAACAGGTGAAAATAGAAATAAAAGAGTCAATATAGAAACAAAATAGGTAAATGAAAAGGTTGGGGGATGTGGTTGCTGTTGCTTCTGATGTTTCAGCATGTAAAAACTTAAAATTCTGTTACTTTAAAGACCCTTTGACTGTGCTGCATCAAAATCAGCACCTCTCCAGCATTTTCTCTGCATAAGAGTTTCTAACGTGGGTGGAAATGAGATCCCGGGCTTTATTTTTCCTGTACAGGGCACACAAACAAATACTTTGGGCACAAACACAAATTTTCCAAACAGAAGTACTCAAATGAAATTGTTCTGGTAAATCATGCCAGGGAATAATATAAAACTGTTTCTGGCAGATTCTACCTGCGTCTCCTTGTTGTGCACAATGTGTTACTGAGGGCTGCCTAAACATAACGTTTAAGCGCAGAGGCCTCCCTGCCACCTGATCCAACTCACCACCAGGTATTGACCAGCTGACAGCTGACTGGTCTTTTTGCAGATCTGATAAAATTTCTAATCATCGATCATAGACCTCCAGCATGCTGCCAGGTGTACTTATGAACGCCTTTACACTCGAACATGGTGTTTGTTACTGTAATCAGCACAGAAATCTAGTAACAAAACTCCACTGTGACCAGGCATGCTGTTCCCTAGAGGGCCACCTTAAAGTCCACCACCAGAGACTCAAAGAAGATCATGTCTTATGGACTCTGTCAGTGCAAATGACAGCCAGAAAACATTCCCCAACAGCAAGATTAGCCTCTAGGCCGTATAAGCACTTTAACAAAAACCAAAGTCCCTTTAGTGGCCTATCCCATCCAATCATATGTGTCTCATTTGAGCTGAGCCCCATGAATGAAGACCTGGCCACCTGAGTCAGCTAAGAGATTTGACCCTTGTATCCATTTTTCCCTAGAAGTCCCTTGCCTTGTGAGACCCTACCAGGTGCCACTTGCCTCTGACAACATAGCTACACTCATGGGTAGACTAAAGCACACAAACCACCTTGATCCTTGAAGGGGTATCACCAAGTCTTCTACATAATTTATCAGACATCTGTTTTTGAGATGTTATCGAGGAATGTTTTCAGTGTGTGTCAAAAAGAAGAAGAAGTCTGCTCTAGTTATAAGCACACAAGCCTTTGACTTTTTATTTTCATTTGCTTTTTGGTGTATTCAACCAAACTGGTTAGAATTAGGAAAAGTTCATACTTTGTGCAACAATATGTAATTTTGCAAAATGACAGGTAGCTCAATTTTCTTAAATTACTGGGTTGCTCGATCTGAGCATGCTCATACTGGTGCAAATTTTAAATGCAATTATTCACGGGTTAATTTATGCTATAAAACATAATTAGAGGCCATAATAACAGCTTGAACTAATGACGTGTGGGATTGTTTTGGGGAGGAGAGCGCATCTGAAGGATGCTCACTTATCAAACACAACATTTATAGCAACATTTAACTGAACTCGATGGTATTATATAACAAATTTTCCTTGGTAATATTTAGCAGATGAAAATAATGTCTAAGAAATGGAAAATAGACCACACTTGAGTGAGTCTGGATCTCTCTGTGTATGTGCCTGCCAACTAAAGCTATTAAAACCCGGCGTCTGTGTTTGTGATAGGATAAGAGGTAGTTTGAGCAGGAGCAAATGCAATTTTGTGCCAAAGTGTGCACCAAAATTACCCTGCACTGTCTATTCAGCAAACCCACAACCTCAGGTGTGCCGCTTTTCCAACTGTGGTGCGAACATATTCATTTGGTGCCAGGAAATTACCAAATGGACCCAAGAAGGAGCACATAAAAGCTGCATTTGGACCTGCTCTTTTTAGAAACAAAGGAAAACAAGAAACCCTTTGAAAAGAAAGGTGCAAAACTGCTATATGACTATAGCAAACTATCAGAACATATTATTAAACTGCACACAGGCTGTGAAAATATTTACACCAAATCTGAAGTCATTTCTCTCCCTCTGTCGCACACACAGACACACACATACAGGAGCAGCCTACACAGCGGCATGGTTCCCATGGTTGGCGAAGTACAGTCAGAGAGCGTAAGCGGAGGTATGGTCACCAGATGTCAGGGACTGTCGAGGACATGTGGTCAGGGAATGGGCAAAACACGCACGCACGCAAATACACGCCCACATGAAAGACACAAAAGCAAATAGACTCACGGGCTTGAATACGTAGACAGAGAAAAGCCCACACTAATGTACTCTCTAAATAAACAGCACTCAGCCAGTGTGTGTGCTTTGTACGTCTGACAATCATTGACTATATAGGAATGCATAAGCACAGATGATGGTTGACATCGCCAGATCAAAGATGGTTTGGGTGCCATTTGGTTTTCATCATCATATCCCAGAAATAAAATCTATAGGGCATCCCTTTCCACAGAAAAGCTCTGCTGTCATGTAAACTGTAGAACTGGCTACTGAATATAATACTTTAAAATAGTGGTTGGTTGCTAAATAGTCCAAAGTGAACATTTTTGAGAGACCTGCAGAGTTTTCTTGACAATGAAGTAATTGCTTTTGTGTAATGTTAAAAATGGCACTCGAATTACCAAATTTGGTGGAATAACTTTTAGTAATTTTGAATAGATAAGTCTGTATGAATGTCTTCAATAGAATATGAGGGCTTAATAAAAGTGAAATAAGTTTTTTTGCCTTGTGGAGTTGAACTGGCAGGAATAATGACCCCGAGCCCCGCTCTGTTCACTGTACTCTCTCCGAGAGGTCACATCCTCCTCTTCAGAAAAATATGTTGACATTCTTGGTGACACACTCATGACTTCCCACACTCTGACTCACAGTGTTTGGCCCTATTTGGCCTACAGAGCAGCTTGTATGCAGAGTGTATCATTTTTGTCACAGTCTAAAGGGTGAAGACATTTGTGTTCAATAACTTAAATGATTAATCTCCAGTGTACAGTTTACTCTAATTTGTCAGAGATTTGCTGGTGTGTTTAACCTCACAAGACAACCAACTGCTCTCGATCGAATTTTCATCCTAAAGGGATAAAATTTTGGCAGTGAAGAGGAAGTCAAACGTCAGTTGTCTGGTTACATTTCCTGTAAATTTAAGCTCAGCTCAGTGAACTCTTACTCTTTTTTTCCTCTTCAGTTGATACCAGAAAAAAAAAAACTTAATAGGCATAGAAGTCAACATCCTACCGAACTTAATGTTCGATAGGAGTTTCCTATGGTAGACAGGGAGTAATTGACAAATTACACAATCCTTACCCGAACAAACACACAGATGAACTGCAAAGAAATCACACCAGGATTTAACTTACTAGATTTTAAATGTATATTCGTGTACTCATAGACTTTACTACCGGTACCTAAGTAGAGTCTGTGTGTGGGCAATAGCAGTCAGCACTGGGAGCATGAATGGCACATTTAAAACGCACATATTTTGTCTTAACTGATTCAGGGGTGGGGCAGGAGCCTATAGCAGCGGTCCCCAACACCCGGGCCACGGACCGGTACCGCTCCGTGAGTTGTTTGGTACCGAGCAGTGAGAGTTGAGGCTTGGGTGTGAAATTTATGGTTTTCAGGGTTTTTATCATTAACTTTGTTTCCCTGGGTCTTTTCCCATGTTGTAGTTGCGTGTCTTATTTTGAAAGAAATGTTTATGCGTTACCATAGTGACCAGTGAGCATTAAGGGGCAGAGAGGATTACTCTCAATGTTGTTGGCGCATTTCAGGAGGACATTGCTAACAAAGTTACACAATTACACAGTGAATTCACATTTATTATTATATTTACAAAGTACCACAGTTTTTGTCTTGGTTGTATCATTTTATTTTGTTGTATTTATCTGCGACACCTTAAAGGCCGGTCCGTGAAACTATTGTCTGACATTAAATCAGTGCGTGGCACAAAAAAGGTTGGAGACCGCTGGCCTATAGGAACTAGAAGTGATGTGGGACAGACTCATTTCCAGGCTACTTCATTAAGGGGAATAACCTTCACTATTAACATGTGACTATAGAGGTGGACCTACATTTTCTGTCTTTTCTCCACAAAGCCCAAATTTTTCAATTACTACATGCAGCACACTGTTTTCCTCTGTCAGTGCGCCCCAGGGCAGCTGTGGCTACAATGTAGCTTGCCATCACCAGTGTGTGAATGTGTGCGTGAATGGGTGGATGACTGAATGTGTAAAGCGCTTTGGGGTCCTTAGGGACTAGTAAAGCGCTATACAAATACAGGCTATTTACCATTTACCATTTTCACTCTGAGTCCAATGTTTAAATAAAAGGTGGAATACATTGAATTAATTAAAAGGTTTTGTGTGTCATCAATAACAGATAGAAGTCTGGATTTCAGTGGGGAGAAGGACACACAAAATCAATATAAAATTAAATATGACATGATAACTTAACAAAAAATGAATGTGGTTGATTGCTGATTGTAAGACTAGGTACACTGGCCAGGTTAACATTCTTTAGAACTGTTTAATACATCTATGCTGGTAAATTAGGAGCTTCAGTGACCTCTCTAAATTTCTCATAGAGGGTATTTCAATGTTGTGAAGGTCAATCACTGTTCAGCTGCTAGTGAGGGGAGGGGCTGTGTGGCTCCCTGTAGCTGCTGTGTGAAGTTGTGTGTCAACTTGGGATGACACTTTTTTTTCTGATAGCAATTTTTGGTATTGATTAGTATTTGAGAGTAATTTTTTTCCACATCTCTGCCATGTAGCATGACAAACTATAATGCAAAACAAAAACACTGCACTGTATGTTGACCCAATTTACTTATCTGTTCTCTTGGACAGCTTGATTAACAATTCCCAAGACAGGCGTGGGCTTGAAAGCAAATTGCTTGGTTTATAAACAACATTCTACACTAGCGATGCACATCTCACACATCGATGATTAGGTCAGGAGGGTATAATTATAATGTGATTAAACAGTGATGTAACTCCAAGTATTAAAGTTCTGCTGATGTTGACTTAGTGAACTGAAGTGGGCTACAGATCAGATGGGTCACATTCTGTACATGCCAACACACCCAGCACAGAAATCTCACTGTGAAGATCATCTTCCATTCTGCACACAGTCATACCTGACAGCTTAGAGAACAGAGACTGAAATGGACCTGTGGTTCAAATGTCATGGGTTTGATTCTGCACTGATGCTGGCTAAAAAGATCTCTGCACAGTTCTATAAGCCATCAGCTAAAACCTAAAGTGTGCTTGCATAAATTTAGCATTGAAACAATTTATTGATTAGTTAAGAAACAAAATCAGTCACAGTTAATCAAAAACTATTTTAAGTAAGCGCCGTTGTGGGTCAGGGTTAGCAAGCGTTGCAGAAAATAATTGAAAGTCTAAAGCTTGAAAGTATCCCTTTCACTTATCAAGCTGGTGGCTATATGAATTGAATAACTAATTCAGACATTTCTAATTTGTTATTATGCCTAGAGTTAACATAATGCTCACGTGGTAAGGCCTTAGCTAGTGCTTGTGCCAAAAAATGCTAATTTAGCACATTGCTTAAACATCCTGCATGCTGTTGTCATGCGATGGCAGCAGGTGTTGACTTTATTCATCATGTCCACCTCTGAGGTGATCCAAGTATCCCTACCTTTAAAATCACATGATGTAAATATATAAACACAGCAGAGTTTGAGTTTTTTTTAATTTCTCCAGATAGCTTTTACATGAGTATCAAGCAATGCTGCTGCTTATAGTAAACCACAATGCATGTATTTTGAGACCTATGAGGCTGTCGTTAGGTATACTTGCTAAAATGACTTTTGCTGCGTGTCAGTCTGACTGTTCTTTATTTGGAGGACCGAAAGTGGCACATTAACTGATGAACGAACCAAATAAATCCATAAAATATTATTAAAAGTGAAAGTTATTTATTTTTTGATTTTGACATATATTGACATTTGTGTTTTAATTAACTGAGAAATGCAAAAAGAAAATGATGAAATAAATACATTTGGAAAAAATTAACAGGGAAATATTCACAGTAGCATATAATACACTACAAAATACAATAGTACAGAGTAAAAAAACAAAAGAAAAACATTAAAAATTAATGCATTTATAAAAATTAAAAATGAATGGCAAAGTGAGCTCCCTTCTATGGAGCTCACTAAATTGGAGCATGCTACTCTAATAGGATGCCACAATTACAAGAAGTTTGTGAAATTTCTTCCCTCCGTCATCGACTGTGAGTTGGATTATTGTAAAGTGAAAACCATGTGATGTTACTAAGGTTGCTAAACGCTGAGGTTGCTAAGCGCTGAGGTGCATAAAAGTCACCCATACTCCCCTACCACACATAAGGAGTTCTTGTCCTTCTTTGGTATTAATATCAACACAAAAACTCTGTTGGGGACTTCATGGCATGGATTTCCATGGCCGAGGAGCTCCTGTAGGTGTGATACAGCTGTGATTTTGACATCTATGGTCCTCCATACTTCTGCAGTATTTCTCTGCCCTGTCACTCTAGATTGTTTACTATTCTACTAAGCCCAAATGCAATGTGGATTATTTCAAACCCAGCAGAGCTCACTGCAGCTGAATTCCAGCCTCTCATGTCTCAAGTCTCTGTGAACTCCAACCCCGCTCATTGAAACACACACACACACACATAGATAGAGACATACCAAAATGTCCTGTTGGTCCAAGGCAGCTGCTGCTAATTTTAGATGGCATGTAACGCCTGCCGTGCCCCAGACCTCCTGCCGCTCAACAAACCACGCCCCCTCTTCCTTTCCAATATGAATTTCCCCCAGGAACACCCCCCACTCCCATAAGTTACCAAAGTCTACAATCCAGACCTACTCTAGCCACCTATCAGTTCTCCAGGATCCAGCTGGCTCATTGGAGACCTTTGAAATAAATTCAGGGAAAATATTGGGCAATTTTATGTGGGAAACAGACTTAAATTATATGATATATTATTAATTAGTTTGACCATTTTTGTCTCTTCCATGTCAGCAAAACTAAAGATATGCCACTAAAATGGTACTTAAGCCTGTGAACACCACTGAAGGGACATGTGTGGTTTACTAAGAAATGTCTTTTGGTGTTAGCAAATTATTGACACAGGGACAAACAGTTTCCACTAATGTAATAATAGTTTGCATAAATATTGTGAAAAAAGAAGACAAAGGAAAGTCACAAATGTGAGCTAAGCCTAAAGTTAAATAGAAAAAAACATGCCAGTTTGGAGGTAAGTGAAATGCACAAACTGAAACAACAAATGCCTGCAGGCCGCCCAGCCCCCCCACTTAACTCAACCCATTACCCCAGCCCTCCACTGCAAGCCACAGTCACAAATCTTAATGCCAAGCTCTAGCTATAGCATCCCCTTCAACTTCACCCCAGGCATACTTTTCTCTTTTAGAGATAACTAAGAGAAAATCAGCCACTTTAGCAGACAAGATCAATTTCTGGTTGAACCCACAAAGTATTATAGATCATAATGGAACATTAGACTTGCAGTGCTGTGAACCATACTAAAGACGCAACAAGAGATCTAAAGGTTATCTTTTTAAATGAAAAATCCAAAATGCTTGTCCTCTAGCAATCTCTGTGTTGCTTCTGGTTCAAGCTGATGTCAATGCTTTGTTTGCTCTCTTTCCCAAAAACACACATCCCCATCATCTCAATCCTCGTGTACCACTTCTTAATTCCCCTCTGACTTGGCCCCGGACGATTTGTGGGCTTGTGTGCATTTGAGTTTGTGTGTGTGCTTTGGAAGGGGGGGCAGCTAAGAGTCCAAAGGGCTGAGGTCATCTATGTAAACATATCACAGACACTACAGAGAAGTCCGTGAATGAGCGCAGGCAAAGACTCATAGACTTTTACATATGCTTTGCCATTCCATACTTGTGGCTTGTACGCCACATGGGCAACAGTTAATTAGAATGATGAAGCACCAGGCATTCACTGGCTGATCTGGAAACCACATGCAAGCCTTTGGTAAAAGCACATGAGTTTACCAAGACACACAAACACACATGCACGCACGCTCACATCAGCTTTTTGGGGAACCCTGACCAGGCTGAGCTCCATCTGACTGCTATAATTACATAGTAATAATACACCGAGGCCTGGATTTAACAACATGACATCACAACTGTTTCCTAATCTAACCAATTAGTAGCCATGGAAACCACTTGCCACTGGCAGCTGACAGACCCTAATCACTATCAGACTGTGGGAATCTTTGTTCGCATGTGGGATGGACAAATGAGCCACTTAGCTAATTAACTGTTAGATTAAATGCTGGTAATTTTGCTGTAGCTTTGTTTTACTGATCAATTAATGCTCAAAGTAATATTATTATCTCAAGAACAAACCAAGCAGTGTTTATTTTCTCTTTAGAAGTCACTAATTTTGATGTCAGCACATAATAGACAACAGTTGCTGGTGTTAAGTGTCATTAATTCTGTGTCTAAACAGGAAATAAACTGACTGTTTACATGCCAAGAAGACCAAAGTGTTCCTAGAATACCTAAAAGAAGACGTAAATCGTCTAATGAATTCAGACGTCTTTCACATCCATTAGCGCCATGCGTTATTAATGAATCTCTACAGTAAATGAATTCTTTAATGACAGATGTCTGCTACCTGATTGTGAATTTTTTATGCAGTTTAAATGGATGGTAGTGGCCTCAAACTTGAAGTCAGTACCATGTGATAAAGCAATGAAAATGACATTGTGAACGGCTCATACACAGAAAAGACTGTTCCGATTTTCTGAGGAAGCCTTCCGTTTGTCTTAAGATCTGCTAAAGTATTGATGAGGACAGACGCTGATGGTGATGACAATGAGTATCAATTATTGATGAAATCATTAGCATGTCAGCTGCAGACCACAGACGACGAGTGTGTGTATATGTGTGCATGACATACCGCTCTACAGGGGTTTATTCATGCTTATCTAGAGAGCCAGTCAGACAGAAATCACCTCTCTACATCTTTGCTGAAGACAAACAATGCTTGCTAAAACTGCTACCACATGACTAAACACTTGCACTCAAATGAGTCAGAAGAGGTTTTTGTAAAATTCTTCGCTATCCCTAGGAGATCTTCTGGGAAACTTTGTCCAGCTTCTGTATTTACTCTTAACCTCTGGTGCTTGGCTTAGTCTTCGGCTTACAGAGCGCTTAGTACTATTAGTGTAATAGTAACCCTTCTCTATTTAAGTGGCTGGTTGGGACTGAAAGCTATTAGCACTATTATTGTCTTTGATATAGTGTATACACACTTAGCTGAAACAAGACAAATGTTCATTTAGATGAGACAAAGTAGCCCAAGTGGTTTAATTGTTTTCAGTGGCTGCCCATTACTATATGTCAAAGTTCTTGGCATTTACAGTGGGATCTCCAATGCTACCTGTTAAACTACATTATCAGCGACAGTCAGAATATTCTGCAGTTTTTCATGGCCTCATTCACAAAACCAAAACTCATTTTTGCGATTTATTAACTGATTTTTCAGCACTTTAGCTTTAAATGTTCAAGGATTATGCAAGAAACAGAGTCCTTTGCTTCTGCTTGTTTGAGCTGTGAGAACTTTCCACTCTCTTTCTAAAAGTCCTGCATTGGTGTAAATGCATGCTGCCTGGTATGGCTGCCATGTTTAAACATGGCCAAAATAGTTTCTCCATCTGCTGCTGCTGCTGTGCCCCCACCCCAACCACCGCACATACACTTGTGTGTATAAATGCTTGTGTGTGTTCCTGTGCCTCTGAGCGTCTTAAGAGTGCGTGGTATGCTGTGGTTCCTAGCTGGCGCCAAATTTAGTCCCAGGCAGTGAGCCTCGGTGTAACTGTTGCTCTAAAGTCCCATCAGCCCCGAGCCAAACACTTCCACAGATGCCTTTCTGATGGTAAAACACAACGGCAACTATCGAAACAGCTGAGCTCCTTCTAAACTGGGAAGCTAGTATACCTCAAAACCAGACTAAAAAGCTGATTCTCCTCCAAGTTGTGGAGATATGGATGTCAATGACAGCTGACAGGAACCACAAGACAAACAAAGCAGTGTTGTAAGACAGAGAGCTAGTAGGGGAATACTGCACATTACAACTAGTGCAACAAAAATCACTTTGTTTTATTTGATTAAAACGGGTGTAGGAGGCTGTGATGTCATGTAGCAGGGCTTCCAACATGTTAAGCATTTTCATATGTATCTCCTTGATGCAAGATTTCTATCAGAAAAGATCACTAGCAGTGCCCAATTTAGTTTTTCTTCATTAAAACTTCACTATAAGGAAACAGCAATGACTACATATCAGAATATGTGGGCAAACGATTATCTACACAGACATGTACAGATTCAGTTTGATCATGAAGCCAACTTCTTTTAAGTTTGACTCTTATGACATTAATTTGCCTGAACATTAGATAAGATAACCTCTAGTCCATGTTTGGGTTTCATCCTTGGATCACTGTGACTTTCCGTCTTTGGTTTTATGTCATTCAACTTTATAAGTCAAAGTTCAGTACACTTTGGCTGGAAGCAATGAGAGACATAAAAGTGGATACCATTTCTTGCCCCGTGTATGTATTTCAGTGACACTAAAAAGTAATTGGCAATGATACACTTAGGGGGTATGGCAGGCTATAAGAGCAGAAAGGACTGGAAAACTTTTCTGGAAGCCGGAGGTGTGAGACAGCCATGTGAAATTTTATACTGTGAATGAAAGAAAGCGATAAGGTTGAGGTGAAACATTATTTCTGACGGCCACCGCAGACCTCACAGACAGACAGACAGAAGGTCAAAGACACATAGAGAGAGAGAGGAGCCGAGCAAAGAAAAAAAAACTGTTTAAACAGAGTGACTTACCGCCAAGGCCTGCAGCCTCTCTTTGTGGAGTTGAGCCTCCTCACACGACATCCTGAGGGGGAAGCAGGGGAAAGGGGGGTGAGAGGAGTACAAGAGGTGAGATCTGGGAAGAAGAAGAGCTGCAGTCCCTCAGTGAGCGGTAGGAAGAGAGGAGGAAAGTAGAGGAGAGAGAGGGAGACAGGGAGAGGAGGAGGAGTATCCAGACGAAGTCTTTCCTCAGCAATAATCCAACCAGAGAGAGGAGACAACGGGAGAAGGAGCTTGCGCTTAGAGGAAGCAAAGATGTCTCACTCAACGGCCATGTGCCCTCACACGCAGCCCACTGCTTGCATTTGCTGTCTCTCGCTCTCTGTCTATCACCCACTCTTTCTTTGCGCGCTCTGTCTCTCCTCCCATTTGTCCCCTCCCTCCCTCTCTCCCTCCCTCTCTTCTTTAGGCATGAGCCATGTGTGATTAAACAGCTGGGAGGAGTAGCTAAGAGAGGGACGGTGAAGGAAAGGGAGAGAGAACTAGCAGTATGGAGGTCGAGCTGTGTGAGAAAAAAAGGGGGGAGAAAAAGGAACGAGGGAGAGAGAAAAACAGAGCAGAATCAAAATTGCAGAAGTAAGGAAAACAGAAGGAAAAGAGTAATTTGTCAAATTTGAAAGATGAACTCCCCGAAGGTGCTCAAGAATAGACAAGACAAGAAAAAAAAAGAAAACTATAGGACTATTTTTTCCCCTTTTTTCAGCAGTTTTCCTTTCTCCTTATCCTAAAGGTGACTTGGATGTAAGCCGTCTTATTACTGAGATCAGTCAACAAAGTGATACCTCCTGCCATAATCACTGATCACTTCATAGGAGCAGGAGATAAACATACAGATAAGGAAATCACCACTGTTTTTTTAGGGGAATTAAAGCATTAAAACCTAGCCTTTTATTTCAGATTGCCTGTAAATTATTTTACTTATTACTTTTGACTCTTTGACCAATCTAATTCTATCAAAAACATCTGCACAATGGTGCCATAGAAGCTAATCAGTTTAGTTATGGTGGTTTTTCATTTCCTTTGACTCACAACTTGAGTCAAAGCTTCCTTGGAACACTTGCAGGATGCTCTGGTTACGTCTAAACTCTGAGCACAGAAAACTGTGTGTTAAACCACTGACAAGTAACAATCCTTACTCATATCCTCAGTCCTTTTCTTTGTCCACTTCTAAGCTCAGGTTCTCTTCTACTTCTCTTAACTTATGGTGTGCCACAAGGTTCTTTATTAGGGCCTATATTGGTTCTGATATGTCTGTTATACATGTTTAAAACCTCAGTTTTTTTCTTGCTGTTATCACTTGAGAAATATGGTCAAGTTGAGTTCCAAGTTGAGTGTCAAGATCCGAATTGGAATTTTTTAATCATGCCTTTGTTTCATCACTTCTGAATTATTGTAATTCATTGTTCGTTTGTCCTAACAAAGCTTCCTCGGAACATTTGCTGAAGAACACTGACTAAGCCATGTATGTACTCACTCACTGTTACTAATTCAGTTGCAGTGAAGAGTCCACATCAGAGTCCATTTAAAGATTCTGGTTTTGACTTTTAGACCTCTGCATGGATAAACTAATGCATACATCAGTGAATTTATACATCCATACATTGCCAACAGGTCCCTGGTGTCATGTGATCAGAACCTGCTTAGCATACAAGGCTGAAAATTAAAGAGGACATCTGTGGATGTGTTATTCTCTTTGAAAGCAGCTGAAAACTAATCTTTTTATACTTTTTTGTCTTCATTTATTTTTGTATTTTGTTCTGAAGTATTTTCTTTCTTGAAAAGAGAAACAGAAGTAAAATTTTCGTGACTTTACTTGAAATAGTGTTATCTTGTAATAGTGGAGTAGGAGATAAAAGTGATCTAGTTGTCACCCTTTACGGACAGCACCCAGCGGATATTTTGATCCCCTGGGTGCACAGTTCAACAGCATAAACTGTCCAGCGATGGCCAGAGCAGACATTGTTTCCATGTGCTATGGAAATATTGATCTTATTATTGTACTGAAAAAGTAAAATTAATGTGTATTTGTGTCTTTCAACATTTCAGTGTAAGCAATTTAACCTCCTGTCACTCAAGCTATCGTTTGGGATCCATTTTTACTTTGTACTATCTATTTGTGATTAGTTTGACCTGGTTAGTAAATGATCTAAACTTCCTCTTTGAACAGGAAGTCGTTACTTTGTTAGAAATTAGTTTAATGTCTCTCTTTTAAAAAAAGTATGCTCTCATATGGAGATGCAAAATATTATAGTCTGCCTGACATACCAATGATGACTGATATTTTCAGCTGATATTAGCCATTTGCCAATCTATCAGTACTGGTATTTATAATGGCCGATAAATGAAAATGAAAATAGTAAACAAGAGATGGGAGAAACATCATTCAACAATGTTATGAGTGTTAAAATCTCAAAGTTTGTCTACAAAAGCGCACAACTTCCCCGCTGGCAACACATGTGTTTGGAACATCACAAAAGGAACAGTCAGCTCTCTGAGCAGAGTCAAGTAGAGCCTAAAGGAGTCAATGAATAACTACACATAAGAATTGTTGAGTAATCTTGCCCTTCATGGGTCTGAGAGAAAAAAATATTGGCAATATTTATATATAAAAAGCCACCAAATCACCAAATATCTGTATTAGTCATAAAGATAATATATCATTCAGGCTCTATAAAGTATAAAACAGTATTGAGAAGACTGAAGCAAAAGGTGCTGAAAAGACAACATGTAATGTCTCCATGAGGACACAGAGTCTCAGGAGGTCAAACCTTCAACCTAAATGTTGCTAATGCAGCAGCTTTTTAGCTCAGCAGATTAAAATGTTTTCTTTTGTTCTAACCGACATATTGATAATAAATAAGTTCTGGCAGAGAAGCTCAACTTTGCTAGGAAGTCCAGGAAGAGGTCCAGGTGATGACATCTTTCATTTCAAAACAATTTTTCCACCATGTTGCGAAAATAGATTTTTAAAAAGTGGTGATTCAGCGTCAAACTGTTCACAGGGAATGGCAAATTGATGCAATTCTTTGAAATTACAAGTCACCCAACAGCTATTGCTGTTGCTATCGCTGGGCTCTGATGTGATGGTTACGTGAAAACACATGTTGTATGACGTGAGTTTTAGAAGAGAAATAAAAAAGCCCAAACCTGCACAGTTCTAAATTTTAGACTACACATGATTATCCCGCTATCATCGAAGAAGCTGACTTGGCAGGTTCCATTTTCTGGCCTCTCTGGTGATCCATTTATTTTAGTGCAAATCAAAGCAACATCAACAGAAGCTGCCTACATTAGAGGATCAGACGAAGGGCGAAAAAAAAGGATAAAAAAAGGGAGATAATTGTGTCACTCCATGGGCTGGGTGTGGAGATGAACATCAGTGGAACATCTTTGTTAAGATAAACTGCAAAAACACATCATTGAAAGACACACACATACAGATAAGGCAGAGATTTTTTTTAAAAATGGGTCACTGTTACCTGTGGCCCAGTTCTCGCTTCTCCTCATCCTCAACTCACTAGGTTCACCTGAGTTTCACATATTCTTCTTTTCACACCTCTGAGACCTTTTTAATCTTCCTGTCTTACCTTTTCTGCTCATTCTTTCTTTCCTTTGCTGCATTCCTGCTCTCTTTCTCTTTTTTCTTCTTACTCATTTTTTCTTCCATTTTTTCAGCTTCTTTGCTTCCTTCCGATTCCTTTAATACCCTCTCTTCATCTTATCCTCCCTACCTTTATCACTTTTCCCCCCAGTGCTCTCATTCCTCCTCGTATCCCACCTGTCCTTCCTTCCATCTGTTCACTTGTTCACTTTCTCTTTCTTCTCCATCAAATGTGCCCTTTCTCTTCTTTCTCCTTTTTTCTTCATCCCTCCTTCCACAAGCAGACATCCTTATAAGGAGAAACAGCAGCAGCAGTCCGGGATAACTCTTTAGGGAATACAGAAGCATGTAACACACACACGCACGCACACACACAAGCTTGCATTCAGACACACAAGGACACAACAGCCACTGCATTACTCAAAGACAAGAATGTGGATGAAAAAAAAATTGCAGCTGTCCCTTGAGTGAGTGTGTATAGTTTTAATATTTACACACTGAAGATACTCTGGGAAAATCAACCAGAAATGGTGAATGTGTTATTATAGTGTTATTGCATAAAAAGAGCACACAGTCAACTCTGGTGCAGATACTGTAGGCTAGTGGGATTCAGGACCGCTGACGCATTCATTTAGCTTTGCATGTCTTTTGTCACAGTGATAAAATGATAAAATGTTTTAGTATTTAGTTTATGCTTCAGGTTTTACTTATTCAGTCTTACTGAAATATTCATAGTAAGTAATGTTTAATCATCTTTATGTACATCATCCGGTAAGAATGAACAAAAAAAGACAAAAATCACCTCACTGAATGTCTCAGAGGACAACTATGAAGCAAATACATTGTTGGAAAGTGGCTCTTTTATGCAGTAAAATTGTTTTTAAATCAGATTTGTCCTGTACTTGATGCTACTTCATGATTAACTTTTGTATAACTCTTTTGGTCACATATTCTTTTGGGCCAAATCCTTAATATATCATTCTGCTACACCTTGAAAGTCATCTTCATTAGAACGCATTGCCACATCCTTAACATAAATCATATCCCATATAACCTTGAACTATTTGGGATCTTGAAAATAAATGATTTATGACTGTAGTCAGAGCTCAAGTCTGGCATGTCTGAGCGCTTTAGTTTAACCAGTTACCTCATATTGGCTGCTGGCACTGACATTACAAATCATTCTTCCTTACTAATAATACATCGTACTTTTCTTTCTTTTCTTGTTTTTCCCCTACTGTACTTTTAACTCTCTCCTTGTCCACCTTCCCTCCTCCTCCAGCCCATTCGTTCTGGCGTCAGACACGCTGGTTTGTCGTTGACGGAGACAACAGCATCATTGTTCTTCTGCATCGCAACGAGGACGCGATGACCTCACTGCACAGCTAGCCCAGCCCCGCCTACCCCCCCAATTCCAGCCCAGACGTAATGGCCTCCAGATGTGGAACCAGAAGCAGTGAGACCCACACACACACAGATACACACACACGTGCACAAATGTAACAACATGCAAAGTAAGAGTAGGTGGAAAAGGGAATGAGCAAATATGGACAAGGAAAGTAAGACAGAAAATTGCATCTGTGTGTGCAATGCTAATGGGACTTTTGCCTGCCTCTCCTGAGCTCAGTACTCCCACACTTCAGTTTCCCCCCAAATAACTAAAGGCACAAATCAGCTACAGACTATAAACTATTAGTTATTGTATGTGAGTTTGAGAGATTGGAAGAGAAAGAGGATGTGGAGGGAGTAAAAGCAACCCAAACAGACATATTTCTAGCTACGGTATTGCCAGACCTTGATCTCATTCATATTTTATACATCACTTAGAGAAGCCAAGCACGGTTTGTGTGTCACACAGTCTGTCTGCCTGTCTGCATTTAAAATGCACAAATTTATGGGTTTTTTTTTCAAACTCCATTTCACCTTTTCCTCATTCATTTTAAAATTCTGCAGTTTCAGTTATAAAGTCCTTTTTAAATGTAATGATCAGCATTCATGAAGGGCAGTTTAGGGTAGAAAAGCCTCTGAAGCATGCACTTTCGTAAGACACTGGCTTTCAGTATTTCATCACACATATTTACTTTACTACTTGCTCATCTCAACAACCAGCTGTCTGTATTTAGTCTGCCACAGTCTCATGTGAGTCAGCTTCTTCAGCTTTTCTTTACCGTTACCGTTAACTGTTAACAGCTACTTTCCACACTTAGAATAAGATTTTATTTCAAGTATGTCAAAAAACCACACAAAACATAAAACCAAAGCAGTTTAGTAGCCATGCTATTGCAGATCAGGGTACCTATACACTGTTTAAGGAAGCATAACCTTGTGTATTACCCACAGGCATATTAGAATAACTCACCTCGATCACACTGAGTTCAAAGCTGAATAGTGTATATATCAGATAATCTAAAACGTTTCTAGTCAACTGCAAAGTGAGATTATAATGAAGCAAACTTCTTATTTCTATCTGAATTTACTGACAATTTACATTGAGAGAGGGGAGTGCACATGGATGTCAGTGCATACTATATTAGGCACTGCATGGATCCATAAAAGCTGCTATATAGTTGAGATGCAGATGGGAAGCCAGAGGTCTTGGCCTTGAGAAACTCACAACCTCAGCATGTTCTTTTGGCTCCTTCTTTTTCCGAATGTCTAGCTGTAATCTGCACGTCTCATCCTCGGGCACTTTTTATTTTTAAGAGCAAATCTGTGAGTAAAACGAAAGCATGTTAATTGTAAAAACAACTGTTTTGTGTTCTGGCTTTAGGTGATTTTTGATGCACTGGAAGGAAAAAGGCTGGATCGTTTACATTTTTAAGGGCAAGTAAAGTACACATTTGGTGCAATATAGTCAAAATATATTACTGTATATATTAAGTTAAGACGTAAATTTATTTATATAGTGCCTCTACAGACAAGGTACTGAAACCACTTGAAACCAGACATAAACAAAGTAAAATGCAACACAAATGATAATTTAAAAGATGAGGGTTTGGTGGCTCACAGATCATAGATTTGATGGCAAATTATAGATCGAAGGGGCACAACTGAGGTTTTAGTCTGGATTTTGGGATAGATAACAGGCTCTGATCATAAAACCCGAGAGTCCTGCTGAGGGCGTGTGGTTGTAAAAGGTCATTATATACTGTAGGTAGGTGATTCACCATGCAGAACCCTGAAGGGAGGAAAACCAGAACTTTATATTCAATTCTGAATTGAATAGTGAGCCAGCACAGAGAGATCAACAGAAGTGTGATGTGGGAGCACTTGGAGGATCTAGTCAAGAGCCTTGCAGCAGAGTTTTGTACAATCTGCAGATGATCCATGGAGGTTTTATTGATTCGGGTCAAGATTCTGTTACAACAATCATGTCGAGAAGAAATAAAAGCGTGAATAAAAATCTCAGATTTTGATATAATAGGAGCAATTTCTTGATGTTTCTCAACTGATAAAAACAGGATCCAACCAGAGTTCTGACCTGCAAATCCAAGTGACAGTTTCTCTATTCTAACAGCTGTTTTAATGTAGGGAGAGACCGAACCCAGATTTCAAATGATCTGAGGGACCAAGGTGGCTGGGGCAGAAACAAGAATCGCAGTTAGCCAATCTCATCCAGGACTTTACGCAGGCCAGACAATATTTTTAGAATTAAAAACTTTAGTTTAGGTTTAATTCTAGGTTTAAAAGTGATGTAAAGGACAATGTCATAAAATGAACCATTAAATAAAAGCATTTAACAATCTGATGTAAAGAAGCAGTTACAAGAGAAATAAAACAGGTCACAGAAAGTAGCTCTCCAGAGCTACAGTGTGAGAGGGGGACTAATGATGACTGCACCAGATATACCCACCCAGTGCCTCAGCCTCATGATTAACACATGCTGATCAATAGTGTCAAAGGATAAAGTCAGACCACTAGAGTTGCTTTTATCCCTGCACATCAACAAGACATTTGAGACTCTGAGGAGAGCAGATTCAGTAGAGTGGGCTCAACTGGGCTCTAAAAATGTTTTCCTTTCACCTTTTATTTCACTTGTGAAGCTACTGTTTCATTTTTTTTTGATATATATAACTCATCTTTAAATCATTCACACAGACCTTTTGGCAGAAACTCATTAATATCTCATCTGCTGATTATTTCTAATGATCTGATTGTTTAATTTCATTTTACAGTCTGCATCAATAAACTGTCCAAATATAAACATGATTCCAATGCATTTTAAGTGGAAATCAAAACCCTGAACAGTAGGACAAGTGACTGTTAAAATATTAGTGTTTCTTTATCTTGATGTACTTCCATTAAATTGAAATCAGTTTATCCCATCCATATTTATACACCTTCCCTTTAAGACTTGCCAGTATATGCAATAAAAAGCAGCAGAGAGTGGGCCATCTGCCACTGTGGCGTCTGCAATGTACATGACCACAACTACTACCTCGTCTTTCTGCTGAATCAGTGGACAACCCAGGGAGAGCACAGGGTACATGGTGATTAAACTGAGCCCACAGCACAGAGGAAAGCACAGATAGGGTGTGATAAACTGGCTGAATCACAATAGCACTGCCTCATTTTTCCAATTATAACATTAACTATTGATGCACCAGCAAAGCATGTCTGCTTAAAGCCTTGCTGCACCTTCCTGGCCTTTCCTGATCATGGGTGTGGCTATGAAGGAGGAAAGGAAAAAAAGACACTGGAACCTGTCAGTCAAAGTGTCTGACGATTGCAGATTGAGGCTCTAAGCCTGTAGTTAGCTGCAGTAAGTCAAGTTGGATGCCACTCAAACCAAATCACTGTTCACTCATTTGCTTTTCTGATAGTTCTGGAGGGTTTTTTTCAACATACAAAACAAACCCTGCACAAGGACACATCATAGCCAGAAAAAAAGACCCCAAAATGGATATTGAAAAGGCAATCTGATGAACTGATGAACTCACATCTTCTAACATCTATCATTATTAACAGAAACAAAACCACATTTGAGATCACATTACATGTGAGGCCACAGACTGACCGCTAACCACACTGATATATTGTAATTTAATATCAACTGACCATCCATTATATCACAGGTTTTTCTTTTTTTTTTTTTTACATTTTAAGTATGATGAGCATCTTAAGCTTATCATAGTTCAAGGGGAAGGTTCAGCAGTGTTGTAAGGAAGAAAAAGATGCAAGTTAATATGTTTTAATGCCATGATTCATACAATACCGAGACATCTGCGCCACACACTAAGCAAAATTAATAGTGAGGAAGTCAAAGCAGCACAGAGTGAATGAATTATAAAAAAATATACCATCTTTAGTTAAATTGCTGTTTAAATGACGTGTGCTTGGCTTTTAGCACTTGAGTGTTTGCTTCATTTTTAGGTCTGTAGATTGTCATTTGGTACTGACGTATCAATCACAAAGCAGGTCCACCCTAGAGCACCTACCTTATTCCCCTTTCTAAATGAAATGGGGACCATGATTTACAAAATGTTACATTTAGTAGGAAAGTATTTGAGGTCACAGACTAAGGGAGCTGAGGGCAATTCTCTCATAAACTTTTACACAATTACACATCGGTTTTCCTTTACCTGGAAGCTATGCCCATCTATGCCAGGCTTTGAGACTCTATGCCCGGGGAAATTGGTTTGAAAGGCCGCAGCTACAGCATAAGTATATTAAATTTGGTAGATTATTGTGTGAACTAACTTAGGTATATAATCACATGTTCTCCTGTATTGGTAGGGAGTTTAATTTTAATTAAATAAGTATCTGTTTTGTGGATATGGATACCAAATATTAGTCCTGTTTTAAAAACTTTAGACTGTCTGTCTTTGTCCGATGTTCCAGTCAAGAATCTGGACAGTTTGCTGACTATATTTATGATTTCATGACTGCAAACTACTGTCTTTCCTCCTAATTTTTATTACCCAAATTGTAATATAAATTTGGAGACAGTGCTAATGCACCAACACCAAATCTGCAAACACACTGCAAACCACCCATGATATTATTTTCTCTTAAAGCAACAGGCTCGCTTTACAAACACATTACAAAACTGTAGCTGTCTTCTCAACTCATGTAAGGTCATTTCCTGATATAAAGGGTTTTGTTTGGAACAGCATTCTTCATTACAAAAGACTCTTTATCTTTAAATATGTAAGAATCATCTAAATGATCTTTCTCAGAACGAGTAAAGCATTGTGCAACAGAGATTGTTTTTAATCCCAAACACAATTCTCAACACATATTTCCTAGTTTTTCTTGGCTGTGTGGTTTCATGACTACTTGCTTCATTTCAGGCTGACTTTCATGCTGTGTCTATAAAATAACTGACAATTAAATTTCCCCAAGTGGCTTTTTAAAATTTCATTTTCTTTCTGCCTTTGCACTGATTTATTTCTCATGAGTAAAAGAACAAACAAAAAAGCTATACAAATGTACACACGCACACATAGACACAAAAATTACACACAGGAAGAAGGGGTCTGCAGCATGGCGGACTGCGCTGACACAGAAAAGCTGGACCGAGCCTGCAGCCTCCACATTGACAATGCTACAACTTAACACACTACACACACAGACACACACACACACACACACACACACACACACACACACACACACACACACACACACACACACACACACACACACACACACACACACACTCTCTCTCTCTATATATATATATATCATGCACCACAGACCAGAAGGGGATGGAGGAAAATGAGCAAAAAGGAGTGCAAAGCTGATTTTCTACAAAGACAGGCTGAAGACACAAAGAAAAGACAGCAACACAGAGAGGAAAACAGAGCTCAGCATTAAATGGCTGATGTGCTTTGAGGTGAGATATCTGCGGTGGGAGTGCGAGGGCAAGTGAAGAAAAGAGAGGCAGAGTGAGATGAAGAGAGGGAGGAGTGTACACGGTGTGCCGCGTGTCTCCTCTCCAGTCATGACTGAGCAGCAGCCTCACCATGACGGAGCCCCCGTTCCCATGACAACCCCGGCTGTCAGATGGAGGGAAGAGCAGAGGAGGGATGCGGGGAAGGAGAGGAGTGATGGAGGGAGATAGAAACATAAAGATGAACGTGGTTTACTTACGGGGCATTTGCTGTGCCGTTCCGCTGCAAAGGTGTGTCTGACATGGCTGCAACACCCGCTTCTTGCGCTCCCTTTTCCTCTCTCTCCTTCCTCGTCCTCTTCTCCTACTCCTGTCCTCTAGTGTCCTTTTGACAGAGTTATGTCCTCCTCCTCCTCTCTCTTCCTCCTCACCTCCTCGTCCTCCTCCCTCTTTGCCTCTGTATCTTCTCCACCTCCTCCTCCTCTCCTCTCCTCCTCCTCCTCCTCTTCCTCCTCCTTCTTTCCTTCTGCCTTTTCGGTGTGTGTTCTTTATACGCCAGGATGTGTCAGAGCAGCTGCTGCCGCCGCTCCTGCATCACCCCGCTCTGCTAGCAGGAGGCAACGGGTGCAAGCATGTGCGTGTATGTGTGTGAGTGAGAGAGCGAGAAGGACATATAGACAGAAAGAGCGAGAAAGAGAATTGAGTCAAAAGATATGTTATAGGAGGGAGTGATGAAAGAAAGCAAGGACTGTTGTATAGAGATATAGCCAGGGATAGGGAAGAGAGGGTGGCAAAGAGGCAGCAGAGAGAAAGAGAGAGAAACAATGGCTTTAGGGAGTTAAAGGATAATGAAAGGAGTGGCCAACCTGTTTTCACTAACTACCTCTTGCAAACAACCTTTCCCCTCTGAGGATGACGAGGGTTTTCTTTAAAGAGACAGGTAGGATAGTAAAAGACACTGTTTGGTCAATGTGAAAAAAAATTTCAGAAATGGAAGATATCTGAAGGGATAGGAGTGACAGGACTGAGCTGTGTTATATCACTGATTCAAACACGACAGCTGTTTTTTTTAGGATCATATGGAGTTTAGAGTGAGAGCCTGGGAACACACTGTCTTACACTGACTGGCCATTTCATTAGTTACACTTAGCTAGTACTGGTTTGCTTTCAGACCTGGCTTAATTCTTCCTGCCGTTGATTTAACAGGGTGATGGAACCATTCGTCAGAGATTTTGGTCCATATTAATGTGACAGCATCACACAGTTGCAGCAGATTTGTACATCCATTATGTGAATCTCCTGTTCCATCACATTCACGGTGCTCTGTTTGATGGAGGTTTGGTGACTGTGGACAGTGAACACATTGTCATGTTCAAGAAATGAATTTGAGATAGTTTGAGCTTTTTGACATGAAATGGATATGGTCAGAAGCAATACTCAACTAGGCTGTGCCATTTAAAGGATGCTCAGCTGGTACTAAGGGCCTCAAAGTGTGGCAAGAAAATATCCCCCACACCATCTCACCACTGATATGAGCCAGGATGGGTCCAGGGTGTCATGTTGTTTACACCAAATTCTGATCCTGCCATTTGAGCTTTTTCCAATCTTCTATTGTATACTTTTTGTGAGTCTGTGCAATCCGTACCCTCAGTTTCCTGTTCTGAGCTGACAGGGATGTCACCCAATATGGTCTTCTGCTGCTGTAACCCATCTGCTTCAAGGGTTGACATGCTCTTCTGCAATACTTTGGTTGCTATCAGCCCAAGCAGTCTGACCACACTCCTCTGAAATCTAACATTACTAAGGGATTTTCTTCCCTGCTGCTCACTGGCTATTTTCTCTTCTTTGGAGCATTTTCCATAAACCTTCGCTAGGAATGAAAATCCCAGTAGATCATCAGTTTCTGAAATATTCAGACTAGTCTGGGACCAGTAAACATGCCATGTTCAGAGTCAATTTAAATCACCTTTCTTCAATATTCTGATGCTCATTTTGAACTTCAGCAGGCCGTCATAAACATCTCCACAATCCTAAATGTACAGAGGTGCTGTCATCAGAGTGGTCCATTCATGTTAACAAGGAGCTGTGGTGGAGCTGTAACAGTATGGTGGTGGTTGACTATACAACATGCCTGAGTTTTACAGAGAGAATGCATCCAAAACTAAAACACAACAGAAATTGAAAATGCATCCTTACTCCAGCAGCTCTAACAAGAGCCCCTCACACCAGACAAGTATGTGTTAAATTATTTAAGTCATATGTGTTAAAAAAATTAAACCAAAAGTCCACAGAGACACTTGGTTTCAGATTGGAAATGAAGCCTGTTTTTCCTCTAACCTCTTCAGCCACGTTTGCTCTTACCCAGCAAGACCTGTGATTGGCTGAAATCTCCTGCCACAGGCTATATTTTATTAAGAAAAAAACCTCTGTAAATTACAATATGCTGAAAGGTTAGTTAGAATTTTTTGCCTGGACATGTAATGACTACATTTGGGAGATTGCAGTTAGTTCCTTCAGATTTCAGCTTGAGAAATGACATATCTAATACGTCAAGGAGAACTGCAGCACACTGAAAGATAAATGTCCGTTTTTTTCTCTCTACAGCTCCGAAAATATCTAACAAAACTGTAACGTGTTCTTTAACTTGTCTTTCACGGTAACAGTTTATAAATATACACAGCTGGCGGCAGTTTCACGTTTCTAATTACAGATCTCTCGGATAAGTACCACAAACAAACTGAAAACACAAAGAGGATTGTGTATCAACTATTGAATTAACACAACATATTACAAATATTCCCAATATAAAAGTGGTTTGTGGCTTTTTGGATCTCATCAGATATTTTAAACTGACTACTGGTTGCTACTGTAAGTGCAGGGTAGTGAGTGCTGTTTAGTCTATGGGAACTTTTCTCAGAAAGCCGAACAAGGAGCTCAAATGTCTTTTTATGGGCTCTATAACCTGCTGGACGCACACTTAGCAGCAATGAAGGGGGGCCAGGGAAAAGCATAATCTAATCTTTCTGGTTTCTCTTATTTCCTCCTTTTAATATTTGACCAAGTCCATGAGAACGTGCCTCACTCTGACATCTTTCCTTTTTTCCTGCTGTTATTAACCAATCTTTTTTTTCCCCACTGACAGGAAGGAGGACATGAAAACGTTTCCAATACAATACAAAAGATTACCTCTGAAGTAAAATAAAACAAAAACTCAAATCCCTTAGGGTTAAGGTGCTACTCATCTACCACCGTCATCCATCTGCCTTACTCATCTATCCCAGAATCTCACTAGCTAAGTGGAGCACACTTTTAAACCAATCAATATTCTTCCACTGGCCACTTTATTAGTACACCTCTTCATCTGCCTGCTGATGCAAATATATAATCAGCCAATCACCTGGCAGCAACTCAACAAATTTAGACTCAGAATGTAGACATCATCAAGACGACCTGCTGAAGTTCAACCTGAGCGTCATAATGGGGAAGAAAGGTATTTTTGCACAGCATATGATCTATAGTTGTGTGTGCAACATATTCACAGTTGTTTTTGTGTTTCATAATATTCCCGACTGTTGGGAGGGTGGTGCAGATAAAAAAAAAAAAAAGGACAAATTATAAGACTTAGGAAGTTAAATAAGTCGTAAAGCTATTTTATATGATAGCTCAATATTGCCATAAATGTTCTTGGTCTTGAGTTTTTCGCTGTGCAGGTCATTTACCCGGCTCAAGGACAAAGTGAATATCACATTTCTTAAAGCACTGACATGTTTCACATTCCTGGTTGTCACACTTTTGTCGTCACTTGTATGGTTTCTTCTCAACTCATCTGCTTCCTCACTGCTGCGCCCTCTTTCTCCCTCTGTGTCCCTTCCCATCAGTTTGTGTTGAGTCCATGGTTATCATGTTGCTTGGTATGTCAGCTATTTAGAGGCTGCTCTTTAGGTTTAGGTGGTGACCTTAAATGGGCACCACTCTTGCACCCTCCACCCTCTTTTACACACACCAACACTCAATCCCACCCTGGAGGTTGTGTTACTAGCGTGTCTTTGGTTATTCATGTTGCTGAGCTTAGGCGGTATAATATAATGGTAATATATAGATTTTAACATATGCAGTTAATAAATTATCCCCATGGGATTAGTTCTTCTTAAGTCTTTTTCTAATATAGAAGAAATAGTGATGCTCAAAAGTGACTCATTTATAAACTCATAACTTTGAGAAATTAAAAGTTTTAATATTATAGGTTATTTACTGAACTCAATTTGTTTATGAGCACATTTAAGAAAAAATCAAAGTTGGATCAGTTAAATTCAAAGCACAGAAAACATAAATGGATGTGCATTAACACAACAGCATTGTGCAGAGGATTTCACAGAAGAGAGCCATATTTTCATGACAAGACATGAAAAGGCAACAGAAAACAAAAGGGTTGTCAGATAAAACTTTTGAGCTCTTTATTTCAACTAGTAGTTGTGGAGTTTGCTGAAGGGCTATGATCACCAGCTTCAGGTAAAACAAGGTTTTGTGTGCAGGAGAAGTTTTATATATTTTTTTTTAAAAGGCCCTAGAATGCAGCCTTGTGGTATTCCACAGAAAATAGGTACAGAAGTAAATGAACTTGTATTGAAGATCTGTTTCTAGAGGAGGGAACTCACTAAAGGACAAATTACTGAATTCCAGGAGCATGTGTAGGGCACAGTGACAGACTTTGAGGTCTTAAAAATAAGTCATTGTCACCCTTAGATGAGCAGACTGTGCTCTGAGGTGAAACCTAAAACTTGACTGAAATTTGTGCAGGATACAGAAGAACTGATCTGCGAGAGAGCAGACTAATTTAGTTTAGTAATACAAATAATTTGTATTAACAAAAAAACAGAATTAATTTCAATGTAATATTTAAAGAAGACTCGGGGGCATGCGTTTATCTGTGAAGTTTAACTGTTAAGGATGTTGAGTTCTGAGATTATCTGGCGCTAATTGTTTAGTAATAAACATTCATATGGAATATGTGTTGCTTCAGGATGACTTTTAAATACAGTCTGAAGCTGCGGTTATTATACCAATTACAACTCTATGGATGTGTTTGAAAATGACATTTAAAAAAAAAATATATATATTTTTCTCTCCATGCTTTGGCTTATTGTTGACATTTAACAAGAGTATTAGAGTCTACCACATGTGGCTTTTTTCGATTTTCACTCTGCTCCCCTGCAGTTCTGATATTATGAGTTGTGGCCTTAAATTAGTGCTGGGACTTAACATTTCTGCCTTTCAAAGACTGAGTAAAGAATATTGGTGCAGGAGAAACTGAATATTATGAGGCATTGTTTTGTGTCCAGGCCACCAGTTAATCACATTTGGGTTTAGTAGCATTCAATAATCAAGTGACTCATAATGTGAACTACCCTGTAATATCTTACAGTCGTACTGCATATGTAACCCAAGATGATGCAGAATATCTTTAAAATCATGAAGTCTACTGCCATCTTATGGATTTATAAAGCTATTAAAGCTTCTTCCTTGTTCAGTAGGGGTGCCATAGGCAGCTCCACATATTTGATTTGGCAGATTTTTACACCAGATGCCCTTGGTGATACAGGGATACTCCACCCCGAGGGGTTTGTGTCTTGTCCCAGGAACAAACCAGGGATCACTATGGAGCCACTATTTATAAAGCCATTCTAAAATTTTAAAAGGTGATTGATATTTCTAAGTCATGTAAAAAAAGACATTTAGATATAAGTACAAATGTAACTATGACTGTGTTTTTAAAAGATCATGAAAACAGGGCTTATGCATTTTAAAGAAATTAATGTTTGAAAGATAAGAAGATATATGTGATTATACTCCATCACAGATGTTACTATTTAGTCTACTCTGCAAAAGAAAGCAAATTATTGTCATTATTTTGTGGCCAATTATATATTTACTGTAAAACAGGTGTAATGAGGCATTATTTATACTGTAATAAAGCATATAATAGCCTGAAGATGCAGGATTTAAAGTGTTATGAGTTTATGAGTTCATATAGAAAAGTTTGTTAGACTAATTTTATAATTCAAAGGTTATTTTTGATTATGTTGGAATTTTCATATTTTTATGTGTGCAATAATGAAGATGTGCCTCAAGTTATGAAATCTATGTTCTTTCCAATTAAAAAAATAGTGACTAAAGAACTGACCGTCGCTGGACTTGCACTTCCTTGAAGCATCCACTAGAGGGCGCTGGCTGTCAGCCTTTAAAGTGGAAGTATGCCAGTAATTTCCTACCTTAGAGATTACATTGCGATTATATTCTTTCAGAGATTTATTGCAACTTATAGCCAAATTATCTCTCTCTATATGTGTTGTTTTTCTCATTACAATTATGCTTAATTATACAATTAAGTGTATGCTACTATATGTGGCAGCTGTGAAGAGGATGTCACTAGGTGAAGCAGAGGGAGATGAAAAGAAGAATCATGCGATCCAGCTAATGCAATCTCTCTTATGTTAAAAATGATGAGAATTATAAAATATTTAACACTGACTACAAACTATTAACTCTTCAAAAAATGTCTATGACAAAAAAAAAAAAAAAATCTCTGGAAAAGAGATTCACAATTCAGCCTTGTCTCGAAAGCTGATGTTGTATATCTGAACATGCAGAGATTGCTCTGCTGCTTAGCAAATATTTTTCAAGGTAAGTTCTATACTGTGTCTGACATTTAGCTTGTTAGTGTGTGTAGTTTGTATAACAAAACTGCGAGGCCTGGTTCCTGCACTCTCAGACAGATGCACACACATTTTGAAAAACAGACAGAGACAAGTGGTTTCTGCTTTCGGCTCCACTGGGTTTTGGTTGTTGAAGAAAGTCTTTGAGCTAAGATAACCCAGGTATACCACAGGAACCACAACTGGGATTTACTCTGACCCACTTAGTGCCTCAAACAGATTTTACTCCAACACAAATGACTTCACTAATACTGGGGACAAAAACACTTTAAACACGAACAACTTGCTTTCATTGTAATGAAATGAAATCTCAGTAATAGTACAGAACATTAGGCATCAAAACATACCTGAAGGACCTAAAATAATTAGCGGCCTTTCAGTGTGGAGTGTGCAGGTTGTTCTTGTGCTTGTATCAGTTCCATCTGGACATTCTGGCTTCCACCCAAAGTGGTTTTTACATGACAATTACACTTTGTTGCACATGTGGACTATGGACATCAACAGCAGTATTCATTCTTGTTCCTTGAATTCCACCTTAAGGGTGAATGCATATTTGGTGCAGTGTTATATCTCCATGGACAAATCTGCATGGTAGATAGAGGCTAAGCTGCTTTTTGCACAGAGTCTCGTGCTTGTCGTCTGACTGCAAACTTTCCATAAGACCCAAGTTGATCCAAACGTGCTCATGGACATGGAAACAAGCATAAGGACTTAAAAAGCAAACAAACAAGAACTGGATTCACAAGTTTGAATTTATTTTGGATTTATTCTAATCCGCACACGGTCAAAATGATATATATAGAGTCAAATATACACATACACTTCTTATTGGTAAGCTTGATTGACTGTAACCGGTAGTTTCTTTTTGCCAGCATAAAAACAATTTGTTTGATTGCATTGGATTAACCAATATTCAGAACAAAAATCCAAAGGAAAATCCAAAGAACTCAGTGAAGAACTGTAGATTTACACAAGCTGGGAAGGTCTCTTGTAGCCATTTCTAAACAACTGCAAGTTCCAAAATCATCAGTTAGTAAGCTTTTCAGATGTGCGGCTACTTTGTCAGGATCTGCAAGATGATCAAAACTATCATTCTCAGGTGAGAGGAAATTAGTTATGATGTTCAGGAACAACGCAGGAACCACCAAGACTCAAGCCTGCCATGAACTGGAAACTGGTGGAATGCCAGTGTCACTGTCCACAGTGAAGTGAGGTTTACATTAACACAGACTGAGAGGGCATAGACCAAGACAGAAGGCCCTGCTCCAAAATCATCACCTTCAAGCTTGAATGAGAAAAGAGGTCTGTTTGGAAAAGTAAAGCCAAGGCTTTCAAACCTGAACACACTGTAGTAGCTGTCCAGCATGGTGGCTCAACTTCATCTCAAATCAACAGCTAAAACTTGGATACAATCAGGTATCCAAGAGGATAACGACCCCAGACACACATCAATAATGGTTTTTAAATGGATAAAGCAGACTAACATTAAGCTCCTGAATTGGCCTTCCTAAAGCCCTGACCTCAGCCCTCTTACAAATTTGTGGACTATGCTTAAAGTCATGTCTATGACAGAAAACCAACCAGTTTAAATGAACATTACCCAGCATTTTATTTATCGACTGAAGCCAGCTGAATCAGATTTTCATTGCTTAAGGCAGTTATACAAGAAATATAATTAATAAGAACAATATGCACAAACTTTTAACGTAAAAGTTGTATAAGACATTTTTAATGCAATCAAAACAAGTAAATGAAACTGCAAATGTTCACTCACTGCTAGTGCTTTAAAGCAGTACAAAAACATTTGCAGATACTTAACTTTGATACAGACAGTTTGAGTGGTTGACCCACTTCAGTTGTACAAATACGTGTGTTTGCCACGGTGGTGATAAACAATTCATAAACATCCGAGGCAGGATTTGGAGGAACATGCAGGATGGCAACATCCTTCCAGTCAGGAAAAAGTTATTAAAAGAAATAAAATATTAAACAAAAGAGACCCATTCTCTGATCTGAAGTGCAACTACTGGAACAGGTGAGGCTCACTGCTACTTTTAGCACCTGTTTTTTAAGGTCAGTCTGCCATCAAAATGTAAAATAAATGGACAGCGACAAACCAAATATGGGATACAAAGGACACTTACCTTAGTTTTTTAGTATTTAATATCATAGCTATCAGCTGAGTAAGAAGGTAAGTAAGAAAGGTGCAGAAATGATGGACAAGTAGCCAGTCTGCTTGAAAACTGCATGTATAGTGTGTCTGTAGACAAGTCTGTGCAGTCACAAAATTGGCATGGGATGATGATATGTGCACGGAGTGGCTCTCCATCTGATCACAGTTTGTGTTACTTGGACCCTTGGATACTGTGTAATGGTGTGCTCAGACCAAATGGTCCAAATGGTCTTGCATCACTGTTGCAAGGCAAGACGGAGTGCAAATACTAATTAGAAAGCCATATTATTCACTTGTATCTGCAAGAGATGTAAAAATGATTTCTGCAATGAAGTTCATTTTTCAGATTGCACAGTAATAACAGCACTTTTTAATTTTCCTGAAATTATCAGGAAAAATGCTTTCCAAAAGGTCTCAGGTCCAAAAAATACCCAAACATTTACAGAATCTCAAGTTTGAGTACTGTTTTCATGGTGCAACACTTTCAACAGTTGAGAAGATAAAATAAAACCATGTTAATTAAATTTTTCTGCCAGTTCCTTACTGATGTTTTTCAGACTAAAAGCTTGAAGCATAAACTAAACTTCTGAGTTCTGGTCCGAGGGCAATGTGGAGTCTATCTGCCTTCAACATTTATCCATCTATGAGCAGTGTGAATAAAACATCAGAGAGGAGACTGTTAATTATGTCCTGTTCGCTGACTAGTGATATTCATAACGTACACACAGACACAGGGCTAACACTTCGGTTCAGACTGTTGGGGCGGTGGAGTATATATGAAGTATATATAGAGCTATAAAGCAGTCGGTAAAGGGAGGAACAGTTAGGAAATCGCTGTTAGCATTTTACTGGGGAATCCCAAGCACTGGTTTGGATGAGGGGAAACTGTGTGGGAATAACTGTGAGGATAACCCTGTGCTCAGAGGGTGGGTGGGTGCTGTGTGTACATACAGTACTGTAACAATGTGTGTATGTGTGTGTGTGTGTGTGCGCACTGGCAAGTAAATGTTTGTTTTGTGGGTTGAATGTACTTCTACTTATGATTTCTGCAGGTTTGTTTTGGTGTCTATGCATGCACGTGTGTGTGTGTGTGTCTGTATATGTGCACGTGAGCGCGCAGCTGTGACACGCAAAAGAAGGCCAGGGCCCCCGAGACAAACGTGGCCGCTTACCCGCTTGGTTGCCATGACGACGGCGAGATGGGAAAGGCTCTGTCGGAATTGCCATTAAAATGGAGAGCGGCGCACCACTGCATGCCTGCACACACACACACACAAACACACACACAATGCATTCACATGAAGACAAAGCAGGCATAAAATCTTTGACACACACAAACACGAGCGTGCACACAGTGTGGATCCTCTGTGTTCGCTGCATTGCTGTGGCGTTTGTGGCATAAGAGGTATGGTAAAATATACAACCCAGCCACAACTACAACATCGATATCACAATTAATGGCTCATAATTCCCTAAGGGCAAGTGGTGTGAATGTGAGTGTGTGTATGTGGGTGTGCATGTGCAATAATGAGACATTGTTAAAATAGTGCTGCGTAGGAGAAAACAGGAGGACCCAGCAGTATACTTAAAGACAGACAAGGCTTGCAATACTTTCATTAAGGAAGTCTTGTGTTTTCCTGTGTTTATGTGGATGTGTGTGTGTGTTTGTGAGTTTTATTTAGCCTTACATCTTTAATAAGGTCCAAGAGGGTGAGCACATTTTTGAAAGGTGAAAGGTTAGTGTAAAAATGCACAAACAGTGAAGGACAATGGCATTGTCTCACCTTTAATTCTCAGTGTACCCTTCCGGGTCTATAAAACTCTACCCTCTATTTCTCTCAAGCACATACACACACACAACCATCACACACACACTGAATCTTTGTTAGCTGGATATGTCGATACACAGTCTCAGACTTTTCCTGCTTGTACAACAAATTGACTCGCTGACTTGCAGAGAACTGGCGAAACCCAGACCACTGAGAAAACTGCTGTCCTGTAGCGAAGATCGACTGGCAGGTCTTTACTACCAAGAGATTCATAGTGGATCATGTTGGCAGGGAAAAGAGAGCCAACTCCAACTATTACCACAGTGTTGGGGTAATGTGTTACAAAGTAGCACACTGAAATACTCAGATAATTTTTTTTCTGATAAGAAGTGTAATTTAATAGTTCATTTCTCAAAAGCCTGAATATGCATCCATTCAGGCATTAATAATGTTTCTGTCTCCCTCTGACTCCTCGCATATTCAGTCCTATGTTTGTGGCAGATGGCAGAGACAACGGCCTTTACAAGTATTCACATTAATCTCTATATTATGTATTCTGTTAAAGTGTCTGTCAGCTGATGAGGAAGTAACAAACATAAACTCCACTCTTGGTGAGGCATGTTGGGGAAAATAACGATGATGATCGTGCTACAGTTAAAAACAGCGAGAGCTAGCTAAAGCTGCCGCTGGGTGGAAACTCAACAAGTGTGTTTCAGGTTATCAGCTGTTTGCACGGCAAAGTGAACACATCAGAGGTAAATGTGCAGCAGGCTACATAGATACAGATTTTTCTCTATAGATAACATTCGTAGAAAAATGGCAAATATGGTGCTTATGTAGCGTTTTTCTACTCTGTTTCTTTCTTATTGTGAGTCTTATTCATCAGTTCACACAAACACATTTTTCATTGCCAAAGCACTTTAACCAAACATTCACACTCTCACATGGGTAACTTCTGGTGCAGGAGTGGGGAATCAAACCACCAACCTTCGAAATTAGTCGCCGATCGACTCTACCTCCTGAGCCACAGCCAGAACAAAATGCAGGAGGGAAAAAAAAGAAAAAGGAAAAAACACAGAGAAGCTATTTCGACTAATAAAAAGATTGTCTAGCAAGCATTAAAAAGTTCTTAGATGATGAGTAGGAGACCACTGTGAGAATGCTATCTGTATGTGAAGAGCAGCCTTTGCTACCAGATCTAGATGATCATCACACCGAGTCTACGGGTTGAAATAATTTTAAAACGAGTAATTACAGAGTTAGACTAATTAAACATTGCATTATTTATTTACCTTGCAGCACAAGTAAACATCCTACAGGGCATAATAAAGATATTTACAGAGCACACTAGATTGGACTGGAAACTCTCTCAAAATACCTTTATTTCCTTAAGTGAGAATATTTTTTACAGCAGGGCAGCATCATAATCAGTGTGTTAATTTGCACTTGTCTCATACTTACACTTGAAAAAATTTGATTTATATTGTAGTGGGTGGTGGAGATAGAAGTTGAAATGTAACCTACTTGTAAAACGTTTACTATATAAACACAAAGAAGTTTCTGTTATTTAAGTCATACTGAATTTGCTGCTCATTGAATTCAGAAATACTGCCATCAGACAACAAGTGACACAGTTTTGCAATATTTTGCTGCAGCTAAACCCTAATTAAAAATTAATTTCCCTCCAGCTGCAAAGCAAATACAGCTTCAGCCCCTTTTAGCGTCATAGGTTTTTTAGCTATAAATGCAAAATTAAGTGGTTACTAATGTTTCTGTTTCTCTTACATATATCTGTGATCACTTCTTCGTGCAACCTTTCCTCCTCTCCTATTTCACTAAAATTGCTGTTTATATTTCCTTCCCATTAATAGTTTGCAAAAACATCTAGAATTTCCAAACCAAGACAGTTTTACTATTCCACTATGCTGCAAATTAAGGATAAATACGAAAAGGTAGGGTGAAGAGTGTATTTAATTTTTACCACTTCTACTTCTCTCAGCAAATGTACACATATTTGTTTGTTCGTAAGTTGTAACTCATAATGTTTATCAATTTGGAGATTTAATTGGAGCTTGCCAACCACTTCATTAATGCACTGGTCCCTCTTTTGCCTTCAGAAATGCCTTGGCATTGATTTAACAAGATGCTGGAAACAAGAGATAAGAGATTTTGGTCCATAATGACATGATAGCATCAAGCAGCTGCTGTAGCTTGCGATGATTGAGTTTTGTGACATTATCCTGCATTATCCTGTGTGAAACAGCCACCAGTTGGTCACTGTGTTCAACAAGGGAAAGATGTGGTCAGCAATAATACTCAGGCAAGCTGTGCCAAACAATGTTCTGTCGATACTAAGGGGCCTAACAAGTGCCAAGAAAATATCCCTTCATACAAGGCAGGATGCATCCATGAGCTGCCTAAGTTAAAATGATCAGTGTTGTTACTAGTACTAGCAGTACTGGGCCTGTAGTTATTTGTATCAGATCAATACTAAAATTTGCAGCACACCACTACCATTCAGAGATGCTCTTTTGCATATCTGCATATCTTATTTATAATGACAGGCTTTTATTTGGTTACCTTCTACCTATTTTAGTTGCCTTCTTTGAAGGGTTTTAGTCATTTTCCTCTATCCTGTGGCATAAGCAAGGCATTTTCACCCAGATAAATGCCACTCAGTGGATATTTTTTCTTTTTCAGACCATTCTCTGTAAACCCTGGAGATGATTGTGCGGGAAAATCCCAACAGATCAGCAGTTTCTGAAATACTCAGAACAGCAAATAACCATGCCATGTTCAAAGTCCTTTAAATTCCCCTTCGTCCCCATTCTGATGCTCAGATTGAACTTCAGCAGGTCATCTTGATGATGTCTACATGACTAGATGCACTGAGTTGCTGTCATGTTACTGACTGATTAGACATTTGTGTAAAGGAGTTGGATAGGTGTATCTAGTAAAGTGGCTAGTGAGATTAAACAGGTCATGCATTTTCCAACACCAAGGGAGGTACAGCCAGCAACAATAACACAGCTGCAGTCAATAAAATCGACTGGAAAAAATAATCAGTTCCCCATATCAACTTGCTATTGATTTAATTTCAAGTTCTGAGAATGGCTGACCAACTCTCAAATATATAGATTTTAATATATACATTTTTTTTCTGTGCAAATCCACCAGAAAATGAAATGAGTTGCTAAGATGTTTCACAGCTGAAACAGGTCTTCCCTCAGTGGTTTTGTGTGTCTGGACATTCTGCATGATTGAGTCCTCTAAGGCGTGATACACTTGCTTGTGTTTTTATAGCCTGAGCAGGGGCAAGCAGTCTGCACACCCACTGTAACGAAAGGTTAACCTAAATGTTAAAGAAAACCTCCGGGGTACTTTTCTTGAATCTCAACTGGCTTTCAAGTGTGTTCACTCGTTCATTCATTCAAACAAAGTGATTTGCATTTTGAAAAATAATGTTGAAATGGGAAATGGATGACTTCAAGATTGATTAGAAGGTAATGTGTCTTACACACGTTGGTTGTAATGTATAATTATTTTTATAAAGTCAGTTTCTCTCTCTCTCTCTCTCTTTGTCTCTGTTCTTCACTTCGTTGACCAGATTTCTATGTAGATTCACATTGTTGCCTAAGGCCACGGCTTCAAAAATATGGTTTCGTAATACTGCTCCTTTGCTGCCTACATAATCCCTTTTCTCAGGCTCTGGATCCCCCTGCCTTTATTTTTCCTCTTAGATGCTGTCTCCCTAATTTAGGCTGCACCTCCTACTCTTTCTCTCTCTCTCTCATTGTCATAAATTCTCAAAGAAAAGAAAATGTCTTTGTTTCTCTGCCTCCTTTTACTCCTAGTGTCTTTTCAACAACATAATTTATCTCCAGCATAAATATTTAACATCCATTCCACTACTGTTCCACTGGTATTTACTTTATTTATTACACAAACAGCAATGGTAGCAATGTGTCTATAAGATTGATTTGCTATAGTAAAAACAGTCAAAGGCATTCAAGCTATCAGATACTAACATCAAGTCAGTGCATGTTGCACACTTAGATGCCTCTATACGCTGTTTTTTTCCAGATCTGTTGAGCACACATGTGTGCATATGCCCAGAGTTGATCTTATGCTGAATCAGACATTGCTTTTGTGTAAAACAATCTATATAACCATGTCTCAAAATCATAACAGGTAAAGGAAATATTGGAAAACAACATCCTGGCTGAGAACGCTGTGTCATCCTGAAAGGATTACAAAAACAAAGAGTTTTCTAAGGTCTGACGTGACATCGTCCTGGCTACAGGTTTGCCAGTTTCATCTTTGATTGCATTTTATGCTGTCTAGCTTTTGATCTTTATATAAGGTGAAATGATTTTTGATGTTCGAAATTGATCAGTTTCACAGTGTGTGTGCTACGAGCAAACACCAAATAGAAAACTAAATGTGAAATATGGTGATCTCACATGAACACTGAGACATATGCTTCTAGTAGCTGCTAGTCACATGGCAGTAAATGTTGCTGTAAACATGCTTACAGGATGCAGACGAATAAGAGTGGCAAGTGTAATTTCACATTTATTTAATGACATCTTCGTCATAAAAAAGGGTATTTTGCTGTTTCTGTAAGTATTTAGTATGTTTCTGTTTATGAATAACCTGTAACCTTCTCATCTAATCTTTATAAATTGTACAGTACTGTGCAACAGCCTTGAGTCACCCTTTTGTTTCTTTCTATTCTGCTAGGAACAGGAAATAAGTACAGCAAATTACTGAAACAAGTGCAAAGATATATAGAAATACACTGAATAAGGAGTCTGTAAAATTCCAAAATAAAATTCCAAGTCAATATTTGGTATGACAACCTTTATTTTCAACACAGCTTAAACACTCTTTGGCAAGTGTCCTTGTAATTTCTTTAAGTAGCCTTTGGAAATAGTGCTCCAGTGCTTCTACACTGAAAAAAAGGCCATGTTGGATTTACTTGATTCAATAGTGGACATTGGTTGCACACAAATGTTTTGCTTTGGCAGAAACTTAAACAAATGAGTTAAATCAACACAACTTTTTCATATTCAATAAACATGTGCGTTTTGTGTTCATAAAAAACGATTGAAACATGTTTAGATGAAGTAAGTTGAGCTCTTGGAATATTTTAATCCTTCACAATTTTGTCATTTTATTTCAACACTATTCAATAACTTTTACCCCAATACTACTGGGTCACTTACATACTACATGTTGTCTTCATATTACATAATGTTCAACAAAGTGTAGATCCTGGTTACCATAAAAATTGAATGGGTCTACAACAACTACCATCCTCCTATCTTTATCCTGGTTGCAGGGGGGCCGGGGCACAACCCTGAAGTGCTAGGTTACGAGGCAGGGTACACCCTGGACAGCTCACCAGTCTATCACATAGAAACAAACAACCATTTGCACTTAAATTCACGGGTAATTTAGAATCACTAGTTAACCCTAACTCTAATAACTGCATGACTTTTAACTGTGGGTGGAAACCAGAATACTGAGAGAGAAACCACTGCAAACTAGCCAGAATGTGAATTTGAACCCAAGACCTTCTTACTGTGAAGCAACAGCACTAACCACCATGCCAACAATCCAGGAAATACAGGAAAGCTATGATTTCCTGTATTTGATGCAGAATTTTTTTGGTTTTTGTCCTTGACAGGTTAAACCACAATAAATAGCAATAGCATACACGTGGTGTGTGTGTAGTTGTCTGCCTCTTATAACTCCAGTGATTTTCCTGCAGTTTGAAATCTCGTGCGATCTTGTGAATTTCATGAGTTCAGCAACTAACCACTCTTACTAGATTGTATCATGTCATTTCAACAAGAACAAATTAAGTTGTTGAATTTCATATAGATCCTATGATTTAATTACGTTCATAGAAACATGAAATTATTGTGTTCAAATTACAAAGCAGACTTATTTAATGTAACAACCATCCAATTTACTTTTTTCGGTATACCAAAAAAAGTAGAGGCAGCTGCTCGACTTGACTGAGATGGATGCCTTCCTGAAACCACGATCCAAAAAGTGCGAGACTGAAACCCGTGCACTGTCGCGGGATTTAACATTGCTATATTATTGACTTACTTCACTCGAACATGATATGAACAATTTAATCTACCCTGTCTGCATATCATGTAGTTTCTACACTATATAGTTACACTTAACTTTAAAGCATGAGGCAATTGTGTTAAATACACGCAAGATGCTTACGTAAATCCAAGAGCTGGCCAATCCCTTTTTTTCAGTGTATAATGTTATGGTCGGTTTTTTGAGAAGGCCAGTCCATTACTGATAGCGTTTGATTGTGTGTTTTTTCTAACCACATTCACAATGTGTTTGAAATCCTTGTCATGAACTTGTTGCCAGTCAGCTTCTTTCCAGATGGTATTGTATGGTGGATCAAAATCTAACGACGCTTAGCTGAAATAAAGGAAAAACCATGACAGAGGCTCCACCATGTTTTAGAGATGACTGTAGATACTCACCGTTCTACCTTTCTCCTGATCCCCTCTGAACATAGGGATGACAGTTTTGGGGGTGGGGTGGGGGGGGGGTGTTTCAGTCAGGTTCCTGGCATACTTTGACTTTTTCTCCTTGTTTTCGTTTCCTAAGAATACCTTCTTGATAGCCAACCACTTCCTTTACCTTACAATATAAAGTGCCTTGAGGCAACTGTTTTTGTGATTTGGTGCTATAAAAAAAACAGTTGAAAACAAATTGAACTGTACTCTTCCACCATTTTTGATCAGGCTTTGATGAACATTTGATGGATCAATTGAAGATCCAGATGCATCTCTCAGGTTCTGTGTCAGGCCTGACACACAAAGACATGATTTCAGATACTGTTCATCTGCAGTTGATAGTTTTTAAAGGCTGTCAGTTCTTTTTTTACTATATGTGTCTAATTTTCCCAATTTTTCAAATACACATGCCGAGATATGCCAAGTTTTCATCTAATAGGTCTTTTGAAGTCACCTTGTTGTCAACAAAAGCCTGTCAAACTATGCTATTTTTGCATTTTCCTTATATTCATCTAAAGAAATTTGACCAAATGATATGTTCTTGCAATGGCCTGTTAGTAAAAAAGTGTCTAAAGATACAATTTAAAATAGAGTTTATGCTAAATTGTCTGTTATATGTAGACACAAGACTGCTTCGTCTTGAGTTAGGTGCCTTTTTATCCTTGAATGATTTATAGGTCAGTGTTAAGTGGCTTAACAAACAAATAAAAAAAAACCTTTAAGTTAAGCAAGGACTGGACTGAAAATGAGTGAAAAAGCAGCCAAAGTCAAAAGAAACTATTTCCCAAGACTGCAGTAAAAGCTCACATGAAAGTCTCACTCCTTGGAATCAAAATATACAGAAATGAACGGTGGCTCTAGATTTTTGGACAGCAATGTAAGCGCACCATAGTCATAGTGCAATGAATGGAGATATACTTTTCTATGTGACATGTTAAATTATCTCCAGTTAGAATTACTGCAGCAGATAGTGTAATTCCAGTGGCACAGTGATTTTAAACCATAGATATAATGTCAGACTACCCTAATATTTAGGTAGTGTTATTACTGCAGTCCTGACATTTATAACAGCTGCTGCATTGTGTCCTAGAGTGTAAATAACCTAACACAAAAAATTTACTGCTGCAATCAAGCATTATGCTCACATACAGTTAGTAAGTTTATGATGACAAAGCCATTGCTGAAAAAGAGTGACCTTTGAGTGAAGCTAATGGAAATACAGGCTAAACAGACTTTGTGTTTCCTTGTTTTGAAAGAAGAATCTTACAGCATTAAATATATTAGTGCACTGGTAGATTTGCATCACATTGCAGCTTGTGCTATGTTCACTGACCTGTGAGACTCTGTGAGAGGTGGAGAGGTGACAAAACATAAGAGGGAAGAAAGGAAGTGGTTGAACAAAAGATTGCATGCTGTATTATTTATCTCCTGCAGATGTAAGTGTACATTATTTATCCCCATGGGCAGCACATTTCTGCTCTGACCGGTAATAAATTACTTTTCTCCTGTGATGGATAGTTTTTTATTTTATCACAGGTTTGATCATCTGCGTGTCTACTGTGTGCACTTATAACGTGGAATTGAATCAAACTCCTCAAAATATAAAGTATTTGAGTACAATAGATATATTTTTTATATGTTCCTATGTTGGACACTTTGGTGCCCTGAGCCAAATCCATTACGACTGTGTTTGCTCCACTTTGTTGTCCTGGTGTGCATTGTGTGTGTGTGTGTGTGTGTGTGTGTGTGTGTGTGTGTGTGTGTGTGTGTGTGTGTGTGTTGACTCATATTGCTCCCATAAGCTTTTAACCATCTGAGTCTATAATGGAGATGAATGCTGGCTGCTCTGTCTTACAACAGTGATTTAATCACACAAACAGGCAGCTAGATCTAACGTGCACATACTGTATATATGTGTTTGTGTCTGAATGATCTCTCAGTCTTTAGATCAGACCACATAGATCTGTGTTTCTGACAGAGAACCCCAGGGCATAAGTATGAAATTGCAGCAAAGTGGATGGAAATGTTTATCTATGCAAGCCTTCTTAAAAGTATTCATGAGTTTGGGAGTTTTGGTCATTCTCATTTAAAAATGAGATGAGAATTATGTTGTTTTTTTTCCCTGAGGCTAATTTAGACGTAAGTTGTGAGTTATTGTGGATTCTCAGTCTGAGGTTTACAGGTATATACTCGAGACTATGATTAAATTGCAGCCTGAATTATCATATATTGTGAGAATGAGTTCAGTCAAAGTCCTTTAATAGTGTGCCAGCCTGTTTCTTTATAATTCTTTATAACTCAGTGTATAGCTTAATTGGTGTTGCTATGGCAGCCATTTAAACCCTTCCTCTGTTGACGTCATAACCCTATTTACTCTTCTTAGAGCACATCTGGTCTCATTCAGCTAAAACCATCCACCTGAAGAAGTGACTTCTGAGCGTCTAAACCGCAGAATCACTGTGATTTCAATGGGTAGCACATAAGCAGAAGAAACAAACTATTTCCAAAAGGGCAGAAGTCAGCTTTAGTCTGTTCTTTTCCACCCTAGTGATTTGCTAGTAAAGGTCATAGAACATTTTATGGTAGCACATTATAATACAGCCAATGACTAATGGTGTAATTCCCCTGTAATTAAATGGATTGTCAATGTTTTTTTATTTAAAATTCAATGTAATTATATTTGCATACAACCACTTAAAGTTAGGTAACCTAGAATAAGGGCGTAACCGGACAGGTTATTACAGGAAACAAATAAGAAATAATTATACTGTATATGTAAGATTAAGTATAAATTTAAGTAGTGAGTAAGTCATTTTAAGTACTCTGTAATTTCCTGGTAATTTAGTGGAAAAACAAACAATACGCTTTACTTTTTGGGGCGCAGGTCGTATCATGGACTGGCTTAACTTTGTCTAATATCTGGGTATTTTACAAAGTAGGAGAAACTATGAATAATTAGTACAAGTTAAGTAAAAAACGACAGTCGAATAATAGATAATCCATCATGCACATTAAAACAATGAATATTAAATAGTGATGTAAAAAAACAAAGCTGTAAAAGGCAAGATTAACATGCTCTGTCAAGTGGCCTGTGCCCCAAAAAGTACAGTGTACTTATGGTTTAAGATGTAAAATATTTTTCTGTAGAATTACAAGCTAAATACCCAGTACTTAAAATTAGCTGCCCACAATTGAATTTTACTTACAGCACACACCCTTAGTCACGGGCAGTGGTACCTGTTTTATAAATAACAAAACAGTCTTTTCGGAGCCAAGTCTGAAAATATAATGAGAAGAGGTGGAGTACTACCTTTTCAGGTGATATTAGCAACCTTGGCTAAGCTGCTTTCACTATTTATGCGTTCCAATATAGCAACTGTACATTTGGCCAGCAGAAACATTTTGTGGGAAACAGAAGCAGTTGGCCATAAAACGTCTTCTAGCTACATATTTGTACACATGAAGATATCCGCCCTATCTGTTGAGCTGTTTGAAAAGCTCCATTTGAAATGGAGCTGTCACTTTTTAAAAAAGGTTACTCTGTTGTCCTCTGTTGAACTATCTGTAACATCCCTGGCTGAACAATGGTCTCTTAAAATGACAGTTCGCAGAAGCTTTATTAAAGATGCGGTTCATTGAAACTTTTCAGTGAAGACACTCTAAGACAAAACAAAATATTACCACCTTAAAATAAAAAATATTACAGGAACATATATTTCTTTTGAACATGCATAAAAACAAATAATCTGCACAACATCAACTTTGAGCTTTATCTCACATATCTTAAGCATTCCTCCTTTCATATCTCAACTAGGCTGCCAGTCCTTTCATCAGAAAATTAAAATAAAGAGTTTCCTCTTTCAAAATAAAAGCAAGGAATTCAAAACAAAATATCACGCGGACCTGTAGACTAAGCTTAAAAAAATATTCATAAAATGAATACATGTGAAAATACTGGGAAAATATGTCTGACCATTTAAAGGTCATTTACATTAGCTAGATGCTGAGTACCATGAGCCCAACTTTATTTATGACTGCACCATGAACTCATCAAAGGGATGAGCAGGGAAGAAGCAGTTTGGGTGTATCACTATGTCATTGGCGGATGCAAGGCCAGGGCCTATCAGATTCAAGTGCTCATTAACTAAAGTTGCCATCCCAGCCTGCTTTAACCCCTAGGTATGCATTGCACATACACAGATACCTGCTAATTATTTCCATATAATAAACTAATAGAATGGTAGAACTTCACTTCATGTGTTAGCACATGTGTTGGTTGGCTATCGCATAAAAAAACAACAGCAAATCCCCCAAAACAAACACATTATTTGGCAGATAATTGTGTTAAAAATACTTCCTCAGGCTTTAAATTCACTTCACAAACACAACTGAATGGTCTGGTTCAGTTACTCAGATTAGAACCTAATAGCACAGCGCTCGTATTACAAAGGTAAACAATTAAAAAAAGCCATTTGTGAAAATTGTGGTTTTAAATTTGCTGCGTGTACTGTTTGAAAAATGTGAAACCAGGCCATGAGTAAGAGCACTGAAACCTGGTATTCAATGAGCAAAATGTTCTGTTATTTTTATTTTTAAGTGCTCCACTGTGAACACTGAGCACCTTTCAGAATTATAGAAAAGGACACTTTAAGCTAGACTGCATATTCTCCTGAAACAGATTATCCCATTTGTTCAAAGCTATTCAAGTGCAGCGACCAGAGGACAGTTTATGGAAGACATTCGAAATGTCACATTTAATAACGCTCAGTCGGCGTACACACATCCTGTAGGAACCGTTTGAGAGGTTGCTCAGAAGCAAAACTTAAGTTTGATTTTATTTGTATTTTGTGCTGGAAGAAAAGACAAACACTCCGGAGAGCTTCGCTCTTGTAGGATTTCTCTGGGGAAATATCCCTTAGCTCTTCTTCAAACGGAGAAAGAGATGAAAATGGAGAACGAGAGACAACCAGGGAAAAGCAAAGAAATGGCAAGACATAAAAAAAACAGGAGAGAAGGAACAGAAGGAAAGTGCCTATAAGTTGAGGAATGTAGGCACAGCATTAGAGAGGATTCTCCACTGACTGTGTTTACGATCAAACAGATGAAGATAGAATGAAACATGTCAGAAAAATACCACAGAAAGGGTGTTATGATTTATGGCTGATGCAAATGAAAAGCTCCAGCTCTTAGGGCTTTTGTCTCGCCTCATAATCCTCCCTGTACCCCGATCTCCCTCTTCGTTAAGCCCACATCCCCCTTGAATATCCCCACTCCTATTATCCCTCTCACTTTCACACATCTCTCTTCCTTTTCCCTTCAAACCAACTTCAACTGTGCCATACTTTGCTGCTCACTCCCCTGCAACCCTCCCCCTCTGATTTTTCCCACTCATTTTACAGCTCCCACTCCCCTATCGCCCCCTCTCTTTTACATCAATCCACCCCTCCAAACATTTTGGCTTCCCAGCTGGGACCCACCCCCCACTTTTCTCCCTGTGATCCCGTTAAAGCTTCATGTCAGCATTAGTCTCTGTTCGCAGGCAGACAGCTGTTGTATGGGTCTTGTTGGAGGCATGAAGAGTCTAGGTCAGCACCATCATCTGTCTGTCCTGCATGGTCAATGGAGGGAAGTAGACTACCTCTTTATAGCATAAGCAGTTTATAGTTTTATATCAATGAACAGGACATGGGTAGCTGTGGTCATAGCTAACTGTATAGCTGCTGCTTTCTTAACTGAAATGAGGAGAAAACAACCTCATTTATTTATTATTTTAAATTCCTTTTTAATGGTTTTCTTCTAATTTTAAACATAGAAGTCTAATTGTTTGGAACTCATGACCTCCACATCAGTGGTGACCTTGGCGCTAGACATCTACACAAAACCCTTTCCAAAAAGATGAACAAAAAAATGCTGTTGAGGAACAAACTTTCTTTCAATTTAGGGTACTTAATCACACTGATGCCACTTTTCTCCTTCAGTGACTTTCTAAAGGTCATTTATGCCTTCATCTCATCTTAGTCTGACTATTTCAATACCCTTCATTTAGATGCTACAGCTAGCAGTGTTGGGGTCATTACTCATTACAGTTTTTTTTGTATCTTTTTTGTATCTTTATGTTACTTATATGCACTCCAGATAAACGAATTCATCACACTACTAGTACTTTTACTTCTACATTACTCTGTAACTTGACCTGAAATACATTATCACATAATTACCAGTTAACAATACATCTTTAGACTATGCCCACATACTGACACAATTCCTTGACCTAATAAGGACATACATGCAATGATGCATTCAGTGTTTAAGTTTGCACACAAAACTGAGAATTCAAAAGGCAAAGTTTAACATTCGAACTACCAAGAGGTTCATTTTGACACCCTTGGTATTTTAAAAATCGTGTAACTCTGTTAAATTAAAACCAGCCCAAAAAGACTTAGGCTATTACCCCTGCGATTCTACTGTACATGTAGAAATGGAGTGAAAAACCCACTTTCGGGCAGTACACCCAGACCTAGAAGGTAAGCAGGGACTCCCATTTGATACAAGTTCCACTATTTGTTTAGGTCATTATTGCACCTTGTGACCAATATCCTAATTGTATTTGTGCAGTATACACTTTATTTTTACACTCCATTGATAAAAATAGGTTTCTTTTCCTAAAAGTCTGATTAGAGATGGGCTGGGAGATATATTACTTATCATATCAAATTAGCTGTCTGACATTTGACAGACTTCTTGTTGTTATTATGTTTAGCAAACAAAGCATAATCTCTCTCTCTCTCTCTCTCTCTCTCTCTCTCTCTCTATATATATATATATATATATATATATATATATATATATATATATATATATATATATATATATATATATATATATATATATATATATATATATATATATATATATGGATAGATAGATACAGCCAATACTTTGGATTGTCAATATCTTTAGTGAGTGAAAGATGAAAGATTTAAAAGATGAAATTCTGATCAGTGATTAGTTTGTTTGTTGTAAAGGACTGAAACATCGCTAACACTTACATGCTGAAAATATGCACTCACATTTATTATGTTTGTGTGATAGAAGAAATAATGCATCATGGGAAGCCCCCAGCAGCCTAAGCCTCTTGCAGCATAACTAAAGGAGGTTTCAGGTTCAGTGAGGATTCTAGAGCTGGTCCATTGAAAATGATTATAGAATAACCAATTCCCATTAATCACAGGTCCACTGTATGAGGACCTGTATGAGGTGTGGACCAAGAATTTTGCACAGCACTATATAAATGCACAAGAGTGAAACTAATCTTCAAATTTAAACCCAATAATATGTGACAAAGCATATCAATGAAAAGCTCAAATTATACTTTTAACTATAACTATGAAAAACAGACGATGTGATTTTATCAATTTCATTATGAATACTGCTGTTTGGCCACAGAGATAAGCACACAGTGTCTTTTGGCTTCAGTGCACTCACACACTGGGTTTATGGCAATAGTAAGATAGTAAGATGTCTTGCCTCCGGCTCATCATTGTAAAGGCCACTTACTGTTACATTAAATGTACTGGGTAAGCAACATTTTTCAACATGCAGAGTTAATGTGAATATTTTACCCAAAGCATGCTATTTTTTATAACATAAGTACAAAGGAAATTAAAGTGAGTGGAACAAAGTGAAACCAAGTGCAAGACACAGGCTCAAATGAATATGAGACAAGCACAAGAGTGCAAGAATTGCATTATTTGTTGGCCTGGACTGAGAAAATGTTGGTTGCTTACAGTGTGCATGGTACGGATGTGAATGACAAAGTGCCCATTTCATAATTTTTCTGCCTTTGAAAACTCCTGACCACATGAATACTTTAGATTCTATAGTATGTTATTTCCCTTTATCTTTAATCTTTTCATTATTACACCTCCTGTATATGTGTTTTCATTCCTTGCTGATCTTCCTCCAGTCCTCAGCCTTATCAGATTTCTATCTTTTTTTCAATCACCTCTGCTTTCTTCATTGTATATGCATCACTTATCAACACTCATTATGTTTGCTTCCCTATCCTCATCTATATCCACACTAATACTTTGCTATTCTATCTTTTCCTTTTCCACTTGTCTCATCTCTTATTTTCCTGTATTTTTCTCCTCTTACGCGAACATTTATCCTTTCCTTTCCTGTCGTCGTATCAGCCCCATCTCCTTTACAGATTTCCATTTTGGTTACTCATCCCTCCGCTGAGTCTGCTTTTCTCTTCAAGGAGCTGAGCATTCCCACCCTGGCATCAGTTTGTTGGTTACCACGACAACCTCCTGAGCCAAGTTATTTATAGCAACAGATCACCATTAGTCCTTCCCAATACAGGCTGTATGTGGACACATTCTGTTTTGTTATTTTTTTTAATTATTTGTGCCTCAGTGTGTGAACTTTTGTTTCAGAAATATAGGTCACATATGTAAAAGACAAGTTATTTTAATATTTTATGCAACATCGAAACATCAACATATGCATTTCCATTCAGTAATGTTATTTTCTGCCAGCCATGCTGGCTTTTTTTTGTCCTGCTGGCTGTAGTGAAAGTGTGCAGTTTCCCCTGGCTCAGGGGAAAATTTGGCAAAGGTCAGCTCATTGCTCTATTTTTACAGTAACAACTCTTCTGTTTTAGTTTAGTCTCACCGCTCCAACTACTGGTGCAAAATAATCCCACTGTGCACAACACCTATCAAGTTCCGCTGAAAAATAAGGTAATTGACTGGCTGGTGAAAGTAAAGGGCCACAGTGTAGCCATGTGGCACACAGATTATAATCAATCAATAAATTACAAAGAACCTTCCCTCAGGATGGGTCTTCCAGCATGACAATGACACAAAACATACCACCAAGGCAACTAAGGCATGGCTAAAGAAGAAGCACATTATGATCATGCAGAGGGCTAGCTGGTGTCCAGACCTCAATCCATCCTATAGAAAATCTGTGGAGGGAGCTGAGACTTCGAGTTGCCAAGAATCAGAAACCAAGAAACCTAAAGGTTTAGAGAGTTTCTGTGAAGAGGAGTGGGCTAAAACCCCTCCTGAGATGTGTGCAAACGTGGTGATTAACTACAAAAAGTGTTGTACCATTGTGCTTACCAACAAAGGTTTCTCCACCAAGTCCTAAATCATATTTTCCTTGGGCATCAAATACATATTTCACTCAGTGAGACGAAAATCAATTTATAACTTTTATGTGATGCTTTTTTCTAGATTTGTGGTTGATTTTCTGTCTCTCTCCATTAAAATCAAATGACCATAAAATTAGAGCCTGTTCATTTCTTTGTAAGAGAGCAACCTTACAAATTCAAATTTCCCCCACTGTATTTATGTTTATATATATCTATATGTATGTATATATATATATATATATATATATACATATATATATATATATATATATATCTGTATCTATCTATCTATCGATCTATATATATATACATATACATATATATATATATGTATATATGAACGTGCCCGTTGAGGTAAGTGTCTGCATTCGTAGCATTGAAGTACTTGTCTGTTGTCTTACTGTAAATTACTCTGTAGCTTTGACAGTAGTACATTTAAAACCTCTTCACTGTCTGCTCTTTACATTGTGTGCATGCATGTGTAAATCGCCGTGTCTCTCCAACATCGATTGCAGCCAAGGCCACTGCTTCACGGCTGGCCTGTGTGGTTACCATGGAAACGAGTCCACAGCTTAGGAGCCGCCGAGAAACTAAACACCCTCCGATCAATAAGCTTCCCGAATAATGGGGTCGTAGACACACACACAAAACACAGACACACTAACCCGGCAGTCTCAGAGCGACTCTGAGGCTCCATCAGTAAGTACAGTTGCACAAATTCAGCTTCTTATTAGTGTAGGAGAAAAGAGCGAGAGTCTTTTGAAACCCACTGAGACACTTAACTGAGAGCTGGAGAGAGGAGTCATGGCAGTTGGCAAACTGCTGAAGAGGGAGATCTGGAGTGTGACTATCATTAGTCTCACACAATCCTGTGAAAAGAGCAGAGATGCTAAAATACAGAATACACATTGCACACATTAAAAAGGTAAAAATCATGCCTTTCTGCCATTAATACAATGGTATGACAACAATATGAAGAGGACATACCACTATTGCTGATTTGTTACATGGGGGAAACATGGGACTTCTGGAGAATGTTACACATGTGAAGTAATATTGTAGTAATCAATAAACGATTACTAAAATCCCACAGTTGCTTCACATTTGGTCTAAAATCTACAGTGTACAGATATTAACGTGATGTTAATAGGTACATGCACATACATGGATGGATACATATACATATGCATGTGTGAAACTTTCCAGTTAAAGAACATGTCACCAGAATGAAGTGTAAAAGCAAATTTTAAAATGTTATTTTGAACGAAAACTAAGGTATTAAAATGTGTTTTTAGCAGATATTTAATTCAAACCACTGACCAAACCAGTTTAGGTAGAACCTCAAATGCATGGTTGCTTGACCAGAAGAAATAAAAGGCCTTGATCGGTTAGGTTTTGGCAGACTCTTGCCTTACATTAGGATGTTGCATAAATCTGTGTCATTTCATTTCATTTTTCCCGTGGTCCCTTTCTTCCCTGAAGGCCAAACACTCATTTTTTGGTTAGTCACACTTTCCTTATGCATGCATGACTACCATGTTGCAGTACACCACAAGGACACACATATATAATAAGCCTTGCTATTTTTTTAGCTTACACTTTATGTGTATAAAAATGTTCTTGTTCATAAGAAGATTATTATTTAAATTGACTATTCTGTGAAAAGGTGCCCACATGGAAAACACAGCTGTAGTGAAATGCTTCTGCAAAAACGTTGTGCTAGAGAAAATAGTTCCTGCTCTATAAGTGTGGGAATAGTTCTCTTTACTACTGATTGTTTGGTGAGGCCAGAGTTCAGTCTGCAGTGACCATCCTTTGCTACCTCTTGGCTTCGTACAAATGTGCAGGGCCTTGAAAGTGATTAATAACAACTGAAAGGAAGGCTGGTATATTTGGGTATCAGTGCTGCCACTGGATTACAGATTACTAATAGATCATTATTATTAAAATACATTACTATTATTAGAACTGACAATATTATAAAGTTATAAATCAGGGTTGATTCAAGCATGTTTTATTCATATAGCACCAAATCACAACAACAGTTGCCTCAAGGTGCTTTATATTGTAAAGTAAAGACTCTGCAATAATACAAAGAAAACAGAGGAAACTCTAAGAATCAGATGACCTCCTATAAGCAAGTGTTTGAGCGACAGTGGGAAGGAAGAACTTCCTTTTAACAGGAAGAAACTTTCCTCAGTGGGAGTTGCTTTAAAATGTGCTCTAAAATAAATTTGAGTTGAATTGAGTAAACATTTTAAATTATTCTTCAGTGACTGACATGAAATGATTCTATTATACATTTATTTGTGGTTCAGCCAGAATATTTCTTACACCCTAATAACCTTGATGGGTGTATAATCACACGTCTTTGTTGATAATTGTTTCTGCCCACCTGTCTTAACATCCTCATTTCTACTGTAATAATTCCCCTTGTCCTTTTTTGCTTTTTTGCAGAGGAGTAAAGCTGGGTACTATGTAACCCCGTCATCTAAACTGTAGATGAGCAAAATATATATTTAGACTCTTGACTCCAAACTCAGTCTAGATGTTGGATTGCACTCCAGTCATCTTCTTACCACCATGCTTTATTACTGGTAAAACACTATACTATGCTGCTGAGTCTGTGTCAAGCCTCTTTGGCAGATGGAGAGAATAACAGGCATAGATTATATGAGATGACAAGCGTGCTGTGGGATGCAATGAAAGCAGATATTGCTCTGCGTGTGTGTTTGTACAGTATATGTCTAGTCCCCAGGGCAAGTGTGCATAAGCACACGGCATGCGATAATCAAACAACTTCTCCGAGTACTGTTTAGTTGAATCCTATACTCCTGTCATGTCAGTTTAGGTGCATATAAAAATACTGATAAAAATAAAATTATTTTACACATCAGAGTCTCTGATGGTGTTAGTGTGTGCTGCTTTCTGATGCTCCAGAAAGATCTGTGAGAGCTACATGGCAATTCTCATGTAATTTCTTTATTTGGACAAAGGCCGATGTCTCCACAGCGGATATCTTCATGATCTTCATGGATAAACAGTAGAGGTCACAGGTAAATGTAAATTAGATTCAGGTGTGAAATATCCCTTTACCCTGAACATATGACCACCAAATATGTGAACGCTAACCATAAATCTGCTGTAGCGGTTAAATTCTTACATTTCCCAGAAAATATTGTATCATGCTCTTGTTGTAAATTACTGTTCAGTATATTGATTATGTTTTCAGGGAAGGGGATTTTCAATACCAGATTACTACTGTAACAAACACTGTGCTCCTGCTACTCTAATGACCTCCTGTGTGCTCTGACCACACCGGGCTGTTTTGTTTGACTGTTTGAATAACTCTCAGTTGACCTCTCTCTTGTAAACCAGTTTTCCCAGCTGACTGACTCTGACTCTCGGAAATTTAGTGCAGCAAAACTGGACATGCTGGAACATCTGGCCTAAAGAATCACACTGGTTCAAATGCAGTATTTCGTTCTTTAATTTCTGTGTTTATTGAAGTTCTATCAGTAGCAATTAAATGTTTAATCCACCCAGTTCAGTATATTATAGGACTCAAACAAATAAATGCTTCATCAAGCCAAATTCAGTGGCTTATTAACCAGCCATATACAACATTTACAATCAGGATGTGTCCTGCAAAGCAGCCAGTAGTAACAGCACATTTATTTTAGTGAGGAAACACCAAATTTTTTGTACAAGTGTCAACAAAATATTAGTAAACAAAACACAGTCTGATTAATCTGAGACATTCCAGCAAGAGGAACTTGAAAACTATCACTTTCCAAAACATATTCCCTCCTGATGAGCCATAGATATACACTCACCAGCTGCTATATTTGGAACATCTTGCTAGTACTGAGTCGGACATGCTTTTTTCTTCAGAACTGCCGTAACTCTTCATGGCATAGATTCAACAAAGTGGTGGAAATGTTCCTCACAGATTTTGTTCCATATTGACTGATATGATGTGATAGCATCACACAGTTGTTTGCTATGAATGTGAATCTCATTTTCAACCACATCCCAAAAGTGCTCTATTGGATTGAGATCTGGTGACTGTAAAGGTGATTTGACTACAATAAACTCATTGTCATGTTTAACAAAACAATTTGAGATGGTTTGAACTTTGTGACATGGCATGTTATCCTGCTGAAGTCAGCCCTCAGAAGATGGGTACATTGTGGTGATAAAGGGATGGACATGATCAGTTACAATACTCAGGTAGGCTGTGGTGTTTAGGATATGCACAGTTGGTACAAACCAAACCAAGCTAATGCTAAAGAAATATTGCCCCTACCATCATTCCACCACCACCTGAGCCTTAAAGACAAGGCAGGATGGATTGATATTTTCATATAGTTTACACCGAATTCTGACTTTACCATTCGAATGTTGCTGCAGCAGATTAGACTCATCAGACCAGGCAACCCTTTTCCAATTTTCTATCATCCAATTTTGGTGAGCCTGAGTGAATTGAAGCCTCAGTTTCCTGTTCTTAGCTGACAGGAGGCACACCTGGTGTCCTCTTCTGCCGCTGTGTAGCTGATATGCTTGAAGGTGTGACGGGGTATGCATCCAAAGATGTCCTTCTGCACACATGCCTTTTCCTCTGATCTCTGGCATCAACATGGCATTTTCACTCAGATAACTGCTACACACTGGATATTTTCTCTTTTTTAGTGCACTCTCCCTGGAGTAAACAAAACAAAACAGAACAAATCACTAGGTTCTGAAATACTCGGACCAGCCCTTCTGGAACCTACACCCATGTCACATTCAGAGTCACTTAAATCACCATTATTTGCATTATTATTTATATCTCAGCAGATTGCCTTGACTATGTTTACATGCCTTAATGCACTGAATTCCTGTCGTATAACGAGTATTAACAAGCAGCTGAAAAAGAGACCTAACACAGCGGCTGGTTAGTATAAACATGAATTTCAGTCTGACTAACAGGTTACAGTATTTTAGAAGTACCACAAACATGCCTGACACTAAAAAGTAAAATGTCGCTAGACAATATTCTTTTGATGAAGTTCTGGAGACCAGATGGCACGTGTTAACTCAGGAGTCTTTACAAGTCCATCCAGCTGCGCATTCCTATGCAGCTGTCCCATGGTACATCATCATCACATGAGAAAAACCAGAAGCAAATGGAAAGTATTTACTGTAAATGCATTTACTAATTTCATATCTCGTCATGCTGCTGTTAGTTTTAAGGCTTTTCTTAATGAGTCTGTTTTTTGACATTTTGGATCATTCCTAATTATCCTTGCATTCATTCAAAAGAAATGTGACTACATCTGGGTTCTTTTTTAATAACACATTATTTAAGAAAGGGAAATTTTTCCCTTTTTGCAAGCTAAATTACTGACATTTAATTTCTTTGTGACAGGTCCAACATTTTGAACTTGAAGTTCTCTACTACTTGTATAACATACAAATAACTTACAAATCTAATTTAATACCTCATCTAGCATATTAGCTCATGGATGTGCAGTCCCTTACTTAAAAATATGACCCATTTTTTGTTTTTAATTTTTTTTTAATTATTGTTATTGTTTATGCTTTTTCCTTCAGATAATGTGTTAACTTGTACCTAAAACCTGTCACCGTCTGGCAGGCAGACCGTGGGGAATGTTGGAGATAGGACCCAAACGCTGGACTTAGTGGAATGAGCAGTGCATTTATTTACAGTGAGGTAAATGTACACCACACAATAATTCTACAGAGTGCTCCCTTGACTCCCGTGACGTGTCTTCCCCTAAGTGCTGATATCCTGTGCTCTCTGCCCCTGTGCCTACGCACACCCCGTGCGTCCTGCAGTCCTGTGTTCCGCTCTCCTCCTGAGGAAAAACAACAGATGCAGCCGTTATGGCACCAACTCCAGCAGGCATACACTAAACAGCTCTTTAAACACTGACATGGAGTCTAACTCAACGATCCTGCGCCGGAGGAAGCCCCATCGCTCTGTTATGTAGCTCCCCCGACGAGCCTGATCAGAAGCAGGTGTGTGAGAACCTGGGCGTGACCGGCAGCTGGCAGGTCTACACCCATCAGGCCTGCAGGTGGCTGTCCTTCATCCTCCAGCCACACCCGCAGACACACCCGCACACATATACACCCACCAGCATGGAACACAAGAGCACAGTGCAGAAAACATACAACCAATACAATAATAATAATAGCAATAATAATAATAATAAAGGTCCACACTGTTCACGGACCCCGAGTCCCCGGAACCGGGTCCGTGACAAAACCATTCTGTACCAATCACGATTGTCTTCCTCTAGGCTATCACTGCCCCCATTTAGTACCAAAAATTAGATACAAATCCATCCATAACATTTTGCATCCCCTTTGCAAATCAACTTGTGCTGATTGGACATTTCTTGATTTTACAGTAATATCACGTCTTATACCTGTATTTATATGCTCAGCTTGGTACGTGTGACCTAAAGCTACTAAGAAAGAAGGGGAGGAGTGAAAGAACTGGACTCAAAATGCACAGGACAGGAAGATGGGGAGCCTGAGCATGGAGTGTAATGTAGCATGCTCGCTGAATCTAGATCACTGAACACACCAGTGTTTCTTGTAGCAGTGATGAATGCTGTGATTTGGCTTAAATGCATCCGTCCCAGTTATGGTAGCAGTGCTTTCACAGTGCTAATGCTACAAGTTACTGGGTTGGAGAGGTGGGAATTTAGTCTCTCCTTTGAGACAAGATAAATTATTCAATAAGCTACACTTTGGGGAAAAAACATGGATAAGAAGTAGAAATGGTCTTCCCTCGGGAAGGGAAACCAGAAAATTCTGTTAGAAATAAATACCCAACCAAATCAATGTAAAATGCAACCTAAAATTAAGCACAAGATTCAACCATGAGGTAATGGAGCTATCAAAATGAACTGTGGTTCTATCCATGAATATGTTTTATTCTAATTAGTCGTAGAAGTAAAATCTTAGCCCAAACCCTCCCTAGCATAACCATGCCCCTGTACTGAGGAAGTGATCATGTATGTATGAGTATGCCTAATACAAAAAGGGACAACGTTTTAACAATTGCTCTTGGCAATTAATTAAGCATAAAATACCCTTCAGAATGCTTCTTATTATCAGAATATTTCTTTGGTTTATCATTGGGTTTATTATACTTCAGAAGGAATTTTGCCTCTGGAAATTGAGGCATGTCCTAAAATTGAACTCTTCGATATAAATTTCACAGCTATTTAAAAAACTGGTGATTGGTGACTAGACAGCTGAGAAAATGAACCTTATTAATCAATGGAAAAATAGCTGTGAAATTTACTGTGCTTTCAGAAATTACAGATTTGTCTAGTGGCAACTGTTGGATAAATACAACCATAACCATAAAAATAACAGCTACATGCTTTCACAGCAAGAAAGTGCTTCAGTAAAATCAGCTCAAAATTAAAACGCAACTATATGCAAATACCCCCCACCCCATACTATATTACCTGTATTTAAGGAAATAGACCAAAAATGCAAGAAGATGGGGACCCCAGCATGGACTGTTGAACTGGATTTGTTCAACCGTGTTAAAATACAAGGTAGAAAAGATCTCTGGGCATGAGACGTTTGAGAAAGTGGGATCTGTACCTTCGTCCTACTAACAGATTCACCATCGAGAGGGTGCAATATGTCATTGAGGATCTCTCAAACCTCAAACTCACAAAGTTGTGTTCTACTGTCCTGTTGCTCATCTGCACTCATACTGCCCATATGTGCAATTGTATTGAATTCGTATTAAACAGACACTTAAAAACATTGGCCATACTACAAAAAGTAGAAAAAATCCTTCACAAATAAGCAATCAAAAACTACCAGTGTGCTTCTATACACATCAAACTGTCTCCCAATTATTTGTACTCATTCAAAACCTCAACACAGCCACTGCTAACAGTGACCTGTAGGTATGTGTAAAACTAGCATAACACCAGGTAACAAATCTATTCAGATAGGCACATTATATCATTAAGAAAATTACTATTAAAAACATTAGCTAAGATGGTACAGAAAAGGAATGGGGCCACCCATATGCTTTGAATTAACTCTTTTCAGAAATTGTAACCTGTAATTTGACTTTAATCCCAGAATTGTCACTTTTTTCAGAATTCTGTAATATTTATAATTTTCCCCTTAGAATCCTGAATATAAAAAAAGTCTCAAAACTTCAGGAAAAAAGTCAGAATTAGGCGTTAGCCCTACATTGTTTAGAGTAAGAGCACTCCCCTATGAATGCGGCTGAAAAATGCAGAAGCATAGCGTACTTCAAGGACTGAGGCTATTGGATAAACTCGGTTTCTGTGGAGGCGGGTCTACCAACAACGAGGAAGTAAAGTGTGCCCATACTACTTCTGGAGGAGCTCCACATCTAGATGAAGCGTACAGGCAACGTGGAGGGGTGTGTGATATGATTTGCATAGAAAACTTTTTGAAAGTGCCCTTTTAAAGGAGCTGTTAGTAATTTCAGGCATATATAAATGATCACATATTTGGAATTAATGTGTGTACATTTCATCATCAAATCCACCTGTGTCGACATTTCTGTGATATAAGCGAAAATGAATCTGAATTACTTACAGTATCGCAAAAATCTTTTTTTTTTTTTTTTACTAAACACGAGCGCCGGTATGAATCTTCAGAATTCAATCAGCAGCACCCACATCTCAGAAAACCATTCACCTGTGAACGTGTGGAGCTCCATGAATATATCAGGCAGACCTGAACAGACATCGTGCTGTCTTTCTGGGATAAGGTGAATAAATCCAGGATTTTTTCCCCCCTAACCTGGAAGTCTGCAGGGCAGGGTGGCTGGATAAAAGTCGGCTACACAGCCTACTTGATTGTAACACAAGGTCCCTACACAGAATTAAATACGCTCCATTGGAGATGAGTACTCGTCTTGTCCCCGCCCCCCGAAAAGGCACAGCATCCATCCTCATGGGCTCACACGCTGCGTGATCCACATCACAAACCGAGAGCGGACGCTTTGCCCAGCCGATGGAGTAGTAGTAGCGATAGTAGCGTGGGTGCAGTTCACGGCTTCCCCCCCTTTCCCCCCCACCCACATTCTCCACCTTCTTCTTTAATGGAGTCACATTTTATGTGGAATATTTCTCCATCTCATCGCGGTAAGTGTTTGCGTTGCTCGCAGATGCTGTGGGGAAGAAATGAGAGGAAACGGGACTGTGCAGCTATTGTCTGTTGCTGGGGCAAGTTCGGACCTTAATCAAGTCAAAGCGCTGGAGTCCTCTTCAATGAAAAGTCTTTCTGTGTGGGTTCAATGAGAATGCGTGGAAAATAATGGCTTTAAAGCTCGCACAGAATCGATATCGGTATTTAGACACCTGTCTCTACCAGCAGCAACAGTGACCTCCCTGTGGCGCTTTACGCTCACACAAATATGATTTTTTTTTTTTTTTTTTTTTTTTTTACGATTATTGAAGACCATGTACGATCATTTTCATCTGCTTCTGTATTGCGTATCTGTTAACAACAAGAGGAGGTTTGTGCAAACGTGTCGCCTCTGTTGCTGAGCAAAATTGTGTTTTAGGTCCAGCTAAAAAAAAAAATAAAAAATTGGTCCATCTCCCCGCCCCCCAAAATCAGAGACTGCCTAGTCCACAGCCCTCCCAGACACGCACGGCGCAGTAGATGCCTTTCTGATGAATGACTGAAATCCCGTGGTTGGTAGAAGATGTGTGATGGTGTATAGGGGGTAACCTCGAAATCAGCGTGTGTGTGTCCGCAGGTATCGTTTCTCTTTATATTCTGAAATGGATGTTTAGCCTCGGCCTCAGATTCAGAAAGAATTGTGTACAACAATACTTAGATTAACCTATTTTTCTAAAGTGATGACATAGTAAGAATGCAAACGTTTATGGTGGTAAGGCGTCTTTAACCCTTATAAATTTGTAAGCGTTTATCTACTGTCCTTTTTATGAAGCTTTTTTTTAGTTTCATTGGGTCTAAATGCTCGAGGATTGTTTTTTAATATGAGGCACAGTTTGTGTGTAAAGTATTGTGATCAGTTAATACAAAGTATTAAAAAAATCTGGCGTCATTAACTATATGATACATTTATTATTTATTATTATAATGATACATTTCCCAGCCCAGGAGCACAGTCGGTAAATAGTGCCCAAGTGCTCAGAAGTCATTTCTTTCCTCATATGCTGTTGAAGAAGTGCTGTTTGTGTTGAGTCGTGCACATTAATTGCATTTGCTGTCTACTTCCATTTCTAGTAATGGGCAAATATTGCCTTTACAGAAGTTGTATGCATGTTGCCATGTGTGTTAAATCCTCCACTTGTCTCTTGGCTGAACACTTGGATGGGATAACGTGACCCGCCCAGAGAGGCAGATTTCTAGTTATTATTTGTAGCTGGAACCTGTGAATTTCCTCTGCCTTCCTCTTTGTGTGTGCGTATCTCTGTGTGTGTATTTTACAGGTGTGTTCATGCTCGTCCTTGTTGCATAGTGAGGATTTATATCATGCAGCAGACAGATGGCATGTGGCTGGGCATCAGGGGAGCATTTCTTTGGCTTTCAGCAGAATACAAGACTCCTCTTGGCACATGCAATTCCTTATTGGCACAAGTATTCATTTACATGAGTGTGTCGGTATATCACACTACATAGTACATGTAAACATCGCCTGCACTCAGGAATGCTTGTGTAGGAGGTCCCACTCTACATAGCAAAGGCCATATTTTTGGGTTTGTGCGTGTCTGCGTGTGTGTTTTGCCTTTCCATGAAATGTAATATTATGACAGGCTGAGGTCACAATGACGTCATATGCCTGGCAATGACATACTGTAACTATACTTCATGACTACTGGGTCGTGAAGTTGAAACCTCATTAGGGTGTGTGCTTGTTGTCACAAAAATGTGCAGTTAAGGTCACAGTTCTTTAATGATATGATCATTTTAGTTTTAACAGCACAGTGACACATTCTGTGGGCCTCTGCAGTTAACATATTCAGCATATACTAGCTCTATTTGCTTTACAGTAAATGATTTGTCCCATTTTCTTGAACATTGTTCTTAGATTTAAAGAAAAGACAGCAATGAGTATTACACCGAGCTATTTATAGACTTTGTGCCTTTTATATAGTTTACTCTTGGCTATATCTGTGACATTATACATTGCAGGAAGCACTGCAGCCCTCCTTAAACCTTATAATAAAAATGCACTTGTCAAGACTTTGCAGTCATTTGCCACTTCATTAGGTACAGCTTTCCAGTACTTGCCTTAAGAGCTGCCTTAGTTCTTTTTGGACAGATTCAGTGAGATGGTGGAAATATTCCTTTGAGAGTTTGGTCTGTACTGATGTGATAGCGTCACAGAGTTGCTGCAGATTTGTTTGCTGCACATCCATAATGTGAATCTCCTGTTCCACCACATCTCAAAGGTGCTCTGTTGGATTGAGATCTTTCTTTTTCCTAGCTGTGAGGACAGCCACACAGTGTGGTCTTCTGCTCCCTATCTGCTGTGCATTCAGAGATGCTCTTCTGCATCTGATAGGAAGGCAACTTCCCGTTGTTGTGAGGGAAAATCCCTGTTCTGAGATTCTTAGACCAGCCGGTCTGGCAGGACCAGCCATGCTGTGTTTAAAGTCACTTAAATTGTCTTTCTTCCCGATTGCGATGCTGATTTTCAGCAGGTCACCTTGCACATGTGTACATGACCAAATGCACTGAGTTGTTGCCATGCTATTGGCCGATATATTAGAGATGTTTGCTTTAACAAGGAGTTGAACAGGTGCACCTAACAAAGTAGTCGTTGAGATATACTAGCAGGGAAGCACTGCAGCCCTGCTTCTGCATGACCCAAGATTCTATAGCTAAAATGTGCTTGTCTTATCATCCTTAATCTCCAGATGAAATACTCAGAGATCTGCCTGGAGCAGAGTAAAGCATCCCGTGAGATTTATGAAAATTAAATTATGCTCTAGTGCATCATTTCGTCCTCACATAAGTAAGTGATAAATCAAAATAAAAATGTGAAATTCAATATGCATCCTTACCCGTGAGCTGTCTCAGCAACACTGGATATCTAAGTTAACACTTTTGCCTCTTTTATTCCTTTTTATGAAGTCATGTAAATTCAGGCTGAACTTGAATAAAATTGTATTTTTACTGCTCTTTGTGGAAACAAATACCCTAAGCTGTAATAAGGCACTTAATAAATATAGTGTCAGCGTGACAGGCTTCATGTGGTCCTGATGTGTTACAAACAGAAATAATTGCAAGGAAACTCCAGCAAATGTCTTGTTTAAAAAAAGAAATGCAGTAATAAAAATCACCAGACGGGCGTATTGCAGTGAAGCTGCTGAAACCGGTGACCTCTGAACTCATGTCTGATATCCAGCACCACTTTTACTCCCACACTAGAGACTCATTATTGATCACATGCAGTCACACACACACACATGTATACATGCAGGCTGCCTCACACACATACTCATCCTGAGCTTTGCTGTCTGCTCTTTGATTACCACTACATGTGGGGGCTGGTGTTATTAGTGCAGTGAGGGTATTTTCATTGGGCAGTATATCTGTCACTGTGATGTCTCTGGGGAATGAGTTGCCCCAAGGGTGAGATAAGGTCTGCTGCTGGAGCTCAGAGTGCTTTCCCATATCTAAGAAGACTGATGTATGCAGCTGATAAGGTTTTGAGCTGGACAAGGTGTGCATTTGTGAGAATTTCCACATCTAGCACAGCCAGATCAAAAATTAGCTTGTCTTTGAACTTCTAGCTCCTTAGCACAGCGTTAGCGTGATTATCAAACTACACCGATGTGCAGCTTATTTTTCTGTTGCATTCACAGCTAGCAAATAGGCGTCACGTGTTGTCTCCCGGGCATCTCTCACCTCAGTCGCGTGGATTATGTCCTGCTGTGTGCTATGTGTAAGGAAGGAAAGCAGTGAAAAATATCTCGACCCGATTCTCCTTAAACTGTCGTTCATGCATGAAAGCAGCTTCAGTGAGGGATAGTTAGCAATAACACTGGCAACACTACATGAATATTTCCCCTTGTTTTGCCACAAGCTAGACAGTTGTGCGCCAGATAATGTGGTTAAATATATATTTGCAAGAGAAATTATTAAAAATTACCCAAAAAGTGAGAAGGTGAATATGAGCTAATAGAAAAATGCTTGATGATGCAGCATGGTACTTCACAATATTAGGAAGAAATCTGTTACAAAAGGGCTCACTTAGATGAAACTACATCTGTAGCTAAGATGCATGTGTGTTAGTTCAAATGATTTAAACTTGAATGAAAAATGCATTTTAAATGGGCCTACATGAGTCAGCAATACCTCATAAGTACAGATAATAGAAATTCGGAGGGAACAACTGCGTAATACCAGTGTTGCAAATAAACTGTAAGATTATAATTATACTAATGTTATTCCAGAATTAGAAGCATTACAATTTATGTAAGTAAATATTTAGAGGAAAAAATAGTTTAATAACATTATGACACGTTAATTAGGTGTTAAATGGAACAGGCAAAATGTTTAGTTAAACATTGGAGGGTCATTGTTTAGTCATTATATTTTGGATATAAAGGTATTTGAGTTTGTTGGGAGCCACAGTGTAGAAGTAGTTACAACAATTTCAGAGACAGTTATTTGTTTGGAAAAGTCAGTGTCAAACTCTCTAAATAGAGAGATGCTACTAGAAATATTAGAGGAGAAAGGGAATGATGTGATCCTTTAAATGGACCTCCAGAGTTCATTAATGAATCAATAGCAGAGCTAGTTTGTTCGGCATTTTTGTAACCAGAACTGTCAATATGAGGATGGTGACCTACTCAGTTAATCGATTTTAAGATATTATTTATTACTTTTAAAGCACTTCATGGCCTGGTTTCAAAATATATACTCAAATTGCTGTTTCTGCGCTAACCACAGTGCAGCCTGAGATCCTCAGCCAGGAACCTGGTGACCCACCTCATGCTTAAAGACAAATCATTTGAGCGTTTGCTGTGTGGAATGACCTGCGTTAGGAATTCTGACTCACCTCATCAGTGTTTTTTTTTTTTTTTTCCAAATTAGTTTAGTTACATTTCCAGTATCGATTTGCTCATTTTAGTTTAGATTTTGTGTTTGAAATTTTTTCATTGTAGTATCACAGTAAGTATGACAAAACAAGATTTTCTTTTTTAAGGTAGTTGGCAGTCGTGTAGACATCCTACGTATCAATAAACATTTCCATCAGAGCCTTAGGTGTATTTATTTCCAAAAGTAGTTTTAGTTAACTTGACACATACTGTAACAGGGCACATACACATACAGGTGATTCTGTCTGTTTTTTCTGTCTATCTGCAGACAGATGTTGTATCATCACAAATACAAAAGATTTAGATATGAAATTAAAGGCTGACTTTGAAAACGGGTGTTGTCTGACCCATGCATACCAAATAAAGAGTGCCTAAAATAACCCCAGAGGTCCCAAATATACTTTTTGATGTATTTTGTCTGCCATATAAATGTATAACCGTATTTTTGAAGATATTTTTCCCAGTAACTGCTTTGATCCTTTGCTCATACCGAGGCTGCTGGCTTGTGGTTCACTCTGAGCCCATGATGGCTTAAGCTTTAGCTGTTCTTGCGTTGTTAGTTTATTTGCAAACATTTTAGTGGTCCCCCCTACTCATTTCCTTCCATGCTAATGAATGCATGTGGCTGTGAGTATGGGCATGGCTGTTTGCCTGTGCTGCTGTGAGTATTTTGTACATGCATGAAACGGACTGGCTCATAATCAGACATGTACAAGCCTGACTAGTCTCAGCCAAGAATGCTGAAAATGCTGGCTGACTCAGTTCTCTAGACGGTCAATCCGCACATCTCTCTGTGCATCTTATTTTGGTTTTTTTATTGAATTCAAAATTATCGGTAGGAAGATTTTCACTAACACAGCCATATTTTAGGCCACTGGTGTACTTGAGTCCAACCAAAATGGACAAATATTACCTGATGAATTGAAAGATCACTTTTAAAGTTTCAAACAGGAAAGAGTTTTTCCTCTTGATCAAAAACAGTGACTCAAAATGCTGCAGTTTGTGGACTTTTGAACTGTTTTATCTTTTAGTGTTGACTGGAGGTTTGGAAAGTCCTCAGCAAAGGTCTGAATTATAAATGGTTAAACTGGATATATATTACTGAATATTTACCACCTACTCTAAAACCAGCTCTACCTATTCACATGCTCTATTTGATGCATGACCAAAGTTAATTGCAGACAATCCAATGCTGTTTTAGGACTCATAATCTTTTCAGAATGTAGTTTTCGAACAAAATGATGCAAGGATAATGAGAAGCCACTGTAGCATGATCGTGTTGAAATATTAAGAAATCTCAGAGGGGAAAGACTCCCTTATCTCCAGCTGGGTCAAGGGGACATTGCTGTGATGATTCTGGTGGCTGTTATGGAAAAATAGCTCAACACTCAGGGATCAAGAGCTTGTTTGATCTAAATATAGATGTAAATCTGGAGATGTTACAAGGAAGTGCGAGAAACACTTGCACAATGCCACTGAGCACATGGCTTTGGAAAACATGGAAACCTGGGGGGGAAATGCATTCCCCAAGTTAAATATGCAAATTACATTGAAGCATTTGCATTTGTTTACTAACGAAATTAGCCGATATTTACTCCATACAGTTCTGGAAATTTTAAATATACAAGAAAATCTGGTTTAGCCTCAAGTTAGTCAAATGTGATTATATTAAGAGGGAATCTCAAACTTAAAACTCAATATATTATCTTGGCATTTATTTAGATTGTTCTCATTATAAATTAGTAGGAGATAATTAAACCTTTAATTATAATTTTCATTTTTTTTTTCCAGTGCAGAAATGAGAATTCAGACATGTGACATTGTCACATAATAGCTGCAGCAATAAACTAAAATGAGCTACAGAAACAAGTGCCACTTTGCTTAATGAGAAAAAAGACGTGGGGGTGACGCTCAGGTCAGCAGTTGAATAAATGTACACAAATGTTTTTAAAGACTTTTTAAAAACTGTTTCTTGAGTGTGTTGCCGGTTAGTGACATCTGAGGGAAACGACCTTAGTATTTTCCCTGCTGCTTGTTCATGCCTAGCTTCGCTTCCTCACTTTCTTTAAAGTCTCTCTCTAGGGGAATATTTTGAGTATTACATTACCAAGAAATGTTCCTGATCTTTTTTTTTTCTTCTTGTCTAATCTTCTGGCATGCAGTTCTTTTTACATTTATGAATTAAAATGTGAGCTTGGTTATCTAATAGGAAGAGCTGCACATTTGACAAATTATTTTGTAATAGTTTTCAGATTTTTTTCATCTAATTAGACAAGTAAAAAGTTTAGTTTCATTAGAAAATTAATGAGGTTTAATAATTACAGTCAATTTTAATCAAGAGAATTTTATTACAATAATATCACAAACAATATGTATCTTTAACACTTGTGCATATGCTGTGCTATGCTATATTGAACACTAAAAATAACTTTCCATATGTGCAAGTGGTAGGCGTGATATTGGAGGCCTGGGGAACTGTGGCTGATAGCAAGAGGAGGAAGCATTTAAAAAGACAAGCTAACACCCAGAAGAGGTAGCAAAAGTTCTCTCTTCCCAAATGACCCACCTACAACATGCTTATCTTCTTTTTGGTCCTCTGTGTGCCCTTTCTCATGTCTCATGTGTCTCTTTCTATTTATCAGTCTCCTGTCCTGTTCACGCTATCTGCTCTGAGTCAGTGCCCTGTTTGACGTTTTGGTCTGGGGGGAGACGGGAGAGGGAAGGTGATGACGTTATTTTAGTTTAACACTCTTACATGTGTATGTGGAAAAAATGTGTAATGACAAGACTCCATTAGTGTGAAGAGGTTGGCTCAATAGAAGATTGAGGATCTTCCATCCAGGAATGATCTTTGGACTTTAAATGACAAATCAATAAATATTTTTCAATCCTCGAGCAGCAGAGTATTAAATAATGTACCCTACTATCTGAAAAAAGGGATAGATTTCCCAGGAAGCACTTTTAAAGAAGCTACAAGGGAAGATTGAAAACTGACTATTTATAGCCACAAAGATGCTCTGTTGGCAGGAGTGTTAGCCATGGGACATCTCTGTTTCTTTGGCCGCACACTGTTTTGGAGTCAGAAGAAGAGGCAAAAGAAGAAAAAGCAAAATGAGCTCTGCATCAACCATGAACACTTTCTGTGGTGATCATTTCGGGAAAACATTTTGTTGAAAAAAGCTATCCGTAGTTTGTGCTGTGAATAATAACCGTGAGCCTCATTGGGCCATTATTCTGAAGTCCTGTTATTAAGTCACAACGGTGTAGGGTGGAGACGGACTAAATGCTCAGTTGGCTTGTTACCATCCAAAACATATTTTCCAGTTTTATGCAAAACTGCTAAATATGAAAACATTTAGACGATTTGAACGGGGACGCTCGTAGTCATGAGCCTAAAGAGAACTGTCACCCATATCTGCAGCTTCCTGTTTCCCAAGCTCTGTGCCAAGTTTAGCTGGCTGGCCTGCAGCATTACTAAAACGTTTCACTCTCAATACTCTGTGTGTTGCATAAGAATGTGAAGTCACTGTAAAGGATAGACTTCCCCCCCATTGGTTCATGGATTCTTGATTTTAAGGCTGAAGTTGAGCATTTTGGCTGTTAATTATTTTGCTTTTTTAAAACCAGATGTAGGAGGGGGAGGAGGGGGACTAAAACCTCAATGCATGGAGCTGATTGCTGCCACTCAAAGAAATGCTTGCGATTCCACTAGAGGTGCCACAGTGCATCCCAGAAGCAGCGTTCCGCTCTGCATCCCTAAAAAAAGAGCACAAGTCTGGTTTTTTTTTTTTTTTTTTTTATGGAAATCACATCAAACAATGAGTAAATGTAGAGGGCAAGAAGACAGATACAAGGTTGGCATAGAAAATCCAGTCAGTTTTAAAAATAAAATTCCCCATGCACACAAAACGCTCCAATACTGGAATGCTACTACTGGTGATTTTAAACAGTGTGAGAAACAATGTGTGAACGACACTCACCCAGTGTATTCCCAGGGTAAAGCCCTGTTAACTAATGATTTAGATCACGAGCTTATCAGTAAAGTTTTTATTGAGGTCTTAAATAATTTGAGACGTGGATGAATATTTTTAAACTTCTACACGTAAATACACAGTTGGACTTGCAACCAATGGAAGTCCCCGGGTCCAGTGAGCATCAGTTCTCTGGGTCAAAATTGCTTGTTGATGCAAGAGGTCAAAGGAAAATGGCCAGACTGGTGGAGCTGGTAAAGGAAAACAACACCAACTGAAATAACCACCTGATAGCCAACCAAGGTATGCAGAAGAGCGACTCTGAAAGCAGAAGCAGCATACCAGGTGCATACAGGGTGCCACTCCTGTCAGCTAAGAACTGGAAACTGAAGCTGTAATTCACCAAAATTGGACAATTTCGGTGATTTTGGCTGTAAGGTCAGAATCACCAAAATTGGACAATTTCGGTGATTTTGGCTGTAAGGTCAGAATTTGGCATAAACTTCATGAAAGCATGGATCCATCCTGCCTCGTATCAAAGGTTCAGGCTGGTGGTGATGGTGTAATGCTGTGGGGGATTTTTTTCTTGGCACACTTTGGGTAGCAAGTGAACATTTTTCAAACATCACAGTCTATATGAGCATTGTTCCTGACCTCACCATAACACAAATGAAACATAAACTCTGGGGCAGACTCCAAGCCTTCTTATATTGGTTGCTGCTGCACTAGGTGAGCTATAGTGGCAGTTCTGAAGGCAAAAGGGGATCTGACTCACTAATGAAGTAGCTGGTGTTTTTAGCAATTTAGACTGGATGAATGGACCACTAGTATTCTGTTGCCCTGTTATTATATTTCTTTGGTAGTATATTTCCTTGTGCTGGTATTTCTGAACATTGTATACTGTAGCAGCCAGGGTGCTTTAAAAATTCTGCCATTTTCTTTTCTTTTCTTTTTTTTTTTGTGGATTCAGTAACAGATGTAGCTCTGTTCAAGTAGAGTAGAAAGAGGACACATCAAGGCTACAGCAACAACAGGCCAGCAGTGATAACGGGAGGTAATATTTCATTTTTCCATGCCCAGCCACTCGCTCTATCACAAACTCTGTCATTGTGACATTCAGACAGTCATCACACTCCAGCAGAACAACTCAGCTGGAGACCAGGAGATGGTCAATCAGGTACAATATTTCTGTGCTCAATATTTCACAGTCAGCTCTTGCTGTCTCTGAGAGAAAAGCAGTCACATCCAGACAAAGTCATCACAGCTGAGTGGCTGAGAGGAGGAGATGCTGATGAATCGTGACGAGGCCTGTAGGCTGCTCGTTTGATGATCTACCCTCTGGTGAGATGATCTGATCACCTTTCATCTGACTCACTGTAATTAAGTGTCTCTTGGTATTGGAAGAAAAGTGTTCCTTTGTTGAAATTCTCTTCAGACTCTGGGTTTTTAGGCACCAGAAAAAGAGAAATCATGTTGACTTTACCACGACTAGGTGCAGTTTGGGCTGTCGTAGTGTCTGAGCAACAAATGAATGTGGTGTCAATTCTTTGGATGCTGAGTGCAGCCCCCTTCAATTTTCTGATTTGAATCGTCTGTCAAAGAGCCCCCTAGTAAAATCATTGAGTTTGCGGTTCAACTGCTGCTTTTTTTCCCCCATCCATGTCTGCAGTATTATCCATGGAGTAAGTAAAAGTGTAGGCAGAACAGTTTCAAGCCTTTCACTAATAGATATTCAACAGGTTTAGTTTTGGAAACACTCAAGGGGACAATTTTCCTACTTTACAGAGGGTCACTAGTTTAAAGCTTTTTGGAGTAAATTACTGTTATGGTCCCTAAATTTAAGGTTCAAAGGAACCCAACATTTGAGATACCACAACACTGCTGCCATTCAACAGAAATTGCAGTTGGAAACAAAAGGAAATGGGAGTTCCAGCTAAAACAAGCAAAAGATGGAGAAAACCCTGAACCAACCACACAATGGATGATCAGATTCAGGCTTCTCCCCTAAACTAGTTTTGGAAAACTAATAGAAACCCAAACTAAAAACAGTAGAGCTGGTAACTCCCACTCAGCCTATACTTGAACCAGATTTATGATGAAATGAACTGCCAGGGTGCTTGGATGGGAAACACAAACCCAAAACATCTCCTTCATATTTTGTTATTGGTCTGACAAAAATCGAATCACTTCTTGTGTACATGTAAAAGGATCCTACTGTTGCCTAGATTGTCTGGAGGTTGACGCTGTACTTGCTGCGTCTTCCGTTTGACTGTGATTCCCTGTCTGCTACAGAATGAGGCCATATTAGGGCTGGGCGATATGGCCTAAAATCCATATCGCTGTATAATTTGAAGCATGTGCGGTAACGATATATATCGCAATATATTTTTTCCTTATTTTCGCACTATAAAGGCGCACTTATAATCCTTTAATTTTCTCAAAAATCGACAGTGTGTCTTATAATCCAGTGCGCCTTATGTATGAATTCTGGTTGTGCTTACTGACCTCAAACCGATTTTATGTGGTACACCAGCGGTCCCCAACCTTTTTTGCGCCACGGACTGGTTTATGCCCGACAATATTTTCACGGACCGGCCTTTAAGGTGTCGCGGATAAATACAACAAAATAAAACTAGTACCAGTACCAAAAAAAAAGAAGATTTATTCATAACACACGTGAAAAGACCCAGGAAAACCGAGTAAACGATAAAAACGATAACAAAATAACGCTAGAAATCGATAAAAACCCTGAAAACCATACATTTCACACCTGAGCCTCAACTCTCGCGGCCCGGTACCAAACGACTCATGGACCGGTCCGGTCTGAGGCCCGGGGGCTGGGGACCGCTGTGGTACACGGTGCTCAAAAATCTGTCAAAAATGTTTTAGAACGACTTTGGTAAGCTACGAAGCCGCACCGCTTGATGGATTGTCGGAGCATTACTGCTACCGTAGTCAGGAGCTTTGCAAAGTAATCTGGGTCCAAAACTCCGTCCGCTTCAGGTCCCAAAGTCAAACGAACACTGAACGTTAAAAACTGTCTAAATTCTTTCATCTTTAATAAAATGGTCAGCGTCGCTGCTTTACGAGGTGTAACAATTAAGTTTAACATCCAGGCATCCATGAAAACTGAGCAGAATTAGAAGTTAGCAGGAAGTTAGCTCGCTAGTTTCCGCCTAAACATAGCATGTTCTGACAGAGAGGTTTCTGGAAAAAAAATAAAACGTACAGCTCTGCTATCACTTCCAACATAAATGAATAGAAAACTAAACAGCAGAGACTTTTGTACGGTTACTGAAGTTGGGCTACCTGGTATATAATGATGTGTTACGTGATTGCTAGCGACACAGCTATGTTAGGATAACATAAACAGTGAAGCTGGAGGATGAATGCTAACTTTTTTCCACTCAATAAAAGTTAATGTGAGCGTCTGATGGTTAGGGACAAATGCAATCGCATGACAGGACGCTGTAAACGGACCAAACTTCAGTCAGGAGACTAAGGAGCTTCCTCATATTCCAAAACGTGCTTCGTGTCTTTGCTATTACTGTTGCCGAATTTGCAGATGATATTGCTTGGAGCTGCTGCGATGCTTTCGACCAAAACAGGCGCAGCTTGATGACACCATCAACATGCACTATTGCGGTAGAGCGGTATAGTCAAAATCTCTACACTCAAAAAAATAAGTCATTGGATGAACGTACTTTTATCTTGCCACTTATATTCCATCTAAACAAATCATGTTATATTAATCCATCTTGGTTGTGTTGTGTCAACACGATATATGTGTGTAGGTTTAACATAATATTAACAGTAACATTCAATTAATTTGACTTTTGTTCAACCAACATGTTTGTACCACGTTAGTCTAATTAGATTTATTTAAATTCATCTTATATTGTTTAAACACTTTGGCACATCAAAAGTCAGTCTTGTTACATGAACTAGTAAAATATTTGTTTGTTACACCAATGATAATCTTGTTGAATAGATGAAATGTAACTTATTTCTGTAGCACATGTATTCATATTACATAATGTCCAACAAAAATAAGATTCAACGGATTTACAGCAACTTCCAATCCACCCATCTTCTTATCTTTATCTGGGCTGCAGAAGTGATAGGGTAACAGGGGCAGGGTACAGACTAGACAGGTCGCTATCATACAGAGACAAACAACCATTTGCACTTCAACACCTTTGGGTAATTTAGAATAACCAGCTACCCTTACAACTGTATGACTTTTAACTGTGGAGGAAACCAGAGTACGCAGAGAGAACCCACTGCAAACTTCGCCTCATTGTGGATTCAAACCCAGGATCTTCTTGCTCTGAGGCAACAGCACGAACCACCATGGCATTAATCTGTCAATACAGACTTAGCAAAAGTAGGAAAGCTATGCTTGATGATGCTTTATGTTGTTGTCCTTGACAAGTTAAACCATACGAAATAATAACAGCATACACGTGGTGTGGTTGTCTGCCTCTTGTAACCCCACTGATTTTCCTGTGGTTTGACATCTAATGTGATCTTGTGGATTTCGTGAGCTGACTCAAAAAAGTGAAATTGGGTGGTTGTTATAGGCACAAGATCCAAACTTGTAATTTGAACTAAATAATTCCATGTTTCTATGGTGAATGTAATTGAATCATGTAGCATCTGCATGAAATTCAGCAACTTAATTTGTTCCTGTTGAGATGACATGATACAATCCAGTAAGAGTGGCTGGATCCAGGCAACTAACCACTCTTACTAGATTGTATGATGTCATCTCAACAAGAACAAATTACGTTGCTGAATTTCATGTAGATGCTACATGATTCAATTACATTCACCATAGAAACATGGAATTATTTAGTTCATATTACAAGTTTGGATCTTGTGCATGTAACAACCACCCAATTTCATTTTTTTGAGTGTACCGTTGGCAAAATTCATTTCGTTTCTACTGTATACCGTTTATACCGCTTACTCCTAGGCCACATTAGTGATTTCTTCATAGTGTTTTACACAAATACACATATTTTGCCCAAACATCATCATTGGCTGGGTTCTACTGACTGTTTTTGTTGACAATCATCAGCTGTGCTTTGACTTAAATCCCAAAGGTAACAAATTTTTAATGCACCAGTCTAGAAAAACAAATGTACCCTGTTGTTCATACATACTAAATACACTGGGAGTTATTTAGTAGTACATAAAAACTCAAACGAGTATCTCTGATCAGATTTACCACTGAGATAAAAACAAAACAACAACAAAAAAAAACATAGCAGGATACATGAAGTCTTTCCATTTGACTGCCTTGATAAAATCATGGTTGAATGCAGTAAGATGTAGAAATTATAAATAATTGCTCTTGAGTTGTTGTTTTTTTTAAACATATCATACCTTGGAGCCTGTTAATGTGATTAGTATGGTCACTGACTTTGGGAGGCTTTTTTTATGACTATGACTATTCAATTTCTTCTCTGCTGTTGATGCCATAATCTGAAAAGTTACTGAGTCACTGGAGGCTGATGATACTGTTAATGTGTACAGAGATGGATTGCAAGGATGACTAGCGTAGGGTTCCATTAATAGATTTTTTTCATGACATTCAAGGCTTTTGATGTGGGTGCTGGCAATTTTAGTGAACTGAGAGTCGATCCTTAAACCGGAACACCTCAGTTCACCCTCAGCAGACAGCTATCCACTCTGCTCATGTGACCTTGAGCAGCAGAGCAAGTCTCTTCCACGTCTGTAGTGATGCTGTGTTACAGCAACACGTGCACTGATCTTTCTTCAAGGGTAGACGAAGATAGACTGGGACATTTTCTTTTATGGGTATATAAGATGTAGCAGCTTGATATCCTGCAGCCACAGTCTCACAGGTGTAAAAATGTGCTCATGTGTTGTTGGTGTTTCAGATACAGGCACCAGCAGCAATTTGTTTTTCTGAACCTCAGGTGAAGTGCTGTAAGTGCTATAAAACTGATGGGTGGATTGTTGCTATCTAATACTGACTTGAGTAGCCTGGATTGAGTGTTAAATGAGATGGGACGGGCACTTAGGGACTGATTAGACATGCCAACATTGCTGTCTGTCTTTGTCTAATGACTCAGTGAAACTGAAGTGTTTGGTTTCAAATCAGAGTGAGTGTTGGGATCAGTAAATCTTTGTGTGAGGCTTTAACTTAGCAGAGAGACCGTCTTGTTGTGTATTTCCAGTATACACACCTAGACTGCCTTAATTCTTTGTGGTAAAGACTCAGTGAGGTGCTGGAAACATTCCTGAGATAATTTTTTCCATATTGACTTAATGTCATCACACAATTGTTGCAGATTTGTCGGCTGCACATCCATGATCTGAATCTACCCGTTCCCATCTCCCATCCTGATCTGACTGAAATCTGTGGAGGCCATTTATGTACAGTGAGGCGGTGTTCAAGAACACAAGGAACTAAGGGGAACTAACAGTGTGTCAAATATGTACCAGATATACCTAATAAAGTGTCTAGTGATTGTAGATCTTAATTAACTTTTTGTGACATGGGTAAATATGTATTTGAATTTCAAATTTAATATTAGTAGGTTCACATTGAATCACTCTCAATTTAGTTGAAGTAAGTGCAGCATCACTATTAAATCTTGTGTTGTTGGAGTCCGTCCCTTGTAATCTAATACCACACAGGGACAAATGCAGTTACAAAACAGTTAGGAGTATGGTGGGTATGTTGACATCTTGGGCAAAGTCTGGTAGTGTGTTCCAGTAAAGGCATTAAACAAAACATTTACTGTATCCTTTCAGCATATAGACAACTTGAGGCAATGTAATAAAATGAGAAAAAAAGTCTTTGAGCTAACTGCTGAACTGCTATGTCCCTTTAACAAGCTAGTAGTTATTTTAATAATTTGTAGTTAATATATTTATCTAATAAATTGTTAATGGATAGTAATTATCTATACATTAACAACTATAAATATCATAAATCAAATCAAATATCAATTCATTGTGTACAATTTACTTACTTTATTCATTACCTTTAAGGTAAAAGCTTGAAATTCTGGGTGTTTCATCTGTTTGTTTCCCTGCGTTTAAAAATTGATGCACCTTCCTGTTTGTTCTTTTAATATAAAGCTACTGCTGGGAGGCACTTCTTTTAGTACAGAAAGTGGGAGGAAGAAATGCAGAGACCTTTTTATTTTTGTGTACTTGTTTTGGCATCATTTGGGAAAAAATCCCCCCCAAAAACATTTTGGCGTATATTGTACTTACGATGTTCTCCCGCACTTCCTCTGGGCTCTGTTTTCAGAAAATCTAGTCCTTGATGGGAGATTTTAGGATATCGCTTTTCAGGACCAGATCTGACGAAGTCTTTCATCTGGAAAAGGAAAGTTCATGAAGCACTTGCATATATGTGCATCTCTGGGCTTTGAAGAGGGAGGGGAGAGAGAACTGCTGCAGGAGGATGTGTATAGATTCCTGCCTACTGTAGCTTTAAACACATATAGGATGCATGGTCATGTGATCATTATCCGCAGTGGCTGCTAGCCGGTTGGGAGCACTGGGACATTTCCCAGTGGCCTGATGGTTGTTTTAGCCTGCTGTGAAACATCTAGTTTCACTAGTGATACTATAGCAAACTGGAATGAGTTAACAGACCACCCAGTATCCTTGCATTAGCTGTGACTCTTGTCACCAGCCTGTACGATTTCTCTGCAGTCTCTGGATGCGCAGAGATACATGCAAGCTGCCTCTATCTACCCTTCTCTGCTTTTCTAGAAGTAACATTTACTCACCTGGTGAACTGGTCAGAAAAATGAAAGGCTGAGGAGAGAGAAAGAGTGAGAGGTCCTCAAATGCATATAAATACTTAATAAGTGCTATTTTACATAGGTGTAGCTAACGCTCAGTGAGGGTTTTTTTTTTTTTTTTTTTTGCTTGATTATCAGATTATCATCTGAAAAATTGCATCTCATTCTGAATTGCTTACTTAAAGAAATTATGATTTTTTTAATGGATGCAAGTTAATGGCTTTGTGTTTTTGGCCTTATGCGTTGGTATGTTCTCTAAAGTTTACATTAATGCACCCACCGCCATGCATTTGTAATTTGAGTAACACTTCTCTCAGAGGAACCTAGTGAAACAGTTTTAGCCTTGCACCAGTATTGATGTTGGCTATAATGTTCAAAAATGAAATTTTTAAACATTATATCAATAGCACACATATTTGTTTGGTTGTGTTAGTGTCTAATTGTTTTTTAATTGAGCAGCTTTTTTGCAGTTATGTTTCCAGACCCTTACCTTGTTACGCTAAGTCTCATACTGTATAAATTGCTTTTGAATTAATGATGAATTTGATGAATTCTTTTAGTTCAGGTTTTGTGTAGTGAAAAACACGCATAGTGACAGCCTGAAACAACTTGTAGGTTGCTATGTTTGTTGGAAGTGATGTCACATGGTCTCTCTCTTTTTTTTTTTTCTTGTCTCACCTGTTCTCATCTGTGCTTTGGTAGAGAAATGTGACTGATTTAGTGTGAATCGAAACTTGGTCATTTGGTCAGTACCTTTAAAAGAACCCATTTTGATAAACAACCCTACAACAAAATGTGAAAGTAGTAATTTATACTAATTCTTTACTTGTAGCAGCTTTTTAGGAATATTATTATAAAAATAGCTGAAACAGGAAAGCACACAGCCTCAAATATTAAATTGTTGAGGAGCTCATAAGATATGTATATGCATGAATATATATGAGGTATAAAGCAGAAGTAGTATAATTATACCATCTAATCTTTCTGTAGCAGGTGTTCATTTATGATGAATAGTTTAGATAGAAGATAGAAAAAGAGGAAGAAACTAAGAAAGCACAAATCAAATAACTGCTATTTTTCTCTCCAACTTTGCTCTGTAACAGACCCCGTTGTTCACGCTCCTCCAGCCTTTCATGATTCAGAATTGTGCTGTAGATAGAGAGAAGCTCAAATTAGTGAGGTTACCCTTTAATGAGGAATTAGGAGCGATTACAAGCCAATAAGACGCATTAAATATCTGCGTGAGGTCAGAGCTTTGTTGATTAACACGAATAAATCAACAATTACTCCAGCAGATACTGACATTTCTGGATTTCCTTAACCACTTTTTAATCCTGCCTAATCTACACCCACTGAAACTGCAAGGCACCTCTTGCGCTGCCAGTGCTCAGCAATTGGAAACTGAAAGCCATATCAGACTGGTTTGGATGCAGAAAATCAAATGACACTGCTGTTTTTGTTTTTCCAGTATTCTGTTGTTCACTATATATTTGTTTCTCACGCTCACTAGTGAGCTTGCTGTTCTCTGTGGGGAATAGCTATGTTATTGTTTTTCGACAATTAGAAGCCATAATGAAATGCAGTTAAAGAACACGACAGATTGACAGAAGGAGAACGGAAGCAGCGGCAGTTCGAGTGCAGAAGATTGGCTCCATCAGCGCGGCTTCAGAAGTTAAATTGAATTTTATTAATAAGGTTAATACTGCTGTGTTGTTTCATTAAGAATTTGCTTTTGTTCTCAACTGAACAAAGCTGACAGGATTAGTAAATGCTTTCTGAAGATGTATTTTGTATTGGGCTTTGTGCTGTTAAAAATACAGTTAAAGAGCTTTACCCAGACTGAGAAATTAGCTAAAAACCAGCTAAGAAAATTAACAAAAAGTGAAGACTGTGCAAAAGTCTTGAGCCAACCCTGATTTTGCTTCAAAGGAACCAGACGTGTTCATGAGCAGTAGTTCTTCAAGCTTTTTGACGGTTTTTCAAACTTTTGCTTTGGACATTGGCTGCTTTTTCGCCCTTTTTTAGTCTAAAAAGAGTATTTCTTTTTTCTTGGTTAAGTTAGGTCAAGTTAAGTGGCTTAGCTTGAGTCGTTTAAGGCAACTAACTTGAGGGATTGACCTGTTTAGTCTACACAGAACAGAGAACTTAGCAAAGAAGCTATTTTAAATGGTATCTTTAGGCACTTTTGTTGCTAACAGCCTATCACACAAACAAATAATTTGTTGGTGGCATAAACAATATTTAAATAATAACAAAAAATAACAATTTGTTGTGGAGGGCAAAAGTGACAGACATAAAAAAAAAATCTACAGCACATGAGCAGTATCTTAAAGTCATGGCTTTAAAAGTAGGAAGAAATCCAGCAATGACCTGACACAGGACCGGAGATATGCATTTAGCCCTTCAGACGATCTGTTGGTATTCACCAAGGCTTCATCAGAAATGTCAGTGGAACGGTGGCTGTCGAGAAGCCATTCATCAGGAAGAGAAACTGAGAGAAAAGGCCACATTAGACGAGAGCTGAAGTGAAAATCAGTGGCAGCAGGTTTTATGGAGTGATGAATACAAATTTGAAACATTTGTTTTAAATCATTATCAATATGTATGGAGAAGGTCAGGGGAGATATACAACAATGAGTGTCTACAGCCATGTGTAAAATATGGTGGAGGAGAATAGCCTTAAAGAAGCCTGGAGAACTTTTCCTGAAAGCAGGGGACTTCTTATGAAAATGACCACAACTTTGCGGTGACTCGATTGGGGTGAATATAAAGTGATGGCAACCAATGTTCCCTCTAATTTTTCATGTGTCTGAGCGAACACACAAACTCCCTGAGCGGTCCCTTGGACCACTGTGAGCGACATCAGACGTGTGCACTGTGGTCACGCCAGCATCTAATCCATCCAAGTTGGTTTATTAAAATAATCAAATTACAGCATTTACATTTATGTTAGACTACTTTTACTCAACTGCTTTAGCCCACTTACAGTGAAAATTTAAAAAAAATCTTGTTCATGACCTGTGTAGTATGTTAACACTATTGGAAGTAAAAATAACTTGAACTCCAATTTTGAAAACACAACTTTCTTTTTTTCTTTTTTATATAAAGCTCTGACTTGTATTATGAGTATGAGTCTGTGGTCTGGGAGAGAGTCCTGTAACTCTCTGTCTGCAAAATACAGCATATAATGACCAATGTTGGGCAATTAATTATATAGTTACCTCTTCAAAAAAGTAACCGAGTTGTGCAAACAAAGTTTTTTGCAGCTGTTTACCTAAAAATGCAGCCAAGGCGTTTTTTAAATAAACATTTCAAACTATTTACAGAACAATCAGCTGTTCTGCATCAAATCTGATGCCACACAAATTATTTGTGCCACTCCAAAAAATAATTTCTGTCCACTATGAGATAAAGGAGAACAACAGCCTGATACCTGCAGGCCTGACAACAGGAGATATATCACTGCTGTAACACCTGTAACATTCAGCAGCCGCCTCATTGTTCTGACACACCAACAAAACTACTAACTACACAAGATTTGCGCTAAACGTCTCAAATCTCTCACATCTCAGAACACCGCCGTCACTCCTAAAACTCCCCCCGTTTCTTAACAACTAGATGCCATGTTGCCATATCATTTTTTGATTGGTCGACACGGTACTTTTTTCGACCAATAGGAAAGGGTGGGGGTTTTTTGGTTTTGTTTTTGCTCACAGGCGGAGAGTGCTGTCGAACGTTTTCCTTATAAAATGCAGTTTTTACCGTTTCTTCCCGCAGTAAATATAAACAACGATAGTATTCAGGAAGAAAACCAAACATTGCAGATATTTTTATCATAACTCTGGTTTTACGTGGCCTATCAACACAATTTAAAAACTGCTATAAAGTCCACACTTTTTCCGTCAGTCGTTCCGTCTGTCCTGCCCACATCTCCAATAGTTGTACACGTTGTCATTAACGTGGCTTCACTGCACATCAGCCACGCCGTTTAGCTAGCTAAAAACCGGTGTTGGCACATAAGGACGCTGTCATAGCCTGTCAACAACGTTGATTAGCTGCGTATATACGAATGTGAATCGCGATTGTGATTGGCTGGACTATAGGATAAGGTGGCATCGTTCTAATCTCATATGGGAGCAGCCAGTCACTTACTGACTAACAGTGCAAAACAGAATTGTTAAAGTATTAATTTTAATTTCAATTCAGGTTAGATTTTTTTTTTGTGCGCAATGCAGATTTTCGGTGAGCAGAGACCGTGCCAGCAGTGCGCAATTGCGCACTCGCGCAGCTTAGAGGGAACATGATGGCAACTCTTCTTTTCTCACTCAGAAACATTTGAAACACAAGACCGGATGCTTAAATGACCTCTAGTGACATACAGCTACATAGTAGAGGGGATCAGTTTTTCCCCATGGTGTTTGAGGCCTTAGGAGATTATTAGATATGGAAAACTGCACCTGCCTACAAGCCAATTCTTACCGTTTCTCTTGCAGTCATTAAGGCCAAACAGCTTTCTTAGGTGCCTTATGTTGATTGACAAAAATAGACAAGAAGCACAGCTGGCTGGGAAAAGACCCAAGGGCTGACCTTGGCAACAACACAGGGATAGAATTTCCTAAGAGATCTGGGAATTGTGGGGATCCCTCGGAAGGAGCTGGCAAACCACAATCTTTGTGTGCAGTGCTTTTTTTTTTGACAAGTAAAACTCTAATTTTGTTTCTGCAATGTAACAAAGCAATCTCTTATCTGCTTTTTAAATTATTTATTATTTTTTTGTTATGAGGCGACTAACGAGGCATTAGAAAGCCTCATAAATGTAAAATAGCCAATCTCACTGAGCACTTCTTTCTATCATTATCAGATGATGGCAGCTGACACTTGATGTTTCTGTCTTTGCAGAGTGACCCTGCTGTGAATCCTGAGAACGTTAGTCTCCCGACAGGAGGCAAGATGGCGTCTAACAACACCCTGCGCAGCTACTCCATCATCCCATGTTTCATCTTTGTAGAGGTGAGGGAGTGTGCGTGCATGCATTGTTTTTGCGTGATAATCTGGGCTTCTGCATAAAGTGGTAGATTCATGCATATGACCCTGGTTTGGCAAATGAACATGATGGAAATGTGGTTTTGAGTGTTAATTTACCATAAGTGAACGACCAATCTTCTGATAAACTGTACACAGCTAACCAGAGCGTAAAGTGTTGACATGAGTGTGGAGCTGCATGCATGCGTGTTTGTAATGCATGCAAGTCTGTGTGTGTGTGTAAGAGTTGTGCAGCTCCTGAATTTTTAATTACTGTGTCAGTTTAAAGTCCTTAATCAGAGAGATGTCTCAGGACACTTTGTGTTATTCTCCTCCATCTCTCTTTGTGTTTTAGTCGTTCTCCCTCTCACACAGAGACACGCATCTCAGAGGAAATATCCTGCATCACAGTCTCAGATGGGTTTACACTCATGTTCTTTCTGCCTTTATCTCATGCTTTCTTCTTGCCCGACCTTTTTGTCTCACTCATTTTTCCTGACACTCATCCATAATGGGACTGTTACCTTCTGTTAATTAGTGTTACTGCCTGCTAGTGTGATCCTGGGCGTGTCCTCCAAGATAAGTGAAATGTGACCGTCGCATGCATGTGTAGTGAGTTTAAGACTACACTGATAAGATGTGCAATAGGAAATGTCACTGAACACTTTATTTCCACCCACAGCCAGAGTGAAAACCATTCTGGGGATCAGAACTGCTGCACATGCTCTCAGCATCTGCAATGGTGATGAAACAGACATCACGTGGGTTCTCTGTGAACATGTGCCTCCTCAAGAAAAGTGCAGTAAATGACAAAAAAACAAACAAAACAAAAACCGATGAATTCAACATACTCTCTTTTACATCTGAAAGAGAGAAATGGAGCCATTCCTCAGATTGGCGGCCTGTCCAGGGTGTACCCTGCCTCTCATCTCTCATCCAAAATAGGTCTATGCTTCAGTCCAAGTACATTGTTTGCAATATAGCATTCCACTAGCACTTCCTCTAGATGATAATTTCCTTTACAATATTATGTGGTTTCATAACCGTCACTTATGAGATTGTGTTGTCTAATTTTGCTCCAATATTATCTATACCAGCCTAGAGCTAAAAATACTAGATGGAAAACGAATAAAAGAAAACAAAAACAGGAGACAGTGGCCACGGATGTGCAGCAATTGTATGTTTTTACCTCATAGATCACATGTAGTCAGTTACTATGTCACTTTCAGTCCCACTGAGCCAAACTACTTATTTTATGCGAGAAGATTGCCGTAAACAGAAAGTATAAACAACAAAACATCATCAAAAATACTGCAGCTGTCAAACATAATCTCAGTATACATTATTTTTAGATGTGAGACGTGACTCATCATTAAAAAAGCTCTTTTAGACAGTTCCTCCTCTTTGACTATGTGTCAGGATTGTACAGTTATTTGCTCATTTAGAGTTTTGAAGGGTCAGTGCTGGAACTCTGTGTGAAATGCTGAGATGGCCTCTTAAAAAAAACAAAACAAAAAACATTAGGACATATAACGAGGGGCGGGTTTAATGTAACCACTGATTAAGCTGGTGACACATTAAACATCCAGGTGGTAAGTACTGATAACTCAGTGTTTTAAATGTAAGTACAACAATAGGTTGGAAATATTTTCCATCAGACTGGATTTTATATTCAATGAGTCTAACAGTGGGTTTGATACATTACCTTAGCATTATGGGTAATATACAATAGGCCTAGCAACCATCTGGCAACCACCAGGGAATACACGTTTTTCCCTATCTGGTTTCGAGTGGATGCTAGATGCCGGCAGCTGCTGTGAAATAGATTGCTAAAGCCCCAGTCATGTAGGACTAAAGTTAGCTGGTGTCCCCTTGGTAATTACCGGTGGCTAGGCAAAAATATGCTGAGTGATTACTGGAGGTTGCTGGAAGTCCCCAGTTTGACATTGGTTGTAAAAAGCTGTGCAGTACTGCACAGAAAAGGTCTTTGCGATTGCTTTGTTCGCTAGCATGTTGCTGTGACCAAGCAGCAGATTGTTGCATATAGTTTGCGCCGAAGATTCTGCCTTTTTGTTTGTTTTCCAAAGTTTCACCTATCGAAATATGTCGACTGCAACACTGAAGAAAAACCTTCATTTTGAAGGCAATTGTTTCTGGTTTGCGTCACACGTTTTCCAAGTATCACTACAGCTACAGCAAGTGTTCACTGACAAGATGACAACTTCCATGTAAACTACAGCACTCTGTGAGCAACCAAAGGACTCACAAGGAGGTTTTCGATGCAGCGCCCTCTTTGCAACTGATTTCACCTGCCAATAGCAACTTCCAGCAACCATTAGCCAATCAGAAGGGAGTGTAGATTTTCCGTAGTGACCGTAGGATGCTTCAGGGTTACCCACCGGCCTCTAGGCCAGTTCTTATTGATGGACATGTGTCATTCACCAATGCCAGTGGCAAATGAACATCAACTTTTCACTGCTCAATGCTAATGTGATGATGAACAAAGTGACTTTTAAAAAACTTCATCTGTAAGTAATGACGGCGTCTTTGTGTGCGTGTTCTTTGCACAATATTGGCCAAATTGTGTTGTAATTTATTGTTCCGGAATATCAAAATGAATTTTCCCTGGATCGAAGTATTAATAAATGCTATCATGCGACCTATTTTGAACTTGTTTATTTGCTCAGTGGTCAGATTTTGCTTCCGAATGCATTTGCTCCCCATTTCTCATACAAATACTACACCGCCAACTTTAGCTTGGTCCCAACAGTTCTTATTACATATTGGGGTGGCTCTATCAGCGTTCGGCTATCTGACATATTTATTCCGAAGAGAATCTCAACTTGGCCTCTCACGCTTCGATATTGACCTTTTTTTTATTATACGTCTCTCTCAAAGCAGCCGGCTTTATAGAACTGCAAGGCTAAAGCGATGAGGTGCAGCTATATATTGAGTCTTTAAATGGTATTATAAATGTAGTTGTAAACAGCGAGAACATTCAAGGTATAATGTGTAGTATTTCTCATCAGTTAGAACTTCTATAAGGGCATATTTAGCATTTTTCAAACTGGGCTTTACTACGTTCTTATTCATCATCTTGTCTCTATGTATCAGTGCCCAATAAATGGGAAGGGTTTGCTTTCAGATTCATCATTTGGTTTATTGGCTTTTGCATCACAATCTCAGCTTAAAAATTCATTGGCAGAGTGCTCCTAAGAGAGACGCTGTAATACCCTGGTGAGTAGCAAGCTTCTTCTCTAATTTTCATTACCCTGTTTTCACTTACTCCCCCTTTTTTCTTCAGCGACACTTGTCAAAGGCATCCTATCTATCTCCCTTCATTTCATTCTGCTCATCCTCGATTTCTCTTTCTCCCCCTCTTTGATGTCTCCGTCACGTCCTCGCAGCCTCATTTCTCTCCTGCCCCTCCTTCCTCGGCTGAACATGCTTCCTCCCTCAATCTCTTCTCTCTTCTCTTCCTATTTCACGTGGTACCACAGGAGCTCTTTCTCCCCTTCACCCAGTTTCCCATCCTCTAAATCGCTACATCTTGGTTCATCTCGCTCCTTTTTCCTGCTCCTTTTGTTTCTTTTCTCCCTCCTTTCCTTCTCTTACTCACCCTGCCTGTCACGAACACAGCAAGGCAGAGGAACACTGCCGTCATGTGATCAAGACGGAGGGGCCTGATTGGAGCAGCTGGGCCATGTAGTTCAGTGCCAGAAGCAGTCTGACAGGGAGGATGTTTATTTGTGGTGATTTGTTTATTTATTCGTGTAACTTGTTGCCTTTATTTCATCTGTTACTCGATGTCAGGATGTTCATTTGTTGCTGCCATTTGTCCCTCTGAGTGTGCAGAGGAAAATTGGGAGATGAAAGGGGTTGCAAAAAAAAGAAGATGGGGCACGAGGGAGGAGGAATACAGATAGGATGAAACAAGCAAAAAAGGGGGAAGGAAGTAGAAGGAAAAAGTGAAAAGTTATGAGAAATTAATTAAAGGCTGAGCTGCGGAGACAAGCTGGGAAGAGCGAAGAGAGGACCGATATATCCTGTACCTATCCTGCATGGGATTATGTAATGTATAGAGCTGTGGGCTCTCATTAATCTAGCTACAGCTATCTAGCTTTTTCAGGTTTTGCATCGTTGAAGAAAGAGCTGGATGCACTCAGTGTTAGCAGCCTGCTAAAGCAGCACAGGTTGCCAGACTATTTGGAAGTACACCAATCTCTTGAGAAAATGTCTTTCTTTTATCTTCTTTGTTTTCCTTATCTCCTAGAAGCTTTAATTAAAGCTTCTAGTTAGGTATACACAATTTAGACAGTAAACTTCCCAACGTGCAGTCATTACTGCAGGGAGCGGCTTTGTTATTTAGCTCAGAAGAAGTCAGATTTTGTGTGAACTAAATTCCAGTGCTTGACGTAATTTGTACTGGAAAATGAAGCTAATATGAATATGTGTGAGCTGTTATGTCTCACAAGCAGTGAAGGCAAACAGCTGTCTGTCTGAAATATCCATTAAAATAAGTGGCTCTAATGGTTTTAGGTTTAGAGTATGAATATTATTAGTTGTTTCTAAAAACTGCTAAACTAACAAAACAAGTAAAAATGGGAAGGCCCAGGTGTACACAATGTGCCTGAGGTGATATTTTTTGTACAAAAACAGCTGAAATGCACTTCATACTCTAAACCCAGTTCAGCTGTAGAGGTGCTGTAAAATGAAGAGTGAATTCTAATGAGTTTGAAAGGCATTATGTGGTATGACCGCCTTTATTCTCCAACACAGCTTGAACCCTCTTAGGCTAGCTTTCTTTACTCATTTCTTTAAGCAGTCTCCAGGAATAGTTCTCCAGGCTTCTTGAAGGACATTCAAAGCTGTTCTTTGGATGTTTGCTACCTTTTTGTTCTGTTCTCTGTCAAGATCATCACACAATGCTTCAATTTTTAGGTTTAACATTCTTAATTCCATCAATTTTGAAAAATTCCTGAGCACCACTGACTGAAATGAGACCTAAACATCGCTCTATATCACCCGTTGCCTTTGAATTTAAGTCCAGTTCTTATATATTTCGTCATACCTCAGTCTTCTTCTCCTCTTTTGCTTTTTTAAGAATAGCTTCTTGACAGCAACCCTTCCACTGAGACCATTTCTGGTGAGGCTTTAGTAAACAGTAGATGGATCAACTGAAGAACCAGATCATTTCTCAGTTCTTGGATTTTTTCCCCTTATGGATATGACTTTCAAACACTGTTAATCTGTTGTATATCATTTTTTTTGCCTGTTGCTTCTTCTTTTGTCCTCTGCTTGTCCAATTTCCTCAGATTCTTTGAAGACACACTGCATATCATGCTTAAATATGCCAAGTTTTCAGCTAATAGCACTTTGGGAATCCCCTTGTTGGTGCAAAAATACAATTTCATGCCTGTCAAACTGTGTTATCTTTGGCATTTTTCACAGAGTCAACTAAAGAAAGAAATTGTGTGTTTTTGCGACAGACTGCTAGTGCCTAAAGATACAATTTAAAATTCCTTCTTTGCTAAGTTCTCACTGTAGTGCAGATACAACACTGGTTCATCCCTTGAGTCAGGTGGCTTGGAATGATTCATAAAATTCACAAAATTCATAGGTTACTATTAAGTGGGTTAACAGACACAAAAACACTTCTGTGAAAATGGTTGTGTATGAGGTCTGGGGTGAAAAAGTCTGACTCCTTTGAAGCAAAATACAAAGCAGTGAGAGTTGGATCAAGACTTTAGCACAGTACTGTTTGCTGAAATTGAGCAGGAGCAATTGTTACAGCCTGTACAAAGATTTAATCATCTTTCTTGAAACTCCATGTGGCAAAGGACACTCTGCTGAACACATGAATGGACCTGAATCAAAATTTGACTCTGTTATGACTCTCATCTTTTTTTAATTTCTAAAGTTATATAACGCAGCAGCTTGGCAGAGCGTTTCTCAGCCAATGAGGTTAATTAGTAACATGATGAGGTATAAAACGAGTGCCCCAGAGAGGCTAAGGCTTTCAGAAGTTAAGATGGGGATGAAATTTGATAAATAGATCAAACACTTATGGAGTGTTGGGAAATAAGTTAATGAAACACAATCGTAAACATGCTGCTGACTCAGCTTTTTTGAAAGGTATTGCTGACCAAAGTACAGTAGATGAACCTGCATTTTCCCCACAAATCTCTGATATGTCTTTGCACTATTAAGAATTAAATAAATGCATAAAACCTTTTGAAAATAACTACATGCCCATTTTCATTTATACTTTAAGTAGCCAACTTGGAAGCCTGTTTGTAGAAAAAACAAAACAACCAGAAAACAGTAGCTGTCTTCTATGTCACTTACAGACAAGTCTGACAACAGAAGTGTAATATCACGGTCTAAAGCCTGGCAAGTCGGGCTTAGATGCCCATTTCTGTCAGTCTTTTTTTTTTCCAGTCTACTAACACAACATGACAGTGAAATGAAAATCTAGGACTTTGTGTTGGATTTATATAACATTTTCCTGGTTGTTTTCATGATGTGAGGGAGGAGATGCGCAGTGGTACTGACAGTAAAAAGATTTTGGAGTGAAGGGAGAGCAGATAAAAAAAATCCTTCGGGAGGGGTGGATAAAGATTTAATTAATTTTGGATGGCTATTATGATCAAACTGACTTTGTAGGATGTAATTAAAAATACATAAAAAAGACAGACTGAATCAAAACGGTGAAGTGAAGGTGATGATTCTCTTTGTGTGTGTCACAACGCCCTGTCCCTTTCACATTAGATATAGATACTGGATTCATATGAAAATATCGATTAAAGAGGTTATGATGTTTATAAAGCAGATTTACATATTTTATGGGCAAGTTATTTCTACTGAGAGCCAAAAGCTTTGAGAAACACTACATTAAGAATAGAGCTTCACCAAAAAACATAAATAAAAAGCCTTCCCTGACACCTCAGTGGTAAATCAGGTGAATTTTACACTCCAGTGGAGAAGGATAATAGAATACTGCAGTAACTTTGTATAACCATTTTATTACAGCCAGACTTCTGTCAGTCTCCCCTCCACATAGCTAATGCAGCATGACGCTGGCTCTGGAGTGAATATAATGCAGCCACAAGTTAATGCTTTATGCAGAGAGAAGGACTTTTGTCCAGGTCGGAAGGTGTCACAGAAAAGCCAGCTTATGAAAGTCACAAAAGTGGAGAGCGGCCTCCAGGAACTAGACTGCACCACAATTTTCTTTTCAGGTGAGTGAGATTTGGTACACTTAAACATCAAAAGGTAATTATAGGTGTGACTCACAACCGTGCAGGTTCTACTATAGATTGCTGAGAGAGCGGAGTCATGCTAAAGAAGCTGAAATTACACGTTTCTTTTGGACGGTTTTGAAAATTTGAAACAACGTGATGACTCTTGTCGTTTGTAATGGCTTATTGATTGTTTATGACCCTCCATGATTTATAGTTTGGAGCGTTAGAAGAATAATGTGGGGTAAAGAGGAAATATGTGTGCTTTGTAAAGATGTAAAATGCTGCTTAATTATTTGTTCCAACAACTGTAAGTCTTTTTTTTTTTTTTTTGGCGAGCAAATACAAATGTGGTTGTGACTAAGCTTCAGGCAAGCTTAAGCCTGTTTTAAATAAATGCAAATAAGTAGAAGGTCACACTGAATGAAATCATGGTAATAGTAATAAATAAATAGCATCCCTCCAATTAACCCGTCCAAGCCCGTTTATATGCAGTTTCCCGTATACCTGACATTCTTCAGTACGTGATCCCACAGGGTATTACATGGCATTTCTGCGAGCTCAGGAATTTACATATTTTCAGAAGAGACCTGAATAATGTTTTAGCCGATTACCCTGCTGGAGCTTGTTTGCTGAACATCATAAAATCATGAAATGGATCCAGTATCTGTGTCTGTAATTTGGATGCTCTCGAGCAGCTTTAAGATGGAGGATTTCTGCTGATGTGAGCGGCTCTGTTTTGCTTGTTATTGTTAGTTATGAGGTATGAACTGTGACAAGGCTACATACGGTGCGCGTCAGAGTGTTATGGTTCACCGTAGCAGTAGATGAGATTGCGTGTGAGCTGCACAAAAATGTTCTCCACGGCAGGGTATCCTGGTAACAACAGCAGAGGGCAAAAAATAATATAAACTAGCTTGGTGTTATTCAGAGAGTAGGCTTAAAACAGACAAAGCGCACATAAACACACAGGTGCGCTCACCTGGACGTCTTCACAGAGCCATCTGTCACATGACTGCCCGTGCCAACATTTCTCTGTCGACACAGCGGCTTTCTTACCTTCGCTGTCTGGACCCTGCAGGCAAGATTGTCCAGTCTGGTTCACCCACTTATGTATTATAGTTCATGTAATGCATATATATGTCATGTGCTTTCTATTGGAAAAATGATCACTTTTGATCAAATAATTTGATTGAAAAGGACATACCATTGAATTTCTGTAAAGCACCAGTTGTGTATATAGTTTTTTTTTTTTTTTTTAACTCAGGACACAGAAAAGGTGGGCAAACATTGCAATCTCTCACTTTACTCCAGTACTGGGTACCCACCATTCTTCATGGAATAGATTCCATAAGGTGGTGGACACAGGTTTCGGTCCTCATTGACATGATAACATCACACAGTTGCTGCGGATTTGAGGGCTGCACGTTTGTGAGTCTCCCGCTCCACAACATCCGAAAGGTGCTCTATCGGATTGGGATCTGAAGACTATGGAGGTCATTTGAGTACACTGCTATGTTCACGAAACTAACCTCGTCCAGTCTTTTGTTGTCCATTTTTCCAGAGCCTGTGTCACTTGTAGCCTGGGTCTCCTGTTTTTAGCTTAAATGAGTGGCAACCGTGTAAGTCTGCTGGCGCTGTAGCATTCAGACATAGAATAGAATAGAATAGAATGCCTTTATTGTCACTATACAGTTGTAGAATGAGATACAGAGCATCTCCCATTCAGTGCAAACATGCTGGGGGGTGGGTGCACAGCTCTGCAGCACAGTATACATATGAACAGTATTAACAGAGGAAAAAATATAATGTACAAATGTACAAACCAGTGTAAAAAAAGTAAATATGTAAATATGTATTCTATTGCACATAGAATATGGTATTCCACAGTGGTGGTTCATAGAGGGAAATGGGAAAATGAGGGGGGTGGGGGGGGGTGGGGGGGGTGTTATCGGTGCATGTGTGAGTTATAGGTGGTTATGGCCTTTGGGAAGAAACTGTTTTTGAGTCTGTGATGCTCTTCTGCTCTTCTGCACATGTTCTAACAAGTGTATATTTAAGTTACTGTTGCCTTCTTATCACTTCAAAGCAGTCTGGCCAATCTCCTCTGACCTCTGACCTCTGGCTTCTGGCGTCAACAATTTCCAAAATATTTAAACCAGCCCACTTAACACCATGCCATGTTCAAAGTCACTTAAGTCACCTTTCTTCGCCATTGTGGTGCTCAGTTTGAGCTTCAGCAGATCATCTTGAATGTTACATTAAATTTCTCCTATTTGATTGGCTGAGTAAAGACTTGTTAACCAGCAGTTAAACAGGTCATTGGCTGTTTAACTGCTTAACAGGTATTTATGGGAAATGTTGCCTTTAGCACAAACAAAAGGATGACTCTATAATGAGGCAACCAGCTTTTATAGAAACTTTTCTCTTTCTTAAGTTGTCAGTGTCAGTGATGCCGTGTTGTCTCATCAATGAGATAATAAACCCTAACACCAAGCTGAACATTGTTGTAACATTTTGGAGTGAGCCAAAGGAGATGATTAATAATTAAAGGGACAGTTCAACCCCAAATCAAATATAAATGATTTTGTCTTGGCCTATTTTGAAGATATCTGCTATAGAAATATCGGTCTTCCCTTGAATGTAGTGAAACGACATGCCATTCACCTGGTACTCAAATTGCATGTGAAAAACTGTTTCACAGAAGTCGGGACTTATTTCACAAACCAAGCAGCGTGAGCAGTAAAGGAATGCTTCTACTGGTGACGCGAGAGGCCTGTGCTCATGACAGCATGACAGGATGTAAACATTAATGTGTTGTTATGAAACTGCTCATAACAAGAATTGCGAAGTAATGGAAGGAGGCATGCTGACTTTGTCAAATGTATTTTTTTAGTGCTCGGAGCAACAAAATAGGCAAACACCACTTAGTTCCATTATCTGTAAGAGAAGGCAGACATTTCTACCAGAGGTACCTACAAAACCAGGAATCCAAAAGAATCCAGAGTAAAAAATAGATGTTTAACTTTGGGTCAGACTGACCTTTTTAATGATAACTATGCCTTCTAAAATGTCCTTTAGACACACAGACTGTGATTACTGTGATGCTGTAGTATCTAATTGCAGAACTGTGTGAAGGATTACTGACTCTGTGGTCACTTAGTGACACCCAGTGTTGGATGGCAGAATTACAAGCATTTGGTTGTTTTATATGAACCACTCATAATACCAACACTTAAAATAAAAAAAAACTATCTCCGCATAACTTTAAACATTTGACAGGTTTTGAGCCAAGAAGAAGTTTGCTAAAGCGTATGAGTGCTTATGCAACGAGTCTTTGCCAGTCTGTGTAATGTTCTGTTACTTTATCAATTCTTCCTCTGATCAATAAAACATCTTCTGTTGCTTACTGGTAGTCATAGGTGAGCCGCAGACTGGTGCGACTGATTTACCCATTTACTAAACAACTCTTTTCATTTAATATAGTATTTTGGTAGTATTTGACTGATTTTGATGAACTATTCCTTCCACTTCCTGTGACGTTTTTGTTCTTTTTTGACGCGTCAAAGAATAAAAAATGTGTCATCACTTTCCTTTGATATTTAACCCCAGCCGATTTGCTAAATTGACACTGTTATTGGGACATTGGTGGGTGAGTGACACAAATGCAGCTGCTTTTTCGTAAACAGTATTAAAAGCCTTGCGGTGCAGCGTGGTGCAATTTCTATTTCTGTGTTGGTTCATTATCATTGACGAAAGATTCTATATTTATATATATTTATACGTATGAAAAAAAATTGCCTGCAGAGAAAGACAGCGAAAGGAGGCCAGAGACAAAAGATGATAGTGGGATAAAAGGATGAGGGGGTGAGGGAGGAAGGGAGGTGGTAAGTGATGGTGGTGCCAGTAGTGGTGGTGGTGGTGGAGGGGGCTGTATGTGCACGACCAGAGTTAACATGAGACAGAGGAAAAACAGAGGGAGAGAGAGAGAAGGAAAGAGATGGGATTTTAGAGGATTTAGGTGGTGGTTTTGTATTAAAACCTGTTAGACACATCATAGTCAAGTACAGCGATGTTCAGGAATCAACTCAGATACAACTCATTGGATGAAATCTACTTTTTTTTAACACCTGGGAACTGAATCAGGACAGCCTTCGGTGAACTGGATACACAACTAACATCTCCCTTCTTTCCCTCCTCCTCTTTTTTTCTCTTCTTCCTTTCCAACTCCCTCCGAACATGTTCTTCTTCCAGCTTGTCATCATGTCCGGCACGGTCTTGTTGGCCTACTACATGGAGTGCACGGACCTGTTCAGCGTCCACGTGCAGGGTTTCTTCTGTAATGATGCTGACCTGATGAAGCCGTATCCTGGCACGGAGGAGTCCAGCTTCGTCCCTCCTCTCATCCTGTACTGCGTGGTGGCTGCTGCTCCGACGGCTATAGTAAGTAAACAGCAGTGTTTAAAACCGGGTCTTCTCTGTGGATTGCTCAAATTGTTTTACGATTTTCTCGTAAACAGCCGTCATTAAATGCAGCTTGGGTTTGTTTATTCAGGGTCTCCTCATCTTTGACTTTGCTTCGAATGCTTCACATCCATTTATTTTGAGAAGTGAATAATTTAAAAATGCAATTATCAATACTCTGCTGGGTGTCCTAGTATATGCAGGCTAATTTAAAGTTATAATTTAGCGTGACATGACCCAGTTTTGTGGCAGCATTTTTAAGTAAAACTGACTTGCAAATAATATACCTATCATTAGATATCATCCATTCAGCCTTCTGTCTGTACGCTACAGCAGCTGCATACCTATCTCTGGTAAAATATGGAAAAATATGCAAGAAAGATTTCACGGCAAGCAGTTTATGCCTGCAGGTCATACTCTTTCAATATCTTTTTATGGGTCAGCTAATAATATGTATGTCCCTGATTTCCTGTCTGTAGAATCTCTTTGACTTGTTTATCATACTCTACAAAACATCCTGCTAAAGGAGTGGAAGGTATGAAATGTGAGGCTGTGCTATACAGGGAGCAGTGCATGCTGGTTACATCTCAGGAATAAATGGTTTTTGTGGATTATAGTTGGATTTTGGTGGCAGTAGGAAGGTTTCTGGTTTGAACCTCATGGTCCGCTGGTGGCCTTTCTGTGTGGAGTCTGCATATTCTCCATGAGCCTGCATGGGTTTTCTCAAGGTGTGCTACACCAAGACATGAATCTCAGGTTAATTGTTCATTTTAAATTGGCTATAGTGGTTTCTTGTTATACTGGCAATATGCTGTAACAAATGATATGAATTTGAAGTACACAGGTCTTCTCGTGAAAGGTGTCTTGTGAACTACATTCACTGACATGACTTTTATTTCTTTGCAGACATTTTAACAAGGGCATGTTATGCAAAATCCATTGGCTAGTAATGGCATTATTAGCATATTAGGTTAATTTGTCACAGGATGTAAAGCACACACGTGCAATCAATACCATGAGTCATATTTAGCCATATCTGTTGAGGGTGGCACGGTCCTGATGCACCAAAGCCATAAATGTCACACTTGCGTTACTACTCTGGTGTTTAAAAAATTCCAGCTGCAAAGATAATAAATCATTCTCCGAAAACAGTCATTTCCAAGATGACTTGTATGCTCATACTGTGCAAGCGCTGCTGATTTAAATGCCTCAAACAGGAGCGACTTTCAGCCACCAGGTGTCAGTTTTGCTCCATGCTTATTAATTTCAGCCCGTTCACAACAGGCACCATCTGTCTCTGAGCCCTTGGGTCAGCTCATTATTAAACCCATGTCAAATATTTTCTGAACACCTCCTGAAGCGTGTTTGCATTTGCTTGTTTGATATTAAAATGTATTTTTTTCTCCATTCGGCCATATGTGAAGGAAAAAAACAAGTTAGTCTGAGAATACAGGGAACGTTTGGTTTTTGAGTAGCTGCTGTCTGAAGGTCAAATGGCCACGTACATATATATGTATTTGAAGATGTATTATAGATACACTGATAGCAGCTATTTTACCAGCATTTATTTGTTATCAAATTCAAAATATCTCACCAGCGCTGGAGATTGTATAGAACTGAGATCTGGATCAGTGGGTTCGGCCGGTTGATGTGCTGCTGTGATTCTGCAGTGTAGTGTAATCACTTATTTTTTCTGTAGGACAATTAATTTTCATTTATCAAATGTTTTTTTTTGTGCCCTGCTTTTCTTGTTCAAAAAGAGAGACTTGTTGTAAAGACCATAAACAAGATCGTGGATCATCAGCTTTAATGTCCAATCAGCATCAACTTCCCAGCTTTTTTGCACTTACTTGGTATTATTTTATCTACTGTGCTAATGAGTGGTTGAAAAGCCTGCACACATGCTACATGTTCCATTGATTGTAATCTAAATTTTGCTCCCTAAACGAATATAGAAAACCCTTTTCAGTTGTGTCACATGTCCAATTCCCTCATAACCTTGTTTTTATTGCAGTTTTAAAAGGCATCTAATCATGGATGTGATCGTTACACCAGTCGGTTAACACATACAGTACCACCCATTTATTTATGATCATTCAGCTGCCTCCTTTGGTCCCTTGTTTTTATGCGCTTCTACTTTAGTTGTTTGCATAGAGGCTTTGAACACCAACTGTTGTCACCAGCGTGTTTCCTGAAGTAAATTCTGAATTATTGTCACTTTTATTGAGGAAATAAAAGACATCCCATAGCTTGCATTTACCCCCACGTAGGTGTTTGGTCTCTTGATGTGTCAGCAGAACGGAGAGAAACACACCTCTCTGCATTCACACACATATGTGCACATGCAGATTTGACATGCGTGATACAATAACACAAGCTGGTTTAAAATCTGGAAGGGTGCTCTGATTGGCCAGGAAATGTGACAGACGTTATTATTTACACTTCATGGGGTGAGAGTGCATCTGTGTGCAATTTTGACTCACCTTTCTGCAGTGATTACTTCAGTAAGTGGGTGTGCTCACTGACCACTTCATTAGGTACACCTTACTAGTACTGGGTTGGACCTCCTTTTGCCTTTAGGGCTCCCTTAGTTCTTCATGGGATCAATTCAATAGAGTGCTGGAAACACTCATCTGGGATTTTGGTCCATATTGACATGATAGCAGCAGCTGGTTGAAGACTCAAGAATCTCAAGTTCCATCACATCCAAAAGGTGCTCTAGTGGATTGAGATCTTGTGATAATGGAGCCTGAGTTTGAGTATAATGAACTCATTGTCATGTTTAAGAAACCAGTTTGGGATGATCTGGGCTTTGTCAAATGACACATTAACTTGCTGGAAGCAGCCATCAGAAGACGGGTACAGTGTGGTGGTAAAGGGTTAGACATGGTCAGAAACAATATTGAGGTAGACTATATCATTTAAAGAATGCTCAAAGTGTGCCTAGAAAATATCCCCCAAACCATTATAAGGCCACCAGCAGCCTGAACATTTGGTACAAGGCAGGATAGATCCTTGTGTTCATGTTGTTTATGCTACATTCTGACCCAACCATGTGAATGTTGCAGCAGAAAGCGAGACTCGTCAAACCATGCGAGGTTTTTCTAACCTTTTATTGTACTGTAGCTTCAGCTCTCTATTCTTACCCGACAGAAATGACACTTATGCGGGTCTTATGCTGCTGTGGCACAACTGCTTCAAGGTTCTATGTTTTGTCTGTTTGGAGATGCTCTTTTGCATACATGAATTGTAAAAAGTGCATACTTAAGTTAAAATAGCAGTCAATAGCAGTGTGCTCATTCCCCTTTGGCTTCTGACATCACTGAGGCTGGATATTTTCTGTTGTTTGGACCATTCTCTGTAGACCCTAGAGATGGCTTGGTGGGGAAATCCCAGTAGATAGGCTGGTCCAAGTATTTCAGAAACTGCTCATCTTCCACCAACAACCATTTTCAAAGTCACTTAAATGACCTTTCTTCCCCATTCTGATGCATGTCATCTCGACTATGTCTGCATGCCTAAATGCTTTGACTGCTGTCATGTGATTGGTTAATTAGAATCTTCAATACGGAGCCACTGATGAGGTGTACCTTATGAAAAGGTCAGTGAGTGCATGTGTGTATACTTGGTCATGGTATGTAGTCAGTAGATAAGTATAATTATTTATTTTGTTGCTATCTTTTGTTTATAAACACCACTCTGTCACCGGAACATTTGTTAGTGGATGATTTTTGCATTATACCTGTAGATGAAATCTTTCTTCCTTTCTCCAAGTGTCACTTATTCATTCAACCTTTATCTTGACTTGTAAATTGCACTGAACCCACTTGCAAGCTTTATTTACTACAGTATCTGACTAAAAGGCCAGATGTTCTTTAACGCATTGTTTGTGTAATTTAATACTCCGTCTTAGTCCCATCCCCTCCTCAGAGAGTGCTGTGTCAGCTGTTAAAGCTTTTTTGTAATCCTGCCACTTCTTTCCACTGTTTTTTTTATTCTGCCCCCTTTTTTTGTGACTTTCTCTTTGGAATATGCTCTATATGGCCTTTCTTTTACAAATTGCCTTTAGCCATTGGTACGCCATCCCATACCTTATAATTGTGCCCTTTGAGAGTGCTGTGTCAGGTGCTTGACACTGTGTGTCATTCCATCTCCACGTGTCATAAAACAGAGGGGCATTCAGTCAGAATTAATGATGGCAGGGCTGGGATGTGGGCCAATTAGTACAGAGTCAGTAAATTATGCAGTTTTCCACATGGCCGAACCAATGGGATGCTGTGAAGGTTAGATGGGTTGTGTTCATGCAACAGTCTATAAACCCGTTCAACCATGGCATAAGGCAAAATAGAGCCTGTTTTATCATTTTCAGTGCCAAGATGATAAAATATTGCTTTTGCCAGGTGTACATCCCACAGAAACAAAAGATAATGTTTCCCAAAATGGGCAACATCTGTGCATTTTATCACACACCATTTTAGCTCCTTGTGGCTTATTCCACTTCCTCAATTGTGTGTCTTGGTAGCAATACTGAAAATTATGGGCTCATTAAGAAGAGATCTAAAGCTTAAAGCAGCATTGATTGGGTTTCTGTTGTTGTTTTTTTTCTGTTTTTCCCTTTTTTCCCCTCTTGGCAGAGTACCAAGCCTTAAGCTCGACATCTTTACATATTATCACCCTTTGAAATGAATATGCAAACCGTATCCTATTCGCACATCCACAGAGACACAAAGCAGTATCAGCATTCATTTGGTGTAACATTTCAGGAGTCATATTCTGTTTTAGTTTTGTTTATTTTCTGCATTGAATCATGAGAGAAGTATTTGTTTCATTAGCTGCTAATTGGTCTAACAGCTCCTCAAAGCTCCTGTAAACAACACTGATGAGCTTAAAGACGTGAATATCCTCTAAAGAGTTGAAGGGAAGTGCACAGTTGGGAAAAGTTATGTCACTGTATCGTTATACAGTTAAGTCAAAACAAGCTCTATTTTGAATTAACGAAGTGTTTATTTTACACTTTGTTCCATTATTACACAAAAACTGTGTATGTGTGTCTGGTTTTTTCTTTCTTTTTCTGCAACCAAACCTGGTACACAGATGCATCTCAGGCCCCTAGAGGTTCTGATCAGTATTCGATATTATGGCGTTGCCATATTGCCAAGCAACCACCTAGCATTGGTTTAAAATGATGCATTTTGATTCAGTTGCATTAATATGTAAGATCTTTAGATTCACAAAAATTAAATTGTATTTTATGATGCTGCCATGTTCCTCCTACCGACAGGCTAAAATGACCCATTTTTAGCATTTAAATACCAATCATCACCCTGATATTTGTATTTTTTTTTTAAATTTTCTCAATGTTATTTAGCATATCAGTTTGCCAACAATATGAACAGGCCAAATAATACTTCATACTGTTTCTTCTCATATAAAATATGAGGAGAAACAGTAACAGGCTTGATTGTTCCATTAGTTGCTAATGAAGAATCTCATTAGTTATCAGCTGTTGCCCCATTTTCATTTTCTGTCCTTATTAACTAAAGGAACATGTTTTTCATGTTTCTACCATCGACTCATTGGTTTCAATTGTAATACAATTGCTCTTTAATGCATAGCCCAAAGACATTTCTATTTCTCAGTAAATACTACACTTTTTTTTTCTCCTTATGAAAAATGTTGTAATTTAAGTTCAGAGAAAGGCTAGTACTCACATTATAATGTGGAAGCTGGAAAAGGTAAAACTAAGATGTAGATGCATAAAGGAGGATGGTCCTAACACTAAACTTTTAGGAGTATCATTTCTTATGTGTCCCTTTTTTTAAACATTTGAGCAGCTTGATATCATTTTTATGTCACAGATATTTCAGAGACTTCAGATTTTACATGTTTTGATGTCTCAAAGCTATTGGGATACACAAACTGGAAGTCTGTTCTTTTCTCTCATGTCAGGTCACTTACTGAAAAAAAGCCCTCTCAGAAAGGTTTGCATGTTTTTTTTAATGTCTCTTGTTTAACCTTTTCATTTTCTGCTCCAACATCATTGTGTCAGTTGAATGCCAAGTTGTTTCTCAGTTTTCTGGCATATACATAGAGATGGCTATTTTCAGTCAGTTTTTACTGACATTTGTATAAAGGAAAGTGGGGGGTTGCATGAGTTGAAATAACACAATCAGTCAGTAGTACCTAACCTTTTCAGCGGTGAAATAGACTCTAGTGAGACAAATGCTTCTAGGCAAGTGCTAGCTGCTAGAAAATGTAAATGCCATCATTTAGAAAAAAAAAACCAGAAACAAAACAAAATTAACTGATTTTAATCATTTAAAAAAACTGCATGGAAACACACTGATCCTATACTAGTTAAAAGAGTTATTTTAACCAGTGTTCACCTGTATGGTAATAGTTAAAGTCACTGTAATAAGTGTAAGTTAATAGGTAATGAGATCCTTATAAATCCTTATAAAATACACATAAATGATCTGTTAATAAAACTTTTGAATTGTCAGTAATATTTAAAGCACTTATTAGTTATGCGTAAACAATTTATAGAATGTCTAATCCAATTCACTGATAGTAGGACCAAGAGTCTGTAACACAGAACTGTTTTGATTATTTAGATTAGGAGATGTAATGCACCACATCTGATTAGGTGGTGTGCACTAACTTCACAAAAAAACAAACAGAGGTGATGACACCCCATGTCACACTTACATTCTACAGACATCATCAGACAGTAAATACAAAACGCAGTTTTTAAGTGATTATGTTTTTCATTAAGGAAAAAAATAAAGGTGTCCAAACCTGCCTGGCCCTATATGAAAAAATAATTGCCCACCTGAACGTAATAAGTGGTTGCCAACCTTGGCAGAAAGAACTGCAATCAAGCGTTTGTGATAACTGGCAATAAGTCTTTCAGGAGGATTGGAGGATTTTTTTTGCAGAATTGTTTTCATTAAGCCTCATTGGAAGGTTTTTGAACATAAAACACGATGGGAACACCACACTGCACGTAAAACTGTATTATTGGAAAATTGTACATAAACTCATAAATCTCACCAGTGTTATATGGTTCAGCTCATTATAAATACTTTATGTTCTATTTAATCTCCAGCAATGCGTCATGTACCTCATCTTAGATATGTGGGCTTCACAGCATCATATATCTCTAAAACAACAGCAGACAAATGCAGCCTGACATCTTGATTTTAAAAAGTTACTTACAGTAATAACATTTTCAGCTGAATTAAACAAAACTATGCGACTCGTTAACATTCAGTATCTACAAAGGGGTTGAAACATTAATGAGAAATTAAAGTGGTCTAGTCTAAAAACAGCTGTTGGCCAAGGTTTATAAGAGGAAATGTATCTGTTATGATGATAAGAGAAGTGTGCTTCTTTGCTAATGCTAGCTCTGTTTCCACACAAAGCACATGCTAACAAATCTCACAGCAGTGAAAGCAGAGCCATCAGTCACAAGACTGATGTGTTCTGTCAAATCAGAGCGTTACCTACAACCTGAAAAAAAGCTACTGGCCTATAATCTCAAGTCTTTGTTAATGGGACACTAATGCCTTCAAAATACTTGCTCCTTACAGATTGCATGCTCCGTAGACAAGCAGAGTTAAGGCTGTATACGAAGACCCAACTACAGCCACACAATTCATTTAAAGGATGGGTGCAAGCAGACAGGAACTTGATGGGACACCAGTGCCTCTAACATTAACATCAACATATACACAGAGACACTCAGGTGTACAGGAAACTCGATGCTCAGGATGAACATCTAACTAGAACCTAACTAGAAACAGTGAACGAACAACAATGCTGCACCACCCTAAAATGCTGTATTTGCCTTTGAAAACAAGGAGAATTCAAAAGATCCCGATATGACCTATGTTGCGCTATGAAGGCAGCCAAGCGGAATTAGAGAGACAAGGTACAGACACGGCTCAGCAGTAACAACTCTCAGAGCATGTGGAAGGAGCACTTTACACTTTGTAGGTAAGCCCAGGTGCACAGTCAATGTCACCGTCTTGCTCCACGATGAGGTACATAAGTTTTCTGCCCATTTTGAGAGTCAGAACGCCACTCTCCCTGAGGGGCCTTCCAAAAACGTCAAGGCTGGCACTCTGATCATTAAAGAGGATGACGCACAAAGTTTTTTCCAGCATGTCAACACCTGTAAAGCAGCCAGACCCAGCAGTATCCCCATCAGAGGATGCAGCTCACAGGAGTCTTTTAAACTTCTTTCTCTCCCTGCCTGTTGTCCCCTCCTGTTTTAAATCATCAGTCATTGTGTGTGTTCCAAGAAGGAGTAAGGTAATATGCTTAAATGACTGCCACCCTGTTCTCCATCTATCATAGGAAAATCCATTTGAGATGCAGATGAAGTATTTTATTCCTGACATTTTGTCACCCAATCTGGACCTGATACATTTGCCAAGAGGTATAGCTCCACTGATGATGCTTCAGGCACAACACTTCACAACACTCTCAGTGATGTGCCAATAAATCGTATATTTGAACTGAGCATGCATTACCATAATTCCCTAAAGAATCAACACTTAAATGCCTGGGACTTAACCTCTGCAGGAGGATTGTGAACTTGTTCTCAAGCCAACACAAAGTGGTGAGGATTGCCCCTGTGACTATGTCCTGATCTTCCTCCTATCCTCCCAGAATTCACATTATCACACAGATCCAGATTAGAAGTTACGATTGCCGATGGCACATCAGTGATTGGCTTAATTATCAGCAGCTTCTCAAGCTAAAAGTCAAAACAAAGAACTTTAAGAGGAAAGGGAACAATCACATGTGTCTTAGTAAGTATGTCCTTTGAAGCTTATATACCCATTGACATCACATGGGACCTATTTTCCTAAAGGAAAAATACACATAAAACATAAAATCCTGTAATGTGATTGTAATATAATTGCTATTGTTATCTGCGTTTGTTCAGACTGTAATTTCTTTTTGACTGGGGACAAACACATTGACTTTACCTTTAAAAACTGCTTTTTTTTCTTTTTGAGTCTCAGACAGGTCAAAGAAATTGGTCTGCACCTTTTTATGTTATAAGTCTTCTGTCTGGGTCTGCAGAAGGTGGTGTTAGTAGCCCAGCAGATTAGTCACTTTAAGCTTTTGCTGCTACATAATGACATGAGGCATTTCACCTTGTTGGCTGATGGATCGTTTCTTTCACTTGGCCATTACAGTTTAAGTATGTGAATTTTGACTCTCTCATATGCACACACACACACACACACGCACATGCATACTGCTCAAAAAATTAAAGGAACACTTGGGTCAGTGTCACTACTGGTAGCATGAGGTAGAGGTTGTCTAGAGACAGTACAGAGGTTGCACAGTTTGTCCAACTCCTCTAGGATGGCACATCAATATAAGCCATTACAAGGTTTACTGTGTCTCTCAACACTCTCAAGAGCATAGAGGAGATTCCAGGAGACGGACAGTTACTCTAGGAAACCTAGAGCCTTAGAAGGTCCTTAACTCCTGGGCAGGACTGGTATCTACTCCCTTGTGCAATGAGGAACAGGATAAGGATGCCAACTACAAAATGACCTCCAGCAGTCCACTGGGGTGAAAATCTCTGGCCAAACAATCAGAAACAGACTTCACAAGGGTGGCCTGAGGGCATGACATCCTTAAGTGGGCCCTGTGCTCACTGCCCAGCACTGTGGAGCCCAACTGGCATTTGCCATAGAATACCAGGTCAACCACTGATGCCCTGTGCTTTTCACAGATGAGAACAGGGGCGACAGTATGAAGGAGTTCCATACCACTGACTGGCTGTCATGCTCGCCTGACCTAAATCCAGTAGGACACCTCTGGGACGTTATGTTTCAGAACATCCCAGTGCTGCCAGGTTGCACCTTAGACTCTCCAGGAGCTCAGTGATGCCCAGTCCAGATCTGGGAGGAGATCCACAAGGACATCATCCATTGTCTCATTGGGAGCATGCCCCGACGTTGTCAGGCATTTTAATCTATTCATTATTTTCACATAAATTGTAGCCACAAGGAGATTCTATAAACATGCCCTTAAAGCAGATTTTTGGAAAAAAAAAAATCAGTTAGCATTGCATTAAAGAGTGCATTAAAAATATGTTTAGAAATTGTTTTTAAAACATTGCAATAACAAAGTATAAAATAGTATAAAAACATGTAGGCCTAATTGAATTTAACAATGTATTAATAATGCATTGCATCCTTATGATAAGAACCTTATTAAAAAGCATTGCTGCTATTACTGCTACTTTCCAATTGTAGCATAGGTTTTGGCTGTATTTTTGTTGACTGTATATACAAACTTCAGTCATAAATTTTAAACATTGGTTGACTTTTAATTTGTATTATTGGTACTTTAGAAAAGGAGGCTCCTTAAAAATAAATCCATGTGGTCAAATTAAGCCAGTTAGGCTTAATAATTCATTATGCCAGCTACTTTTTATTTAATGCAAAATGTATTTTGGTTCACTGCAACTGCTGCTAGTCTGACTGTTGCAAGTGGTCTTCCTTTTACAGTTTTTAAAGCTTGCAAAAGCTTGTTTTGGTCACTCTGCAAAGATAGACATTTTTGGATCATTAGCCATCAGAAGATTGATTTTTCTGCCGTGATGGATTTGATCCTTGTTTCGCTATGTGCAATGCCTCTCATCCTGTGACACAAATGTTTATTTGAAAATATTAATCCACCTTTAGTCATGCTGACAGTTGCAGACAGGACTGAATCAAATGCATAGATTTAGAAGGTTCACACTGATTTTTATGGGAATGCTTTCAGTGCTCATTTATTCCTTTTAAAAAATTTTTTTTACTTTGCATTTCCTGACATCAAAACACGAGCTGCTCTCGCTGCTCTCGCTGCTCACTGCCACACAGAAAGAGACGGACTGGAGGTGCATTCACAAGAACATGTTGATGAGAAAGCATTCATGAGGGATGGAGGAAAATTCACCTGTCCTAAGGCCCCAAACAAACACACATCAAAGGCCAAAACCACATGGGTGCACACATATGCACTAAGTGTATGCACACACTGTCTCTGATAAACACACACATATATTTGAAGCAGTCTTTATCACCCAAGGCGACTGGCAACAAGATCCATTTTGTGTGTCCAGCAGCAGTTTTTCCATTAGACCTGATGTAATGTCCAAACTATAATGGACCTGAAGAAAGGCTGCATTAAGGCACAGTGGTTTATGTACACAGGCCAGACTGGATAAAAATGTTTCTCTGCTCCATAACAGGATGCCAAAAGTTAATGTTTCCCCTTTTCCTTCTGTGTGTTCGCTGGGTGTAAGTTTTGTTAAAACGTTAAGTGCGGGTTCTGGAGGGTCCTCTTTTTTTGATAGTCAGACATTTAGTTTCCTGCATTTTAATGTGTCAATTTAATGCATTTATTTATAGAGTAAAGATATTTATTTATGGGTTAAAACACAACTTTTAAGCCCCAGTATAATAGAATATTATGCAGTACAACTTTCAGACAATCTGTATTGCTTTCAAATATTTATTCTTGTGTAAACAAACCTTTCTCATTTAATATTATCCCTGCTGAGCCAATACAACACATACAGGCATGGTGCACTGCTCTGCTGTATTTCGTGTCTTTTGTTTTGGAAAATGATTCATGTTTGCACATGGCATCAGATCACATCCCTGTGATGTGTGTTCTATTAAAAAAAGTTGCACTAGTTTTTTAATAGCTCATATTTATATACTTTTTTCTTAAAAAGTTTTTAAAAAAGTAACCGTAATCTAGGCTTCCTTGGTTCTCAAATCTTTTTGCGAGGGAAGAATTCCTCCTCTTGCCTTCTGGCTTCTCCATGATTATTAACCTGGCAGCATGTGCACAGCACCAGAGGTGAGGAGTAGATGCTGCATGTTTCTGACTGAGATCACAACACTGTGTTTCTGTGCGTCTGTCTGTGGCTTAATTGTGTTTGCCACAGCATTTTTATTTTTTATTTATTTTTCTAAAATATTAATATTTTTGGAGTGAAAATAGACTGTGCAGAGAAGAAAAACATCCAACCCTGTCGGGCAGATATTTGATGTAACATAGTAGCAGGTTTTTCAGAATAAAAGTTAATTTATTTAGGTTGACAAATACAAGTTTAAATATTTAAGGAGGAGACATCACATCTGCCCTCTTTGAAATTTCTGCCTTTGTTCTGTGCGTTCCTTTTGCTTTTTCTGTGTGCATATTCACCTATTCATATTCTCTTTCATTTTTTGTGCCTGTGTGTGTTTGTGTATGTAGATTTTCATCGGAGAGGTGTCCATGTACATGATGAAATCAACGAGGGAAGCTCTGTTGGCCCAGGAGAAAACAATAGTGACAGGAGACTGTTGTTACCTCAACCCCCTCATCCGCCGCATCATACGCTTCATAGGTAAGAACCTTGTATCGCAATGTACTCTAAACTGCCCTAAGGCTGCTTGTGCTAATGGTACCAGACAGTGACTGAAAACTCTGAAATACACATGAAAAGTACTTTGGGCTTTAGCATGTGTAAGGTCCCACCAGTATTTGCCTGGCGCATCACCTCAGTGCAGCTGCGATGAACTGAAAGACCGGAAAATTATGGATCACTGATCTGATTGAAATAATTTCATTCAGTTCTCAACAAAGACTGTGTGTAGAATAAGGGATCAGATTAGTATTCAAAAGCGCATTAGCATGCAATTCTGTGATCCGTCACCATCACATTAAGACGCTGCTTGTGACTTCAGCCTTGTTTTGTTTAATTTAATACAAAACTATATAAGCATTGTTTATTAGTGTAATAGCTTGCATCTGCAACATCAGCCAAGCCTTAACCACGCCACAGCATGCTGTATATATCACAACTAAACTCAGTGTTGGTGCTGTCAGTCACCTGTGAGGGGAGCTCCAATGCAGACAGCCATGGATTTAGTGACCCTGGTGATTTACACCTTGAAAAAACAAACTTTTAACAGTTCTGATTTATCCTGTACTTCAGTAAAGGGCTCTCAACAAACATGGCCATCAAGTAGCAAAACAACTGTGACATGTGTGTCTGGTACTGACTTTGTTGTTGTAATGTTGTTGAGTCACAGTGATGTAGTGTGTTGAACAGCTGTAGATAAAATGGAAAAACTTGAAAAAAATGACATGGTAGTTGAATGATGAATTTTCTGTTTTTGCAGTGAAGTGAATGTTTTTGGCTCAAGTATCAAGTAAATATAATTTGAACCAATGCGTTTAAATTATGTTGACTGCTTAAGCATCAGATGTCACATTTTAATTAAATTTAAATATGCTGCTAAACTCAGTGAGGCTCAACTGTTGTGGGCAAAGATATGTGATATTAGCTTTTTTCACCAGAGTGCTGCCCAATGCAGACCAGTGACCAAAGGCCAGACAAACACTGGGATAGAGAAACCTCTCATATAAAATAATGTTTGTGGAGAAGCCTTTGCTTTTACTGGTGTATTCCAAATATTGCTTACATTTTTTTGTATGGTAAGCTAACAGCTAAACAGCTGTTATCATGGAAAAGAAAGGAAATGAAATATATTTTAAAAACAAGGACAAGTCCGTGTGTCAATTTTCTATAAAAGCTCTATAAAACCTTTAAATTTTGATTATTTTATAACAACGCTTTACCAGAATTGGGCAGACAGACAGACTCTGTTCCAGTAGAGAGAGTCTGCTGGACTTTCCTGTCATAGTTGAAGGAAAAAAACTTTACAAAACACATTAGAAATTCAATCAGCAATTCACCTGATTTATATTTTGAGACCCGTTAAATTTGTGAAATTGTCAAGGCATTTCCTGCTCACTTGTTCCCTCCCCTCTGCTCTTCTCTCACTCTAACCCCCTCCTCCCCCCAGTTCCCTCATTGCCCTTCACACAATCATGTCCCCGTGCCCCTCAAAACCTCCCTCTGCGACTCCCTCACCCCACCCGCCTGGATGACAACACAAAGCACAGTAATTTCATGGCTAAGCAAGCTAGATAATCAGCAGTCATATTTCACAGCAAAAGGAATGCAGACGTAGACACTGGTCAGTGTTGGTGGGCTAAAAGTGTCAGCACCATCATTTATATTAAACGCTATCTTATTTTTATGGTCTGTATTTGGCTTGCTGTTGTCCATTTTTCCTCACCTTCCATCTCAACATTAGTTAACTTGCACTTTGTTTTCATTCAGACTGGGTGGTCTGCATCACTCAGACAGACCACCCATTCTGTCTGAGTGATGCAGACCACACTTTGACATCTTGTCTGCACACACACACGATAGTCACGATTTAATGTGGTGGAACTGGGAGCTAGATAAACACCCACACTGGAAGGTGATAACTTACATGAACCCTTCTGTGTTTATTTGTGATCGTTTCATTGCTCTGTGTTTGTGGCTTTTCACGTGCTCTTCTCTCCTCTCCCGTCTGTGTGTCTGTGGTGCCGCAGGTGTGTTTGCATTCGGTCTGTTTGCTACAGACATCTTCGTCAATGCAGGCCAGGTGGTGACTGGAGGTCTCTCGCCCTACTTCCTGTCTGTTTGCAAACCCAACTACACTGGCACCGAGTGTCGCTTTAATCACCAGTTTATCGTCAACGGCAACATCTGCACTGGGAACCACGTGGTCGTGGAGAAGGCTCGGCGGTCGTTCCCATCTAAGGACGCTTCGCTGAGCGTTTACTCTGCTGTTTACCTGACGGTGAGAGGACTGCACCTTGTCCTTTATTTCAGAGACAAAAAAAGGCTTGAAAAAAACATTTTATAAAACATATATCTATTGTAATGACACAGCATATGTTTAATTAAATAGCATGAGATATATTTTAAGGCATGAATGTGTGTAACGATATTTGCATTTAGGTGTATATTTCATTTCCATTCAGTCTCCCTTTGTAGCACATGTGAACACTCACGTTTGTGTTTGCTTATCCCATTTTAAATGAGAAACCACCCAATAATGTGTAGACAAAAGAAAATTCTCCAGAGATTCAACCTGAGCACAGTTAATTAAAAGCAATGTCAAGTTCTAGTTTAGAATAGAAGGTAATTGGTTTACTCGTCTGTGGGAAAAAAAAAAAAAAGAAAATATATAATTTGAGCCAGTCTGCATAAAGTTGTACTGCACATACCTGTACCGTATGTGGAGTTTAAAACTACTGAATAAGAAGGAGTATTTGTTATAAACACAGCGCCTTCGGTTCTTTGATGGAGAAATTGGCAAGGAGGGACTTCATGCTATTTGAAATTGTGGTGAGGAATATTTCACACTAGCACAGCGACGGTTTAGGCATTTTTAGAAAATTGGCTGGAGGTCGCATGGAAAATTACTTTTTGAAGCGATAATTGAAGAGCAGCTGTTTGACATCTGAGTGACAGAGTGAGGGCCTCATCTTTGGAAAAAAGAGAGTGGAAGTGCAGATTTTATCAACAGGAGCAGGAGGAATACAAGAACAGATTGTTGTTGATGAAAATGAATTCGATACCTTCGCTACTTGATTGGAATAGAGGTAGGTGAAAGTTCAAGAGGTGAAAATATATGCAGGTAAACCTTTTTGTTTTTAAATGCTGACAGTCCTCTTACTTATTAATGGGTTCTCTTGTTAGGTTCAATTTTTTATTCTCTGTGGGGAAATGAGATCTCTCTGTTTTGCAGAAATCTTGCACTCCTATGATGTAACTTTTTCACAGCCTTCCCTGACTGATTTGCTATGCCATGGGGGCTTTGCACTGTTTTGAAATGGTAAAATATTTGACTTTATTTTTGTGGGAAAACCTCCAGTTGCTCTGCGTGGGACCTCTGTTCCTAATCCGCCTAAACAGAAGAGCAGGAGCCTGTGGTTTTTTTTTTAAGACATTTGGGACAAAGAACCGTCTAATCTTTCCACCTTTCTCCTTCTAGATGTACATCACCAGTACAATCAAGACCAAGTCCAGCCGCTTGGCCAAACCAGTGCTCTGTTTGGGCACACTCTGCTCCGCCTTCCTCACCGGCCTCAACAGAGTTTCAGAGTATCGAAACCACTGTTCAGATGTAGTGGCTGGATTTATACTGGGATCAGCTATTGCATTGTTTCTGGTGAGGACTACTAGAACTTGCATTAGGTTTGGGAAGGTGGTGGAGAAGGGGTAGGAGAAGAAGAGAGAAAAGAGAAGGTGGATTCTGGTCATGAGCTACTATCAAATTATAATATTCATTTTGAGCTTCATTTTGGAACAAACCCAAACTGGTAATTGGATGATTAATTCAAGCTGCAGCTTCCCAAAGCCTTGAACGTGGGTTTGTTTTCATTTCAAAGTCAACCATGTGAAAATTTATGCCTTAAAATTCTTATATACAGCAAATATTTTTATATATATCTATGATGAAATTCATTTTAGTGACAGTACAAGTGTTGGAGAGGGCACCAAGTATATAAAAAGGTGAAAAAAGAATGAGGTGTGATTTATGTTATGCTCAATAAAGGTTTAGATAAAGGTAATTTAAGCTACGTTGATCAAGTTAAGAATACACTGGCTGATTGTGGGGTATTGGAGAAGATGAAGAGAAGAAGGAAGTGAACAACCCTAGATTCAACCTGAAATCTGTAAGCACTAGGACAAAAAAGAGAAGAAAAATGAGGTAAACACTACTTTTAATTAATTTTTAGATCTTGGAGGTAACCAGTGATGTGATTAATTCAGATTCCGTACTCCAGAGGTTAGGCATCCTGTTATTTACCTTCGTAAAATAACTGCCGTAGCAGAGGATAAGATGTGCAAAGTGGGCTTGTCTTTCCAAGCAAGACAGCAGTTTCGCTGGGCTGCTGTCCATAATGTAAAATCAACATCAGTGTCCTGCGAGATTTAGTCAAACTGCTTGGCTTCTGCTGTAAGTTAATGTGTTTTTTTTCCCCAGACTATTCATCATATTTTATGCTGTGATTAAATGCAGGGTAATAATTGCAACTTAAACTGATCACGTTGTTTTGTGCTGAATGGGAAAGCTCACTCAGGAGAAAGGAAGGTGAAGGGGACCCCCCACCCCCTGCCCCCACCATCCAAAAAGATTAATTTAATAACCTCAGAGGCTTCATTACTTCTAATTGCCGCTGAGTCCTGAGTGCCAATGCGGGAGACACATGGAGGAGAGACTCAGATAAGAAGAAGAAGCTAGAGGTTTGTTATTTGTACATTGGTTGCTATGAGGGGAAAATCAGAAGTCCTTTTACAGCTGTCGTCTGTCTACGGTGATGGTATTAAAGTGCTAATGTTTAATATATGTCATGTTTCAGTAGAGTGTATGCTAAATGTGTATGCTAAACTAATTAGAACTAAATACCAAGGACAGCAGAGATTAGTGAAAATGCCAGAACCTTGATTTGGTCATGACTCAAAAAGTGAAAAAAAAAAGGTCACAAATTTAGAGTCTGACTCAACATTGCACCAAAGAAAGTGAGCGGCATTGGAATAGTGTGATTTACAGAATTGGTATGGAGGGTTCCAGTTGATGTGCAGGTGAAGCTTGGTCTTGGTTATTCTGTAAATAATTCCTGCTGTTGTGCAAAACAGTGAGGTTCAGTGTGGTCACATCTTTTTCATGCTGCATGAGGAGGTGGACCCACTGCACCTGTTTCTTTGATACTAGATGGGGTTGTCTCTACAGGTTCTCACCCATCCAGGTCATGGTAGTGTTAAGGGCCTTGAAGTTTAAGTCTAGTTGCCTTCAACTCAAGTGCTTAAAGAAAAGGAAATCTGTCATTACCTCATTGAACATTATTTCCAGTTTATTATCAGCATACCATGAGTGAAGGTTGACCATATTCCCCTGTTTTTGCCTTATATTTACAACGAAGCTTATCAAACTCGTTTCACGTGAGAACTGAGCCAAGTTGATGGACTGCTATCTTGCAGGAAATTAATTGATAAAGAGAGAGCTGAAAGTAGGTATAGTTTAAATCCTGCTGCTATCAGTGCTCACAGAGAGGAGATCTGAATGGACTCACCAAACAGCAAATGCCTTTGGTCTTTCAAGAGATTTGTCCGCTGCCAGCAGATTGAGGGATCATTGTTAAGCACTTGGTTTTAGAATTGGCTCCGGGATGATGTTGGTAACATAAGATATAAAGCTGTCCACTTGATTCAAGGGAAGGCACATGCTGACTTGCTGAGTCTAATAGAAGCTAAATCCCCTGAAATTTGAAAGTGGTTCCAAACTAATTCACAGCATGTAGAAATGACACATAAAAGGCATGCATGACTCATATAGGTTGCAACCACTGTAAGAGGTAATATTACAATAAATCTGCTATCAAAGATGAGTTGATAACATAGGGTCTTCAGTTTTCTGCATAATGGGCAATGTGAAGATAGAAAATAACTTTGTAAGGGTGGAGATACAAACTATATCACTTTGCTGCTTAGAAGTACAAGAGTGTGACTGGATTGGGATGGAGATTTATGCTGATATATGAAATTATTTAAAGCACAAGATCATATGGTTACATTCAGTTCAATTCAATTCAGTTTTATTTATCTAGAGCCAAATCCCAAGAGCAGTCACCTGGAGGCGCTTTATATTGTAAGGTAAAGACCTGACAATAATACAGAGAAACCTAAAACAATCAAACAACCCCCTTTGACCGAGCACTTGGCAGCAGTGGGAAGGAAAAACTTCCTTTTAACAGGAAGAAACATCCTGCCACAACCGGTTGATGGTGAGGGGAGGGGACAAAAAACACAATTAAATAACAGTTACTGAACAGTGCATCTCAGGTGATGGTGCAGAGTAATCCAAAGTAATTTCATAACCACCTCAACAAACTACTTTCCACTGAGGGAAAATAAAATAAATAATACATAGCATTGAGTACTGAACCGAAACACAGTTTCAAGTTTCTTTTAATCACAAGTCTGGGAAAAGCACCATTTTTGTGTTGCAAAAATCTGAGACCAGGAAAGTTTCTAAATGATTTTTCAATTCAGCGTTTCAATGGCAATCTGCAGGTTCACTTTGTCTTCATCTGAAACAATAGGCGGCAGTTCACACACGTCTGTTTTTGCATGAATGACAGGGCACGAAATGGGGAATGAAAAAGCAGGAGGTGCTTCAGTTTAGTAGAAATGTGTTTACAACAGCCACATCAACATGCAATTTAGACTTGTTGTGATAAAAATGTAAAGAATTGTCAAACAGGATAGTTATTTGTAAATTCTGCCCCAGGAGCTATAATTCACTCATTTACTTGGTCTGGGAGCACTAGAAATTCACTGCCCATGAACAGCCACAAACAAGAAAACCTTGAGCTTCCCCCTGCTTTATTTTCTCCTTTGCTGCTGCCTGAGGGCACGGCTGGTGTCTGGTGGGGTGGGATCTCCCTCGGGCTGCCTTCTTTGATTAACTAGTCTGTGGAGGAGTGTCTCTACCATTAAAAATTCTGACTAGTGGACAAAATGGAAAAAATACAATTACCTGTAATTTATAAACGTACAAATGAAGACACACAGCATCTGTTTTCTGCACCTGTTAGCCCACAAAGATGAGCACCCTGAAGCATTTCTGCTGGCTAGATGAAATGATATCCAGCTTTAAGGGACTCATGCAATGTTTGATTGCTCTTTTATACCCATATAAACTTTATATCACGGCAATAAAAGGTCTAATGTGGAAAATGTAGCCACGTCACACCAAAAAAATAAAAATAAAATAAGAGCCCACCAGAGAATTTTTTAAGGTAGCAAAAAAACCCCTATAACATTTGTCCCAAAAAGCAATTGAGAAAGGAAACAGCTGCCTCTTGCTGTGCCGTTTAAAGCTGAAAGGGAACAGGATGTTAGTTTTCTGCAACGTTTGTAGGTACATGACACTGTACGGGGGAGGGCACTGTAAGATCAAACCAGCAATCCTGAAAATGAAAATAACAACCAAAGGGGAGACAGCCTGCTCCAGAATGCCCTTTGATCGGCAGACTCACACTGGGCTTCAGACCTCCATTAGCTGTTTTATTTAAAAAAATCCACCAGATGTGGCCCTGGATTTCTTTTAAAATTTAAAAAAACAAATACTAATTGTCAGATCAGTGGCTAGAGGAACCTGTACCTTAAAACAACATCACAACTCATGCCTCCAAACAAAATGACCAAGGTCATTCAAGCTCCTTGCGACTGGTCTCTATGAAGCAAGACTGTAACATGAAGATGCATCAAAATTGACTGCATAATATCCCCTTGAACAAAACAAATTTTTGGGCGCTCATCCAGTAGTTCAGTCCAGCCCTTAAGGATTAAAATGACATTCATAAACAGAGGGACATGTTTTCCTTTCCCTGAAATTCAGATGCATTTTTGGGAACAAATGTTATTTGGGAGAGGGGATCTCTCTCTTTTTCTCTCTCTCTCTAACAAATGCATGCACGCACGCACGCACGCGCGCACACACACACACACACAGACACACACACACACGCTGCGTAGAGTTTAATGTGGGGGGAACAGTTAATGAGGACTGAAGGACTTTCAGAAACCTACTATACAGACTGTCATTCTCCTATCCTCACCTGTACCTTTCCAAATGAGCCATATCAATTCATACAATGACCAAAATCAGCTGAGCTGCCCTTTCCTTGAAATTTGTATAACTTGAGTGAAATCTCAACAGCTGTTGTTGTGGATTATCATACTATTTATAACATATATTCATAACCCTTTGGATGAATTGTAGACACTTGATCTTCAAATCAACATTTCAGTTTGCCCATTTATTTGCAAAATGTATCAGTGATCAACCTCAACTATACCTCCTTAAATCGAGCATACTGATGATAGCATTAACCTCAAAGCACCACTGTGCAGCCTCACCAAGATGTGAGCACGGCTGTAACATCAAGCTACACTACAAAGTCTCTTCACTCGTTTTATAGAGTTTTTGTGTTTGAGTTTCTTATGTTCATGTGATTTGGTGTGTCTTTCTGCCTGTCTCACTATTAATGGTAAACTGTCATCATATCTTACAGGGTATATGTGTGGTGAATAACTTCAAAGGTGTCCACAGTGCAGCGGCAAAACAGAAGACTGAGGACTACCGCGGTCTGCCTCTGATGACTTTCCCCCGTGTAGAGAGCCCACTGGAGACCCTGAGCGCACAGGTAGCTAAAAACACTTAACCTGGAATCCCATAAACTTTAATCTCTATGATGCACATTATCTTTCTTCATTAATTGGCAGAACTCCCTCAAGGCCTACAGCTAAAAGCAAATTCCTCCCTTCAGATAAGGAATTCTGTGCAATGGAATTTGGCTTGTACTGGAACTTGGTGTCACTGTAATTTATTGCCATGTACTTTTTTTCTACTTTTTCATGCCCTTTTTAGAAGGTCCAAGTGAGGGTGGTGCATAAATCCAAAGATAATTTTCTGTTATCAATAAGTTATTTGGTTAAAAATGTACTCTCTTTCTTTCTCTTTCTTTCTATCTTCTTTCATTCTTTCTTTCTTTATTCACTAAGCAATGACACGTGGCAGGCTTGACGTTTGCACTTCACCCCTTTCCTCCTAACCAAATGCACAGAAACTTAACACAGAGCACTCTTGGCACCAGCTGACACGTGATTTTCTCTACCTTTTCATTTCCACGCTTTCTGTTTCCATCCACTTCATTTCTTTCTTTGTCTTTCTCTACTCCTGTCCCTTTTTTCCCCCCATACTCCCTCCAACATCCATTTTCAGAACCACTCGGCATCGATGACAGAGGTCACATGACTAAGGGGGCAGCACCGGGTCACGTTTGCGTCTCCACAGCACTTCCAGACACAATGACGAGGACGCATGTCACGTGGCTCCGAATGCTTACAAAAACCACTCCTGATATATCTGTTTAAATCACCTGGGGGACAAAATACACCATGTTTGCAGTGGTTTTCATTTAGTTGGGCTATGCTCAGTTCAACCTCCCAAGGCACACAGATCAGGCAACAATATCACAAATCGCAACATAAGCACAGATTGTTTTTCCAGGTTATTTGAGATCATTGAAACATGGGACATTTTTTTCCTCCAAGGTGTGCTGTTTGTAGTTAGAGGACGGTGTTTTGTACATTTTGTATGAGCGAGTGCCGTAGCCTATCCTGACGATGTTAAAACCTGCACACTTCCTGTCAGCTGACTCACTCTGTTTTACATCACATCCTGCCGGGTGAAATGCCTTGTCAATCACCACATGTACCCCACTCGGTAAGAAAAATCTGCTATGGAAAAAAAATATTGATGTTGTTGTTCTGTGGTGTTTGTCATTTGTACAGAAAAAAGACAGAATCCTTCTTTTTATTATCTCTGTACATTAACTGACCATGTCAGGTCATATTTTTTATGGATTTTTGTTAATATGTATGACTATTATGATCCATTTGGACCTGTTTGCCTGCTGTAAACCTGGATATTTTTTGGTATCAGTTGTTTGGGGAACAACTCCTCTCCCCTTAGGAGGAAATGGCAAGGATGAGTCACTGAAATCCTCAGAAAATGTGTTTTTGCACCTGTAGTGACATGTCATCAGGCTAAATATATGAAAATCTGATTGGCTTAAATGCACAGTATCAGTGTACTTCACCCCAATTTGCAGATTTACTTTGGAAGCTCTCTATGGAGAGATCCAGAGGAGCTAGCCCATGCCAGATCAGAGTAAAGATTATATGCTGGTATGGTTTTCCAATTATATTTACTGAAATTCCAATGGAAGACATCCTTAATAAGTACATGGCGAAAAACATAAGAGATTCTTTTTAACTGAAACTGAGTAATTTACTCAAGGCCTGGTTATCCCTTTCACTGAAAACCAGGCTAATGACTCCTGCTTCACTTTTCCTCCTCGAGGTACCCCTCCCTCTCCCCAACCCACCAGTGGATTGTGATGCAATGTTGTGACTCCATTTCCTATTGGAAGATATGCCCAGCATGAAGAGAGAAGTCAAGATGTTTTATAGATATTACTCATTATCATTGTGATTACAATTGTCTTTTACTTTGAGAACAAAAAAAGGCATTTCAGCTGAAATGCTACATATATTTTCTTTCTTCGTTTGTCCAAAAAAATTAAATAGTCAGTAGCAACAGTGTGTCCTCTTGTGTTTCTTTTTATGTACCCAAATGCTTCAATGAGAATGGTAACTTTTCATTTACTTAGAAAATATGTGACTAACGACAAGGACAATCCATCTTGACAGTCAGTACTTGTAAGTTACCTTGATGCAAGAAGTGTGAAACGTGTCTGTCCTTGTGTTTGTCTGAATATCCAGAGATTTGTTTTCATTATTTGCTATTTTTTTCCCTGATTTGAGCCTTGCAATGTCACTTCAGCTGCATACAAATCCTACCTCCTTTGCTGTGTCATCTGCATACTAAAAATGCAGTCACATTATCCTTCCAGTCAACAAGTTTCTGATTATAGGGCAATAGATAAATGTTGATCTGAGCGATCACAGACTGTTGGACTATCCGCTGTGATGTGACGTAATGTAATGTATGAAACTGGATGGGTACCCATTAGATTAATTAATTCTCCAATACCTAAACACTGTGCATCATCATTTCTATGAGCGTGTTACATACTCCTGAATGTTAAAAGTTGAGCCAATGTTAACTCTTGATTTCATTTGAATAGTAAATAGATGGATTTTTATTTGCAAGATGGAAGTGTAATGCAGTTGGTCCTTAATCACTGAATGTCACTGGATTATTAGAGGAACAGCCCAAGGACATATTGCATTCCTAGGTTGAAGAAAACCAAAACAGGTTTGTTATTCAAGCACGATGTTTGAGTCACAGGACAATTTCACTCAACAAACGTTCAGTTCAACCAAAATTATTGCAACCATATGCAACAGACTTGCAATCTCATTGCCTTTGAAATGGTTGCTTTCTAGTTAAGCACTAGATCTGCAGCCACTTGCAGACAGTTGCCATCTTCAAGGTGACTTTGGTATGTTAGGATGGCAATAAAACGACAATAAGACAGAGTCAGTCTACTATCGAAGCTGTCTGTGTTAATACAGTTAATAAACTGTGATAAATTGATGTAAATTGCAAATCTTTTGGTTTCTGCATGCACAGAAATTCACATTAACAACTTAAAATCATAGACTTGAAATGTAGAAAATCACACAGGCTGTAACCAAAATATAACCTGTTGGTTATAGTCGAACCGTCTACTGCAGATGAGTTGTGCTCATAGACATAGACAGACTGACTAAGATTGATTGATTGATTGATAGGTTGATAAGCTTCTGATGACAAAAGGCCACATATTTCCAGACAATGTTCACTCAAAGCCTAACATGTTAAACATAAAAGCAGTCAATTATTCTAAAACAGAGTTGTAAGATTACTGTTTTTAGGGGATATGCATCCCTGGAAATTGAACTGTGAGCTGTTGCAATGATATTTTTTTTAGACCATCTGTTTTAACAGAGTGCAGCTACACCAATGACTTCATTGGCATGGTGTCAGTCAGCCTAGAGTTGACTGTGAGTGTATGCTCAGTAAATGTAAACATTAATTAATCTGGCAGTCAGTGTTTGAATCGACCAGTCAACCCTGAGACCATGGCCCTAAATTTTGTGTTTAATAAAGAACGTTTGCAGAGGCAGAGTACACCTTAAGGGTTGTTTTTGAACGAAAAGTTAAGTAAAATGAATGCAGATGACTGAAATTTGAGCCTGATCCTTCATATTGTTGCTTTGGGGGTGAAGTCAGAAGAAAAACGGGATGTTTAAGTGAACCTGTGTTTACACAGGCACTCAAAAAAACACCATAATTATGGCTTTATTCTTCTCTCATGTCATAACTTGTGACAGGCAGCCCTTCTTTTCCCTCACACCACACCCCTGTCCAGCTGCTACCTGTGCTACCTAGAAAAGTGATTAAAATGAGCATAGTTGTGCTAAAACCGCGTTATTTAGCTTCTCTAGTGATTCATCCTGTTACAGCCGCGTCGACTTCACTGATGTTTATGTCATAGCTAAGCAAGGCGTACACGCACAGAGACACAAAGAAAGCTGACGGCTCAGTCTGTGCACTTGCTCTTTTGCTCTGTCAGGTATTCATTTCAGCTGTGACAGCCTGCGCTTACCCTGCAGACACACTGGCTAAATAGATAGGAGCTGTTTGTGTTTGTGTGTGCGGCGGTATTTTACCATGCCGTGTCTTCATAAAATGTCATCGTTAGCTGTTCTGAGTATGCCTTCCTGTCCAAATTGCTGTCCCCTAGCAATATGAGTGAAGAATAGCAACAACCAAATGTAGTTTTCAAGGTAGGGAACAAACCTCTGAGTGGTTTGACTTTTTTTTAATATATAGCTGTTGTACATTTTTATAAAAGAATCTATTAAAATGAGCTAAAATAAGTGACTGCAGATGAATCTAAATGGTGAAGCTTTTATAAATACAAAAAAAAGTCTGGTTTGCAGTGGCTGTCAGCCATTGTTCTCAAGTGTCGATTCACACTTGTCTCTCTTACCGAAGCTGGGGACTCGTAAGTGCAAGGAAATACCTTAAATCCTCTTAAAATCATTGAGCTTTTGGTCTTCCTTTGAGTCACTTGGCAGTAAATCCACTTTGCTGCCAGATATAAATGAGATTAAGGATTCTAAAAAACCTGTTTGAAATAAGTTGTTTTGCAACTAGCAGCATCAAGGTTTTGGAGGCATAATAACTTAAAACCAAGGTTGAGCTATGAGCAAGCCTCAGAGTCTAAGCATGCCACACTCTGCTTTCTAATTTGTACAGGAAATAATTTACAGACCTGTAAAATTGAACATTTTTAAGACACTGGGGGGACAAAAGAAATGCTGCAAGTAAGATAAGTGCAAAGAAGATATTTAATAACAGAACATGTCCAAACCCAAAGAGAAACGATGCAAGGAAACAGAGCCCCAGAGAGGGAGCTGTTTTGTTGTGTTCATTTTTGAATGCAAATCACATTTAATAACGTGTCAGAGTTAAACTAGTGGTCTGTGTTCATACAGTTACTATTTAACAGCTGGCTTATATGAGGAACTGAAAAGTGTGTATTGTTGTGTCACAATGTTACAAGAGCACCAGTATGACCTCAAGAGCCTGGACAGAAAGGTTTTGTTTTGGGTCCCTGACCGAGGAAAAAGCTGGAGACTGTTCAATTTAATCCTGTTTTAGGTTTTATGTTGCCAGCTTGCCATTGTTGTGATTTCACTGTGAAATACTTCTAGACCCTAACTCAAACTCTGACAAGTTAAGGTGACTTTGTTTATTCAGTGTGCATCAGTGAAGTGCAGGACATTGTACAGTGAACCATAAATAAGATTGTGTGTACGCTTATAATCCACCATAAGATGTCAACCTGGTGTTCATTACGGATGTAAATGTGTCTTGCGAAAGCTTTATCTTCTTAAAAAAAATGATTACATCTAACCACCCAACCGACCCTTTCAAAGGCTTATTAGAGAAATAAATACCCCTAACCAACACAAACACGCTACCAAAGGCAAGAAACATCAGTGGTAATAGCTGAAAGATACAAGGTTTCAGCAAGACACACAAACATAAAGACTTAGATGACTGGGTTCAACCTCAGGTCATTTGACACTCTCAGCGAGTCTTAAAAGACTCAGGTGAATTAGTCTATTAAGCTTAAATACCAAAGAGTCCTCATATCTGTGATCAGGCTTAACGTCATAGCAAGCAAATCTGTACCCTTGGAAAAATCAGGTTTTAGGGGGGAAGGCATGGCAGGGACAAAAGGAAGAAATAAACAGGAAAAAAGGTAAAAGAACCAGATAGGCATGAAAAGGAGTTAAAGAAAATGGTAATATAAGGGAAGTTGAGAGGGGAAAGGAATTGCAAAGCTCTTTAGTGATACAACAGAACAGATTTGGTTCAAGATCCCTGGTTCACCCTTATCCAGCACCTCTCATCTAATTCAATCTCATGTTCCAGGAGTGAGAAAATGTCCTACTTGGAATTGCAGAGCAGGATCTGATCACTGCCGAACATTTCAGTGCAGTGTTCAGGGGAGCTCCAGAGCCATAAGGAGGATCCTGCCATTGGAAATCGGTGAGGGTTCTAACTTCAGAACTCAGGCAAGGATTTATTTCCGGGACCCAGCTGAGGTTTTGAAAACTAGTCCAGTGTGTTAACCAGGTTTTTCTTTCCTGGACAAATTGGGACTGGCTTCAGAACTCCGGACATGTGTTTTTGTGTTGGTTAGTCTGCTGGTGGGTCTGGGTATACTGAACAAACTGGTTAGATTGGTGTGAAGTGGGCTGACTGGGTGCAGTCTGGTTTGCTTGCTGGTTTTCTGATTGGTACTGTTCAAGCTCTCTCTTCCTCCTCATGGCTGACTGCAGCTGCTGCTTGATTACAAGGATTTGACTCTCCAGTTCTGACAGTTCTTGAACCAGTGGGTTCCGTCCCACACCCAGACCTGGACCGCAGTCGCCCACTCCCAAAGCACGGCACTGCCCAGAACCGCCCTGCCCTGGCCCCAGTCCTTGGTCCAAACCCCTCCCTAACAGGTCAGAGCGACCATTAGAGGTAGTTACTATAGGCAGGGGTTTCTCCAGCAGAGGGAGAGAGTGAGGATGAGGGAGGGGAGAAGGGGGCGGTGGAGGAGGGAGATCCTGGGATGATGGGCGTTCCAGGTCATTCTGCATCTCTTGTGGAAGGATCCTTCGCCTGTTGCAGTGGGATGACTCTGCAGGATTCCAAGGCGCAGACTGGTTGTTTCCCTCATTGCACCTGGAAATAGGAGAACCCTTCATCAGTTCATCTGACTGCATGTTTCCAGTCTGAATCCAATATAAAATCAAGGCGTCAGCTATGGCTAAACCATGAGTTGCCACAGCACACACAATTCTGAACATGTTATATGACAAACAGCAATTTACACAGAGCTGGACTGAAAGAGATGGACAATTTCTAGAAGATTGCTTACGGGGGTAAAGACTGGAAATGATTGCTATGGGAGTTACATTGACAGTCTTGGAAGAATAGCAGTGCGACTGCTTACCAAGAAATAGTTTTTCGCTTTTCCTTAAATATGTCATCACATGAAAAGGGTGTTCTTTGGGTATTGTCCTGTTTATTGTTTATTTTGTCTACACAAGCACCACGTTCTTAGGGATGACTTATGGCTCTGCTGGCTGATCAGTACACAACATTTAAATGTCATTTTTGAATTATCATGAAAATTTGGACATTTGTTTAACATAGCTGAATCCTACTGACTGTGGAATTCCTCTAACTTTCGAGTAAGAGACATTGCCTTTATTCTCGAGATAGCACCTTTCTACTCTAGAAGCGTTTTACACAACTTGTCTCATCCATTCATAGCACTTTTTTTTCCTATGAATTTTTCTACGTAAGTGCTTTTTACCTAGCATTCAAACACATCTTTCCTCTGATGAATGCATCGGAGAGCAACTTGGGGTTAGTATCTTGCTCAAGGATCCTTGGCATGCAGTACTACAAGAGTGTGAGTATGGTAATATGCTGATCTTTTTTCTAACAGGCAGACAAAATCTTCTCATTTGGTGTATAAAAGATAATAGATTTTTATAGTGATTCTGTTGTATTTCAGGTCATTCCAGGTAATGAGGACCAAACCCTCCTCATTTAATTGCTTTTTGCCTCCCTAAGGAAATGCCGCTATATCTTTCCTGTTAAGCCCATGTAAATTTCTTGGTAAAATGAAACAAAATGAAACATTTTATTTTTTTTAAAAAAAGAAAAGCTGTGGGTGGATATTAGCTTGACTTACAGCCTTGCCAGTATATAAAGACACCTTGACTAACTAGCATCCAGATGGTGCTGATCAAACGCACTTGGTTATCTGACCAATAGCAAGTGTGACCACCACTAGTTTGATTCAGTGGAGCATTCAGGTGTGTTGCCACAGTCTTCTTAGGACTGGACGCCACAGCAAATTCACCCCAAGTCATACCTTCAAATGTTCATGTTCATGTACATCTTAATGTCAGTACGACAGTACAATAAGAATAAAAAACAAGTAAGTAAGAGGCTGATTGAAAGTGTTGCTGGGAAGAAACCTCTTCTCGCCGTGTGTAAACAAGAACCTGCAAACCTCAATGAACTGAAGAGACTCTGTCAAGAAGAGTGGGCCAAAAGTCCCCTATGTGATAGACTGATAAAGTCATACAGAAAATGAAAGCTTCAAGTTACTGCTGCTAAAGGTGGCTCTACGAGGTCATGCGGTGGACTTTTTCCACATAACTGTACTAACAAAGATCCTCTAGCAGGTAATCCACCAAATGGATGATCTGAGTAACAAGTACTGGGCCATTTCCCAGTTATATTTATGTTCTGCTTGTAGTCCAAGTTCTATGGACCATTTAAGAAGCTGTTGAATGCAAGTAAAACATCCATGTGGAGAGCATAAAAAGGGAATGCATTTGCCAAACTGCAATCTCAAAAGCATTGGTTATCTCCCCACAATGACAGTTTGTTATTAGCTTTTTTAAAAAGCCCTACATCTATACATTCATTGTTGTCCCCAAAGGCTAGGCCATCAAAAAACAGCCGGTGGGTCCCCAGACTGCTTTGTTTTTGGAATTTTCCTAAAGTACATCTCATTATCTGACTGACTAGCTGAATGGTCATATTGCCAATTCAGTTTTGTTAGAACTTGGAACCTGGGATTAAGGTTTGAAAAACCACAGGAGTAGCAGCAACTCACCAAATAATATTCGGCAGATGCTTGGATTCAGTCTTATGCACACATTTTTTTAATGAATAGGCTGTCGCCACATGTAGGTACTGAACACAAAAAAGAAGACATTGCCAGAGCTCAATGTAGAAATCAAATTCATGTCCAATTAATTTCCTCTGCCACCAGCCCTCATCCCCAAAACCTTTCCTATCCAACCCCAGGTCCACTGTGATCTTTGCGCTAACAAGCACTAGCAGCAGTAATGTGGACTGAAGGTCCACAGAGACATTACTGTGACACAACACCACTGATTTCATGTTCATTTGCACCTTTAACATGTATTACCTTACAAATCCTCTCTTTTTCTCCCTCTCCCTTTTGCTGTCCTCCATTCTTAGTAGCACTATGATCCTTAATCATTGTCCAATGTACATCATTCCTCTTGCCTTTTTTCAACTTAAAAAAATAATTTAATATCACGTAACATGCAACGTAGAAGGATAACAAACAAGAAAATATCAATTCAAAGAGGTTTGACTAGCACTTTAAAGCTACACAACCTCTGAAAAACATGCAGCTGTAGTTCACCTTGGTGATATGTCAATTTCTTTGATTGTACTGACTATGAAAATAAACCAGGGTTAAAAAAGATTAAAAAGGCATGTAAAAAAACACAGCAAGAACTTAATAGGAAGAAGATAGAAATAAAGGCATTTACACTACATAAATGAGAAGTTAGATGAGTGTTCTGTTATCACTGGAGAAAATACCACTGTGTCCTTGCTTTTATGCTTCACCAACCATGGAAATGTTTGCTAGAGGCTGATGTTGCCCTTATCATTTAAACTGATTTTGTATATTTAGCTATTATTCCATTGTTTAGTTCGGTTAGTATATAATAAGCTTCATTTATTTCTTCATTGTCTACAATTGATTTATTTAAGATTATGAGCTGTTCGGTTAAGTTAGAGAATTAAAAGCCAAGGGAAATATTCAGTGTTACAATTTAAAGAAATACACAATTTTTGTAAAATATGCATCCTTGTGTTGTCCTCGGGATTCCCATACACTTGTTTGCCATACACCTACGGGTCATTTTTGATCCGAGGACAACACAAGGGTTAACAAAATTATATTTATGATGCAAAGTATGAAAAGTCAAGTTAAGAAAACATATTTTATGTATACAAACTGTAGACCATAATAAAAATACCTCAGATTGCCTTAACTGTCTGCTCTTTATTACTGAAGATGAAAATACAACTTTAAAGTATATAAAGTACCAATATACCATAAAACATATTCCCTCTCAACTCCAATGTTTGCTGTAGGCCTTATTGAACTTGAAGTCTAACAAAGGAGCAAATTTCTTTTCTTTTCCTTTCCAAAAAGAAACTTTTTAAAATCTACTGGACCACCTCTGCAAGCTGAAAAAAATAACCATGATTTTATTAAAGCAGTGAAGATGAGATACTCTCATCACACAAAGTGAAGCCTAACAGATGAGCTCTTTGAATCAAAGGTATTTTCACTTGGCGATAAAAAAGTAACAAGGAGAATTTAATGAGATACTCCAGACATCAAAAGAGACTTTAAGCTAAAGCTGACACACAACATGAAAAGAGTTGTTTTTAATTTTATTAAATTCATATGTGCATCTTTTTGACAGGAGGACACCTGCACTTGTGTCTGCAGTAAAAGAGGGAACATTTTGAAGTCTTGAGATAATAATGGAAATTTCAGCATTTATAAATGTAACCAGTAGGTGTAGGAAGTTCTTCAACTATTCTATAACTATTACATTCTATACTGGTCAAATTTCACTAATTTTGACATTTGAAATAAGTAAAAATAAAATAAATTTCATCCTTTAAACCAGTCTTTTTCCAAAGTGACCCAAAATACACAAAAAATTAAATATTTTAATTTTTTATACTGTTTTACAGATGTTAAAAATTTGTGTACACTGCTCAAAAAAGAACACCTTGACAACAATGAAAATTATGCTGCATATTCTGATATTGACTAATGCATTAATGTTATATTAATCTTGATTTGATATTTAAAATTAGCTTTTTTTAATCTTATAGCATTAAGCACAATGTTTAACAGTTGTAATGGTTATACATGGGTATATGATAAACCCCATAAAAAGTAGATAAAATATATTTGAATCTCACGGCTGTTATCTTTTTATCTTTTAGGTAAAACAGGAAATTATGTTATGTGAAAATAGATGTATGCATAGCAATTGATATATATTTCAAAATTCGGTTTAAACACTTATTATGAAGGAATTCTTGGCCCAGATCAAAATGGAACTGGACCATGTGAAGGTAGGAAATATGACCAGTATGTAAGGCTGAATGAAGTGAGATATTCACAGGTAGGTCCCCGGTGTGTTTGAGAACATTTAGATTTAAAGAAATAGAGGTATGAGGTCTTTGCACTGTCAGCACTAAAGCATTTGTGGAAAATTAAGGCTTTTAAATCACAGCCAAAGGAGAAAAAAAAAGGAATCAGTTTATAGACTTGTATACTTTAAAGTTAACTGACATATATTATCCTTCTTTTCAACCATTTTCTGCTTTTATTATTTAGTATTTATTGTTTTTTTTTTAAAGCAATTCCGCTGCTCTGAAAAGTGTGAGATAAATAAAGATGATTCTTTTTCATTAGTATTCTACAGCATTTCCTCTTTTCGCATTAACTAAAAAGCTGGATTCCTTCATTGTTTATCCATCCATCTAAGCAATTTTCTTGATTTGGTATTCAGGGTGTTAACTCCGAGAGCAGCTCCTTCATCTTTTATGAATTGGTACAATGATTGAAACAGTGTTCACACCATTTCAATGGAAAATATATGAACACAGACTTTACTTTTTTTTGCCCTTGTAGAAATTACCACCGTGCAGTGACCCACAAAATATAATGCTTATCAAGGTCAGAAAGAAAAATGTGCAACATAATGTTTGCAACTTTGTCACATTCAAGTCATGCCAAAATTCGAATGATTATTTTTCTGCAACATTAGAACGTGTAGCACACATTTTTATTTATTTTCTCCAGCCTGAGACAACTGTTCCTCTATAATAAAATGTACTGGATCTATGTTTTAAATTCAAGATATATGTATAGAAAGACTGTTGTTTCCATGTGTAGTTATTTAAGTTTTTGGAAAGTTGCTCACCTTTGGTTTTGGAGTGTTGTGTTCTGGTTCAAGTCATTTCCTGTTATATTTTGTAATCATTAGTCTTTGTGTATTCTAATCAGTTTTACTTCCTCCCTTTAGTAGTTTTCCCATCCTTGATAATTATAATCTATGACCTGATTAATCCGACCTATGTTGTTTTCTACATCCATTCCCAAACTACCAATTACTCTTCTGTGTCCAATTACTTAATCACTCACCCATTTGTTCTCCCATATTGTCTTGTTACTACTAGTCCAGTTTTCTAGTGATTTTTTTTCCTGTACCTTTTTTCTGGAGTTCCTAGTGTTTTTATTTGTTTCGGCCCACGGTTTTAGTCTCTGGTTTCCTTGTGTACAATATTTTGTCATGTTTTTGAATTTTGCATTTTGCCTGCCCTATGTCTGCATTGCTTGTGCTTCAATGCTGCCTTTCTGTGTATTACCAGTGGTTGGATTAAAGGTTAGATTTTTGGTCCTCCTAGAGTGAAATTCTTACAACCCTTCCAACATATATGGAAAGCCAAAAGCAGAAATATTCAAAGAATCATCAATGATAACCTACATTAAGTGACACATTACATAAAAAAGAAGCTGGGGTAGAGGTTGGTTGCAAAGCAGCTTGAAGTGTGAAGTTAAAATTACCTAAACAGCACGCCCTGCAAGAGATTTGCATTTGGCAAATCTCTTGCAGGGCGTGCTGTTTAGGTAATATGACTGAAACATTGGCTTGATTGTGTTTCCTGCCTGAACTAAAGATGGACTCGATTTGAATTATATTCTTTATATGAGAGGTCAAAACAAAACTTGGACACACCAAACAGCATCAGATAGTATTGTAAATCACAACTTCCAGTACTTGCAGTTATTTTTCTATCTTATGTCAATCAGTGAAGTTTTCTCTCCCTACTTACACTTACCTGCAGCAGTTCTTTAAGCTAAAAAGATTTTTTTTTTAAATTGCATTTTATTTTATTTTATTCACCAGTAACTTATTTTCCCAGCCCGTATATCAGTACAGATGTTGCTATCGGCAGTCAAAACAAGACACACAACTTGCTATGCCGAGGACAGAGGGTGTCTTTTATTAAACAAAATGTAGAATCACTGCATTGGACTATAGCGTAGAACACCAGTCTCAAGTAAATTACTTTAAAACTAGCTTACAATTTTTTTTGTCTTTTATTTTGACCCGTGTCAGCAGGTTTTTAAAAACATGCAACAAATTCCATCTAAGCACATGTCAGCCATGGCATGAATAATATCTACATTTTACTTTTCCTAAATGAGACAGTGGGATTGGAATTAGAAAATGAAAACCCTACTCAGATAAAAACAAAACAAAATAAAATAATGCATATTAAATGGAAGGCCACAAAAAAAGAAAACTGTAAATAAAATATTATGAAATACAATGTTAAATAAGTGTACTGCTTATTAAAAAACAAAAACTAATTTATGTAATCTTAGTATTAGGTATTACGTATTTAGTACTTAGTATTAGCTATTAAAGAGACGGAACCATTCAGGCAATTTCTCCACTACTGAAACTGAGTATTGTAGCTGAATTGTAACTGATATCATTGGTGTATTCAAAGCGACAGATAATCCTGTTTTAGCCTGGCTGTCAGTCACTGCCAGAGCTTCATGACCTTAACACTGTGCTTGATACCAAAGCATGCAATCTTAACTGGCCATCCGAGAATATTTCACGGTATTACAGACACTGCTGCTAATTATCTCACACAGACAGTGTTCTCTGCTGTCTGTGGGTTTTCCTACATCCCAGTTAACACACTTAGGAAATGAAATGTGCTATAGCTTCATCCTAAGTAGTAGTGATTGCCAATTTAATTTCCATCCATGTGTTCCATTTGGTCATCCTGTATAGTGGGTTTCAGTACCATACAGTACAGACTAGGACTGATAATAATGCATTTTGGCATCGTTCCGCACAGTTTAATTCAAGCTGAAACTGTCTGCAGTATAAAATCCTGCATGGGAAGATCTGATTTCAGTGCTCTGATTGCACAAAAGACACTTTTGACACACAAGTTTTTCGGCAGAGCACTGACAATGAGACGGTAATAATTTCTGACTCTTAGACAGCATGCAGAATAACTTGATTGAATGAGTATAATTATGCAAGAGTAGGCAATCCATCCTCATTACCACAGGCATCCCTCACATGGCCTCGGCTCCATAATTATTAAGTGTATTTAATCCTTACTTTAAGTGCTCCACCTGAGTGTGCTCTCAGTGTGGCGTGAGTAGTAGATGTGAATGTGCAGGACAATCTTTCAAGTTGAATGTAATACTATAAAATGGAACTTTATTTTGCTTCTAAGGGGAGACCAAGTAAATCCAAATCAAGACAAAGGGTAGTGGTATGATTAGATGCTTGATGGTTAAATGTGAAGAGGGCGGGGCTACGCTATGGCACACAGTATCAAAGTGTATGCAACTAATATGTACTTATATGTGCAATTAAATGGCCCCATGCAAAGGACACCGAAAGTGCCTACATAAAGACGCTTTCATGATTTACTGATTCTCCCTTTCTCACCCACTGTTTCCAACAATACCACGTGACGTCAGCGTGAGAGTATTTTCTCAATTTCCCTCACTGATAATTGGCTTCCAACAGATTGACCTTTCTATTTAGTTTTTGATTAAAAATGGGTCCCTTAACTTCCATTTGGATGTTAATTGATGTCACTTACTGTTCGGCGTATAATTTGGCCAATGCACCATTTAACTTTCAAATATTGGCTTCTTACAGGAACACCTTGTTTGCATTTTTAGTCTCAGTCAGTGTGATCTATTTAAGCATGCATCACATTTAGGAGCATTTTTCATCTTCGTTTGTAATATGTAACTATGTTATTGTGTTTAAAAATCCAAAGTGATGGGAAAATAAGCAGGATTTAATAAACAATTCTTACATCACACCTACGAAAAACAGCAAAAACAACAAAAACTGTTGTAAAGTGTTCGTCAGAGTGGTTTAAAATGGATCTGTTGCACCATATACTGAATTTTTGTAATGTGCCAATGAAGGTAACAAAAAAATGTTCCAAACAATTCATAAATAATTGCAACACATATGTGCTCAGATCAGATTCAGTTCAGTCACTTAGGGATGGATGTTTCATTAAGTATAGATGATGAAAGACCAAACTGAAATGATACAATGCCCACACTTTAAAGACAATAACAGTACCTCTTTTCAGGCTTTGTAATAGTCGGTAGTTTGTCATCTGTGAAGACTGAGTTGAGGGCCCGGTGTAATCTCTGGAAAACAAGCAACAAGTTAGCTGTTATGTGCTTACTGTAAATGATCTGTCTGATTCTTAAGTGTCTGAAAGACTTTAGCATAAGCAGCAACAACAAAGCAAGAACAAAAAACAAATGCACAAAATTAGGAAAAACCAGAAACTGTAGATAAAAACTATTCATTTTATAAATCTTAGTAGATTTTTCATAATTGCTTGCACAAACTATTTTTAAATTATAGTGTGACCACAGTCACGGTCACCACATGTGTGTTTGAGTGTGAGTCTGGTCCGTACCTGGCTTGTGTGTAGCCAGTATTTGAAGCGTGGCTCCTTGACCCTTGGGATCACCAGCTTGTACACAATGTGTTCTGCTATGGTGGTCAGCAAAGATAAAGCCACACCCACACACAACATCACAAACAGACCAGAAAAATGCTTTATACCCATCTGCAGCGTCTGGAGAGAAAGAAAATGAGACAATCAGTATATGATAGAGAAGATTGAGAAAGTGAAAAGGTGGGAAGGATAAAGGAGGTTAAACAGGGAGTGTGTATACAGATATGCATATGGAGAAGCAGATGTTTAAAAACAATCCATGAACAGTCAAGTGAAACAGATTGTTTTCGCAGGATGCTATGCAACTGACTATAAAAGTAAAGGCTTTGGCAATTTACTGGTCTGGAGCATTCAGTTGTTTGTTAACACAATGCCACAATCTTCCCATGAGTGGATGCCCCAGCAGAATTACCCAGAGGTCAGACCTTGCAAGCTCAGAGAAACTGCAAAAAACCCAGGAGCAATACCTCAAATGTTACAGCCTCCAGTTAGCACATTAAATATTAAAGTTCATGACAGTATGATTTTTAAAAAAAATGAACAAGTGTGCCTTTTTTTCGAAGTGCTGCAAGCCTCTTCTCTCTAAAAAGAACATGGTAGCACTGTTTATGTTTGCAAAGTTGAATCTGAAGAAAACACAAGATGTCTGGATCAATGTCCTTTGAACAGATGAGACCAAAACAAAGATGTTTGGCAAAAAACAAACAAATCATATCAGCACAAACACCTCATACTATCTGTCAAGCACAACACTTTAGTGATGATGATTTGGTGGTTGGTGGTGGGTTTTGCAGCCACAGGAACCCTGCAACAAACTATTCTAGAGCCAAATGCTAGGCCAACTGATGAGCTGCTGAAGCTTCACTTTGGTCATGCAACAGGGCATTGATCTCAGGACAATGAAGCATAGAACATTTACAACAGAACGGCTGAAAAGGAAAAGAATCAAGGTGTTGCAATGACCCAGTATAAGTCACACAACAGTGTGAGGGCATTACAAAGTCATATAGAAAATAAGTACTTTAAGTTATTCCTGCTAAAGATGGTTTTATAAGTAACTGAATCTGTAATTTAGGGTGTACTTAGATTTTCACAGGACTGCATAGAGTCCTCTTATTTACATGACAGTAAATGACTTTAAGCTTTATACTTATTTCTTGAAATTCTCATTGTCTGATTATTTGAGACACACAATGCAATAAATAATATATTAAATGTATGGCTTACATGTGATTTATATGGATTATTAGCTTATTTTGTTCATAAAAAGAAACTGAGGGCAAAATTAAGGGCGATAGCCTCTAAATATCATTATGAAGTCAGTCACAAGTAAAAATTGCTTGTTTCATTTAAATAAAAACAGAATAATTTTTCAGAGGATTGGAAATCTGAAGTAAGACCACCTTGCATTTACAAACTCAGGGCAAACACGTTATGAAATTAATTTCAAATCTCTTGGAACAAGTTTTCTCATTCTTCTGAAATATAAGAGAATCCCTCTGGGATATCACACTTACGATCGAGATTGTGATTGCCTCCTTCACATCTTAATTTACACTCGTTCTGTTCTAAATGTGTCCATATTATTGTGCGAGTCTGTACATGTAGCCATCTACAGGGTGGGCCATTTATATGGATACACCGTAATAAAATGGGAATGGTTGGTGATATTAAAGTCCTGTTTGTGGCACATTAGTATATGTGAGGGGGCAAACTCCTCAGGATGATTGGTGACCATGGTGGCCAAGCACACCATTGTTTTTCTTGTGACATTACCAATAAGTGTGATGTGTCACATGGCCCTCTTCCTATTGAAAAAACAAAAGTTGTATCCAAGATGGCCGACTTCTAAATGGCCACCATGGTCACCACCCATCTTGAGGAGTTTGCCCCCTCACATATACTAATGTGCCACAAACAGGACTTTAATATCACCAACCATTCCCATTTTATTACGGTGTATCCATATAAATAGCCCACCCTGTACAAATGTGATATCACACTTTGCTTAACTGACCACTTGTTGCAGTTACTGTAGTTACGTATATTCTCATAAGAATCTTTTTAGTGCTGAGTGTGCAATAGCTTTTTGATACCGGGGCAGCTGCAGTGATTACATTATAAAGTCATGTTGGTGAAGAATACATGATGGATTAAATTTGTCAATGCATTTTTGTGACTTGGCACGCTAGCCGTAATGAAATTTTGGAGGGTGGACGATCATGATTCCTGAGAAGTTGTCGAATAAAGAGAATAGTAACCTTTGGCTGTGCTGGAATACATTTTAAACTCTATAGAAATCCATTGGGATAGGGGAAAAAACTACTGTGGTATCCTTCAAAGTCAAGATGAGCTTACTGTATATATGTGACATTAATCTGATCTAAGGCTACGTTCACACTGCAGGTCTTAATGCTCTATTCCGATTTTTTGATCAAATCCGATTTTTTTGTCTGGTTGTTCACACTACAAATAAAATGTGACAGGAAACGGGCTCTAGTGTGAACGGTTCACGGCCCTTGTGTTCTGTTGTGTGTCCGCAAACAGAACACACAACGCGTTCTGGTTGCGGAAGTAAAAATGGCGGCTACAGAGCTAGTAGGTGTTGTTGCAGCAGTCTATCAATTTCTGCACAGTCGTAACCGAAAGAATTTTGACAAATTAATTAGAGAAAGAAGGACACTGAGAAAAAAGAAAGCCCGTGCTTTAACAATGGCCGCCATGCTTTCTCGTTTGTTTTCTCCGGCGCTGATAATTGGTGTTTGTCTTGTGTCAGTGACGTAAAAGACGGATTTAATGCGACATGACCATCGCTTTCTAAAACATCAGATATGTATCGGATTCAGTACCACATACGAAAGTGACCTAGGTCGGATTTGAAAATATCGGATTTGTGCTGTTCAAACTGTCGTACCGTGATCGGATATGGGTCGCAAAGTCGGATTTGATGTGCTTTCGCCTGCAGTGTGAACGTAGCCTAACACTCCAGCTTCATTGAATAAAGAACAAATTTGAATCTGTGTCCAATAGCACACTCCAACATTCCTCATTAGAAGGCTCATCACATGAAAACACATACTATATGCTACAGGTTTTTGGTAACACACGCTTCTAGTCTCATACCACTATATACAACAATCATTTCTAATGGTCCTATTATATTTCACCATTTGACTGCATAAATTAGCAGAAAAAAAATCGATAAAAAAGCACATCACTTTCATCATCTTCACTTCTTTTATCACCATTTATTTCTCGGTAATGCTAAGTTTGGCCCTCCTAATGTTAGGTAATTGAATAATATGCAATTTATTGGTATTGATTTTATTACTTCAAATGGGATCAGATTCTTTGGGGTGACAGAGAGCTGGGTGAATGCCAGAGAGCTTGGCTACTGTACCTCAGTGAAGCCAATCCATCAGATTTTTCATCTTTTCAGAATCCTTAGGCTTACTGCTGGTGGTAGTCACTCATCGGTAGAAATGATTGCTAAAAAAAGTGCTGAGCAGAGCTAAACTGGGCCAACCTTGTCAGTAACTCATATCGCTTATATGACATGAGGTCCCTGCTGATGCTGCCCGATGTATGCAAGTGAACAACAAAGTTTAGAAATCAGTTTAGATCATTTTAAGTTAATGATACATACTTGATATTTAAAATCATTACCAATAATATGAGAACCCTAAGTGTGCACATGATTACCCTACTGCGGTTTCTGTGAGGCAAAAATTGAAATACACACCCTGATGAAGCTAAATATCAGTTGAGCAGCTTTCTCCTCCATAACGTTAGGCAGACTGAGGTATGATGGTGCAAAATGAATTGTACCCGGAGCAATTTAAATGTCTGCAGCTCTAGATAGCATCTATAACACGTCTAGCTGCTACACACCGGGAAATGATTCACTTAGGTGACATTGAATCTGTGGCAATGCAACGTACCACATTGCCACAACCACAACTACTGCTTCTGAGCTCATAAAATGGCAATTTACATTTAAGATTAAGTATTTAGTAGACGCTGTCATTCAAAGGTACAAATCACGAGTGCTTATTTAGGCGACATCCTTGTGATCGACAGACATTATGTTACCATCCACACAGCAGCTAAGAAAATAAATAAAAAGAACAAAGTACAAAAGGATCCAGCGCAGTATGCTGTGTGCTGTCTGCACTGAGCTATAGGAGCCTCTTTTATAGTGTTTGAAGTCACAGTCGGGGAGAAATATGGCCAGAAACAACAAGTATTGTATTTCTAATAAAACATATATTTCTCATACTATGAGTTATTCGAGAAAATGGCCTCTTTTGCATTGACATCTTGTAGCATAATTACTGAAGTAGACTTTATGTGTAGTGACCAAAATATGAAAGATTACTTTTATGAGTAAGTCACTGTGTGAGGTACATAAGACTTTTCAGAGCTTTCAAATAGAGTTTCCACATAAATATTTGACAGCAAAGAAACTTGAGTAAGATTTGAGTAAGAGATAAAAATGAGACAAATGCATTATATTATATTGTTCTGATTTTGAAATTGTAGAAATGATCATTTATGATATAATGAAATGATAAATACGCTCTATTTTCCCTACACTGCCTCGCTTTAATCTTACCTCAGTCACAGCGAAACTGCGCTTCCCGCAGGGAACGACCTTGTACCATTTGTCATGCAGCATGTCCATGAAGCCATCTGACTTGTACTGACTAATAAGCTCTGAGATGTTGGATGTGAGTGGAGAGTTCTGAGGGAGGCCAATGCCATAGCCTGCCATTGGACACACACAAACACACACAGAGACTCTTTAGCGATTATTCTTCTGTCATAACGGCAAAAACACCTTTTTTCATGTCACCTTCATGCTGCTGTTGTATTCTTTCCCTGGTTTACAGCTATGGGAAAAACAAGCTGAGCTGATACACTTGGAGGTCTGGAGAATTTAGCTTTTTTACTTTAAAAAGTCATAATTTTTCCAAAGCAAAGCTTGATGATATCATTATATCTCTGAACGTCTTAGCAGGCCAGGAAAGTGTGACAAATTCAGCAACAGCCAATTACAAAAGTACCTTTCCTTGGTAGGAAGCATGCTGATTGATGTGTATTGTATCCTGAAGGCTTAAGGGTGCATTAAGTAATTAACAACACCGCTGGAATCTGGGACTAGGATGACTTGTAATGGAAGCAACTGCCACGGGAACATTTTCACAGCGGGAGGAAGAGGCTTTCTAAATGGACCACAGATTAACAGTAGACACTGGAGAGTGTAAGCTTTTGAAAGCCAAAAGATTAACCACTGTGTAAACGTTGAGTGATTGATATTGTTAAATTTAGGCTTGTTCTAAAATTGCTCATGGTCAGTTAGTCTGCAGTGACGCAGAAAGACCTCTTAAAATCAGGTGATGATTAAAAACCAGAGCTGGTGAATGCTATTCACATGTCAGAGTAATGATAGATTTAATCTAAAATGTTCATAATTAATATGCTTGCACATTACCTTCAATTGCAAAAGGTTTTCCTACTGTTAGTGTTTTACAGTCTGCATCTATGGAGACCTCATAGTCCAACAGTGCTTTGTCCATGATGAATGCATCCAGTTTCTGAGGGTCGGCCCTGTAAGCAAAACAAAATACTGTAAGTACACTGCAGCTGCAAGAAGTACCCAGTGCACATTCATAACACTCATCCAGCACAGTGGTGATGAAATTAAACATTTGTGTTCACTCAAATTTTGCCATCATTCCTCAAGCTAAACAGTAAGAGATTATGCATATATTGTGTTGCATAATTTTGCAAACATAATATGAATTCAAATATAATTGTAATAAATGTAATTTATATTGTGTGGGTCATTTTTAGGCAGTTGAACTTTGTAATACTATCAAATAATCAAATAAACAAACAAACTGGCATTTGCAGTGTGATAGATGAGAATTTGCAAGACTCATTGAGTGATTCTCCCAATATCAGGTGACCAACAGCAAATCTTTTACACTATTTTAAGTCGCCCTCTGAATTTGACATGAAAAATTCATCTTCACCACCTCACGAGACAGTAACTTAAATGAACCTTAGCTCATTGTCTCACTCTTCGTCTGCAACTCTGAGGCTTATTTTCCCTGCATCTGTCCTCGTGTCACTTCTCTGACATCACAGGAGGGTGAGTAGAAAGAATGAAGTTCACCTTCAGTCATTCTGGTTTAACAGGTTCTGCAAATTTTTTTTTATGCCCTACCTAAATTCATGTGTAGGGCAGAGCTGAATATATAGACCCTATGAAAACTGTTTGCATTTTTCTTCTCTGGAAATCAAAACAAGCAAAGTTTAATTAACGGTAAAGCACGAGGACTAACTGCAGACATGATGCTACTTAATGCACAATACAAACTGAAAATGAAACCGAAAGCAGCGAATAAAGCATAAAAGCATGCAAGAATGAATTGTTTTTCTTGTGGGCGTTTTACAAAGCCTTTTAAATGGCAGCACACCCTGAAATTATCACTGAAAATGAAATGTAAGTGATTCAACAAATATTTTTGCCTTGTTTGAACTTCATAATTGTGACGCCGGCCTTGCCTTTATTTTTCCCCAATCCTTTCATTGGCTACCTTCCAGGAAAACTACTGCCTGCCTACAGGTTTTTGCCAATTTATTTGTATTCCTCACAAGTCTGTTATATAGAGGTGAGATATTAAGTCACAACACTCTGAGAGGCTTTTACAAATCAACTTTAAAATGTCTTTACTGACAGCTAGAGTCTACCGGGATACAAACGCTACAAAGACTTTTTCAAGATATACTGTGTTTTGCTTGTTATCAAGGACAGCGTTTGAAATCTTGCACTATCTTCTTCCTGTGAGCTGCCTTTTCATTATTACCGGCTGAATTATGCTGCAGCTTGCATCCTTGGTCTTTTACCACAGCATGTCATTTATGGCCAAAGCACTATCTTGACATCAGCCATCTAACAAACCAATATGATTAAATCATGATGCATCCCTTTTTACATCATCTATCTATAAATCACATATTTGCATGAATGGAAAACACCACTACTGACATCAAAATGTCTGTGGTATACTTTTACTTAAAGCCAGAGTTTCCATTACTGTGGGGTTATAGGGATAAGTCTTTGCATTATGAAGTACACTCGCAGGTTGAAATTGCTCTCTAATAAATTGTCTTCTCTGTCGTATTAGAGTAGCATTCCCTATATATCCATTAATAGACCAGCCGTAATGGTACATGACAGCTGTCTGATGGCTTGTAATGCTTCAGCCAGTGAACTTTTTCCAAATGCTCTTATAAAGAAGACAGGCTGCAGTCAGTGGTGTTGTTAGTTTGTTTCAGCCGCACTGGTGAGACATGGTCATTAAAGTTGAAACATTATTGAAAAAACAAAACAAAAAAATTGCCTTGATAAAAATCAGTGCTTGCTGTAATCGGTGCCTAGTGTGCAGGGATGACAACTCCAAGTAGTCATCTAAATTACTGTATTTTCTCAAGCATTTCACAATGTGTGCTACATATACAGCAACATTTTGTTTAGCTGTCTTGTGTTTTTTTTGTTAATTATCCATTTGATAAATAAGAGTGTGCCCCAATGGCCTGTGTGGCACACTCTTATTTACCATTCCCATGATCACTGTCAGCGTCATCAGCATGTTCTTATAAGATCCCTTAAAACCTGGTTTTGATTGTTAATGTTTACCTCCTTGTGAAAATACACTCAATATTCAGCTGAACTGCTTGCTCTTTGTTTGGTACACCTCTAGTACTGGGTTGGGCTCCCTTTTGCCTTTAAAATTGCCTTAATTTTTCATGGCATATATTCAACAAGGTGCTGGAAACATTGCTTAGAGATTCTCCTGGAAGCAGCCATCAGAATATAGGAGCACTATGGTCAAACAAGCTCACAATATTCATGTAGGCTGGGGCTTTTTATTTGTGCCAAGAGAAAAACAAAACAACCTCCCCCCCCAAAAAACAACCATTACATTACACCACCAGCCCGAACCACTGATACAAGGCAGAGTGGATCTATGCTATTCTTTATGGCAAATTCAGACCCTACCTGATGTTGCAGTAGTAATAGCAACTCATTTGAAATAGGCAATGTTTTTCCAATCATCTATCATCCGATTTTGGTGAGTCTTAGTGAACTGAAGCCTCAGTGTCCTGTTCTTAGCTGACAGGAGTGCTCCCTCCATGCTCTTCTGCATACCATAATTGCAGTAAGTGGTTAATTGAGTTATTGTTGCCTTCCATCAGCTCAGTCTTGCCATAGTCTCATCATATTCCTCTGACATCAGCATAGCATTTTCACTGGATAGTTTCTCTTCTTTAGAGGGTTTCCCTGAGATGATTCTGTGGGAAACTTCCAGTAGATCATCAGAAATACTTATACCAGCCCGTCTGGCAACAACAACCATGCCACATTCAAAGTCACTTAAGATACATTTCTTCCCCATTCTGATGCTTAGTTTGAATCTCATCAGGCTGACCTGACTATGTCGAAGTGCATTAAATTGCTTACAGAGTGGTCAGCATGGAGTTTAGTCTGTTTGTCAACACTAGCAAGGCATTGGAGGGGGAGGACATTACAACTATAAATACTTTTTTTTTTTCCCTAAACAGCAGTCTGGCATTAAAAAAAATAGATAACAATTATTTCTACATAGCACTGTGTACTTTGGAAAGTTGGTCCGTTCTTATTAGGAAGAAAAAAAGAAAAGAAAACATTGCTCACTAGAGCCAACCTCACTCTAATTACCCCTCAAATAAACATTGAAGCTGAAAAGACTACATTCCTCCACTCCACAGGCAGTACATTGAATTAATTATCAAAATATGACAAAAGATATGATCCAAAGTAAAATCCAAGAAAAGCAAGTATACTTACACTTCTATGAAAAAGTTTAGTGCAATTAGTGCAGTATGTATTAGAGATATGCTATCAATCTGTTAGTACACAAGTGTCTTGCATATGCATATACATAATGCTTAGTCCCTAGTGAAGTAAATCCCAATGCAGAGGATTGCACATTTGTATACTGTCTCGTTGCCAAGTTGTAATTTTCTAAAGATGACATTTTTGCTTTCCCTCTAATCAGCATTTTACAAGCTCAGTAAAAAAGAAATCTTGTTTCATCCTTTCAAATTGTGTTCCATGCAGACCTGCTGTCTTTTAAAAAAAAAACCAAAACTATATTCTGTTATGCACCGTGGGGATGCTAGTTGAATGTTGAAAGGGCTGAGGATGACAGCAGTGGCAGGAAAAAGAGGAGGGTAAGATCTGAATGAGAACAGGCAGGCTTGTGGTGGGGAATGACAGCAGCAGGGATGCAATTTTCTTCTCATTTTTTTTTCAAATCTGGCTTTCATTCGGCATGCGCACTCTCTTATTTTTTTTATTTTTTTATCAACGATGATACAGTTTCTTTTTTTTTTACTTGTGTAACCAAACAGAAGTTGATTTTCAGGGCCAATGACTAGAGAAGTTACCTAACTGAGCGGATATTAGGAAAGCTGACAGCAGTACCTGAGCATAAATCAATAAAGATTTGCTTATGGTCCTCCAAAGAAATGTATGTCTGCCTGTATGCTATATGTGGCCTGTATGCATCTTATAGTCCTACTTGAGATGATGTATGCCATCTGGCGTTGCCGGGACATTGTATCTTCTCATGTACTCGTGCATCTCGGGGAAACTCTTCTTGACGTAGTCCTCTGCACTGCTTTCTCTCACTGTAGCAAATCTGAATCCCTGAGAGGGATGGTGCAACTGCAAGAAAGAAGAATTAAAACAAGATACCTTTAGAACTCAAATCAAAAAAGTTTGTTGCTTTACATTTTCTTTGTTTCTTCACACTAATTTGTTTCTTTTTTTTTCTTGAACATGCCGACTCTAAACATTCCTGCATTCTTGTAATTCAGTGACTTAATGAGCTGCCAAAAATCAATTAATCACCTTAATTCCCACGCGCCCCTACAAGGGTGTTTAATTAAAGAATAAATTTGCTGAGTTACAATTTTAAGACAATGAAACATCAGTGTAAATACAAAAGCAAACAAATAACCTCTAGACATTTTAAATATTTGTTTAAATGAAATTCATTTAGAAAAAAAACATCTCAGAACCAAAATGTTATCATTATAATTTGTTATTATAAATTAATAATATCAATATAAACACAGGAAGAAGACGTACTCATATCACACTGAATAGTTCTCCTTATATATTCCACTGTAGTTGATGTTTCAACAATGTGTATATTTTCCCTTTGGCTCACAAATATAAAGATATGAGTGGTGACTAAAGACTTTTCTCCTATACTATACTGTTTTTTACCTTTGGATCATGGATTCCCGACAACTGTTCATAAGTTTTCTCCCCAACCATTACAGCAGCCAGGTTAGCAGTATAGGTGGACAGACAGAATAGACAGAAGATGGCCCAAAGGTTCATCAGCAGACGCCCAGTCCAGCATTTTGGTGGCTTGATGGCCACTGTTCTTCCAAAGAGAATGGCATAGCACACATTAAGTGCTGAGGAGAAGGAGAACACTCGGTCGCGGTTGCGTCCACGTGGCGTCATACCAAATGGACTGTGCCACTCATACAGAGTGAGGAAGATGGCGGTGACATGGAGGGAAACAAAGATGCCGAGCCACATGGACCAGTGTAGAGGCCACATAAAGGCACCGATGGGTGCAGCTGTATCACGAGTACGCACCTGGGCAGGTGGGGATACAGGGTTGAAGAAAAAAAAGCACTGCATAAGGAATATTGCAAAACTGAAAAGATGTTGTAATTATCAAAAGTTAGTGTTCTGAATGTTTCATAAATCAGAGGAAATGTGGAGTTTTTGGAAGACATTGATTAGGACTATTATGGAAAGATCCTATCAGCCCCCCTCCCCATCCTCCCTCTCCCTTCACTACAAATAAACTCTATAATAATAAAAACAGATCACAGTGGGATGGTGCAAATTCATTATAGTACCATTGCCTAAATTGGCGAAAATTGGTTTCACAGTCCAGTGATTGTGAAGCAAATGCTGTTTCTGACGCTGCTGTTTGTAAGAGAGAAACTTATAGTGGAATGGGAAAAAGAAAAAATACAGATAATAGAAAATACATCCACTGTAAATAAAGCAGAACGTCTACATCTGTAGCAGCATACTAGGAAAAATAAACAATAGTGATTACCACCATCCCTATGCCTGTCAGCTGTTGAGACTAGCTTCAGTAATTGTAATAATAAGTTCTTTCTGCAAAGCTGTATAACCCTGCATTGCACTGGAATCCAATAATGTATGGCTGGCAGTGGTAAAACATATTGATACTGACCGCCTGCATACCAAGAGGAGAGAGTTGAGGTGAGGTCAATGACACACATCAAAGAGAGATGGGCTAAAGAGTAACAGAAATTAGGAGAAGAAGTGGAGAGGAAAAGAAGAGGAAAAAAGAAGCCAGAGAGTGAAGAGCAACACTGACCAGAATTCCTAGGCTCGTGGAGAAGAAAGGTGAGGTGAAGTCAATCACCTGGCTCCTAGCTGAATTAATGCTAAAAGATGTCACTGCCAGGTGGGCAGCACCACTCAGAAGATCACCCACCAATCCTGTCCAACGACCATTCTTAAACCCTCCATATTTCCCATCACCAACAATATAGAGATCGAAAGTAAAGCCCATGTCCTCCCCCAGCTTCTCCAATAGATCAATGCAGTAGCCATAGCAGCATTTCTTTAGATCTGTGGGAACAGATCCATTGGTTCCTCTGAGATTCTGGAAAAGTCCTTCCAAAACTGAAGATTCATTGGTAAGCGGGTCTAGGCACAGCTGCCCGGCAGGACATAACCCATCCGAATCCACTTCACGGGTGAATACAAATGGGTGCTCCACCAGTGTCACTACTCGCATGTGCAACCGTGGAGGTCGGCGCCAATCGCCACCTCCTCCAGAACCTGGATGGTTTGGCCAGGCTGCTGGGTCCATCAGAATTCTCCCCCTGCGCCAGCGTCCCAGGCGGGTCCAGGTTGGCTGGCCTAAGGGATCCAGCTGGAGGGACCAGATGTAGTGATGGGCTTCTGAGATGACATTCTGGCTCTGACTGTTGCTGGATATGAAACCACTCTGGCCCTCAAATGATGTGTTGGCTACAAATCTGAGGAGAATGAAGAGAAAGAGAAAACAAGAAGTGTCAGGGGGAAAAAAGGAGCGAGGAACATTGTGAAGAAGCTTGGAAGAGAAAAAAGGCGAGCAGAAGGGTACACACAGTTTGACTGGACACATGCTTAATTTCACACATCATTAAAAGTTTGGGAAATCTTTTTAACAATATACTTATTATGTTTGCAAAGAGCGATACCCAGTCAAAAGTCAATCAAAAATCAAACTCTGGGCTCAGTGTATACAGATGTTCAGTATAATAGCACATTTTATCCCCTGTAGACAATATTCTTACAGGAAGTCTCAAGAGAAAAGGTTTGTAATCTAATTGTGTGGATGCTGGAGGCATCCACACTATTGAGTTCCTGTTTCTCTTTATTCTTTATACTTTATTATTATTATTATTATTATTATTATTCCAGTTGCTTCCGACGGTTTTTTGGCACTTTTCTACTTCCACAATTTTCAGCCGATTTTCACCGTTCAAATTTTAAACTATTCTGCTATTTCTGCTAATGATTGCTATGACTTTTGGTATTTTTAACTCTTATACTTTTTAAAATATTACGTTTTTTTCCTTTAATTTGTCCCATTGAAATGAATGGGAAACTTCCGCAATTCTGCTAAAACTTACTCTTTTTGAAACTTAACTACGTTCTCATACTTTCGCCTAGAACAACCATTCAAATTTTAAAATGTTCACAAATTATTGGGCTATTCATGAATGATTCAGCTTTTTCATATCTGTTACCGTTTTCATCGTATCCCTCTCTAAGTTTTGAGTTTCATCTTTGTGATTTTTCACAAAATACATGCGTTGTTATGGTTGCTATGCAGTTGGTTCTAAGTGAGCCACTGTACCTTTGGCAATTTTCTCTTCATGTCCGAACAACTTCTTGCTACTCGCTCAATTTTCACTTAACCCACACAAATTATACATCAAAACGTAGGTATTTTTGCTGGCTTTCAGAAAATGTTACTATCATTGTTGTGAGATTTATAGAATTTTGGCAAATCACCTCAGACCAACACAAAGTCAGAAAACTCTCCATAGAAAGTCAATGGAGAGCTTGTTCAAAATCATCGCTTGATTTCTCTAATGAGAGGCATATTCGAATCGTCATATCTCCTTAACGAAGCGAAGTTAAAACATGAGGCTTGTCCCGTATATCTTCAGACACTCCTGATGCTCACAATTCAAGAATTTCTTTCTCACCTATTACCGTTCTGAAATGAGTTAGACTTGTTTGAGGGTAGGAAATTCGTCCTTTGCTCAGATTTCTTCAGATTTCAAACTCTGAAATGAACCACTTTTTCTCTTGTCATATCTTTTAATGGATTTCCACAGAGACCTGAAAATTTCCATGATTGTTCACCAAAGCCTGCTGTCTCTTACGGTGAAAGAATGATATCGATACTCCAAATAGATTTAGAGTTAGAAAGCGTTGTTTGAGGGCAAGTCAAGGCAGATTTTGCTTGCCTCTACTCAGTTATGGTGCATTAGAAGTCAAATATCTTCAATAATTCATATTTTAATGATAAAGTGTCAACACTTTAAGATTCCCCATCTCTTCTGAACAAAACGGTGTAAGAATGACTGTTCTAGCCCCTACGGTTAGGAAATTATGGCCATTTGTTTGAGAGGAATCCTCACTATGAGAAATTCACTGCAGAAATCCTGTCTCTGTGCTCTGTGTGTGTAAAACGGCTGCACCTGTTTTGGCGGAAAAAGTACACAGCCTCTCTGATTGGTGGATTCAAATTTAGCAGCTCCCAGGCTGCTTGACTGACCTAGAAACTTGATTTTTCTCTCCTGTGTGTGTGTGTGTGTGTGTGTGTGTGTGTGTGTGTGTGTGTGTGTGTGAGAGACAGAGAGAGAGAGAGAGAGGGCGAGAGAGAGTTTTATGGGAGCATCTTATTGTATGATTTAAATTCAATATATTTAGACTGGTTGACTGAATTTGATCCTCTGTGTCTCTCTGTGCATGTGTGTTTCCATATGTGTCCATATTTGTGATTGTGTCACTGTTATACTTTTTTTTTGCTGATTTTTTCATTTAACAATTACATTTGAGGGACCCTTAGCATGTTCAGGATTCTTTCAGCTGTCCATTTTGCTTTTCCAATTTTTCTATTTAAGTTATTACTATTGTGTTGAGTCATATCATTTCTGCTGCTTTTCAGTATTTGTGCTAAATACAGCATTTCTGCAAAATCATACTATGTCTGCTATTTTATGAGATTTGTGCTAAATACAGCATTTCTGCTAAATCATACTATTTCTGCTATTTCATAAGATTTGTACTAAATATAGTGTTTCTGCCAAATATAGTATTTCTGCTTAATTATAGTATTTCTGCCATTTTATAGTATTTGTGCTAAAACATAGTATTTCTACTAAATGTAGTATTTATGCTTAATCATACTATTTGTATATATTTCTGCCAGGACCCCAGGCAGCTAATCCTCTGTGAGGACTGATACATATAAAATTTACATATCAGGGCCTGCACGGCTTCCCAGCCAGCCAATCATATCTGAGGTCTGCCCTTTCTTCTCTCGTCATATCTCAGCGACAGATGTACAAAGAGCAATGCAAATCACAGTCAAAGTACACGAAAGTACGCTGATTCACCCAGTACAAGAATTATGCTTCTAGTGCACCTAGTTTTTGAGTTACACGACGTTTTGTAACTCCAAAAACTGTCTTTTTCGCCTCTCACCGCAATCTAATTCTGACTGCTCATCACCCTGTTTTCCAGGCGCCGCTCTCTTTCCCAGTGGCGCAGTTGGTAATGACACAGGTCTGCAACCAAAAGGTCGTGGGTTCAATTACACCTTGGGCAACATGTTTTTTTTCCTACAAATTAATACACTATCACAGACCAGTAATTGATATTCATCATTTATTACAATTCTGCAAACTTTTATGATTTTAGCAGCTTTTCTAATATGGACCTCAGATTCTTGTTAACACTCCATGGCACAAATACTCTTCCCTTTAGGCTCTGTGTGTGTGTGTGTGTGTCAATATTTCTCCCATTTTAAAGTATTACTCCTCCATAATTGTATTTCTGTTAAATCAAAGTACTTTTACTACATCTTAGTACTTCTGCTCAATCATAGTATTTCTGCTAAATCATAGTATTTTGCCAAATTATGGTTTTTGTGCCAAATCATAACATTTGTTTTATGTTACAGTATTACTACTAAGTGGAGGAATTTCTGTCATGTTACAGTATATGTGCTGATTACAGTATTTCTGCTAAATCATAGGATTTCTACTATATTATATTTTTCTTTCTAAATATAGCATTTCTGCTATATAATTGTATTACTGCTATGTTATAATATTTGTGCTAAACCAGAGTATTTCTGCTGAAACATAGTATTTCTGCCGAATGATAGTATATTTCTGTCAAATTACAGTATTTTTGCTAAAACATAGTATTTTTAAAAAAAATTTCAATATTAATAGTAAATTACAGTGTCTCTGGTAAATCGCAGCATTTCTGCTATGTTGTACTGTTTTTCTAAATCATAGTATTTCTGTAATGTTTAAGAATGTTTGCCTAAATATATTCTTTCTGTTATCTTATACTATTTCTCCTAAATTCTTGTATTTTTGAGAAGTTATCGTGTTTCTGGTAAGTTACAATATTTCTGCTAAGTTCTGCTATGCTATTGTATTTCTGCCAAGTATTATGTTTCCTCTAAGATATTGCAGTTCTGCTAAGTTACTACATTTTAGCAAAGTTCCTTTTCTTCTGCAAAGTTTTTACAAATTCTGCAACTTTTCAGCTTTTTCTGCTTGTTTCAGCAGACAGCTTCAGCATTACAGCATCCACACTGCATTTTCGCAGGAAATGCAAATTTTTCTAGTTTAATTTGATTTGTTTGCCTAAACTGAACACAATCAAGTCTATCTCTGATGCCCACTAGTACTAATGCAGGTAAATGCTAGATCTTAAAGGTTTTATGCTTCTCTGAGAAATCAACGCTCTTAATTGACTTAGAATTATACTAAAAAGTCAATATTTTCTGTGCATTTAATTCCATTTCTTGTTTTTTGTGATCAAAGACATTTGAAGTATCAAAAAGAGAGATATAGGTTAATTTTTTATATACATTTTTTGTGTGTAGGAGCACTGTTTGCAGGTTGGCACTATCTCCTCATGGGAAGCATGTCCTGGTTTTAAGTCCACTGGCTGGATGGGGTCTTTCTGTATGGAATTTGCATATTCACAGCATGGTTGTGTGGGTTCTCTGTCTCCAAAATCCAAATACATGAAAGTTAGGTTAACAGGTATGAATGGTTGTCTGTCTCTGTGTATTAGCTCTACAACAGACTGGGAGCTGGGAAACCCTGAACTGTTTGAGTGGAAGAAAATGGTTGGATGGATGAGTTTGAGGATTTTTCCAAACTGTTTGGGATTATAACCAATGAAAAGATCCACTCAACCGTATGTAATTACACACTACTTCTGTGTGTGAATATGTGTGAATCATATGTCATTCACTCAACTCTTTTCACTCACTATTTGTTTATAAACCATTTTGCATTTAATCATTAGTTATTAATAATCTCTGGCTCTCTCCCACCGTGTGTCTTCTGTCCTGTCTCTCTCCTTCTTGTCATTTGATTACTAGGGTTTCCTCTCTGTTATTATAGGATCTTCACAATATAAAACAGCTTAAGAGAACTGTTGTGACTATTTCATGCTAAATATATAGGATATAGAAGGTTCAAGAAAACTTAGGTCTTGTTAGACTGAATACTTCAGTACAATCAAAACACAAGGAACACCAAATCCCAGTAACATAAATTACAACTGTATGTTCTCAAGATGCTCAGTAAGTATCATTTAGGGCGTCCTTCCAATGTTACATTTTAAAGTTCCATTCACTTCTCTTCACTTTAGTGGGTATTCGCTAAGGACAGTAAAATGATGCTAACTGAAAATGATGAAAGATTGTTTGGATTAAAAATGAAATTAGTAAAAAAAAAAAAAAAAAATCTTCCCCTATCCTATGAGATTTTTCACTTGGTGAAAGCGGCTGAAATATTGTGGTAATCTTAAAAAACATAAACACAACAAAATCCCAAAAGACAAGAAATAATCATCAGTCTGTCTTGTCAACACTACATGCTTTGTTTACTCACTGATCCAATCCAGCCTGATCCTGGAGAACACAGCAACACTGTGCTGACTACTTCTGACTTTGACACACATTAATAGCTGTTGTTTGAACAAATGACCAGTGCTGCATTTTTTTTTATGATGAGCTCAGCCTGGAGAGGAATCATTTCAGATCAAGTTTATGATGCTACCCTGGCAGTATGTTTGATAAATATGAATATGCATGGCATATGCATATGTCATCTTTATGACTCAGAAAGCTGAAACCCATTTTCTTTTATATCTTAAATACAACAGAGAGACTGAGAGTGCACTGAGCACAGTTCATATTGTACAATAAAGTAAATTGCAGGATGCACAGCTGTAAAAAAAAAAGTTTTCTGCTGCCTTGCTTTTTTATTCTTTATCACCTCTATCCAGACATGTTTGGACCTCTGTTCTTGGGATTTATGGGCTTAAATGTACAATTATGTTTTACTCTTGGTTAGTTTATAAATAATTTCCACTTTATTGGTGTAAAAGCAACACCAGAGAGGTGTATTATCTTGGCGGCCTTAGTGGCTGTCTATCTGTGAGTGTGTGTATGTGTGACAGCATAAGACAAACCACGGTCCAGTGATCACGCCATCTCCCTCACTGAGCCATGCTACTGGCTGTCTGAGAGTGTCAGATACCAGAACAGACACACACACTCACACCCCCACACAAGAAGGACACACACTGGATTGGATATGTTTGAATTTAAGAAAACATGCAGGCATCCAGGTAGATGCACACCTCTTTGATATGCCTTGAGGAGGTAATGATGTACCTGAAGTGACCTTTTTCAAAATATCTCCATCGTGTCACCTTGCTCACTGAAAAATTTCCCGTCCCACCACCTTGTCAACTTTCCTACATCTTTTACAGGTTTTTAGCCAACCTGACAACTCAAGCAAGCTGTCTGAAGGTCAGTGTTTTCACAGTAGCTTGTAGATGTTAAACTACCTGGGGAGTGTGTCTCTCTCCTGATGGCAGCCAGTGTCATGCTCTCGCAGTTTCCTGACATTGCAGAAAGTGTTCCATGCTAAATGTGAAATGTCACTTTTTTACTAAAAGGTCACGTATTATAGAAGGTAATGTGTTTAGGCAAGACATCTGTATTATTTGAGTATGTTTCAAGTTCAAGTCTGAATTTACTGTCAGATTAATATCGGCGAAGTGTGTCAGAAGAGTAGCTGTGAAAAGGGATGCACAGTTTTGTAGCAAAAATCGATATAAATGTCCAAGTTAAACCGTTATCCATGTGTTTCATCCACATAAGGACTCAGTTAAAAAAAAGGGTCAGACCGCTGCAACACCAATCACGTAATCAGAACTCCAAGGATAGTTATTACAACTGGGATTGATACTAAGTGGCTCCACTCATTATGAACTATTGAACTCTTCTAATCAGACAGGCTCAGGATAGTTAAACTGGCACACCCACAGGACTGCTCTGTCTCTGCTGACTTTGGATGTCTTTGAACAGAGAATCGAGTTCAGAGACACACAAAAGCACTGGGCCACCTACACATTACTCCTAGTGGAGCTGCTCAGCCATGGAAAACCATGCCATGAAGCTCTTAGGACATAATATTTGTGCTGATGTTAATACTAGAGGAGGGTTAGAATCTGCGGTTATCGAATCAGCAGAGCTTTGGCAGATTTCACTACATGCCTCAGCACTTTGCAACCCTGCTTTTTATCTGGTCTGCCACTTTGTGGCTAAATTGCTGTGGTTCCTAACCGCTTCCACTTTTGCAATTTGCAAACTTACTTGTTGCACTGGGGACAACCTATAACAGTACTGTGCTCGAATTCAGTGAATTATTTTGAAAAACCTATTCTCTCACAAATGTTTGTAAAAGCAGACTGTATGACTCAAATGCAGAGTCAAAGGCAAGCATCGATTACATTTTTTTTTTAAAGGCAAACCAAAGTCCATGAGAGAAAGCAGGGAAACAGAACCACGGGGAACTAGAGAACAGTACACACAGGCAACAGTATTACAACAAGGCACTTAGGGAGATGCTAAACAGCAGGGAACATAGCTCCAAGTCATCAGAAAAATTAGACAAGGAAGTTAAAAGTAAATACAAAATGCACAAGGCTAAATTTATCAAAATAAAACTGGAAAAAACATTTTGACTGATTACACGAGGGGTAAGAAAGACATTAAAGAATGTAATCCCTAAGAAAACCAAGAATCACATTGATTATTTAAATAAAGAACACTTGAAATTCCAGAAAACATTTAGAGATGTCGTTAATGCTCTCAACAACTAATTACCATTTCAACACTATTTTAAACAAACTAACCTAATTAAAATACCACCATTGCCTGTTTGTCTGCCAGTTCACACTACATAATTTTAAGTTTGTTTTCAGTTTGTCCTGCCTGTTCCTACGAAAAAAGCACATCTCCAAGCATAAATGTAGCTAAAATATTTAAACCAAGCCCCAATATACTTATCTTAAGCTCCATATTTGTCACCACTCAACTTATCATACCAAACAATTATTTGACCTTCAAAACTGCTTGCTGACTTGCTGTAGTTCACTACATCCAGAGCTGCTACATTACCTCCTATGCTCGAAATAAAAACTATGGTTGAACTTTTTATTCAACGTGATGTGATTCACTTCCACCTCATGAAAAGGTAAAATGATGGTATTTGAAGCCAAAGAATGACGTCTGGGTGAATCATATATTTTACAGACCAAGACTAACTCAGTGTCAAGGCTGCCTTGTGTTCTCGCCTCATGCATCACCCCCAAAAAATAAAAAAATAAAAAAGATTTTTAACTTAACATAACCACAAGGCTGCTGTAGTGTGTACATCACTGACCAAGCAAGTTAAATGAAAAGGAATGGGAGTGCACTTAAATCCATCTTATTCATTAGTCTCACAACATTAATCAGCAACAATGAATGTTTTTTTAAGCAAGAAAACATTTTGCTCTTAAAAATAAAATATAGAAAAAAGGAAATGCTGCTGCCTTTGTAGCAGCATAGAAATCTCTGCCAAGAGTATTCCTCCTTGTTAAACCAATCCTCGCCTGAAGCAAACAGAAAGTGTTTCACTGACATTGGTTCAGGGAATACAAGCCTCAGAGGGGACATTTATCATATACCATTTTCTATCTTTATGGTTCATCTAGCTGGCACATGTGGGTACTAACCTTTACTTTGACGGGCATGAATCAGTTTAAAATGATTTCTATCAAGACGGATTGTCTATGGTGGGGAAAAAATAAATAAGATAACCTGTGGAAATTTGTCTCGGAACAATATCTGGTTATAAAGGACTTTTGCTCACTGAACTCTCAGAAGGGTGTATAGCGTATCTCTGTGAAAATACACATATTCTGTCTTAGGTTTAGGTCTTTATCTTTATTTTTTCCCCACCTTTATCTTCTTAGGCTTTGCTATCCCGTCATATGTGATTTTTTCACTTTTGCACACTGACTTTAAACCCCCTGGAAAACCCTCAATCCCAACTAGATGTGATTCGACATAGGATAAAAGTGAAAAAACAAGTTTTTCTTTTTTCAGTGACCCCTACCTCACATCCAAATTATTTGAATGGCCAAATAAATATATAAAGAGCCACTATATCAGATTGTTTACTCAGTCAACCATCTATGCCAGGGATGCCAAACTCAGTTTACACATTCAGCCACATATTGACTACTGTAATCTCAAGTGAAACTACATGATAAACATGTACAATTACAGAAAAAGTTCTGGTAGTTCATTGCCCTGTACTGTAATGACAAAATATCATTTTTGTTCATTCAAAGAAAATTTCTTTTTTTCTTGTTTTTCTGTGAATCGACCGTAAAATCATAAATGTATAAAGTAGTGAAAAAACAGGAACTTTCTGTTATTTAATTGTTTATCTATTACCAGTAATAGTAATAGTGTAGTATGAATGACGGTCATTCTTTATTGACAGGAAAAACTGTAAAACTTATGAAAATGCAGTTAAAAGTTCAAAATCTGCAACTCCTTCACAGTGTTTGCTGGGGAGATTCTGTCCTCTGGACCTTGTGTTTGACATCCCTGGTCCCCTGAATCAGATTTAAATATTATCTTTGATGACTGATTGTTAAAAAGTTTTGAAAAAACCCAAATATGTTTACAATATTTTTGCACAGTTCCCACACATGCCAGTATTTTGTTTTAAACTAATCCTATCAACTGGATTAAAGAACAAAAGTATTACAATCAGGATTTCTCCGACAGTTTTTATTCTCCAGTTGTTTAATGTCTATATGTTGCAATATGTAACAAGTGAAACAAGATTGAAAATCATAATAACTTAAAAAAAATAGAAGTGAAATAACATTGATTTATGTGCGAGTGTAACAAGCATGTATGCATGTCCTGCAGCTACTTTACTATGCATCTTACTTTTGACTTGCCCCAGTCAAGCTTTCTACTATACCAGAGACTGTGGTAATCTTGTTTTATATTTATGGAAATTTGCACTCCTGCAAACCACAGCTAGATTTATTATGCAAGACAGAATTACATTTGTGAAACACAGAGGTTGGTCATCATCATTTATTCTCTTGCAATTAACATTAAAATTGACAGACTATTACAGTACATATTACTGATAAGCTAAAGAGCAAGTGTTACTTCTTTCTTGCTTATAATATGCACCTCATGTGAGCATTACTCATCCTTGTTTTCTAAACTATACATAAGTTGGGGACAATGCCAACTTTTTTCCCCAGGACATGCATTTTTTTTTTTATTAAAGTATAATCTGTAGAACCATCACATATTAAATGGCTTTGGTTTCTAAATGATGGGCAGTTGGAGTAAAGCAGGGGTGTCCAACTCCAGGCCTTGAGGGTCGGTGTGGTGCAGGTTTTAGATGTGTCCTTGATCCAACACAGCTGATTTAAATGGCTGGTAATGAACTAATCATTTGATTCAGGTGTGTTGACCCAGGGTGATATCTAAGACCTGTGGGACACCGGCCCTTGAGGCCTGAAGTTGGACACCCCTGCAGTAAAGGGTTCAATGAAACAATAAGCAAGCAAGGTACCGTCCTTACACTGCTCCTCGGGCGCTGCATTGGTGGCTGCCCACTGCTTTACTGGGTGAATGGGTTAAATGCAGAGGAGTAATTTCCCTACGGGAACTAACACATACACATTATTATTATATTATAAAAGTGTTTCATCAGGCTCTAGCAGATACAAACTGTAACATATTATGTGCAATAGAAAACATTTGATTTTTACAATTCCTTACATGTAACAGATTTGAGCATTTTTCTAGAAAACTACTTTTTTGCCAGCTGATTGCAGTACAGTTTGCAGAACACTGACTTCCCGCACAAGCACTCCATCGCTTTGCGATGCTATGCAGTATACTCTCTTTTAGGCTATTCATTTCTCATAATACAAAGTGGTCTGCCTTGAAAGAATTTTCCCACAGGACCAAATGAATGAATCACAAAAAGTCCAGCTTTTAGAGTGCTCGGCGAATGGAACGCAGTGATAAATAGAAAAAAAGAAAAGAAAAAAGATCTCGGATGTAAATGTCAGAATGAAGGGTTTATGCACAGCCTGATCCTTTACTGATCTTTCTTGGTTCAAAGCCCAATGGAGAGAGAGATGGAAATTAAAGCAAAACTGAATATATGAACCGCAGAGTCAAGCAGAATATTCAGCAGTAACTGTAAATCATATTTAAGATGAAGATGAATTAATTATATAAACTCTCATAATGTAATATTAATCTTTATGTATCTTAAAAGTATGTCAGTCTATTTAGTCTGCATATTACATTGAATATTTTTGAATTTGATACAACTAAATTTGAATTTGAGACAATTAAATTTTACCCGGTAGAAATAAACTGCAAGATTTCCTGAGAGCCATTTTCACTTGAAAATTGAAAATGGCTATTTTACCCACCAGCCACGCATTACAGCATGACTGGCTTATTAGTTCTCTATCCCTGGAGCAATTTCAGTGAACAGCTGCCTGTCTACAGTTGTGTGAAAAAAATAAGTAAAGCCCATGAAAAATGTTGACTTTTTCAATACATTTAAACAAGCAAGCACTCCTCTTTGAAACAGCGCCTGCAGATAAATGTGATATACTCAAATCAGTGATACATAAAATTCTAATTTTCCACTCCATCCAGCTTCTGAACTGCATATCCAGATCAGGGTCAAGGTGGGGCTTGAGCCTAAAACCCAGCTGACATGGGGCGAGGCGATGGGGTGGAGGGTAACCTGATAACCTAAACAGTTGGTTATCCATTCACACCTATGGACAATTAATGTTGGGTTGTATTACAGATTACAATTCTTTTAAGTAATGTGTTATTTTACTCAAATACTCCACATAGAACATAATTTTCTACACTACCTACTACATTTGTATGACTCCATAACATGGTGAGAAATGAGTTGTGGGATAATTGGTAGTTAATATTATAGGCTCCAGTCCTGCACACCGACACAAGTTAGTATTCTAATGTGTCATGAACTGCGGAGTATGCAGATTATATATTGTGGAGTTGTAGGACCCAGATGGAGGCTAACTGGAGTAAACAAAAGCAAGCCATTTATTTATATTGGTGGTCATGGTACAAAAACGCAATCTCTAAGAGTTTTTGTTTTAATTTTCAACATGTCAAAAGCAGACTTCAAACTATATACCAGTTTTTAATCCTATCAGTGCAGTTATGTGGATTTTATTGATAGATTTATCCAATCCATAAAATTAGGATTAGGAATTCTAACTTAAGTGCCAACGATTAGTATCTTATTAGGAAGTGACATAGGGAACATGTCTTATTTCAAATGTGTGACACCTGGGGTCTGCTCTTCTCTTTGTAGCTAATTAAGCCATCATAGCAGGACCTAAACAGCTGTTTTGGGTTTTAAAAAATGAAACTACAACTTCCATTATCAGCATAAACTGATTGTGGAAGTTTTTAGCTATCAGACAACAAGATAGCAGGATGATACTGATTAATGAGTACCATGTACACAGCTACCTCCTATTACTTTCACTTTATATTCCTCAAATTCCTTCCATTTTATGCAGTATTTACAGTCCCTGTGTAAGTCTCACATCCACTTTGCTAGTTTTATTACAGAACCTAGAAGGAAACATCTTGGTAAATATTTTAAAAAGTTATTCGTGTTTTGGTCTTGTGACCTGTGAAAGTGTGGCTATGATGCTAACTAATCTGTTTCATTGTTTCACAGATTTGCTAGACCTTGCATTTCTGACTCCCTTTTTAAATGATTTATGTGCCTCTTTAAAGTGTAGCATCACAAAAATCATTTTTATACAAAACAGTCATTCCCAGTTTGCACAAATCTGCATTTCATATGTTATTCTGATGTTTTTGTCATTACTCTTTTATACAGTAGGCATATTACCGACATTCAGCTAGAATAAGGTAAAACTGCTTCTGGCAGCCCTTATTTGCTATGAATTCTAGGTTTTTCCCATCATGCTAAAAATATCTATGCACCACATATGCACTGGGTTAGCATAAAGCTGGTGATTTCTATAGTGTCCCAGCCGCAAGTCCCATCACACTACAGCTGTCTGGTGACAAACACCTCTATATGTCAGCTGCTTTCTCCCATTGAGTGAGGTTGATGGCATTCCCAGCAACACTGCTGCAACCAGGTCCATAATAATCATGAAACAGATGCCCCGAAGGGTTCAGTGTTCAACTGAGAACAGCTACAATCTTTCCGTTGCTCATCTGTCACATGGTCTTTGGCTTCAGCACTGCTGTGGTGACAACTGCTCCCTCCAGGTCAACTCATCCACCAAGCACCTGTTATTCAGACTCAACAAAATTCTCACTGAATCTGAAATGTATGAAATGAGTGAAAATGATCACAAAATTCACTCTAAAAAGCCGCTGGGTGTGAATGGTGTAAACCATGGGGGAAATATGTTCCCGCAGATTTGTAATAGACATTTGGAGAATAACTAGAGAGTAAAAGTAAATACACTTTAATTATTTTGAAAAAGGAGAGATACTTGTTTGACTAGCTGCTTGCTGTAAGAAAAGGGTCAAAAAGAGACATTATTGTGTATTTAGGAGGCTGAATGTAAAATGATGGAGCACTTGTGTATTGTTCTTGTAGATTACTAAAAACCTAAGAAACATTTAAATATCCTATTAGATACTACACTGCTATCAGCTCAGTTTTAGTAATGTAATGCAGTTAAAGAACTACAAAACAGATTCTTTCTTTTTGTTTTGTTTGTTCGTTTTTGTGGATTCCGGTATCTACTTAACTTTGTGATTAGCTGCAATTATGTCATTTTACTGACATAGTTGAAGTCATAGCTTAATGGATTGATTCCCAGTCAGTGTTGGGAAGGTTACTTTTAAAATGTATTCCACTACAGATTACAGAATACATGCCCCAAAATGTATTTTGTAACGTATTCCATTACGTTACTCAATGAAAGTAACGTATTCTGAATACTTTGGATTACTTAATATATTATCATGCCTTTTACTACTACATGAATGTACTATTGCTGTGTGATTTATTACTATTACTGAAGGATACTTGCATACCAATACCAACTGGATTTTAAAATCTTAATATAAAATAGTAACAGAAGGGTGGACATTAGGTAAGGCTGCACTTTTTGCAGCGATCTCGTATAGAAAACTATTCCGCGTGTATATGAAACAGGTCCGCGACTCCGAACTGTAGTAAAGGGACCTCTGGCTAATACGTCGGGTTCCGTGTCAGGCTCGTAGCCGAAAACTAGCTTTACTTTGCTGTCTGGGTCAACTTTGCTAGTGAGAGACAGAGAGAGGCGTTGAAAGGCTGCTCCAATGGAACTTATTGTTTCGGAGGAAAACACCAACACAGTGTACAGTCGAGTCTTAATTTACTTACAACTGGGCTACACTACCGATGAGGCTACATTCTCTGGGGCTATACCTGTAACACTCTGCCTATTGCCTTCATATTGAATAATTTTTTGAACAATAATTTTAAAAAATATTTCTCCACGTCATTATGCGGGCCGCAAGTAGAGGTGACATGGGCTGCGAGATTGAGACACAGGCATTAGAGCCACTTAATGCGTGTTTTGTTTGGGTTTCCACCGGCGTGGAATTACCACAAATAGAGAGGGGACAGCCTAACATATGAAACAGGAAAAGACCACCATGTAATCCCTTTATTTCAACAAAGTAACTGTATTCTGAATACCACCCTTTTAAACGGTAACTGTAAAGGAATACAGTACTTATATTTTGTATTTTAAATACGTAACGTCGGTACATGTATTCCGTTATTCCCCAACACTGTTCCCAGATGGGTATCGATGCTCCTGTGGGAGTATATGGAGATTTGCAAAGTACCTCTATCTTTCAGGAGAGAAAAAATGAGATTAAGATGTATTAGATGATGCGGCAACTGCATCAATTTAAATCATGTCCCGTACACATAAGGAATTGTCAGCACTCACAGCTCGCCATAAAGTGACGTGAGGATGCTAACAGAACTGTCAGAATGGACAGCTAAAAGTGATGAATAGCTGGTATAAATAATATGCTTCTGCAGTTTCAGCTCACAGTAATCTTAATGTTAACCTTAAACCTATTTAACAATGAAAAAAAGATATAGTTGAAACCCAGGTCAAGAAAGTTCTAACAGTAAGAGATGAAAAGTGAAGATGTATGCTTTCCAACATTTACTCATACTCCAGTCGATGCATCGAGGCCAACTCAGCATACGGATGCCAAGGATACCTTGGCATGCGGACCGGAGGAGTCAGGGAACGACGCACTGACCTTCTGACTGATAGACGACCCACACAACCACCTGTGCCACGGCTGCCCTGTGCTAACCTTCTGCTAGCATTTACACAGCATCTGTACAAACTCAGCAGTAACCTGAGACCCTTATTTCAGTAACAGTGAGACCAATGTCACAAAACTGGTCAATTGTAACTAGCAACAGCTGATCAAGACTGCAGGAAAAACTGATGGATTTGTCCTAAATATAAGACATTCAGGAAAAACAACTCAACTCGAGTGTGATGGTAAGAAAGAAAATCTTTATACAATCAATAAACATTTAAGCTTTTTATATACCTACTCATGTGTAATGATTTTCTTAGCATCTAACCAAATCAAAACTAAACAGAAGGAGTAGACTTCATGTGGGAAACAGCCTGATTACAGTTGTGGCCACTAACGCCTCCAGAAGTGTCAAAACTCTGAAAAGGCAGGTGGACTCAGGTGTCTCATTAGAAGCACAAGGAGCTTGTTAATGAGTCCTTTTGTCATTCTGTGTATGCAGATTCATTTTGCTTTGGCGACGATTGTATTACTGGAATAAAACTCATTAATTTTATTATTATTGCTTTTTTCTCTCTTTTAAAGTTTGCATCATATATGCTGAACACGTTATTGAAGGTTTACTTGAGCCCATCTGATATTTTCTTAGGGTATAAAAAAGAAGCAGCAACTAAGTAAGCTGCAAAGAGCACAAAAACTACAAGACTCTTTCTGACATCTGATGAGCTGGCCAGCCTATAGCCCAGCCTTAAAGCTTAAAGATGTCCCCTGCACCCTCCTAGCATGATCAGAGGTACAAACACTGCAGAGATCTAAGAGTGCTGGAAAATATGAAGACCACAAGCAGGCTAAGGTACACTCATAAACCTGTAAAACATATGATCTGCTCTATCTTCCGTCCATGATCATGTGCTGTTATCTGACATAAACTTTCTGTGCAATTAAAATCTACCTGTTGTAAAGGCTTCTTTACCACTAAGCTAGGTAGTGATATGGCCTCTCTATTTCAGTTAAGCTAATATTATAGACATGTTCTGCTGTGGTTTTGTTCAGAAAAAATGAAAGATACTTCTGTTAAATGTGTCTGAGATTTTCTCTCATTTGCATTTTCTGACTGGCTGCAGGGTCCAGGGAGAGAAGTCTGCCACTGTCTGTATTAACGGCCCCCTTAGAGGTGTGGCTGAGGTCATGCTGAATTGATTTGTAGAATTTTTGTGTATTTTTATGGTTGGGCCTTACTGAATGACCAGTCTAACAACAGGAAACTAAGCCCCTTATCTAAAGAGAACGTTTGCTTTTCCTCTGGTGAGAGGAAGCTAGAGCATGAGACATTTGGTGAAGACATTACATTTATGCTTTACCTACTAACTAAGCATCTTGTTTTAGTACTGTAAGAGCACTGATCCTATTCATGTTTATTTATAGTCTGTTTGGAGCATGGCCTTGCTATAAGTATTTTGATAGACACAAACAAAACTGGACAGGTTTTGTTTTTAAGGTTTGGAGAGAGTTTGCCTCTGTGTGTATATCAATTGTGCCCTGAAAACTCTTATTGAAAATAAATATATTTTGATTAGTTTAGTACCTGATGTTCTTCAGCTTGCGAAAATACAGCTACTACATATAGTCTAATATAGATCTGTGTTCTCAATATTAGTTTAGTATGTTTTTTTCTTATGCTGATTTCTGTAAGTGGTCATACAAGGGGCAGAAGGTAGAGTGGGTCATCTACTAACAGGAAGGTCAATGGTTCAAGCCTCAGCTACTCCAGCAGGCACTACCTTGGGTTAGCGTCTGTTGTTTAAATGTGCTATAAGCTAAAAAAAAAAAAAAAAGCATAACAAAAAATGTACATAATTAAACATAGCGCATGTTTCAGATATATTCTTTTCACTTTCAAGAAAAAATTATGTTTAACTCAATTCAGTGGGTTACATACAGAGTTAACTCTGATTGGTCAATTAGATTATAAAATGGTATACAAGTACTAGTCTGTTTACCATATACAAAGATGTAATGACATTTACACACATCTGCACAGGGACTCAGGGGACCAACACCCTTAAGATTGCTGATTGGCTGCTCTAACCTCTTTGTGCCTTCTAGGTTTCTCGTCTATTATTTCCAGCTACCACAGCCAGTATTGTTTTTTAAAAAACAAAAAAAAAGATTAGATGGGTCAGTTTATCTGACCACTAAAGCACTCTGCCTCCACAATAAGATTACAAATGATTTCAAAAAGAAAAGAAAAGTGAAACTAATGTAATTGTTAGACTCCACACAGTAATATGTTTCATAGTGTGGAAAAAAAATGTAATGGTAACAGATGATGATGACCCTGACTCAATTTAAGTCCACTCTCTGTATCTTTTAATCCCTTTAGCATGAATGTGATCAGACAGCCCAAACAGTCTCAGAGCTTTAGAAATACTGAAACGAATGATTTTGGGAGAAAAACTCTTTTTTTTTCATCTTTGGTTGCTTACAAACATTCATCTTTGCTTTTTTTCTTTTTTCTCTAGGCTCTCCATATAAGTCTTTCCAATACTTTCAGATTTCCCCGAGGCAGGTGTGCAACTGACTTTTCCAAATCACCCATGTGTGAAACAGCTTGAATTAGAACCACTATCACACACAAAGGAAACTAAACCTCATCAAGTAGTTTCTCCCTGTTTTCACGGGGTCAAAGACTGCACGAGGACTCTCACTGGACAAAAGATCCTGTTTGGCAACTGTTTCTGCAATATGTAAAACACTTACAAATGAATCAACACCCTTTTTTAAATAAAGTAAAGCAATGGAAGGACCTTCAGGACCTCCAAGCTCACCATGTTTAATAATTACCTTCACTGGATATTCATTCTGCTGATTCGAGTGTTTTGAGGAGAATCTTAGCAGGAAAGGTCAAACAGTACTTGTAATGCAGCGGTGGGTGATCACACATCCACTGTCACTTACATCTCTAGAGTGGAGCAGCTGCAGATTACAGTGCTGTTAAATGCAATTCATTACACATTATCATTTTACCACAGTGCTGCAGTTATTGACTGTACTACAGTGTGCATCCCGATAAACTACATGCTTTGCAAATGCAAGGCGGTGTAGGTGTGTATGAATTATTTGTTACTGCTTGAGTAAACATTTGAAAGATATGAAAGAAGTAGAATGATGTATACACTGTACATTTGGATATTATTGATTAATTGTTGGGTGGAGAGAACCCAGATTTGGTACTGTGTAAGTCTTACTGTTTAAAATGTATATTTAATTTAATGAAGCCTAAGCTCCACTAAATTGGTGCATTAAATAATAACAGAAAGAAGAGCCCTGAAACACTAACACATATTTACTGTAATACAAAGAATGCAAAAATATTCTGCTGAATATATAATATAACCTATTTTGCACAATATGGTCTAAAATATGTATAACCACTCCTTTATATGTAACTCTATTGCTATGTAGTAAGAGGAAGGACACATTGTTTACATATTTGAAAAAAGTGCAAATAGTACTACTTTTATTTACTAGTACCATGAATTGCCTACCTATTTAACAGAATAAGTGAGTCAGCAGAGTTGTACCTGCATGATTAAGATGTAAGGCATGTAAACTGTATCTTGTAGTTTAATCCATTGATGACTGCTGTTAATATATGAGACAAAGATAAGAAAAACACACCCCTACCTTGCAACAGATGAGCAAAATAGCATCAGACTTTATTGATGCGACTTCAGTGGACTTTCTTCTGTCCATCCTAGAATAGATGCTAGGATGATGGGAAAGCTGGCTGGAGGAGGGGACGTGAGTGTTGAAAGTGTTGAACAAAGACTAGACTACGACTAGTAGTGATATTACACTGTGAAAAGGAAACAAAACTAACTGAAAATGTCTAGAACTGTGGGCCATATGGATAGATGGTCATCTTTTGTTTAAAAAGTTGGGCACTAAAACTTCCAACTTGCCCTGCTAGCAAACTGGCTTACAAAACTTTTGATGAGATCTCAGACATAGTAAAGAGGCTTTTAAATCTAACACCTCTGGCGATAGCTGAATGGTTCAGGTTTTACAAAAGGAGTAAGTCAAATATTGAATTCATATTGGAGTATATGGCAGAGCTTTATAGATTAGGAGAGCATTGCCGTGTTGGGGAGTACGCACTAAGGAACAAGCTTGTGTGTGGACTGAGCAATGAGGCCATTCTGAAATGGCTTTTGACAGAATATAGACTAACATTGACTTGCAATTTGGAAATTTCCATATTTATGGAAAACACACATTTTAACACTTCTTAACCAAGGAGCCTTGGTTAAGAAGTGTTAAAATGTTGCACCATCCTGCAGATTACTGGTTTAAGGATAAAAGTTGCAGGATGGGCAATAAAAGAGGGTACATAGAGAAAATATGTAAATTAAAGACAGACAAAGAAAACAAGAATCAAGGACAAGAAGGTACACAAGTAACATGAGAGACTCAAATGAGGATGATTTGTCAGTGACAGAAGTTATATGGCTGACGCCTAATGTTTACAGAGTGCCATGAAAGATGAAACTAGGCAGTGGGTCAGTGCTGTCTTTCACATCCAGGAAAATGTTCCTAAACTCAACCTGAAATATACAAATGTGAGATTGATAACTTACACAGGAGCGAGAATCACAATACTGCAAAAGCTGAAGTTAAAGGTGAAATATGGGCACATATATGTCTCTTTGGCATGAGATAAAGGCCATGCACCAAACAGAATTGAAGGTGTGTCAGAAATACTGTATAGAGATTCAGTGTTGATTGACTGAGCTTGAAGAGAGTGCAAGACCAAGGTTTCACAGGCAAGTCATGTTGTATACGGCTTAAAATCTAAGCTGTTCTTCAGTATTCAGTACACCAAGGAATATTAGCTGTAAAGAACTGATGTGAGTGGGCAATGCTAACAGTATCTTTTAGAAGAAAAGACAACAGGCAAAGAATTTATTTGTCATTGAATCCCATAATACGTATAGACCAATATCCAATCCCACGCAAAGATGACACTTGTGATTCTTTAGCACAGTGAGAGTTTTTTAGAGATTACCTTGCTTGGGCCCTATCTATATCTATAAAGGAAAATATGACAACCATCATACTCACAAGAGTCTATATGAATACAGTAAGTTGATCTTTGGCATCGCCACTGCTCCAGTAATTTGGCAAACTGCCCTAGGCCAGCAGCTGCAAGCTATATCAGTCACTCAGTCATACTGAGAGAGCATAATCATTACTGGTCCAGATGATACCGTGCATTTTGCAAGCATAGTTGCTGTTCTGACGAGATTAGTGGAGCACTAGCTGTCAATCATGGACTCCATAAGAACTCAGCCATCCTGAATGACTGAGTTTAGTTAACTGGATTATCACAAAGGTTCTAGCAACCCCTCAAGCGTGTTATATTCACTGAATGTGGTGCTGCAGTGGTAACCCAAATGGAAGCAGATCAGTGTATGTGCATATTTTGTCTTCTGTGTCAAATTTAATATGTTTGGCTGGTACTGGGTAACTTTTAATTTTTGCCAGTGAATTCATTTATGCATGCTCGAAAAAGGTAAGAGACAATATTTTTTGTTTACTAGTACTATGGTCAGAATACCTTTGTATGTTGGTAAGATAGTAAAGTGGTACCTGCCTGATTTTACTTGAACATTGAACTGACACACATCATTTTTTTCTGTTATTGCAAGGGAAGAAACAGAGAAAAAAAAGCCATCTATACCAAAATCTGTCACGTAAGTTAAGCTGCTGAAATAATCATTTTGTGGGGCATAATTATCACAACATTTCTAGGTTTGTCTGGTTTGCAAACTGCATGTATACAGTAAGCCTTACACTGACCCACTATGCTGGTGGCAATCTCTTTCCCACTATCCTCTAACCATTTTCAAAATTTCCTTTATTACAGAACACAACATGTGTCCTCACAGCCTACACACTGAAAGTGGCAAGTTCTGATCCAGATTTGGATGCAGTACGGCAGGCCTGCTAGGTTCTTTCAAATGGCTATAAGACCTACAAAGACCTGATCTTACACAGCCAGACATTTCTCCACAGAGCTGTGTCATTATGATGAATGCTTGCTTCTCCATGTGCAAATCTTCCAACAAAACGTGCTCTCACCCACTTTTTAGAAGACTCACCCTCACCATCATTTTATAAACGTTGCACAACCAAAAATGCTTGTGATTGGCCTAAGCAAATATAAAAAAACAAAACAAAACGGAGTGTTCTTCCCCCCTATACAGTAGCAGAATAATAATTGCACCCTATGGAAGTGAGTCGTGCTTATAGAATGCATTATTAGAGTTTGAGGACATTGCATGAAACTTTGTATCTGTATATTCCCTACCTTGCCAAGTATTCCCCCGAGCTTCCATTGCTCTGTTGTTTATCCATACAATTGGTAGTCCCTGGTATGAGTGCCAAGGCAGGATTATCCTGGGCAGCACTGCCCACGGCACGTGCCACGAGTTCTAATGAGTCATGGACGTAGTGATCCAGAGAAGGGGATCCCATGACCCCATGGGCCAGTAACCCCATGGGTAACCCTTCTGTTCTCAGCTCAGCCACATTCTGGCTGTCCCCCAAGACCCAGTGAAACTCTGGAAGCGTCATCCGCGTGACCAGCGTCCACAAACGTCGCACCTCACGAATGTCGCACCCAAATGTCACCAATCCTGTTGTGGATGAGTGTTCTCTAAGGGCCTCCAGCTGTCGCAGGAGAGTTTGCTGCTGGTCTGATTTAGAAGAAGTGGATGAAGAAGAAGAAGAAGAAGAAGGAGAGGCAGCAGAGGAAAAATAGGGTAAGGTTGCAATACCTGATGCCACCGCTGAGGTTGATAGTGCAGATGAAGATACTGAAGAGGTTAAGGCAATAGTTGTCAGGTTGACAAGAGTGCCCAGGTGAAAGCGGGTGTTGTTTTTGATGAGGAAAAGGAAGTCGCTAATATTCCATTCCTGGCAGAGCAGAATGCTGATGTCCCACCAGCCATTCATCATCAGCAGGGTGTAGAGCAGCTGGGATTGTGGAGCCTCCACAGTTCGCATCGCCATTTGGAAATGTAGAGGATTCTGTGAAAAGTTGGTAAAAGGGGGACAGGTGTAATGGGAGTTGAATTGGCAAATGGAGTGGAAGATAAAAAAAAAAAGTTGTAAGGGTAAAAGTTGAAGTAACAGAAAAAAAACAGGAAAAATGTGAATTTGAAAAGTGGAGGAGTGCATTTAAAAAGGAACGAGGGGAATAGGTGTGACAGGAGGAGAAGATTTAAGGGATTAAAATAAATGGATGAGAAAATGGCAAAGGCAGTGGAATTAAATAATATGAGATAGAGAGGAGGGACAGTTAAACATAAACGGAAGGAAATAAAAGAGGGAATAAAAATGTTGTGATCGGAGGACAAAGTGTCGATGGGAATCAGTTGGATTTTATACGTGTCAGACAGATAGCAAGAGAGATACAGCATCAGATGATTGGTTTTGGAATTGATGATATTGTGAGAAAAAGGAACATGAGGATAGTGGAGAAATGATGTTGGTGAAAAAGAAAGGAATAGGATGGGCATAAGGAAGTGAAATAAAACAGAAGAACAGAAGAAGAAACAGGAGAAAGAGAAAGGTTCATAAATCCAAATGTAGTTACTTTTCGTCTTCAGTTAACATAGTTTGCTGGGTATAATGGAGGTCAACCTCCACTTACCTGTTTCCGCAAATATAACTAATCACATTTTCTTAATGTGTAGTCACTTGTGTATCAAGAACTAAAACTTTAAGAATTGCAGTTCATTTCAAAAGAGCTTTTCACCTACTCAGCACCACAACATTTAATTTAATTTACACCTCTGTTGAATTAATGTGATTCATAATTTCAGCAGTTGATTAATGACCTAGACAGATCAATGAGTAAATGGTGGCTGATTACCACTAGGACCTCATCTGATACAATAAAATTGTGCAGTCTCATAGTGTTGTTGCTGTGAGGAAAACCTTTCACCAATTTTAGCATCTTTCTAGAAAGACAGTAAAATGAGAAGCATGAAATAGATTTATTCCAAAATGTACGGCCTAACTGGCTTGAAGTTTTAAATCTGCTGTACCACCTGCAGAGGTAAAAACAATATAGCACTTTATGCAAGTAATGCAGCATTGCATGTATTACACCATTGGTGACACATTTTGCATTACTCTTCTTCTAATCGACATTTTTCATTCTAAATAGTACATTTAAGATTCATTTGCTGCCTTTTAGGTCAGAGCTGGTTTAACTGTCTTCATACACTTGACATGTTTGAATTTGGTTCCTTTGTTCTGTTATTCTGTAATCAGCTAACAAATCCTTGCGCGCTACAAACAAAACTGATTTCAAAGCTGATTTTTTGGAACTTTGCCCCTAATAAACAGCCCCCTGTTATTTACATCGACTTGCCACTTTATTATGTACCCCTGTTCAACTGCTTATTAAACACAGATATCTAATCAGCCAGTCATGTGGCAGCAACTCAATGCATTTAGGCCTGTAGACATGGTAAAGTCAACGTGCTGAAGTTCAAAACAAGCATCAGAATAAGGAAAAAATGTGATTTAAGTGACTTTGAATGTGGGATAGTTTTTGGTGCCAGACAGCCTGGTCTGATCGTTTTAGAATCTACTGAAATTTCCCCTCTCAATCATCACTAGGGTTTACAGAGAATGACCCCAAAAAGAGAAACTATTCAATAAGTGGAAGTTCTTAAAATAAAAATGCCATATTTCTGATGAGAATGGCCATGCTCCTTAGAGCTGCAAAAGGAAAGAAACTGTAACTCCAATAACTATGCATTACAACCATGGTATGCTGAATATCACCTCTCGATGCAAACATGTTGCACCTTGAAGATGACAGGCTATATCAGCAGAATACCACACCTGGTACACCTGCTGTCAGCTAAGAACAGGAAGCTGAGGCTAAGATTAACACAGGCTCGCTGGTCTGATGAGTTTCAAAAACTGGTGTAAACAACAGGAAAAACATGGATCCATCCTGCCTTCTACCAACACTTAGTGGTAGTTATGGTGTAATGGAGTGGAGAATATTTTCTTGGCACAACAATGATCCAGTTTGAGCAAAGCACCTTTGGGATGTGGTGGAACAGGAGATTCACATCATAGATTTAATGCCCACAAATGTGCAGCACCTGTGTGATACCATCATACCAATTTTGACCAAAACCTGAGAGGAATTTTTTAGATATGAAAAATTAAGGTACTTCCAAAGACAGAAAGGCTCGGACTTAGCACTAGAATGGTGTATCCAATGAAGTGTCCAGTGAGTTTCAGTTGCCACTATTCCAGTACATTAAAACCATGATTGCTCTTTAAAAAATTTCAAACTTTATGAGTTCACGTTAGTTTGTGACCACCTATGAAACAGCAATGTCGGTCTTTATATTGAATCCAGTCTTCACTGCCCATCTCTTTGATTTGAGATATCATGCCAAATCAAGTGAAATGCCTACAACTCTTGAACTTTAAGTTTTATCAGTAGTCTGGTTAGTCTTTACACCCGTGCCAAATTTAAGGTTTGCCAAAGTACAATAACAAATATTGCTTGATGCAAATTTCTGCTACTCGAATTCACTAAAGGCTAAAGAACACAGTCCCATTCTTAACAGTTAACTCTTTAATGCTGTAATACATGCACTTTCCAATCCAATCCAACCCACTTTTAACACAGCACCACCTTGAGGTCGCTTACAGGACTACTATTATGTAAAACTTCCGTCTGTGCTTTTAGCTGACTCCTGAAAGCAAGTCGCAGCTTACAGCAGTAACACGGCAATTTCACCAGAAACTGCAAATTTCCAGTTTATATTTCTCATTCTAGTTTCAGTTTTATTTAATTTTATGTTCATGAAAGGATATAAAAGTCTTTTTTATTCTTACGCTGATGTATTCAAATTATGAATGAAAGATCATGTTGGTTTTAATAGCAGTTGAAATATTTTCTTCAAGAGTCTCAGAATAGATTGGAGTTAAAATAGAAACACGATAAAAGGAGAGTCAATACTGAACTCAGCAGGTGTCCAAAGACATTACTGCCAGAGAATAAATAATCAAATTCACTATTAAGGTGAATAATTTATGTTGGGTTTCAAGTTGTTCTACACTGGTTGGTTCAAAAAGACATACCTTGTTAACAAAACACTCAGCTCCATAGTGTTGAGCTATAGTCTGAAACTTTTTCATCGGCATAGTTATTTCCTGTTTGGTGGTAATGAATTTGCTAATTTGTTTGCAATAATCAGTTAAATGCAGACTACACATATAATGCACTCCACCCACAGGATTATAGTGAGGCGCAAGATCAGAGCAGATACATTTGAAAGGTGACACTCTCATCCCTGCAATACTGGAAAAAACATTAAATAGGTCAGAGGACTGCATGAGCTGCCAGATCTGCGTCAGTATACCTCGGCATACTGTATCCAGTATACAATATGCCACTTAATCAGTCGCACACTTGTTTGCTTGCCTGAATCCACAACTCCAAACACAGAATTAAACATATTTAAGGGGCCTGAGCGACTCACTTTAATTGACTTTACAACTTTTACACAAGCTTTGCACAAAAAAGTTCATTAGATTAATCTGTTGTTTAATTTGATTTATCCCGTTAATCACTCTGTCTAATAGACATGCAAATAAGATATTTATTAATCAGCTTATTGCATATACATGGATAGATTATTGCTGGAACAAAAGCACCTACAAAAGCAATTGCAAATGTTTTATTTCAGATTTAAAAGTCCTCTATCAGGGAGGAAAATGGTAATGCAGTCCACAGGGCATCAGAGTCTCACCTGCTCTCATTCTCCAGGAGGATTGGATGGATTATTTTCAACTGCGGCACTTCTGCACTGTGATCTCCATAAATCTGTAACCCTCTCTTTGTTCTTCATGTAAATAAACAGGAAAAAAATTTGTACAGCGTGTGGCTCCTTGCTCTCCTACATAAATACAGAGATCTGCTGCTTTCAGTGTGCTGTGAAATCCCGGCTCTGTTGTCACTGTGCTCTCTTTTTTTAATCCCTCCTTGCTTCAAAAAATGATTTTCCCCTGTGATTTCCACATCTAAAACATATTAGCTGCGACTTGTTGTGCTAAGAAACTTGCAGAGGTTGCTCTATGGTAAAAAAGTGCATGGACTGACAGACTCATGAGCCAGTGGACAAATCCAGTAAAATGGTAATGACTTAGTTATTGTTCTTAATACAATTAATCATCTAATCAAAGAAAAATCAATAACCATCTACCATTTGTTATTGTAATACAGTCGTTAGTTAACCAATTTAGTTAAACTAATGCATTGCAGAACAACTGAATTGTTATGGAAGACCTATTACGCTCAGTACCAGTTTCATATTTGTTATTTTTGTACTCCACTAGAAAAGCTGTGGAGGATCCACAGTTCAAAATAATCCTTATCTATCTGCACCCTCAGTTCATCCTCTGTCTCCTTTCAAGGCCAGCCTCCCCTTGAAGCCAAGTCTCTTCTGATTGGATGACCCTCGCAAACAGGTTTGAACACTACGTGGGAGATACTGCACTGATCACAGCTAGAGCTGTGTGGCTGAGATGATCGCGTTAATGATATCCACTCTCTTGACATCATAATGGAAACTAGGGATTAAGAGCAGTCTAAAACTCAAACCTTTGGCTCCAAAGGCATTCTCGCACATATATTAAACTTAGTATTTAACATGGGTCTATTATACTTTTTTATACCACATATACTGTTACAATGCTGGATGTTTTAAAGATTGCAAATCGACTGCTCAATCTGAATGACCAGTTGTATGACACTATGTGGAAAGGCTGCTCAGTACAGACAGAATTTATTGCATGTTTTCTGTAGGTCTGATTACATTGGAGCAGTATACCTAATAAGGCATTTATATGGTATATATTGCACATACATCATGATAATGATGCATACCCTATGATAGCAAAGTTGATTTTTCGCATACAGTTAGTGCTGACACATAACTGGAATAAGTAGCAATGGATATTTGCATATATCCTATAAGTTGTCAGTGACGATGCTCTGTCTTTCTGTATATATGTGTGTATGTAGCTATCTTTCCACAGTCTCTAGGTCAGGATGGGATATATTTCCACTTTAAAACTACGTCCCCCTATCAGAGATGACTGGTCTTTCCCAGAGAGCTCCTCAGTTCTTTGGCTTTTATATGCTAAATTCCGTTCCCTTTCCTGCTATCAAAACCACTCACCACAACTCCCAGCCCAGTTCCTTTACTCTGAGGTCACTTTATCCTTTGCTCCATAATCTCCATATTCTCATGCAGCTTCATCATTCTGACACTTACATAACATACTGTGGGCAGATCACGTTATCAAAAGGGTTTTTCTTTTTTGATGATTCATTGTATTACACAAATGTTCAGCTGTGAACCTTGTCTTTAAACTTTGACTTTAAACTTTGCCAGGATAAAAAAAAAAACTCAAGGTCAAACAAAGTGAGGAAATAAACACTAATGAGATCATCTCAAGACATCCAAAAAGTTTTTGCACTTTTCACACACACAAAAAAATGTTTTGGAGAAATTGCTGTCAGCCTGCAGTTGGGATTTGCCAGTGAAACTAGATTGAGTCAGAAGGGAGTTAAGCCATTTCTCTAAAAGTCTCACACAAGCACTGCACACACTATTTCCTAGTCAGTTTTTTTTTTTGCACATGTTCATCCTTCCATTCAACAGTCTTCCCATCTACTCCTCCATCAATCAATCATCCTTAACTTTTGGTTTGTCAGCTGTATCCATTACTGTTATTTCACTTCTAGGAATCAGTTTTGACTTTAAACACCTGCTGACTCCTTACAGAGAAACCCTTCCTTGTGCACAGAGCAGGAAATTAGATATTATCCTAGAAACACACACACATTCTTACTCACACACATACACCAACACATAAACAGACACAAACTGACAAAGCCACACACACACAAGTTACTATACCCTAGTAGGTGGCAAGTATCCCAGAACCCTTCAGTCCAGCTAATGGGTTTGGATGTGTGCATGAAAAAAACACATTCTTTGGCCCTCCTTTGGATGTTTGTGTGTAGAATATTAAAAATACAGAAACACACGCAGATTGTTGGCTTTCACTCACTGATGTGCAATATCTCTTCTTCGTAGCATCACCCAATTAAAGAGGTTTACAGTGTATTACACCAAATCATTTTTGGGAATGTGCGTGTGCCTATTCCTTCTTGTGCTCGATAGCACAAATAAATATGGGGGCAAACTCACAACAGGTGTTTTCTCCACAGAATTATTACTGATGCCCCTCCACGCTAATGAATATAGTGTTTACATTACTAACTAGTTTCCCCTTTGCTCTCATTTTAGCTGCAAACTCCACCAGCAAGCTTCGCACTGGTGTGTTGTGCAAAAGATGATTTTTCAACCATCTCTAAATTAAGAACTGCTGCTGCTTTTGCCTTAACTGTTAAAAATTGACATAAATCAGAAAAAAACCCATATCATTTTATACTGGTTTCAGGGTATTGTTTTATTTTCCAAAAGCCCTGACAAGAATCTATATTGTACATATATATATATATATATATATATATATATATATATATATATATATATATATATATATATATATATATATATGTAAGTCTGAGTAAATAAAGAGATACAATTACAAAATAATCTATGTTTGTGCCAAAAGAAATGTTTACTTGTACTGAAGGATTAAAGTGCCTTATTATTTATAATAATAATAAGGAGTGTATATTGGTATATGGAAAAAAAAAAATCAGAACATCACTGCAAACTTTAGTATATATAGTGATGTAATGGTTTCCTGCCAAGTCTGGACTCCATATGGTATACACAAGGAACTGCACTCAAGGTATTTCCAGTGGTATCATGTAAAAAAAAAAAATGAAGGAAAGTTTTAGCCTCATTGTAAAACCACCAAAATACACTCAAAATCTCCTCCATGGTTTATTATGTGGATTCACCTCTTGAACTGGTCCAATGAGAGAAGTGTTATGCAGCTTAAAACGGTTCTGCATGAATGAGTTTTTCTTGTATGCTACAGTTTTCTGACACTAATTTCATTATTAGATATGGGCCTGCTAAATATTAGTAGTTGGGTGGCTAAAGGGGCAACCTTTTACTTCTTTGTTAAAAGGAAAGGTGTTAGGTCATAAAAGTACATGCCAACACAGTGATTTAACTAAAGAGTGTTGTCTGCCTTCATCTCCGTTGTCCAGCAAATGAGATCTCAAAATATAGCACCACACTGACTTATGACTAAGAGTTTTGACTGCACTATACTGCCGTAACCTCCTTCACCACAGTGCTGAACGTCTGTTTATGTAGATTCAGAATATCAACAAAGTATTTGTTTATGTATCTATACCGCAGGGCATGTGCTGCTAGGTGCACACTGTTGTTGACTGCACACTGTCAATCAAAACACTTTTAAACATTTTATTCTGCAAAAGAGAAGCACTGTTCCTTTTTCTGCTGAAACACCCTCTAAATTCAGTAGATTTCAGCACCATGGACAGAGGGGCTTTTCCCCATGCACCTTTTGTCTCTGACTATTTAATGTAACTTTTTTTCAGAGTTTCAGAGTTATGAAAGCCAGCTTGTGCCATTTCTTCACCTTAAATTGTGCCATTTAAGGTTGATTGACTGGGTAAACGCTGAACAAGAACAGGAAGATCTGTGCTCTTATTGAAAGGACATCAACAATCAGCCACTGAAGGAGGCGTTTCTAGCTCCTGTCCCTAGCTTAAATGATGGCCACTGATGGCTCGCGGTGCACTGTAGTCTGTATCCACACGTATTTAAATTAGTTAAATAAATTACATGCATTCGGTGCATGGTGTACACGCACTTTAAAGAGGTTGTCAGACTGCGATGTAAAGTTTCTTGCGTTGTATTACTATAACACGTCACACCAGTGCAGACACAGCCCATTGCAGTTGTATGCCGAAGTGAAGCAATCAACAGTTAACAGTTCAAATTTAGCAAGGAAATAACTTTTTACCTTACTGTGGCGCGAGAACTCCCTCTGCACAACGCTGACTACAGGTACCTGAAGCGCGAGTGAGACGAATTCCAACTTGACGAACTCGTCCCTGTTCCGTGGAAAGGCGATCATGGCAGAAACCCCCTGCACAACCACAGTGTGACATACACTCTCCACGAAGGACAGCGGGTCCTCGTTTTCGGGGTTGCCCGTAGAGGAAAAGGAGAACGCGGGCAGTTCTCCGAGTGTGGATCCAACAGCCATGACGATCTCCAAGGATAAATTGTAGGGTAGCAACCCAGCCCGGTTCAGAGCCTCGACGGCGAGCAGAACCGAGTCTCGGGGTGCGAACACGCGATTTTCCGTCGAGGTGTTCTCCTCCCGTTGGCGTGCCTGGCTTTTACTCCTGTTTGCGCCCCGCTGACTGTTAACGGACGCTCTAGTCCTAAGGCTTCCATACCCAGGCGCACTGGCACTTGTTTTAAACGGTCTTTCCAACTCCAACTGCTGCTCTTCTGTCAACTCTCTTTCGTTGTCCCAGTCCTCAGAGCCGCTGACAGCCCTAGCAGAGAGCAAGCGAGGCTGAACGTGCAGAGCCCCTATCCGAACCGTGTGGCCGATTCGTTTGAGCACTTGGCACGGTTGCGGGTGCGAGTGAGCGCAAATAGGGAGAAAGATGAGAGCGCACAACACTAAACATATTAGTGGCAAGACCCTGGTGCCTGGTCGCGCTGCCGGGCCACTCATCATCACCATCCCCACCGACTTCATCATCCCCGCTCCACAGCTCCACCGGATGCCCGGTCCAACCACACAGCGGCTGAACACCGGGACCGCTCCGTTGGTCTGCGTCTTGGCCCCCTGCCTGTGGCCCTGGTGTGCCGCACAGACCAGCTGTAGCCCCCGCAACAGGACCGGTTCCAGCTCGTGGTAAAGTTGTGCGTTTTCTCTCGGACACAGACAACAGGCTGCTGAGGCGCGAGATTAGGCACGAGCCGCGCACAAGCAAAAAATGATCCCCAAAAGTGCTGTTTTTCATCTCAAAAGATTTTCATCATTCAAGCCTCGGATTACTAAACATGTCGTGGAAACAAACGGCAACATTTCCACATATTCCACAGGCAGAAAAGAAAATGCAGCAGAGTGTGTTGGCAAGCCCTGCCTAGGTCGAAAAAGGTTAATGCGCATCAAACACATTCCAAAGCAGTGAAATCCACCTCTGGAAAAGTCTGATAGCTTAATGGCCTCAAAGGAAAATCATCCCATTATCATCCACAAGGCAGGGGCCAAGGCAGCTGTTTTTTTTTTTAAACGTTTCCCCCTTCTTAAAAAAACACCCAGAAAAACAAAAAACACCCAAGTAGAAGCTTTCCAGAGCGCACGCGCTGCTTGGCTCGAGTCAGCCTCTGTGCTGGTGAGACCACTGGCACCAGAGCGTGGTCTTTCTGCGCACATTCCAAGGAGATTTAACCCCATGTTTACTTTACAACCCAGCCACCCCTCACTTTTCACAGTGTCAGTGCGAAAGAAATGCGGAAATGGTCATGGGCATGGTACTTGTGTCATTTATTCATAATCCCGACATGTCAAAAAAAAAAAAGAAAGAAAAAAAATAAATACAGCACATTGATTATGTGTCACGTGGGAAGATTTGTGAGATTTTACTGGAGACAAAACCAGACAGCTACCTGTTTTATGTATGAGGACACCCGATCATACATTGTTTAACGGATGTGTTTCTTTGGTAACTCACATGTCAGAGGTCACCGGGGACCCAATCAGCAGGCCGAGTTTAAACAGGATCCAGATTAACGATTGGTTAATGGTCTGATGGTCTGATCTAGATTAATGATTGGCTAATGATCACTTTTGAAATAGGAGGCACGCCCACTGAGATAGTGGAAGATAGATGACCCTGATCGATCCAATATGGGCTGACCTTACAGGAAAGAACTGAAACAGGGAGAGAGTCGGGGAAGAGAAATTTTGACAGGAGAGGAGCGGGAGGTGGTGACTAATGGTAGGTAGGAGGAGAGAGAAGCAGAGGTTATGGTGAGGGGGAAAAAAAGCTTAGGAGGGAATCGTGGATAAGAGATGAAAAGTAAGGAGAGGAGAATGGTAAGTGGGGAAGAAGAGCAGAGGAGTGAGAGAGGAGGAGAACAGGTAAATGAAAATAGAATGTGAGGTGATATAAGATGGTGCTTCAGCTGCTGCCTCTTTAAAGAATCAAGGCTATTGAAGAAGATGAAAAAACAGATGGAGGGAAAACAGAAAGAAAATTACATCAAGAGACATATTCAAGGTGAGAATTAAGCCTGTCTTGCACTGTGCTTGCACTGTGTGTTGAAGTGGGATACCAGGCCACCATATGGTGCATAGCTCTTTTCAAAAGGGCTTCACAGTTTTCATTCTTATTCCAGGTCTTGATGAAAAAATAGTTCAATCACATAAATATTGAAGATTACCTCCACATGCCATTTAAATTTGGCTTAGTGGTGGAAATTCCCACTTTTATATAAATACTGAAAATATGTTTTCAGCACTTTCATATTGTAGCCTGGTATCCTCACCTGACTCGAGGAAATCCCTCATTTTTAGAGACAGTATGATCATTCTGTTTGGAAGGAATATTTCCAAAATATTAAACAACTGCCACACATCAAAAGACTATTGTGTGGTCAGGGTTGGCTTGGTCATATGCAAACAACAACACACTTTTCTTTATTAGTCTCCAGAGGCCCACACTTTCACAGTGAACTATTACTTTTAATTCTATTTTTTAAAATCTCATACTTTTATTAATCCAATCTGTTAGAGAGATAATAGGAAATGTGGTCAAGTCACAGACAGGATAGAAATGACAACTTTTATTTAAAATAACCATTTTGTAGCCCAAACTTTGCTTTCATCCAAGAATGGTCCATTTGCGGTATCCACTGCCTTTTATACATTTACACCGTAGCTGTCAATTTGATGAGATAATGTGGATGCATGCTTCCTGAAGACCCTCCCACAGTGTTAATTGTTTTAATGGGCACTTATATACCCTTTAATCAAACTGTTCCCACAACAACTTAAATACCCTGAGGTCTGATTTCTGTGCCACTATACACAGGAAACCAGATGACAAATTCTTGGCTAAATAAGTCTTGCATAGTTTCGAGCTGTACTTTAGATCATTGTTATAGGAGGAAATTTGCTTCAGTAATGCAACAGCCACAGGGTGTGGATTCACATTTTGAAATGGAATAGTAGCTTTCCTCAAGATCATGCTTCATTATAATGCTTTTCTGTATTATGCTGTTTTTGTGTGATTAAGATATTTTCCTTCAACTGTATTTTTAACATGTTTGTAAAGCACTGTGTAATAGATTACTGTTTTGAAAAGCGCTATATAAGAAAAATTACTTACTTTACTACTGCCTACTGAAGATCAAAAATGAAAGTGTTACATTACAATATATGTTGCACTCAATTAGTCATATTGATCATGACTTTTATTATTATACTATCATTTATATTAAAGTTACCTGACACCAGACCAAAATGTAACCTAAAACACGTGAAAAGGTAAAATTGCTTCCAATTCACTGTTTTGACTTCGCTCTTTTGTTCCACTTTGGATTTCTTTATCTTACATCCGATTTCTGTCTTTTTATTTGTACCTGCCAGCCACCTTTCTGTCTTTCTGCTTGCAAACACATCTGATTTCATATGCCTCTCCTCTCGTCTAGTTGGTACACCTTAAAGCCTGCCCTCTCTTTTGTCCCTGTCTGAATATCCGTCTGACCCCCTGCCTGGTTGAATATTCATCCATGTTCCTCTGTCCGCTTTGCTTGTCTGCTTTTGTGACCATTTCCTTCACCTGTCCTGCTGTTCTGCCCACCTGTCTGTCTTCTTTCTTTGTCAGCATCACTGCGCAACCGTTGGCCTGTCTATCGCTCTGCCAACCTGTCCATCTGCCTTCCTATGACAATCAGCCAAAGCAGTGCTGAAAACTTCACTGACCCCTTCACCTGCCAGCCAAATTCACCTATGGTTTATTTCTCTCTCACACACAAACAGACACTGATTACACCTCACATGGGAAGATTTGTGAGATTTTATTGGACACAAAACCTGACAGCAACCTGTTTTTTGTCTAAGGACACACACACAGCTTGCACCAGCCTCGATGCACACAGGCAAAATCCTTTCATTTATACATGTTCATTGATTTACAAGAACAATGACATCTGCATTCTCACTTTTACAAAGTAAAGAAATGACATTTAAAGAACGGAATAGCTTACAATCAAAACCATTTAGGTTTCAATGCATTCTCATCCCAGGGTGCCTATTATTGCCATTTTCAGTAGCTGCTGGCATCACAGCAGTTCCTAAATCACATTATTGTCTGCTTTAGCGCCCTGCCTTAATGTCTATCTTATGGTCAGATGTCTTAAAGTTACTGAAGGGAAAAATATACAAAAAAGTAATTTTTAAGGTGTTAGAATACTCTGTTACAAGGATGTCTGACATAGTTTATTTATTTTTTGGGGGAAAACTGGACTTCGTTACTGATACATCAAAATCTGTGTTCAAGTGAAGTGTTTTTAGCATTGTCTGTAAGGGGGCATAAAATAATAATTTGCCTTTGAGTTTAACACACAAATAGCTGCTTTACCTGGGTACAGAAGCCGGGATTCAGTTGAGACAGGATGAGCAAGTGCCTCTTTTTAATTATTTAATCCCCTCATCAGTCTGCTGTCGCAGCTCAAAACTTGCCATAACCTTTAAACTGACTTCTTGTGTATATCAAATACTCCCACTGTTCATAGGAATTAATTTTTGTCTGTCTTATTGTCTTGTTGCACACACATGCACGTATGAACACAGTCAAACAAAGCATTTGGAGTTACAAAGCTAAACTTCTGGTGTTTGCTAAATTATTCATGATATGTAGACATGCATGTATGGTACATTAACCCAGACTGTAAATATTCAGACTATTTTTCCACAGGTATCCAGTTTTTTGGGGGGGTTGTTCTCAAATATACTCAAACATCAAATTTAGGTTCATCTTTCCAAACCACATTTTTTAAATATGTTTCTGTCTGTTTTCTTTGGCTCATCTTTATTGTTTCATTAAGTTTAAAAAATATATATATGTTATTTTCTTCCTTGGTTAGTCTCAGATATGGCATTTTATCTGAAACATTGCTCTCCACCGTTGATGTAGGGACTGGTGTTTATTATTTTACTCACTTTCACCATATTTTTAATAAAGTCCCCTGGTCTATATAGGCCAGGGGTACCAAACATAAGTCCTGGGGACTATGATCTCTGCTGCAAAGACTTCAGTTTGGAAATAATATTTGTAATATTAATATAATATTAACAATATTTGGAAGAATATTAGAAGAAGAGCTGAAGAACTGCACATATTTTGAACTTTTAACTGTATTTTCACAAGTTTTACAGCTTTTCTATTCATAAAGACCTCCCCCATTGCCATTCACACTACACCAAAGTAGACAAGTAAACGATTAAATGTATCTATTGTAGAATTTTTTATTTTATTTCTTTATAGTGGGTCCACAGTAAACCAAATGTAAATTAACTGAAAACTTTATGCTTTACTGTATAAATACAGGACAGGTACCTTTTTCTGTAATTTTATACATTTATTATATCGAAAAACTGATACGTACTGTTGAAATTGCAATTCTTTTTCTTATATTAAAACATCTTAAGGATTCATTATTTAGTTAAATATCATTCACACTTCAGATCAAACTGGGTTGTATGTGGCCCACAATGTAAAATGAGTTTGACATCCCTGCTTTCATGTTGCCCGGACATTTAACATAAAGAAAAAAAAGCGTGGGCTTCACGCTGTAAGGACACACCTTAGAACAACAATGCTCAGGTCTTTAACCAACAGACATAACCATGTCTTTGCATTTTCCCTTTTGATGTTCTTTTAGACCTCAACTGCACAGGCCTTTAGGCCATTCTTTATTGTGGGATCTCTCTGCCTCTGTCCTGCATGGTTGGTGTTCAGACTGTGGGAATGCATGTTGCACAGAGACTAAGGTGACAGATTCTAATCGTCAACAGTGGTTGCCACTTGGGTCATTGTCCTGCTGAATGATAAAATGCCAGTGAGTTTGGAAGCACTTGTGGTATCTGTAGATAGTGTGCCAGTTTTACTGGCAGATGGTACACCTCCAAGCAATAAATGCTTGATTTTCCATCAATCCACAAGATTAGTTTTTTCTAGCTCATCTCTGTGTGCCTATTTAAAAATGTAACTGTTTTTTTTGTTGTTTTTGTTAGTCTCTCATACACCTGCGATGGTTTCTGAGAGCTTCACTTCAGTTGTATGAACACTCAGTATTTAGCAGCCAAGTCTGTTCTTTCAGTATTGATGTAAAAATAAATTAAAGTTGAGACTTGGCACTTTAATGTTGTATTCAAGATTTCATTTAAAATTCAATATACTGATGGACGGAGCCTAACAACAAAATTTTTGCAATTTTTCAAATACTTATGATCTTGATATTAACTTTTTATTCAGTTTTTGCATCTTTAACCCTTCACTAGTGACCACCATGCGCAGAATAAAAAGAACAAATAAATAATCATGTAATTAATCAGTTCTTCACAGCATGACTTACATTTTGAAGCACTTCCCTGCCAAGGTCAAGCATTCACATATGAAAAATAACTCTACTTAAAGCCATATTATACTTCACTGTTATACATTTTAAAGCAACTCGCGTTAGGTATTCAAACAGCAGCACCTCCAATGAATTGCATTTTTTCCCTTCTTTCACTCACAGGAACTCAAACTCAATGACACAGTTTCAGATGGGTTTTATAAAGTCTTGATACTGCATAGTACCAAAGCTTTTTAATGCCACCTCATCATTTTCCACATTTTTTTCATTTTTATTTCATTCATATCTTGTTTTTCTAACTTCTTTGCGTGTAACTATGCAACTATACCTGGTAAATAAACTACTTTTTATTAAAAAAGACTAATTTTGAGGTGAGTATTGTAAAATAATGGGATGATGGAGTGAGTCATCTCTGGACTTTATATTTCTTTGTGTATTGTAACAATACAGAGATAATGTGAAGGAGCAAATAATGTGTGTTCAATGCTGAATCACATCTAGCAGGGGAAAAAGATCAAACATCTTTCCATACTGTTATTTTTGGCCATTGTCATGTTGTACTGTATTTGACATGTTTAGAATGTTGTTGTCAGTTGTAGCATTTAGAGCGTACCATCGTACTTTCTTTTTATGTCTCATGTTAATATGATACACCAGCAGAGGACTCTGGCGTGGGGTGTTTAGAGGTGTTGAGGAACGTGAATATATCAGTACCTCATTCAAGTCATCTCCCACACGAGCTGAGTACAGTTTGTCTCTGTGCATGTTTCATTCAAACATTATCTCTTCCAGGTGTCAGAGTCCTGTTGATAATGGTTTGTGTTTGTGAATTAATATAATTAATTAATTAATTATAACTGATTATGTTTAAGTGTACCATAAGTGCTTTATATTTGAAATGTGAGTTTAAGGTTGTTTGTTTATATTAAATATAATTTACATCCATTTCGGTATTACAAAATATTTTGTAAACTGTTGTAATTACCTTACATGCTACACTTTTGGTAGTGTGGTTGATTTGAAGACAGCTGTATACTTCTGGGTTCTGCCTGACCCCCTTTGTGCAAAAGTCATGTATAATGCTTACAGAATAATGACAGCCTCGTACAATGAACAGAAACACACATAGCAAGATAGACAACAAGAAAATGTATAAGAAACAATATTGAACCACCAACAGTAGAAGAAATGCACTGAAAGCAGAGGTTAGTGAGTGGGCAGCTTTAGTTTTTTGAAAAACATTTTTGATGCTTTCCAATCAATGTTAAACTGCAACTGGCCTTTGCTTTGAAGCTCCATTTTATCTCAGAGACAGACAGTCTCTGTCAGTTCCCCTTTGGACCATTGCCCCAGATTTCAAAACCGAGATTCGGCAGAGGAGAACAATACTTCTGTTTTCTGTTGGCTACCCCAAGGACCGCATGGTGCCCTATTGACAAAGGGTTGGGGAGGACTGTTGTGTTATTTTCTCTGCCCTGTCTTTGTTTTGATTCTGTCCCTCAAATTTTGTTTTGCCTTTATCTTTTCTCTTTTCCCAGTTCTCCTATTTTTAGATCGTTTACGCACACATTTAAATACACACAGTTTAAATGAATTCTGCTCTGATTTACATTTTGCATAAGACTCAACTTTTTCAGAACTAAGGTTGCAGTAGGAAAAAGTTTAAGGGATATTAGATTAGTAGACGGTGGTTTAAAGCTTTTTGATTTGACGATGATAAGGAGCACTTAAAATTTTTCTGACTGGTGCAGAGGCAAATTGGTGAACTGGGGTGAGAAGAAAAAAGAGCCTGGTGACTGATTTTCATTGCTTCCATCTGCACTGCAGGGATGTTGAAGCCGAGTCAAAAGGTTTCCTCTTAAAGTAGAATCATCTCAAGGCAGGGCATTTTACTTTGCCCCATTCCATTTCCTGCGCTTGCTTCAGGGGGAAGCTGGGAACAAACAGCACCCTGAGAGTCAGCTGTTAATTTAGTGCAACAAATTCAAAGTATATGTGCAAAACAACCAAAACCACAGCCTATCAATTTGTATTGTTTGTGCTGAGATTGTAAATTAATTGTAAAATGATTAAACTTGTGTTTGTGTTTGCAGAAAAGAAAATTGGGTGTCAGTTTCACCATTACACCACAATATGTGATGCAACATACTTGTTATGCATTTTTTTTCTTGTATTACAACAGATATTTTGAATAATGTGGTTCAACATGTTCATGTGAAAGATATTTTGTGCTACAGTTTACTTCACATTCATACAATAAAATTCAGTTGGGCATCTCTGACAGGTGCCGGTTGCTACTCCTGCCTCAGTCAGCATCTTTGTTCCAAACCACAAGTGGCTTGAATTAAATTTATGAGATCTAGAGAAAAATGATAAAATTAATATTGAATTTACTAACATTAAGCAGAAGTGGATGAAAATTAGAGCTCATCCAGCCAAACGATGGCTGAGCTTATTCTATTGAGTATTGATCACATTTCAGTGAAACACGATTAATATCGCCTGAATATAACTATTTGCCAGGAAAACAATCACAATAAAGTTTATCACTATAATTTTGTATGTCAAACATTACAGTAACCTCTGAAATGTGATGGACCTTAAGTTCGATGAGCTACTACGTCAATGAGATTCATTTCTAGCTTTTAAAACAAAAAATGTCACTAAGGAGAAATTTTGAGTTAATGTTAAAAAAGTGTCAGACCTGCAGCAGAATAATATTTAGTATTTAATAATATTTATAATATAATTTATAGTATAACTTTTAGAAAAATCCTTCACAGAACAAAGGGGGGGGGGGCTCTGCATGATTTATAGCAGTCAACTATTCAGTTTGACTTTCTGGTACATCCACATGCCTTATAAAATTTAAAAAAATGGCCAAAATATTCCTTGTTAGTCTTTCAGTATAAATTCTCCTTTGGGCGAGGTGTGACAGCTCTGAATGGGTAAATGTTGCAGGGTCTCAGGTGGAGACAGTCCATCCACCCCTGGTACTTGGCTAGAGGTGAAAGCCTCACTTCAGGACAGCTGAAGGCTTAAAGCTCTTTGCTTTTTCTTACACAGGCCTTTGGACACATGAGACTGAGTGCATCAGGCACTTTAAAGACTTTCCCAAAGAAGGTATAAACAATTTGAATTTCTTCACAGAGAACGGTTTTGCATCCTTTGTTTTATCTAATGTGTAACATGTGATATGAGATGTTTTTTTCCGCTTAAGAATTTTAAAAAGTAAGGCTCATCAGTGCAAGTATATTATATGAGGTGTAATCAAAGCTTTCTGGGAATGGCCAGCTAAAAAAAGAAAAAAATGACACGTACCCTGGTTTGTATTGGCTTATGCTTGATCCTGTTCTTGTGCACCACTGAGTCATTTTCTCTTCTGTAGATGATTCTGGACAAGTCCCATTATGTGCCTTTGTACTTGTGCCTCTGTGATGTGTGCTGAATCTCCTCCAGTGTGTCAAAACAGCAACCGTTCAATCTGATGATTATTTTTGGGGAATAGATGAAGTCATAGGAAGGCAAATCTGGTGAATGAGGCAGGTGGTAAGTTTAGACTGTGTTAGTGTATGTGTTTTTAGTCATGCATGATGGCACTCTGACATGAATCACAGTTCCAGTCATTTAGGACACAGTCAGACACTTTAGGATGTTACAGATGAAGTCCATGTTGACAGTCTCACCCTGGGGGACTAATTCAAAGTGCACAATTCTGTGAATGTTTAAAAAAAATTATTAACATGCTTCTGTTCTCACTCCTCACCTGATGGTGGGTTTGGAGACTGGATTCTTTAACTGACAACTGCTGAAAACGACTCTGCTTGACACCCAGAAAAATGGTGATTTTTCCTCTCTGTGCAAAAACAGGATTTCCAGGACGTGATCTAAAAGTAGGAGCTGCATTGAAAGTGGTCTGGAAGTGAACAAGATGATGACCTTAAAGAGGAGGTTGACCACATTTAAATCAGCTTAGTTTTTTCCAACATTTCTGACATGTAAATGGCATGAATAGATATAAAATATGCCTTCAGTCATAGCTGTATCCTGGTTGGAGGTAATATGAGCAGCTTAGACAATAAAAACCAAAGGAGAAAATAACTTATGAATAAATATTTCCTACAGCTGATAGTTGTCAGTAGGTAAAATTCTTCTCTTTTTCTCACTGGTCGTGAGAATTTGAGCAATATGCAATTAACCAGTAATTTCTTGTTTCTCCCTTTTGGTTTGTGCCACATTTTTAACATCAAGATAGAGCTGCTTTCTATCAGCATTAACAGGGATAGAAAAGAAGGGAGGAAAGAGTGTCACTACAGAAAGAAATGACTGTACCATTTTCTGTCCTTTAGGTGTCCTTCTGTCATGGTAAAGCTGCCGTTTTAGATCTGCAGTCTCATCTCAAACGCCACATTGTGATCCATACTGCGTTAGGTAATTGCTTCTGCAAACATCAGCAATACCTAATCAATACCTCTCATTCATCTCAGTGAGATGCTTATTACACTAGCTCATGTGCATGTTTTCATTTTCCTGGTAGAGGACACTGGCAGACAAAGGAATGCTATTACTGACACAGACTAAAAGTCATCATCTCTGTCACACTAATCTCACACTGATGTTAGCTTCATGCTAACTGCAAAGATGCCACTGTCCATTTAGAAAGAACACTTCATACTAATAAATAGCCAGGAGTGACATTGGCACTTCTATGGCAGTAATTATGGTAAGAGAACATTTGGGTTATGCCTGTCTCAGAAATGATATCAAGCCCTATCTCATCTTTGCACAGTGTGTTCTTTTTCTTCTTCTACAGCACTTGCAATTTTATTGTGAGGAACCCTTTAGCTTTGACCATACATCTGAAAGAAACAAACTCTAACAAAACCAGGTTCAGGGAAGGCAGTCCTCTTGCCTTAATCAGCTGAGATCAGGGGAGAGCAGGGTGAAAAGATGAGGACAATAAATGTTCAGCAGCCAGCAAAATGTGCAGCTTTGTAGCCAGAGACACTTGCAGGAAGATACAGGTAGATACACCACAAAGAAACACCCACACACACACACACACACACACACACACACACACACACACACGCACACGTCTTCATATCTTAGTCAGGACATCAAATTGACATAATGCTTTCCCTAGCCGCTCACCCTAACCCTAACCATCAAAAATAAATGCCAAACCCTAAAACTTCAGTCTAAACCTAACCATAACCTAATTGTAACCCTGATACTAAAACTGAATTCCAATTTTTGGTCCTTACAAAGATGTGTAAACATACACACACACACTTCAAAGGCCTCTGCCTCTAGCAGTATAACTCAGTATCACCTGATATAAACCTAACTATTATCATAGTAGAAAGTTCCTCAGTCTGATCTTAAAAGTCTCTCTTTCTCCAAAAGACAAGGGGCTGTTTTCACAGCTAAACGCTAAAGACTCTGCTTTTCGTGTCATTTTTGTCAACTCCACAAGCCACCAGTAAGCCTGCCCCATGAGAGTGAAGTGGCCCACTGGGATAATATGGTATTATAAGGTCTTTCAGATATGATGGAGCTTGGTCATTAGGGGTTTATGTTAGCAGTAGGGTTTGAAATTTTGTTCTCAATTTTGCAGGGAACAAATAAAGAAAAGCTAATATATGAGAAATATGACCTCCCCTTCTATTTATTGTATTTTCATTACTCTTTTTGCAGTTTTCTTGGATCTCCTGATATTATGACATTACAATAATCCAACCTATATGTGCTAAATGCATTGACTTATATAATTCTGAAAATACTGCACAACCAGAAGGCACACCCAGAGATGTAGTTTATGTGTGAGTTAAAGGGCATGTTTTAGTCAAATGAACAGTATACAAGTTACTGTGCAAATTAAGTACATAGAGAGGAAAACTGGGATGTTGCCTATCGGCCATGGTGAACCCCTGAGATTATGTTGTCTGTGTAAATTGATGGATTGCTTGTCTTGACAGAGCGGTGTACCAGTTAGATGGGATATGAGCCACCACAGTAATATGTTCAAGCATTCTGCAGCATTTATTATCAAGTGCTTTTCAAATGAAAATTAAACTATTGATTGGTTGACTGTAGTTGTGATTTTGTGATTATTCACACCTTTGTGTACCAAGAGTAGAACAAGCTGCAGAATAAACAGGTTAGATACTAAAGGGATATGTAGATAATATTTATGAAGGATTATGTGAAAGTAGACAGGAAAGCTGAACATGTTACAAGAAAATGTTTTCCACTGTTCTGTATCCTTAACAGCCGAAATTCCTTTGACAAGTGGGAAGGTCAGGTCAGTAGACAGACAGGTTGAGTCTGTCTGAAAAGAACTGTCAGAAAAAATGCTTGATAGGTTTGGTAGATTATGGCAAGAAGATATACGGGCAGAGGGATGGATCATAGCCTAGAGACATGCAGGTTTCACTCCATCCATAGTGCTCATAGTGCTCATACAGGATCTGTGAAGGGATGACAGGATTTAATTTCTAGAAGGTTTAATCTTGAGTGTGATACTTGCAGCAAGGTTTCTTCATTTTAGCTGTACAAATGCTTGATCATTATTGCTGAAACATGGATGTGGGCTAAGCCACTGGTGCACCTCATGCATATTTGATAAAGATTACAATATCATTATGAAACCATGCTGTTTTAATAATAAAGTTCTTACATATTAAAAAAAACAAACCAAATTGCCACATATTTAAAGAAACCCGTCAGCCAGATATTCTCAACGAATAATATGAATTCACAAGAGAGTGACCTCCTCTACATGGCTTTCGAGTTTTTCAAAGGGTTGTGGTTGGGACTTTGAAAAGGCCATTCCAGAAACTTAATGTTAGCCTGCTTTATCCATTACAAATACATGTTTTGATGTTTGTTTGGGATTACTGTCCTGTTAAAACACCCAACTGTGTTGAAATTTCAACCATTTAGCTGCTAACTGGAGGTGAAGTTTAAGAATTTGGAGGTGCGCCTCCTACTTCATTATTCAAACAACTTTATGCAATTTACTAGTACCACTGGCAGCCAAACAGCCCTGCACGATGCTATCACCAGCATGCTACACAGTATTTTACTTATATCTTGGGACCTCAGTTAAGGTTTTGCAGTATGTCCCTGACCAGCAGTCTCGGTACATTATGTCCAAGTGCACTGTATATGCAAAAGAGCAGTTTCTGCTTTTTAATGACTCCAGCACACAATACGTTTAGCATTTTGTGTTTATAATGACAGAATGTTTATCCATACAGATTGTCTTTGACAATAAGCAATATCCCATCCGTTAAACTAACACAGCTGTCTGAGCCTGTGAACCCAAACCAGAGAATGAGTGAAATCACACCACTAGCATTAGAGACTTCAGAGAAGGCGTGCAACATAAGCTGTACCAGGGATAATGGTGGTGTTTTGCTGTATTATTTGCATCAGTATGTAAAACCAAATCTCAGAGACTAAAAAAGAACACCAAAGAGATGCAAAACACTCATGCCTATAGGCCTCAGAATATGTGTATTATATGAACTCCCAAATTTTACCATATCTTCCTAATGTGTTTTTTTAAGCAGCCAAAACTTTGCATTGCCAGGATTTATTTTGCATGCTATTCACAGGAGAACAACCGCACCTTTGCCTTTGAATCAAAGGGAAGCAAAGTCAATTTTCTACCCCAATTTCTCATCATTACATAAAGTAATTTCCACTAAAAATAGATGCATATCTAAGTGAGCACAGAATTACACACACACAAAGACGTGCAGTGGCAAACACACATTACAGACTCAATCCCAATCAATAGATTTCAACGATCATAGCATTGTTCTGTCTCACTTCTGCTGTGCTATTGTGCTTTCTCAGCTATCAACTGTCTAAACCAGGGGTGTCAAACTCAAATACACAGTGGGCCAAAATTCAAAACTGGAACAAAGTCGTGGGCTAACATTAATATTTATTGAAAAAAAAAATCTTCCTCCAGATATAAGAATGAATCTTTTCTTATGGACTCAAACAAGTTTTGCTGAAAAACTGAATATGGAACAAGCAAAGCTTAATACTAAACGATATATATATTAGCTGTATAATACCAGTAGGCCAGCTCTAATAGTAATTTGGCATGGCTTCCCGGGCCAAATGTAATTAGGGCCAGAGTTTGACACCTATGGTCTAAACTATCAACTATCTGTGTGAATGACTCCAAATGTAGCCAGTCAGTCAGACATGGATTTATCAAGAATAAATACTTGTTTTCTTTTCTTTTTTCCCCCCATGCTCACGAAACAGTCAGATGATGAGGTAAACAACAGAGAGGCACTTTTAGATGATAAGCTGCATATAAGCTGTAAAAGCTTCCTTTGAGGCAACTAAATGACTTTAATTTGAAATTATTTATATTAATAAGGCAAAAGCGAGAGTGGCACATCGTGTGAATATGATGTAAGAAAAACCTGCATACTACTATTGCACTTCAGACACTGCAAGTATTTCATGATGTTTTATATCATATTTATTTATTTAGACCTTTGATGTTCTCTTTTCTATCGAAGCTGTGTGGTGTTATCATGCCGTGATCATGGCAAGGGATTTAAAAAGTTCTTCAAACAGTAAATAAATCATTCCACGGAAAGGTTAGTCATTTACCAATGGGCAGTTTGTACAGGATTGACTGCCCCAAATTCAAGCTAAAATACAACACAGTTCACAGCAGACTGTTTGATGCAAGACTTCTCCAAAACTCTACAATTTCATCACAGGATTTTGCAACTCTTGATTTTTAAAATGTTTTCTTTGCCAGCCTTGTGTGCAGTTTAATTTCATAAAAAAAAAAAAAACTCCACACTGAAAGGCCTGGACAGGTGGTGGAATCAAACCCAGGACGTTCTAGCTGTGAGGCAATGAGTGCTAACCACCACACCACTGTGCTTCTTTGTTAATTTTTGTGTAGTTAAAAAAGTATTAATTTTAAGATCATTTATAGCCGACATTTGTGCTTGCAGGTGCAGGTGTTCTGTCAGTGTCAAGGCACCCTCCCTCAAGGGACTCTCTGTGTTTTCTCTGTTCTTTATGTGCACCATGTTTGATCCCTTTTATGGTGCTTTCAAACAGAAGGCAGCACACACTCCACTGACAGCTAGGTTGAGATAATTTGTGTTGTGCGTTATCTTTACTGTGCCATTTTTTTGTGTTCCAGCTCCCTGTCGTCCTTCTTTTCTATTGGCCATGTGTAATGCTGTACCCCCACAGCATTACACGTGTGAATACTTTTCCTACATATGAATACTAGGTTGCACTGGATCTAGCAAACACAGGAAGATGAGATTTTTGTTATATGACTTATGTAAGCGCAATGTGGGTTATGATTTTTCTTCATATTTCGAACATGTTCAAGTCATCAAGTGATGACCACAAGGTTAAACTGGGGTATTTGTCAGCCTGATGTAAACAGCTGGAATCAGAATTAGCAACTCCAAATTTGAAGCTATAGTTCTAATCTGGAAAAGGCTCGAGTGCCGACTCTGATGTGGGGACGAATTACTTCTCCAAGTTGCAAAGTTTAAGTATCAGGTGTTCTTGTTAAACAGAGAGTAAATGAACGGAGCAGGAGAAAGACAGATTGGTGCAGAACCTGTGCAGGTTCGTTGTGGTAAAGTGAGAACTGAGCGGGAAAGTGAAGTTGCTGATTTACAGGCGAACTTTTGTTCATAGCCTTCCTATCATAGCTCTGCTTAGCGACCAAAAAATTGAGATAGCTGATAGGCAGCAAGAATGAGGTCTCCCTGAAGGTTGAGGAGGATAAACCTTTGCGAGGGACTCCAAGTACAACCACTGACTACTTATCTAAATGAACCAGTTAAGGGGGTTCTTGGCATCTGACTAGGATGCCTCTAAGTGTTTTGGGCAAACCCAAGTGGAAGGAGGCCAGGGAAAACTCACAACATGCTTGTGAGACTGTCATTCATGTGGCTTGAGAAAGCTTCATTGTCACCCCGATGATGGCTGGGTGAATGGAGGTCCTGGCATCCCTGTGATCTGCAAAAAAATGGATGGACGGATAGTTAACCTCAGATGTCCTCATCATGTTACTCAAGTATGTTGGCTTTACCTGGACACTATTTCAAATCAAGGTGAGTGTTTTGTGTGATTTGTGTGATTTTTTATTTATTTTTTTTAAATATGTTGAATATGTTATTTTTTCCTAACTCGGGGAGATAAAATACTGGTGGTGTAACATCAATTACAGTTTTTCTCGATTGGTTTGGCTCATTTCCTGAAACCGAGATGACATTCTCAAAATAACATGGACAAATCTCCAAACCACCTTGCAATTGTTCACAACAGAATGTCATTTTTCATTGGTTTAATCAAATTGCAAATGCTTTAGTACATGTCTCAAGTGACTCTGTGCTTCTTTTCAAATGATTATGTACAAGTAGCTACAGTTAGCACAATGAGCCCACATTTAGCACATTTTCCAAATAAATAGATCTTGCCGATCTAAACTGATTAGTTGATTTTTCAGTGAAATGGTCACTCACTCCAAAACATATCAGCATGGTTTCATTGTGTAAGTCATCATATGCACAATTGTCTGTTCAACTGTCAAAATTAGTCAAAGATATAATACCATGAAAGAATATCTTGGAACATTTGATAAAGTTATGACAGTACTTGACAATCAATCAGGTGAAATTAGAACTAACGAAGGAGCAGTTTCCCACATCTCAGATGACCAATCAAACAGGTTGTTCAGATACCTGACAGGTGTTGTCTATGATTATGACTGCTGCCAAAAGTATATAGACAGAGCTTGGCCCGGGGCCAGTTTCATTTGCAGTGTGAACATGGAAGCACCTCGCCAAGTACAACAGCAACTTCCTGCTCGAGGAAGAGGAGGAAGAAGAAGAGGAAGAGGAGGAGTGAGAATGCGTGGAGGAATAGGGGGAAGAGGCCGAGGAGCACGGAGGCACCATGATGTCCCAGATGAAATCCGGGCCACCCTTATTGACCACGTTATAAACCATCGCCTCACAATGGCAGAGGCAGGTCGCCGAGTGCAGCCTAATGTGCCTCGGTCTACAGTCTCCTCCAGCATCCAAACCTTTCGCAGGGAAAACAGGTACAGAACTATGCTATTGAACTATTCAGTGTTGGTGTGTGTGTAGGCCTAGAGTACTGTAATATCGTCATGTGATGTTATATTGTTGTCTATCATTGTAACACTATTACAGTAAGACATGGTTACCACTGTTTTTTTTGTTTTGCGTTATCCTTTTCACCTTCAGAATCCAGCTTTGTGTGACTAGAGCATTTTGCCTAGAAATTGTCTTCAGTTTTCCACTCCCTGTTTGTACAGTACTTTAGATCCTCCCTGCAGTATCTGTCTCTACTTGACTGATTAGATTTATTTCTATTCTATTGTAGAGAATAATGGCATTAGAAGGCAACGAAACCCCTCACATCCTAGTGTTCGTTGATGAAGCTGGCTTCAACCTGGCCAAAGGTCGAAGGCGTGGTCGTAACATCATTGGCCACCGAGCCACTGTGGATGTCCCAGGCCAGCGAGGAGCAAATATAACAATGTGTGCCGCTATATCAGAAAGAGGTGTGGCCACACACATTCCCAGTTTAGGGCCCTACAATACACAAAAGCTCCTCAATTTTTGGACCACCTTTATACTGATCTGATCCCAGAAAATGAGAGAGGTGTAGAAGGACCTCAGCTACCACATTATGTCATTGTGTGGGATAATGTGAACTTCCACCATGCCCACGCATCAGAACCTGGTTCACCACCCATCCCCGGATGCTAATGGAGTTTCTTCCACCTTACTCTCCTTTCCTAAATCCAATTGAGGAGTTTTTTTCAGCTTGGAGGTGGAGGGTGTATGAGCATCAGGCTCAAGACCAGAGGGCCCTGCTGCATGCAATGGATGCTGCATGTGAGGACATCACAGGGGATCAATGTAGGGGATGGTTGAGACATTCACGCCGTTTCTTCCTCGCTGCATCGCACGAGAAAATATCCGTTGCTATGTGGATGAGAATTTATGGCCTGACAGAGAGCAGCGTCGATGGCCAGGAGGATGAGGATGGTGGCCAGGAAAGAGAGGGTGACAATGGCGACCACTGAAAATATTACTGTACTATAGTTCTGAAACTTTATTTACAGTATGGTAGGCTAGAGTTTTTTTTTTTTTTTTTGTTTTTGTTTGTGTTTATAACTGTTCACATTTACAGAATCCTGTATATGTTTTCTTTTCACAGTATGTTCTCTAATGTTAACATTTCTTTGTACGAATACAAATGTTTACAGTTTCCTTGAGTATGAGTGGTTTATTGGAGGCTGATTTTACTGTAAAATCTTTTGGTTTTATTCATAGTGGTATTCTGTTGCTAGACCTGTGCCTCAGTGACAAAACGTCTAAGCATTTTGACTTACAGTGCTTAAACAATGCCAAAGGTATAATGCATTTTGGGGGCATTGACTATTTATATGGGAAGGATATTTAGTTTTGACACATGGATAAACTCTTTTGGGAGAGATATGAGCTTTTGCAGGGGATCCATGGTGTTGTGCTAAACCATCCAGGTTATTCTGACAAAAGCACTAAATGAATGCACATGTGCCAAGGCAATTGAGAAGGATCTGTGCTATTTTGACTGTACTGACCTTTTATATGGGAAAGGAATCTGCTTTTGAAGCATGGACGAAGAGTTTGGGGAAAGATATTTGATTTTGCTAGTGAGCTATAATGTTGGGCAGCACTGTAAGACTGTTTGGCCAAATGACCTTATGGTTTTGAGAATGTCATCTCGGTTTCAAGAAATGAGCCAAACCAGTCGAGAAAAACTGTAATAAAAAAATAAGATAAGAAAAACTCTATTTTTTTTTACTAGATATACACTGACCACAATATTTGTTATGTGTAAAAACAGTGTATAGGTTATCACTACAGATTAAGCAGAAAGAACTTTATACTAAATATAAGAAGTATGAAAATTTTATACTGTGAACATGGTTTATATATGAGATAGATAGATAGATGTATACACACATTTGAAAAAAATACCAGAAAGATAAGATCTGAATCTGAATTCTAACTCATGTTATGCATACTATAATAGATGGGAATTCCAGGTGAACAGTATGTTCTGTTATGAGGAAAAACCCCATGCTGTCAGAAGAATTCTCATCCAACACAGTGGAGAATTATTTTATGAGTAATAGCTTTTGGCAGGAATGACTTCCTAGTGTTCTTTATCAGAGAAGAGCAGAAGTCTCTTACGGAAAGTGCTTGGCTGTTTGACCAATAGGTCGTGGAGGAGATGTGCGATGGTCTAATATAATTATACAATAATGAATTATAACAGGGAGACGCAAGTACTTATCATAGCATGCTCATGTTAAGATGACAAGTTAATGATTGAATAAATTAAAGTACAAAATACAGCATGACCTTTCAATTTTTGTTCAGGCTACCAAAATCTAACTAGGTGTGAGGTGCTTGTGGGTGAGACCTTATTTTTTTCTCATTTTATCCAAATTAAATTGATTTCACCAGGAACAGTTACAGAGGTGCTGACATCTGAGTGTAAAACTTAAATTAAAATCACTAACAGCACAGCTTAAATGTTCTGTTCAACTTGAGCAGAAAGCCAAGTGGCATTTGAAGGTGACCGAGCCATTCAAATGTCAGCCAGCAGGTGAGACACAGAGGAGCTTGTTGGGTTGCTTTGCATATATCCTACATTACCTCTTACCCAAATATGCACTTAAGTAAATGAAGCTTTGCAAAGAAAGTACAAAGGAAATACTGAACAGTCAACACACCGTCAGATGAGTCATCCCACAATGTTGTCAGCATACTTAAGGGCCCTTCTGAGAAAAGATATGATGATGTTTAAAGTTGTGACTGAATACACAGTGAATGTAGGTTTTAAACCCATTATTCAAGCCACCTGGTGTTCTGTCTAAGTAAACTGCCATCAACAACATTTTGACTTGATTTGAACAGCGCTCTTGTCATCACATCAAACAATTAATTTTACTGTTGTTGGTTTGTCCTCCAATTTAATTTTTCTTTTGATAATTCACAATTTTAATGTGTGATTGAAATGTCAAAGCAAGGCACCGAGAGGCACCCTTAGATGTGCCAGTGTTTGTTCGTTTGTTTGTTTGTTTTTTAACATGATTGTTGCTGTAATACAAAAAAAGCAGGAATCATCAGATGGATTGCCTTTTTGGTAAGCAATTAAGTTGATTTTTTTTAGTTCAATTCAAGTAATGAATAGTTGGCAACGAAATTCAGCTGTTATATTCATAAGAAACAAACATTCCTTCTGAAAGGCTCAGACAGTTCTTTTAAGATGAGTAGTTTAGTGAAACCCTTAAGGGTAGGAACAATTTGAACATATGCCAAAAGTCTGGATAATAAATGTGTATACTACAGTATAGTGAAATATTTTATTACGATCAAAAAGGTATTCCTAAGTGTGTGTTAAGGTTATTTTAATAGGTGAAAACATGAAAAGGATCCAAAACTCAGAGGTGTCACTGTCACAGCCATAAGGTATAAGCTAGAATGATCATAAAGTGACTCAAGTGAATATGACATGATTGTTCTTGCCAGAGTATTTTAGAAACTGCTGAATTGTCCCAAAAACATAGAAAATATTCAGTGGACAGTAGTCCTCTGGGCAAAAAATGTCTCGTTTATGCCTGATATGTCCCAGAAAACAGGTCTGGGGAGGTAAAAATCCAGGTGAAAAAAAAAAATAGTCAAAGCAGTTTTCAAATCATAACATTTTATTAAAAAGCTTTACTCAAAGACACTATGCTACATCAGTTAAAGCCTCAACATGAGCCTTGACACATTACTGAAGTTCACTACAGCTGGCCCACACTGACAGACATAGCTGTTCACCATTTTTGTACTGCAGGTTGGTTGATTGCTGAGTGGAGTCAGCTGTACACTGGCTCCTTACGAGAAATGGGTGGCAGCCGAATCAGTCAAAGAACAAGGACAAACCCACACAACACAGTGAAGGCCAGCTAGGGCTGTAACAATGACAGAGTGGCCAGACTACTTCAAGCTGATAGGAAGGAGGAACATCAGACAACAGAAAATGTGTGACATTTGTATGGTGGGGTCAGAATTTCATGTAAACAAAAAATAAATGTGTATCCATCCTGCCTTGTATTACTGGTTTATGCCACTGGTGTAGGATCATTTCTTGGTCCGTTAGTACCAGGTGAGCACCACAGCCTACCTGAGGATTGTTGCTGTCCATCATTTTATGATCACACTGTGCCTATTTTCTGGTGGTTGCTTCCAGCAGAATAATCCCTCATGTCAAAAAGCTCAAATGATCTCAAACTTGTTTCTCGTACATGACAAAGTTCACTGTATTCAAATTACCTCCACAATCACCAGCTCTTAATTGAACAGAGGATCTGGTGGAACAGGAGGATTTCATCATGTATGTGCAGCTGACAAATCTGCAGCAGCTGCTGTCATGTCAATATGATAACAGCACCAAAATCTAAGCAACATCTCCAACACTTGTTGAATCTGTGCCATGAAGAATTAAAGCAGTTCTTGAGGTGAAATTAGATCCAACCCTGTACAATCAAGAGGTTTTTTAAGATGACCCTGACAAAACTGTGAAGCAGTGCAAAATTGCCCTCCAAGTCAAGTATCACTCTGACACTCCATTAATCTTAATCCATTTGCAGTCTTTATTTGGGGAATTTTCTAATTAATGTAGTGAAAGCTTGAATCAAAAGACTCAAAAAATGATTTTAGTTAGACACTAAATTGCACTTCACGAGATTTCAGGGCTTACATCTTCTGTGGTGACACCTTGCCTGTCTCTTGTTTCAGTGGAACACTCACCCTTCTTCAGTCTAACTCTCCTCCTTTCCCTCAGCCATTGTAGATGTTTCCAGATCATGTCATCGCCCATCTGTCTACCAGTTACCCTTGGTGAGTTTTCTGCCCTTACCAGACATCTGATCCTTCTAGTGGCCCCTCATTACACTACTATTAGTCCAGCAGACTCAATCTGCTTAGCAACTTTTGTCATTAGCCAGACTGTCAATCTGGCTTTATTGCCATTGTTGCCAACTCCTGCAATTAAGAAAGTTTACCAGGGCATGCCCATGCACTCACATTTAAAACTTTCAAAATCATTGGCCTTTAAGATTATTATTATTTTTGTCTCGTTACTCTAGCCATTATGAATTAGATGATAAAAGCGACAGATAACAGTTATCCATGTTTGAGAAAACACTTTTGAGAAATTTGTTTTGTTGCTTTCTGGAAACTCATATATAGGCTAGAACCAAAGGCCTAAGATAGTTGTATTAAAATCATTCTTCCTTACCTTAAGCAGCTGTCTGTGTCAACCAATAAAGACTTATGTGCATTATAATAGCTGCTATTTACCTATAAAATCGAAAGACAACCAAAATAGAACAGAGTTTGTATTTATTTTGTTGAACACACAACTGCACACCATAACACTCAGTAAATTGCACATAACTCTGTGGAAGTGTTTAGTTGCTTCAAACTACTGTCTATAAGGCACCCTATTCTTTCAGGCAGTGTCCATCGATGTTTTATTGATTTACATATTTTGTATTTTGCCAGCAGATGTCTTCTGTTCTTGGCAGTCCTTGGCACATAGCAATGAACTTTTATGTGGCATGCCAAAGGGGTGTGACTATTCTAATCTTTTATAATCTTTTATAATTTGCATTTTTTTACAGGGTAAATGACTGACATGGATTCTATAGTTAAAGAGGATAAATCATTATGAAGAGTTTTTTCTTTAACAACAGCATCATATTTGCACCATATTTAACATGGTTTATAAACAAGAAAGAGCTCTATCATGAGTTAGGACTGTTTATAGCGCCCACAATACAACTATACTAATAATAATGATAATACTGGTAGCACATTCTATGACAGCTTGGTAATATTGTAGTTATAGTGGGGTAATACTAGAAGGCAATACTATGGAAATCAAGCAAGTCAGTGTCACTTACTTACAAAGTAATATTATGTAAATACCAAGTAGCTCATATCACTAATATTTGTAACAATAATTACACCTGAATAATATTGCACAGAAGATCATGTAATTGGGTAAGAAGGTGCCAGAAACTAGAGGCAATGATGCAGAAACAAGTGCATAACTATGAGGAAAAGTAATTAGGAATACTTTGGTAGCATTACAATAATCTGCTAGCAATACAGTTTTATCTGTATACATTCAAAAAACTACCGAACATGTTAAACAACAGCCCTGATTCCTGGTTATTACATATGAACTCACCCAAACAAATTTGTGGATAATAAGCTGCAATATTAAAATGTGATTAACATTGTTACTTATGAACAAAGAATGCAGTTAAATTTGTAAAACACTTATGGTGTGGAAATAGTTTGCCAATATATTAAAACATTACACAATATTTTCTTTTTATTTTGAGGTAAAGTGGTTGATTGATTTAATTAATATAAAAAAATAAAATGTACAGTTATTACAAATTTTTTGCTATCACCAAAATATTACTGTACTAACTGGATTAGCTTCACTATTACTTTCACACCTTGATAATAAAGTTGTAAGTGCTACAAATAAATACCAGCAATAATAATAATAATAATAATAACAACAGTACCTTTGAACTTCAAGTTGACTAAAAAGTTCACCTTCTGTGTAGTCAGGGTAATATTGATGGTGTCTTCGTCCCAGTTTGACATGCAATAAACATAATCCTGGGTGGATATTAGCTCCCACTGATCACCAGACCACAGAACATAAGTCAGTCAACTTATCTTAAACTGTAAATCACCAGGTGAGCAGAAGCAGACACTTTATAGATTGTATTTCATGTCTGCTGCAGACATAAAAACAGACAAGAGGCACTTGAACTGTCTAATGTCAGTCCATAATAATGATATACTGCACCTAATGCAGCCAGTTATGCAAATAAGGCAATTGATAAATTAGAACTGATGCTGATACTGTAATGTCAATTTGTCCTCACACAGTCTAAGCAATTAGCAGTAACATTTCAACAAAACTGTTTTCCCCCTTTTCCCCTATTCATATGTAAAGTTATGCAACAGAGAGCTCCGAAATCTAATCAGGTCATCCACTCTATTAGGGGAACCTGTGGTGTCAGAGGGAATACTGCATCATCTCTGCTCTTTCAACATTATGTAAAATGTTAATTTCTCCCTTTTTTTAAATACTGCAAGGATGTAGTTTAACTAACCTAACTTAACCTAGACTTGCATGAATTACAGATTTACTCAAATGCATTTACGCTGATATGTATTTAAGATGCATTCAGTGCTCTTGCATCTCTGAGAAGTGGTTTATGAATGAAAATGGAAATAGTCTGAAAACACAATGCCACTAAGCAGGTCAGAGTGTGGCGACGTTAACTGAAAAAAACCCTCGGTATCAGCCTGCATCCGAGAGAAATCAGCAAAATAATCCAATAATATTTTGGACTGTCTTTTTTTCAAAAGGCACCAGAGTCAGCATTTAGTTTCATTTCTCCAACTTTTCTGTTTTTCCTGTTTTGTAGAGGCAGAGGATTACTGGCTCTGCAGGGGGCCTCTCTCGCAGAGGTATTACATTACAAGCTGGCCTGAAATGATCTGCTACTCTCTTACTGCTGCTTTTTTGAATCCCCATTCTTGGCTGTCACTCTGGCTGTCTGTCTCTGCTCATCTCTGAAATTTATACTGCTATTTCTCTTTTACTACCCATTACTGTATTCCCTCTTCACACCATAACCTCCCCTTTTTCATATTTGGACCATTTACACCTCCTGACTCATGTTTTTTTTTTTTTTTTTGTCTCATGAGTGTCCTTTGATTTTTAGATTTCCTTCCATACTTCTATCCAACTATCCATCCGTCCATTCATACATAAAAAATAATGATAAAGAAGAAGGTTCATTTCCTGTCTCCACTCTGTCACTCTCTGATTGCCTAATGTGTCTGTTTGAGTAAAAGGCTTCTTACAAACTTACAGAAGGCAGAATTCAGGTTGGTGGTTGGTGGTTAATTACAGACTCATTAAGTCTCTGTGTCAGTGAATGTTTGTATCTCTGTAAAAGGCATTTAAACTGCTCATAGTTTTTCATCCATGTCTCTGCAGTTTCTTCTACATGATCACACTGTAGCATGTATGTGTGCAATCCAACAATAAACAGCACAGATATTTGTAGATGTTTACTTGGCACAGCTTTCTCAGATTTTCTGTATGATAGGATTATGTCCTGCTGTGTCAGTGTAGAAGTTCAGAATATATTAACATGTGCACTGTTTCTTTCTTTAAATGTATGTATTTCCCTCTTTTCCTCTTCCAGTTCCTCTGTCACACTCGCTCTTCAAATCTGTTGCTTTGAAAGCCTGTTGATCCATAACATAAAAGACAACCCTCAGAGAGCTCAGGCACTAATGAAAAAAACGTTGATAAGCTCCCAGCTCTTTTTTACTCAGTGGAGCTGTATTCTGCTCTCAGTTCTGAGCTAAATGAACCTTGGTGGATCCTTTATGGTGCATCCGTTGGGTTATAGTTTATATTTTTAAATACAGAGGCTTTGGAATTAGGTCCCTATCTCTCTTTCTAATTCACAGTCAGCTGTAATTTCTTGCTTTGTGTGGTGAACCTTCTTTGAGTTAGTATGAAAACAGTTTCGAGTTATCGCCTTTACAGTAACTTATATTCAATTGGATACTTCAGCATTAAAATATTCGGGGAAGAATGTCTCAGTGGAAAGAAAAATGTAAAACTTTTCATCTTATTCCTATTGAGCTATACTGTTGTGTTTTTTATTTAAAGAAATGCATTCCACAACTCAAATTTTAAGATATATGCTGTTAAATGTCTAATTTTATACCATATTTTGCCATCGTTTTTGTTGATCTAAGAGATAGTTTGTAATTTTTTGCATGTAAAAAGCTGTACTTTTACTCACTGTTACTTATGTTGAATGTTTAACTTTTTACAGTGGAATGTTATTTATTTGAAATAGTTGAAAATATTAGCCTCTGCTGAATATGAAACATCTAAAAATGGAAAAGTTTGTGAGATGAAATTTGTACCAGTCTTCAGTGATGGGTTGTGATCAGATCACAGCTACATGGAGGCCAGTAGAGAACTTATGTGATCTGAAACTGCACTGCAAATGCAATTTGAAATGATTTGTGATGACATTGGTGGCGTGTTGCATCCTGTACATTAATGCATGTAATATACTTGGAAGAAAGTTTAGTTCACTTATAAAAATCATATTCTGATCCTTGATCAGGAACACCCTGCGTATCACATTTTAAAGCAAGGGGTACCCCCCTGGCATCTCTTTCTGATGCAGTGTGTCCCTCTTTAGCATTTTCCAATATGCAGGTTTCTGCCAGCATATTTCAAAGTCACACAGTGATCAAGATAAGACTGATACACTCACCTTTTCTATCCATTTTCAATTTTAACACTATTTGTTTTTTTTAGTAATATCTACATATATTATTTAAGCACACAGACAGATTCCATCGAGTCAGGTATCTCAAATCTTTTATCCCATGCAGCCAAGCACTCTGTGTTATCATTGTTCAAATTATTTAAAGGAAGGTGTTGTATTATGGTCAGCAATTCAATTCAAGGTCAGTTCCTTTAATCGAAACCTTTGTTCTACTTTCTCCCGGGCTTTCCTTTTTTGTACAGTCCTCACCTGCAGAAATTAAATGCAAAACTGAAAGTTTATTGAAAGGAAAGGAAGCTGTGTATGTAACTTGCAAAATCCATAACACAACAGAACTCCATGTGTAAATGTACAGTATAAAACTTTAATTCTGTGTCAAGCAGTCTTTTTTCCCTTCGATAACAAAGAGAAAAAGACAAAAATGAGATAAAATCAAAGTGAAGAGACAAAGAAACAGAGACATCTAAGACAGAAAAAAAGCAAGGACAGAAAGGTGAATTATATTATTGTGAGTGTTCAGAGAAACAGAGAGAGAGAGAGAGAGAGAGAAGTGGGGATTCATTGCTTGCCTTCTGGATGCATGTCCAGCCAGTAGGATTTGGCTGCGGCCTCTCATTCAATGCAAATGGGGTTTCCACCATTCTGCTTGTTAGTGCACTGCTACATTATTTCTGAGTCTGGGGCACCCTGATAACACTCCACTCGTCTTCTGCTTACGCATTGTTTTCATCTTTTCATTCCATGATATGTGTGCTGCTATGTCAGGTCTTTTCCTTCTTTTACTTTTTCTATCATTTGTGTACTACCCATTTATACATTTGTGTGTCAAACTTGCTTCTTCATTCACCAGCTCACCTTAATGAAAGTAGGAATATTACCTATTCCCTGTTCAGATCCTGGCTTCTTTGTGTGGATCGATTTTTAACATGAAATGACCCTGAAGGACTTCAACCCCAACAAGGCAATCATCTGAAAATCTGACTATTGCTAGTTACAGCAAGATAGAAATTGCTAAAGCCTATGAGTGATATGCATCTTTGACATTATGTTTGTCAAATAAATAAATACAGATGGCAACACGAAAAGAGTTGCTTTCTTTTGATTTTTAATAAAAGTGTGAAAGTTTTTGAGTTATAAGGAAAATTACAGCGCTTAGGGCAGTGGTTCCCAAAGTGGGGGGCACAGAGCCATTGACAGGGCTCCCATACAAACGCAAAGCAGAGGATGAAGCATCGGCAAATATTTTTCCAAATCAACTTCCTTCCAAGCCAAAGACTAGAAAATATGATGAAGCATATTTTGCCTTTGGGTTCACCTGCACAACGGTGGTGTCAAGGTAGGTATCCCGACAGAATTTGTTTCCCCTGAGTCGGGAGCACGCACTGGGCTCTCCAAATCATGGACAAACAGTATCCCACATTCTTGACTTTTAGTTCACAAACACTTCTTATAATGAAATTTTGGACATGTTAGCTCTTTATACAGTAAAGTTACAGTGGGATACAAATAATATCAGGCTGATCCTGCCACAATTTGTTCCCCCAGTTCAAATCACGGACAAACAGTATCCCACTTTTGTTTATGTTTTTAAACCCATTTTACACAGAGAGACATTTTTTGAAAAATGTATTGATAGCAATGTTGAATATTGTTACACAGGAAAATTACACGATAAAGATGGTTTGTTTAGGGGTTTATTTTATTGCAACCTGTAATTTATTGCATTTTACTTGTATTTGTTTAATTGCTTACAAAAGGTTTGAGGTGTGGAATAAACTGCAATGGAGTTTGAAAACAAAATATGTGTGTGTGGTTGGAGGGGTGAGATTTTCTTGTAAAAGAAAGGGGACCTAGCGAAAAAAGCTTGGAAACCACTGACTTAGGGACAGTTTTGCTTTCTCTCTCAATCTCTTTGACAGGTGGAGGTGTGCAGGCTCTGTTCCCACTCTTCAACAATACTCATTACCTGCCAGTATTTAAGGGATATTCTCTGCCAGATTGTTGTCATGAGCTGTGTTGTCATCAGGTTCTCTCATGCTTGTGAAAACTGCTTGTGTATTCTTTGTGCCAACTTTACTTTTCTCTTCGCCTTGCAGTTACCTGAAGACTTCTTGTTTTTCTTGTGTTCTTCAAGGAAAGGAATTATCGTTAAGATGAGTCTCAATCACCCAATCACACACAATGATACAATGTGTGTGAGTTTTTTTTCTCTACCTCAGTCTAACATTCACAAACTCACACTGATGGATGCATTTGGTTCACTATTTTGCCCAAGGATCCATCCACATGCAGGCTGGATTAGCAACTGACTTTCCAATTGGCAGATGACCCTCCTGATCCACAGTTGGCCTACTTTCCAAGGGGAAGTCTTTCTCAGCTTCACTTACCTTCCAAAACTCACCTGTTTGTCCACCCTCCACATTCACTATTGGCCAACCTCCCACCACCGCCTCTGCTTGGAATCGAGAAAAGACTCTAAGATCAATTCAAACATTCACTCACTCCAACTCTCTGGCTCCAAGTCAACGTCTCTAACAGACACTGGCTCCTGAGCTGTGGACCCACTCACTCCTGTGAAGTCCTGCATGACATTACACCTTTTGCTGATTCTCAGATCACTGTGACATTAAAGGTCACCTTTACAAAAGAGCTACTTAATCTCAAGAGTTTCACTTACTGGGTAAATTAAGGCGACCATTAACACAGAATTTTGATGCAATTAGGAAATCAGGTTTTAAATTGGTGGTGTATTGGCAACAGCAAATATCCCTTTACAGCTGATTAAACTATGCATCAGTTACACACGGCCTCCTTAGGCAGGACAGACACATAAGCACACTTGTTTTTACAAACCCTGCAAAATACAAACAAGCTCCCAGAGTGTTCAATCTGTCTTTTTCAGCTCCAATCTCCCTGACAGAATGAAGTGACGCTGAGTAGTTAAGAGGGTTCTCTATCTTAAGAGTTAGAAAGCAAAGAGAAATCTACAGAAGGGTGAGAAATTGCAAGAAACAACCCAGTGTAAAACGCATGCTAAAACTGAATGTGCCACAAAAATGCAGTGGGTCAAAAAATAAAATTTACATTTAAAAACACCTGCAGAAAATGTTTTCTTTAGAAACCAAGATCCATAAGACCCTCCGTTCCACCCTCTACATGCACATATTTAACCATAGTGATCAATGCAAAGCACCTCATCAATGCAGATGCCTAGAAATCAGCCTGGTGATCAATGGTTCTTCCAATCATGTTGTCTTATGGCAGTACCAGTACATCCATCATGCAGCATTATGCATGATTGTCTCTTCGTTTACAATTACCAGACTCATTGATCCAAAACTTGCCAAAAACTTGGTCTGCATCATGATCAGGGTATTCAGTGTAATGACTGTAAAAGAGCCGTCACTGGCTTTTTTTTTTCCAGAATGCAAATGTTCACAGTGCATGTGAGGAGGTGACCAAAAGAAGGCAGAGTGGCTGTTGCAAAAACTGCTGTGTCTTCAACATGCTTTGTGTGCTTGTGTTTTCTGCAGTGATGTGATGTTTCCTGAAGTGCTGTGCACATGTAGAAACAGTGCTAAATTGCACCTTTTGTTTGGTACATTTTGGATTTATCACACAACTTTTTTCACAGTTCTTTAATATTCTTTCAGGGAATCTTTAATTTAATTAAAATTTAATTTCATAATTCAGACTGGTAGGGTGAGGTGATGAGGTGTAAAGGACTGAACAGGCTATATTTACAAACTAGGCTTTTGTGAATCTTCCCATCTGCCACACCCTGCATTTTAACTGCTGTGGTGTGCTCCAAAACTGACCACAAGTGTCAGCAGCACACAGTGTGACCCTCTCCTCTCTGCTCCAGGGGTGAGTCAGTGCTGATGAAATATTGAGTGGAATTTGAGTTGAGGCTTGACTTGGCTGATATTTTTTTACAGTTGAAAGATTCTAGAAGTTATGCCTCACCAGCACAAATACGACTGTTGGTTTTAGTGTTGATGTGGATTTGGAAGTAATTTGCAAGACAAAGTGAAATTAAATGTGAATGCAATTCATAGACAAAATTCACCACACCACTGTGTTGCCAGTGACCCCGTAGTTACAAAACATTTGTATGAGTTGGTTGCAGTATACGGGAGTGCACATTCTACTGTCAAGTTTGTTTGTATAGATTCCTGATTCACATTTGAATAGTAAGTAGTTTATGTCTCTTTAAAGCCTTGTTTAATGCATATGCAATGGTTGGAACACATGTTTGGTCACCACGTACTGCTAGATCAGCTTCAGTATACCTTGACATTGATTCTGCAGCTCTCTGTAACCTTCATGGGATAAAAGAACACCATTCTGTCACAAGATTGTCACTCATTTGGTGTTTAGAGGTGGTGGAGAGCGCTGTCTAATGCATCAGTCCAAAAGCTCCTGGAGTTTACATGTTCAATATGATGCAATATGATGACTGGCCACAGGATACGGTTCACACGTTCATGTTCATACTCAGTGTACCATTCAGCAGTCTAATCTGAAGCTATCTAATATGAAAGGAAGCATTGTCCTAAAAAGCAAAACAAAACAAAAACACTCCAGATAAAAATATTTCATTATTGCATGAAGATGATTGTACTGACTTGTGGAGGTTAGGGAATGGCAGCATGATCAAGCCTAAAGACATCTTTATAATAAGAAAAGCTTGTTCTGAAGAGAAAAGAAATGGTTGTTCTTAATATTAAACATGAAAAGACGCGTTAACATTTTGACTTCTTGACCTTTTTTACAAAATTAACTCTCCAGGTTGTAATGAAAATGTGTTTGCAGTGATTTGTATTAAGTTAATTATGTTCATAGATTGAGATGAATTTGTCTTCTGCAATCAAGCTGCAAATTATATATTTTTTCCATCCACAGTGACATTAGATTTAGCATTTGTTCTGTTGTGTGTAATATTTTCTTTTAATTAGGATTTTTTTGTAAAGTTCTTGCTGTGCTATGACTTTTAATGCTGTCACTAATTATTTATTTATTTATTTATAACCCTGTTTTAATGTGTAATGTGAGTAAGACTGGGTCTTTCCAGTTCACTGATAGAATCCATTCTCCAGATTGAATTGGTCAGTGGTCCTGTAGGACCACCACCCCATATACAAGACACAGGAACTCATTTGCCATGCAAAAAGCAAAAGGGCAGGATAGAAAAGTCTCCTCTCTTTACAAACACCAGGACATCCAATCTCCATTGCCTCTTCAGTAGGGTGAGAGACATAAATACTAGTTTACTTTTGAGCATGCACACAGGAGTACACCAGCGTTACAAGTTTCAGCTTGTTTTTCACAAGCACACAGTGATTTCTTGGTGAATGATGTTGAACTTTTTCAGAAATATTTTGCTATCAGCTTTAGTCATCCAGCTGCTTTTTATGTCAACCTACATAGAGTAAATGGAGGCCAAATGGAGTTGTGCTCTAAACAGAAACAACCTAGCATTTGAGAGCTCAGGAATAGCCATGATAATGTACCCAGCTACACAGTTTTTATCTCAGTTCTGTCTCCAAAGTCAAAGTTAGAAGGATGCACTAACTTTGAACAAATTATGATTAACATCACCTGACCAGAGGGTAATTTACCAGGATGTGCGTGTCTTTTTTTGGTGAAACATATTTATTTGTGTGTGTTTAACTGTTCTTCTGTTGCTTCTGACACGTAAGTTGAAAAATGCATGTATGTTATTTAAGCATATTTCAGATCCCTTACCTACACAATTTAAATTTTTTTACAAGTCACTTTGTCTCATAAAATACAGTCAAAACGGTCTGATATTGGTAAAAAAAAAGAAAAAGAAAAAGAAAAGTAAACTCTCCAGTTTGTATTTATTCATTTACTTTTAGATATTACAATAATCAGGTCAAAAGCTCACTTTAAACTCCATGGCATGAAATCATATATAAAGGTGAAAAATGTGTTGCAAATTAATAGAATTTGTACACCTTCGTATGATCCCAGGTGAGTCTATGCTGTTCTGTATTTAATTGAAGTAATATGCAACACTATTATGTAAAATGTATAGTAACGATAACAGCAAATGCTTAGAATGACCCATTTTCTTCCTGATATAAGCATACTATATATATTTACTTCTTTTGAATGCATGGTGAGCAACAGATATTTAGTGAAAATTCACATAGGGAGGTTATAGAGTACTTCAAAATAAATACCTAACAGCAGGGAATATGGAAACATTTCAAAATGGATTTTTTTTTCTTGCTTGTGGCCTGAAAGTCAAGGGTTATATTATCATTTATTGAAACTGTAGGTCAATACCCATAATCACTTAAAACCCATACCAAAAACAGCCATCTCTTTTAAAATGCCAACTGCCCTTATGTTGAACCTTGACAGATTAGATTTGCCATGGACTGAGTACATTCAAGGTGGTAACTTTTTTTTCTCTATCAAGTGCACTTGATACTCCCCAACAAAAGCACATTTTGTTGGGGAGTGTCAGATAGTTTACTGTAGCTCTTCAAGTTGATGGTGCATTTTATTTGACTGCAGTAAAACTGGCCAGAAAAAGTTACAGCACTTCAATGGGGCAATAAGGAAATCGAAGAAGAGGTGCAGAGATGGGGAGAGAACAGAGGATGAATGGGTAAAGGAAATGGCACTTAAGATAGATATTTTTCATTTCCTCTGCTTAGAAGGAGGGCCAGAAGATGAACTGATAAAAGAAAAAACAGAGCAGAAATGGAGGGGTGAAAGCAGATAAGCAGATAATGGAAGAATTATAGAAAGCAGTTGAAAAGAACAGGGAGAAAGTGTAATCTTGTATAAAAGGGAGAAAATCAACTTGACTGTTTCTTAATTTTGCTTAAAACTAACAGCTTGATTTTATGGCATCACTTAGCCAATTTGCCATTGCTGACCCATTTAAGCATGTTTTTTTATAATAAGCAATTCCAGCCATCTCCCCATCTGTGGACCCGTCCATTCTCTGTTAACATGGGAGCTCATTCAACTTTCTAGAAGCTGTTTTTTTGCACTTATCGTTATAGTGCATATTTACTTGCTACAATAGTGTCAACCTAGAACGGCTTTAAAGTTTTTGATGAAGGGGTAATGCCAACAATGGGACCATGATGACGCACAGATATGCTCAATTACCCCACAGCGTTTGGAGAGGAATCACGGCTAAATTTGAAGCCTGAAGATGCTGTTGCAACAAACACACTGTTAGTGGGACACTGTGCTACCGTGGATGCCACAGACAAACTCCATTTTTACGAATGGGTGATTAAAAATATCTTTGCAGTCTACATTTCACTGTAAAGTTCCACTTGGGGAAACTCCAGCTCCGTGGACTGCTCCCTCACAGTTGTGTGGGTGAATGAATGTCATCTATGTAAATTAAACACACTGCATCAGGCCACAAAAAAGAAATGGAGGAATTACCATGGTCTCTGCCCACCAAGCCATCTGTTCCAAATGCTTTCTTTTGGCATAGTGTGCCAGCATACTAAATTGGGAGACATCTTTTTCCCCTCAAGAATTGTTAACCTGTGGTGCAATAAGCTCACCAGTTCAGCCCATGACAGCTCACGAGCACCAAAAAAAGAGTTTCCTGTTCCCAGTTACTGTAAATATTTTGTGTGATGTACCATTCGAAACATTTCTACAATGTGGCTATATGTAATGCATGAAGTTTACGACACTCTTTAATCTCAGATTTTGGACACTGTGATTCCTCCGTCTTTAATCTGCCATGATTATTATTTCTCAAAAAACAAACAATGAAAGACAAAAATGTCTTGCTGCATTTCGTTTTTGTTTAATTCCTCCAGTCTTGCAACAATATGCCAATCAGTCAACTGTAAAGATGTTACTTTTATAGCCCTACCCCTTTTGATGCAGCTCAACCATCTGTGCAATATATGCCAGTGTGGAGTGCACAACAATGCCTCAAAACAACAGGAAAAAATGAACAAACGAACAAAAACATGGTAAATGATTTAATAGTGGATTTTGTATGATTTCTCCAAAGATCTTAATTTTTAACAGTCTTAATTATTTTAAGGGGCTAATGTGTTGCTGAACTTAAACAGTCAGCAGCAAAACTGGAGCACACAAAGTCCAGATTTAAATCCCACTGAAAACCTGTGAGGTGAACTGAAGACCAAGATCCAAGAAGGTGTTGCAAAAAACCCCCCAAAAAACCCAGTAAATCTGGAGGAGCTTTAGTGATTTGCTAAGGAAGAATGACTGTGATTACTCAGGAGATTTGTTAAAAACTAAATGACTGCAGGTTCTTATCCAGCAAAAACGATATGCAATTGACTGTCAACATCAGGGTGCCTAATACTTTTGGTAGTTTTTTTTTGTGAAATAATAATTCTGTATTCATCTGTAAACATGCATCATGAGGATTTTTTCATATTCAAGGTTTTGCAGTTTGAATTCTATACACAAACACTGCTTGTGCAAAATGAAATACAACACAAATTCTAAAATCAATCACGTTTTTTTTAATGCATGTGTGCTCTTTGGTGCATTGATTCTCAGTTCATTATTGCTGCCTTCCTCATCTAAACTGAATCGCCATATAAGTTGGATTTTTCAGCCAAAATGTTTGTTTATTACTCAGTAAATTTCAAGTCTCTCCAAATTTCTCTAGTGCAGTAAAAACATAGTGAGTAGCTTCAGAGTAAAAAAAAAACTGGAGAGATGGAAATAATTCAGGTTTATATAAATCAAAGGCAATCCACCTGGATGGACAGTCTTATTCTATAGTCAAACTGAATTGTATGGTATTGTACTGTATTCACATTGCCAGTGAGGCAGTGACCCTTGTTTTCTCCAAATTCTGTATAACACATGCTTCTCTGTTGGTTTGGTTTAAATTGCTAATCTTGAGGACAAGCTGTTAATCAATGTCTCAAAATTTCATCTGAAATCATTTTAGCTATTTACAAAAAGTGAGCAGGATAAATGATTTTGAGTGATAATAAATCTGCATATGGAAAGTGATTAACAAAAAATACTAACGATGATTACATCAGTATCATCACCTTTTTTCCCCATATAAAATATGTAATTTTATTTTGTTCCAGCATCCACGTGCATGTTGTATGAGACAGTCTGAGCTGCTTTAATTTTTCTTATTTTGATGCAAATTTTAAAGTAGTCTTGGTTTTGTTATTTGATCTCAAACTTGGGTCAACACAATGTGTTTGCCATCACTTTAGTTTTTGTACATCTAGTTAATGCAACCTTTTTACTAGATCACCTTTTCTTTTCCATTTCTTAGTGTTTACCTTTTCCTGTATGTCCTTTTTGTTTTCTTACGTGATTGTCTGCGCTGCATCATTGGTTCCGCCTGTTCCTCCTTTTTCACATCCGCTCTTTGTTTGTATTTTGTCAAGTTGCAGGTAACTTACACTAATGCACAAGGTGTCCTTTACCATCCTCGTCATGATGTACTGGAGTTATAGCAATAGTTAGACAGGACTCACTCCCAACTTGTCACATATGGATGATCTTAATGTAGACTTTGTTGCTCTTTGGAGGAAGATTATCTTTGAGTGTCCTCGCTTGGCACAGACACCAAAGGGAGCCTTGTGCATATGTGTCTATAATGTGAGCTGCTTCAGATAGAGTGAGGCCACATTGGCCTTTCTGCTCATCAGTTATCAGTGTGTCCTGTCTTGTGCCTATGTTACCCATTTGTTTTTTTTATGTTGGATTTTCATTTGAATTTCTGGCCTGCTTTGTGCAGTGACTTGTATTTTCACATTTTTGTAAGTTTTATTTTTGTTTTATTTGGATTACCTGCTGACTGCAGTATATTGTAGTCCAAATCTGAATGTTACCTTACTATGAAACCATGAACTTGATTTGGGGTCACGTTGTAGCTAATACGTACAGTAGATGTACGATTTCGTTGTGCATATACAATGTACTCTATTCTGTGAACAGAATATAATATAAAACATACCGTTTTATATTATATTCTGTTCACCTGCTCTTCTAGCTCTTTCAGAGTCTGTAGTTGCAGACACCCAATGAGCGGGGCAAGAAATCATTTTAGATTTCATACATGATCTCACAGAAAAAGTGGAAAGCAGCTGTTACCCGCCTCTTAGCCATCATGGTATAAATGCCAGCTGCAGATTGCTCTGTTTCTTTTAAACATCTGATGAACTGGTCTCAGATGAGAGCACATCCTTCACACACAGGTATAAACATCCACCGGATCAGGCCACCTGAAATTTCTGGGTAAACAATGTTTTTCACAGCAGATGGTTTGACTAGTGTTCATTGAAAATGCACAAAGAATAACAGATAAAGGTTGAACTTGTTTTTACCAGATTAATAGAATTCCGTGATAAAGGTTTTCAATATTTATCTTACATCTGTGGTTTTGTCTAAAAAGGCATTTGTGAGTCACAGAAAAACAATTCTGGGACTCTAGTTTGAATTACAGATCAATTGCAAAAGTTTTTCCGATGCCAAAACAGAGGACTCTGATTCTGTAAGAGTTATTTTGATTTGCATACACCTACATATGTATGTGCAACATAGCATCCACAATATACCAAATGTAGAGTAGTAAAATTTAGCAGGCTGCAGCCTTACATAATGGTTGTGTAAGGATAGCAGCCCTGCTACTGTTGGAGGGATTTGAACTTAGTGATGTGTTTGTAGTTTAGCCATTTTTTTCTTTTTTAAGTCTGTGAGGGCCCTGTCCTCTGAACTTACAGAGTTGATAGTCTGTTACCTTTATTTTTTATATTCAGTGTTTTTTCTTCACATTGTGATTCCAGAGCTGAGAGTACCAAATCACATATTTTCTTTTCTCCACCTGAATGTTACATTCAGATTTCATAAGAAGCACTTTTTTCTGTTTGTTTTCATCACCATGCTGAAAAACGTTATATGCGAATGATTGTCTTGTTTCACGGCCTTAGATGGGAACAAATGTCAGGCTCAAATATGTGTCTACATTTTAATAAAAACTGAGATTTATAAGAGAACCCAAAGAGCTTTAAATCTGAAAAGAGTGCGTGTGTGATAATTTCTGCCTTTGTTCTAGGTTACACAGAGTACAATGCATCTGGCCCCTGCTCTCACTTAGTGGCTCAAAAAGCAGCTTTTTAGTGCCTGACAGGATGTCTCCTTGTTGCTGTTGTCTGCAGCCTAGAAAGATGAAAACAGTCCAATAACTCACCCAAATACAGAGTTTTAGCACTTGCTCTCCAAGCACTGGAGTTAGTGTTGATTGTGTTGGCTGGGCAGATGGGTCACGAGCATTGTCCTCCTGAATCCCATTCACAATGGCTCAAATCTTTGGAACATGTTCTCTCCTCAGAAATTGAGGTCTCATCAAAGCCATGCCCAGATCCACAAGAAAGAGCCACCTCTTATGAAGCTCCCTCTCATCCATCATCTGGATTTGGTGCCAGAAAGCCAACATGTAACACATTGAACTGTCCCAAATTATGCACAGTATCACAGGCAGCCAGAGTAGGGTTCCTCTTTGCAGCTGTAACTCAGTCACCATCTGGTTTTTTTTTTAACCACAGATTTTTCTTGCCTTTTTAGCCTACAGATATATTGACAATTTTTGCTTCTTTTTTTTTTTTAACACAGCCGACCTCGATCATGATTTTATACCTTGTAGCAGTGAACACTCTCCGAGCACACAGCCCTGAATTCCTCAAGGTGCCCACTTGTCCCACATCAGTCTTATTGTAGCATGCTTGTCTCATTGATGACTGAGAAAATGTAAAAGATCAGTAGTAAAGTTGATATTCTGAAATACTGTGGAACACATGGTTACACAGATTTATTTATTTTGGAAGTTAGAAGAAAATGTCTGTTTTAAGAGTGGCATTGTTTACAGGACTTGCAGGGTGTGTTTTATTGAGGGTTTTCATGGATGTTTAAGCAGAGGTAAAGTGGGATTTGGCAGGTGAAGAAACCCTAGGATCAGGTGTATGGGCACTGCATGGGGAAAAGAATCACTCAGAAAAAAGTCTCATAATAATTTGTTTGTGAGCTCCAGGAGATTTTTCTTTGTACACAGGCTGAGATCAGCTGACCTGTGCTGCTGCTGCTGAGTGCCCTTCGTGGATTTATCCAACTGAGATAAACAAGATACAAATAGATACACAAGCTCTACAGCTGATTTCCATCCTCCGCATAATATTAAGTCAGTATGAAAAGTAAAATTCAGTTAGTGAATATAAACAGCATCACCTTAAATATATAGTGACGTCTTTTACGCTTGATATAACCAAACATTGACCGTGAATGATACTGCCTACTTGGCATCTGTCCAACACAATGCATCGCTGTAAACTTGATCACAATACTGCAAACTTCTCAGTTTAATTTGCCAAGTACTTTATTATTTTTACACTACAACTGTTGTTGAATTATGTTTTGTAGCACCCTTGTGTTAAAACAATATGGAAATCCCTGACTGGCAAATGTTTATGTCTATACTCTGCGACTGGTCATGTAAGCAGTACTACCACATTTTTTCTATGCTATTTTTGATACATTTTGTGAGTCTTGACTTTTTTACCAAAGTGTTGTATATGTGCAATCTAAAGCTCAAAAGTGCATGCAACTTAATTTGTATAGGTCTGCTGCTAAAAAGAGTGCTAGAGCATCATGAGCTCATGAGATCATGATGAAAACCATCTCTGCTGTCCATGAACTTGAACTTCTAACAGTTTAATAAGTTTAATATTTCACTATTTCACTGATTATTTTCAGGATAGGTTCCAAAGTCAGTGTTGTTATCCCTCTGTTCTCTCCAGCCAAAAGCCAAAACTGAAGAGTTGAAAAGAGTTTTGAGTTGTTTTGCGTGAATCCTTTTGGTTGGAGGCTCATCTCTTAGGTCATTTCTCAGTTTACTGAACAAATTTAGAATTAGGTGACTTGGTACACTATTAATTTATCAAAACTCAAAAATCTCTGAATTTCCACTTCCACTACTGAGTGAAACTTCTTTCACACCAAAACCCAGTTTACGTTGGTGCAACATGTAAGTAAATTTGCCTCCCAAATCTATTGAGTCACTACACATCTTTTAGGTGCAATTATGCACCTATTATAATAATCTAAATTTAAATGCGATAACAGTTTGTCTTTAAGTGCGTATTTGTGTCATTACCTAAGAGCAGTGATAACCTCGTATTCTTTCAGTCCAGATAGATCCTAATCCTGCTAGACACGCCACTCCCAGTGTCCTTCCTGTGTCTTTCATTCTGTTATCACTGCAATATTCCTTTCCTTCTCTTCCTCCCTCACCATCATCTTCCAGCCTGCACTGTCCACCATGAGATGGCAATTAGAACTTTGTTGACACGCTGACTCCACAGGGGCCTAGCCTGCTTTTTCTGTCTTGCAGCATCTGTCTCTCTGTCCGTCTCTTTCCTCGGTCTCCCTATGCCTGCATGTTTCTGTCTTCCCGCATTTCTGTCTTCATCTCTGACTTTCTTTTCCTGTCTTCCTTACTCAGCACCCTTGGGTGTCTGTCTCGTTTTGTCCTCTCAACCATTGTTTCCCTAGCTCTTCTTGCACTTTGTGCATGCTTCTTTATTTTAACTTCTGTAACTGGATACAACTGTGTCCATTCACACTGGACCGAGCTTCTTGTTTTCTTGCCCTTGTTGGATAAAGACAAAAATGATTTTAAAGTTTTATTTTGATTCCTTAAAAAAAAAAGTCAATCTCTTTTTCTTGTCATCTTACAAGTTCTTTCTAGAGAAATGGAGGCTTTACATTAAGTTAACAAACTAATTAGCCATCCCAGAAGCACAGTGCTGTACACTCCTGGCTCTTTGATGTAAAAACAACTTTATATCTGCTCTTTAGCACTGTGGGAGGTTATATAGGGGGAGCCCATAGATCTAAGATTGTGTCAGCTGTGTGTGTGTGTGTTTGTGTCTGTGTGTCTCTGTGTGTGTACTTGCTGTGGAAAAGGGCCAAGTTAGTTGGCAAGATTGTGTTCAGTGTCAGCTTTTATTGGAAATCACGTAGTGTGGAGAAAGCAGAGCTTTTAGTAGCTTTTACGAAGTGTGGATATAAAACACTATCTTGAGCAGCTGGTGTGTGTGGTCTTTTGATATCCGTGTAATATGGTTGTAGAAAATGCAGCTCCGGAAGAGTAGGAAAGTGATTATATCTACTTTTTACTTGTGCTTTTAAGATAAAATGCATTAGAAGGTATGCAAATTATTCTTGTATCTTTTGGAAAAAATCAACAGTTTCTTTGTTTTTTTGGAGACAGCAACCTTTCTCAGATTTAATCATTTTCTTAACAACTGAAAAGCATTTTGTAACTACAGACAAACACTGTGACTATTCTCTTCTCAGTTCATGCATATGGAAAAAAAAAAGGAAAACTTTTGCAAGTATAGCTGTGAAATCAATCAGATTTCCCTAAGCCACATACAATCAGTAACAGGTGCACTCAATTGCTGGTTTCTGTGTCAGAGCCCAATCAGAGTGACATTTAACAGCAAATGAAAATAATTTCAGTGCCCTGTCTGTGATTAGTGGATTTGCTTGTAGAATTGAAGTAAAACCAAATTGATCTTCCACATGAAGTTCAACTGAAATGCAAATTTGTTAATGGAGTCTACTTTTTATTTTTGCACTTTACAAAAACAGCTAGTGTATCCCTGCATTGATGATGTGATAAATGTGTGGGGCATCCAGGTTTTTATCCCAGTAAGCACCAGATGTCCATGGATGTTGTGTTCTGGGTTAAATCTGGATGGCTACCATAGACTTAGAAAAGATGTTTCTTTGTAGTAGATTTCCTGCTGATTAGGTCAAATTGATGTCTAAATTGTATATAGCCATCAAGGCTAAAATAACATTGTTTGAAAAATGTATTTGTGAAAGGTGTGTGATGTCAGACAGCAATGTCCAGCCAGCCCTCAGATCTGTTTTATGGGAGTGCAGATCAAGTGCAGTGACCTTGTGTTTTCAAATGGATAGTTTTTACTGTTTTTCTCACTTTTCATTACATATTTTATCATAGGCTGTGCAAACAGTATGTAGTGAAGTATCAAAAAATGAAAATGGAGAATAAGAGATTGGAAAAATATTGCTTAGTCTGATGAGTCTCGACTTCTGCCGGAATATTCAAATGTTAGGTTTACAATTTGGTGTAAAGCATGATAAAGCATGGATCTTTTCTGCCTTATATTAATGGTTCAGGCTGGTGTTGGTGTAAAGGTGTGGGGGGCCCTTGCTCACTGAGAACGTATTTTTCCCATATGTTGAGGGCCATAGTGCTGCAGTTGTTAGCACTGTCACCTAATGTTCACAGAACATCTGTGGAGTTTGGAGAGGTTTTATCCATCTGCAATCAAATGAAGGGATGGCTTATAAACCTTTTTCTTTTTAATCAAATCTCAGTTGCTTAGAGCTCTAATTAAAGCTTTTAAAATTTCTTTTCGATGTCACCTAATGTAGAGTGGATGAGTCATGTTTCACCATAGTTTTCTATCCTCATTAGGTACATTTAGGCCTGCATAGGTGAAAACAACTGTTATTCAAATTCCTGATGTTAAGAGTTAGATATTTTAAAATAAGTAATCTCAGATGAAAGTCAAATTCAACAACACATGAGTTTAATATCTACAATTAATTATCAAAAAAAAAAAAGTTTTCTTCTTTTTTGTTGTTGTGTCTTTTTCCCCGGGTGTCTTAGTGACATGAAATCATTCCCCGAGTCACAAGAGATAGTCATTATATTTCTGCTTCTATTGACAACTGTCCTGCACTTGTCTGCGTTCGGCATCTGCATCATTCCATTAATACACTCTGTCTGATAATGCCTTCACACCACAGTCTCTACTGGCTACAACAAACTCAGTGTTTGCTTGGCTAAATCGCGAGTAATGTTTGAAAATTTGCAACTCATTTACCAGGTGACACATGCCTTTCATAAGGCAACAGACAACTGTGCTTATGTCATGGTACCTCAGTCCTCCTGAGCTGCTGCTCCAGGCTTTGTTTTCTCTCCGTCTCCTTTCTCTTTGCTTGTCTGTCTGTGTTCATGGGTGGGACTCATCACGAACACACCTGAAGCAATCAACCACCTGTTCCAGATGATCTCATCAGGAGACCACTACTTAAGGTGGTGGCTGAAATTCATTCTTTGCTGGGTTGTTGAATTATGTTGTTAGGCAAGGAAATCACACTCTTTAGTCTAGTGTGGTTTCCTTGGTTTCTTCCTTCGCAACTAATCTCATTCATATACAGAGCTTCCCTGGGTTTTTACCTCCCAGGAGCACTTGGAGAGGATGCCTGAGCTGAGTGAGTGAGGAGAGTTTGAATTGTTTGGACGCCCCTTTTCCCTGGATCCCTGGAGCCCCTGTTTCTCCCATCACAACCTGTATATATCACCCTGGTGTTTCACTGTTAATAAATGCACTAAACTCGACCTCTCTGAGTCCTCTCCACCCAGTGTTTTTGACAGTTTAAAAATAAAATCTAACTCTAGGTGGTTTCTACAAGAAAACATGAGTTGTTATGAAATGCAGAATTTTCAACATTTGCGAGCTAATCAGTGATTCTTGCTCTTTGTGGATATTTAATAAATGCATTTTCTATAGTGCTCCCTTTCATTTAGTTATTGGACATGGTTGATTCATTCTGATATGCTATTAGCATATCTCATCATTAGGATGTCAAGAAGATGTTTGAAGGGCTCAATTTATAGGTGTGAATTATCAGCAATCTTTATGGTAACTTAGAAGTGCACTTGCAGCGATGAAAAGGGTTAAGTATAAGTCTTGACCTAGTCTTGTGATTGCTGTCACATTCATGATCTGATCTGAACTCCGATATTACATTTGATTACATCAGAGACAGTCAGCATATGTGTGGATGAAAGTGATAGACCGAGAGCGAGATAGAGGGAGAAACATATGAGATGTTGACTAGATTGTAACGCATTTGTGAGCAGTTCCATTAAATCGCTATTACTCTCTGCATGTGTGTGCATTTTTCCAGAGTATTTGTTTGTCTGTGTGTGTTCAAACAGTTAGGCCGTCGGGGACAAGGAGCCGGGGGGACATGAGGAAGCTGTTTGATGTCATCACCATGTGTCCTTTTTATTTACCCTTGGCTCTAATCTATGCTGAGACGGTGTCTGAGTCCCTCATTAGTTACTGGTAACTCTTTACTGTAATGTCAACCTCTGGAGGCAAGGTTGATTCGTGTACTGAATACCAATGTGAACTGACATGTGGTGAAGGTACATTGTCATTAATATTACAGTCTCATGAATAAGGACGTGATAATATGATGGTGATGTTTCCTTTTCTGTGTGTGTATGATCCAGGAGGAAGTCAGGCAGCCCCTTGAAATTAGTGCAGGAGTTAGACGAGGGTCTTGTTGCAGGAATAGAACAGAAAGACTTCTTTTCTTCCTTAATGAAAGCTTTAACCCAGAATGTCAACACAACAGAATATTTTAGAAATTGTGGATGTGATTCTGTGTGAAACCCTATTGGGTTTAGCTGCTTTTTGTAGGACAAAAGTGGGGCACTTTTTATGGCAAAGCATTCTAATTGAATGGGCAAGGCAGCAGAGATTAGAAACCTTACATATTCTGAGGTCATGACCCACTGCTTTAAACTGGTGTACATTTTGGACTAGAAGGATGTGTAATCACATTCATGTCAGGTAGAAGCTGACCCCTCAACCATCAGATGCAAGCTTTTCTGTTTTAAAGAATAGAGGTACAACCTTATTCTGTTCTGTGCATTACACACAAATACACATCAGGACAGATATAAATTTATCCACTTGTGTCTGCGTCCCATTTCCTGCTTATTTACCGACTTTATGGCCTTCAGATCATGTGCAATGTCCTTGTGCTAGCAAAGGGGTAATTTCACTGCTTTTCTGGCTTTTCATTGCACTGCCTATGCTTAAAATAGGCGAGGAGCACACAGTGAAGTATCAAAGAAAGTGAAAGGAAAGTTGAATTCAAAAATATCCTGATCAGATGCCCAAAAGACATCAACTGGCTCCTTTCAGTGTGTAGGAGTAGTGTTTCTCTCCACTGAATGGCCAAGCTCGTCACCCTGTCTCAAGGGGAGAGCACAGATACCCTTTGGAGGAAGCTCATTTCTACTACTTGCATCCACAGTCATTCTTTACGTCACTACCCACAGCTTGTGGCCATAGGTGAGGGTAGGAATGTAGCTCGACCTGTAAATTGACAGCTTTGCTTTCATCCACATCTCTCTCTTCACTACAACAGAGCAATACAGCGTCCCAATTACTGCAAATACTGTACCAATCTGTCTGTCAATCTCCCTCTCCTATCTCCCCTCACTTGTGAACAAAACTCAGAGATGCCTCAGATGCAAGGTGATAATTCTCATCCCAGCTAGTTCACACTAGCTGCAAATTTCCCCGGTGCAAGCTGGAGGTCACAACTTGATGAAGTCAACAGAGCTACATCATCTGCGAAAACCAAAGACAAGATCCTGAGGCCACTGGACCTGACACCCTCCGCTTTTTGGATGCACCGAGAAATTCTGTCTATAAATATTATGAACACAAATCACCAGCTGTGGTGGAGTCCAGCGCCAACCTGTAACAAGTCTGACATATTGCTGGCAATGCAAACCAAATCTCTCACTGCACTGGTATAGTGCCGAGAAACAACAAAAGCTAAATACACACTACAGACAGTTATAACACACAATTTGCCAAAACAGTCGCTACCTTCCTGTCTGTGTTTCAGGAGGAAAGGTGACCTGCTGGTGGAGTACTCATTTCTCAAAGCTCAAATCATCACAAACTGGTATTTTTAACATGACAATGAGTTCATTTTACTCAGATGGCCTCAAAAGCAACCAGATCTCAGTCCAATTGAAACCTTGATGCTGTGCTATCATGTCAATATGGACCAACATTTCTAAGGAATGTTTGCAGCAGCTTGTGTAATCTGTGCCATTAAGAATTCTGAAGGCAAAAGGTGATCCAACGAGGAAGGAGTACTAATAAAGTGACCAGTGGATGTGTTTATCCACTGTCATTTTATGTGTGCAGAAAGATGATAAAATGGACAGATACACCAGCTAATGCTTTTCCACTAATTCACAGATCAATATTTCATAGTGTTAAAGTGTGGACAAATGTGGCAACAAAAATAATAATGGGTTTTTTGTTATGCAGAGACACACACACACACACACACACACACACACACACACACACACACACACACACACACACACACACACACACACACACACACACACACACAAACAATACAAGTGAGAAATCAAATGTGACTTTGTTCACAAGAAACCTTCACAGGTTTCTATATCTAAGACAGAATCAGTAACTATTTTGCCTTTTATTTTTGCTTCTTACCATTTTCATTTGTGTGTGTGTTTGTGAGCTGCTGCTGTTTCCTTTCCTTTCTGTCTGAATGTGGGTGTGTATGGATGTGGAGGTCAAGTCATGGGGCTTGGGGTTTTTTGTTCAGATGTTTATTTTTTGTTTGTGACATAAGCAGGAACAACAGGTTGCCTTTAAACTGATGTTGGCACCTGGTCCTCAGTGCTCAGTCTGTGCAGGACTATCCTCTACCTTGCAAGGGTGTTGATCCCTCAGAGCAAGGTGTGCACTGCATTTAAAATGAATCAGAATAGTTGATCTGATTGACCTTGATTGGTGCCAGCTGCTATCACACCCATTGACAATTTAATCCTCCTAATCCAGCCACTTTTATTTTAGTGCTGCAGGTGCTCTGTTGGGGGAACTCTTTCTATCTCTGCATTTTGAGTAATAATAGCAGGGACTGAGTCTGCATCCAGAATATAATGTAGTACCAGATCATGAGAATGCATATTTTGCAATGAAAAGTACTTAATGTTGCAAATCTAACATGCTTTTTGTATAAAAATAAAGCCTAGCATTTTTTTAGACATTAAAATAAATTATACTAATTAGTTATACTAATTTAGAAGCTCTTAAATCACTATACTGCTAAGTACACTTGGAGTATATAGTTACTAATAAACACTATATATGAACTTAGATTAGTATAAAACACAAAATGAAGCAAGGTGGAGAGCACAGTCCTGTCGCAATCCAGTAGAGGATGAAAGTGCACTGGCTGGGGTCCTGCTGTTAGAAAATCCCCTCACCAACACACAGTATTACAGTCCATATCAGAGCTGGATATGAGCCTCCAGGAACATGGCGCTATATACAATTACAAGCTGTGGAAAAGTCAATAAAAAACAATCTGGCATGGTTCTTCCTCCAGTCCTGATTCTCTCTCTGTGGTCTCTTAGACTGGTAGAGTGAGTGGTATCATTCAGTCCTAATGAAACATAAAGAGGTCTCTTTTTTTTTCTTTAACTTAGCATGGTTAGTTTCATAATGATAAAACTGGAGAAAGACAGGATGACCTGTAAAATTTACAGGTAGGTTTAATGAATGTGTATTGTCTGTATACCCTGGAGTCCGTATGACTGAAACAGCAAATGATTACTGTAGTGGTTCACTTATTTGTAAAATCTACTCCATGGCTAATGCACGGTGAAGACAAAAAGGACTGTGTTGTCATGTATGAAAAATACAAAGATGAAAGAACAGATAAGAAGTAGAAGAATACAGAGAAAATGTAAAATTAGAGAATGAAAGACATCGAATGAGAAGGTAAAGAGAGCAGAGCCGCTTTTATAAAAAATCTAAAAATTGAGAGGTTAATGGACAAGAGGCATTTTAGCAATTTAGAATGTGAAATGTATTATGCATTTGACATTGATGGAAATAATTAGGATGCATCTAGTGGTCTGTAAATCTAGTAAAACTACAATGTCATGGACAAAATCAAAACATTTGTAATCTTTTTATCAGATTTATATTAAGTGCTGCTAAAATAAAGCAAATTTCCACTTTCTTTTAAGCGTTCTATATCATTTAAAGACCATCTTCAGCGTTTGGCACTCCTACTTCATTGCTGTTCCTCTTACTGCAATTACTGCAATACAGACAATTTTTCTGCACTCAGATAGACCATTGCCTGGAGTGGGGTATTACATGTAAATGAGAAAGTGGTGCTTACAGGATTACACAGCACTTTCAAAGACAAAGCTGATTTAATGCTCACAGCAAAAAACATTACTGCACCATACAATTTCTGCAAATGCAAACTGCCTTTTTTGTACAGAACCATTATGAGTTTGAATAACACCCAAGAGACACATTTCCATCAGTCAGGAATACTTAAACTTGGAATGATAAAATGACATTATTTGTAGACCACCTGTCAGACCAATGGAGATGCACACTGATCTAAACACTGCAGTTATTAACTAAAGCCAACCACACAGAATTTACAATATGCAACGAGCTACAAGAGAACCTCACACTATTTTTTATTTTTACATTTTTTATCTAGCAGCCTTTTAGTCTATATGGTAATTGAGAAGAGTATTGTCACCATTGTCTGCTGTTAATAATGTGAAACAACATTTCATAACTCTTACTTTTGTAGATAACTATCGCATTACAGTGCTTAATTCAGTAATCGCATTTCACTTATACTCTCATTTTATACACATACCTCTGGTGTGAGGAGAAACATAGTAAAGCAGTCTGATATAAACAGCGCTTTAACTTTTTTTAAATTGCACTAAAGGGCAAGAGCATAATGATGAAGTCCAAACTACACCCAGGATAGAAATGGCTATCCACTACTTTGACACAACATTAGCCAAGACCTCAGTTGGACAAGCGTTGGTCAGTGACCCCTTGGCAACCACTGGTAACCACCTCCAACCACCACTTGCCAGCCGTTCGGGGAATAAACATTTTCCCTAGGGACCAGAGGTTGCTGGGAGATTGTAGACCAGTCTCTATGCCTGTGTAACAATCTGAGTAATTATCTGCAATGGTACCATGGTAACACAAAGCTAGTAGCAAAGAATCTCAAGCTCAGAATGATGTTGATTTCCTTAACAAAGCAAAATCACAAGCATTAATGAACCATGAATCTTGCAGCACTGAAGCCTCCATTTCTACCAGTACTTCTACCTCAACTTTGATACCAAAGGCATGGAAAAGATATAAAATGGCATTACAGTATGCACAGACAGGTAGATGAGTACACACAATTCCAGGTTTCCTCTGACTGATTTGGGTTTCTTCCTTCCCTCTATCTTGCCGTGTCCCCTATAATAATTGCTTATTAAAGCACAGTGATTGAGGCAAAGAGACCTGACTCATTCTTTTCTTCTGTCTCAGCCTCTCTCTCTCTTACTAACATTTACACATACACATGCATGGGGTAGGTCAGTGAAGCATGGAGAAGAGGTCTATTCTCACTGTGGTCAAACGAGGCACCTGGGAATCAGACAACATCAATCCTGCTGTCAAAGACGGACAGCTGAGCCATTCATCTAGCCCACCCGCGAGGGGAGTGTGTCAGTGTGCCTTCATGAATAGAGAGTGCATGTGTGTTAGTCTCCAAAGAAAAGAATGGATTTATTTGTTTATGGGTGTAACAAGAGATGGGAATTGATAAGAATTTAGCGATTCTGATTCCATTATCGATATCACTTATCAATTCAATTCCTTAACGATTCTCTTATCAGTTCTCATTGGCTCCGCTTTGAGAGTCATCACCACTGCAAAGCAACATATCAAAGACATTAGATCTGTGCAAATTAATTGCATGCTATGTGGTCAAGGTATTTCGCCTCTTGTTGGGATCACTGGGGTCGTTATTCAAACAATACAAAATTATGGCCTGGGTTATAACACTTTTGCATTTCTCTTTCAGTGTCTGGCTGTTGGGTTGGGGCCGGCATCCACTTGGCTTTAACATCACTCTGTGTTCTTGGCTAGCTTACCATTAGCATGGAGTAGTTTGCAGTGATCCTTTTGTGTAACAACTATAAAAGTAATGTCCATATGCACGCTGTAGACTGCGCTGCTGTTTTCCTCTTCCCACACACAAACTGAAATCAACAGATTGTAATGCAAATTCAATTCACCCAGTAAGTGGAATGGATTCCAAGGAACTGAACTACAGTTATGTAAAACAACCAGTTCTTGATTCCCATCCCTAGGTTTACCTGTTGGTGAGATGGGGAGAACAGTAAAATCATATGCCTGTAAGGGCAATAAACCCTTTTGTTGTTGAGTTCTTAAGACAAAGACAAACTTTTAAAATGAGGGACAGTGTAATCTCTTTTTAAAGCTTCTATTTATTTTACCATCTACATCCAAAAGGAAAAAAAAAATGTCCCTGTTGCATCTGAGTTTGATTGTTACAATCTATTTAGTAATGTCACTAAATCTGTATGCTTCTTGTAGTCTCAAAACAAAGTTAATGCTATTTTAATCTGTAGATATTTCTCAACATCAGGGTTTAAAGTGCGAATCGCCTTTGAGTGTATGACAAATGTACTGTAGCTACAGAGAGGATGATGCATGCATAAAAGGGTTCTCAAGAAATTCTTGGTCTTAGCTTCAGCAAGGTTTCTTATGATGGATAATCTTTTACGAATTGGACACAAGCACACTGTCATACAAAGTTCAAGTATAAATCTGAAAGCATTTTTACAAATGAGGCCCCTGGTCTGGTTTTTCACTGTGTGATGTGACTTTGTTCTTTGCTTTTGGATTTTTTCTTCACCCAAACAAAGACAGGTTATCAGCAGACCACTCTGCCTTCTCTCGTGTGTCTTGATCTCTGTTAACCCTGTCATCTTTATCTCCATTTCATGGCCCCATTCTGTTCCATGCTCTTCACTCTCTGTCTTCCTTCATCCTGGTTCTTTTGCCATGTGTGACTAATCCACTCTGATAACACTGCTGTGCTAACAGAGTGTGTGCTGGTGTGTGTGATGTTACCTTTTAGATCTGGTCTTGCTTGTTTTAAGGCTTGTAAATCAAAACCTTGCCTGTGTTCAATGATAGTTAGCAGGCTAAAAAATGATTTTACATACTGTAGAGTGGTAATGTCGATGTCCACTGCTGAGGTTTCTTCACAGCTATCTATGTAGGTAAACATTATACTTGGTTGGCACTGTAGCATGAGATTTGTATTATGTGATCATGGATCAGTCATGGTCCTGGGTCTCTGACCCTGAACTTTGGGTTCATTTGAGACTTTGAATTTTTGTTTATGATTATTCTCTTTGGTTTCCAGTGTGTTTGTTGCTGAATTTGATTATCATGTTCTTATTTTGTATCTTGAGCCTTAACCCTTTAGCAATCAGGATAAACGATTCACTTTTTAGCCAATAAGACCATAAAAGAGCTATAAAAGAGAAAAATATAAACCAGATACAGTGTTGGATGAAAGCTAACAGCTGTGTCAAACAACGTTAAAACCATGATCTGAATGTACAAGAGCAACATTCAAAAGAATAAAACTGAGGGCAGTGCGCAACATTCACCATTGTCTCCAGGCACATTTTATTTACATTTCTGAGTTAAAAACAAAAGTGGTTACATACAGAAGCAACCCCAATGGTCGAGCTCTGAATTCTGATTCAAATAACAACAGTGCCGAAGAATCTCTATAGAGAATAATACAAAGCCATTCTTTACTGAATTCAGGGCTACTTTATTGTAATTCTTAGCAACCTAACATTGTCATGTGCCTTAATTTCAAAAGCCTCCATAGAAGCCATGACAGACAGGAAGAGGAAGTGTAAGGTAAAGCTCGTAGCACCGGTATTTGTTCCTGCAGCAGCAGGTAAATTCCCAGCTGGCATAACCATCAGTCATTCCTACTGGTTACATAATATTATATCAGGGATGCTAAAGAAAGTTGGACAGAAGTCAGTCATAGTAGAATGGCATTTTCATCTGCACTAATTGGTTTGTGGAAATCAGTTTACACAATTTGTGCTTTCCATTGAAATGTACTGCATCAGACTTGGTACACCTGCTTTGTGTCAAAGTGATGGATTAACTTCACTAATTAGACAATGAACATTTTTTTTAAGCTTTTGGATCTTATTAAAGGTGGAATAGCATAATTTTCAAGTATTGAATAACCAAAAAAAAAAAGCGCTCACACATTTAAAAGATAGTCTTGAGCAAAAAGAGTTCAGAGTTACTCCCTGAATTATTGGCCTAAACGCCACCATGCCACTCAGCTTTTGCAATGTGTATTCAGTGTGAGTAATTTACTGCTTGACACAAGAATGATGGCACAAGAAGGCAATGTCAATAGTTGGTGCTAGCTGAGAAGTGGTTTTTCATTGCTATCTGTCATAACAGAAATGTCTGGTCATGCATCTCTCTGACTCCACACGGTACATCACTCATTGCACTGTAAACACCTGCACTTGAAGCCACACACAAATTCTAGGGCTCAGAGCAAGTAAATATTACTTGAATATCTCGAGCAAAGCTTTTTTTGTTAAGCAAATGCATTATATTCGGTAGCACTACTGCAGTGAATAATGAGCAGCCCACTAGCCATAGAAGGGCTCTTATACTAGTAGATAAAAATGGGATGAATCTCAGAAATGCCAACAAAATTAGTGGAAAAAAAAAATAAGACCGAAAAGTCAGAAGAAATGGCTAGACAAAAACTGAAGTAAAAGGGAGAGATGGATAGAAAAAATACATCGCTGAAAGATAGAAACAAATAGATTAAGATGGAAAGATCAAGTGAGTGTTAATTGTTCCCTGGGTAGAAATAAAAGTACTGTGGCACTGCCAGTGGAGGCAGCCTGGTTTAAAAAGAAACTTCGATCTTTTGTGCTTTAGAAGTGTTTACATCCAATCCACACCATTAGACATTTCCTCAGCCCACCTCTACCTCATTCCTTTTTCTTACATTTGAGCGTCCCAGCTGCTGTTGCTCAATCCTAAAAACCTCTCCAATTGCAAAGGTTTGAACACTTGCATACAAGCAAACAGAGTCATCCAAAAACACTAATCTAATGCTGAATGGAGACATTGTTGTCAGGGTGCTTCCCAGATGTTTGGGTGAAGGACAGATGGGTCAGCAAAACCGCTACTATTGTATATATGATTTACTTGTGCTTTCATGTATGCATTGTTATATTATGATAATATAAAGTTGTATATTTGCCCATTTTTGCTGATAAGATACATTTGTGGTCTAACTGAGAATATATTCTGCATACAAGCCACAAGAGTAGGCGCAAAATTAATTGTGTAAACAAAGTGTTATAGGCATACTAAATGTAAAAGTTTCATTGATTTGAATTCAAAACTGTCAGCTTCATCTAAAGCCTCAACCTATACTGACCAGATTAATTCTGATGGACAGTAAAGCTTAAATGGCTTCAGTGATCATCACTGACACAACACTGATTGGTCTACATTATACTGGTGAGGAAATGAGAGACTGAAGGACAGAAGATGAATGCATAGGGAAGAACATATTTGTGGCCTAATAAAACTTAAATAAAACAAATAGGACAGAGAAAAAAGCTTTTGACTACAGTCATGGAACGATGGTATGATGAATAACATCAATAAAAGCTTTCCTTTTTTTGAGTGATTACTTTTTCAAAGGTTTAAGGGCAGGGCGATAAAAGAAGCAGGTGAGGAGGGTCACTATGCTTAAAAACTGTAACGTATTTCAGAAAAACAATCTTTTTCTTTCCACAAAAAAGCCAGAACACGAAATTCAGGTGGAGGAATTAGTACTGCAATATTTAACTGTAACTGACATGGAAGGGCATAGCATGAGATGTTAGGGAGGTTGAAAACGGTCAGTGATGAAACATTAAACATCCATCAACTGAAACTGATAACAAATGGGTGAAAATCTGGAGAACAGGTGGAAAGGAAAGAGGAATGGTAATGAGGAAGGCATATAACGTTGACATAGGGGAGACAGTGATTTTTTTTTTTTAAATGATTGTATCCAAATAGAAGGAAGCAGAATGAGGACAAGAAATAAAATAAAAAGAGGGTGAATTCTGAAAATATCTGGACTAATTTTGCAAAACTGTTGCATTTAATTCTAAATGAGGCCTCAAAAGCTGCACAGAGGCAGGAAGGTAAGACAAGCCGAGGTGAATTCTAATGAAACAGAAGAATAAAATGTTCTATAGCCTGCAGGTTGAAAACTTCAATGAATATCCAAGATAATTTGATGGCAGAACAACCAACCAAATGAATCTAAAAGGAGAAATCAAAAACAGAGACACCTACAGTAATTGTACTTGTCAACTTTATGTCAATGGTAGGTAGAGAAAGGCTACATTTGATTTCCTTTTTCTTGTGGGGGTTTTTTATTTGTCTTTTTTCATTTGTAATGTTAATGTATAACAATTGTTTGGTATTCTTTGGAAATGATCACAGCTGTGGTTTAAAAAAGCCAACACTGCCTTCATGTATTAGAATGTGCTTGAGTGAAATTTCTTCCTATTAAGTGTTTTAAAAACACTGGATAAAAACAAACTAACTAGCATGTATGGGATGTATTAATTCCAAACTTTTTATTTGTGTCATGACCTTAAAAAATAATTACTCTAATGATTCATTGCTACATACTAGGAAATGTTTTGGTGCTAATCCACAAATGTTATAGCACAGTAAGCTAGTTAGCTTTGTGACTAATTTTTGTTAGCATTGTGAGAAATGTTGTGACAAATGCTAAGAAATATTTACTGTTGCATGAAATCCTCCTGATGCTAGCATTACTAACTTTTTGGTGTTTTACTGCCTCTGAAAGCTCTTCAGATTTGTCTGCTGAATGTAAACTTTGGTGATAAAAGAGGCAGATTTAAAGGTATTGTATTGTCAAGAAGATGTGCATATAATAAAATCGTAAGAAGAGATAAAACACAAACTTTGTAGAGGTCATAAAGTAGGCTGAAAGAGCTATATGGAAAAGTATTCAGTGTGACAAAGTAAGACACTGGGGAAGGAAAAGAGGAGAAACGGGATATGGGTACATTTTTTAAAAAGTCTTTACTCATCTTCTCAGGTCTATAGACTCATTTGTGTTGGCACTCAAAAGATATTAGTATTGAGTAACAGGGGACAAGTTGGAAGAAAACGATGAGGGAACAGATGAAAAGAGACGGACCAGAGGGTAAAATAAAGAAAGCCTTGTTGGGCTGTGACTGCAGACAAATAGGGGAGTAGGAAGCAATGGAGAAAGAGGGAAACAAGGAAAATTGGTACCATATATGAAAGGTTAAAGTAATCTGTTTAAAGTGAGCTCATGGTCTAGGAGGGCAAATGGCTTCTCTGCTTCACTGTACGAGAACTTGAGTTAAGGAGGGGGGAAAAGAATAATTTGATGAGAAAAACCTAACAAAGTCTGATTAGATAGAAAAGGAAATAAATATAAAGAAAAAAAGATCATTATAGAAATTACAAAGTACTCAGTTTGGACCTCTCTTACTGGCTTATCTATGTTTGTGTTTCTTTTTTTTATGTAACTGTGAACAAAAGAAAAAAATACGTAATATTTGTTCACACATAGAAACAATAGAAAATCACTTTAGGATTTCTGAAATTATGAGTAGTTTAATTATAGCACGATCGGGCCTTCTTAATAGCACATTCATGCCAAATTATGCCATAATTTGTATGTTCAGGCAGCAAATATAAGAAGGGTCAAGAACAAATGGAACAAAAAGTGACAAAGAAATGAATGACTGAATATAATTAAAAAAAGATGCACTGAAAAAAAAGATTATTTGCACTTGTAAACAGGAAGCTGTAACGTTTTGTAAAACGCAATTGAAATATATCAAATCAAATCATTGCGGAAAATATCTTTGGTATAAACAGAATATGAACCAATCAAATTTAATTCAACCAGATTCAATAAAATTTTGAATTTTCATTACATCTAAACTTTCGGTGTAATTTTGTTACATAAGTACAATATAAAATGTTAAAGTCTTATCATTTTCAGCTTAACATGTGTACAAATGTTTAACAGGCTACATGGCCTCGGCTGCATGTGATTTACTTGACCCCTCTTACAAATCATAGACCTTTATTGAGGCAGCTGCTAAAATCTCTCCGCAAAGAGGATGCAAAATCAAAAAGAGAGGTTTATGAAACACTTTATGTGCTTGAGACTACATATGAATGTGGGATTGTCATGTATGCATACAGATTTATGTTTTAAATTTTGTTTTTTCTGTCGCTGTGTTGTTTTTGAGTTGAATCACAAATCTCTGAGTTATTACAATACAATACAATACAATACAGTTTTATTTATATAGCACATTTAAAAACCCGAAGGCACACCAAAGTGCTTCACAGTAATATGGAGAGTCAACATAAGTCAATAACAGGGTACAAATCGGGCACTAGCACAGACAGGATAGAGGCACTAACAGACCAAAAGAGTTAGATAAATACAAAATCCGCTAAGAAGACAAAAACAGCAGTAAAATTAATAATACAATAATAAATTTAATAAAATTTAATAAAAGATTTAAAAGTTTAAAATTTAAAAAATTTAAAAGGGTATTAACTGGTCGGGAAAGCCAAGTCACATAGATATGCTTTCAATCTTGATTTAAAGGAGTTATTCTGTGCATGCTCATACTGTTCAAACAAGCTTTCGTCTTTTCACCTAGTGCAACATGGGAATGCAGTTCTTCCAACTGCCCAATGTCTTGACTACCTTCATCAACTTGTGTTGATTACTGGAATATTTATTTGCATAGACTGTTCAAATTGTATTTATGCCCATTTGTGCCATTTCATAATTTGCCTTTTTGTCTTTAACTTTTCATCTGATTGTCTAACCAAATGTAGATAGAGACTCTTCACCCTAAGGACATGGTGTCTGCCAAAGGGTGAGGTATATCATTGCAGTAATTCTGACAGTGAAACAAAAGAACTAAAAGACTGACATCCTTACCAGAAAATTTCAGAAACTAATGAGTGTCTACGGGGAATGTAAAGCAAAGGCTGGGTTTTAAAATATGATACTTTCAGAAATCATTGCTTGTACTTATCATTGAATTTCTGCTCATATGATATCTGTTGCAGATATTATATATTTTTCATAAGTCTAGCCTCTAAGCTAAATTGCCCTCATGTGACAGTGGATCTCTTCACTAAATACATTTTTGTTACTGTTTATATTTCAAATCTTGCCTTAATATTGGTTTTCAGCCTTCTCAAAGTATTGAAATATCGAATACATATAACTGGAGATAACATTCTTCTGTGTAAAACCAGATGTATAGTTGAGATTATTTAAGAGGGATTTGATTTTATTTAGAAAAATTAATGGTGTATAAAGTGCTCTACATAAGGGTTTTTTACAGTGAACTTTTGGAACTGGATGGATGCTTTGATCATTTAAAACAAGATAAATGCATTTGCATTAAGCATTTTGGTTACTTTAAAAGAAACTGCAGTTGGTCAAAGGATTGTGGTACTGTAGGAAAGGGAGGAAAGGTGGTTTATAGTACTGTTCTTCACATTAAAGGTTCAAATGTGGGTCACAAAAGTTGAGCTGGAATAGCTATAATTGGTGCTAGTAGGCTAACTGGTGCACAGGGAATTGGACACAAATGCAGACAGCAGAGCCAAAATGAATGCATTTAGTGATTTATTTAGCAAAAAAAAAATTTAAAAAAAAAATGTTAAGGCAGGCTTGGGAGAAAAAAAAATTGGACAGTCCAAATTAGCAAATTGTGCCAACTGTGCAAATTAAAAGTGTAAACATGAGATCTTAAATTAAAAATGCTACTGAGCATTCATCACACACTCTAATTGCTGTGTGTGATGTTGCATACTTTAAGAATTATACAGACATACACAACTAATTACTAAATTACACAATATTGCTAAAATAATATGTCTTTGGTGCATTCCTTGGATTTCCTTCTAGTAATCTTTTTGTCAGCTGCTCTTTCCACAATTCCTTGTTTATTGTTGTCAGTGTTTTTATGGTTACAGGCTTCCCTAACTCTGTCTTTAACATCACAACGCTATGAACTATGGGTAATTCCCTCTGGCAAAGTTTGCAGGAAAAACAGACTTGGGGAAAGCGAGCTAAAATGAATGCAATGAAGACCTCATGCACTTGACATTTTGAAGGTGGGACAGCCCTAAGCACTCAGTCTTAGTGGGAGTGTGTGTCTAAGTCCATGAGTATGAATTAAGCTTGGGTCTTATTCTCCTCTCCCTCTCTCCCTCCTTGTCAACCGCATCTTGCAGACGCTCTTTCTTCCCATGTCTCTAGATTGTTTACATCATTTGTTGGCATCAACCTACCAACTAGCTCCTGCCAGCTCTGCATTCTGAACTGGTATGTATTGGATTTCCATCATTGGTAACAAGTGTGAGCAATTTTAAATTGTTGTGGCGCATTTGTGTCTAACTTCTGCTATCTGCACTAAAAATGTGTGTTAGTGCATGAGAATAAGATGTGTAAATAGTATCTGTTAACTGGGTTCAGGGCTAAACAGCTGGTTAAGAGAATGGGATGAATTTTTTAGCTTTGCAGAACGGGCTATAACATACTATAACAAAAAACAGTGAATTTTTATCAGACTTTTGGCTGATTAGGGTATGAAAATAGATGTGGATGTGGAGGCAGATCATCTATGTAAATTCACCCTATAAAAACCTGACATAAAACCAACCATTTATAACATTTACCTTTTTTGTTCTGGGAATTATGTGGAAAATTTGCCACCAAACCATGCCAACGTTGATACAGACATGTCACGACCCAGTGTAGTATAATTATGTGAGTATGTGTCACTCATTATGATGGAGCAGATGAAATCACTCTAAAACAATTGTGTGTATGTGTGCGTGTGGGCAGGAGAATGGGCAATACTGGAGGCTAGTAATAATGACGATAAACATTACATCAGCTATGCAGTCACACATGACGGCTTCTATGACTGATGCATTAGAGTATAAGCTGTTACTGACAGCTGATGACAGATTAGTCACTTGAAGTAAATCCTAAACTGGCAAATTTAATAAAACATCTTGAGTGAGCTACATGCATATAAGGTCATAGGGCCATTTCTTTTTTCAATTTTGCTCTGTTTAATATTATAATTACATGATCCATGTATCTCTAACTGGATGTGAAAACCAACATTCATCTACACAAAGTAATTGTACAACATTTGTTTAGAGGCAAAGCTTATGTAACTATGAAACATAACTCATACCAGTCAGATGTGACCCTCATTATCTTTAGGCACTCTGCGTGGCAGATAAGGAAAGCCCAATGCACACCACATGTTTTAAAATTAATGCCATTTATATAGTAACTCCTAAAAGTCACATGTTTACACTCCAAACTACTTAAAAAATACTCTTTGTACTATACAAGATTGATGTCAGCTAAATGTAGGTGGTTCAGCATTAAGAGTAAAAGTTATTTATAGTCAAACCTTAGATAAAAGAGGATCAATAGAGTCAATCCAATCAATCCAGGTCACCACTGACTTACGTTCATGAGATCTGGGTAGTGACCAAAAGAACAAGATCACAGATACAAGCAGCAGAATTGAGCTTTGTCCGAAGGGTGGCTGGTCTCTTCCTTAGAGATCGAATGAGGAGTTCAGTAAGCCGAGTGATGCGCAGGTAGACCTGCTACTCCTCCACATCGAAAGGAGCCAGTTGAGGTGGCTGCCTCCTGGGTGAGTTGTTCCGGGCATGTCCCACCAGAAGGAGGCCCCAGAGCAGACCCAGGACATGCTGGAGAGATTATATCTCTCAACTAGCCTGGGAATGCCTTGGTGTTGGAAGCTGGAGGAGATGGCTATGGGCCTCTCTGCTTAGGCTGCTACTCCACGACCCGGCCCAGCATAAATGGAAGAAAATGGATTGAAGGATGATTTACAGTACCTTAACATAATGAACTATGAGCTGAAATAGCTTGTTGTTGTTGCAATATATTTCTATGAAAAATATTTCACAGAAACAGCATGCTGAAACACACTCGGAAAACTCGGAAGTAACTGTAACCACAACAACAGCAACAACAAACTTTATTTATATAGCACATTTAAAAACCAGTGGTGTACCAAAGTGCTTAACATACAAGAGGGTAAGATGAAGTAACAGGGAGGATGAAGGCTATGGCAAAGTACCAACATGCTAGCATGTTAAATGGCATTAAAAACACAGAAGCAAAAGAAATGCATATAAAAGCAAAAGAGCAATATGTGTAAAGGATAAAACAGTCAAGAAGAATAGGAAGAATATAAGAATAGACCGAAGATAGAAATAAGCATTAAACTAACTAACAAACATCATTCACTGGTAGAAAAGGCGAGGCTAAATAAGTGGGTTTTTACCTGTGTTTTGAAGGATTGAATTGAATCAGACTCACGGCTAGCGATGGGGAGGTTATTCCAAAGATCGGGTGCAGCCAAGGCAAACGCTCTAGTCTTCCTCCGGGATCTCGGCTGTACTAAAAGTGACTGGGAAGATGATCTTAATGCTCTAGTAGGGGTGTATAATCTAATTAGCTCAATGAGGTAACTTGGAGCTATATTGTTAATAATTTGGAAGGTGAGCAGCAGGATTTTGAATTGAATGCGATACTTAACGGGAAGCCAATGCAGGTCGGCAAGGACAGGGGTGATAGAGACACGCGGCCCACTACCAGTAAGGAGACGAGCGGCCGCATTCTGAACAATTTGCAGTCTATGGAGAAGAGTAGAGTTAAGACCAAAGTAAAAGGAGTTGCAATAATCCAACCTAGATGTCACGAAGGCGTGGATAAGCTTTTCCAGGTCTCTTTGCGGGACATAATGTCTGGCTTGCTAATAAGACGCAATTGATAGAAGCAAGACTTGACAACAGCAGACACTTGTTTGTCGAATTTAAAAGAGCTATCCCTAAACATACCCAGGTCACTAACAGTGTCAGTGAGGAAACTATCAAAGGAACCGAAGGCATCACGGAGTTAGCCACGGGGGATACTACTGTCAAACACGATGATTTCAGTTTTCCTGTCGTTTAGGATAAGAAAGTTACCTGCGAGCCAATTTTTAACCTCGCGCATGCACTCACGAAAACCGTGCAAAGACATAGCAGGATCATCAGTTAATTTGAAATAGATCTGTATGTCGTCAGCATAACAATGATGTGCAATGTTGTACTTCTCAAAGATTGCGCCTAAGGGGAGCATATACAGTGAGAAGAGCAGGGGGCCAAGGACAGATCCTTGAGGCACGGCGCAGGAGACAGGTGCAGCAGAGGAGAAATGAGGGCCGAAATTGATCGAGAAAGACCTGTTAGAAAGATATGACTTAAACCAATCTAGGGCGGCACCTCTAATGCCAACTGTGTGTTCAAGCCTCGCGAATAGGATGTTATTAGCAAGGATTATGCAGTTATGAGGATGACACACAGAAAAAAGTATTTGTCTCTTAATTGTTGTTGTCTAGAAGCACTTTTTCTTTAAGTAAATCTAAGGACTTTCTTGATTCTTCTTCTTTCTTTCTTTTTTTCTTTTGTGTAGAGAAGACTGTCAAGATTCTTCCCCACTGGTCATAAGGGTATTACTCTAATTTGAAGCAAAAAAGGCTTAACTGAAATGCCATTACCTACCCACAGGCTGACTCATTTCATTTTAAATCTCAACAAATGATAGTTCATCTGCTGTAAAAGAAAGCCATTTACCATGATTTTAGAGTGGAATAGGTGCTGGAAATTTAAACTGAAACCTAAGGTTACTGAATATTACTAATATTGTATATTACCTTGTTCGTGATTATGTACCAGTTGTTATATAAGCCGGCATTTAGTTCAGAAGAATTCTGAACTTGTAATTTCTACTTATAAGCTTTAATGAATCTTGAAGAGCATTACTCATCAGAAGAACTTTCCTTAATGGAATAAAATATCTCAGTGTAATTTACTTCTTGTTGGATGAACTAAAAATCTAATACAAAAAAGAATCCAATACAGTAATAAACATGTGTCATAAAATAATGATAATGTCAAAATGGAGTGTTTAACAGACTTCACTAAAACATGTCTGCCATTGGAAGCTTTTGATTTTAGATGTTAGATATTTTTCATTCTATTGACAATTGATCATTGACATTTTGTTTCTGGAACTGTTGTTTGGAGGTCTTTTTTTCTAATTAGCAATGGCATCAACTTGGCAGTAGTGTCACATCACTACCTGACAGTGTTAAAAAAAAAAAAAGGAAAAAAGAAACAGTTTTGTCCCTTTGTTTCTGTACTCTGGGTTTTCTCAGATTTTCTCAATCTTGTCTCTCTTGTTTCATTTTACAACTAATATATTAGCATCTGTCTTAAACATTATGTATGTATATTATATATACCTGTGGAGGTAAAGATGCCATTGCTTTTGGTCATGTCTCCAGATGACACTGACCCCTTTGAAGTGGCACTCTTGTTGTTGAAAAGCAGTGTGAAAAGAGAGGTTTGTAGTGGTAACATTAAAAATAATTTCATGTTTCCAGAGAATGCAAGCTGTTCTCACAAAATGGACATCATTTCAAGCTTTGTGTTTTGAAATAAATGTCAACTTAGAGACATTAAGGGGCATTTAATTCACGCATGGTGTGGGGTTTTTCTCCATGAACTGACTGTATTTGAGTGGATGTTGACAGAAGAATCGGAAACTGGTTGCTCTGAAGGAGGCCAGCCTGACTGCTCTTCTCTTTGAAAACCTGGTAGATTTCTGGATTGATGCACTTAACAGTTTGTGTATTTTGGGGTTCACATATTTACTCTAGTGTTTTCTGTGTGTAGGTTGTGTGAATATATTGTGGTTAAGTTCCAATGTGGAACTGTGTTTCATCATAAGAAACCATTTCAATTATTCTTTCATTTTTATTTACCTTTTGTTTTTCTGGGTTTGCACCAAAAGCTTGTAGTCTTATGGACCACCCCCCCCCCCCCAAAAAAAGTATTTTTAAAATACTTTAACAAACTTTACTTTTGTCTGAATCCCAAACTACTAAACCCAGGTTTGATTTAGCAGAAAATGACATATGGTGTGAGGCATGATTTAGGCGTTTGATTTTCATGTATGTTAGCTATTTCAGTTCAGTATTTTGGCCCATTTTTATGGAAATTATAGACAATTTTCCAGTCTAAACGGCAAATAATTAAAAAAACTTTAAATGTTGGGATTGTTATGTATTTAAACTGTCCCAAAGGACTAGTGCATGTGATATATTTTTTTATTGCTTTAAGAAAACTTGTATGAAACTTAAAGAAAACTTAATTAAGGATGACTTTATGCCCTCTAATGTGTTCGATATTTTAATTCCACTCAGGGGTTCTTTAACAGCATAAAAACTCAATTTGATGCTTATAAAGGAAAAGATTTATTAAAACGAGAGAAAATATACAATGAAGTTATTACCCTAGACTTCAGTGCGCATGGTAATATTATTACTACTTAGACTGGCATAAGACTAGAGTGGACAGATACTGGTTAATGTATGGTAATTAAACAAAAATAGCCTGATAAGACTGAATTGGTGTTTTGATCATAAGATATTTATAAATGATTAATGCTTTGATTGGAGACAACAATAGTTATTATAAAAAAACTATTCTAAGAACGGAAAAAAAAAACCATCCTTGTACTTTACCTGAATTATTCGATAGTTATTCAAAAAACAGACAAAGCGCTGGCTGAAGGCAGAACCACATTCTCCCTGGACTGTTGTTTGAGCTTCAGGCTGCTGGGAAATGAATAAATGAGGATCATCGGGAAAGCAAAACTGGACTTACCTGAATTCTCTGTCATATATGTGACAGAAGCCAGGCAACGCACTCAGCCATGGACAATGGTAGAGTAAAAAATTGTTCCAGAAACTATGGCATCAGATAAACAGGAATAGCTATATATTTAATATAATTGAACAATATGATGTTTTTTTTTTTTTACAATGTTCATCTAACTGACAGTTTTAAAAATGATTTTAAAAAATATTAAAGGATATGGGCTATGTTACTTACTTGCTCTTTGTCTTTTTACACTCTAGCTGTTGTTGCTGTTGTTGTCATTGGGGTTTTTTTTCTCTCTCTCTCTTGTAGCTTTTGTTGAGGGATTACTGTGAGACACAGACTACAGGGCTCTTGAATAGGCTGGTTCAGTAGGGGGAATTTGTCTACACTACCTAACCACATTATTCCTGTATTTATCCCTGCACATAGTAACTCTGGGTACAAGGGTTATTATGTTAGAATATTCATGAATTGTATCAGATAACGATGAGCAAAATCCTGAAAACAAACTGAAAGCTCAACAAGTGAAAAGAAAAATAATACTTAAAGTAAATATAATCTGTTGCTATTAAGAATGTCTTTAAAATAAACTTAAAAACACCCGAGCCTACTCACACTATGACCTAGTAATACCGTATTTGGTGCAAAGGTACTTGCCTGTATGTTTCCTGGTGGTTGTTTGTATTTTTGTTAAGGCTTGCTGTCAAAGAGTATGGCTGTATTGGAACTTCTATGAACGTTTCTGTAAACTCATTTAAACTACAGCGTATAATAAGTAAAATAAGTAAAACGAATCGTTAAAAATGACAACATCTGCTCCAAACTGTCTCCCGGGCCTATTTCCCATCTTTTGTAAACAGTAACAACACTTGAAGCAGTGCTGCAGACAGGGCAGTCACTATTTGTCTGTCAGTGTTTTTGCCTCTGTGAGATTATGTAAGCATGGTATTATGTAAGAAAGGACATTTTTATTAACACCTGACCTATTGTGGCAAATCCTGCTCATGGTGCAGGTAAGAAAAGATGACAAAGAGGTAACATGACAGACTGAGAACCATAAAGGGGGGAGGGGGGGACAGGACAACAGGAATCAGCAGAAGAAACACAGAGGGAAAATTTGTGTTGACAACATATAGACATATAGGGAATGATATGTGGACATTTTATATGTTATGTTATTTTATTATGACTTTGCTACATGCATTACAGTAACAAGTTATAATCATTTTAATACATAATAATTGAATACAAATTGAATACATGTACAATATTCCTGAGTAAGTATGCATTTTTGGAAAACAAAATAAACCTATGCTCAAAGGATTTTCATTTGATATTTATTACTAAATATTTACAAATGTACTAGACCTTAAAATGAATGCTACACATGTACTGCTCCACTTCACATAAAAAATATTAATAATTCTCCTGCACTACATACGAAGCATGTCTAAAAAGAGCAATGAAAACAAAATTAATATACACAAACTGATACAATATCATTCCCTTAAAAATAAATACAGAGGCAGAGGTTTGTGCTCTTTCAGTGCATTGTGTATTTTAATTTAGTTAAAATACTGTTTATATTCTTTCAACATCTATGTACAAACAGAGATGCAAACCTCAGTGTCCCTTAAACCCCATAAAGAGAATAATAATTCCCCAAAGAGTTCATGAAAACAGGCCTCAGCTCAGTGGCATCTAAAAGAGCAGGGCTACACAATGCCTTCATCATACAATGAATTTCATTTTGATAGCCATCTGTCATCTGACAGTTTTGTAGCCTGATGTTTTTGCAGCTGACATGTTGGACTGGCTGTCATAATCAAAGTAATGACACGATTCCAAGTTGCATAACCAGCTGTGTTGAAGATATTTCCTCCAAACATCTGTCCCCAAGAACACACGACTGAATATCAAAAGTACACATTTGTCCTGGCAGTAAATTAAAGTACACTTCTAGCTGAAATTATGAAGAGTGAGAGAAAGATGTGAGCAGCATGCACTCTCACTCTACTGACTCATAAACTCTTTCATGCACAGCTGAGTTGGCTTTTACACACAGCGACGGTTGTTCCTACATGCTGTTGTACTGAAGCATGTAAAAGATCAAAAATCTGAATGACACAAACCAGTTACGATGCCTCAAAAGTATAAGTAGGGTGAAAAATTTAAGCCTCACTCTCCCATATGAGAGTTAAAAATGCATTATTGTTTTTCCTTATAAATGTCTTACAAAAATGAAGGTAGGAAGCCAGTCATGTAGATGTATGTAAGAACAATCTTTCTTCTTGTGGGGCAAGTAAAATGCAATCCGTCTCTCACAATTTATACTGCTGTTGTGGGTCAATCACCATGGCATGCATTGCATGGGTATGCGGGTACATGTCTCTGTGGTTTTATGTACATGCGTATGTGTGCGTGTGCTGTCTTCTTAAGCCTGAGGGGCAGCAGGCAGAATGACAGAAAAGAAGATAAGCTGCGGTGACCTCCCTCGTCTTCTCCTCTTCTATACCTATTTAACCTTCCTGTCTGACCCACGGGACATGTGTTTGCTATGCTGTGCACTCTGCAGTGAGAGCGTTCTAACAAATTTAAGCTGCAGATGCTGCAGGTGGAACAGAGACTTACGAAAGAGTTGTGCTTGTGTGTTGCTTGGTGACAGATGTGATGTGTTTCCGAAGAGTGAATTCAAAGAAGTCTTTTCAAGGATGTTGTATGACTTGTCTCCAGGAAAAACAGCACATGTAAAGGTGCTTCTCTTTTTTTTTTTAAAGGGTGTTACATCAATCAATTCAGGCATATGTAGTTACATAAAAAAGCATTACTTTTACTTAAAAAGTATTATTTCTAAAGTGTTTAAAGCATTGACTTGATGTAAATGATATTGCAATTTGGGACAAAAATGCATCCAAGTCTCATGCACGTGTGATGAATGTGAATTATCAGGGAATTAATTAGCAGGTTACCCCCAACACCTTTTTATTAAAAAAAGCATGAACAAACTATTGCTTTGGACAATAAGTGTAAGACCTTTGATAAATGAGGTCCTAACACATGTTTTGTTTTTCAGGGAAAATTGGTCACTTGTAGTTACAATTAGTGAAAAACATGCAAAAAAAAATAAAAAAATAAAACTGTTTTTGTTGAACTGTTATCGTTTGTCCAGTTCTTGACCAATAAGGCGCTGAAGGCAGGCCACATAATGTAGCTAATTATCTAACTGATTTGTCATAAGCTTGGCATGGTGGCAAACCAGCTGCCTGAGTCACTATTTTCATGGATGTCAACAAGATTAAGCAAATTGCATTTGAAATTTTATTTCGAGGGGAAAGCCCTAGAAGTGTTCTGGGAATAACTGAAGGTCACTTTTATTTATTGTTTTATTTTTCATGCTGTTATAATACGATACTGGTTTTATAACATAAGCAAGAGGAGACAGGTGGCAGAGTTATCTATGTATTACTGTTACCTCTTGTTTCTACAGTATCGGCATCAGGTGGGATGCACTGGATCATTTGTTACTATTCCTCTATCTTCACCTACTCAATAACAATCGTGCCATCATTGCTGCGAGGAGGAAGCAAAGAGTTTCGTGAGTTGCCTGAAGCTAAATCTCAGTCTCCCTTTTACATTCTTTTCACTTTCTTTCTTTCTTTCTTTCTTTGCACCCCTTAACTGCCCTTCGCACTACCTCGTTCTCCACATCGAATTATGTGGTTCCATATTTCATATAGTTTAACACTGAAAATGTTCACAACCATATGATATTAAAACATATAAATCTACATTTAAGCACCAACACACACTTCAGTTTTTCTCGCACACCACGTGTGAGCACAGCCAGGAAATCCTGGTAAATGATGCATCAACTCTTGCACTCTGCACGAGTGTCTTTACATTCAGTGGATTACTTGCTATCATGAATGTGGGCTCCTGCTGGTTTTCTTAACTACATCACATGCTGGGCAACACTTTGTGATTAATATACTTCTGTGGGCATGTGCTTGTTCCTGTCTTTGTATGCCACCCTTTTTCCCAGCATGAATTTCTTTCTCATACATAAGCTTTTAAAGGTGTGTGTGTGTGTGTGTGTGTGTGTGTGTGTGTGTGTGTGTGTGTGTGTGTGTGTGTGTGTGTATAATGGTTTGTGAGAGTGTTTTTTGCAACACGTTTGTTGCATTCAGCTTTGGATGTACAAAAATGCTCATGTCTGAGTGTGTCTGGTGTCTTATTGAACTAACCATCAGATAGTGTTGCAGGAAGGTTTGGCACACTTATCGAGGAAAATGAGAGGTACAACATGTCAGACACTTGGGGTTCACAGAAGGAAAGAAGTAATGGAGTTCATTGGCCTGTCCACACACATAACAGCCTGAGTATGTCTGCACTTCCATCTGTCTAGGACAAACACCGACATAATCTATTCCTTAGTATTTTATCCATCAAAACCAAAATGACTTAGCTCGACCCTTATTGTAACCAAATTCTAATTGTAACCTCTGCCGTAAAACCAGATGTTATCTCTCAGACATGGTTTTTAAGACAAAGTGAGGACTGGCCAAAATGTCCTCATTTGTCTCTTTGTGCACATACACTCAAAAAAATAAAACATTAGATTTACTTAAAAATGTTATGTCAAGTGGTTCCACACAACTGCTTTAAGTAACTTTTAAGAAATGTTGTTACTTAGTTTGAACTCAATACTGTTAAGTTAGATTTACGTAAGTGTATTGGCTAAATGTAACTTAATTGCAATGCTTAGCTGATACTTATCTTTGTTGCTTTAAGCCTACATAACTTGTTTAGGCAATATCTTTGTAATACTGTTACTTAGCTGGTACATAACTTTTCTGCTTTAGAAGGACATAACCTGGTTAGGTAGTATCTTTGTAAAACTGTTATGTAGCTGCTACATAACTTTGCTGCTTTTGAATTACATAAAAATGTTAAGTAATTTCTATTCAATACAATTACATATAAATCATTTACACTGGTTACTTCCATACAAAATAGCAAAGTTTCTTAAAAGTTACTTAAAGCAGTTATGTGGAACCACTTGACATAACATTTTAAGTAAATCTTAGGGAGATCTTTTAGGAAGAAATGAAGACAGCACCCAAATTATCAAACACAATCCTGCCTTTAATAAGCACATTCAGTGCATATAAAATACTTTTTTCCAAGCACAACAGCTTAACACAAAGTGCAATCAATGCAACTTGTTACAACTTCCAAGTGAATATTTTGTGCAGAAAATGTAGATCAGTACAAAGTGCTAACCAACTTGTCGTCAAACTAAAATGATTAAAAAAATGATCCAACAAAGTCCTGTCTTTACTAAGCACATTCAGTACATATTAAATACTTGTTGACAGACCGAAAAGACTGTAGAGCCGTAGCTTAACACAAAGTGCAATCAATGCAGACAACTTGTTACAACTTTAACTAAATACTTTGTGCATAAAACAATATTTTACTTCAAAGATCAGTGAAGTGCTAACCAACTTGTCTTTCAACTGGTCCAGAAAGCATCCAAATTATCAAAAAAAATCCTACATTTTACAAGACGTTTCAGGAATTATTTTCAAACACTGGTAAGCATGAAAGAGCAAACTAAACTCATTTAAAACAGTGAAAATTGGCTGTTTTGTTCAAAAACTGTACTGTAAAACAGTGCTACTCAGTTTTTCAAGTTATGGTTACATCCCAAGTTGCAGACAGCTGCCAAATGTCACATTCTTTGAAATATCAAATCACAGCGCCTAACCGCTAAAACTTTTAAAATGTCTGTCATTTTCTGTATGTTGTCAAGTAGCAGTAGAAGAAGTGCAACACCAATTTTTAAGTAACAGTATTTTGCTAAAATGCAAATGAACATTATTGTTCTCTAAAACTGGTGAATGTTCCCAAGAAACAGTACTGACAATGAAAAAAAGTGTTTATGAACAACTTAACTATACCTGAACGTAAAGCATTCAAACTAAGTTAAGCAATAAGGGCCTCCCGCTTCCTCCTCTTTATTCAAGGAGTTTGTTTCTGAGCACTTGAACTTTGTTTGATAGCTTCTTAGCATCAAGTCCCATCAGTACTTTCTGAAAAACTCAAAAGTGTACCTGAGGTTGGATGGGTAGCTCATGTTTAAAGTGTAGATCAGGCCGAACAACAACACAACAGCAGTGGCAACATCAGGAAGATCTCTGAGCACAGCGACACCCTCAATTATGATACCAATGTCTTCTGCCGGGTCAAGGTCACGCTCTCCTTCTGGTTTGATGACGTAGATGCCAATGAGCGTCTTCTCCATTTCACTTTCGGCCTCATGGAAGTCCACATCCTAAAAAAATAAATAAATAAACATAATAATACAAGTTGCAGGGTTTCTTATCAATTAAAGGGATATTCCACCCAAAGTGGAAATTTGTCTATTACCATATTGCCAAGAGTTAGATAAGTGAGAAAAAAGCATCTTGTAACCAGCACAGTACATTTCTGATCTTATGCCCATTGTTCCTGGTGAGCTCAATAATCATGTCGACTGCAAATGAAAAGTAAAAAAGTAACACGACGGATTTGCAGGAGGAGGCGATTTAGACTTGGGCCTACATTACAGTTACGCCAAAGCACCCTGTAACCCGCCATGGCATAGCACTTGGATACAACAACAGTGGTTGAAAAAGCCTCTGGTTTCCATAAATAAACACATATTCGAATATCCATGCACCATGCAGCGGCGGCTTACAGTGTTGTATGTGGTAACCATAATGTATTCCCAAGTCTAAATCTACTCCTCCAAATCCTTCAAGTTACTTATTACTTTTCATTTAAAGTCATTATGATTATTGAGCTCACCAGGAATAATTGCACCATTAAAGAGTCATTTGCAACCAAAATGCTTATAGTTCCCATTCACTCCATTTTTTAAATGCTAGGCAAAAGCAAATAGACTGCTGCCGGATCAGGAGAATTATTGCACTGGTTACAAAATTATTTTTTCTCACTTATCTTACTCTGGGTAATATGGTAATAGACCAATTTTCACTTTGGGGTGGAATATCCTTTAAGCTGCAAAACAGTAGACAGCTCAGAGTGAGATGAGAGGTGTTGGTCCATCATCTAGATTACACGGCAGAACAACAAAGCAGAAAGACAGTACACTCAGCCCACATTACACCCCAACTGTAATGGCAAGGGTCACCCCGCATAAGCTTGTGCTTTTATATCTCCAATAATGTTCTAATTTTAACTTTTGTTATAATCTAGTGAATGTGTGTGAGGAAAAATTACCGTCAGTTAAATTTTTATTACTGGAAATTGTTTCTATTTGATTACTTGCCTGATATTCTTTGATCAAGCTGTTCGGATCTTCATTGAGGTAGACTGCAAGTCCTTTCAGCGTACACACTCTTCTCATTGCAACTGTGTCGTTCTGTAAAACATAAAAGCAAATTTGACTTAGCTAAACTTTAAAGACATTTTCAGTTAACTTCAGCAAAATAAATGTATATAATGCTTTGAGAAAAAAAGTCCATGACACACTACAGAAGAACAACAAAATTTAAAATAAAAAAAAATTAAGGAAAGAAGGAACATTATCATTTGAAAAAATGTGACGAGCAAAAAAAGGTAACCACAGGATCCCAAAAAAAACAGAAACCCGACCAAAAACAGCAGCATGAAGAATCCAGTGAGGAAGAGGATGAACAAGAGATCACACCAAAGCCAGCCTGAACAGAGGATTTTTTTTTTTTTAAAGTAAACCACTGAGTCCACTGATCTAAGGCTTAGGAGGAGAGTTCCAGAGTTTGGGGCCACAGCAGCAATGATCTGTCACTTTTGGTCTTTAGACTGTTGTGCACTACCAGGCTTTGATCACTGGACCTCAGGGACCTGCTGGGGTGTTGGGACTGAGAAGATCTCCATTGTATGATGGTGCTTGTCCATGTAAGGCCCTAAGGACCAGAACCAGGATCTTGAAATGAACCTTGAAGTTAACCAGCAGCCAGTGACGCTGGAAGAGAAGCGGGGTGACGTGGGTGTGTTTGGAGGACTTGAACAGGAGGTTTTGCAAGGACAAATGAAAAAACAGTTGTAGTACTAAGCCAGGGTTTCCCATAACCCTGGTCCTCAGGGCCCACTGTTCTGCATGTTTTCCATGTCTCTGCTTGAGTTTGGGTCACTGAACTCGTGTGTTCACAGTGTGTCACGTCTCTAGCGCCCTAAGAGTGTGGCATGGGCAGCCGTGTGCGACGGCTGAAAAAAACGCACGGTGTGATCCCGGCACAAAACAACCAACAGCAGAGGACATCCAGGACCACAATCTGAATATTACAGACAACACCAACAAGTACCAGATTCAAAACTGTTTGTAAGGTAAAGCATGTTGGTGCAATAGCTTTACTTTTGAGCTGATTTTATAAGACAGACCATCGCATCATTACAGAGTGATAAATCCGAATCTGTAAGTCGCGTAAATGCGGCAAGGTGAAAAGTGATAAAACTCGATTCTGAGACGTTTTGCCTCGTAGTAATATTGCCGCTTGAGTCCCTCACCTTTGTTCGCTGAACGCACATCAAGCGTTCTTGTCACAGAGGGAAGTCCCCGTGGTGGAGCCAGAGCAGCGCTGCCTCGGTTGACAGCAGAAGTAAATAACACAGGCAGACCATGGGCTGCTCAGCTTGTTTATGATCAACTGGACGGACGCAGTGATACTACGTTCTTTTGGCCATTAAGAAGACAGATCGCTCGTCTGTTTAGGGACAGTGAGAGACAGCCAGCGGTTCAATTGAGTGGTAAAAACACTCGCAGAGCGGAGCGTGGAGCGGGAGAGACAACAGGTGAGCTCCAAGCTAAAACTACTGTCTGTTTACCATGGTCGCTGCAATTGACGCTGAATGCGTGACCCTGTACGTCACACATGGGGGGCGCTCAGAGACCTCCCTTTATCCCGTCTTGGTTTGAAAGGTGCCTGATGGCAGTTTATTCTAGCTTCAGCTTTTCTACTGTAAATGCCAAAATTCTCCCCAGGAGCAGCGGCAAATCCCGTTTTGGAAACGCTACGGTCCTGTAAAACAGCTTTTTTATGAAGTATCCAAATCAACTTAAAACTTTATTACTGTGACAACACTATCATGAAAAGGACAAAGAATAAACAATCCCATAATACCAACATTAAACTTTACCTTACAATAGAAGGAGACAACAAAATCATATGTATTAAAAGAGGGAATGAAGCATTCAAAAAATTAATTCCAAACCTCATCAATTGCAGCCATGATTTCTGTGATCTTGCGTCCAGATGTTCCTCCCTTGTTTCTGAAGACTTTGGTCAGTTTGGTTGTGTTGTTGTCCAGCTGTGCCATAAATGTGGATGTTAGCGGGACCGTAGTGATGCGCTGGAATTCAGCATTTATCTGTAAAATAAACAAATGTTTAGCATGATGGGTTTAAAATATTGCATGTGGAGTGCATTTGCAGATCAACTGATTCAGTTACCTCACGTGGAGAAAAAGAGCTGGCCATCGGCTTTTAAAGTCAGCTACGAAGGGCATGTCCTGAAGAATTTCTTGCCTCCGGTGAGGAAAGGTTTGGGCCATTTTTGCTTTGATGGTTTCATCGTTGTTCTTCTTCTTGAACTCTGAAAGCAGCACCAACCTTTCTTCTTCCTGACTCTCTTGGGTTTCTCCAGCTGGATAATCAGGGCAGAAATTCACCTCCGCTCTCCTGGGTTTCTTGACTTGGTTGGGATGCACATTACTGTCCCTCTTCTTTTGAGAGAATTGATGACCAACTCACTACACCCTAAGTTCTTCAGTTTTCCACGATAGTTTGACATTTTATACTTCAAACTGATCTTCCATGCAGAAAATCCAGTTTCTGAACCCTTCTCTTTCAAGCATGGATGCTTTACAACCAAAGCTTGGCAAACATCACTAAGATTGCTGTCTAAAGGGTAAGCTTTGTACTTCATAATTTCTGAAGACAAGCTCTCTAAAATGTCAGACTTGAGCTTTGGTTTTAGGGTTAAAAGTGTTCCATTGGCTTGGAATTCCTGGTTGCCTTTTGTCAATTGCAGCTCTACATCGAAGCTAAACTCAGGTATGCGAAAGTCCAGTGGCCAGGCTTCTGATCGCAGCGTGGAGTTTGCTGAGCTCGAGGAGCTTGATGACCTGGATTCTGGCGATGACAGTATATCTGTGTCATAATCAGGGTTGTGGCCAGAGCAGGGGCTACCCAAGTTAAATGAGGACACACTGCTTTCATTACTACCAGTGGATGTTTCTGGTACACCTGTTTTAATAATAAAAATAGTTGTATCGTGATCAATATTTGCACTTATGTCCTCTTCTACAATAGTGTCTGTACTGTCATCAGCTGATGTTTGGCCTACAATAGTGTTAGCAATACCGATTTTAAAGTCTTTTAAGGTATAAGGATTGTGTTTCCTATTTCGATGAGACTTGAATGTACCATAGATATTTGTTTTGAAAGAACAACCCTCAAACATGCAATGCACAGTCTCGTTACATTTTAGATGGTTGTTAATGTGAGAAAATACTCCTGCTCTGAAGCTATGTTGCAGCAGGAACACAAATGGCAGTTAAATGTTGCCAAACTCACAGACTTGTCTAGAGTTCTTTGGGTATGTGATCTGCTTAAGTGGCTATGTAGAGCATTCCATGTTTTGAAAACACAGACACAATCAGAATAGGCACATGGATACTGCTGTCTACTATGAACTAACCTGTAGTGTTTTAATAACAGAGCTCGTGATGACACCACTTTTTTGCACAATTTGCACTGCCACATCAACGTTTCTGGGGGAGAAGCACAAAAGACATTTTCATTACACTGTCCCTGAAAAAACTAAATAATTTGCACATTGTTAATGTTTCATATTAATCAGTTTTATTTTTAATATTGTATGCTACAACAATGAATTTATTGATCTACATCATCACCACTGCATATTGTGTAAATGTGTGTGTAATCTGACATTAAAAGTCGAGTGAGAAATCCCATGGACATTGTACAACATTAATGCAGTTCATCTTACACCAGCTTACTAAATGCTTTCTGCAAGCTACATCAAAACGTAAGCTGAAATATTAGACAGAAAATACACCCTAACCTGTCTGCTAGCGAGGAGCGCTTCTCCACTGTTGTTGGCTAAAGTGCAACGCAGTCAGGCGTCCAAGTATAAACTCGGCGCGAAAGTGCGTGCCGGACCGAATGCGCTGCCTGTACCGACGCGTACCGACGCATACCGACGCTAGCGCTACACTACATTTGGGCTGAAAACAGAGCTTTGCTATTGCAATGGAGTCCCTCCAAAATCATTTGAAACTCACGTGCAGCAAGTCCACGTTAGCAAACCTTTACCGGGCAAAACCCTGCCTGTACTCTTTTCTTAGTAGCACTTGCGACATTAACTGACGTGTGAACATATATATGTAGACGGGCTTTACAAGAAAAATGACTTCTTACCTGATTTTTGGACAAAAATGCGGCTGAACCAGTCCACATGGCGAAGAAAAAGCAAGCTTGAGAAAGAGGGTGGTGCGCATACGCATTGGCCCTTACTTAGGCGGGCTCTGCACGCAGCAGTATGTGCAGAGGGACAAACCTGTGAATTTACTCAACAATGTTACGTTGACACAGTTCAATGACTTTGTGTAACAACAAAAAGTAACAACATTTCATTAAATTTGCACAAACACTTTAAGAATTTTTGCAAAATCGAGTTTATTAAGAACAAACAACAAAATCTACTTTAGTAAAAGCAGAGATAGGCTGAGTTCATTTTTTTGAGTGTAGTTTGTGTGAAAGATGCCATCTTGTCTGCAAACACTTGCCAACTACAAGCCAAGTAGTAGTGAAAATTGAAAAAGCACAACATAAAAAGGATCAACACCTCAAAAAATGCAGCTTTTACTTTGAGTGCAAATATTCTCTGTGTCCAATTTGTGTAGCACTTTCTTAAGTTTCACCAATGATCAGTGAACAGTTGTGCGTTTGCAGAGAGGTGCCATCAATGCAACCATGGGAATGGGAATACACATTTTTTCACTGGTTGCCAGGTGTTTGCCGACTGGTCTCTAGGCCTTTGCGACTCGAAACTTAGCCTGCCAAGTATTTTGAGAATGATCTCTCAGGTTATAATAAGTCAACTGTGAATGCATTTTTGATATAAATTAGTCTAATTAAAACTTTCTGAGTTCTTTTTTTTTTTTAACATAACCCTCAGTAGGCGTCATCGTATATGTATTAGTCATCAGTTTCAATATAAATGATCTACATCTTTCCCACATTTTCATGAACTGACGTTGTTGAAATGAGTCATGCATCCCTGACAAATATTCTCTTTTTATGTACTTACATTTATATCTCTTACCTCAAGGGATAAGGAGCTATCAAGTCCAAATTCTAAGTCAGCTATATTTACATAACACTTTGGCTTGCCAAATGGAGCTTTACAAAATTTACCAAAAATTGTGTTCACAAGAAACATTGCCAGAGCATATGTGTACGTGACCGTGCATAGACTGTAAGTTTGCTAAACCGAGTCTCTTATGTGCCGCTTCAGCAGACAGTATAAGTGTGCTGTTTTACAAGTTCCCTTTTAGCTGCATATGTAATTAATTTACATGCTTTCCTATAATTATAATTGACTGGTAATTCTTTTTTGAGAGTTATTTTGCTTATGTGTGCAGGTTACTTAAGAGTGAAAATAATGGGGATATATTAGTGACTTTAAAAGACAATGACTTGATATTAGCTGATATACTAAATCTTAAAATACACATTTGGTAACATTCTGTAACTTTTGTTAAAACTTCATTCAAGTGGAAACTTTGAATTAACATGCTATGTGACTAATTTGGCTTGGAGGTCTCACAGGAGTATCAGTCAGAGAACCTGGCTCCCTTCCATCTAAAGGACCTGGCTCACCAAACAAACTCTTTTCCCTCAGCTTTTCACACAGAAGCTATTTAACCTAATTTTCCATATATTTATATTTAGCAACAAGTGAGTGCATTCAGTTGCCGCAGTTATAAAACCTGAATAGAATTTTATTCTTTAAACCTTCTTTAGGAAAAATCTTAACATTACATGGTGTGTGGCACGCAGCCATTTTAGAACATTTTAGAACATTTTTCAACTTAAGAAAATCTAAATTTTCCTAACAGAATACAGAAGGAAAAAAAAAGAAGTGTTAAAGAATTTGGGCATTCTTTTCCTCCTGCAAATGCACCACTAGGTGTTCTGTGTTTATGGTAAAATTCTAATTATAAATATGAATTTACAGATAGTAACAGAATAACCATTTTTCCAGTTTTACAATTGCAAGTGTAGGATTAAACTAACTTTCCAGAAGTTCCTCTGTTTGGAAATACATTTTCATGTCAACACTGAGAACTATGTGCTGGCTCATTGTTGGAAGTGGCTGAGATGGAGAGAGTGAAAGGTGGATGTCAGATGGAGTTTACAAAGGTTGCTGTCATCCACTGTTCCAACTCAGTGGAAGCAGTCTCTTTGAATTGACCAACACCTGGCCCAACTTGTTCATAACCAAACATAAGCTCTGAAGATAGCAGTGAGAAGTGCCACGTCAAACAAATATCATAACAATCATACAATTTTTACCTATAATGTGACTGGTATGTGGCTCTTTTTTAATTTTAGAGATGATGTGTGGCTTTGATGGCAGTTTTGGTCAATGGCATATACTTACATCCACGTCCAATCCATGCAGAATTTATTGAATTATTTTCTAGATTTAAAACAGCCAGAATTTATATGAGTATGCTTTTTCTTAAAATCTAATGGGTATGTGAGAAAAGTAAAAAACAAAAGAATAAAACAAAACAAAAAACCCTAAACATCTCCATACAGTAATGGCAATGTTAGATCATTTCATGTTGGTTCTTCTTTTCTAGAGCTATGACATGTGGTCCTTTGTTTCACATTAAAAGAGCTCAACAACTTGTAACATATTACTAAGTTTTTGTTTTCCCAAGAGGATTAAACCTGGAATTCCCTCTACCAGCGCAAGTATTTCAAAGTTTCTGTGTAACAAACAAAAATACCTCAACGTCTCATCAAATAAAAGAGGACAGGTAATGTTTTACTGTGATGTTGTAATTGCTCAGAGAACTTGTTACGTGCATCAAGGTGACAACACATCAGTCCAACATAATACAAGGAAAGCGCAAATTATTGGGCATTGTGAGTGCAGGAGCTGGTAGAATTGAAATAGTAATTAGCTTGAGGATGCAACAAATATCGACAGGGCGTTTATGTATTTGTTCATTCTTTCGCTCATTCTTAAAGTAGTGGGGCACAGATGCACAGGTATATTCTCTGTCTCTTTGATCAGATGAACCCACTCACTTGGTTTAAATATATATTATTCAGAGTTTCTATGAAAACTGCTAATTCGGACTAACTTTTCTACACAACCTATCAGTGAACATATGATTAAACTCTCATGTAGGCGATTAATGATTCAGAAATTTAGCGATGTGTTCCACTTTACTCCATCTGTTTTCTGTATAAACAAGTCCAATTCGTTGCCCACTGAGCTGCCTTATGTTCCTTTTGTATGCCCATCCTTGCTCTGACATCTTACTCATTGTTTTTACTTTTTCCTGATTCCCTCTTCCACCCCTATCTTCCCATCCTTAATTTGATTTTATTTGCTCTTCTGATCAACCCCTCCCACACCCCATCTCACTCTATTTTAGTTAATCATTTTGATTGACTCGATCAATATGAGGAAGTGGGGTTGCACAACAAAGCATTTCTTCTGCGAGCTCACTGCCTCAGCACAAATTTAACAAACTCTAAATGGCTAAGGAATCATATTTTATAACAGTGTGCAGATACAGAACTGAAGAAGGAAAGGCATGTTACATGTAACTGACTTTTGATGTTTTGTAACATATGGACCAAAAATACCATTATTTTTTGGGCTGTTGCAATTGTGCACTGTTTGTAGAAAATGTGATTTAAAGAAATAGCTGAAACTTGCAGCTTTAATAGACATGCTATTAGAATGGGCACACGTATAATTCCATATATAGAATTTTATTTGTAGAGACTACAGATACTGTCCTTTTAGTGTAGTATGTGATGTGTCACTAGCTTAAGTACCATCTTTACAGAGGAACATGAATAATATTTCACAATTTACATGATAAAGAAAATTAACCAAATAAAATGACCTAACCTACCTTGGACAAACCAATTTCTTAATGTCTGCATGAAGAGCAGACGTGTGTATTTCAAATGCACTAATCGTTCCATTGTAAGCTGGTGTAGAAGTAGTAGTTAGTGTATAAAGGACATACCAAGTAATCCTTTTGTGCATTTCAGCCATATCTATTTTTGTGGTAATGTTGGTAATACCTCTTCTAAAAGTGGAGTCTTTGAATTTCATGGATTTTAAACTGTTTGACATGCTTAATTTAAGAAGAACCAAGTGTGACAAATTTTCTTATTATTGTAGCTTTAATTGGATGTCCACATGAATTCTTCAAAGCACTTGTACTCAACTGTTTTCTTTTCAGCTATAACATCAGTTATACAATTACTGAATGTTGAAAATCAATAATAGCAACAACAATAATCCAACAAGGAAACAAGCAGTAACATGTTTGGACAGATTTTTAGACACTACTTTGCTTACATTTGATTATACCTCAGAAAGAAGTATCACCTCACTTGGTGTTATTCATATTGTGAACCTCATATAAAAAGAGACAGACGCAGTTAGGTCAAGAATGAAAATAGACATCTGGACAGAAAAATTAAAATCTTTTTTTTCACCCTGTCAGAGCATTGGATTAGGGGAATGCACAGACAGAGTCAGACCGAGACCCCAAAGACCAATGCTGCAGAGGTGTTTGAAGGATGCTGTTATCAAACAATCCAACTAGCACTACTTGCAAAGCATACTGGCCTTTAATCTATGGGTGACTCCATGAGCAATGATCTAAATATTTCATTTTTCAAAGTATTAACTTTGTATGTGTGTGTGTGTGTGTTTTAGTATATACTTTATAAATAACAGTAATAATTGTATCCCTATTGTAATTTGTTGCTATTTATTTATCTGTATTATTTGTAGAACAGAAATGTTTCACAGCGTTTCATCTTGTTTCTGTGTACTTTCTGAATTCTCCATCTGATGTTTGCTTGTGCAGCATCTGGCTGGATGGCAGCTGCATCTTTATAATTCATATGTAATTTAGCTGTGTTTTCAAAGCCTTGTTCCTGATGGAATTTCCCAGTGTTTGTTGTCAAGTATCAACCTCTTATAATGGAAATGTCCCCTTAGGTATGTTGTCACTGTGTGACCAAGGGAGAATAAGAAAACATGAAGCACTTTTCTTCTTCCCTCGTTTACGCTCTCATTATATCCCGGCAAAATACCCTTCAAAAGGTAAGAAGGGGGTTAAAAGGGGAGAGACGAAAAACAGGAAGAAAGAGAATATAAATGAGAAGGAAAGAAATTAAGCCACAGGAGGTAGAGAGAGGTGTCCACAAGGGGAAGGAGAAGTAAAAAAGGATGAAGCACTAACTGCAGTGGCGAGCAGGTTGTTGGCTGAGCTCCAATGAGCTCATTGAAGAAGACCCTGCTGTCAGCTTGTATCACTGTGACAGACAGAAGACCTGCCACTTGGGGGCCTGCTAAGACACATGCATATACACATGCACACACACATGCAGCTGAACACCAAAGGGCAACCTCCAGAGCGGAAAAATGAAGCCAACAAGGACAACAAAAACCGCAGTTCCTCAAGGTTCCACTTGAGGCTGTCTCCAAAAGGAACTGAATCCCAGACTTCCATATTAAAATGCCCGCACGAAATTGCAGCATCAAAAAGCATGTTTACAGCCTGATACTAAAAACAGTTTTGGCCTCTGAGGATAGTTTCCCCTTCATAACAACTCTGAGTGGGGTGAACTTCTGTTTGCAATTTATCCCCCTGTTATCTGAAGTTAGGGATATGGTAATGTTGATTGACAGATGTCCTGACACAGGTATGCAGAGCAGCTCACCACCTACTAGTCCTCATCCATTCCTTTGAGTCATGAAACTGGACCTCTTCACTCTGTACCTGTGCTGCTGGTGTGTTTTGCACCAAGTCTATGCTAAATTCAAAATAAACATAGAGAGACATGGTACGATATGGACATACTGTCCGTGCAATTTGAGAAACAAACATAAAAAGAGTATAGATGAGCAAATACATCCATAATAGTGACAGTCAAGCATGCATATGTATCCTGGGGTCAGAAATTATGTGTAGATGCATATATACTGTATAATATAGGCGTACAGTGCATACAAACACACAAATTATGACAGCATACACACTGTTACACATTCAAAAATTCAAGCACTATTATTGTGCACACATACTACACTGAATTACACTTGGGCAATACCTACTCTCTTATCCTTATATTACGCTTACACACGCAATATTTTTTAACCTTAACTCTAAAGGAAAGGAAAAGTCAAATTTTTAAAAAGGTGTAACAAGTGTAAGTAAAGAGTAAAAGAAAATGAGCACAAGCTTAGATCTACATGTATATAAAAACACTAACGAACAAAACACATGCAGAAAAACACTAATTTGCTCAATCATTCAAGGATGTCTGTCTTGCAGCTTGATGAGACACACTGCTTCTGCTTTCCCCTGTGTGAAATATGATCCCACAACAGCCATTTGTCTCTGTGAATGTGTGTGAGTAAATGACATATGTTGCTTTCTTCCTCTCCTCTTTGTTTCTTATAATTTGGACACCTCCGACCTGCCATGTTCCAGTCTGCCCCCTAGGACGATGTAACCAATCCGAGGTGGACTTTCTCTGTGAGGGAAATCCTGTTAGAAACCTTGTCAAGCAATTAGAAAGCCCGATGGGAACCCTGGTAGAGTAAGATGGGTAAGATGATCAGCTCCTCAGAACATCTAAGAGAGACAGAAATAGCTTGCCTCTCCCGCTGATGGTGTGTGTGTGTGTACGCGTGTGAATGTGTAAGAGGATCTGAGTGTGCATTTCTGTTGTGTGTGTGTGTGTGTGTGTGTGTCTATCATGAGACAGGCAGGTTAAATAGAGGCAGCAAAGCCATTACCGTACAGCATGCCCGATCGATAACCGCACAGTTTTCCAGACCTCCTCCTTGCCCGACTAATTATCTGTCATCTACCTCTCTGTTACTGATTTCCTGTTGTCTGAAATGCTGTCAGCATGTGGCCAGATTTTGGATGTTCACCTCAGGGTGTTTTATTAAAAGCTAACACTGAATTACTTGAATTTCTTTGTGTTCTCACAATCTACAAAATAAGCATAGCTCTAGATTATTGCCAAAGAAAATGGATGTTGGGAAGATAATATTATGACAATATATGAATTTAGGTTATTTTAACAAAAGATATTTGTCAATACAAAGTTTACAGAGGTGGGAACCTTGCATGATAAGGACATGTAATTAGTAGAGAAAGTGCATGAGACATAGAAAGGAAACCAGGGGAGAAAGGTAAGTGACAGGCAGTTAAAAACTGGAAAGGGGGATTTGGAGTGTGAGAGGATTTAGAGACGTTCACTTTAACCATATATTGTTGTTGCTCCAGAGGCCACAGCGCTAATGACTAAACAGTCTCTTGCTGCCTGTTGTTTTCTAGAAAGAACATCTGCTCCAACTGTAATTGGATTGTTTTACCAATTGTTGCATTCCCTTGTGTGCTAATTGGAATTCCAGCCTGTCAGGAAAATCAGCTTTGGTACACTGAACAACAACAGGTGTGTATATCCTTTGATAAATCCCTACTTTTACTTATTTCTTATTCTTTCCTGCACTTTTTCCTTTTCCTTTGTATTCAGTTCCTTACTACACCATGAAGGCACATGACCACACATGCATCTGTGCGCACACACACACACACACACACACACACACACACACACACACACACACACACACACACACACACACACACACACACACACAACCATGCACTGGGCATCTTCTATCTTTAGGTTTAGCTGGGCTGTGTTTACCATCAAAATAGCTTTCTTTAAAAGGGCTACAATAATAGCTGTTAGGCAAAAGGAGATGCTATCTTATCTTGTCTGTTCTCATGCTGATTAGTACAACGGACCTCTGCTGAGCTCCTCAGCGATCCCTGTGGAAAACTTGAAAATTTCCCCCTTCTTTCTGGCAGTTCTTAAAATGGGGACATAAATGGCCTGTGTCACATTGTGTGAATCGAAATAATAGAAAAATATATATTCTTTGTGGATGTAAAAGCAAAAAACGTTAGGGAAGACAGTCACAATTGATTCTAACTAAAGAGCAAATTTAGAAACCTTTTTTTTTTTTCAAGTTGATGCAGATAAGCTACTGCATTACTGAGTTTTTCAAAGGAAAAAACAAATAAACAAACTAAAGTATCCTTTAAATATTAAATTACAGAATGTGTAACATTGTCAGTTTTGTAGATGCCTCGGTATTCAGGAGAGTGATCTAAGATTATAAAGGATATATTATTAAAAAATATACATTTATTAACTAATTGCTCAAATGGGAAAAACAGTCTTTGCAATTACTGTAAATTATGTTCAGTTGAGTCTTGGCAAACACAACTGGCAAAAATAAAATGCTGCTCATCGTGCAGTTTATCCAGACATGTAAACGATAATTATAGTCCATTACTGAGGTCTGAACGTTACTTTTTGAAAAGTTCTATATTTTAGACAAAATCACCGTTGATTAATGCAAACAGGAAATAAACATTGTTTGACACTTTTGTTGTGCCAGCATGTCCTTCCCAAATATTCATCTTGCATCTTTGTATGCTTTCAAGTTGATATAAGCTAAAAGCCTAAATCACGTCAAGAGCTCAAAAGCTTTTGACTGATGAGCCTGTGTCACCCCTCATCAGCAAAGCCACGTGCCACTTCTTATTTTGCAAGCTTTTGCACAACAATCTCCTCCTCCATGTGAGCCCACTTGTGATATATTTTGCACACAGCATGTCAACTCAACTTCACACTTAACATCTGCACTGTGTGCTTCCCCACCCCCCCTCCTCTGCCCCATCCTGTTCTCCTGCTCAGCTGGCATCAAAGACTCGGAGAGAGGGAGAGATAGAGCTGCCCTAAGTGCCAAGGCAGTTGGATAGTGATGAGTGATCGACAACGTGTTTAGCATACTAAACACAAAAAGGGGGATTTTAATTCTACATCTGGCCCTTGTTCAGAAGATGAGATTTTTTTTCTTCCCTATTTGTCCTATTTTTTTTCCCTACACTTTTACTTCTAGTCTTTCAATTTCTCATGTTTTCTTTTTTTTTTTTGTAACTTATTCTTATATTTGGTCTATCTGTACAGTGTCCTACTTTTTTTTCTCCTCCAGATGCATATATTGCATGAGATGGCAAAGGATGGCAGATTCAATACACAAATACACTACAAACCCTGAGCATGCATCTTGTAAAACAATCAATATGGCAGTGGGCCACATACTTACACAAGCACATAATCTGCCTAAGCATTTCTTTGCATTGACATGTTGACTTGTATGTTCATCTCTTATTGTCTTCTTTTTTGTTTTGGTTTGATTTTACAGCCAATATGATGCATATGAAGATCAAAAGTAAAGTCAATGAATAGATGTGTACTTGCATAATGTCCTGGAATAAATCTATGTATAAATACATAAAATGATAAAAAATAAAAAGAAGCCCAATACAATACAAATGTGAAAACGAAGTGGCTGAAAAAATTTCCGAAAATACTGGTACACAAGAAGATTAATAAGGAAGGTGTAGCACCGGAAGATTTCAGACTCTGGAACAAACTAAAGGCCTCTGGGAGGTACAGGAAACAAGCAAACTACAAGAAAAAAAACCCAACAACAGTGAGCAATGATTCACAGCCAGGATGCTGAGACAAACCAACAAAGGATCGAGTAAGCTTCATTAAATTCTGGACAGCATAAAGACGAAAGTCTATAAAAACAAACACAAACTCGGAGGATGCAGACTATTAACTTATTAAAATCGATATTAATAAAATACTTTTCTGGCTTTTAATCTATTGGTGGTATTTTTTAAATCTTTCTCTGCCAATAATGAAATACTCCAGCAATTGCTGTTTTCATGTTATGTGATAGTGTAAAACTTTTCTGCTCTGAATATTTAGTATAGTAATATATAGTGTAGTATATAGTAAAAAGAAAAAAGGGGATTTTTTTTTCAGTGATTAGTGAATTACGAATGAAAAGTTCAAAACACTCTGGTGGGTCAAGTGTTGAATTAATTTGGTGACTAGTTAATATTTCTTATTCATCAGCCTTGATTGCTGCAGTTCCCTTGTGGAGATTTGTGCAAACCAGTGTTTGGCTTGAATTTTCGTACTTTTGGTGAGCTGCCTTGAATTTTATTAACCTTCTGATGTCTTTCAGCATTTGTCTCATCTGGACTATGTCTTAATGTTCCCAGCCTTGAGGTAATTGTCACCCTAAAATGTGTTTCTTAATTGATTTTAATACTACCTTGAAGAGGATTTAATTTTTGTCTAACATGTAATTTGAAATATTTCTCAGTCAGAAGCCACTTCCATCAGAATTCCATCAGACAAGAAAAGTAAGGTGTAGGTTATTTGTTTGGGTTACCGAACAGTTTTCTCCTGTTCTAATACCAATGAAAAAGAAACAGAAGTCAATAACTGCTAAAGGTTGCTGAATGTACAGATATATAGATTGATAAATGAAAATTCTTTCATTTTACTAAAGGGCAATTTATTTACTAAAATCAATGAACCTAACCTAAAGTAAACCTAATACAAAATCTAAGACACAATTTACTCTTGCGTGTGTATATGTATCTGCCAATATTATGGATAAAACAAATGTGACTGTGACCATCTGAAATGTCATTTAATGCATTTAATTAATATGTTCATATTGTATGGTCAAATGTTTATGTTTGTCTGGCTTTGGGTGCATCTTATAAGCTCTTGTTGTGTGATACAGTGGTGACGCATGTGAGACTATGGCTGGCCAATTAATAAGGGAGAAAGCAGCTTTATGATGTGCTAATTTGCAATCAAAATATAAGCTCTAACACAGCTGATTAAGGCAGAGATGGAAAAAGAAAGCTCTGTTTTTGAGGAGTGTAGTACTTCCAATGTAAAATCTAATTCTCCTGTGTTAGTCAGCTCTCATCAGTTGAGGATCCTGCCTCAGTCCACTAAGAAGCCTATTTAGCTAACAGTCTTTGACAGATGTTTAGAGAAAGTGCTCCTCTGGTTAGGGAAAAAAAAACAACAAAGAAAAAAAAACAAAAGCAAGGCTGTAAGCACATTTAGGATTTCACAGCAGTTTGCTTTAAAATAAAGAGAAAAAAATAAACATTAAGATGTTTTCCCATGATCTCATAATTTTACCCATCAAAGGATTGATTAATAATGTTACAGACAGCTTAACAAAAGGGAGTAATAAGCATTCCAGGAGCAGTGTAAGTTGTTGCTCGTGGTGGACACACCCAAAGGTTTTTCCTGACATGGAGGAATGATTGGCACTGAATGATTTATCTAAGGCCTGGACAACAGTCATCTGTATTTAAAAAAAAAAAATTTAAACACGTTTGCTAATTTGAGTTTGACTAAATCAAGCATGAGCAATATATGTTGTTTACCAAATATTTCTATCAAATTTGGTAGCACACACTCATTACCTTTGCTATATGTGGGGCTAATTGTCCTTAAATGTGTTTTAATCCATCCACAAAAAATAACATGGGTCAGTAAGAGTTTTACAACAACACGAGCATGTAACTGAGTCTTTTGATGTCACTGGATCAGGAAAACCTTTCACAAAACCTCAGCGCTTCAACCCACCTCTACCATGAAAAAGTGCCTCGTCACAACAGAGCTAAAGGTAAGTTAATATATATGTAGCTTGTAGGTAAATATGCTCAGTAAAATGTATTAAGTACCTTAGCATTGTGACATGGAAAGAAACTAACATACGTAGCTATCTCACAGAAACAACCACATTATTTTTAGCCTTTCATTTCTCTTCATAAGTAGGTCAATCCCTGCTAGGTTTAAAAAAAGACTTACTAGAAAACAGTCACATGGACTTTGAAATATCTGCTTTGCAGATGGGCACCAGGTCTGCTACCGTTTGCAGTCAGCTGCCTTTTAAAAGCAACGTTAGTAAATCGAGACACCAATAAACTAGAGTACAACTCGCTACCAACCAGTTAAGTCAAATCAATGCATTGCTCATGAGTTCTACTTACTGGTGCAAGCTGGTGCATGGAGACAGGTTGCCTCCCTTGTGATAAAAAGTGGTCACCCAGTTGTTGGGTTGTTCTCAACCTCTGGATGACCAGCTGGTTCCCACAACTAATTGCCATCAATCTCTGGCAGCAAGATTGCACTGCAGTCCTCAGGCGACCACTGATTTTTCACTAGTTGCAAGGAGGTTACAATCTTATTTTTAATCTTTTGTGACTAAGTGATGAAGACTGGGAGCTTGTAGCTTGGGAATTTTAACTGCAAGCCACATGACAAGTGATCAGGAATCAAACTATTGTCAGTAGCATTGGTTTGATCACTGTTTGTTACTTAGTTACTTGAAAATGAACAATATTTTAGTCCTGAGATATTTTAGGGATGTAGACAGTGCAGAGAGAGCAACAGTGGTAGGTTAGAGAGAGAGAAGACTGTGTTAAGCACTTAATGGTTTTAAAGACGAGGTTTTAAATAAATGTTTTTAAACAGGGAAAACTAACAGGCATAATAACTGTAGGATTCTGAATTCTGTAACTTGTAAATGCGCCATTTCAGCTTGATTGTGGAAAAAAAGATGTATAATGAAATTATTCGGGTAATTTAAAAGTAACAATTTTGATGATACAGTGAGAAATTATTTTATAAACAGTTTCTTTGTTGCTGTTATTATCATTATTTCACAGACGTTTGTCACAGTAAAGACATTTCTTTTTAAGAAAAAATATGATGAACAAATATTACATCAATAAATTCATCAGACATAACAAGAAGCAACACATTCAACCATGCTTTGACTTTGGTTTTAACAAACGCACATTCACATATACATAAATGTACATACATAAAACATTTTTTATATAAACAATGTAAACAAACCTTTAAGCTTGGGACTTGATTTCATATGTTGTTTTTTTTTTGTTTGGTTGGTTTTTTCATTTCATTCTGATTTCACATTTTATTAAGACACTGACCCATGAGCCTTCTACAGTAAAATACTATTTCATGTTTTAAATCATTGCTTTTATATTTTCTCTGTTTGCTGTCAAAAGTTTCTACCTCCTGTTGTCTATTTACATCCAACTTTATGTCATACCAAAGTTTCTTATTTTATACAGGACTGCAATAAAACTAAGATTGCTGAAATCCCATCAGCCTATTCAATATTAGGCAGTTTTAATGTCACACTGTGAAGTGTTTGTGTGGAAAAAAACACCGGAAAAACAAAAAAAAACTGAGTTTGTTTAATAAAATGCCCACTATCGTGGAGTATTGTTACATCCCTGTTTCCAGGAGCAAGTTCTCTGATACAGCAAACATTTTTATCCTTCCTATGTACTCATCAAACTGACATCTCACTTGGTTCAAGAGAGCTGAGCAGCTCTCAAGAGGGGATCAAAAAGTCAGGTTTGCCATTTCAGATTTTAGCATTCCTGTTGATGAGCACACTGGGTAACATCAGCTGAGCCATGTTTTCCCAAAGCTCCTCCTGTCTGACACATTTTTCAGACCTTTTGGTTTTTCCCTACCTCATGACAGGGATCGCTTATAACTTGAACCAACTATGCTTAAAGCAGGCTGTGATTAGGCATTTATTCAGTTGTCCTCAATTATACATCTGTTCATTATGTTTGAAGCGCAGTCACATTCTAACACGAGATAAGCAAACAGAAAACATACTGAATAGAATAAACACATCACAGTCCCCTGAAAGGAACACATCACAATCAAATGATAATAATTTCAGTGCACACATTGCAGCTGTCCACCATTATTCACCCCCAGCCACCCTCAAATCCCTGCTTCATTTCCCACCTCCTCCCATGGAACTGAAATAACAATGAAGGCCTCTGGATGATCTGGATAACAAAGAGCCTGTGCAACTGTTTGCCTTAAAGAACCAGTTCACTCATTCAACTGATGGTTTTAAATTATAGAAGCAAATAAGTGTAAATTCAGCAGTGCGCTTTTATGCATACAATGTTTACTTTTTTCATCCTCACCTTTTTCTGATCTCTGCTTGCCTTATGAATTATGAGTCTTGACAAGAATGTGGGTGGAAGTAGGGTGACATTAGCACTAGAATAATTCTCAGGGAGCTTGCTGGGTGAATGAATAGTTAAATACAGCATGCAATTTTGACATGGATGAATGAGATTAATTTACATTTTCACACAAACAAGTAGGAGTTCATTCAAAAACTATACTTAATCATAACTATGTGCCCTGTGTTTCATTTAGCAATGATCAGTTTGTGTTGTATACTTGAGTACCTTTTAATTCTCTCTATAACTTTCACCAAGATATATGGGCCACATGTCTTAATCTTTGAATTCAGGTGTTTTCGGTCCCATTGCTGCAGGTGTATAAAATCAAACACATAGCCATGCAGTCTGCTTTTACAAACATTTAGGAAACAATGGGTTGTACTTAAGAGCTCACTAAATTTGAGCATAGTTCTGTAATAGGATGCTAGTGTTGCAATAAATCAGTTTGTGAAATGTTTTTCCTCCTGGTTATTTTACGACTATAGCATTTAGTTATTGTTTGAGATTAATAATAGATATCATTAATCTCTGGCTCTCTTTATCTAGTCTTCTTTCCCTCACTCCCAACCTGGAGTGTCAGATGGCTGCTTCTCCCTGAGCCTGCTTCTGCCGGAGTTTCTTCCTGTTAAAGAGAGGTGCTGAGCTGTATAGTCACCAATGCTCTGCTAACAGAGTACCTGCAGTGTTCCAAACCTCCACTGACAGTAACATCAACACAACAAACTGTGCACCGTTTGCTTAATGACATGGGTTTCCATGGCCTAGCAAAGAGGGCAACTCCAGGACTGGAGGGCCAGTGTCCTGCAGGTTTTAGATATCACTTGGGTGAACACACCTGAATCATATGATTAGTTCATTACCAGGCCTCTGGAGAACTTCAAGACATGCTGAGGAGGTCATTTAGGCATTTAAATCAGCTGTGTTGGATCAAGGACACATATAAAACCTGTAAGACACTGGCCCTCCCGGCCTGGAGTTGCCCATCCCTGGTATAGCAGCTCCTGTAGATGTTATGTGTAGGTGCCCCAGTACTTTTGTCTATATAGTGTATATTATCTACTTACTGTACGTGCATATCAGATATTCATCTTACATTGCTCCTGGGTCTAAGAGTCACTCTCATCTGCATTGTCGACATAAATTAGAGTGATACCTCTTTTTAAAACCTGTGAAAGAACAGTTAAAAGTATTGCATTGTGCTACACAATTAATTAAAACACAGATTGAAGCACTCTGCTCTCTCCCTCTGTCACAAGCAAACACGCAGCTTTCTTTCCCTCTGATTAACTTACCCGCAACTTTTTTTATTCTGTCTAGTTCAGGTTCCTTCTTCCTGCTGATGATTAGTTCAGACAGTGAGAAGACATATGTGAAATATATCTACATATCATTTCAATGAAAAAACTGTCTGGGTTTTCTTTTTTCTGTTGTGGATGGTGGGTACATAATTAAACCTCTAATATTGACAGTTAACAGCTTTAAGATAAAAGCATTTTTGATGTGTAAGTATGAGTACGTGTCATTAATGTGTATCTTCCAGTGATGTTAATGACCAGCTGATCTGCTTCTGTTTCTTAAACAACAAGCACGAATAGATTAGATTCAAGGCTGACCTTTGAATAGATAGATCTGCTCATCGGTCACGAAACCCCACAAAAAACCCCAAATCAATTCTGACTTAAACATGGCAATGAAAAAGGAGAGAAGTGCTCAGAGCTGTTTCCAAACAGTGCTTTGAAAAAAAAAAAACCCTGTGCAAACAAAGGCAACCATAAAATCCTCAGTGCACACAAAAAGTAACCATGTCTGAACGAGCACAGTTCAACCATGCCTATCACAGTCTGCATGAGACCCACATGAAACATCCTGAATTAAAAGCGTATGTTGTTTGGCTTAAAGCTATAGTGACCCTTTAATCATTTCCTTAAGTTTAACAGGAATAAAAGATTTGAGAAGTGATGTGGCTAAGATGACAGCAGGGATTGTACCATTTATACACATAATCAAATACAAACTAGTACAGCTGTTACTTAAACAATATCACAATATTCAGATCATATGTGATTAAGAAAATCAAGATAAAAAAAACAGGTAAAATTTTAAACAAAATACAGATTTAAGAGAAATCACCCTGACCACTGTTCTATTTTTTTTGATTCTCTGTAAATGACGGAAATTCTACTAGACTAAGTTTGCAGGTCTTTCTGTAGATCTGTCCAGGAAAACAAATATTTGAAATTTTAGGAATATTTAAAATATTTTCAAAAGTGAACTGAGGTGAGATTTTTTATATATCTCACCACTTTATATAAGTCAGCAAATGGAAAAACCTGTGAACATACAGAGATGCTCACTTAGTAACAACACAGAGAAAGTTGTGATATTAACAATTCTTATACCCAGTAATAAAAATAAATTAAAAAAAGAACAGTATGGGTGTTAGTCGGGTGTAGATGATGGTGTCTCATCTTAGGAAGATTAAATGATGACTCTTTGTCATTTTAAAACAGTATAAAGTTGGATGTATCTGTATTTATAAGTAAACTTTACTGGGACCGCAACGTATAAGACAGACTGTAGGAAACCAAGCGTCTGTTCTATTGACAGGTATGAGCAGTAGAGAACTGTATCATCTGGGTAAAGACAGAGAGCAGAAATTTATGTATTATCATCAAAACATCATTTTTATGTATGGGAAGAGCTTTGGTGCTATCAAGGGATATAGTTGGATAGAGGGTGTAATGAGAAGGAAGGCCCATCAAAGAATGGAATAATATGGAGGCATCCTTTTTGGACACAGGAAGGAAGGCCCAGCAAAATGTGTGTTGTTGTGTTCTAGTAGGCAAGTGATTTGAAAGCCAAGCTATACCTTTGCTTGAATCTATAATACAATATCCTCCAAGGTGACATGATCAGTTGTGTCAAAAACCTTCAACAAATCCAGAAAGAAAACCAGCACAGTATTTTTTTCTTCATTGGTTAGTTTGAGAATTTCAATTTTCAATCACTTTAATCAGTCTTTATATGGCAAAAGACAACTAGATAGTTCTTCAGCAGAGAGGGACTTCTTATTAAGACTACTCAAGCTGAGCAAGTACACATATAAACACACTGCAATCTGCCTTCCATCAAAAATATCAGTTGAACGTAATGGCTGAGGGTGCACTTTTCATCAAGAATACCTGCCATGTGGCAAACACACACACGTGCACACACGCACACACACTCTCACAAAGTAATCGTAGTCACCGTAGTCACCGTAGTCACCCTATTCTCCTCAAAACTATATATTAGACAGACACCTTGCTGATGGCTGTCATTATCTGTTTTGGCAGACTTTTGCAATACTTTGTCCACAACAAGGCCTTTGCCCTCTGGCATTAAAAGTCCTACAGACAGCAGTTTGCATCCCCAGCCGAGCCCATCATATTAGGGCTTAACACAGGTTCATAAGGTGTCCATAGGGGAGGGAGAAATACTCAGCAAAACTGCTGAGATGAGAGATTCATGACATGACCAGACCTGTCATATTTTCCGCTGCTTCTTAGTGTTTTATGTAATATAACTGCCAAGACTAATGAAATTCATCCAGTTCTAAGCACAAATGCTTACTACCAACCAATTAATTTTCCTCTTTTCCTCCCAGTTTGAACCTCCACTGGCCTGTGGACTGCAGCTCTGGTTGAATAGCTCCCGCTGTTATTCTGTGGAGATTTTGGACAGATGCATTTCTCATCTGATAAACACTGAGTTGACAGCTTCTTCTTTTCACCTGACAGAATGAAACTTTCCTGGGAGAATGTGACGCACTTAGAAGCTCATGCAACCCCCCCAGATCCTGTCACTTTTCCCACAGGCGCTCTGGTCAAGGAGTTAGAGCCACCAGTGTAGTGACAAGAACACAATCCCTGACAAGTTTCCCATCCATCAGCAGTGCCAGTAACATTTAATGTGGAGGTGACTTGATGGACCAAGGTATTTTCTTTTAAACACTTTGTTTTTCTTTAAACAGAGCCCATTGCTTGTCATTTTGTGTGAGTTTTTGTAATAACTTGCAATCATTGATTGATATTGAAATAATTGGTCGGCAACAATTCTCTAACCTAAGCCTTGAAAATTTTATTCATGGTGTTCACAGTGATCACCAAAGCCTTTTACTGTAATGACATGCTGCCGCTAAGACCTCATTGCTGTAATGTTTTCAAAATACCCCTGCCAGAGATCTTTTCACAGACCTCATAATCAGGAGTGTGGTACGATGCAGAAATGAAATAGGAATGCTGAGCAATTTGAAAGTATACTCCAGGTGCTTATAATATCAGTAATGAGTCCTTTTTGATATCGTAAAGGCCTATATCATTAAATCAACATGCTAATTTGAAGTGCATGCTTTCTGTCAGTTCCTAAAAGGTCCTAAGGTGTAAAATCCAATGATCTGTATTTTATGCCTCCAGATGTCTTAAAATGTTTTAATTACAACATTGACAAGTCTTAAAAACTGATCTGGACTGGAAACCTAGTGTTACTTCTGTACATTTGTATATCCTTTAGTCTTACTTTGGAATGAGATTTGGGAAAAATACGAGCATGCTGTAAAACTACAAAACAGAACCAACATGGAATCACAATTGGAAAATGTGCAGCTCTTTCAGAACTTATTGATGTACTCTCAGATATTGTGTATGTGATGTTTGAGCTAGCATTTCTTTTCATCCAAAATAAAAAAATATATATATAGAAAAACAAAAACCTAGTCTTCTTTCTATTTTGACAAAGAACGTATTAAGCTGTATTTGTAATGGTTGTAAAGTTAACTTTAAGTTAAGTTGTTGAAACTTAAAGAAATTCTGCATGTCTCTAAGTAGCTTACCTAAACTATTATTACAGCAATAATGCCCTTTATTACGACACAGCTACTTGAGGGAATGGGGTGAAAAATGGACAGAAAAAATAAATCAGTCTGGATTGATTAAAATAGGAGCTTTTTAAATGCATTCCATCTGACGTATATAACAGTGACAACTAAAATATACTGCTGAAACACTTTCCATGCAGGTATGCTTTTAGAAGTCATCAAAAGAGACAGCAAATGTTTTATGAGTCACCGCGTAAACATAACATCAAAGTGTGCAAAAAAGCTTGACATTTGACAGTTTCCAGGAGCTCACTAAATATAGATGCAAAGTTGCCAAGTCAGATGAACCCAGTTAGCAACAACAGTGATGCTAGTTTAAAAGGTGAAGCCATGTCAATTCAGTTAAGGACCATGTACAAGTGTCTTTGTCATCACAAAGATCAACAAATAAATGTTGCTGTGTTTTGGTGGGGTATATGTGTGATATTGCTTTATCTGTCAGATCAGTGAACTTGCTGCACATCCATTGATTTACCCTCCTACTTTTCTGTCCATCTTGTTATCTTTCACTGTGTTTACCTGCCTGTAAAGCTGTCTATAACTGTCAGACAATCGCAGCTGACATGTTCTTGTCAAAAAAATCTGAACCTTGCAATGACAATTTAGTGGACTGTCGGACTGACTTTGTAGAGCCCACTGCCGGATGGAAGTAGATGGATGGGTGTGTATGTGTGTGTTTGTGTAGGTGTGAGTGTGTATTTGTGACTGTTATAGTCTGCAGGGAGTAGAAGGTTGAAAGGGTCAGCTTTGGTGATAACTGTAATCATAAATAGTTTTTGATAGGTGAAATCTCATTAGTGCTAATACCTGATAACATGAATCTTGTTACACACATTCTTCATGGTGTCGTTCAGCAGTGTTGGGGTCATTACTCAAAAAAAACAAGCATTACTCTTTACTTTAACAACTAATTAACAAATAAAAAGTAACTTCATGCAGAAAAATTATTCATTTTATTACTCCCTTTCATTTCCTTGGCAATTACCAGATAACTTTCCAGCACTAAGCGTTGCCTACATATAAGCACAAATCCCTACCCTATGTCCAACATACCTCCTAATTTTGTGGTCTGTTTATTCTGCAGAAAAAATGTTTAACCTCTCCACCAAACCACCATCCACATTTAGGATCCTGGGGGTGTTTCTATGTGTATTGTTTTTGCAGTAAGTGATGAGCTCACTAGAGTCTAGATGCCAAACTCTTAATATATTCTGCTGCTGTCATAAATCAATTTTCAAATGTGAGTCTGATGGAAATGTGTTGACAGTGGTTCTGCTGTGCAGGCACAGTTAGAAATTGTACAGTCATAAAAGCCTGCCCTTTCTTCCTTTTCGCACCTTATAAAATAAGTGTTGTCTGCTCAGTTGGGGTAGAATAACCTCCACCTTAACATCTCTCTGGGTCTGTGGTCTCTCACTTCTACCTTGTGTTAGTATCAAAACAACATTTATGAATAAAGTAGTAAAACTCAACTAGTTTAAGAAGAGTTCAAGTTAGATATCTGCACATGCATTGCAGACATTGATTCCAGCAATGATACATTATTTTGTCAACATGTTCCCGTTGTTTTAGTGCTAGATGTTGAGCTGACATCATCTTTTCCCCATGTGTTTAATTAATAGACTGAACATTTGCCTGGGATTTGGGAGTTTCAGGTCACCCCACATCAAATAAAAGGAAATGATTTACAATAATAATAATTACTATGAATAATTCAAAAGTAGTTCTGTCTCAAAGTTGTATGTTGTTGCTGACCTGCCTTGACTTTAACCCTACTGTTTCTGACCTGGATGTACTGTCATGGTCCTGGGGCTGTTACGCAGTGTTTTGTTTTTTTTGTGTTTTTTTGATCTTTCAAGTTCTCTTTATTATCAAACATCTTTGGTTTGTTTTTCATGTATTATTCCAGATGTTTTGTTTCTTAATTTTGTTTCTTATTTCTATAATTCTGCATTTTGATTGCTGCACTATTTTACATGATAGGCTCAAGGTTCTGGCTTGCATCTCTGGCTCAGCACTAGACTGGTTTTCCTCCTATTTATCTAGAAGGACATTCTCTGTTAGGGCAAGCAAGTTCTTCTCTTACACTACTTGTCTAACCTGTGGGGTTCCACAAGGTTTAATACTGGATCCACTGTTATTCTCCTTCTGACCTTCTCGCTGTCCTCATACGTGTCCTGCACCAGCCTCACATACTTCTCTGCCACTCCTCATGCAGTACCACAGATCCTCTCTTAGCACCCCATCATATGCTTTCTCTACATGCACAAAGAAACAGTGCAACTCCTAACTTTCACCATATTTCTCTGTATCTAAGTTTCTCCATCAACACTCTCAAAGCAAACAATGCATCTGTAGTACTCTCTCAGCATGAAGCCATACTGCTGCTCACTGATTGTCATCTCTCTTCTAGCTCTTCTAATCTAGCTTCACTGCTTACTACAGCACATTGCCCCTTCTGGTAGACCAACAACTACAGTTTTCTACAAGTACAAGTACTGGCTGTTATTGGAGCTAGTTATCACCAATGATGACTTAGATCTCAGGTGGTGAAAATTATTTGTGACTTCAACAAACAGAGCAGATATTTATGAGCGGTAAAATAAGCATTTCTGACACCCTTGCTGGATTTTAGACGCCAGTCTGCAGCTGCTGTGTATTAAATTAGCTGTAACATTTTGACTCTGTTCGACTTATAAAAGGTAAAACTACCTAATTTATCATTAGGTCCTGACCAATCTTGTCTCTGTATCAGCTAATTGGTATTATATTTCTTTCTGTTGTGCCATATCCTTAAATCCTCATTTTAGGGATACAAATTTGGACTCTGCAGCTAACTCTGAGACATTGCAGGCATTAATTAATCTCGGAGGAAAGACTTCTTCAGTCAGTTTTGAGCAACTAAAACAATTCTGGTCAAATCTGTAGTATGGTCGCTCTCATTTATGTTATCATCTTACGTGTCTATGTATGCCTCGAGTAATTGTAAACTGTGCCTTTTGTGCCCTGAAATGTCAACGAACCACAATGTCAACGTTACATGTAAAAAGGCTAAAATTAAGACTGAAGGTGTTTCTCAGTGTTGGTGATAGTAAAACTGCACATGCAGTTGTGGTCAGAAGTTTACATACACTCATCTTGGGCATGACTGTCATGGTAATTTTGGTCTTTTAATGATTTCTTTGAGCTGGTTGAATGGTTGTACAGCATACATCTTTTTTTTTAAAGCAAGAATTGGGTGCACAAATTTAAATTTATTTGGATTTTGCCTAATCCACACAAGGTCAGAAGTATAGATACAGGCTCAAGGATATACACACATTTTCTTAAATCTTTTAATTAGTGGTGCTGAAGGCTCTACAGTGTCTTTTAACTTTACAAGGCCAAACCCTAATAATTTCTCATTAATGATCATGATAAAAGAAGAAAAAAGGCAAAGTGGGCTTTTTAACAAAATATTTCAGTTGTTACTATTTAATTTAACAGTGTTACTGTTTACAAAATTAATTTGGTAAGGCACTGCAGCGATCAGCCAGCTAATGCTCCCACTGGTTGTTCTTGGCTTTTGGGCAAATTCCCAGTGGATCAATTGACAACTCCCCCCACCGCCTTTCTCCAACTGCGTCATGGCATCGGAATAAAGAAAGAGAAAAACAAGTCTGAACTCTAGACAGTCCCATAACTGCTTCAAACATGGCAAATCTCTTCTGTCTTTTCCTCGTCTTCTTTTATTACTTCTGCTTTTTTTTAATCTTTCCGTCTCTCTGAAATATAAATCCGTGAAACAGCAGGTGACACCACAGCACAGCAGGATTTTGTATTTTTAATATCTTGTCTATTGAAGTGAATAATTTTAAGGAAAGTTCAACTCTGGTGCATCCAAGACAGTCCTGAAATCCTGAATGCCATGGTTTGCTGTAAGACAAACAGAAAATTATATGCCCTGGGGCAGTGATTGAGTTTAAATGTGTTATTGTGAAAATATCAGCATGATATCAGGGTTTGCATGGAGCTCAGAGAGCTAACGACAAACAGCAGCAAACACACACACACACACACACACACACACAAAGATATCATAAAAATATACAACCCAGTATCACAGAAAAATGTGTAGTAGGCACACCAGTCCACTGTGTCCATGTCACGTTTTGGAGAGGCAAAGCGTTGCATTACTGCATGCAGAAATTGCATTACCAGCATGGGAGATAATATAGTTAAAGCCACAAAGTCGATAGTAAGCAAAAAAACATTTAAGTGTGTTACAGGGTCCTTAATCTGCAGAGCTAGGTGATTAAGCTAGTACATAAATGTAAATGTGTTAATAATGCCTGTTTAAACACTTTCCTGTGATTATTTTCATGTTGGCTTGAACTAAAATATCTCCCTTTGCTGTTATTGCAGTTTAATGCAATTTACTGCAACTTCTGCATGCGTATACGTTTCACGTTTTGGAGAGGCAAAGTGTGAAATGAACACGGTGGACGGGCGTGTCTATTACATACTTTGCTGTGATATCAGGTTGAAATGTAGTGCAGTTGTATGGACCATCTCGATTCCTTTAGTTCAGTTTGTATTTACATGCCTTTTTACTGTGTGTCAAAATTGCTGCACTAAATCTTGTAATACGATGCACAATGTAAGACAAAATGTGGGTGAAATGAAAGATTACCGCTGATGTTTCTTCTCAAAAACAAATGAACAAAGCAGTTAATGTTTGGAAATACTACTAGGCTATACATTTACATGCATTACACCCTTTAGAAACCTTTAATATTCATTCACTTAATTCCATATTTATCACAATATACAATGTATAATATGGTTTCTTATTTAAACATATGTTAAATTTTACTGGAAGGTAAACTGTCTTACATTTTTGTTTTCTGATTCCTTTCTCATACTGCAACTTACATGGAGAATTCCCATACAACTGAAGCCACACTAAGCCAGAGATGATCAACATGTCACCAAAATCTAATATATTACATGGCATCATAATTATAAAAAAGTGACATACATAACAGTATATGTGTTAAGTAATTTACCTTTCGACCTTTCTTCAGGTGGTATGTGTGAATATGCTTTAATCTTCTATAACAGTGAGTACTCCATTTGCTTTTCTAATTGGTTTTCAGCCTGAATTACTTTTATATCTGCAATTCTGACAGCCTCACTACCTTTAAAAGCCCATCATCTTGGCTTTTTTTTTTTTTTTTCCTGAATGTCTGTGCGCCTTTAGGCTATCTTGTCTGCTCTTCTGCCTGCTTTCCTTCTGGTGCCTGGTCTTTTTTTTCTGCTACTTTAGCTGACTCGATGCCCATGCATAGTGGTGTTTAAGTATATCCCAGCTGAGTGCTGGAGGAAACTGATATATGAGAGGCAGTTAGTGCTGCACTTTGCCTTCTGGGGCTGTTAATCAAAGATTTTGACTCTTTTAACTTCTCACTTTACAGTGTAAGGCTTCAAAGCGCACCTTGTTTTAACAGTTTCAAAATATAATCAGTGATGCATTGAATAAGTGAGAGGGAAACAAAGAGGTATTTTGACAATTTGTTTGCTGTACCCATATATTTTTTACATTCTGCTTGTAAACCTAACATAATAGCAATCTGATAAGAAACAATGCATGGAATAGTAGCTGGAAATTCTTTGGCCCTAGTTTGTTTGTGGTAAATAAGGAGCATGATTAACAACAGACATTCAAATAGAAGTATGGCAGGAGGGTATGTTTTTATAATAAACTATTATGAAACTGTGTCTTTGAATGATTCTAGGTGCACCTTTGATGATGAAATTGTTGGGCTATCCTGTGTTTTTTTTTGGGGGGGGGGGTCAATTCTCAATTCTCCTCATTTATTGGTGATTTTGATGTTAGCTGTTGATGTTAAAACATCTTGCAGTTCCTGGTAGAGTTGGTATTGGATCAATACCTACATAATCGAACTGATTCTTCAGTTTCAGTTTATCTCTTCTGCTTTCAGTGCATTACTCCAGTTTCATCAAAAAGTAGACATGTCTGCAAACACCACTCCTCTCACATCTCACATGCACATTTCGCTCCTCTCCCTCCCTTATTCTGTTGTCGTGCCGTCACATGACTCAGTGCTGCTGAAATGACACATGTAGGCTGCAGTGAGCGACAGCGTGATGGCAGACAGAAAGATGAGCATCATGTGGAGATATCTTACGACAGTAAATGAAAATATTGCAAACTCTGATGTGTGCAGGAAGACTATTCACTACTGTGGCAACATCAGATGAAAACCAGTGAAAAAGAGAACTCCAAAAGAAACAAAAGGAGGAGGAGGAGGGAAATCCCTCAGACAGACTCAGACCCCCGGGCAAAGAGACAGAGGTCACTGGCAAAGTCCTTTAACAGAGGCAAAAAATATCCAGGTACTTGCACAGTGGGGAAAATGATGTTTCAGTCATGACTCTTGTCGGCTCTTCAGTATGTTAATTTTCAAAGTGATATTGGTCATCATGCTTGTTACTTTTGCAGACTGATTATCAAAAGACTCTATTCAGACATTCTAATAATATATTCATCTCACAGAAAGAAATGGGTTGAATTATTTGAGTGGAATTGAAAAACTCAAACATGAAATATGAAAATGTCTGAACATAATAAGCCTTTTTTGTCATTTCCAGTCATTTTCAGCCAAGCACATTTACATTCCAGGTCTGAAAAATACTCAGTTTTACAACTGTGAAAGGTGTATTTTGTGGGTGAAAGGCATGTAAATGTATGTAAATATCAATAGCTACAATGACCTATAAGGGGCTGTATCAACTGTGCATCATTTTTATTTATGGTTATAATCAAACAACACAAAAATGAATGGTAACAGGCCAAACATCATGGCACATGATAATTAGTGAAACACAGACCAGTGACAGCACGTTTTGAAAATAAAGGCGCTGCACAGAACGCTGGGTGATGTGAGTTAGCCATGAAGCATAATAGTTTTTTAACAGCGTGTCTGTATTGAAGAACAGTAAGGATAGATGGAGGATGACGAAAAGTGAGCAAGAGATGCACTTAAATAATTTGTGACCAAGAGATGAGCTGAGTGTGCTGTTTTAAAGTTCTGCCAGGGCTGCTTCGGTGCTGGACTTTCACTGTGCTCGGGACTCAGGCAGCTTTTCTACACACAGGGATAAGGGAATCAAACATGTCTCTCTCAAGGCTAACAGGTATTTTTCCTGTCAACGGAATAATTTGTGCCCCAAGGTTTGTAAGTATTCATCTAAATGGAGTGTCTTCTGAACCAGGGCTTCACATCTGTGCCGTAGAAGCATTGATGCAAACCAAGTGTATTTTTACTTTACGTGACAGTTTTTACTGTCACGTAAAGTGACAGTTTTTACTGACTGACCAAGAACTAACTCTATACTACTCATGCAAAACATTTAAGAAATCAAGTGTAGTTTTCTTAAAATCATGTAATAAATTATTACAGTAACGTAGAAGTAATATCCATTTTTAAACTGAAGCTATTTTCTTTCCAGGAGTTTTCTGATTTGACAGCTATGCGTGAGGTTGTTGATGGGAGAGATGTAAAGGAAGACTGACACTCAGAGAGAGGAAGTGTGTCTGGCAGTGCAGATGTGTGTGCATGTGTTCCTGACAAGTGAGCATAAATCTGGGTAATATATCTGTGCTGACACAACAGTACAGCTCCTGCTCACCCACAAGCATATGATCAAACATACAGATGCCCACATGTGGTTCCACTCCCAACACACACTCTCAGGGAAGCACATATACACTACTGATCCATCCTATTCAGCCAGTCTACCACTAGACCCCTTTTAAGCTAATTGGGTCTACAGCAGTGATGCTAGCAAAGCTCATTACAGGTTGTCTGACACAATCACTTTTGGAACTATACTTCCTTGTTTCCGATCTCTGCTCTAGGAAAAAAAAAGAAAAAAAAGTAAAATTGCGTAACAATAAAAATCTAATAATATTATTGTTTTTATTAAATCTTCTCTCAAATTCACATTTGGGGAAAAGATGATAATTAATGTATTTGAGGAGTTCTGTCTTTTAAATTCAATTCAATTCAATTCAATTTTAATTATATAGCGCCAAATCACAACAGAAGTCGCTTCAAGGCGCTTTATATTGTACAGTAGATCGCACAATAATACATACAGAGAAAAACCCAACAATCATATGACCCCCTATGAGCAAGCACTTTGGCGACAGTGGGAAGGAAAAACTCCCTTTCAACAGGAAGAAACCTCCGGCAGAACCAGGCTCAGGGAGGGGCGGGGCCATCTGCTGCAACCGGTTGGGGTGAGAGAAGGAAAACAGGACAAAGACATGCTGTGGAAGAGAGACAGAGATTAATAACAGATATGATTTGATGCAGAGAGGTCTATTAACACATAATGAGTGAGAAAGGTGACTGGAAAGGAAAAACTCAATGCATCATGGGAATCCCCGGCAGCCTACGTCTATTGCAGCATAACTAAGGGAGGATTCAGGGTCACCTGGTCCAGCCCTAACTATATGCTATGATATATATCATATAAATGATATGTGTTAAATTATATGTGTATAAACAGTGAAGCGGTGGACCAAATTCTACACTACAAATGACTGTACTTTTACTGTACTTTTTTTACTAGAAATTACAATACTTTGATGAAAGGTTATGGATACATCACCACAGTTTAATTTAATCTGTAGCTACATGGTAGCTTTTGAGCAAAGCTTTACGGTCTGATTCTAACCAAATTAGCCTGCATTTCCACCTGTTTGTTTGACCAAAAGTTTTCACTCGCCTCAAAAAGAGATCATTTTGTAACATTTCATGCTACAGGACATCAGGATCATTTACTTTTGTTTTTAAATTGGAGGCTTGCCTGATAATACCCTATCTACGACTGGTGCCTTGAGCAAACATCAAGTCTTTTACTATGATTGATTTTCATTGATTTTCTGATCATTGCCTTCATTACTTCATGCTTTGTGGAGGGCTAGGGTTACTGGTCAAGTCAAGTCCTTCCATATAAATTGTACAGATAATTCAAGTCTCAAGATGAATCCGGATCACTACTCCTGTTTTAAGATACTTCATCTGCTTCTCTTTTGTCCTTCTGTTTTCTCTCTGTTCTCTTTTTTGCTCATTTTCCCTTGAAGTTTTCCCTGTATATATTTTCTTTGCACCACACTTCCTATTATTCACCTGTCTCTCATCATCTTTACTTTTGTTCTCCTCGGCTCATACCTCCCACTCCTGCTTGTCAGCAAGCCAAGCCCTGGTCATGATTTTTGTTTTTACTATTTGTGTGGGAGACACTTTCAGATGCAGAAGGTACCCAGACATATGTTTGTCAGTCAACCATTACATGTTTTTAGTCTTCTAAAAAATGATGGAAACAATTTATAAAGCTAATCTTGTCCTATGGATGTGCACCTGCAAGCCTTTTTTACTCCGTCTTCTGCTTTTTATGTAATTTATCACAAAATAGCCATTATACAATTTGCATAAAGTAGTAAACATTGTGAGTTTTTTAATAACAGTGACATTTAGATATTTACCACTCCAATTCCAGAAACGTTGTGCTGCTGTGTAAAATGTAAATTGAAATCAGAATGCAATGATTTAAAACTCTCATATACCCTCATTTTATTCACAACAGAGCACATGAAATGTATCAAATGTTTAAACTGAGGAAACCAGTTTTAAGAAAAAATAAGCTCATTTTGAGATTGGTATCCTAAAATTTGGGACAGGGCCATGTGTCGCATCAATAATTTTTTTCGGATCTTTTAATTTCATGTTGGGTCGTATATTTACAGTTGATGAAAGGCCTGGACTGCAGGCAGGGATGTTCAGCACCTGGACTCTTCTACTATGAAGCCATGCTTGTAATAGATTTATATGTGATTTATTGACATCTTGCTGAAATAAGGCCTTCCCTGAAAAATACTCCATCTGGATGGGAGCATATGCAGCTCTAAAACCTGTATATAGCTTTCAGCCTTATCGGTACCTTTCCGATAAAGTGTGTCCATTTCTATTAGTGCACCCATCAGAGATGCAGGATTTTGAATTGAATGCTGAAACCAAACCAGATGGTCCCTCTCCTCTTTAGTCCAAAGGATCATATGAGTTTAATTTTTTGGTAATATGAATTTCAATTCTTCTGACCAAGACCACTGATCCTTTTTCCATTGCCTCAGTCCATTTTAACTAAGTGTTGGCCCTGAAGAGATGGGAGCATTTCTGGGCAATGTTCACATATGGCTTCTTTAACCTGCATTTATAGATGGGACCACGAACTGTGTTCACAGTCATTGATTTCTACAAATGTTCCTGAGCCCATAAAATGATTTTTCATGACAGATTTATAGCTGTTTTTGAGGCAGTGTTTGTCTGCAGACCTGAAAATCATTGGCATCCAATCACTGGCAAACAGAGATTTCTCTAGATTCTCTTTGTTTTATACAAATGATTCAATTTTTTTGCAATTTACATTGAGTAAGATTATTCTGAAATAAATCCACATTTTGTAGATATCATTTTTTTAAAATTGGTAAACTGCTATCTGTCTTTACTTTTTAAAAAACTCTGCCACTCATACTGACCTGTTGCCAATTAACCTAATTAATAGAAAAAAAATGTTTCACCAACAGTTTCTGTTTCTTTTTAGTACCACTTGCTTTTTCAGCCTTTTGCTGCCCCATCTGAAACTTTTAGAGATCTCATCATGTTGCCAATTAACAAAATGAGTTAATATTTCCTAATTAAAGAGTCTCATATTAAATATTTGATCAGTTTCATCTGTTCTTTTATGAATAAAATATTGGTTTATGAGATTTGCAAATCATTTCACTCTGTTTTTATTTAGATTTTACACAGCACCCCAACATTTTCAGAATTGGGTTCATATTTCAGCTTCTGCTTTGAAAGTCAATTTCTAAATTACTATTTGCAAAGCTTCAGGATATTAAATCTGCACGTCTTCGGTGCCATTATTAAATATGTGCATTAAAAAATTATACTGCTGTGCACAAAATTTTATGGCCATTTGTGTTATACTTTTATTAAAATCAACAGATTATTATAGTGGATGAGACGTGATATATAAAGTATATGCAGAGGAGTAGAAATCTCTCTGTCCTTCTTTGTTTCTCGTGTATTTGCCTTTTTCTCGCAGTTCCTGTTTCTATACACATGTTGTTTGTGGCATACTTTTACTTCTCATCCAGTTTCTCCCCTCCTGTTTCCATTTTTGCTGCTCTGCTCTCTTTCCATTCCTCCTTTCTCTTTTTCCCTTTCCCTGCCCTCTTTTGCTTGCTTTGTCATGTACCTACCACAGTGTCAAAACATTTCCTATCTCCTCCCGTCTCCATCATTTTCTCCCATCACCCCTTGTTTCTTGTCTTTCGATTGACATTTAAGTGCAGAGGTTTTATAACTGACATTCTTGTCAAGATTAGACCTTGCTTACCGTCGCTCTTACTGCCCACACCTCCGGCAGAGGAAGGAAGTAAAAGCTGACAGCCTGTCAGTGGCTGTGTGTATACAGTGGTACATTAACAGTCCAGACAACTTCTTGCAAACTTAGACTAACACAAACACACTCAAACATTTATTTTTTTAGAAAATCATCCAGCAAGGATCACATTTATACTTTATTTGCTAATGCAATATTGAAGTCTTAGCTGTTATCCGTGATAGTGGCTTACCTTACACTATATGGCCATGCCGTTTTGCTTGCTCTAGTGACTTCAAGTCAGTTCACTTCAATTCTACTCATATAGAGCCAAATCCCAACAGCAGGGACCTCGAGGCACTTTATGCTGTGAGATAAAGAGCCTATAACAATATGTAATCAATTGACTTCTCATTAGTAATTAATATTTAAAATATATTTTTGACTAATACACAAGTTGGATTAAAAAAAAAGCCAAAGTAAGACAGTGAGTAAACCTAAACGCAATGAGCTCCTGAGCCTTTTACATTATAGTCATCAAATATTACTCTTTTTTGTATTTACATCCAGTGTGTAGGAGAAAACCCCCAAATTTTATGTGATTGGTGAGTCAGACTCTTTCAGTTCAGTGTGGAGCACTAAAGAATGTGGGTGTTCATGGATATGTGCATAATGCCTTGGTCTGCCTCTTATGTAAATCAATATTTACTTAAATGAGCGTTGTCAACACAGCAGCATAAAACAAAACAGCTCCCACCTACACTAATTCTGTTAAGGTCTTTGTTCTAATAACTCTTAGCTGCTTTATTGTAATAGTGTCACTGCCCTCTCTGTTCGGGAGCAGGCTAATATTGTTATAGCCTTTGTATCTAATTAGCATAGCTGTGGCTGTGAAAGCGCTGTGTTGACAGAAAGCTGAAAGAAAACCAGATGAATAGAGTGTCATTAAACTGTGCACATGCACTGGCTTAAATATGCAATCCAGTGCATTTGGGTGTTTCCTTGCAATATATGTCTGTAGTGGCAATGGGGGCATCTCAGTCCCAGCCTTATTACATTATTCTCTAAAAAGGCTGGCAGAGAGTCCAAGCTTGATGCTTAATTACTGGAAGCAAAGGACATTAACAAAGTATAGGTTCCCCATCTTGATTACAAATGAATTGTTTTTCTGTGATCAATCCCTTCAGAGTCAGGCTGCTATTTTCTTTAGTTTATATAATTTAAGAATTATACATATATAATTTAGGATTATGTAACTAAACTGTAAAATACAGAAAACAAGTGAATGTCCTGCACAAAAATCTGAGATGATTTACACCCACATAATACCACCGTTTTTACTTTTCTCTTGCTAAAGATGGAATTAATTGTGACTTTTAAAACTGAGTTGTCTTTTAACATAAGTCATGACAACCCAAATGGTCTAATTTATGTGAAATACCTGTAACAGAGTGGTTATTTATTTCAGCTGTAGTGGCACACCCTCACCAGTATAGAGTTACCATGCTGGTGCGGTAACATTAGTGATTCATGGAAGTCCATTACATTTGTATTTATTTGCTTTTATTAACATTGATGAGTTACCAAAAAAGAAAAATAAACATGAACGCACATTAAAATATCTAAATTTTGAATGGAAATTTATTCTTAGAGGACTTCTGTAGCTTATGTCTGTTGTGTTGTGTTGGTCCTTAATTAACCCCAACACTGAGTCTTGATGCGAAAACAGGACAACAATAGAGATAAGAATACATTATCACTAACCGATGGGGCAGAAAATTATCATTAGCAAACTAATTATCAGTAGATGTTCTGAATTATAGAGCACACCCAACTATCTTCATTAATAACAGAAGCAGTGTTAAGAATTATTAAGAAACAGTGGATGCATTTAACCAAGCAAACAGAGCAATTGTTTAGTGTGACACTTTGTAACTAAGCAACAAAACACTGGCTAATATTTTTTTATTGCAGTCCCAATAAATGTTTTATTGCAATCAGAGATGATTAAAACAGTTTTCATTTTTCAGACTCAGATTTCTGCTATTGTGGTTCTGAACTTTAATTTTAGTTGCTTTAAAAGATTTTTGTATATAATATATCTTATATAGGTGTCCAGTCACTGTATTTGTTAGTTATTTCTTGTTTTACATCCTAGTCACTTGACACGTCTCTGTCTTCCATTTAGTTTTACTTCTCCTGTGTCATTATCTTTATTGGTTTCACCTGTGTCTCATTACATTCCTTGATTACCCTTTTGGATTATGTGAATTGTTTGTTTTCTCTTTCCAACTTGCTGTTTCACTTTGCCCTTGAATTTCATTTCTGCTTTATAGATTTCTGCAACAGCTTAATTAATTGCCTTGACTTTTGTTTGACCCTGGCTACCTTCTGTCTCTCCATTTGGGGTCCTCAACTTTTACACTTCACATTGCAGAATTTGAAGATTGTGACACATTCAAACTGTAAGTGCAATTGTGAATATGTTATATAACTTAAATTATGAGTTAAAATATCTGTATTGAATACTCAATGTTTAGCCCCAATTTGGACAATTTTAAAAGAATCCTGACTGATACAAAATTTAAGAACCACAGGTAATTACCAACTAGGCTACTTGGTTGTAGAGCCTTTTTTTTAAACAAATTATGAATTAAACAAAAAGGACACCAAGAACCAGGCATACTAGTTTTGAAACTAAAAAGTTACTGATTCTGGAGTGGGTCTTAAAAAAGCAGAGACACAGGCATCATTGTGGTTTATTTAATGGTTGGCAATATAGACTTTGGGGAATTTGTGCACACCAGTGTGGATGTGCAGATAGAATATGATTTATTTACATGTGCTAATGTATTTTTTGGACATCTCAGGAGAACTGAACTGACATTAAACTTTCTGAGTTGCTCTGTGGCACCGAGGCAAATGTCACGTAGTGAAAACTTTGCAACATCTGTCTTAAATCATCCCCTCTCTGTCAGTCTTGGTCTGTTGTGCACTAACCAGGGCAAAAAGTGTTATGTTTCTTTTTTACTAAAATGTCCAGGGACAATAAAACTTAATCTAGTCTGAGGTCAGATTCACAAATTTGACACAACTGATGCTGTCACCCTGATGGTGACGATGCACATCTTGTTGTTCAGTGTTATATTTCTATGCAACTTAAAAGTCAAAATTAAACTGCAATTTGCATGTGTTACTCTTCACAGTGACACCTTGTACAATTGTAAGGTTATTGTAATGCATAAAGTATATTCTGTACAGCAACACTCTCTGTATAATGCACACAGTTACAGCAGCCATTTATTAACAGAAATTCTCTGATCAGTGCAAGGCTAATTATACACCACCACAATCTTTATTAAGCACCTTGCTACTACTAGGTTGGAGCACCTTTTGCCTTCAAAGCTGCCTAATTGTTCATGCATAGATTCAACAAGGCGCTGGGGATATTTTTCCAAGATTTGAGTCCACATTAACATTATAGCATTACACAGTTGCTGTAGATTTGTCAGCTTCAAATCCACAATGTGACTCTTCTGTTCCATCACATCCCAAAAGTGCTCTATTGGATTGGGATCTGGTGACTGTTGAGTACATTTGACTACAGTGAACTCAAGGAGCCAACTAATTAACCTGGGTTTTGTGACACAGCCCATTATTCTTCTGGAAGACGGGTACACTATGGTCATAGAACGATGGACATGGTCAGCAACAATACTTGGGTAGGTAGTATTTACATGATGCTCGTTTAGTACTAAGGGGCCTGAAGTTTGCTAATGCCAAATTTTGACTCTACCATCCGAATGTCGCAGCAGAAATTGAGACTGATGAGTCCTTTTCCAGACTTCTATTGCCCAATTATGGTGACATCATGTGAATTGTAGCATTACAACAGTTGTACCTAACAAAATGGCCAGTGAGTGAATGTTCCAGTTTGACACTGACTGGATCATTTGACTAGAAATGTGATTTAAGATGATGTAACTATGTCTAATGAAGAGCAGCAATGCTGGAAATTATTTTTTTATTGAGTAAAACTGGAGCTCCACAGTGCAGAGGCTGCTGATTTTAACAGTTTTTTTTTTTCTTTTGGGGTTCATAATAGTAGCTGTTTATTTAGCATGCATGCCCACATATTTCTGTGTGACTATGTGACACAGGTCAACACTAGAGATCCCTGATTCATGGTCTGTCTTGTCCAAGGACAGTCTATTAACACAGAATCAATGCTCTCAAACTGGTCATTACTATTTCATCAGCAGAAGGATTATAATCAATAAATCTGCTTTCTGCATGCACTAATGGGTCCTCACAAATACAGTTTATTTAGTTATTGAATCCTGTCTTTTCCTAGCCTTGTGACCTTGTCTATTATCTAACCTTTCTAATTCCCTCTGTGTGCTTAATGGAATTATTGTCACACTGTTACTGTATTTCCTGTGACACAAATTGGCATTTATTGTCATTCATGTTAGAATATCTCCCAGCAATGAAGAGACTAAAGTTGACACAAACAGCTTGACTGTTAAAGGTAATGTGTGGCTGGGGCCTTTGACACTAAAGCTCAGGGGCCCATTAAGCCTTAATCCTTCCTGTCCTTGCTTACACAAGGGGAGGAACAGCTAATTAATGGAACAAACAGATATGTAATATAATATATCTGATGAAATATGAGGAGTTTACACTAAATGTGCAGAAATGTTGTATTTGAAAGGAGGAAAGCGAGTAGTCACTATGTTAAGCATGCTGAATGTTCTATAAGACATACAAGTTCAAATTCAAATCCATTAGTGAAATGTGTCCTAACATGATAGGACACATCTGGATCCTCTAATAAGTGCTAATAACATATATTCTTGTGTCCCTACAAAAATGTTGTTTTACTTTTAAGAATTACATTATCATGTCCTGGCTCAACCCATACAGAGGCTGTTAGATCCTCAGTGGTGCCTCACACACATATTCATCACATCACTAAACTACTTCACGAACTGCCCTGTGCACAATGTATTAAATATGTAGATAATCTGAATCACAAAGCAAAAAAAGAAAAAAAAAAGAACAGAAATTCATTTGTAAAGGTGCTGCTAAACTTTTACCCTCACATCCTTTTGTTCTGTACAGATCAAGCACTTCACAGTGCAGTGCAGAAATGCAGTGTGTTACTGATCCGCACAAACTGTGAACTCAAAAGAAGACTCTGGAGGGATGGAGCAGTATTAGTTAAATCCACAATTTTCCCTCCAGGACAAGTCAAAATGTCTTCTGTGTAAAGGTTTACATTGAAGACAGGCATAAGGAGTTTAACCGCAGAATCTAATTACAGACGAGGACCATCCATGTAAAAGATGCAGTTTTGGTCTTTTAGACTACTGAAAGAATAGACTGACTCGTGTAGGCCAGCTATGTGCTCTTATCTGCTTGTCAGATCCAACATTTTCAAGTTAACTACTTAAAAGGTGTCTATAAGAAGGCTCAGGATTGCCATATACTGAGGTCTTCTCAGGACATGCTGTTTATGTTCTCCAAATGAGACGGCATAAGACTACATATTTGAAACAAGACAAGTATTTGTCCCCCATTATGATGTATTCCATATACAGTGTGAAATATCCAGCTGGTGAATTGGGACACAGTAAGAGGAAAAATTAGATGACCCAGAGGCAGAAGAGATGGAGTACCTGTCGCCATGATGCATTGTTCACATGGGTTGCCTCATTTGGACTTGAAGTTCTAACCCTGCAATAACATAATGAATCAGTACCTGTTGACAAATTCTACTAATTATTTTAATAATCTGAGTGGTTTTGGCATACTGCTTTGTGTATTTGAAGGAAAGAAATGATGAATAAGATGTAAAATGGGGTTTCAGTGCCAAGCCCTCGTTCATGTATTACATTGTTATTGTAACCTAACCTCAGGTGAATTGAAAGTTAATGGTGCTGCTTATAAAAAGGTTGTTCTACTGTGATGTTTTGTGTTGGGTTGTACAATATTGTGCATGGCATTTCAATCTACTTGTGTGTGTAGTTGCTGTGCGAACATGAATTTTGCTTTGTACAGCTGTGTATAAGCATGCATATGTGTGTGTGTTTAGCTTGAAAGAGCTGCGTACAGTGATTGACAGATGACAAGTCATCGACAATCCTGAGACTAGAGAAGAGAGTGGAGACAGTTTTGAGAGGTGAGGAAAGACCAGAATATAGAGACGGATAAAGAGAGCATGGCTGGATTTCTGTATGGATTTTAGAGAAGCTGGAGAGAGCTAAGAAAAATACTGTAATCTATTAAGGAAAATGAGAGTAATCTGGCAGGTGCAGGGGAACAAGCAGATGTTTGTGTTATGCCAGGGTGTATCATGTCTGAAGTCTCACCTCTTTCCTGATCTGAAATCCACATTCCTCCTGGCCAACTGATGTTTATTTCACACTAAATGTAGGAAAAACTAGATAAAGAGAAATAGATGGAGTGGCAAAAGGAAAGGAAGAGTGAAAAAGCTAATTCAGAGAGCAAGTCTGATGCATTGGATGTGGGTGAAGAGGCAAGAGGAAAGGTTATGGTGTTGAGGGAGGAAAGAAAAAAGGTGGTGAGGCTACAAAAATTAGAACTGGAAAAAAACAGAATGTTCGATTCAGGAAAGGATGTAGGAAAATAGGCAAGGGGGAAGAGGTTGCAGCAAAAAGGGGGAAACAAATGTCAGGTGAAAAGAAAGAGGTGGGGGACAGATCCCAAAGGAAATAAAGGAAAATCTGTATCTCTAACCGATTTAATACTGAAGCTTTTTCTCTCTTACAATCACATTCACACACATCCACATACACACATCCACAGTCAGATAATAAACACATGAACCAGACTGTAGATGACTGCCTCATGGGAGAAAGACAACTTCAGCCCAGAGTGAGAATGGAAAATACCACAACAATCAGATGAGCAAGCGCTTTAGTGACAGTGGGAAGGAAAAACTCCCTTGTAACAGGAAGACACCTTTGGCAGAACCAGGCTCAACCAGGCGGACACCTGATCCAGCACTAACTACATGTTATTATCAAAAAACAAAAGCTTTAAGGCTAATTTTAAAAGTAGAGAGGGTGTCTGTCTCCTGCATCCAAAGGATGGTCTTGAAAGCTAAAGGCTCTGCCTCCCATTCTACTTTTAGATACCCTAGGAATCACAAGTTCCACCAGTCTGACAACAAAGTGCTCTATTGGGTTAATACAGTAACATGAGAAGCTTGAGAAGGGGTTGAAAGAAGAGCTAGAGAAGATGTGGAAGGTGATGCCAACAGCGGTCTTCATGGTATTCAGACACTCGGGGCGGAAACCCCAAAACTGTGACCAGGAATGACACCCTGTACAGAATTTCTGTAAGATGCTGAAGTCGTCACGCATTCACACAGGATCACAGGGGCCATACAAGCTTATTTTGAGTTGCTGCAATTAAATAGACTAGCCCGCCTCATCGTTTTTTCACTTTGATTTTTAAGGTGTCTTTGAATTCAGTTCACTGTTGTCTGATCATTTTTATTTCCAATAGTATGAATATCTAGCATGATTTATTTTTTCCACTGACACTGACTATGTTTTCTAAGTGTTCCTTTAATTTTTTTAAGCACTGTACACTGAACTTTAGTGTGCCTTATGAGAGATAGATAGATGGACTAGATGAGGTTTTGGCATACTTAGATAATAAGTTGAAATGATTAGCTACACACACAAACAAATAAACACAGATAAATGAACATCGGCAGGCAAGCAGGCAACCTTTTTATGCCAGCATAAACAGATGTACACACAAGGCTCTGCTAACATAAACACATACAAGCAGCGAAAGGCAGACACTGGTTTTCAGCCGTTTGAATCTCAGCATTGACAATCAGTATGTTATTGTGGGGAAACATGGCGCATCAAAGTCTCATTTAAAAGGCAATATGAGCTTTAATTACATGCAGAGGGTTGTTTAACTTGCAGTGCAGAACTTTTGTCTCCCCCTTCTGACAAAGGCAGTAGTTACACCAACATTGGTGATGCACTTTACTTCACAGTTAGAAAAATACAGATATGTTTTCTACTTTCAACTGTAGTGCAGTAAAGCACAAGCTATGTAATAGCAGTAAGCCATTGAACTGTTTGTTCTCAGTGCCACCATTTTTTAAGACATTTCATAAAAAACGGGAAGCATAGGAAATAGGTACAGCAAACACTGAGCATGATTTTCAGCCCTGTGTCCTAGAACAGATTTATTTCTATAGTTGTAAAAGTATAGTAAACATAATTCTAACTTAATAGTGCACAAGTTATATGATCAAATATTTCACTTTCACAGTCACATATATGACATTATTGGATCATAGTTATTAATTAATTAGCACCTAAATGTGCTACACAATTAATTGATATAAGAGCTCCTTGATACAACTGTGCAACATCCACCCATCCATTTTCAGGGTCAGGAGGTGCTGAGGGTACACAGGTCCAAAGGCACTCGGGGGCTATCACCTATCTTGTGGGGCCTTTGGCACCCCAAACTGTCCTTCTGTACATGCTCTTGTTCGCTCCACATTTAATCTAATTCCTTTTCTAAGGTCTTCTTGTCTAACCCTTGTTAATAAATTGCACTTTTCCTTCTTCTATGCCTAACCACTAGCAAAAGAAACTGAATATGCACTGTTTCACACTGTGTGTGAGTGAGTGTGTGTGTGTGTGTGTGTGTGTGTGTGTGTGTGTGTGTGTGTGTGTGTGTGTGTGTGTGTGTGTGTGTGTGTGTGTGTGTGTGTGTGTGTGTGAAGGGGTATGGGCAATTTAGTTTAGACCAAGAAAAAAATAAAAACACTTGCTTTTACTTCTATTTTGCCTCCTCGCTGGCTTTTTACAACTGAACCAAGAGCTGTAAACATAAATTTATACTGACTGACAACTTAGTCATTTATTGGAAAGTTTTAGTGTCACCCTGCATCATAAGTGCTATATGGCCCCGTGTGGGAATATAAAATCTAGCACTTGACACAAAGTCATGCAGCACTTTACTGAACCTTTCTAGTGTCACACTACTCATCTAGAATGTACAAGAAGCTTAGAGGCGAGACCCTGCTTTTCTGTATTGATTGTTTAGGGCAGTCGGACTTGTCAGTCAACCCCTGACCTCAGAATGGTCTAGTTGTATGTAAACAGCAAGTTAATGAAATTCTGAACATATCATCACTAACTGAATACTGTCTTGGCATCGCTAGGTCTGACTGTAATAGAGTAAAGCTAAATCAAACACATAAAATCTTGTTAAAATATTCTACTGTATGTTTTAAATGTTTCTTAAAGGTAATGCTGTGTGTTTATTTCACCGATGGAAGAAACATATACAAACCCTTTTGCAGACAACGGTTCTGCATGGTTAATGCAAAGCACATTAATATAGCCACCACTTACAACCATTTCAGTGTGAAAAACTTTCCAGTAGTTTCCAGTAGTTGATTTAAATTATGTTCTCATTTCAAATAAAACTCTTTCATGTTGTTTTTTTTTTTGATAGTTTGATGCCACTGCAGTAAAAATAGTATTATTCTCTGATGGCCAAAGCTGATGAGACGATGGAAACTTTGCATTGATAATTTGAATACATCTTAAATTTTATCTATTGGGAGTTTTATTATGTCAGCGCATTAGACTAAGACTGACATCACTATATAATAAAGAACAGAAAAAACAAAAATATGATGCTACTGGGGTGCAGTGAATGGGTGGAATATGCCTCATCACGTAGAACTTCAAAAAGTCACATTGTGAGAGGCTCACAAAGAATGAGGAAAATCATCAGAGACAGAATGATACTGACAGAGACACAAACAGAAACAGGGAATGAAAGAGTAAAACAAAGCAAGAGAGAGATGCATAGGCACCCAGAGACAAGAGTTTATAAAAAGTGGAGGGGGGAAAAAAACATAAAATGACAGAAAAATGTAAAAACAAACAAAGAAACAAACAAAAACAACCCCACATATGTGGGAAGACCAGAATAAACTTGAGTTGTTTGGGGATTTGGTTTCGTAATTTACCTAATCTTCCTGTTTGAAAATAAACTCGGGCAATATTCATAGCTGTGGTCTTCTGTAATTTAAATGTAATGTGGTTAACTGTAATTAATATGCAAAACGCTTCTTTGCAGCAACTGCCATTTTAATAGTGTAACAAAGAAAGGCAGATTAATGTGAGACACTACTGGCTAACAGTGGCGCATTTACATTTTTATTAATGTTGAATTATTTGCACTATTCCTCAAGATGAATAGAAACAGAAAACAGCAACTAATAAAAAGAAAATGTGATGACTTAATTTTTTTGTTTTTTATAATATAAATAAACGATTCAAGTGCAGGTGAAAATAATATCGAGAGGAAAAAGCACAAAGGTTGATGCAAAACGCTGATATGCTGAAAATACACATGTCAAAATCTCCTGTTACCCACTAGAATATGTGACCTGAAACATTTCTTCAGTCACTCTGTCCTGATCTTTTTTTTTTTTTTTAAACATCACTTTCACATGCATTGCGTTGACTACCACATGCTAGGAGAAGTGCAGCTGCCACTGCAAAAACATGATCTTGTAGTCTGAAGACAGCTGGAAACAAACCTGATCTGCTGGTAACAGGATACAAGTTTTAGGTAGAAACATGTCTCCAGTAAAAATAAACAACTGACCAGCAGGCAGCAGAAAGATAAACAACTGGAAAAGATGTATGCATGTTCAAACATTCAGACCCTGACACCGTAATTTCAAACTCTATACACATTTATCTTTTACTCTGCTTACACTGAATTGTAACAGAACATATGTGAATACACAGACACACACAAATGAATGTGTGTTCACTACACACAGGAATTCTACACTAAATACACATCATGTACTTTCATAACACTGGCAGAACAAGCGTTACAACTCCACTAAGCAAACAAGGTATCTGCAGTTATCTTGACAGAAATGAAAAAAAAAAAATCATATGCAGGCATATATTCAAGGACAGGTACAATACACTCTCTTGTGGTGTAACTCACTTATTCTCCGCAGCACTCTGACTCGCACACATATATACTTTTCTATATCTCTTTCATATTCCATAGGGGCTGGAGTTAATCCTCACCACAGGAGGTGTCATCACCTCACTGAGACTGTTGGATCCTGCTGACACACCTCAAGCGTAAGTCGAGATGAATTAATGTCATTTAGCTCCCTTCACAGTCAAACACTGGCATGCACTGTAATACTTTAAACTCACATATGCCTCAAACACGAAGTCAAATATTTGAACGGAATTGAATTCACTGTTTTTGTCAGCGCTGAGATGTGCTGTGCTGTCATCTCCAATATTGCAGCCGTTAGCTCACATTATATTTTTTCACATTCAGACTGTTTACATATTAATACGTCTGAAGAAGTATGATTAGTGGGAGTCCCTGAAACCTATTTGTGTTTGAGGAGTGTGGGAGGAAGAGTGCATATTAGTAACAGGAACCTTTTAAGCTCTTTCTGTCTACCTCTCTCTGCATGTTTCCCCTCAGTTATTCTCTCTCTGTAAATATTCATTAGAGCTCTTTGTAACACTTAGTTCAGCTTTCTTTCCCCGACGCATGCCCCTAAACACTGCTGCATGTGATACATGCTGATGAAGGTGACATCATTTCAAAAAAGTTTTAATGTGCATTTGGGAAACAGTTGAGATTTTTCTTTAATCTGCAGAGATGGCAAAATAAGTAGGATCATTTGCTTTTTTTCTGTATTATTTTAAGTGCAGACATATGATTTCCACTGGTGTGTGATATTCTGAAGGTTCTTCTGAGTCACTGATCAAACTCAAATTTAGGTTGTTCACTTCAGGGTTTGATGGTTGTCATATCTCAGTTTTTTGTTGTCCTCTGACAGAGTCTGAAAGGCGTTTCTCTGTCTGTATTGAATTATGTTGCTTTTTAAAAATCACTGGGATAAAAAAAGAATATGAAAATTTTATGAACAGCACAGGTTTTATATTTGGATATTTAAGAGACATAGTCTTAACCAAAAGTGAATAGATGCTTATTAAGAAATACAGCTTTGGCTTAGTAATTTCCCTCATTTATACCTTGTCCTCCTAGGTGGCATGCTGGTAACATAGTGTTCAGCATACATGTAAAATTGTTCTCTATTGTTGTGCAAGGAGTTTATTATGTACCAAAGGCAGGTTTCACACTATTTTCAGTTCCCTGTGGAGATTGTTGTAATTATAATTGGGCAAAAGAAAGAAGATGGTCGTGGGAAGTTGCTGACTCTTCAAACTACAACTTTATTAATAAAATCAATATGACTCAAACCATATTTTAGCACAAATCCAAACCTGTACTATATTACTGTGACATTAAAAGCATTTAATATGGCAGCTTGAGTCAAGGGATAAACTGTCAGTTGCAGCATTTAGTGCTTCATTGTGAAAGAGTTTGAAAACGTCAAGGTAAAGAACTAACCTACACAGTGCTTTGTGCAACAGGACTAATGTTTTGTGTAAGCACCTTCCACCTCAGGCTAATTGTTACAATAAGCCTTATTATCCCTATCATAGAGGAAAAAAACCACACAAACATACATATGTAGGCACTTTTTTGATCATCAATAATAAACTATATAGTAATGAAACATGTATGAAGTTATTTCTTGCCTTTGAAGTGATTCATGGATTTGCATCATTTCTTTGATATAACTTTGTGCATTTTTGCTCAGCTGCCATTGTGATAAGATGACATCTTTCACTTGAAACTACCATACACATTTTCTGGGTGTGTAGAAAAATGTATGTTTGAAAAACTGGTTTCAATGTGTTTGCTCTTAAAAAAAAAACAACTTACTGATCATCTAGTGAAAATTGTTTAAAAGTAGAAATGATGAGTCAGAAAACACCACATAATTATGGTGCAAAGATTTGAGTGTAAAGTGTAATGACCAATGTTTCCTCTAAGCTGCGCACGTGCGCAATTGTGCACTGCTGGCACGGTCTCTGCGCACAGAAAATCTGCGTTGCGCACAAAAAAAATCTAACCTGAATTGAAATTAAAATTAAAACTTTAACAATTCTGTTTTGCAGTGTTAGTCATTAAGTGACTGGCTGCTCCTGTATGGGATTAGAACGATGCCACCTTATCCTATAGTCCAGCCAATAATGCGATTCATATTCGTATATACGCAGCCAATCAACTTCGTTGACAGGCTATGACAGCGTCCTTATGTGCCGACACCGGTGTTTTAGCTAGCAAAGCGGCATGGCTGATGTGCAGTGAAGCCACGTTAATGACAACGTGTACAACCATTGGAGATGTGAGCAGGTCAGACGGTGTGGACTTTATACCAGTTTTTAAATTGTGTTGATAGGCCACGTAAAACCAGAGTTATGATAAAAATATCTGCAATGTTTGGTTTTCTTCCTGAATACTGTCGTTATTTATATTTACTGCGGGAAGAAACGGTAAAAACGGCGTTTTATAAGGAAAACGCTGGAAAGCACTCTCCGCCTGTGGGCAAAAACAAAACCAACGCCCCCCCCCCCCCCAGCCTTTCCTATTGGTCGAAAAAAGTACCGTGTCGACCAATCAAAAAAATGATATGGCAACTTGGCATCTAGTTGTTAAGAAACGGGGGGGGAGTTTTAGGAGTGACGGCGGTGTTTTGAGATGTGAGAGATTTGAGACGTTTAGCGCAAATCTTGTGTAGTTAGTGTGTAGTGTAGTCAATAGTTTTGTTGGTGTGTCAGAACAATGAGGCGGCTGCTGAATGTTACAGGTGTTACAGGAGTGATACATCTCCTGTTGTCAGGCCTGCAGGTATCAGGCTGTTGTTCTCCTTTATCTCATAGTGGACAGAAATTATTTTTTGGAGTGGCACAAATAATTTGTGTGGCATCAGATTTGATGCAGAACAGCTGATTGTTCTGTAAATAGTTTGAAATGTTTATTTAAAAACGCCTTGGCTGCATTAAAAAAAAAAATAGCTGCAAAAAACTTTGTTGTTTGCCAAACTGAGTTACTTTTTTGAAGAAGTAACTATATAATTAATTGCCCAGCATTGGTCATTATATACTGTATGTGGCAGACAGAGAGTTGCAGGACTCTCCCAGACCACAGACTGATACTCATAATACAAGTCAGAGCTTTATGAAAAAAAAGAAAGAAAGAAAGAAAGAAAGTTGTGTTTTCAAAATTGGAGTTAAAGTTATTTTTACTTCCAATAGTGTTAACATACTACACAGGTCATGAACAAGATTTTTTTAATTTTCATTGTAAGTGGGCTAAAGCAGTTAATTAAAAGTAGTCTAACATAAATGTAAATGCTGTAATTTGATTATTTTAATAAACCATGTAACTTGGATGGATTAGATGCTGGCGTGACCACAGTGCACACGTCTGATGTCGCTCACAGTGGTCCAAGGGATCGCTCAGGGAGTTTGTGTGTTCGCTCAGACACATGAAAAATTAGAGGGAACATTGGTAATGACATATGCTGATTAGTGTTGTAATGTCATTTTTGATTGATTAGATGCAGAGCACATGCCTCAGGAATAAATCATTTCAATGAAAAGATGAATAATGTCATCAAGTATTCTGTTTCTGAGGACATAATCTCCTTGACCTGTAAGACCCAAGACTGGCAGAAAATGAAATGAGTGGAAAAATGATCAAGACAGAGTGGAATTAAAGAAGAAACAGATTCTATTTTAAATTAGAGATTAATCATTTACAGAAAATGTCAATCTCTCCAAAAAGTGTCATGGCCCTGCATATTGGACCCACGGTTCTGAGTTTCTTAGACTTTTAAATTCTTGTTTATTATAAAATAAAAGCTGTGGCACATTTTCAAATTCAGATTCAGCCATGTCTCATTACCCTTCCCTAGTTAAATTGTGCATTTATAGGGCTGGTCTCCCTGCATCCTCAGCTGCATCATATTGTGTTGCTGATTTGTAGTTCCTAGTGTGTTTTGTTCTGAGTTTTCTTTGGATTTGGACCACAATAAAGGCTCAACTTTTGTTCTGACAAGTTAGACTCAAAAGTCTTCATTTGGGTCCCACCTCCATACCTCCATACCTCCACCTCATGGTAAAAAAGACAGTTGATGATTTCAAATGAATGTTAGTATAGCTGAAACAAACTGTCACATTTTAAAAATGGATTCATACAATTAAATTACAGAAATAAATTGGACTGTGTTTAAAAAAGCACATATGCTGCTTCCTGCTGTCTGTGTAAACAGTTGTTATGCTGACTTAGTGGTTAGGAGTTTGGCTTCTGCAGCTAATACCAGCTGGTAATTTATGAAACTATGGTTAATTAGAAAAGACAGAGTTCTAGTTGCATGTGTATGCTTGTGAACTTGTAACTCTGGCTTTCAGTTTCACTTGCAACACTGGGTCAGTCAGGTATAAGGGGAATACATACAAAAGTGGTGCACAATAGGTTTACAGGTTTTCTGTTGGGTTTAATGGAGCAGCCAAAACAAGGCTCTTTCCATGTGTGGCTACTATTTTTCAAACTGGGGAGAGTTTCAATTTATACAGCAGATAACATTGTAACAACACCCCTTTCAATAATAAATCTATTAGTAAATGCCATCACTTGTTCTTTGATGTTTCATTTTCAAAATACCTTGGGAAAAATGTTTTTCTCCTCCTCTTTTCTTGTTTCTCCTCCTGCAACCTCAAGTCTCAAAGTATTACTAAAATACATTTTAATTCATTACATCACCTTTCTCACTATCGTTTTTCTCTCCTTCCTTTGTGGTTGTGCTGGTGATGATATTTATCATTTATTTTCCCCCACAAGTCCCCATGTGCTTCACATGTAAGGGATTATCATCATCCCTTACATGTGAAACTCTCAAGATTTAATCCTATCAGGACTTCCCTTCTGCACTGCATGCAAATTCACCACTTCCCTTTGCACATGTTGTGTAGTCAAAAGTAAATTGTGTTTTTGTGCCAGGCAAGCACAGTTACTCTGAGAAATTAACATAAATAAATTTCAAATAGGATGGAAGCAGTGAATTGATTTCTTGGAAGGGAAGTGGGTATCATGAATAATGACTTAGCAGGGGCTAGTCCTTGAAGTCCCTGATGGAAACCAGGCCAATGTTTTGTATGCCTTGTACACTAAATACACTGGCTCTTTCTGACATCTAGTGGTGACATTATCAGTTGCACTGATGGTATTCAGTATTCCTGTTTGTAGGCTGAATGAATGACAATGGATAGATGGATAAATTAATCTTGGATGGTTGATAGTGGATGCAAAGCTCCAATATTAGAAAGGAAAACACATTTTCATCTCTTCTCAAAATGGAAAACTTGTGGCTAATATAATCAAGCAAATTACAAGAGATACCCTTCTCTGAAATTTAGTTATGACGTACCATTATTAAAATTCAATTTGTACTACTTGTGCTGTAGCTTATGATATGCCCGGTTAAACCATTGACTAAGGAGCAGGGATATCTTGGAATAATAAAAGTATACACAGTATAACCTTGATAACAGTAAATTCCACTCTTGATGAGCAGTAGATGATTCATCCAGTTCACAGACTTGGACAAAGAACCTTAAACCATACTTGACTGAAGAAATTTTAGAAAGAAATATTTTCTCTGGTAAATAAAGGTAAATATTTTTTATTGTCCCATATTAGATCTTTGTAAATCTTTGGTGGGGAACGATCTTCAGTGAGCTGGTAAATTAATTTGTTACATCTTCCCTCCATACTCCCCTTAGATCCTGATATCTAAAACATGAAAAAAAAAATGCAGTGCGTAAAAGAATTTGTGGTGAGAGAAAAGCAGGGTAAGAAATCTTAAATCTCCAGTGATACATTATTGGATGAAAATGAATTGGTGTCATAATACTTTGATATGGACTAAATTTATTTAGCATATCGTTTCAAGCTTGGCAGCAGGGCTACTTAAATTACATCAGTGTAACTCACTAGAGAAGACAGCAGTGTAATTAAAGACTGGTGCTCACTGCTTCAAGGGACATTTCAGCAAAAAATTACTGAATGTGCTCTTTGTAGGACGGTGGCCTGAAACAAGAATAAAACAGTCCACGCACGCACACACAAGCACCGTTTTATTCTTGAAGTGTGCCTTGTCAGGGTTCATTTGTGGAATTTCTTGCCTTGCTGGGATCATCAGTTGTGTTGTGCAGAAGTCAAGTTGGCACACAGCTGACAGCCTTATTTGACAACTGTTAGAATTCATATTATACCTAGAACCAGTCACTTAAGAAAAGAGAAATGACAGTCCATCATTACTTTAAGAACTGAAGGTCAGTCAGTCTGGAAAAGTGCTAAAACTTTGAATATGTCCCCAAGTGCAGTCACAAAAACCATCAAGTGCTATACGACGAAACTGGCTCATATGAGGACCGCCCCAGGAAAGGAAGACCAAGAGTCACCTCTGCTGCTAAGGATAAATTCATCCGAGTCACCAGCCTCAGACATCGCAAGTTAACAGCTCCTCAGATTAGAGCCCAGATAAATGCCACACAGAGGTCCAGTAGCAGACATCTCTACATCAACTGTTCAGAGGAGACTGCGAGAATCAGGCCTTTATGGTCAAGTAGCTGCTAAGAAACCACTACAAAAGAAAAGCAACAAGCAGATGACATTTGTTTGGGCCAAGAAACACAAGGAATGGACACTAGACCAGTGGAAATCTTTGCTTTGGTCTAATGTTGTGCTGTGGTTGTTCATGTGCTTTTTTTGTGCAGAGGAGTTTTTTTGTTTCCTGCTCCCGTGCTGTCCTACCATGGAGGCACAGCATGAGAGGAGGTCTCTTTTTTTCCTCTTGTACTCTCCCGTTGTTGTGTACATTTCGGTGTTCTTCTGTAACGCTACCGATCTCCGACTTGTAACCCCAAGTGATGTCTGTAATGTATGTAAGGTCGGGGGGGGGGGTCCCATCTCACTGCAGGGCAACCTGCTAGCGACAAATAAAGCTTATTCTGATTCTGATTCTGATGAGTCCAAATCTGAGATCTTTGGTTCCACCCAGCGTGGCCCCAAACACACCTCCAGGCTGTGTAGGAGCCATTTGACCAAGAAAGAGAGTGATGGAGTGCTCTGCTAGATGGCCTGGCCTCCATAGTCACCTGACCTAAACCCAATCAAGATGGTTTGGGATGAGATGGACTGCAGAGTAAGGGCAAAAGGGCCAACAAGGGCTCAGCATCTCTGGGAACGCCTTAAAGACTGTTGGAAAACAATTTCATGAAGATATCGAGAGAATGTATGCAAAGCAGTAATCAAAGCAAAGGGTGGCTATTTTGAAGAATCTAAAATATAAAACATGCTTTGAGTTATTTCACAGTTTTTTGCTTACTACATAATTGCATTTGTGTTCAATCATAGTTTTGATGCCTTCACTGAGACTCTACAATGTAAATAGTCATGAAAATAAAGAAAAAACATTAAATGAGAAGGTGTGTCCAAACCTTTGACTGGTTGTGTTTGTGTGTGCATGTGTGTGTGTGTGTTTATATATTTTAATTTAATTAAAACAATTTTGCTTTTTAGTCTTTAGTCAAAAACAAAACTGATGTTACTGTTTAGGTATGATAATCATTACCTGCCAAGACACATGTTTTCATTTGATATATGTTAATTATAAGGCAGCTTTGACAGACTTTACATTGGGATTTGCATGATAAAAACTATTATGATAAATAGTCAATGCTTCACTGAACAGAGCATCAAATAACATTAAAACTGCACCTTCTTATAGGCCAAATACCACAGAATCATTATTTTGCCAGAAGGGGGTGCTGGTAGTTCTTCAGTGACCCGAGAAATTCCCTGATCAGGCGCATTCATCTGCTACTTCAAGAAGTGGCATATTAGTGACACAAAAGAGATTTTTTTTTAATACAGATGTTTCAAAAGTCTTTCTCACTTGGTAATTTTCATTTGGACCTCAATTTATAATAGGAGACAAGATTTAATAATGTGATTGTCTTCTAATGGAAATTTAGTATCCTAACATCCTGACAATAGATCAAATTAGTATGCGATTTTTTATTTATTTATTTATTAGAATGAAAATTTTTTTATAATCCATTCCCACTGTAAACGTAATCACTCAAACGCATTCATATTGCCCTTCTATCCAGTGGGACTATCATTCAGTTGAAATTCAGTGGTGTTCGCAACAACATTTCTGTGTGTGAATTCAAAGAATGTAATACTACCATATCCAGTGATTGTTTTATTGCATCTTTTAATCAGTTTGACTTTTCTATTCTGACTTATAGTAATTAGGAAAAAAATGCTAGTCAAATGCACATTTCACTGAAATGAGAAATGTGTGACACATGTATCCAACACTGGAGACACACCATTTCATTGCAATGAATCTCACTGGACTGAGCTAATTAATGAATGTAATTAGTATTTTATGGTCAGGTCAGTGGCTGATCTTCTAAAGGACTTGAATGGACCATTATCAGCATGTTTATGTTCTTAGGAGGATGCTTCAATGTTGTCTCAAAGTGGTAATAAAGGATTTTTATATTAAAAAACATTAGGAACTCTCTATGGAATGAAGTTATGGTCAAAGCCCACAAAATTGTCCATGAAATCTAATCTAACAGCTCCTGAACAGCCTAAGATTTTTAATATTGTTCTATTTTTTTCACAATAATTACTGGTCTTTGGCACCTTTTCTTTTCAGGCATATTCTGCCAGAACAAATAAAACATAAACTGCTGTATTCATCTTTTGGCTGATTAGATCACCTTTCAAGACTGTGTGGTTGACGTCTTCTGTACTCAAACGAAAGAACTGACAAGCCTAGGACATGTTTCTCAGTTTTACTGGTTTACACCAACACATCAATAAAATTATCTGATGTTATACTACTGATTGAAACACTGTACTTTTCCTATTCCTTATATTAGCAATGTTTATGTGAATAGGCGAGCATACATGTTTTTATTACTAACTTTAGAAATTAGCTAATGCCATTCCAGCACTTGCGTATAACTAAGGAATTTTGTAAATCAAAAAAGAAAGAAATATAAGACATTTGAATGTAAATTTTATTCTTATAGATTTTTTTGTTAATTGAGTGTCTGTGTGTCTGTGTGTGTGTTTGTATTTACGTGAGTGTGTGTGTATGTGAAAGTCTGCCCATGTGTTTATGGTTTCAAGTGACAGTTAAAAGGCAGAGTGAAGAGGCCCATCTGGAGAAGTGAAACATGAGCCATTATTTCACTCTCATTGTTAATGTGTGTGAGTGTGTGTGTCAGCATGTGCATGAGCGACTGTCTGTTACTGACACTTCGGGTCAGTTATTGGCCAGTTAACATGTTGTCTTACACACTCAAGCAAAAATTTTATGAATACGTGCACAGCCTTACAAACATTTGCTTTGCTGCTCTACACCATAGACAAAGTTACCGTCCAAGTCTGAAGATGAAGAACAGAAAACAGGCCATTCATCAGGAGCCTGGAGACATGGGATATGGGACTGAGACATTGGTGAGCTCTGGAGACAGAGATGCATGATAAATGAAGAAAACCTGTTATATTATCTAACTATTAATATGCCTTTGATAGGATATGTTCCTACCTGTTCATCCACCCTACTATCCTGAGGGGTTGGAAGATAATTATGTCTTACTGATGGACAATGTGATTGGAAGTGGAGGATCACATGAAAGAATATGGGGAGAGCACAGAAAAAGAAATTCAACCCTTTTGGGTATCGGGACATTAATGACTACTGTGGTCACTCAGAGCCAGATACCACTCTAATATAATGTAATCTACCTGGACACTAATCAGACTACGGTCTCATCATCAGTTGATGAGCCTGTCAGCATGAACTCTTAATGGAGTTGACCCAGAAAGGAAGAAATCTTTGTAGAACATCATTAACGGTGGATGAACAAAGTTTTGTAGTCTGGAGTTAAGTTTAGTTTCACACTTGTACATGTCCATTTCTTCACTGGTCGTGACACATTGTTAGTGGCCTTTTTAACAGGCAAAATTTTAACATCGTCTTGTGTGTGCACTGTCCAGTATCTGCAGTGGAATTACATTTCATTTTTACATGATAACAATATACTGCTGCAATATACTTCTTCCAGTGTTACAGAATTTAATACAATAAAACGGCTCAGTTCACCATTTCGGTCCGACTGCTGTTTCATTGCCAGGCGATTTATGGTCTCCATCCAAATGATCCAGGTGATCTCTAAAATACTGGTAAAATAAAATAACAAAAACTAAGCCAGTATCAAAGTTCTTTTAAGTGCAACATGACTGAAGGTCAGGTAGCTTAAGAGCAGAATTACTAAGTTAAAAAAAAATGTTGAATGGCATTGGCTTCATACCAGTAGATATGGCTTCATCTCTTTGCAATCTCCTTCAAGACCATCAGGAACTGACCGACCAAATATGCACACAAGTACAGTTATAAGGTTTTGGGGCTCTAGTGACATGTAGTGCAGGTTAGTTAGTTATATATTTCCAAGGCCAGTATTTACAATCAGCACATATCTGATATAAGCATGTGTGTTGAACAGACAACAGTATAATGCAACATCATCATTTATCACTATCCAGGTGTTTTCTGTCGTCTGGGAAATGCCTGTCAGCTCTCTGGAGTATGATCACATTGTGCATAGACACAAAAGACCCAAAACCTCAATTATGAATCTTCTTAATTAGATGTGACCAAAAATAAGCTAATAAAATGTCTGTTGTCTGTTTTGCTGTTTATTTATATAGTTAGAATTGAATTAGGTGGTAAAGAAAGTTGTCTTTTAATGCCTGAATTTGCAGGATGATTCAACAACAGCCCACAGTGAATTATAAGTTGATTGGAGGCAAGCACCATCAACCCTGATTTGTGTGTGTGTGTGTAACACATTGCAAAGTGTTTTGAAGAACCACTGAGTTTAAAAAGGAGCTACATTACGGCAACATTAATTTGAACATTGATAAGCAGAAAAAATATATTGTTAATGTTCTGATGTAGAAGACAATTGAGAATATAAATGATGATGTTTTATATGCACATTATGCAGTGTAATGTGTCTTACATGGCATTTTCTATATATCAAACTTCGTCACCTTTTTTTAATATATAATTGGTGAACAACACACTATTTTGTTATTTTGGCAAGACAGTGGCATGTAGCAGTAATGATGTCTCTTTTAAATAAAGAGCATTTTTGAAAAAGAAAATACACAATAGAGAAGCAATTACATGCGGGTCCACTTCAGCTTTCCAGATAGCAAAAAAACAAAGAAAAAGGCATTATTTCACTGTGACTGAGCATCTGTTATGGTGAATACAGGCCTATTTAATGAACACTGATCAGTGTCCAGAAGCAATTAACATGTTCCCAAAGAGAGATGGAGAGTCTTACACAGGATGGGGAAATTGAGAGCTCATAGGCAATTGCCAAGCCTGCAGAAGGAGACAGCACTCACCTGAGACACAGCACAACGTTCTGTGGTGCAAATTCACAGTTTTCTTCACAGAAGCAGATAGAGAGGCAGGGACGGGGACAAAAAAGGATGAAACAAAGGGAGGAGAAATCATCCCCAGATGGCAGGGCATACGGTGAGATGTGTAGAAGACAAAGCTGGCATGCTGATGTGACTTGGAGAAGAATAAAGGGACAAGGGATTTGTGTGTGTATATCTGTGTGTGAGTGTGTGCTGGTGATTTAATCACTCCTCAGAGAATCATTACTCGCTGTTGCACAATAAATGATGATCTCCATGGGGGAAAAAAAAAATCATACAGAGTTTACACTTACGAATGATGCATCTAAAATGTATAATATATAATATTTGTTCAATTTATTGATGACATAAACAGTGTAGAAGTTATAAATTTTCTTTTAAAGTGTTTATAGCAGCCTGTAGAGGGCAATCATAGTCTATTCTTCATACATTTGTTCAAACTGACAAATTCTTGCACATATACATAAACTGAGAGGCATGTGTTAAGGTTAAAGACTCAAACGTTTGTCTTGGCAGTTCTCTAAATCAGCAATGTTTTCAGAGAAAAAACAGTGGAGACAAGTCATGCCAACTGGAGATGTTATTATTCTTACTTTTCACCTTATAGTTTCCCTTTGTTGACCCAATTATTCTTCAGCCAGCAACCCTGTTTATTACCCACTCGTGCAGGATGTATTTATCAGTTGATGATGCCCTGCTGTTCTGTAAACAGAATATTTATAGACTGAACATTGATTTAACAACTGGGTAATTAATAACAGTGGTTGACTCATCTGCCGTGCTCTTAGGTGTTCTGGTTTGATAATTAGAAACAGATCTTGAGACCTGAAGAGAGAGGAATATTTATCATCACCAGACCCCCTATTTAGCTTAGTAAGACCTTTATCTAAATATAGGTCAGGTGTGTGTGAGGAGAGGCCACTATTATCTGCCAGTCGAAAATACCTGTGATTTGAAAGGATACACAGTTCAATTTTCATGGTTCATACAAAATGTCTAGTGGTGTCAAAGAGGCCAGAAGACAATTAAAGTCAATTACTGATTAGCACAGTGAAGTGGTAGAAATGTAGACACCCCAGACTGTATTATGAAAAAAAGATATGCACATTAGAAAAAGATAAGAGAGAACAGCTGTTTTGCTGTTTGTTTCTTGTATTGTTGACTTTAGTAGCAATGTTGTTCAAACATTCAATACAGTGACAGTAATGTTTGATATGATTTGATGCTCTTAATAAGTAGAAGTAACAACAAGTCTTGGTAACGACCCTCCAATTTGAGGGCTGTTTGTTTAACGAAATTGTACACCAGATGGAAGAACATGCAAATCACAGTGCAGGTCTCGCACACATATATTGCTGGTGCACATCAGCATGATAGTCTAACATCAGTCTATACTGGAAATGTGCAGAGAAAATTCCTAAAATTCCCACTTGAAAATTTCAACCTATCGCATATTTCAGTTTGTGACTAATATGAACAGCGCTGAGATTCTGAACAGCTGTGCTTGCAGGCTGATGTAAAGCTAATATTTTTTGACAAACCCAGATGGTTTCACACCTGTTTCTGCAACCATGACAGATTTTATTTTCGTGCCGTATTTGAGTGGACAACACATTGTAATTCTAATCTCAATATTAAACAAGCCCCAGTCAAGGTTTCATTTTTACAATGGGAAAGCAAAAGACGAGAAGACGAAATTTGATTGTTGATGTAGGCCACTGTACGTATGACATTAAAGTGTGGCTAGATGTGAAGATGTTTCCATAGGCAGAAAATCAACATGTATTCTGCCAAACTGAGCAGCTGTGAACATCATGCAAACTATTCAAAGAGATTTACAAATCATGAAGACCAGTATGTGAACAAAAATGGTGGGCAGGGGGTTTGTGGCTGTACAGTATTTGTGTGTTTCTGTTCAATTCATGAGACATCTGGCATCCCTAAACCCCCTACCCTCTAGTGCAACATACCACACACACACACACATGCACACCAAGACCTGAATAATGAGGTGTCATGTCTCCCTCACACCGTGGGACCTCCATTCATGCCTCATCCATTCACGTCATCTTCCGAATCCGTCTCTTGTGCACCAACTCTTCCGTGTTATACACTCATTCTCTTCTTTTAACGCACATGCACACACACACAACAAGCACACACACATACTCACGGTGTCATGATGGAGGTCAGGTCATGGTGATGAGAGATGAGGCTTCTATTGAGAATAATTACAGTTGAGGGTTGGATGCTCCCTGGCCTCTTCAGTATGAACAGCTTCTATTGGACAGTCTGGCCCATGTCTAGCCTACCAGCTGCCCTGTTTGTTTCGGGTGGTGGGAATGATTATTATGAATGATGAAGATATTATTTATCATAGCAGTTAATTTGACAGCAGGGCTGGCTCTGGCTGCTTTGCTACAATGGCTGACATTGTTGAGGTGGTCATTATTTATTTTGTTCATCTGTCTTTCAGTCTAGTATGAAAACACTGATGTTAAATACAAAATGCAGACATGACAGCAGTCATTTTGTCTTCTTGCTGCTCAAAAGTGATTTTTTTAGGCTTATTTTTACTTTGCACAGTTCAATAACAAAACATTTGTTAAGCAGACCAAGACAATAATTAGAAATATCTTATTTCTCTATTGAATTAGAAGCTATTCCAAATATATATATAGCCTTTATTGACTGAATAACAAGCTGATGTGAATAAATTAGATATACTATTAAATTGTGATAGAGAGGAGTAAATGTATATATCAATGAAATCTCGTGTTCTGGTGTTTTATGATATATAATAAAATACTTTTAGAAAATGTTTGTGAGCACAAATGTGTGAAAAATGTTGCAATAAACTTTTAGAATGGCATTGAAAGTTTAACTGTTTATCATAAACACAGAATAGCTACATCATTAAAGGAATAAAGTGTCATCAAAAACCACAAAACCTGCTTTGACGCATGTCTCATTGCTACCTTCAGTGATTAAATATTCAGTTTTTTCAACATCAAAAATTCACAAAGAAAGCACAAATAATATATCAAAACTATGTCAACAGTGAGTAAGAAGCCATTAGATCTCAGCATTTTCTCCATCAGAAAGGTTTTTTTTACCCATTTTCTTTTTAAGTATCAAAACTGTTTACGTTTAAGAGTTAAGACTTTGGCTTACTGACTAAGAAAGCCGAAGTGTGTGTGTGTGTGTGTGTGTGTGTGTGTGTGTGTGTGTGTGTGTGTGTGTGTGTGTGTGTGTCATAGGTGACATGGTGTCACTAGTTAGGTCATCATGTTTAGGCTCATTCACTCCAAAATTATTTAGGCCAAATCTTTCAAATGGTGTCACTGCATACACATTTTCAATTCATTTCAATCACACAAATGCAGAAATAATTATTTGCAGTATTCTGATTTATCTGATTTATTATGAGAATGTCATGCCTTTGGTGCTTAACTTAAATGTACCACAAAGATTTATCCCGTTTTGCCTTCACAAGTCATAGTATGTTTTGTCTATCCACATTCACTCCGATCCACATACTGAACACATAAAAGTGGTGAGCATACTGCATGCCTCGACTGTACATTTAATTCAGTTAGCTGTAAGGCTCAGATGAGCACAGACCTTTTAGATATTACATTCCTATTTCTTGAATAATATATTCGGCCACAGTTTCCACCTGGTGCATCTCTATTTTCTATAGTTATACAATATGACAACCTGCCAAAGTATCTTTGTCACTAGTTTGCTTGGAGTTATTTTTATTCATTAAATCAAGCAAAAAAGGTTGTTTTCTTTACCCTCTTTGTTATACCCTTTAGATAAATAGAGATTTTTTTTTTTATTAAATACATATTCTTCAAATAATGTTCCCTTTTATAAAAGTAGGATAATTAAAAAAAACAAACATGTATTATAGCAATATTATTTAGCAATATTTCCAGTTGTCTGTTATTGCAATAACAACATAACATTAGGGATGTTAGTGGGAATTTCTTAGTCAACTAAACGGGGTAGGGGGGGTAGACTGACCAACCGGTCTAAAACTGGTCAAATATTAAGTTAAATTTGAAAACGGTTAAAAAAAAATATCCCCATTTCAAAAATGTCATGTGACAATCTCATTGGCTTATGCAGTGTTGATGTCATAAGGACACCTTTAGAATCTTAAATCCTTTTAAGTTTTTGCATAAAGATGAGTGAGAAGCAGCAATTTTTAGTTCGTTTCTTCGCAGCAGTTCAAACGTTCACCAGGGAAACATTTGGAAACCTTTTCAGAGTCATCGTACACAAACTCCAACATGTATACAAGAAAACACCAACAAAGACAAAAAGATTACGCCGCCTCTTCTGCATGGCATGGCTGGCCAATTTCCCCAAAATGGTGTCTTATCCCTCCAAAGGAGATTACAGGACAGTAGGAAGGGAAACTACCATCTCCAGAACAAAATTAAACAAAGTGAGGACAAGAAACTTCAACTGGAGGAGAAGTGCAGACAAATGGGAAACCAAAATAAACACCTGGAAGAAAGACAGCAACACCAGCCTGACATTAAAATTATTAATGAGGGCTGGGGAATAAAGTTTGGTCAAGTCCGAGAGCAGATTTTGTTCCTGATTAAAGAAAACAAGCAAAAGAGCGCTGAACTAAAAGAAATGTCCGACCAGCTTCAAGACAGGAAAGCTACTATTGAAAGATCCAATGGGATCTCCAATACATGGAACAAAAGAATCGGGTTCTCCAAGGAAAGCCCGATGAAGCTGCGGAAAAAAAGAAAGAAATCCTCCAACAGATGGAAGAACAGGATATAAAGCAAAGAGACATGCAGTGTCAAAGGCATGGAGGAAAAATACAAATTGCTGAAAGTAAGGTTGGATCAAACAGTGCGCAAAACTCAAGACCTTCAAGAGAAAGATGAACAGCAAGAAAGACTGAAAGAAGAAAAACCTATTCTCCAGGACTTTTTTAGAGTAAAAATCTAAAACTGCAGGAATTTTGTAATGACTTGAAGGACAAAACAACTAAACTGGAAGGAGAAAAGGAAAAACTGGAAAAACGATGCTCACAAATGGAGAAAAGGATCAATCTAATGGTGAGAAACAACTCGGAGGTCATTAAGGGGATATTATTGTCCTTCAACAACTTGAAGCATGAACATATTGAAATGTAGGCACAAAAGCAACAACAAGACAAAATACATGAAGACCTGCAGTGTACGCTCCAAGAAATCCAGAGAAGAAATCAGCAGTTAGAAGACATGCACAAAGAAGTACAACAGAGTAATGCAGACCTGCACAAGGCAAAGATAACACAGGAGGCAACATCCAAAGAACTGAAAGAAAAGCTTGAAGACAAACAAGCAACATTAGAAGAAGTGGAACAAAGATGCGAGAAACTTGAGAAGCAAAATGCAGAAACAATCGATGAGTTGAAAATCCTCATCCTGGAGAAAAAACAGCTCATAGAAAAGTGCATGAAAAAGAAGAAAAAACGCTTCCGCTTGCTCCGGAGGAAGAACACTGCTGCTTCCTCACCTGATGTAGCCTCGTCTTCCTCCACCTCTGTTCACCCCCGAACCAGTCCCGGCAGTTGACCGCCCCCTCCTGAGCCTGGTTCTGCCAGAGGTTTCTGCCCGTTTAAAGGCAGTTTTTCCTCCCCACTGTCGCCTAGTGCTTGCTCAGAGGGGGATTGTTGGGGGTTTTGCTCCTCTTTCTCTTTTGGTTTTTACCTCGTTTTACCTTGTTCCTCTATTAACTTGTTTCTTTGTTTAACTTTTTTTTTTTCAACTTATCTAACAAAATAATAAACCAACCTTAATTGATCCTTTGAGTATTTTCATCTAATCTTTATAGATTTTTTCCAAAATTTTTTCAAACATTCAGATCTGTCTTTTATTTTCTTCTTGAAAACTCATAAATGGTGAACTAAAAACCCTGGAATATGGTTTGAAACACTGAAATTGTTTCACCTGAAACCGGCGAAGTCATACGTGCCTGCGTGTGTGTGTTTGTGTGTGTGTGTGTGTGTGTGTGTGTGTGTGTGTGTGTGTGTGTGTGTGTGTGTGTGTGTGTGTGTGTGTGTTTTGCTCATCAATAATAGCCATGCCTTTGTGTCCTTACCATGACAAGGACATGTGTGGACGCATATACACACCAGCACGCATAAGGTGCCATGTATCTCCTTTCCTATAACCTGGTTACCTGCTGGCTTCATATCGACACTGCAAAGATCGCTCATCACTTTTTGTGTGTCTCTTGCTCCATTACGGGGAACACAGATCAGAGACCGTAAATAACAAAATAACAATAAACATAAATGAAACAAAAAGATAACAAAAATATAGACTTATTAGATTATAGGCTATAATCTAATAAGGGGGGGGGGGGGCTTTTTCATCTGTTTTTGCTAAACAGATAAAAAGCAAAATGGTGAAAGTGGTAATAAAGACAGCAGGAAGTAGAATGTGCGAATGAAGATGTGAATTACAGATAAAGGGAAGAAGGCAGCAAATGCAGGTGTGGGAGGGTTCATAGCTCTAATGGCAACGATGAAATTTATTCAGTAAGTATGTAAATTGTGTGAAGTATAATGCTATTAGCTGTGATTATATTAGGCAGCTATTCCAGAACGAATTCGCACCCAGCTGCTATCACAGATGTTAGAGGAGAGGAGAGGAGAGGAGAGGAGAGGAGAGGAGAGGAGACCTTTGACCACTCTTTTAATGAAACAGTTTATTTACAGTTGCAGGGAGAAAAACTTAAATATACCATAACATACAACTTACTTAACACTATTGTACATTTTCATGACCTCACCCTATACCTGCCAGTAAACACCACAATAGAACCTTTCAGAAACTGACCACAAGCAAGTCATTAACATTGTACACAGATTCCCTTCCCCCTAACAGAGAGGAAATTACCAAAGTCTGCCACTTCACCTGCCATTTTAAAATGGATAAACTCCATTCGGATATCAGCAGACACCAAACTCTGTTTGTAGCCACAGCCCCATGCACCACCCTTCACTGGAGGTCCACACTGTGTTTCTCTTTCGGAAATTTGTAGAAGTAAGAAGAAGAAGAAACTGGTGTAAATGCACAGAACAGCTTCAACTCTGGGACCCCAAGTAATAAAGCTCTGTTGAGAACTTTCTTCTGATTTCTTTGAGGCTTTAGCAAGGCCTTCTGTCAGCCCTGGTCAAAGTACTCCATCGTCCTCATGTTCCTCTACTGCAGCACTGAGGCACAATGGCAGAAAAGCAGTCCAAACCAGTGGCTGAGTTTCTGCAGAACTTACAGTTAATGCTCACCAAAAGACACCGGGAATGCCAGCCATACCGTCATTTTTTTTGATCCCACAACACAGAAGCTATTTCAGACCAAATCTGTGGTTTGTGGTACAGGAAATGCTGAGCAGTCCAAAGACAAAAAGTTGTGATGCAACTACAAATTTCAATCACTTTAAAAACAGTACTGCAGATTTAATTCAATGGCAAGGGTCCCCAAATTGTCAACCAGTTTCTTAATTTTGTCCTGCACCAATGCATTTGGAGGTTTAGTGCAACCATGAAGCAATACCAGAATTTCAAGGCAGCCAGATGACTTGTATCCAGATATCTCCACCTGTAGGGGGAAATGGGGGGACTGGGGAGCTGAACCCAAGTGCATCTAAGTAATCAGGAACTAATTTACTCCACTTATCTTTCTCAGTTTTGACTCTGGAAATCATTGTTGCTAAGAAAAGTCCAAAGGCATTTCATGCCCTATCTGTCCCATTGCAGCTCAGCTGGAAGTACTTGCATCAAACGTTGACCACATGAGACCCTGCTTAAGTTGGTTCATGAGGGTGAGAGCATACAACTTACCAAACAATGGACAACCCTGCCTAATCTGTACAGGGACTAGTCTGCTGAGTGCCCTTCCTTTATTCAACAAAACAGCAGCACTTGAAAACAGCAAGTTAATCAATGAAATACATTTTCCTTCAAACCTAAAAACTACAAAACTCCTACAAAAATGAACAAAAATCAAAATGTTTTTCTTGCTCTACACAGAAAATCCTTACCTTTATACCTTGAAATTTTGATAGCCCTTTGATATTGCAAATTAATGTCCATTTTTGCATTTTCCAGATTTAATAGGTCTGATTGTAATTGATAACAAAACATTTCTTTCTATCCTTTCTATTTGAGAGAAATTTTACAATGATTTTGTTTCATCTGCTCAGAAGGGAAACAATGGTCTCCAGTTTTTAAGCAAGCTAAGATCTCCTTTTTTTGGAAGTAGTGACAAAACTGCCCTTGTGCAGCTCAGTGATAAGTCTTTTCCTTACACAGATCAAAATCATTTGTAGAACTCTGCAGGAAGTCCTTTGAATCCCGCTGGACGGTGACAATAAGCTGCTGGACACCAACAGACATCTGCTCAAAAAAAAGGAGTGACTCTATAGACGGCTTCTGAGATCCATTCCAGTTGGGTGGTTCATCCAATATGACATCTATGTAACTAAAGTAAATTTTTCACATTCACTGTAGATCTGTATGGTCTCCTTCACTGTGCTAGATTAGTTGTTATGGCTATCAGGAAGCTTCGGGTGTGTCACCAAATTATGACTTTTTTCCTAACTTAAACCCATATATATGGAACTTCTATGTTATTAATAGAAGATGTTCTGTCTGTAGCGGAAGCGAATGGATGGATGTTCTGTCTGTCTCTTTAATTAAAGCTCCCTTTAAGGCTTCCTTTCTTACTGTTGGTCTTATTGTCAAGCAATAATCTTATCTTTCTACTACCTGTGTTCTATTCCTTTCTAGATTTACATAAACGGCCCGGACGTCTGACAAAAGATTCTGATTTGATTTTTCTCATCTTCCACCACTGACTTAGAGATTGGATGAGATTTTTTTCACAAGGCCGACTGATTCCAAAAAAGACTAAAGTATTGACAGAAGGCCTTGTTATGAATTAAACTGCCAATATTGGCAGTGTTGTGGGTTTATTTAAAGAGAGCTGTCAACCTCTTCTGCATGATGAGCTGAAAACCTTACAGGTGATATTATTGATCTAATCAACATATTGGTGAAACACATTGGTTTTTCTTAAATGTCTTATCTGGCTGTCTTTCCATTACTTTCTGTGACTTTGACCCATGTCTGTTCCTTAATGTGTGTGTTAAACTTTATCAGTAAGGTTATTTTCTGCTATGACAGAAGACAAATTGGTAAAAGAAAGTAGGTGGGTTTCCTCAACTGTTTAATTTTTGTTAACTACAGGTCAGTGATCCAATTCCAATCCCCAGCTACTTTTATTAGTTGGGGATTGGAATTAGATGAGAAGATAATGGCAACACCTGCCCTGAGGTTTGTACCATAACTTTAAATTAAAATAATCCTTTCCAAGCCTTTTCCAAGTCAACAGCATAATTATGAGAGCTGTGTGTTTCTTGTAGGAATAATATGTCTATGTTTATAGTTTTTATCTGTTTAGCTACGACCACTTGTTTAATTCCATCTCGGTTTGGTCTACATTTTTGTAACCAAAATCCTTTCTATTTGCCAAGGTGCTTATAACCTACCATCTTTTGACTTTTTGTACAGAGTTTGAGTCTGCGAAACATGTTTAAAACCTTACTGATCTACTTTAACTAGTAACACTTGTCATGGTCTGTGTGGCAGACCGTGGGTGTGTGGGGAAGGAGGACCCAAAATGCAGGACTTTATGATGAAGGCATTGCGTTTATTTACAGTGATGTAACAATCTAAACAACAATAAATCCCCAGTGCGATCCCGACTCCCGTTCCGTGTCTTCTCCCTACTCCTGTGCTCCGTGCTCTGTCTCCATTCCTTGTGTACAGTCTGTTTGCTGCTTCCTTGTTTCCACAAATCCTCCTGGAGAAACACACATACAAAGGCAGCCGTGAGTACCTTTACATAACGGCAGACTGGCACTAACTTTGCACATTTACTGAGGACTGACGGGAAGTCACTCAACGATCCAACGTCGGAGAGAGCTCCACCACACTCTAAAGTAGCTCCTCCGACGAGGCTTGATCAGCGCCAGGTGTGTGTGAAGATCTTTGGGTGTGACCGGTCAGCTGGTAGGGCCACACCCAGCAGGCCTGAAGGTGCCTGTCACGACTGTACCCACACACACACACACCCACACACACCTGCCAATACACAAACATGGAACACAAGAACAGCAGCAGTGCAGGAGACACACACATCAAATAATAATAATAATAATAATAATAATAATGATAATGATAATGATAGTGCAAACTGCTCACAGACCCCGAGTCCCTGGAACCGGGTCCGTGACAACACTATTGATCATCTTGTGATACTTTCTCTCTGTACCACTGGAGTTTGGCCTACCACCAACTCTACACATTCACCATCCACCACTGAAATAAAAGCACTAAAATGCAGCACTATATGAGGTAGTGATACATTTGTATTTGTCACAGATACAGACAATATCCAGAAGAATGCTCACAGGATCTTTGACGGATACATGTTTGAGATATCTCTGGAAATGGAAAAGATTTGACCCATAAACTCCAGATACCCATCTGTGAAATATACGCCTAATCTTCTAATATTTAATCTGCTAAAGATCTTTTCACTCATGTTTTCGCATATCATTTTGATCACTTAATAACACAAAGGGAAGCAAAACAAAACACAATGCAGACGAGACAAGAGACTATCAAAATAAAACAGGAAACCAACACAGGGGTAAAGACTGAGACACACAGACTTGACAAAGACAAAGGGAGAATTAACAGAGACATGACTGACTACATAGATAAAGTACAAAGGGACCAGACAGACTGAGAAGACAATTCAAAATTTTAAAACCACTATCATAAATCCTTAAAAAAGTTAAACAAAAATACAAAACTAAGGATAGTCTTAACTAAGACTACAAAAATACTCCTGTAGCAAAAACATCAGACTGTTGTAAGAACATAAAAACACAATAAATAATGAGTTCCAAAAGAAATTATTTTTTCTCTTGAAATGATAATCATAAATTCCGAGCAAGACACCTAAACATTTCATCCCTTCTCCATTTTATTAAAGGTAGTTGGTATATTGGTTTTTCTGACAAGCTGACAAGCTTACTTTGCTTTGTATTTCTCCTGCAAAGGTCAATCCTATGAGACCTTGACTGAGCTGGTTTAGGAGGGGTTTAATGGCCAAAGCATACAGCATCCAAGATAGGGGGCAACCTCTCTGAACAGGAACCGGTCAGCTAAGTCCTCCCCCACCTTTAGCCAAACAGTGGCACATGAATACAACAAATTAATCCAAGAAATAAAAGCTTTTCCAAAACAAAGTCTTCAAATGTTCTGAACAATGATCACTCTATCAAATGCATTTTCCTGGTCAACAGAAAAAAAGTCCCCCATGCAACTCCTGGGGTTTGGACAGATCAATAATGTCCCAGATTAAAAACAAGTTGTCCATTATAGTCTGTTCCCTTGTGCAGCTCAGAGTTAAGGTTTCAGAAATCAAGCAGTCTACAGTATAAAAAAAACTTCATACAAATACTTTTAAAGAATTCAGAATTTGTTTTAAAATTGTGCAGGAAGTCGATTAACCGCAGACAATCAGCAACAGTTGAGCTGCTGTACCACTAGAAATCTCATCAAAGAGATGGTGAACTCAGAGGTATGTCATGACTTCATCCTGACTCATGTTAGTTACTGACTCATTTAGCTTCAAGCTTTAGATGCATCATTTGATTGGATTATTTAAGTTTTCTCTGTAATCTCCTTTTAACTCACCTAGTTTTTTCCGCTGAGTTATTTTGTGTGTTCTCTTGGTAAAATGTTATAATCAGTGTTTTGTGTACAACCAATGATGATCAAGCTACATTGTCTTGTCTCTTGTACTTAGTCTTCAATGACTCCAGAAGTCAGAGCAAAAACTGAGAAAAAGCCATGGGCCAGTTAACTAAATAAACCAATGGATAATATTGCTGCATTAACTAAACTATTATTGTATGCTTAACTGACATAAAATCTGTCCTGCCTGGCAGCCACCAAACTCCTTTGAGAGACATTTACATGTATATACTGTCTATAATGTGAGACCATTTTCTGCAATGATGGTGGATATCAGGGAACCTAAATGTCAATGAGGTTCTCTTGTATTCCTATCAACAATTTTCCTATGAAGACCTGAGGGATTAGTGGTATGAATCCAGTCATCTCCTACCACTGTTGAGCTCCGGTTGAACTACTTTAGTTTGTCATTTAGCTTTTGAAATACTTGTATACGTCCAGCTTCTTGGTCATACCACTTGAATCCTGCCCTGCTCCACTTCACATATTGAAACATGTGATAACAGAAGATGTTGTGAAAATAAGACCAGTACTCCCACACTAAGATTGGTGTCATGACTAAAAAAGGCACGTTTCCAGCGTTTTCTTTCTTTAGTTTTGCCTTTTTCAAACAGTGTTTTTTGCTCATTACCAGTCACTTTTCTTATTGTTAGGATGATTCACTAAATTTGGCAGCATCTGGGGGAAAGTATGTGACCTCGACAAACTGTCTACCAGAGGTTTCACCTAAGACGTTGTCTGTGAAGAATACTGACAACTGAGGTTCATCCTGTGATACTATGTATATCTGAAAACTGTGAATGATTCATCTTCATTGCTTCATTTCTTCCTCTTCATTAGACCTTCATTGGACCAACTTGCAGTTACACTTTGATGTTCAGCTATGTAGAATTTTGAAAGTGTGTTTTTTGGAGATCTCATAGTTTAGGTTTGAGGTATATGTTTTGAATTTCAAATGAAATAATGTATTTAACTCAATTTAATGTACTGAATATATTATTTGAATGTCTGAATATAATTTGTAGGTAATCATTTGACTAAAGTCTCTATTTTGTTTGCACAATGCTTGTGACAGCGTTACTAGTGGCCTGCCTCTCATCCACATAACAACATGCAACTTGCTGATGCTTACCTGTGTCTCATGCAGCCAGGATGAGCCTTTTTGGCCAATAACACCAAATTCAAAACACGTCATACTACAAAACATGTCATACTGCTCAAGCTTGCATAAATAGTGTTGTATTTTTGTATTTAACCATGAAAGACACCCCCAGTTCAATAAGGCAGATCTGAAATCACTCATCTGGCTGCTTTCCTGGCTTTTAGTCTATTCACTCCCTCTTTTCCATGCTTTCAAACTCTAAATAAATACTTCATTACTTCATTAATCTAGTCCAATCATTTTCTTGCCTGCCTTCTGGGAGCCAATCAGCCTCTATTCTGCACGATTTAAATTTCAGTGCTCATCTTCATCTCACCCTGGTCACTCAGAGCCCCATCCATGCCTCCACTGTCAGCATCACAAACACCATCACAAACACCAATGTCTAGGCTCCAGGGGATACTGTCCTAACTCCTGCTGGGATCCTGTTCTGCTATGATGGGTCATCTAAGCCTAGTCACCAAATAACTGAATTGAATTCTGTATCTGAATAAATCATGTTCAGTTCTACCAAATGGCCTCTCCTTATTGAAATGTTTTCACGGTCACGAATGTGTGTGTGAATATGTGATTGGGTAAATGACACCTGCAGGACAGTACGCTTGAGTGCTCAGCTGAGTAGAAGGGACACTATTAAATACCACTCTGATTACAATTTAGAGTTCATCAAGAAGCAGGTGTAAAGAATGAAAATCCGAAAGAAAAATGCACTCCAGATGTCCCAAGTCATCAGCTCCACACACTCACCAACAACCTTCATGCACTCACTCACATTCCCAGCATGCAGTGCAGTAAGGAGAGGAGAAGAGAGATTTATGTAACTTCCCATGCATGCGACCGAGGATTTATTAAAGTCAGATAAACCTCATGCAGAATGTATGAGTGTGAAAGTTTTTTATTGTGTCCATGCTACATAAAAACTGACTGTGTGCTTGCATCTCTTTGAAGAAAAGACGCTCTTCCCTATGGGTAACTGCATGTGTGTTTGCATCTTTGTTCTTATGTGTGTGTGTACTTAATGCAAACGCACATCTTTTTATAACAAGATCCCATAAAATTGTATCCGCACATAAGTCTGCAGAGCCAGATTTGGCGTGTCTATGTGTGTGTGTGCATGTGTGTTGGTGCACCCTCGCCACAGCTTCCATGCTCTCTTACCCCCCTCAGTTACTGCGTTGAGGTATCCTTGCTCTCTGTATTGTGATGTTTTTATCTGTGTGTGATTGCTACAGTTCCCCTCAGCCAAAACACACAGCTCTCTGTAGGCACACACAGTGCCAGTTTTAGCCGCCCTCTTAGGAGTTCACGTCAATAAAATATGAACTCCGCCATACACACAGTATAACAAACACTAACGCTAACCCGACGACTACACACACACTGAGGCCTGCTTTAGCCTGTGCGTTTACACTGCTGTGAACATCAACACTAAGTGGAAGTTTGCACGCAAATATGGCGGCCACGGGAGTTACCTCAGGCCAGCTGCTCTGTCATCCGGTGAATCAAGCGGCCCTCTGTATTCACTGTCCATTATTATTCAATCCGATTTGGGTATCTTTAATTAATGAGCAACGTTTCTTCTTTTATATCCTGCCCTGATCTTTTAAGACCTTTGCATCACTCCCCAGCAAGGAAGACAAAGGGGGAGGACTGAGGTAGAGGTATGGCTAGAAGGAGGGAGAAGTTTGTTTTTTTTCACATGGGAATGAGAGTTGGTGTGGGAACTGTTGGTGCAGCAAGTGATGACAAAAAACCTAATGTGAAAGCTACTTCATTGAAAAACCAATACCATAAACACACATATTCCAGTTTATAACTACTGGAAAAAATAGACATGGCATAAAATATAAGAAGTTGTGCAAATTACTGTAGTACTGTTGAGCAGTTTGAACTAATTACAATATAAATGTTGTTATCACATAAATGAATTTGATGTTTAAATCTAAGTTTTTTTAAACATGCATTTTTCATATTTTTATGCTTCATATCACATTCAAATTTCATAACTGAGTCTTTTTTTCCCTGTTTCATTGCCTTCAGTGCAACCACCTCAATTACATCTCAGTTACATCATGTATGTAAAAAACTAATTATCATCGAGAAAATCAAGAAAATAAGAAAGAAAATACAGCTCATTTATTGTTCTTTCAAGTTAAATTATTATTCATTAATTTACAGAACTTACAAATGTGATGACTTTATTAAGTTTCTGCCCAGTAAATAACATTCAGTTTATTGATTTTTGAAATTCAGTGCATCAAGTTCACGCTTGATTATGTGAGCATAAGTGTTATCAAATAGCTGTCACGCCCGGTGTGGCGGGCGTGTGGAGTTTATAAAGAGGACCCAAAAGGCGGCAGCTCTGGTGCAGGTGAGTCTTTATTACACGCGTGGGTACAAACAACAAAGGCAGGTGAACGAGAACTGAAAAACCTAAACTGGGTGAAACTAACAAAACAAACCAGAAACACAGATGCAGGGAGGTCCGGGAAATCACACATGGCGAGACGCAGGGAGAACGAGGGAAACAACACAGACGAACCAGCGGCGAGGACGAGGTAACACACACTATAAATACACACGCCAGGAATCAGGGAAGGAAACAGGAGGGAACACACCTGGAAGACATCACAGCTGACGAGGTGGAGGAACGTAAACAGGACACACTGACATAAGGCACAGACCGTCACAATAAAACAGGAAACACATACACACAAAGACACAGACTAGCAAACGCGGACTTAACACAAGGGTAGACGGCAGAACAGAACAACACTAAACCGGAGGAAGAACAGAACCAAAATGACACTAGTAGAAAACACAAAAGCGCTGGGTCAAAAGGACCCAGGATCGTGACAGTACCCCCGTCAAAGGCTGGCCCCAGACAGCCCAACAAGGAAACAAAACAGCCAGAGAGAAAAAAAAAACACCACAACAAACAACCCGACCAGGGCGGGCGGTGGGGTCCAGGACGGAGGGCTCGAGGCAAAACCAAAACAGGAGCACAAGAGGGACAAAAAAAACCAAAAGCAAAACACGAGCCAGCACCAAAAAACAACAAAAGAAACACACTGGAGCCCAAGGAAACAGAGTCTAAAACAGAAAAGTTCAGGGGCGGCCAGGGGCCGACCGCACAGGAGTCCAAACAGTTCCGGGGCCAACCGTGCGGAAGGCCACGGTGGCGATGTGGACCCAGGTCAGGGGCGGCCGGGGCCGACAACCCAGGAGCCCGGACAGTTCAGGGGCCGGCCGTGAGGGACGGCAGCGGTGCCGGCGTGGGCACAGTTCAGGGGACGGCCAGGGGCCGACCGCACGGAGCCCAGACAGTTCAGGGGCCGGCCGTGCGGAAGGCAGCGGCGGCCACGCGTGGAAGCAGTTCAGGGGGCGGCCGTGCGGAAGGCAGCGGCGGCCACGCGTGGAAGCAGTTCAGGGGCCGGCCGTGCGGAAGGCAGCGGCGGCCACGTGGAAGCAGTTCAGGGGTCGGCCAGGGGCCGACAGCACGGAGCCCAGGAAACAGTTCAGGAGGCCGGCCGTGCGGACGGCAGCGGCGCCGACGTGGGCACAGTTCAGGGGCCGGCCGTGAGGGGCGGCAGCGGCGGCGACTCAGGCGGCGGTCCGGGGCCGCCCACGGCGGCGATGTCGCCTGGCCAGTGGCCTGGAAAGTGGCCAGTCAGCAGCAGACCCCGACGGGATAGGACCAGGCGCGCCAAGACTCGGAGGCTGGACCAGGCGACGCTGATGAGGCCGCGGGTGACGGCGTGGAAGCCGGAGACGATGAGGCCGCGGGTGACGGCGAGGAAGCCGGAGGCGAAGAGGCCGCGGGTGACGGCGAGGAAGCCGGAGACGAAGAGGCCGCAGGTGACGGCGAGGAAGCCGGAGGCGAAGAGGCCGCAGGTGGCGAGGAAGCCGGAGCGAAGAGGCCGCAGGTGTGGCGAGGAAGCCGGAGGCGAAGAGGCCGCAGGTGACGGGCGTGGAAGCCGGAGACGAAGAGGCCGCAGGTGACGGCGTGGAAGCCGGAGACGAAGAGGCCGCAGGTGACGGCGTAGATGGTGAGGCTGCAGCTGGCGTGAATGAAGAGGCGGCAGCTGGCATGGAAGCCAGAGACGGAAGTGCTGCAGGCGGCGGCGTGGAAGCCGGAGGCGGCGGCGCTGCAGGCGGCGGCGTGGAAGCCGGAGGCGGCGGCGCTGCAGGCGGCGGCGTGGAAGCCGGAGGCGGCGGCGCTGCAGCTGGCGGCGTAGATGGTGAGGCTGCCGCTGGCGTGGATGGTGAAGCTGCAGCTGGCGGCGGCGTGGAAGCCGGAGACGGAGGCGCTGCAGCTGGCGTGAATGAAGAGGCGGCAGCTGGTGTGGAAGCCAGAGACGGAAGCGCTGCAGGCGGCGGCGTGGAAGCCGGAGGCGGCGGCGTGGAAGCCGGAGGCGGCGGCGCTGCAGCTGGCGGCGTAGATGGTGAGGCTGCCGCTGGCGTGGATGGTGAAGCTGCAGCTGGCGGCGGCGTGGAAGCCGGAGACGGAGGCGCTGCAGCTGGCGTGAATGAAGAGGCGGCAGCTGGTGTGGAAGCCAGAGACGGAAGCGCTGCAGGCGGCGGCGTGGAAGCCGGAGACGGAGGCGCGCTGCAGCTGGCGGCGGCGTGGAAGCGGAGACGGAGGCGCTGCAGCTGGCGGCGGCGTGGAAGCCGGAGACGGAGGCGCTGCAGCTGGCGGCGGCGTGGAAGCCGGAGACGGAGGCGCTGCAGCTGGCGGCGGCGTGGAAGCCGGAGACGGAGGCGCTGCAGGCTGGGACGGATCCCTTGGACCCTCCAGCGCGACGACAGGAGGCAAAGGCGGACGGATCCCTTGGACCCTCCAGCGGCGACAGGAAGCAAAGGCGGAGCAGTCCCTTGGACCCTCCAGCGACGACAGGAAGCAAAGGCGGGCGGTCCCTTGGACCCTCCAGCGGCGACAGGAAGCAAAGGCCGGAGCGGTCCCTTGGACCCTCCAGCGGCGACAGGAAGCAAAGGCGGGCGGTCCCTTGGACCCTCCAGCGACGACAGGAAAGCGAAGGCGGAGCGGTCCCTCGGACCCTCCAGCGGAAGCCATGACTGAGCCAGCGGTCATGGAGGCCACTAGCTGACACAGAGGTGACTGGCAATGCACCGAGCACTGGTTTTGCCCAGGCAACACTGACACGGAGGAGTTCTCTGAGAGCTGCTTAATCTTCAGGGGTCCAGAAACAGCTGGGGGTGAAACCTAGCTTCTGGGAGGCCCTGGAGTGCATTACTCGCTTGAAGCAGCTAAAGCGCAGGAATCTCCTGGGAGGAACTTAGACCTTCTCCTGCATGAAGTGAGTGTGTGAGACTGGTGACGGAATGAGCGACGGAGCTACGGGGGACACAGGGGCCTGAGCTACAGGCGGCACAGGGGCCTGAGCTACAGGCGGCACAGGGGCCTGAGCTACAGGCGGCACAGGGGCCTGAGCTACAGGCGGCACAGGGGCCTGAGCTACAGGCGGCACAGGGGCCTGAGCTACAGGCGGCACAGGGGCCTGAGCTACAGGCGGCACAGGGGCCTGAGCTACAGGCGGCACAGGGGCCTGGGCTGCAGGTGAAACTGGGAGCACTGGAGACTGGGCAGCTAAGTGAGCTACTGGAGGCTGGGCAGCTAAGTGAGCTACTGGAGGCTGGGCAGCTAAGTGAGCTACTGGAGGCTGGGCAGCTAAGTGAGCTACTGGAGGCTGGGCAGCTAAGTGAGCTACTGGAGGCTGGGCAGCTAAGTGAGCTACTGGAGGCTGGGCAGCTAAGTGAGCTACTGGAGGCTGGGCAGCTAAGTGAGCTACTGGAGGCTGGGCAGCTAAGTGAGCTACTGGAGGCTGGGCAGCTAAGTGAGCTACTGGAGGCTGGGCAGCTAAGTGAGGCACTGGAGACTTAGCAGCTAAGTGAGGCACTGGAGACTTAGCAGCTAAATGAGGCACTGGAGACTTAGCAGCTAAATGAGGCACTGGAGACTTAGCAGCTAAATGAGGCACTGGAGACTGAGCAGAGTGTGGCACTGGAGACTGAGCAGAGTGTGGCACTGGAGACTGAGCAGCTAAGTGAGGCACTGGAGACTGAGCAGAGTGTGGCACTGGAGACTGAGCAGAGTGTGGCACTGGAGACAGAGCTGAGAATGGCTGCGAGGCAGCTAACTGAGCTGAGAATGGCTGCGAGGCTGCTAACTGAGCTGAGAATGGCTGCGAGGCTGCTAACTGAGCTGAGAATGGCTGCGAGGCTGCTAACTGAGCTGAGAATGGCTGCGAGGCTGCTAACTGAGCTGAGAATGGCTGCGAGGCTGCTAACTGAGCTGAGAATGGCTGCGGGGCAGCTAACTGAGCTGAGACCTGCAGAGCAGGCGATAAGCTGTTCCTATCATTATCTGCTGCACAGAACACAGCCCCAGAATGAACAGTCAAACAGTCCGAAAACGGAAAAGAGTCCTCACTCACCACAGCCGGCGAATTAGAAGTCCGAACGTCCGGCTGTGGGGTGGGCCGCGCGGCGCGATCGGCGTTTTCTCCCGCAGATGGCTCTGACGGGCGGGCAAGTTCACCTCCGACAAGTCGGGCAGCGAGGCAGGGGTGGCTGAGAGAAGGTGAGGTGTGTGCGGAGAAAAGCCTGCATGGTCGGAGGAAGAGATCCCAAAAGCCAAGGCAGGCCAGAAAAGAGCCGTTGAAGCCGGCTTTCAACAGCACGGCGAAGCTCATACGGAGGGTTCTCCAGCCACTTCCCGAGGAGAATCTCCACATTATAAGCGATGTCATCTTGGAGCTCCTCGGATGGATTGAATGCCGCAGGGTCCATGGTGGCTGGTTCAGTGCTGTCACGCCCGGTGTGGCGGGCGTGTGGAGTTTATAAAGAGGACCCAAAAGGCGGCAGCTCTGGTGCAGGTGAGTCTTTATTACACGCGTGGGTACAAACAACAAAGGCAGGTGAACGAGAACTGAAAAACCTAAACTGGGTGAAACTAACAAAACAAACCAGAAACACAGATGCAGGGAGGTCCGGGAAATCACACATGGCGAGACGCAGGGAGAACGAGGGAAACAACACAGACGAACCAGCGACGAGGACGAGGTAACACACACTATAAATACACACGCCAGGAATCAGGGAAGGGAGACAGGAGGGAACACACCTGGAAGACATCACAGCTGACGAGGTGGAGGAACGTAAACAGGACACACTGACATAAGGCACAGACCGTCACAATAAAACAGGAAACACATACACACAAAGACACAGACTAGCAAACGCGGACTTAACACAAGGGTAGACGGCAGAACAGAACAACACTAAACCGGAGGAAGAACAGAACCAAAATGACACTAGTAGAAAACACAAAACGCTGGGTCAAAAGGACCCAGGATCGTGACAATATCAGTTACTTGCAGTGATTAGGACTGTTGTCTCACAGCACTCAGGCTCTGGTGACCTGTCCGAGGTGTACCCCACCTCTTGCCCCATGTCAATAGGAACAGGCTCCAGCTTCTGCTGGGACTCTAAATTAGATGAGCAGTTAAGAAAATAGATGGTTGGATGGATGTAACCATATGAGATCCTGTCAAGGAATGATGCCCCCGTCTAAGCGGAGCTCCTAATTTTGTTCATTTTCACAAGATCGACTGTCTCAGAGGTCCTGCTGCATGAATCTCCAAGGCTGGGATTACATTTGCTTACCGATGTACACAGCTGAAGACACCACAGTAGTTCTTGTTTTTAGGACCAAATACTAGCCTCTCACCCACCCTGTGATGATGAAATTTATATCACAGAGACTCAAGCAGACCATAACATACTCAAGGATATGGCAATGGTAAGAAGCCCAGGAGGAGATGAGAGGTTTTCTTTACAAATACAAATACTGCTGGGCTGATTACTCTACCGGTATACACACTAACAAACTTACTGCACAAGCATCAATGAATTTCAAATACAAATACAGAAGAACATGTTCCGCACAGTTGATTGTGTTTGCTTGGAACCCACGGCCAAGTCAGAACCCATGTGTGATATTTATTTTACACCTTAAAACTTACAATCTGTCTTTCTGAGACCTATTTAAAGAAAACTTTAACAGCTCACACTTCACATGCATGACTGCGATCTGAAGGAGAATTTAAGGCTTCAAGTCAATTTTTTATGTATTGGAAAAACTGTGAATTTGATTTTGACTTCAAAGCATCTCTGAGTTTAAACTGATTTGTAAATAACACACTCAACACAACAAACTTTGAAGCACAGAAATACTTTGCCTTACTCAAGTTTGTGGCTCTTTGTCCTGTAACAATTCTGTCAAACTTTGCTAATTAGTATTGACAAAGAGAACTGGATTTGTATTAATGAAGGTGTTATCACTTCGGATCCAGACTATTGAGGTATTTAATGGTCTGGCTGGAGTGACATGAAGCGTGGACTGACGTCATGTCGTGCATGCAGGCTTTTGTGAGGAACAGTTGTCCAGCTACATGTAAGATTTAATAAGACACTAAACTTTTTGCTCCTTAAAGTTATTATTGGTCAAGTTTTTAATAACAGCCACATTCCTTGGTACCTTCTCTTTCCTTCTCTTTTCTTTCTGTCTTTCTTTCTTTCTATTTTTCTTCCTCTGAATGGACAAGGGAGCTCATTAAAGCCATTCTTTATCATTTAATGAAGCCATTGGATTAGAGGTGATGCTTTGACCAGTCAAAGGGGAGAAATGAGGAGAGGTGAGGAGAGCAGAGAGTAAAAGAAAATCAATTGCTGGTAGAAACAATTCAACAAGCATTTGGCTGATACTAGTATCAGTGTATTTACAGTTTCCAGATTATTTTAATCTTCATGATGTACGATTATTGCACTTCTTATTCCCCCATTATGTACAAAGTTCTTATTAACCTTCCTTACCACTTTTTTTATGTACCATTTGATTATACTACACATTACATCCCTTTTGCCAAAATTATTCACAAAAACTGCTTTAAATACACTTTAAATAGGATAATACACTGAATACAACTTACACTAATATATTGAGTAAAACAGTTAAACAAAACTCTTACTTCCAAATACATCAAAGGTGAACTTTACTATATATATATATTAGAATCTCTCCTTTAGACATATGCTCAATTTTTAACATTGCAGATGAGGTGGAAAATTAGATCTTAGTAGAAAGGACGGAGTTCTAGTTGCTTCTAAGGAGGTGAGGTAGAGGCCAGGTATCTGATCTGATTTTCATATTCAGGCCACATAAGAAAAAGTTTTGATATTCGGTTTGAAGAAGAGTGAGACTTCAAGCTTTGTCCTGATGTCGATCCTTGGAGGGATAAAAACATCAATGAGGTGTTCGAGCTTTAAAGTGTGGATGCAAGCTGCGGTATATCTTCCTGACTCCATCCAAGGAGACTCTACTGTGTACACGTAGCTGTGTCAATATTGAGATATCTCAGCCTAAAGAAACAAGAGAGCAGGCAGACTCTAGCCTGCCCATGATTGCTTTTACTGTCTTTTCTCCTATTTCATCTCTCATTTACTACCTTCTCTATCCATTCTTCTCTCTATTGCATTTTCAATCTGTGTCACTGTAGCTAACCTCATATCGCTGATCATTCTTCTTTCTGTCATTCTATACCCAAGCCTTTCCCCTTTTCTTTTTACTGGCCTTTTTCCACTTCTGACTTGTTTATGTCTGACATTCAACTCTTTCATGATAAAGACCTCATGTTTTTTCTGGTGTACTCTGTTCTTGCCTGGCTTTCACGTTTTTGCTATTATCTTCCTCCCTCTGTTCTCTTCTGTTACAAGTAACCTAAAATGATTTCTACAGACATTTCCTGGGTCCATTAGCAATCAAAACTCAGTGAGTTAGCTGAAACCAGTAGGTTTTGAACCAGCTCTTGCCAAAATTCAAGATAAAAGTCAAACAATCTAAGGGATATGGAAATCTGTCTATGATGAAATTATTACCTCTGAGCACTTTGTTACATAAACAGCAAATTAATGCCTTTTAAGCACTTCAATGTTGCTATTAAGACACATTATAACTTTTTGCCAGAACACATTAAAAAATAACAGTACAACAAAAGATTTTTTTTAAATAGTAAAAATTTCTCAAAGCAAACAAGCACAATTTTAATCAAAACTAACTAAAAGTTAAAACTATTTCTCACCACCTACATTTGAGAGATGTAAATTACACACTGACATGAGTTAGGTGGAATAGACTGAGCACTGATTAAATTTTCACACCGCTCTTATGCAACAGTCTGGCTGCATAATATTAACTTGATAATGGTATGATCAACAGCACGCATGTGTCAGGAGCATAACTGAAAGCTGGGTATGACAATTTCTACCCCGTCTTTTTATCTTGTAAAGTGTGTCACAGCCACCATGTCACACCTCAAAGGGCCCAAACAGATGGACAGCTTAACATTTTTATACACATTCTCTCACCTTGTTTGACAATGTAATGACAACCCGTACAACACATAGCTGCATTCATGATCCCAGATATCTACAGTATGTGTGGCTGTCTGATTCTGTCCAATCTGCTATAATAAGGCTTCGCTGTGTTGTCTGATATGATTCCCTACAAAGTTAGGCAGCATGTCAAGGGACTATGATAGGAAGACTTATATAACATACAGTATGACCCTGGTGTCAGCTGGGATAAGGTTAGTAGGATTTATCTCTTCTTTTTTTGGTCAGTATTGTTTAAGAAAAGACTTTGCAACTTATGAACACAAGATATATTATTTGTGATAAGGTTTGTAGCAGACATGGATAACACAAACCAAAGCCACAGTGTAGGATCTTATGGCAATGGGTCTGAAATTGTCCTTAATCCTTTTGGTTGAAGCTTGAGTCAGTATGTGTGTAAGACAAACAACCAAAAGACAAAAAAAATATAGGCCCATTTATTACAGGCCCTATAGAAGGTCAGAGTACCCGCAGTGGTTGATCTTATGTGTGGCCTTCACTCTGGTGGATAATGAGTTCATACATTGATATTTATAGTTATGTCACATCAAATGGTGTCATCACAGAATGAAAAGCCAAATAACTGACTGGTAGAAAAGTGCAAATGTTAAAAAAAGAAGGAAAATATCCTTAAAAGATTATACGATCATTGTTCTCACCTCCCCTCTCTCTACTTCCTACCATTCCTGTTCGCCTACCCTTCCTTTTTGCACTTTTGTTCTTCCCACTGATCTACTTTTCTGTTTCTCCTCCCTACTTCTCTCCCAAAGTCTGCGCTCCCTCTCTCCAGTCTTTCACTCCCCTTGAGTCTCCCCTCCTCTTTCTCCTCTCTACTGTCTTTCCTTTTTCACCCCCACCCCCAATCTATAGGGATAGAGACTCAGTAGAATTACCATCCTCTTGATCTATAATTACCACACAACTCTCTCTACCCCTGGCTCCCTTTCTCCTTGCTTACTTGCCAGACAGTCTCAGATTGTACACAGGATACTTGCATCATCACTGATTGTTGAGCGTATGTATGACAAGTGTGCGATAGAATAACCAACATATTGAATAAACAAGAACGAATACATGATGTCTGCCATCACATCTTTTCCTTTTCATAAAAGCTCATATAAATACAAGGTGACGTTCTGTGCACAGGGAGTCTGTCTAATTGCATATGCAACTGTGCAGGTCTTATATCTATGGCAACGTTTTGTGCCTTTTCCTTATTTAACTAACAACTTCTAATGATAGCTTGTTATCTTAGTGTAACTTTAGTTACTGCCCTTCAATTTTGTATCATTTAATTTATGTAGACTGAAAATGAACTTATGTTGCATATTAGGCTGTGCAATATTATTTTGTGACTTTGCATTATATATTTAATTCATTATTATTTACTGCACTTTAAAATTTATGTGTAACATTTAAGTTATTTATTATAGCTCCTTATGAAAGGTAATTTTGGTTCCTACCTGGTAGTGTTTATGGTGGGACTCTTTAGAGTGTAACATGCTCTGAGTATTTGGAAGGTCATTGAGTAAAATTTTGAATGCACACTTACCTGCCATGTTGGTGTTTGTTCTAGAAAATATTTTTAAGAGAAATGTAGCCATTCACACACAGCCCAGAGAGACCAGGGAGCGCTACCACAACAAGAAGCTAGCTTGCCAAAAATGTCTTGTGGTGTATGTGAAGTCTAGCTCTAATTCACTTTCTTTTTATAAAGGAGAGGACTTTAGTGTTTCAGTCATACAGTTTTGTCACAGCTGTATTGCCAAACTTCAAACATTCAGGAATACAGTGGCCTGGAGACCATAGTACTGCCAAAATTATTGCAACCATGCAATAAACTTGCAGACTCATTGCCTTTCATTGCCAGTCATTTCATATCTTCAAAGCAGCGTTGGTGTTTTCATGCCGGTGGTTAAACAGCAATAAGTGCCATCAGTCTTTTATTGGTTTATGATTGAATAGAGTCAAGTTAGCACATACACGCTATCTGCTTGGAATGATGATCCTTATAAAGTTGCCTTATAGTAAGCCACCTGTGCAATCGCCTTGTGATCAAAAGTGGTCACTCGCAGGTTGAGTGAGCAACATCTGGAAAAGTACTGTTGGCAGGTTAGTTGCCACAACTACTTCCAAGAAAAATTAAATGCAATCACTGCTCAACCACTGATTTTTCTCAGTCACAAGGAGGTTGCCATCCTGTTTTTTCTCTAGTGTGACTGGGCCATAAAAACATCTGCCAAACCTAAAAGTAAGCAATAAGTGAAGAAGCCAAACAGAAATAGAAGCAGCACACAAACCACTGGCTAGAGGTTCATACTGTTGATATCTGCTTACTTGCCTATTTGTACATTGCCAATTTAAAATAATTCTCATGAATATCAGCTACAACTTTGCAAAGAATCAAAATTATGCTGAGAGATAACTTACCAAAAAATCTACTGAACACTTAGTAAACATAACTGAGTCGTTATTGTCAATATTAAAAGAAATTTGTCAAATAAACTTTAATGATCTAACAATGTGCCATTATTATGAAGTGTTACTATGTGTAGCATTTTGTTCTGTTTAAGACATATATAACCACTGCACTTTTGAAAATTGTGGTCATTAGGCCTGCAGACTCTCTGTTGGAGGGCTTTATAATGCTCTCAACACTTAACACTAGTTGGTCTGGAATAGCACTTAATGTGGCAGACTCTCCATACAAGTGTGCAAACGGAGAGGGAGCGGGTTGGGGGAGGGCGTGGGAATGCGTCGAGATTGAGTCTCTGTGTGCCTTTGATACCTAGTGAGGTGGAATGTAATGGTGTGAAGGTCAGCCTAGTGTAAGTCCACATACAGAAGACCGTATCTTTCATTTTGACAAATCTGCAATAAATGTTCACCTTTTCATCCATGATAGCGATGAACAGTGGGGATCACAGTGTTAGCTGGACAGTTCATTCATTCATTCATTCATTCTATACCTATTACTATGTGGACTGAAATGTTTCTTGGGATGAAACTGTGTAAATCCCTGAAGTCAGCATCCTATTGATCCTATTGGTTCTCTGACTTTTACTTCAGTAACTTAAAATTAGGTAATTTTAAGCTGCCTTGTTTTATTGGACTAACATTTTGTTTTTAAAAATTAATAAGAGTGCAAACCCTTTTTTTTAGTGTATTTGTACCTTCTTTGAGTGTGAATACTGAAATATGCAGTAATAGTGGGAATGCCATGCAGTACATGTTTCGTGCCATGCACCATAACCATTTTTAATGGTAGTTATCAGCCATGACCAAAATCTTTTCCTAACCTTGAATGAAAATTTTAGTTCCCCTGTCATAAATGTTATAATGTTATAATTATTTTTTGTCCAAACTGTCAAATATTTCTATCCCATTACTATGGAGGCCCATGAAAAAATTTTGACTTCTCACTCACCAATTCTCATACGGATATACACTGAGACATTCAGCCAATATTTTAGGGAAGGAGAAAATGAGTAAACACGTGTTTGTCTGAAATACTACTTAACTCTGCAGCTGGTACCCGGAAAACTGGGAATCACAGCATTACATGTAATATAAACTCAACCGAATCAGTCAGTCCTTTATATGATGAAATCAAAGATGTGTGAAGCAGTGACCCAGTATACTAGCCCTACCATCCATAGCAGATTTGAGAGCATAGTGGGTTCCTGTTCTTAACTAGCATTAACAAGTCATCTAAAAAAGGAGTCAGTTATCCAGTTGTTTAACTACGATGAAATTAATAAGGCAGTAGATGAGGTAGTGAGGGTAAACACAGTTTGTAACCTACACTTCTATTCTCCTCAACATCTATTATTCATTGGCCAAGATGATTCTTTCATGAGGCAAGCTAGTTGCACATAATTCATAACGCAGGCTGTGGAAACTAGGACAGAGTGAGATACAGGCAAAGGGGGAGGGTAGAGGAGAGGGGGGAAGGATGAGAGGGCTGAGTGAGAAAGAGGGTGACGAAAAGGATGAAGACAGAGGGTGTCAGGATGAAGAGGTGAGAGAGAAGAAGAGAGGCAACAGGATTTGGGTTTACAGAAATGTGGGGAAACATGCCGCATAGCCTGTTCCAGTTCACCACAGAGAGAGAAAAAGATGGAATTTGGAAGATTGAAATACAGGAGAAGAAGAGCAAGAGAGATAGGGATGAGGGGGGAAAAAGGAGGAAGAGAGCTTAAAAGAGGGGAGGAGGTTGCGTCTAGCTGATGTGACAGACATCTTTATCAGGCAAAGGGGGGGTGGAGCCTAGAGTAAAAAGAGAAGTTTATCATTGGTGCTTCGTTTTACCAAAGCAAAGGGGGAATACATTTGTTTGAGCTTACCTGCTGTGGTCGTGAGACAAATGGATTTCCTGTGGATTTTTCTCCACAGAATCTATACCAAGGAGAAGCCATCTTGTGATGTAATAGTCATGAAAACTCCATTATTATTCTTAACTTGACAAGAGGTTGCTCAGGAGAAATTCTCCTTAATGCAATTGTATTTAATTTTCGTCTTTACAAAGCTTTGCTAGCAAAGCTTCTCTAACACATCTGACGTAAAGCAGTTCAATCTTCCACTTGTGGTCAGTGCTGTCTGAATCTCCAAGAAAGAGGAAGATGAGAGATGTAAATGAAGAAAGGGACAGGTGTAATTATCTGGTTGAAGAACGAGACTAAAGTTTAGCCCACTTCGCTTTGGTCTGGTATTAGGAGCAAAAAAGATCAGAATTCAAACAGCCTTGTTTTTTATGTGTGTTTGAGGAAGAGACGGGTGACAGGCAAAAACAGAGAGAGGGAGATCACAGAGAGTGTGCACTTTCTCCCCTGCTATATAGCTCTGAGCCATGTACACAGCAGAAAGTCACGACCCCAAAGTACATGCATGGTCTGAATTCCAATGACTTTTTAGACTGAGACAGAGCAGTTGTGACTGTGTGTGTGCATCTTTGCTTGTTGGGTGGAAGCATACCAGGAATAGTATTCTTGTTCAGAACCTACAAGAAGAATGCACTGAGGTGGTGGTGGGGGAACCACAGCACAACTAAGCAAACTGACGGACGCATTGCAGAGCATTTTTACTATACTGGAGGCTAGGTCATGTGTCACTTGAGAATTCCTAGAGGAGCTGAGGAAAAAGGAACAGAATGCTAAATTGTGGAAATGACATACCACCCTGGTAGCATACACCAAACACACACACACACATCCACACACACACTTGGAAAGCTAATCACTGTGCACCCTTCTGCTTTATAGACAACTGGGAAAAAATGGATTTTTGAAATTTACACAGACAGACATGCTAGAATATTTGTTTTCAAAAGTTAGTTTAGAAAACTATAGGAAACACCATTGTGACGTGTTTTTGAGCCAGCTAAAATCTGTGTTTTAAATCCTTATTTACTTTCAAACACTGGTCCTTCTATATGCAAATCTTACAACTTGGCACCTCTTGGAAAGCATTCCAGGCACTTTTTATTATATTTAATTTTTTATTTTATTTGATGTTTAGTGTATTATTTTTTTTTAATTTGTGGTCTTCCAGTAGTCCTACTTTATTTACAAAACAAATGCATTGTTTTTATTGCTGCCTCCATGTGGCCAATAAAAAAATAATAAATAAGTACACAGATTTCTAAACATCCTTCTTATTGTTAAATCTTACATTAACTTACATGTTGTTCTGGGTTCTGTTGTGACCTCGTGGATGAGTCATCAATCAGTCTTGGAGTAATTTTGGCTGGCTGGCCCCTCCAGGGAAGATCCACCACTGTTCCTAATTTTTTCCATTTGTGGATAATGGTTCTCACTGTGGTTCACTGGAGGCCCAAAGCCTTACAAATATGTTCGTAACCCTTTGTAGACTAATAGATGTCAATGGCTTTGTTTTTCATCTGTTATTGAGTGTCTTTAGTATGTGGCCTGATGTGTTTCTTTCCAAGATATTTTAGCCTACTTCACTTTGTCAGAAAGTTTCTATTTAAGTGATTTCTTGATTCAACAGGTCTGTCAACAAATAACAAAGAAATCAGGAAGAGGGCAAATACATTTTCACAGCACTGTATGTCAGTTTTCTAACTGTGCATTTATGTGTCAATGTATGTTAATAATGTTATGCTTTGTCCCCAATCCTAACCTAGTATGTTTATGTGAGAATATACAGATACTCATTCATATATTTGATCATTTTTGTTTCTCTCTAATACAGTGATGTACTTTGTCTCTCACATTACAGTGTATGTCACATGCAAAGTAAATCTGTAAGGCCATTACCGCATTGCAAAAAAAGAAAAATTACAATCAATATCCTTAAAGGCAGTTAAGTAATCTTTAAGCATGTAGAGTACTGAACGCAGTTATAGATTTTGATACGCTCCAATCTGAAGTAAAAAGCAGCGATTTTATTGAAAGTCAAAAAAAGGTCTGGCAGGAGTGATGTAATGCCCGTTGGTGTGTCATTTACTTGGAGATGTATACTTACATTTATAAAAAACTAATTTACTCTAATTCACAGTTTATCTATAAGAGCAGTATATAGGGTCATCTTGTGTCGCAGACCATTGGAAAGTGGGGTCACCCGAGGTCAGAAGCAAAATCTACTCCAACTTGATTTCTTAAGTATGTTATTTAAGAAGTAATATTTCTTTTTCCCTTCACCTAAAACCCCTGGATAAGCACTCAGCAGAAACTTTAGAAGGCCTTGGATAGGAACACACCCATTTGAAATCAATAGTGTGAGACAGTGCCACCTTTAAAGATCAATAGTATCACTTAATGGAAGTGTTGGGTTTTGTCGTTGTATTTTGTAATTTTTCATTATATGCAAAGAAAAAAGAATATACCCCTAAAATTTTAGTAGGTCAAAATGATGCAAAACTACTAGTAACTTATTTCTGTTAGGTAGGTCAATTAATTGTTGTCTGTCTGTCTGATATATTTGATATATTCAGTTTTTGAGACTTCGACATCATTAGTGGGATTGTTTTCCCCAAAAATCCTAATTAAATTGCACAATACATTTTTAGGCAATTTAGGCTAAAAATTGCTACATCTAGCTTTTAGGCAAAGCCAGATGTAGCAAATATGGTGCAAATTGCGGTGGCTGTAGCTCAGGTGGCAGAGCAGATCATCCCCTAATCAGAAGCTCGGTGGTTCGATCCCAGGCTGCCTCCTGGCTGCATGCCAAATATCCTTGGGCAAGATACTAACCCCATGTTTGCCTGCTGGTGGTGGTCAGAGGGCCCGGTGGCGCCAGTGTACGGCAGCTTCGCCTCAGTGCGCCCCAGGGCAGCTACAATGTAGCTACAGCTATTGGGGCTACAATGTAGCTTGCCATTGCCAGTGTGTGAATGGGTGAATGACTGAATGTAGTGTAAAGCGCTTTGGGGTCCTTAGGGACTGAGTAAAGCGCTATACAAATGCAGGCCATTTACCAAATTAAAAGTCATATATGGATTTTTTTAAAGACAAATTCGTCAGATGGTTAATATATATATTTAAAATATATATACATATATGTTTCTGACAGTTATTTTATATTTCAGGCTTTAAGGTGTTAAGAAAAAAGACAGATAGACAAATAGTTAGCTCACCTGGATTTAAAAATTGCATTGTCCATTACACTTTCTGTGGCCAACATCTAATAATACCAAAGTTCACTTCAATTAATTTAAAGATGTGTTAGATGGTTTTGGCTGACTTCCAAAACCAGGTCATGTCTTCAACTCGAGGAAACACTTTTAATGCCATATCCCAAGTCAACAGAAGGTATTTACAAAACCTTGATCACTTTTGTGTAAACTAATTTGTAAATATATCTACAAGCTGGAAGTAAACACAGCGCATGATTAGGTTGTTCGAGACTTAAAGGATTCATGGAATGAATGTTGTAAATTACAATTCTAGAAAAATACAAAATCCCAGTCTGAACTCCCCTTTTATCCATCACCTCAGAGAAACAACACACTGGTATTGATTTCCTGCAGAAAGGAAAAAGAGAATATGGCAAGACACAATATAATATTTAAAGCTCCAGAAGAGTTGATTCGCTTGTTTTTACCACAGAATCTTATCTGCAGCTATAAATAAAAAGCAAAAACACATATTGGTGTTGCTGGGGTGTGATTTGTCCAATCGGTAGCAAGCAGCTAATAGATCTTTAGAGTCAACGTGATTTTTTCAAACATAAAAAAAAACCACAAAAAGATGTAGAAATAATCATATACTCTTCTGTGTTCCTCATAAGACTAGAAGATTCTCACATTGTTCTCACTTTATGTCTACAACAATGCACACACAGTAATGATTTAGAACTCATTTATTTGACAGGTTTAAGTTTAACTTGCGGCATTGTCTGCTTGTTTTCTCCGTCTGTATTGTCTTTTTGTCTCTGTCTCGTCTTTTTTTTTTAACACCGTGTGGCAGTAGGTTGACAGCCGCTGTAAGAAAATGCCATGTAGCATTTCAAATGATGACTTAGTTATTAGAAATACCTGTCTGTCTCTGTATGTGCCTTTGAAAGCTGCATGGGTATTATGCATATGTCAATGAGTGCATGTAAATGTATCTGTGTGTCTAAGCGTGCTAATTGTAATTAGTTGTTTCCTGTATCAGGCTGTTTGCAGTTTGAAGCTCAGGCTCTGCCAAGTGCCCCAAGGGTGTGTGTGTGAGTGTGTTTGTGTGTGAGTGTGTGCGCGTGAATGTATTTGACACTGGTGGGTCTTTGTTTGTATTGGGGTCAACTGACATCACACTTCCTGTGCACTAGTATTCCCTGTCTGGCAGTCTGTGCTTCTGTGTGAGTTTGTGTGGATATTACCACTGGCAGAATCACAAAACCCTTAATAAAGCTGTCACCAGCCCAGTGACTCCCCCCCTCCTTGCTACTTTGCACTACTTTGCTGTATGATTCTTTTATGTCTTCTTTCTCTTGAAATGATCACAAAACCGAAATTGTGTTTTCTTGCACTTCCCCGACCCCTTTCTGTCCTCTTATATGTTTATTTATTTTTGTCTTTGTTTTTTAGGTTGTTACATCTCTTTCTCCATTGTTCAATTTTCCTAGTGATTTCCTCCCCTCCTCTTTTTTTCTTTCCTTCTCCTGCTTTTAGGAATGGAGGGTTTACAGAGCTTAAAATGTGTATTGTTAGGAACAGGGCCTGTCTGTGTACCACTGGTTAAAAGCCTCTTTCCCCCAAATGGTGAGCGAGAGCTGCCTCACCAGGATAAACAGCATTTAGCTACCAGACTGTAAATGGCATTTAAGGGCACCTGCTGTATATACACGTACATATACATGTACATAGGGTTGGGAATTAGTAAGAATTTAGCTATTCCAGTTCCATTATCGATATCACTTATCAATTCAATTTCTTATCAGTTCAATTATGTTACTTAATTACTCTCAGGAGAAAGTAATTAATTATACTACTCTTTACATTACTTTTTTGTTACCCAGTTGTTTTGTGTTACCTGTTGAAGTTCAGGATCGGGCTGCCATGCTGGGATCAGCATTCCCTCAGCTTTGATATTAGTTTGGATTCTTGGCTAGCTTAGCATTAGCATGCCGTCTGTACACATGCTTGCAAAGAGCCGAAGCTGTGTTGGCAGAATAATGCAGCTGTTTCTGTACTCTCTTGTCCTTTTGTGGAATAGAAATATCTCTATATCCACGCTGTCGACTGCTCTGCTATTGCCCTACTCTGACACACTAACTGAAATCAGCTGATTGTAGCTCAAGTGCAAGTAGAACCCACAAGCAGTATTGATACTCAGGCAGTTCAATGCCTCAGAACTGGACAACTGGGAACCGATTCTCTACAAGAGTCAGTCCTCGATTCCCATAACTGCCCATAACTATTCATTAAAATAAACCCAAATATACATAAACACCCTCCCACACAGAAATATCTAACAGAGCTGTCATAGCGCTGGAACTAAGCAGATGAGGCAACTACCAGGGGTGTTTTGTGCCACAGAAGGAGGTTCTGCTCTCTTTCTTTCTATCTCTACCAGCCTATACTTCTTTGAAGTTCTAATTTCCCTCTCCTCATGTTTACTAGTTGTGTATGCTGTATGTGAGAGAGAAAAACACAAGAAATTCAAACAGTAAATGACGTGATATTCATTTTGTTACAGTTAAAGTCTCAACTCATCTAATGCAGTACTTTCCCAGCCAATAAAATGCATATATACTTTGTAAACAAGCACTGGACTACAAAAAGTAGACTTTTTTAAACTGACGTTCCAAAGAACTGTGGATGTAAAGCAAAGATACTGCCTTTATGATGTCTTATGAAAATTTGAATACTGATCTTTGTGAGATTCTTTTATGCAATAAGAGGACTTCAAATTAAAAAGCTAGCACTTTATAATATGGCATGTAACTAAAGGTGTCATTCCCCTAGAAGTGGAATTTGTGTATTTTAACTCAAATTATGATGTAATTAGGGAATAAGAAATAACTGCAGTGTAAATAGTTTTAAGTATTTACATGTAAGAAAAAAGAAATAACATTTTAGCTCTTTTAACTTGTGTAATTTAATGTTTTTTTCTATGTTTCAGCACAAAAACAAATAATAATTCCCCAAAGTATTTTGTAAATATTAATTGTAATTACACATTATTTTGCAATGCATGATGAAGTTTTGACTATTCAAACTATTCAACTGTATTATGATAGTACATATAAAAAAGGTGATATGAACTGTTCTCCGTTTCCTATTTACAATAAAAAAAAGACTGTCAAACATAAAACTGACAAAAGATCTTTTTTAAAACATTGCTGAATACTCTTTGCTGAATGGTTGTTGAACACTTTAGTATTTTTGACCTATAAGCATATATCAGCAGAATTTAGGACAATGAAACATCTGAATCTGATCATTATAAAACAAGAACTAAATAATATGTACAATAAGGGAAACATTTTTATGATTCCTTATAGGAATACATAAATGTCAGTGTAGTTGTCAGTGAACTTAAATTCATGATAGGTATTTTAGTGTGATTTGGATTGTGATGTTTTTATTATTTATTCTGGGGGAAAGGATTGCATATGGAAAAACAAGCTTATAAACCACTTCTTGTATGTAAGTATTAGCTGGATATCAGACACAGGTCCCTAAAGATTTGCAAAAAGCGTGTTAAAACTTGATTCTATTGTGCATTATACAGTTTGTAGAAAGAGTACTCCATCACTGTGTGGAAGGAGGAGGCAACCTTAATTTTTTTTCCGTTCTTCAATTTTTTTTATATGATGTTATTTTTAATATATTAATTATTTTCAAATAGTATATATTTCACAAAAAAATTACCATATTATGAGTCTTATAAATTTGCGATTGTCTACTTCAAAAACTATTGACATTTACAAGGTTTTATCGGTGTACAACCAGAAATCTGTCGCTTCAGCATTTTTTGGCCACAGTGCCTGCAGTACATGAAAGACACATAAAGCCATCAGGTTTTTTTTACGTCTCTTTTTATTGCTATCCTATATGTCTGGCTGCAAGCTGCTCTCCCAGCTCCACTGTAGTGTTGCCAGCTGTGCAATTGCTCCCCTGACAGGTAAATCATGAGGCCTGATGAAACAAGCTAGCAATGTAATGTCAGCTTTTTAAATAAAAAATTTGTTTTGCCTCCAAAATTCTTGCTCTTCACATGAAATATGAGTACTGTAATGTGTTATGACCATGGCACAGACAACATCAACCATGAGATTTCTTAAGGTGTTGACCTTCAGGAATCCTTGGCATGGTCAATAAACCAGACATTCAATACAATAGACATTTAGTGTTTTCACCTTGGAAGATACTGTAATAACTCTTACTTTATATGTAATATGTATTAAGTTTAATATGAAAAATGCTGCCAGATTTTGGCTTCTAAAATAACTTTTTTTTTTTTTTTAGCCTCAACAGTTTGTTCAAGTACTGGATTAATTATAAAGCCAGTCCTTGCCAAAAGATGTAAATTTGAGGGTAATAAACGAGCTATCAACCAAAACTGATTTATTTTTGCATCGTTACACTATGAACATCAAGTGAGCCCATCTACAAGATGTTATTTAGAGAGCCTCTGCAGTGTCTACCAGCTGTGCCAGCTCTTTCCTGGCAGGCAGCATATTCACAAAACCATCTGTGTATGCAGGCATCAGAGAGCAACACCAGCGGAGTATATATGTCCTCCTTTAAAGTGACATTGTACCTCTGCTTTATCCACAGATATGAAGAGTAAATGCTTTAATCATGCCTCTCAAAGATGTTATCTGGTGATACACTGAACCCATCCATCTATATTTTATTTTACTTTTTTAAAGAACAGACATTTTAACATCATTTTATGAAATAAAGTGCAGTCAACTGGAATAAAATACAGCCATTCTCCTTCTTTCTTATTTCTAGCAGTGCAAGGCTGGCTAAAATATTAAAAACTGTAAGACAAAAGATTTTTTTCTTTTTCTTTTCTTTTTCTTTTTTAAAAGCAAGGTAGGAAGTGATTTTGCTGAGAAAGATTGCCCCTGACCTGGCTATAGTGCCCTTAATTACTAGCATTTTATACCCCATAGACGCACAAAGAATCATTTCTGCAAGGTATGGAAAAATATTGGTCCCTTGTGAAAATGAGGGACACCCTGGATATAAGACCATAGTAAATCCCAAACTGTGGCAAATTGTAGTCAGTTGCACTAGGGGGGAGTCTCTAGTCTGAATAGCACAACCACATACCTTGTCAAATTTGTATTTTAAAGAAAATTTCATGGGTTACTTATTCTCAGAAAGATTTGTTGTAAAAGCATTTTATTCATATAAGTACAAATGCAAAATACAGTGTTATTATTAACTGCAAGACACCACAGTCACTGAAGAGCTCTGGCTCTAACCCCATCTCTGCAGGTAAAAAAAAAAATGTATATTTTGTGTAGTGTATTAATGCTCGTATGCCTCACTTTGAAAAAACAAAACAAAAGAAAAAGCAGAAATATAGGCATTAAACAGGCTTTTGAAGTTGATTACACAAAATTGGTAATCAGTCATTATTTTCTGTTTGGTTGGTCGGTTCAGTTTTTTTTTTCTTTTTATTGTTTTGTGCTTCTTTGTTTATGTTTTTTTTTTTAATAAATCTTACCAGCTGTTTAGTTTATATTAAAGACATTTTAATTCAACAGCCTACACCATTTTCAAGAGTCTACACCATATATATATATTTAAGTCTACATGTACAAGATTTATTTTATTTTTTTATGTAACAGGAAAGCAGGAGTAATATATGGTAATTCTCCAGGGAACGTCTTTCATATTACCTCATTTATATGCATCTACGCATGCCAGCAAGTTTATTTCTGCTCTATAGGGGCTCATTCCTGAAACATTCAGATTAAGCATTACGTGTACATGTGTAACCAAGGGGTTGATACTTGTTTCTGTCTTAGTTGGTGGTAGTAGAATGGAAGCAGAACAAATGTGAATATTCTAGTGAACCTTTGTGATCCAATCCCACATGTGACTGACACTAGCTGGAGCAAAGCCATAAATGTTTCCCATTACCAATCATTAGAATATTAACTTCTGGTCAGGGGGTTGGAATGAACCTGCTATTAATACAGATATTATTCATAATTAATGAAAATGCTAATAGCAATCTCTGCAGTTCCATTTAACTGTGCTCTTATTTAAGGTCTGTGTCAATGTAGTTACCCAAACTTCAAATTAATAATTAGTAATTGAAAAACAAGTCAGGAAACCAGGACCATGGCACATGCTGTATTGATGGTGTTGCCATAATCCCCTTCCATATTGGACATAACCCCACTAACACCTGCTGACATCTGGTTTTTGTCGTCGCGTCGAAGAGAACAGTCAGCATTCTTTCCCAGGTCAATTGATTCTTCTGTGGTCAAAGGTATTCATGGGCTACACCCCCAATAAGCAATAATGGAAACATAAAATTAGGGTCGACACAATTTTCACCCCTATTCCAGTGCAACGCTGTGATGCAATTTCAAGAGGTGACTCTCTGTTGTCTCATTCACCCTTTTGAAGCTCATTTGAGAGTGATTTGTTGCTTTCTGTTCGCTATCACTTCCACAATGCAGTATTTTATCTGTCTGGCATGGCAAAAGAAAAGAAGCAGCAGCATTTTTTTTAGGGTTTTTTTGTGTTTTGTATTATTGTAGGGCCATTTACAATTAATCTTTAATCTACTCACATTTTTAAAACTGGCACTGGTCATTTTTAAGTTTGTACAATACACAGTAAAAAATGTAGTGTCAATATTTCAGAGTAAACCTATTTTAATCTAGATAGAGTATTTACAACTCTATGAGGAGTAAACCAGCTCTAACATCAGAGTTAAAAGTCAGTGTAAAGTTTGTTAGACACGCAGTGAAGACTTAACTCCACACAGTGTTGATTAGTACCAGTCCGCAGGTGTGTGCGGTCCCTGAGCTCTGATGCGCATAGAATTTTCTCCGGAAAGTTGCCGCAGTCAGGTAAGTGAAGTTACCTTCTTGCTCAGGGATCCACAAGAAGCATCATTTACACCTTCAATGTGATTGACAAGCATGCACTTCCATGTAAAGCGACAGGTTCAGTAGGAGCCCTTGATGAAGTCTTTAGGGCCCATTTTGTCTTTGGTACATCATATGGTTCATCGCTGACCAACTTTTTTCACTTTTCTGCAAACAACTATGACATTGGGGAAACGCCGTATTGCTTTCTCTAGTGAGCATCATAGAACTGTATGCTGATGGAGCGATCGTGGCTCACGAGTTGGGAGTTCGCCTTGTAATCGGAAGGTTGCCGGTTCGAGCCCCGGCTTGGACAGTCTCGGTCGTTGTGTCCTTGGGAAGACACTTCACCTGTTCGGCAGCCTCGCCTCTGTCAGTGCGCCCCAGGGTGGCTCACAGCATCATAAGATGAATATGAAAAATTAACACTACACAGATATGAAATGATATATTATTACACATCAGTGTTATTATTAAACTAAATTTGGAGTAAAAATAGCTCTATAAAGTGTAATCAAATTACTGTGAACAGTGTGAATAACCCTCAGTGTTAAATATTTTTACACATTTTGTTGTTAACTTTGACACTAAATTGAGTACAATTAACACTGAAAAGTTAACACTGGTCATAGAGTAAATTTAACTCTAATTTTGAGTGGGACCAAATGTTATCTGAAGCAGAGTTAAAATCAACTCTCTAAGTGTAAAATTGACACTTGGTTTTTTACTGTGTATAAACATAAAACACACCCATGATGGGATATGGGAATATACGTAATATACGTACGTATAAGAGGTTTGCTGAACACATTTTTGTTGTCTTATTGTTGTTCCATAGATGGATCAATGCTATTAATACTCCAGTATGGGAACCCAGTGGCAATTGTCTGAAAATGCAGCCTGTGGGCATAACAGTTAAAGCTTTGGGGCTTCTGATGAAGACAGTAGATGTCTGGATAATGGATAACTGATATCCGGGGCAGCACTTCCTGTTCCGCGCACTGCTTCCTGTTCCCGGATACATTTTTAACTGTTGTCAGATTATTGCCTGTGATTTAGAGGTTGCATTCATGCCAATGCATTACATTAATGTTTGCCTGAATGCAGCTTATTCCCTCTCAGACATGCCTGGATAATTCTGTATGCCTAAAAGCTAACAGCAAATTAAAAAAAAGAAAGAAAGAAAGAACTTGTCCTATTGATACTGTAATGCTAGTGCCTCCCTCCATTGCTCCTCTGACTTCATATTGTTTAAACAGCAGCATTCAGTCATGAGCACACGTTTTGTCACTGATATAATGTTCAAATATATGATCGCACATCTCTCTGTTAGTGGGCAAGATTTTCTGTTTGTTTCTATATCAGAAAATCTGACCCTCAGGTAACAGCTGATAAATTGTGTACATTGTATTTTGGTGGAAATGTGCAAAAGGAACAGAGATAAGAGATGGACATGAAATGAAAGAGAGACAGCAGCCTTTTGTTAACGCCACTGAGCTGGACTAACAATTGATTGGATTACCCTGGATTCTGTGTGTGTGTGTGTGTGTGTGTGTGTGTGTGTGTGTGTGTGTGTGTGTGTGTGTGTGTGTGTGTGTGTGTGTGTGTGTGTGTGTGTGTGTGTGTGAGCCTACATCATCTATACTTCTGAAGGCTACATGTCTATGCGAAGCTCAAACAATGGGGTGAGATTTAGAAGTCATTTACTTTTTACATTTCCCATTTCTTTCAGAAGTAATTGAATTTCTATATCTTTGGTCTTGCTTTCATAATTGTAAATTCTTAACTGATTACAGAAACACAGAGGTTTTGAGACATTGCTTATGTTTTTTTTTTAATAGAATCTTTGGAGGACCGCGTTTGAAGAGTGGTGATATGACAATGAAGTGTAGGAAGGGAAAACAAGTGAGAAAGTTTACCACCAGAACAAAGTAAAGAGAAAGAGAGTAAGAGTATAACATAGGATGTATTGGAGAAAAAGCTGTGGGAGAGGAAAGCAAAGTGACAGAAAAGTGCATGGACTGATGTGGGGTAAGACTGACTGAGAAGAGAGGGAAAGAGGGGGTAGACTGGAAAAGACAAAAAGGATGAAACAGATAAAAGAGGATAAGGGAGCTGGGTGTGCCTCTGAGAAATGGAGAAAATCCATAGTAAAAATATGCCAAAATACTGAGGGGTGAGGGAGTGGGGGTTGTGTTATGTAACTACAAAATGGTAGCTCTGATTTTGAAAATAATCAGAATTCTGAAGCACCCTCATTTATCCTCCAAGCTGACTTTTGTATAATCAGACCAAAGACACTGTCTCCTGTGACTTAGACTGCATGAAGTTGAGGTGAACTGAAGCCTCCCAAAATTTAAGGGTAAAAACAAATGAAGAAACAAACAAACAACAAAAAGCACCTTCACAATGAAAGGTAAAGAATCTTTTACCATAACCTCTGACTGCTTTATAGAACGTGGTACACAATAACTTGTATGTAATACATAATGCACGTTTTATGTTCATACCACATTATGCATTTGGGCACTTCTCCCAGCGTTCGTTCTCTGTATGCAGCCAGAAGGACTCACCTGCACTATGGTCTGACCACTCTTGCTTTGCATCTGCTCTGGAAGCGATTGGGAATGACGTCTACTCAGCCACCAAGTGGTAGGCCATCACAGAGCAGGGTCAGTGGATGCTGAGGCTCACTGTGCGCCTGCAAAGTCAGTGCAGACCTCAAAACCTTATGCGGCCTTCAGATTAGCTCAAGAACATTAAGAACAATAGTAAAAATCTCACCAGAGAGAATGCCGTGAAAGTATTTCTCAAAGTGTGGCTGGTTGTTAATTTCTTCTTGTGCATTAGCCCTGGTAGTTTGGAGGACAATGCCGTAGCTCCCAGCTCCTTCTGTCTCCTGTGCTTTTTCGGCAAGAAGGATGTTTCCAGAGTACTTCAGACTTTGGAGAATCTCTCTGAACTTTAAAGTTTTGCTCCCCTCCATCCTTTGATCATTTGCTTCATCAAGCTTCACCTGTAAACACAGGATAAATAACATAGACATATATAATGAATCCTGTGAAATCAAGTCTTACATATGTTACATTTTTTCAATATATAGTGTTGTTGCTTTTCGTTTTTGTTTCACTTTTAGTCTTACTGCATTGTAAGACTTACACCAATACCAAGACCATAAATCAAAGTACTGTCTTTATTTAGTGTTTATGCAACAGCTCATCTTACAGTAGATCCTTGAGCCCTTTTTTCTCTTCAGTCTTCACTAGGAATAAGTTCTTCCTCAGCCTCTACATACACTTTTTAATATAAAGTATATATTCTGTAGGTCCTGAGTTAGGAGATAAAAAGTGTGAAAAGAGAGCAGTAGGATTTGGAGCAGCATGCAGAGGGGAGCAGCCAAAATAGAGGGAGAATATCAGCAGCCCTGCCTGCCAGCCTCACTGAGCTGCTAAGCAGGGCTTAACGATGCCCAGGGGGTTGTGTATGTGTGCGTATGTGCATGTCAGTGTGAGTGTGTGTGTGTACATTTTTTGTGCGCTTTCCTTCTTTATAAGCCCAAACAAGAGCTCCATGTTTCGGGGTCAAAGAGAGGCCAGAGAATTTGAAATGTAAAACTTTGTTTGAGGGCAGATAACTACGCAAGTAGTTAGTAAACTATGAAAGGCAATGTAGGTTGTTTTATTTGCATCAAGACAGCAGAAAGAAGAAGCTCTGTTACTCCTTATTCCTCCCTACACTGGAGTCCATTTGTGGTGCTTGAGGGTCGCTTGACAGTTGGATACTTAACTGTGTCTTTTAGACAGCAAGGTGCCATAAGGAAACATCTGTCAGACCTGCCCGCTCTTTCTACAGAGTCATGATGATGTTGTCAGCTTCTTTTTCTTACCTGACAGCAAGGAGTTTCACCGTGAGAGTTGAACAACTAATGATGTTGACACTATCTCCCAGATTGTTTGTCCTCTCCTGAATGAACAGTCAACCTGAGCAACCCGTTGGAGCTACCAGTGCATCAGTTAAGACAGCTCTCTTCCTCTATGGAACCTGCAGCAGACCTGGGGGTGTAATATGAAAAAAAGATTAATGGGTTAGGGGGCAATGATGAGACTAAAGCCAGAATATTCTCTTTTCACCTGCCTCCAGCAGTAATGTATGTTGTACTTCACCTGTTCAGGTGGAGATTATTTTCAGAGTTTTAAAATTAATTCAACAGTAAAATGTGCCAACTTTAGAAAATTATATTTGCAAGCCTGTTGAGTTGTATATTTGTGATGCTGTAAATGGAAGTAATACAATTACAGCAGTGCGAAATGAGTGTTTGACAGGGGAATTAACATGCATTCAGTAGATGAACAGAATAAATATTTCTGATTGGTCTGCACTGTGCTGATATTCCACATCAGAAAACTGATAGGTATTTTAATGTATTTAATGTATTTATTTTAAGTTGTAGAAGTACATCTAGCCATTTTCTTAACAACTGATCCAACTTCAGATTGTGAACAAGTCACCAGGCTATTGCAGGGCTAACACAGAGACACAAACAACCATTCACACTTGCATTCACACATATGGCCAATTTAGAATTAATGGTTAAACTAATGTGTATGTTTTTGGACTATGAGAGGAGGCCAGAGTTTTCAGACTGAACCCGAGCAGACACAGAGAAAACACGCAAACTCCACATAGAACAGCCCAAGCTGGATTCATACCCAGAACATTCTTGCTATAAAACATTGCTAACCACTTCTCAGAAGCAACAGAAAATCAACTTCCAAATTTACAACATTATTTTTTTTTCCAGCCCTGTGACCAATTCCTCAGAAGTTGATCAGTCCATATTCCGCAGAGGACAATAACATGTGGAAAATGTACCCTTCTGCAGTTGGGAAAGACAAAGTTTAGCTGTTAAACATGATGGTGCCTCTTTTTCATGGTAGGTGCTCGAGTGTGCCAGCATGCACAACAGAAGGCCCCTGGAACTTTGCCAGAAAAGGCAGCCAAAACTCATGATAGTAACTAGAAATACTCTTGCTGTTGAGAAAAGTAAAAATGTTCATCATTCTCTTCTTGAGCCCTAAATAGAAACATTTCTTTGCTCTTACAGTTTCTGCACATCATGGTGGGAATATTCCAGAGGGAATACTGTAATAACGTAGAAATATCCCTTTAAAGCCAAATGTGTTGTAGTGTTTTACTATTTAATGTCATGGTATTCTGGAAAATCCCAGAGTTCCCTTCAACAAGGGGCCAGCTGGTCAAGTCCCAAAGCTGATTATTTGGGGAACTGGGTGGTAATACTGTATGTGTGTGCATGAATCTTTGTGTTGGGGTTAAAATACACAGTAATGTCATGTTTGTATATAACGTGCATGCATTTAGTTATAAACGTATTTTTATGGTTACACCCTGGGGAAAACACATCAACATTACATGTCCTTCATATTAGTAATATGGAGAGGATAAAAGAAATCACTGTAATTACATGACTACACGTTCATATGGGTAAAAGGCATTTGGTTACATACGGACAGCTTAAAAGGTTGAAAAGCTTAGATTCTTTCCAACTGGATTACTGTAAATACTAGAAAATATTATGTCAAATGGTCCAGCAGTACATATGTACAAAAAAGAAGACACGCTCGAGTCAGCTTTTTAGATCTTCTCAGCTGGAAGGCTAGGCCAGTCTCGACTCCCTAGACTTGCAACAAAGGTGTTTAATGTGTGCTGTGCCAACAAGATGCTCACTGGAACAAATGTGTGTGTGTGTGTGTGTGTGTGTGTGTGTGTGTGTGTGTGTGTGTGAGAGAGAGAGAGAGAGAGAGAGAGAGAGAGAGAGGAAGAGACAGGCAAACCTCTACAGTATTTACAGTGTGTGTGTGTGTGTGTGTGTGTGTGTGTGTGTGTGTGTGTGTGTGTGTGTGTTGCACTGACCCTCTCTGACCTTGCTTTCCCTTTCCCTCCCCTACTGTCATGAGTGAGCAGATACAAAATCACAGCTGACTATTCAGCCCCCAAGGTACCATCACATCTGATTGCACCAAACCACTGGTTTTGGAAAATGCTTCGTGGTGCTCTACCATGTAGTGATAAAAAAGACATTCTGCCACCAATGAATAAAATGGGAAATGGTTGAGGTTTTCACATGAATGGGATTTATTTTTTTTATTTTAGCATGTGTATTTACTAATATGTGTAATTTGAACTTACTGGCCATACTGTTATTAAAGAAACCTTCACGAGACATCAAAAGGACACTATCTGCAATTTGTTGTGAAGCAGTATCATCTTTTTCTATATCTTTAACTGGCTATATATACATTTGCTAATAGTAAAAGCACAGATACTCAGAGTCACATAGAGAGTTATTACTCTGCCATGCAGAGCCCAGCCTGTCACAGGCCGCAAAACAGCTCTGATGAACTGCACACTGCCTGCCTGGCACGAAATGGAAGACACACAGAGTCAACAAATGGATGGTGAACTTAGTGGTGTATTTAGCAACTAAAAGGACAGAGCTAGTAGAGACCCACAAAAAATAAATGTTGGAATGAATGCTACATCCCCAAAAAGAAAAAAATATATACAATGATTTTTTTATTATTATTATTATTATTATTATTATTTTCATGGCTAATCTAATCCTGTTTGAGGATCTTAGTCTGAGTGCGGCTGTTGTATCCTCTAAACTGATACATCTGGAGAATGCCTACCACTTCCTGCATCGTCTATTTTAGGGAATTCCACCTGTCCAGCCTTGCTTTTATATAACTCCATTATTGCTGACCTAAAAATATCTAAAAGTGACCTCACTCTTTCCACCCATTTACCAAACAGGCATAGAACAACAAAAATGCATTCTCAACCAACAAAAATGAAAAGATTCATCTGATGGTAAGGCTCCTTGCGGGGTGAATTTTTCTTACACTTTCCTCCGCAGACCTTTTATAGAATTAAACCGACACCTCTAGGAGACAACAACAGTTTCTGGCATCCCAGAACCACCTCCACACCCGCTGTCACTGCTGATCAGACCCCTACACGTCTACAATACACTACCACCTTGGAATTACACCTACAGTTGCATTTGTGCTTGGCAAACAATTTTTTCACATATTTAAAAGGACGCAATATTTAAAATCCGAGGTTGTTCAATTTCTGTAGCAAAAACAAAACGTGGGGCCCTGTGCGCCTATCAGCGAGGCCACTGAGTATCTTAATGTGTTTCCAAGTTGGGGTGAGAGAGAAATCAATACCTGTGTCTATCCATGTGTTATGTATGCATGCGTAGATCTGTGTGCATACACAAGGAATGTAGGAGGTGTCAGCAGGGTAACACATGTGAATAACACCACGAATTGCTTAGTGATTAAAGAATGTAATTCCACCACAGAGAGTGAGAGAGAGGAAGAAAAACTGAAAAGAAAAACACATACAGAAAACACAAATAAGTAACAGAGATAAAAATACAAAGAGATACTGCATTAATTGGTCTAAATGGATAGAGGTAACAGAGAAAACGTAGAAGATGGTCAGAAAGGAAAGGAAAGCTCACATTACAGAATCAACATACAACTTCTTAAAGTCTCACATCCAAAAATTATGAACTGATTTTAGGCGGTTTGAGGAATTATAATCTTACAACACAGATTATAAGAAACTAAAACTCAAATACACCAAAGCACATTTAACTAGAAATATGCTATTTCTAGTTAAATGTTTACATAATATGCTAGAAAGCATCTTATGAAAAAAGAAAAAAGTATTTGGAGACTGTTCCAGTTTGTCTCAGTACACTGAATTGACATCAAAAGATAAGATAAAAGATAAAAGTAAACTGAAAGCCTTGAATTAAACCTCTTAAGAAAGGTCTTCATCTAGATGGGATAATTAGTGATTACACAATTAGTATACCTGTAGATTCATACTTTAGGTTTATGTAAAACTAAGTTGTATATTTCTATTAAAAATCAGGCTTAAAAAGTAGTTTCTTTCTTTTTAAAAAAAATAATTATTTTTTTTACTGCTAAAAGTGTTGCAGAACACAGAAGAAATAAGAAGAAGACAGGGGTGAGAAACCATCAGTTAAAGAACCCTCAACATTGGTGGATACAACATAACTGTATAGCTCTTTGTCAAGAACTGTGTTGCATGCCAAGCATGAAATAAATATAAAGTGTTAAAAATATTTTCTTCCGCCGATCCAATCCAGAGTCAACGAGTGTCGGGGATCCTATCCCAGCTATCACAAGACTAGAAGCAGTCACTGGTCTAACACAGGGCGAGACAGACAATCATTGTCAGCTGTCTGTAGCCTGAAAATGATCTATAAAGTCCACATCAAAAGTGATTATATGAGACACAGGGGCTGGAAATGCTGCCCAGAGGCAATATTTATTGAAAATCTACATCCTGTTCACTACTACTGTACAGAAGATGTTAATACTATCCCGACAATAACTGTATAACCAGTAAAGTATCCTACTAAATAAGGATTACTTTTGCTTTTACAGTCTGTTGGTCCCTGACGTGATACACCAGGAACTACTGAAATCCATAAAGCAAACACTGCTGCAGCAGCAGTCAAATAATGCATCTTTAAACATTCTCTCAGTAGCTAAACCGGCAGTTATTGCGTTATAAAACATGCTGTCAAAAACTGAATACAAGCATTGATAACCCACATTCTCCATTCCCTTTCGAAGATGTGTAACATAAAGCAATGCAGCTGAACTGAAACAACGGGGATATGTTAAAAACCTCAAAGTACCTGCGCTCTGTTCTTTACAAATCCACTTTTGTAGCAAGTCTCACTCGTGCAGAAACGCAGAGCAGGAGAGGGTAACTTAATATGAACGGTAAGTAATGCTTTTACGGTCAACAGAGGTAACGAGTGAGGGGTAATCGATTATTGGAGAAATGAGTCCAGCGGCAGTGGGGTTCACCTGTGGAGGGTCTGTGATTGGAGAGACTGAGCTTCACTCCGCCTCCCGACGCGCTGCCCGCCTTCCCAAAACCAGAGCGCACTCGGCTCCTCATTGCCTCCTTCTTGCCGCCGCATAACATGATCCCCATCTTTCTGAGCGGACGCATAACGCGACAGATGGTTTCACTACGCTTTCCCCTTCTGTTCTGACCGAAACTGCTGTTCTTTAAGAAAAAAAAATCTCCCCGTTGTTGCCGGTTTTGGGTTTTTTTTTTTGGATGCGCCATGCAATCTCGTTGGTGGAGTTGTGGCATTCGGTTGGTGACATGGACATGGGTTTGGAGCCTGGCATTGCTTGGAGTGTGGTGCATTCCCGCAAACGAAGGTAAACTAAAACAGGAAGGATTTAGGGTTACTGACAGCGCTGTGTGGCGCGCGGTTAGGCTTTAACGGGCGCCGAAAATCGGTTAAAGGTCTGCTCGTACCCCAGCTGGTGCCCAGACCATTGGACTCAGACTCCTTGGCTGGTCTATTCGTTTCTGGAGCCGTTTGACGGCAGAAAGAGGTCGTATATAATATTAATACAAACAGATTATCTTTATGACAGCTGTGTGCCCCGTGTGTGTAATGACTCTGTGCTCCCAAACTGTAAAGGGTCGAATAAAAAAAAGACCTTTGGACAGAACATGTCTCTTTCTGATAACCATTCCTCTGAGGACATGGCAGCGCCAACAGACGCACAGTGCGCTGCATAAATCTCCGTATCACTCTTTAGCATTTTTGTCTTCAGCGTGTAAGATGCTCACCATAGACTGGACGAAGAATGCAAATTCACATTTTTATTTTTGTATTTATTTATTTTCTCTCTCAGTAGTTACTGTAAAACGACTCTAAAATTAAATTGACCGCTTGGCTTTCCACTTCTTGAAATGCTGACGTTTAAGTGTTACAATAACTTAATTTCCCTAAAAACCCATTTAGTTTGGGCTTGCCTTGTTCCTTTATAGGTTTGTTCATGTTTGGTTCTTTCAGCACTTATCATGTCAGATTAATCTGTGACCGCTCATAAATTTCCTCAGTTCCACAGTATATTGCAAAATACCTGCAATATTCTTATCATCTGAACAAATGTACACCTACACTGTCCTACTAAATGTGAAAAGTGGGCAACTGTAAAGTGGCATAAAATGGAGATAAATATTTGACAATGTAGGCAAAAAAACTGAGTAAGAAGTGTAAAATAGTCTGCCAAATACTGTTCCCACGCCATTGTCTGCATGAGCAGCATTTTAATAGCTCCAGATGAATACCATTGTTTGGAGCTATTAGACAGCATTATCCGGGAAAGAGAGAACATTCATCAAGCAGCATATTCTTCACATGGCAGATTTATTTGGTAAAAGTTTACATTCACCAAAGTTCTCAATATTTGGCCACAGGACACTCAGGGGTCCTGGAGGGTTTAGCAGGGCGTCATTGGCCAGCACATGAAAAGTTCACGAAGATTGTTTAGATTATATCTTTCTTTTGTTTCTTTCTTTTTTTTATGAATCCAGGAAATCGTGTTGTTTCGTGTTCAGTTTATGAGTATATTCTTAATGTGATAAGGTGCACCACTACACTGTTCCATTAAATAATGAAAATATGTATGTGGTTAAACTACTAGTACATTTATTTGTAGTTAGTATCAAAACCTGCTCTCAAAATACTTGAATACCCCCAATTTTTAAGCCAAAGCCTTTTTTAAAGCCAAGCTTCAGGATGCAGTCAATGAAGTGAGTGAAGGAGAAATAAAAAAACGTGCCAGCATTTGATCTTTCACATCTCGCATATATGCAGACATTTGTTTTCTTTGTTGTCTTCGACTATCAAGTTAAAACCTGTTCATCTCTTTCTGATTTGCAGAGAAAAGATATTAAACTTTTACTTAACCAAACACCAGAAATAAAGCTGTTCAGCGCCCAGCCAGTCAAGAACCATTTACCAGAGGTTAACCATTTAAAACCAACGTTAGATTCATTTGACAGATATTTGCATTGCAAAGGACAATCATCATAGCACTGCATGCATAATTGGAGAGGTGAGTGAAGCCCATAATTAAACTAGCCTATTCTGTCATTTGACTAATTACTTGTAATTAGTAAAAAAAAATACAATTAAGGAATTTATTTTTTGCTTGTGTAGACAAATTTGAAAAATATTTGGGTATTTTGGCCACTTGCCCATCTCAGGTTTTGTTTTGAAAAAGAGGAAGTTCTTATCTGACAGCCTGCTACTAACCTCATGTAAATGTTTTGTTTTCACTTATTCGCCAGTCTCACTAAGTACATTTAAATGACTTACTTACTAAATCAGGATGCAATTTTTCAAAAATTAAAATAAATAAAAAGGAAGTTGTTCACACATTACCATGTTGCAAATTCCGTCTCTTGAAACTAATCAGCTCATGTTTAAAAAACTAATGAAATTCAGAGTACATCCCAGAGTCTCACATCTGTTACATTATTACTGTGTTTGATTAATCATGATGTGTGACACGAGGAAGATATGGGGTTTGGGGAGCCTAAACGGATTTTAAAAGCTTTCACTTTACTTTTTGTTGGCTGTGGCATTGATCAAATGGAAATGGTGAATCTGGAGTAATTACACCAAATGGCTTGAAAGAAAGAATATTTGTCTGCCTCTCTCTGTGTGGGAGGGGAAAACAGACCATTAATCCCAGAGAACTCTGAGCTAACACGTAAACTGTCAAAATCAAACATCACAAGGTACACACAGGGAAAAAAGAAAAAATATGAGGGGATTGCATTAATAAAAATTGCACATTTCATATGTGCAGGTAAAAGTAACAGGTAAGATATGGTTACATACAAGACTGTTAAAGATAACTTAGGTCAAGGAGTAAAACTGCATAGTTTCAGTGTAACTGAAAATAAATGTCCTTTGTCTAACAGCAACAACACTTAACTCGAGGAGAATTTTATCAGTATTTCCAATGTTAAAAATCCACAAATCCTTCAAAGGATTTAAAATATGTATCCTTGAAGTAATGTCACTCAAGACTCTAAATCACTACATTCATTTAGCTGAGATGACTTTTAATAATAAGTGCTGTAGATCATTGTCATAGCCGAGCTCTAACTTGTTAGGTGGTTTAATCCTTAGAGAGAACAAGACAGGGAAAGAGGTAACATATCCCTTATGATCTAGTTCAGTATCACTTATCTCTTTTTTATGGCCTAATTAGTTGTCTAATCGCCTCCTAAGGACATCTTTTATTATTCTCTGTAGAACAGTGAAGACAGTAAGACAGGAGGTGTGTCTGCGTCTGTGTGTGTGTGTGTTTGTGTGGTGCTCGGGGTTGCAGAACGTCTGTGTCTGAGTTATTGAGCAACGCTGCATACACCAGTACACCTTGTGCTGCAGATTATTTATGGATGCCTATCATTTGTTTACATTAGGGCAGGGTTCATGTGTAGTTTGGTTGTTTTATGACAGCACATGTAACTGTAAATGTTACACTCAACAGCTGGTTAGGAAGTCACCGATGTTTCTGAAATTGTGTTTTTGGATAGTTGGCTGATTGTTTTTTTCACATACATTAATGGTTGGTTTGTGTAAATGTTACATGTAAAAACCTGTTTAGGTGGCTTTAAAGAACAACAGAGCTTTTACCTTATCTAAGATTTCTAGGAGGTTAAGGCCTAAAGATTTGTTTTTACCAACCTGGCTAAGCTGTGATGGGTTAAAGAAAAATGTCTCCTAATGCATAGTGTGTCCACCAGTCCTCTGCTGCACTCAAATGCAATTTCTGTTTATCAGTTCTGTGACATATCCAGTCCTATTTTTTGTTGCTCATCATCAGAGTTCATATTTACAACATAGATGCAAAATATTCCTTATTAAGTTTAACATGTGACAGAGCTTAACCAAAACAGAATAAAGGCTTCAATTTAGACATTAACTACTTAGTCATAAAAACAGGTGGAGGGACACTGCAAGAAGTATCCCCTTTGTCTGTTGTTGTAGGGAGATACAGACAGTGTTTGCTTCAGTTAGCAATATTTTCTAATGTCTATCTCTTAATCTGCTTCAAGTATAAAAGCTTGTCTATGGGTCACTTGGTTGGACTTTTCTTTTATTGTTTGAGTACACATTGTATCAAACAAAGAACGAGCCAATGTTATCGTAGAGGAGATAAAGAAAACTGAACTCCGCTCTGACAGAATATGAGCTCAATTTATGACAGCATATGGTGTTGTAAACTGTGTCACATCATTAATATACTACGTGTTAACCTGCTTTGTTCTCACCCAGTCATGTGGCCACAATGATTTAGTCAGATTCTGCACCTGGGTGTTAACATCTGCCTATCTCAGTCACATCCAGTATGTTTATAATGAGAGCTGAGGTTCAGTAAACAGCTAATATTTTCCAGATGTTGACATGTGTTTTTGTTGAGATAAAACTAACAAGCCACTAAAGAGAATATTGCTTAGTGCCTCCAAATATGTCAAAAAACTGAGATGACAATTGCCTTCACGAGAGGCTCTTTTGTCAAGACCTGTTGTGCATTTGATGCAGAAGAAGCATGTGAAGGCAGACACGCAACTCGCGAGATTCCGTTGTTACCAGTCTTGCACAAGAGTTGATGGAAACACACTTTAAGGATTTGGAGTGATCAAGTAATTGCACTTGACAGCTTTCAGCCGGGAAGCTGAGCAGGGAGGTTTTCTTTTTTTTAATGGATTAGTTTGAGTTTGAGTTGTGTTGCAGACACTGAATTGTGAGTGCAAAGTTGTGTGGGAGTTTTTCGTTAGCAAGATCCCACATTCTAATTCACGCACACATTCTAATTCATTAGATTTTACACGTGGAATTATTTTTGAGAAATGAATGTGGATAGAAATCCTTTGACTTGGGCAAATATTTGATCTGATGAATGGATCTGTAATAAGGATAATGTCTGGCTTCTATTTTCTTAAACATTTCTTTGTGACTAAGGTGTCATCAGTTCTTAACACATCCATTTGAGTCTATCCACCAATCAGGCTTTGTGATGCAGCTGAATATGTTTAAATCATTTTATCTCGGTGACTTGGTATAATAAAAGGGAGGGGTAAAAAAAGTGAGGATTTACATTTCATCTTCCTTTTACATTTCTAATGAATCAGCTTGTTGCTCATCTTTACTTACCATCTCTTGTATTTTCAACCTTCAACAGTAAACCTGTTGGATTCCCGCTCTGTGATGGGAGACCTGGGATGGGTGGCCTACCCTAAGAATGGGGTGAGTATACCTCTTTCTAAGATGTATCGAAAATGTGTTGATTTGTAAAAGTGTGGGTGAGATTAGACAAATACTAAATCTCCATTTTTACAGATGCTGCAGTAAGTTGTTAGCAATTATGATGTTTTTGATTCATGATTAGTGATCCTTTTTTTTCTTACCCATTAGGAAAGTAAACTCATTTGTGTGTAAATCAAAAGACACTTATAATTATAGTTTACACTGAAGTATACTGTAAGTTATTCTTTTGTTTTATCAAGGTGAAAGATCATTTTATTTCCAAGAACTTTCAGTTCATTATCAGGGTAAATTGAATTCATGAATAATATATCGAAAGTCACCATGGAATATTTTATTCTCAAGCCAGGAATTGAATTTCCATTTCCAAGTATTCCCAAGGTGAAGGCTAATTAGAGAATGACTTACTAGACTTACTAAATTGTTATTTCATGGTATTATATAGTGTATTTTAATGAGGAAAAATGGTGCTTTAAAAATGATTAATGTCTTTTCGATTTTCAATACTACCTTAGAACATCATACATTAAGCTACCACCGAGTCTGCCATATTTCCAAGAAAAATGGAAGTCTCGAACATCTGGGGGTTTACAGTGCCGTGGCTTATTTAAACAGAAATGTTTTGTGCATCGATTTGATCCACATTAAAAATCTCCCGTCTACTGGCAAATCTTCTCTGAAAATATGCAGCTATACACACCGTACCAATAGTGCTGACCATAGCATTTTCTTAGCTTTGAGTATTCAAATCACAGCCCACTCTGTGGCGGTATGTAGATGGGAGAGATAGTGCTGACAAAAGCAGCCGTATGTGCAATCATATTAATGAAGATTTCATTATGGCGTGCAAGTTTTTAACAGTACAGCTGCATAAATAACTACATTTAGGGGAGATGGAGAGAGGAAATAAAGGACTTCATTAGACAATGCAAGGATCCCTTAACAGTGTCTTAATTAGTTGTTGTGTTTATATTCAGCTGCTTTTTAAGACGACTCGTTTTGGGGGGTTGTCTAACAAAGACACACCAAACATGTCTTTATTTCCCAGTTGGCCATTATAACGTGTTCGTGTTGGTACAACAGCACACTATTTGCAGTCTTGGACATTTTTTCACACAAGCACACACTTTCACACTTCAAATTTTGGCAAAATAAGAACTTGAAAAGGCACGAAAGTTATTTATTTAATTATTTTTTAAGTCTCATGTTCCAGATGGCTTGTTTTATTCCTGGTTTTCTCCTCTTCCCTTCATCCCCATCATTGCCTGTCCTTCCATTCTTCCATGTCCCTGAACATGTGCAAGACTCCTTATCTCCAATTTCTTCTTATTCTTGTCCTCTACTTGCCTTTGTCTCTTACTCTCTTTTGGCATTTTTTTTAATAAAAATTTGACAGTTTTTTAAACTTGAATTTAAACAAAGGGGATTAAAATAAGAGCTTTAAATGTGTCTTAAAATGTGATGGATGACCTTGAAAAAGTTGGACAGATTTCAGAGAATGCAGTAACACTAAACACAGCATAATTACTGTAACAGATAAATGTCTTGAAGTAGGAGAGTGAAACACTCTAGTGATTTACATGGTAGCTTGAAATTGGATACTCGGAATGGAAAATCACGAATACTGTGTTATAAAATCCTGTTTCTAAAAGCTGGTTTGTGTTTATGATGAGTTCCTTGAACTTTGTTGTTTAGAGTTGTTGTTTCTTTGCTTCTTTATCCACATCTTTTCTTTATACACAAGCTCTACATTAACCGAAGTTTAAAAAGACCTCTGGAAGTTGCCGTTTCTAATCTAATTTGGAAGTCTGAGTGAAAAAAAATCACCAGGCCTCGCTAGCTGTTACCCAGAGTTATTTTTGTTTATTGAGACTTGGATGTTTATTCTGGCAATGTGGAAAGAGAAGTAGGGAGAATTGGATATATAGAATGATAAAATGGGATTTTTCCAGATGAAGATATGCATGATAAGCATGAGAAACCAGTATTTCTTTGATCTCGAGAACAGAATACTTTCATCTTAAACTATTTTTGATAGAGGAGAAAGTTCCCGAAGTAAGGACAATAGCAATCGGAAATTGGAAATCTAAAAGGTAAAATATAGTAGCTTTCTTTTCATTGGGATGTAATCATAGGAAGAGAGCGGACGATAAGGCAATTATTGAACTTGTTGTGGTGTTGAGTTGGTGTGACTGGGGGAAATACCAAAACAGCTTTTTAAAATAGGCTGTAAACATGCTAATTTCAGCTTATTTTACCCTAAATTCTATTAGGATTGACTTTAGGCCAAGCCTCATCTGGCCAGTGGAGAAACTGCAGTATTTGGTTTGATTTTTCAGCACCAGAGACTGACAATTGTTCGCACATGAAAAGACTGAGCAAGAAATGCTGTCGTAATTGAGGCTAAACATGGAGGAGTTTTGATTCATCAACATTTTAACTTTTTTTCATCTGTTAACTGTATATCTCCCTATTGCCAGTGGAGGAGCATTTACTGATAGTGACTGTTATGTTTAATTAATTATGTTTAGATGTTTAGGGTCATATAATAAATTCTAGTTATGTGCTCTACATAAAAAAAAGACCACCATGTACAGAGCTGTTCAAATATCTTGGGCCACCAATTCTTTATGTTTTGCTAGGAAAATGGGGAGTGTGTGCAGGGTTTTATTGAAATGTGCAAACATACATGTATTATATATAATGCAAAAGCAGAGTTTGTACAATTCTAATGAGCTGGAAAATCAATATTTAGTATGACCACCTTTATTCTTCAATACAGCCTCGGGCAAGTTCCCTTGTAATTTCTTTAAGTATTCTACAAGAATAGTTCTTCTGGGTTCTTGAAGGACATTTTAAAAGTCCTCTCATGCTTTCCAGATAGTATTGATATTTCTTTGTTGATAATTCCATACAATTTTGACAAGATCCCCAACACCACTGGCAGAAATGCAACCTCAAACTATGACAGAGCTTCCACCATGTTAGACACTCACTGTTGTACTTCTCTCTCCTGACCTCGTTCTTACGTATTGACAGTGATTTGAATCAAACATTTAAAATTTGGATTCATCACTCCATAAGACCTGTTTCTATTGAATTCAGCCCAGTTCTTTTGTAATTTGGCATTCTTCAACCTTTTCTCCCTGTTTCCCTTCCTTAAGAATGGCTTCTCTACAGCCACCCCTGGAAGGGCCTTGTTCCATATTTCTTAAGGACTTTCAAATACTGTTCATCTGCTGTTGTTTCCTCTAGTTCTTGTTTTACCGTTACTATTTTATGCCTGTCAGACTGTGTTATTGTTGACATTTTTCATAGCTTTAACTAAATAAATTAGAAAAATGTGTGTCTTTGCAAAAGGGTGCTTGTAACAAAGTGCCTAAAGGTAGAATTTAAAGTTAATTCTTTGCTAAATTATCTGTTATGTGTGGACAAAACACTGGTCTATTCCTCCAGATAGGGACCTTTTTTGCCTGAATGATTCATAGGTGAGATTTAAGTGGCTAAAAGAAACAACAACAAAAAAAATCTCTGACAATGGTCAAGTACAAGAACTGGACTGAAAATGTGTGAAAAAGCATCCATTTTCCAAAGAAAAACTTTCAGAAAGCCTGGAGAACAATTGCTCAAGACCACGTTAAAACATTTACAAGAACCTCAGACGTCTTGGAAGCAAAATATAAAGACATGAGGGGTGGTTCCAGACTTTTGAATAGGACTGTAACTTTGGCAGATAATATATAGAGAAACTGGCCAAGATATTTGTGGTATGCTCTACATAATTAACTGCTATTTAAGTATATTTATTACACCCAAAATTAGTGATACCTTTTATAATTGGCTTGTTATAGTGAAAAAATGCTTCATTTGTTTATGTGCTTTGCACTCTTATGAAATTATAAACAGCTTCAGCACTCTGAACTCTGAAGTTCATGATTCAGAACTTTTCAGTTTCTAACAACACGCTGTACAATTAATCTTTTACGTTTAACTGCTCACTGATTAGGTAATCAGTGAGTCATTCAACTCTACCGTACCGTTTCATTTATGAGGTGAAATTTAAAAAAAGCAAAACCAGACTAAATTGATGTAATCACTGATTCCCTTGGCTGAACGGCCAGTTAGAGAGCTCTTTTTCATCAGCTGTATCCACTGATTCACTGTGCTCAATTGACCAAAGATAAAGACAGGCTAACGCCAAAAGTACCGAACAGACTTCAAGAACTTTGGCTGAGCACAGATGCTAAATGATATCCCAATGACAGCTTACAGCAGGCTTGTTTTGTGCAGCAGATTATATACTATTTAGCTGATTTTCTTTCCAGTTACATCACAGTAGAAAGATGAAAGGAAGACAAGGTGAGTTAGAAAGAAAAGAAAGCGGACAAGTTGAAGTGAATGGGGAAGCCAAATAAGTGTTGCAGTGTTGCAAGAAAGACAAAATAGTTTGAAAAAATTAGAGAGGTTAGCAGAAATCAGGGAAATGTTGGAAGATGAGAAGTCAGAGGCTACAAGTGGAAAAGGTGATGTGGAAAAAGGAGGAAGAAGGCAACCTGCATTCACTTTGTTAGACTTTAAGATTGTATAATTAAAGTAAGAATAAAGGACACAAAGAGAAAACGATGATAGACGTGGGTGAAAAAAAATAAATCAGGGGAATGAGAGAGGAGACTATAGATGGAAAGAGGTGGTGTGTGTGTGTGTGTGTGTGTGTGTGTGTGTGTGTGTGTGTGTGTGTGTGTGTGTGTGTGTGTGTGTGGTTGGGTGGGGAGTAGTGGCACTGGTAGTGTTAAGAAGCAAAAGGGCCAGTTCGATTACAGTGTCATGATGGTCAGCAGTAATGGGTGATAATAATAAGTTGGTTACAGCGTTGTAGACTTACAGCCGGAAAGGCACTCAGCACAACCACAGGGGGTCTTCAGACTAGATGTGACACACAAAAATACACATATAATAGTCCAAAAAAAAACCTAAACACACACACTAATAAGGAGCTAGAAGGATGCCTATAGGGGATTTTTTTTTTTAGTTTGGAGCAAAGTGGAGATGAAATGACACACAAATGAAAGAGATCTTAATCTCTTTAGACTGAGTGTTGGGACCATTTGCACTCCTACAGGAAGAGCAGCTTTTCCAAATTGCCCAAAAAATTCCAAGTCATGCAGATAGTTGTGCTGTAGTGTGACGAAGTAATGACATATATGTGCTTCTCAAAACCCTGCTGTTTGACAAAATATATTGTTGTTGGTAGCTTTACTCAAAGCTTTGTAAATACATTGAAAACCAATGTAACATAAAATTGTCCTGATTGATGTAATTGGTCACAATTGTTTCTGAGGTACTAGGATATTGTCTAAGTCTTCTGAAAAACATGACCTGGTAAATCCACTGGTTTACTGTAGGCGGGGATAGAAAATCATTCCCCTTTCACATCATGAAGAGGCACTCTGCACACAAAGTTAGGTTTATGCACTGAATCGAGAGGATATTTCTGGAGTGATTGGAAAGGAAGAAAGTAAAGTTGGAATAGATCTAGCATTAGGTGAGTTTATTGTGTGATTAACTTTTAGACTGACTGTTTCTACAGTGCCTCACATTATGAAGGTGGTTCTGCAACTGCAACCTTACTGCTGTGCTGTTCTGTGCACAGATCAAAGTGTGTTCCTCCAGTAGGTGCAACTAAAAAGTCTTAGAGCAGTCTGTTTCTACATCAGGGCATTTTCTGGAAAGCCAAAGCATGAACCTTGGTAACATTTTGTTACTCATTTTAGTGGCTGTTTGCTTGTAAATGGGTTATGCTAAATAATTGTTTGATTATTCACTTTAAAGTGTTAGCTCAAGTATTATATCCCATTTACATTAGTAATTAAACTCTATAAATACAGTTGAGCTACAAAGTGGGAGGACTTCCAATTGCAACAATGGCAACACCACTTCCAAGCACACATGCCGAACCAATTTGTTCAAGGCAGAGTGAGAGAAGGTCGTCTGTTCAACTCCCCGCTGGGATACCAATAATGACGCTGTGTGGCTCTCTATGTGTGTGTATGTGTTAAGCTGTGTAAATCTCAGAGCAGGCTTGTGGATCTGTGCGATCTAACGAGTAAGAGGCTTAATGTCTGTACTGGGACTGACTGGGCTGAGGTCTGGTGGAGATGGGGACTGGCACACAATTAAAAACAGATATCTTTGAATAGTTTTTATCCCATATATGTGAAGACCCTCATTATCATAATACACTCAAACCACCAATCAAGACCTAGGTCTAAGCCTAACTCAGGAACAAAGTTTAAATCCTCAAACAGCGTTTTAATAAATCGCATAAGATGATTCGCTTTCCAACAATTTTGGGAAGACTAAAAGTGAAATTGCTTGTTACAAAGATAAAGGTGCAAGACTATTAACACACTGCATGTGCACACAATGTCTATAAATACTTAAATGTCTGCATCCATTAACAAATGATTCTGAAACTGAATAATTACAATCAGAAAACAAAAGAGACAAAACAAAAGAGACGCACTTAATCAGGGAAAGTGTAAAAAAAAAAGACAGCTGGAGAACAAGACAGGGAGAAGAGAGAGAAAAGATAAAGACAGAGGGTTGTATACAATGGATACAGCAAGGATTGATTAATATGGGCTATTAAGCCATAACACCAGATCATAGTCTCGTCCCTCTGGCCATATTACAGTGACATGATGAAGCGCCTATATTAGTCATGAGAGAGGGCTAGTGATGCAGATAATAGCCATCTCCCACGAGACCTGCAGAGGGAATTAATGCTGCTGTCTGACACACGCACACATGCATGGATGCATATGCTCACACACACTTGAATGCTGACAAGGTAATTTGCATATATGCACATGCAGAAATGGATTAATACACAGACACACACATTCTCCTTTAGAGATATGGTGCTACAGATGAACACACAGGTGCAGGTTAAATCCTCTTTTTTTTTTTTTTTTTGCTGACAAGAACGCCACCCCTCATTCATGGTAAATGCATATGTACCCTTTAACACGATCTCATTCTTTTCTCTCTATTGCAGTAGAAGGAAATGAGGTGGAAGTGATGAGGATTATTCTGCTATCTATACCTTGACACACACACATGCATGCACACACACACAAACACACCGTTAAAATTTCCACACCAGCGTTAATCCTTTCAGAAAAGCATTGCTGTTGCTCATTCTTAAAGCATTACCACGGTGTCAGATTCTCTGTATGGGTATAATTTCACATTTTTAAACAATACAGGCAACATACTAGAATTTACCGTTTACTTCTTTGTTATATGTAGAATTATAAGCATGCTTAATTAGACAAGTTTGTCCTAGTAGACTGAAAATGTTACAATGTAACACTGTAAGTGTGTTACAAAGGATGACTTATGGTTTGGAAAAAAAAGTATTTTATACTTTATACATTTTGGTAATATTGTATTGTGTGTTACACTATTTACTTTTTAGAATAGGATGGTACATTGTTAATATTAATTTTAAGTTTAAGACTAAACTCTGTAGTTTGGGTGACTGTTGCTAACTGTTAATGGATTAATTTAAAAAATCAGAATGCTAAAAACTACCGATATAAATTTGAGTTTTAAAATACGATTATCCCCACACCTATTAAATTGATGTTGTGACTCTTTGGAAGTTCAAGCAGTGACCATAGTAAAGTAATATTCACACGTTGATGCATTAGCTACTAAATATTCTTGTATATTACAAATTTAAAGCCATTTCATCAAAACATTTTTCTGTACTTTAAGCATGTTGTCAAATTTACTTTAGTGATGTTTTTAATGCAGGATGTGTATGGGAAAATTAAGCATTTAATCATTTCAAAGGAACAAAGTCTTTCCACTAATATTTTTTTTTTCTTTTTCAGTGGGAGGAGATTGGGGAAGTAGACGAGAACTATGCTCCCATCCACACCTACCAAGTATGCCGTGTGATGGAGCAAAACCAGAACAACTGGCTCCACACCAACTGGATCCTGACTGAGGGTGCCCAGCGGGTATTTATTGAGCTCAAGTTCACCCTGAGAGACTGCAACAGCCTGCCAGGGGGTGTCGGGACCTGCAAGGAGACCTTTAATATGTATTACTATGAAACAGATGGGGACGAAGAAGAGATGGAGGAAGGAGAGATGAGAGATGGTACCGGGATGACAGACGAGGAAGACAGGGCAATGAAGGAGAGCAGGTACATCAAAATTGATACCATAGCAGCTGATGAGAGCTTCACTGAGCTGGACCTTGGGGATCGTGTGATGAAGCTTAACACTGAAGTCCGCGATTTAGGTCCTCTGACCCGGAAAGGCTTCTACTTGGCATTTCAGGATTTAGGGGCCTGCATTGCTTTAGTCTCAGTGAGGGTTTTCTACAAACGCTGCCCATTCTTGGTGAAGAGCTTGGCTGAGTTCCCTGACACAATCCCAGGCTCAGAAGCCTCACAGCTGGTAGAGGTAGTGGGCCGCTGTGTCAATAACTCCCTGCCTTTATACGAGCCTCCCAGGATGCATTGCAGCACAGAGGGAGAGTGGCTGGTGCCCATTGGGAAGTGTGTTTGCCAGCCGGGATTTGAGGAAATCAACGGATCTTGTCAAGGTGAGAGGCTAAAGTTTGTTGTGAAATTGAGCTAATAAGATCATTTTGAATAAATTAGCAGCTTTTAAGATGATCAATTGAAGTTAAAGATCCAGTTTTTTAATCTGTCTAGTCGTCACATTTTTTTTTTTTACCTTTTTAGGGCTGTGGGTGCACGTACATGTTTGTTTGTTTTGGTTGCTGTCTTCATCCTGTGTGTATTTTCATATCCATGCACATGTTTATTTTTAGTATAGTGTGCTTGAGTGTGTGCATGGATCTGTTTATTCTTTTAGTAAGAGTGCTTCTTGCGCTGTTGCTGCGTGAGTCTGTGAGTGTTTCTTTCTAGCTTAGTGGAGGGTATTCCCCTGTGGCCTGCAGCACTTTGCTGCTCTCATACTGTTCTGCTCCAGCTCGTGCCCAAACATTCCCACCACTGACCTTAACTGCTATTTCCATGGGCACCTAGGGTCTATGTATTTTTCTCTCCTTCCAACCTCTTCAGTCTTCCCCTACGCTGCCTTTAAATTACTCAATTATGTGCACGCTAAACTCCACTTATGCAACTGAGAGTAGCTCCGAACAGCATGGTGGAATTTCAGAAGAAATTTCAGAGAACGGTCGTTACAATGGCACAGCGCTAAGCGATACAGTAAAGTGAAATGTGTGATTTGGTCACTCTTTGTGCTTTTTATTTTCACACAGTCTTCTCCTGAGTAAGTACCAGTCTCTAGTGATTAAATACATGATTTGTTTGTGAGCTACTAATGTGGAAATTTTATTCTTTAGCTTTTTTGATTTAGATATGTCCATGTGGAAACTGGGTTGAATGTTAAAGGAGGGTGATTGGCAGATGACAATATGTGAAGGTCTAACAGTAGTTTTTTTTTTCTTTCAGAACCAAAAGAGAACTAAGCTTTGATTAGTTCTCAATAATCAAATGGTAAAAAAGTGAACCATCTCTCCAGTAGCTCTACAGTAGCTTCACTTTGTCAGATATGAGATATCTGTGGGGAGATCATTAGGAAATAGCTGTCAGTAGGCCACTGGCCTGCCTGAAGTCATTCTCCCACAGACTGTACAGACAGCCAGACTACTGTTACAGTTACAGGCTGAGAAGGCAAAAAAAAAAAAAAAGTTCCAGAACAGCATTTTTGTGATCATGAATATTAAGAACCAATTACTATCTCAATATTATTAAAATAAAAGGATCATCTTTGAAGCTACACTGCTGTGTACTACTGCATGAATACTGACTGGAATGCACATGCAAAAGATTAAAGAACGGCTGTACAGTACTGTGATTACCACTCATTAGCTTGCCACCTAATTATACACAGCTAATTATGCTTTACAGACTTCTGCTATTTGATTAATTTTGGTTTGACCACTTGTGTCAGCTGAAGCCTGGAGACTACTGAAAATTACTGTACACTGTAAGTACAGCAGTTTCGCTGAAAAATGACGCAGACTTTTTGTGACTTCTTGTGCTACGTTAACATATTTTGCATGTTGTTTTATTTTTCTGATGCTCGACTCAAGGACTTATATTTTAACACCTACTTGCACATTTACTTCTGTCTTAGTTGTTGGTCACGCTAACGCTGATAGTAAATTAAACAGACTGCAGCTGTGTTTTTGCATGCTAACAATGCTGCTGTTGGCATTCAAGTCGGTTCTAAAAACTTGATGGATTGTTAAATAATGATGTGAAGACTTGACTCAGGATCTGCTGAGTGGTGTAGTCTTGATTCATCTACAGCTGTCCTTTATGTACTGACTATGTGCAAATATTAGCATGCTAACATCCTAAACTAAGAAAGAAACATTATAAGCTTTGGGCTAAACGGGGCCTCACCAAACATGAGCTTGTGCTTTTTTTGTTTTGTGAGGTCTCTGGTACGAGGCCTGGTCACAAAGGGTTTGTCATCAAAGTGCTTTGCTGCACCTTATGCTGGAGGGAAGCTCCCAAACTTCTGTAGCCTTGTGCACTTTCTCTACATGCTATGCATATTCACATTCATCATTCTGCAAGTAAAACAAAATGCAAAACAGAAAGGAAAACTTTTTTGATGACTTTTTTAAAGTAACCAGACAGTGACATCGTTACAGAGTATTAAAATACAAAAAAAAAAATAAAAAAATCTGTGAATTCCAAAAGGTTTCCACCCAAAATGGCTTGGCAAGCATATAACTGCAAAGGGATTTGCAAATGCATGAAGCTTGCCTGGACAGCACAAAAGATTAAAACTGTACTTCTCTGGTGTAGACTGAGCTATAAAGAGAAAAGTCAAAAAGCGGCACTCCCTTTGTGCGCTTTTGTAAAGGGTTGTGAGGTGTTATTTTGATGTCACTGTAATAAAATCTGACCCTGCCTTGTCTTGCAGCTAACTGACTCCACAGGCTCTTTCTTTCTGCCTTCTTGTGCCAGAACAAAGTTACAGGGTTTACCTGGTTTTCATGCTGTCTTTTCAAGCTTCAAGGAGTGTTCTGAATTCTTGGAAGATGAAGTTGTGTGATATGCAAATTTTTGCCATTAGTTAAACCTTCTGGAATAAAAACAAATCTCGGGAGCTCGCAGTAATATAATTTATCTCTTTTTTTCGCAAATTGTAGTCCATATTTACAGCAAGCTGAAGTGAAGTGAGTAGAAAACATTCCTCACTATTAATTAGGCTACAGGGGGATGTTTTTCGTCTTTACAGTTTTGTATACAGATGAAACTGTTAGAGTGACAGCCTTTGAAAATGTCTACAGAGAGAAACATGGCAGGGTTTCCTCAGTAGCAGGTTTAAAACCATATGTGTTCTCTGCCTTAGTAAACACTTTTTCATGTGTATTTCAGTCAGTCACATTGAAGTGCGAAGTGTTGATTTCTGTTTTTCAGGCACTGAAAGAATTCCTGGACTCCATACTGCTAGAAGTCATATTTGGTGTCTTTTTATGGACAACACAGGAGTAGTTTTTAGCTCCTGTTAAGAAGTGGTTGTCCTACAGATCTGTTGAGCTGGATTTTTAGAACCTTCACAGAGCTTTAATTTTAATTGTATGCTCTTTCAGTGGATATGTGCTATTAAAAACGAATAGCACTTTTTTAAAGAGAGATGCCTCATTGGTAAAAACTACATTTTATGTGTAGACAGTGAATCAATGGGTTGAAGGTCAGAGGACACTACAGTGAGTGAGAAAATGTGTAAACCCTGGCTGTATTGGCAGTGTGTGTGCTGCTTAGTAGAGCATGATTTAATGTTGCCTTTGTGAATGTAGGACAAAACTCATTATGGACAGCTCTTCATCCTCCTTTTTGTCTTTATCTTTCTCGCCTCTCTTGCTTTATCTCATTCACGCGTCCATTTTTTCTCACTCCTTTGGTGTGTGTCTTTCTCAGTACCTTGGTTTGTCCATTACCCAGTCTTGCATTTCTTACCCCCTTCATATGTCTGTTTCTTTTTTCTTCATTAACTGCCTATCATTCATTGTTTCTCCATCCTACTTTTTTCAATTTCTGCTATCTAGTGCATTTGCACTCTCCTGCTCTTGCAGCTGTCTTTGAGTCTTCCCTCACTTTTTTCCTCAGTTTAAAAGATCTGCCTCTTTCACCATCAACACATCACACAACTGTCTTTACTCTACGTCTGGGAGATACATACGCACTGCACCCACACATATACTTTTCTCTCAAAAGTACATCTCTATTTGTGGAAATAACTCAGTCACCAAACAATCGTAGGATGTAAAGGACAATCTGAGCTCTTTGGATTTATGAAAATGGTGCGTCATCCATGTGGAGCAGCAACTGTGTGGCCATGCACTGCTGGATTTGTTGCAGTTATTGTTCCATTCTGCTATGGTCCAACTTTGTGGTACGTTTGACAGCACACTTAATAGCATTAAATTATGCATCATCATGCATCATAAAATCCCGTTTTTGTTTTGCTTCTGCACAACAAAATGAAAAGAAAATATATGTATGTATACACTCTATAAATAAATGTCTTATAAAAGAACAGATTTTGTCAGATACTCATACATATGGTATATCATAATATATATGAATGTACATTCAACGTTTTTGCTGTTATCCTGCAGCTTTGTAAGCCTAATAGGACTGAAGGGAGGAGGGCAGTACATCCATGGGTAGATGGTTTGATGGATAGACAGAGTGATGAGAAGAGTACAGAGAGAAGTGAAGGCAAAACAAGGGGACACAAGATAAATTGGAGATTTCTCACCACAGGGTGTGAGGGCATGGAGACAAAGAGATGGATGAGTGTTGTTCCAGGGGTGATGGGGATAGAGGATGGATAACTGTGGATAGAAATGGCAGATGGATGAAGAGAGAGAAAAGAAGGAAGACGGTGTAGACTGACACAGTCTTTGAAATGAGGCCTTTTTGATTGAATACTAGAGAGAATAGAAAGAAACACTGGAAGAATGTTTGAATTAAGGGTTAACTAAATAAGAGCTAAATAGGTAGGCGAATATATTAGCTTTGTCAGGACATGTCACACAAATCCGGTTAATAAAATTAACATTTTCCTTTTTTACATCAACTCAACCCTCAGATGGGTTAAGAATAAACTCAAGTTGTATTTAAATCATTTAGTCTACAAAATGTCAGAAAACCAAAATTACAAAAAAATTACAAAATCTTAGAGTCCGCGGTCTTGTTTACAAAATATACTGTTTTGTACGAGAGTAACCAGACAAACAAAGAGGAGGCGTTAAATTCTCACATTTGAGCAGGTTGGCTATTGAAATATACAATATAGAGACATATTTTGATGTGCATTAACAATGTTTAACATTGAAAATGCTTTGTTCCAGGCAGTCTTGCTGCATTAACATATTGAAATGGCAATGGAAACTGAATTTATTTTTCAGAACAAGTCTCAAGAAAGTTTGACATCATCAGAACAGTTTGAGAAGCCTCCATGCAAAACCACTATCAGAGCAAAGGTCTGCAGAGGCTAATTGGACGGCCTTTCAAGGCACACTCAACCTAAATATGTAGATATGTTGGCATAATTTATTGATCTGTCAGTCTTATATAAGATGATCAAAAGTCCAGTCACCAATATGGTGGACACATACTTGAAAACACAATCATGACTGAATTGTTGAGGTGAGATGTTGAAATGGTGGAATAAGGCCTGAAATATATTTGAATAAATTGTTTTTGGAGTGAAATTCATATAGGATGAAATTCATCTACAGCTGAAATGATTAGAGATTGACTGGAATGTGGGCAGCATTGAAAGTAAATAATGGAATAATGGTATATGTGAGAGTAAAATGATAAAGTGGAATGATGCAATAAATATTGAAAGAAGTGTGCAGTGATGGAATAAGGGCTAGATTCAATGTGGAGAAAAGGGAATTCAGGATGACCAGGATGTTGGAATGAAAAAAAAATAGCTAAATGCTTTGGATTCAGAATAGGGGGGAAAAAGGTGGACTGAAGCGGGATTGAGCCTTTGTGATGTTTGGATTTGGGCTACACTGATTTCACATGACAAAAGAAGAAAGACTTAGAGATACAATACGGGCAGCAATGTTGGGGGAGAGAGAAAGGGAAGCCGGGGGAGGGGATGAGGAGAAAGAGCAGATAAGGGATACAAATTAAAACAAGTGTGACGACTGGTATCCTGAATTAACAGAATTACTTGTAATAAAGAAAAAAAACCTGCTTGTGACTGGAAGGATATTATATCTTTGGGATACATCTCAACATTTTTTAATATTTTGTTTGGAGATAGTTGTCTAAGTGTCAGAGGAAGAGTTGGATTTCCCTTGACGATACTTTGTTTCAGTGCCATGGCTCCCCTGATGTTCTTCTGTGTTTGCCTGCCTGTCAGACGTCACTGCAGCGTATGTCAAACTTGATCTGGCCACAGTTGTGATGCTGCCATCAAAAACTGTCTCACTGGCGTAGTAATGTGAAGAAGCTTTCTGCCTTCTCCCTGTAGGGATTTATGGGGATAGTGAACAAGCAGCTCACACTTACAGTGTGAGGCTTGTGGTTGATGATGTGGTGACAAGGGTATTACAGTCTCTTGCATAACACAGAGATACACACATGATCATGGCAGCATCTGTCATTTTAGTAGAATTACCATCATGTGCCGATAAGGATCTGAGTTCTGACATGAATACTCTGGGTGTTTTATTTTTTCCTGTGTATTTTCAAAATTGTTCAGTACATTACATTTTTCTCACTATGTATATAGACCTACATCCTAAAAGGAGAGGAGAACATTTTCTTTCATCTCCCATGCCATTTCAAGTAGTACTTTTTTTTCTTAATGGTAAGATTATATGAAAAAAAAACTACAGGAGGAAAGGAAATACACTTAGGAACACATTGCTAGTACTAAGTTGGTCCCGCTATTGCATCAAAACTACCTTAATTCTTCATAACAGGAATTCAACCAAATGCTTGAAATATCCTTCAGAGATTTTGGTCTATATTGGCATGATAGCATCACGCAGCTGACGCATTTTTATTGGTTGCGCATCCATTATATCAATCACTGCTGTATCCTTAATTAAGATCTGGTGACCGTGGAGGTCATTTCACTATAGTGGACTCATTTTCAAGTTCTAGAAAGTTTGTGATTATTGAAGGTTTGTGACATGGCACGTTATTCTTCTGGCAACAGCCATCAGAAGATGAGTACACTGGTAATAACCAGATGGATGTGGTCAGCAACAATACTCGTTTAGGCTGTGCTGTTTTACCAATACTCAGTTGGTACTAACAGGCCCAAAGCTTAACGAGGAAAGATCCTGCACATCATTACACCAGCCACCACCACCAGCTAGAACCCTTTATACATCGATGGTAGGATTGGCCTTACTTAGGTGCTTTCATGTTGTTTACACCAGATTCTGATGACAGACAACGTTTTTCTAAACGTCTGTTGTCCATTTTTGGTGAGCACATGAGAATTGTGGCCTTAGCTTCGTGTGTGATCTTCTGCTGCTGCTTCATTCCTTTCTGCTTCAATGTTTGGTGTGTTGTGCTTTCAGAGATGCTCTTCTCAATGACTTGGCTGTAATAAGTGGTTATTTGAATTACCATTACCTTCCTAGCTCAAAACAGTCTGGCCATCCATCTTTGACCTGTGCCAGTCCAAAACCTGTGCTGACTGGATATTTTCTCCAGTCTCTGTAAACCCTGGAGATTCTTCCCAAAAGGTTGATTCTGATCATGGACGCAGCGTTTTCAGTGGGAGAAACGTTTCGTCACTCATCCAAGTGACTTCCTCAGTCTCAGGTTTCCCCAACCTTATATAAACAGTACATTTGCAAAATGACTGAAACTAGCCCACTGAATGAACAATGGGCTGGAGATGGTTGTGAGGGAAAATTTCAATAGATCAGCAGTTCCTGAAGTGCTCAGCTCTGTGTGGCACCAACAAACTTCCCACATTAAACATCACTTAAATACCTTTCTTAGCCATTATATTGCTCACTTTATATTCAGCAGGTTGTCTTGACGATGTCTGCACGCTTAATTGCATTTTTGTTTCTGCAGTGAGACGGGCATTTGAACAGGGGTACCTAACAAAATAACTGGCACTATAATTTTCTACAACATGGATGTGACAAATTAAAAAAATTAACCTTTTTCTTGTTTTGTTCTTCTATATTTGTCATTTGTCTGTATAATTTAGTAATAATGTCAGTATACAAAATGCATTGTAGGTGCAATAATTAGATCAGATTTCACTGGACCCAAAACACCCAGTAGTTCAAGTAAGATACTTTCTAGCCTGTATCTATGTCTTTTTAATTCATGTCATATGAGTTTAGAGCATTCAGATTCCCATACAGAAATGTTCTGTCATCCCTCATCACAGTCAAAGATAAAGAGTGCAAAAATCTGCAAGTGGCAGGAAACCATCATCTCCTGAACTATGAATTGACTGGATTCATCAAGGAAAGAGACACCATTCATCTTTTTAGATCCTACTCAACTGGAGTCTGCTAATGGCTTCTTTCATTGAACTCTTTCCTCCTGCATCATGCTCTCTCTCCAGCTTTCTCCCCACCCCCTTCCCCCCATCATCTCCACGTGGTGATGCTGTCATGACAACTAAAGTGCTTCCTGAGTGCTTGTTGGGTAAACTGACTTTCCCAGAAGAGCTTCCTCTCTTTTACCCTTGCCCCTGTTAACATGCATACACACCCACATGGTTTTATCTATACTTGTGAAGACCTTAATTAACTCATTGTCATTACCATACCTCTGACCCGAGCCATAACCAGCATAACAAGTTGCATAATCCCATTTGTTACCCTAACAGACAAATGCATCATCCTCACTCAGACAATACCCCTAAAAGAAAATCTCTTTGAAGAAAATGGGCCAGCCATTTGTCCTCACAAAGATATAAGAGCAAACGCTCACGCACCCACACAGACACGCAGAAACACACACACGCATTCCTGCAGTTGCTGAAATATTCATAAAATGCTTCATTCAGCAGAGCGAGGTTCCTTCCATGAAAGCCTGGCCATCTCCAGAGTCCGAGCCAGTGGTGGCTTAGTACTGATCATTTTGGCACTATATTACCCATAATGCATTTAAGAGAGGTGATGAGTTTCCAACGGTTTATAAAACCATCATAGCTCTACAGCAATGATGCAATGCAAGCATGCTATTTTTTTGTGTTGAGTCTGATGGATTTGAAAACATTGAAGCTAATATATATAATATATGTATATATATATACATATATATATATATATACAGTATATATATGTATATACTGTATACACTACATTCAGTCATTCACCCATTCACACACATTCACACACTGGCGATGGCAATGTAGCTTGCCGTCGCCAGTGTGTGAATGTATATATATATATATATATATATATATATATATATATATATATATATATATATATATATATATATATATATATATACACATATGTTAAAACTTTGACATTTATGGATTTGGTTTAGGAAATTATATAGAGATATCCATGCATTTATAGCACAGTTTACTTGATTTCTGGTACCTTCTATCTGATTAAAAACAGCTGGATTATACCATACACGCAAATTTGTGAATTAAAAGTCATAAAAAATTCACAACCTAATTTTATACATGTCACATATGTCTGTCCCATCACCTTTTTGCAAGAGCATGGTTGTACAACTGAGATCCTGACCTTTGTACACCTAGTTTGTGGATCTGTGCAATTTTTCTTCATGGTTGTTGGTCTGTTGATGGAGTCTAATATTTGGAAGTAAATTAATGTCAGCTGAATGCTGAAAGGGCACTATAGTATGTTTTATGGCTAGTTAAATTGTTTTCCCAAGACATCCGGTCAGCATATTATGACATATGATTTATCACACATTTCTTATATTTACTCTTTTTCTCTCGACACTCACTGAGCCAATACGTTGGGTTTTGTTCGAAAGCTATTGTGACCTGGATGCTTGACCTTTGGGTTTCTGCTTGTGGTCTGATTGTGAGAATAAATGGATTGTGAACAATGGCCTCCTCTGTCAACCAACAGAAAGGAAAACCCCATTGACTCGATTGTGTATTATTACGGTATTATCATCCGTCTTTGTTTGTGTTCACACAGAAACATGCACAAATATGAGCATGCATTGGCACATGCACACATGCAGACGCATGCACACAAACACAGTAATACAAAAATAATAAAGGTATGAAACATCTCATACATGCACACCCTGAAACATGTTGTGTTTATGATTGTTAGGCCAGTAGTTTGCTGTGGGACAAACACAGGAACAGGATATTTACTGTGTTTCCTCAGCTGGTTTATTAGTTCACAATAGTATCTGCTAACAATATAGGTAGTGCATTGAAATTCAGCCTTGTGAGTATTTGGATTTCTTCAGTCAAAGTTTACTTTTTGGTCAGTCCTGCTGACTGTGTGTACTGTTGGAAGAGTGACGGGAAAGATGGAAACATAAGTGGTTGTCACAGAATGGTGTGAGCCATTTGTGTTTCCATCCTCATTTCATCTTTTTATGGCTGTTTGGTGGTTCACTGGTGCAACATAACTGCAGTAAAAACAACTGGACAGCTACATTTACGATTTACTGTGTAGTCCAATATGCAGCGTTCTCTAGCAATCTGATGCATTACTAAAAATACCACCTACAAGAGCGAAGTGCTGCTTTCATGTTAAAAGGTCTGATCAGTAATAATCCATTAACATACTATGTAATTATACATGAGAGATCTTTTTTTTTAATATATTTGCATCCATACAGTTTTCTAAGTCCATATAAATGAATTTAAATCCAGTGTTCAGACACAGTATGCGGTCCTTCACTTTAAATTCTCTTTCATTTTAGTCCTCATCTCAGTACGTCTCCTTCTCTCTGCCTTAATCGCTTACTCGCTCTAATCCCACCAAACGACAGCCAGTCATATAAATCAACATGTTTATAGTGAAATGTTTCCAATTAAAGAGGACGTTCGTTAAGAAGCATCAACGGACACCGCTGGATCCTTAATTGCCTGGGATGCCAGTGTATGATGCATATTAATTACGTATTAACCTTACAGTCAAACACACACAAATGCACATTAGTGTGTATTGCATATTAATTACCTATTACCCTTTGTGCTGTGCATTAAGAGCTGCATGGCATCAGAAAGACAGCTTGCCCAAGGGCAACACACATACTCACACACACGTACATTAATACCACCAACGCCGTCTATTCAGGTTGCATTCACAATGAGGAATGAGCCATTTCAGTCAGCCAGGCATGACCATAACTAATCTCACTGCAGGAAGTGTGTCTGTTAGTGTGTATACATATGTGTTTTCGGTTATTTGCGCATTTCAGATGGTTAAAGAATTAAAGCACCTCATCCGAATCAGCTGCCTGCACGTCCCTCGCTATTGTTGTGGAAATATGAAAGGGGAGTTGGTCAAAAACAGACAGTAAATGTAATGTAAAATAAATGAAGTGAAAAAAATTCACTTAAAAATAGCACTTATTTTTAATAAACCTTTAGTAATCAAGCTGCCATGTAAAGTTAATGTAGACCACTTGCATGTTATGCAGTCCTATCTAAACAGTTGTATTGTGGATCTTAGGGCTGCCCCTCAGCTGTTTCTTGGTCTCAGATTCTAGACTGTGTTCTTAAATTTACTCTCTGTGGCTTTTTAATCACTTAATCCTATTTCCAACCTCCAGTTTGCTTCTCTGACCTTCACAAACCTTTGCATCCAAATCCTTTAACACATAATTAAGTGAAGAGAGTGATATTGATATGTAGTCATGATATATGTTGTCAGCTGTACTCATACAATTTGAAAAACACATCTATAGACCTAATTTCTCTGCATGTTCTTTGTTCATTTTCATGTAGAGCATGGATAATCTATTTATCCTAAATGAAAATGGAAATGAAGTAGAATTAATGATAATAAATACCTTAACAAGTACTCATTAGTCAACTAGAATTGACTTTTATTAAAGTGGCATGCAATGGATTTTTTTTCACGCCAGTTTGCACATTTTAATTGCAAATGTTTATATCATTTTCATAATCATTTACAACTTCCAGGGGAAAGACATTTCCATACATTAATTTAATTTAATCAGACCGCATCAACTCGTCTTTGACGCCACACTGGGAGCAAAAGTCTATCAGTCTATCAAACGTGGAATAGAAAAAATAGATAGATTTTTCAACTAACAAATATATTTAGTTTGCATAAGCAGTAAATGTCAAAGTAACAATGATTTATTTTATTTTCATTATGGAAGGTTTAACTATTCCCCAAGAACAATTAGAGATCATATATGTGTATATTCTCTTGAGTGACAGCTGGCCACAACGGTGGCCAACAGACAAATTAAGAAGAAAGAAAAAAAAAACATCCAGAATGTCAAAACGAGTTCAACAGGAAATCCAAGTAGGGAGCCATCATAGTACCACACTGTGCCCACACCATACTGTTTGACTGACAGGTGATCTTTAGGGAGCGCCACATACACGCACACAAAGTCACAGACACGCACGCCTGGTGATGAGAGCTTACCAAATCAAAAAGAGATGAAAAATAAATAAAGATAATCCATCATCTTGGCATTATACCTGAATGTAGTATCAGAAATTATTAAAGAAGTTTTTCTTTTCTTTTTTTTTTATTTATTTATTTTCTGCTTTGACTCTACTCTTCAACACTTTACTTCACTGTTTGGGCACAAACATACTTGTCTATGTATGTGAAATGAGCTGCCATCCCATTTTTATTGATTTGACCATGGGGGTTTGGAGGATGAAGCCAAGGAGACCTAGAGACCAGACAATGGCAATAAATCTATATGCAACCATAAGTGTGTAGGTGTGTGTGTGGTAGGTGTGTGTGTGGTAACAGGCTCAAAAAAAGATTAGGTGTGTCCTACTGCCCTGGCCCGCACACCCATGTTGAGGGTAGTACATCATTGCCCTAACAAAGCACATTAAGTAAGGGAGTAACCATCAGTACAGAAGCTGAAACATTAAAATGCTTCATGAAACAAAAATACACAAAAAATGTATCTCACGGAACAACTTTCTTAAACACCTGAATGAAACAAGCCATACAAAGGCAGTTAAGCATAGAGTATGTCACCAGATGTAATCCTGTCCTGAAGCTTCGCCGGCTTCATAAATGTGTCAAAAACATTATCTTGAACCCCAACTTATAATTACAGTATGTGAGGCATTCGAAATGCCAAACAGATTTTATAAAAGGCCTGTTACCGTGTGTGTGTGTGTGTGTGTGTGTGTGTGTGTGTGTGTGTGTGTGTGTGTGTGTGTGTGTGTGTGTGTGTGTGTGTGTGTGTGCGAGAAGCAAAGGTGAGACTTAGAGTGATCCAGGGCAGAGGGAGAATTTTTCAGGCCTAATGTTCCATGACAACAGACCAAGGTTCCGTCAAGGTGAATCAGAGACACTGCTGCCTAACGACTGAAACACACACACACACACACACACACACACACACACACACACACACACACACACACACACACACACACACACACACACACATACACACAAACCATCCCACCAGTCTTCCTTTGTCTCGTCCTTTCTTCTCTTCTCTCTCCTTGTCTCATCCTTGTAAGCTTGGCTTTTCTCCTCCTATCATTTCCTTTTCTCACCTTATCTCTGTTTTTAACCATCACATATTGTTTCTGTTTCCTAGTTTTTGTCCTCCTGTCCTCCTACCTGATGTTTAATTATGTAGTTCTTAATCATAGCTGCGGTCTGAGTGGGCTTCACAATAACTGGGGAAACAACAGCTCCTAAATTTAGAGGACAAGCAGAGTCTTTTTTCCTCAATTCTCCCCCTTGTTCTGCTTAGTGATATAGAAATATGCCACTGACTTTGCAATAACTTATAGAACTCCACTTATCAGAAATGATCTGGATGACAACAGCCAAATCGTTAAGCTGGTTTGTGAGATTGTTGATGTATGAGTGCCATTTAACATTCACAGTGCATCAGCATCCCGTGTACCTGCCCCACTTAGATCAGCCTGAGATCTGTCTGTGTGTGTGTTTGTGTGGGAGGAAAGTAAATTTTGCCTGTTTTTGTTCTTGTTGATATTTGTTTGTAAATGCTGCACATATGGCACCGATATTGTGAAGCAGATGCAAGTCCAAACTTAATCAGGTGCTGGTTATAAATCACTGAACTGAAGATAATACAAGAAGGGAAATCCTTCAATGAGGAAAACTTTTTGATTAAACAGTGAAACATGAAAAGCAAGGTTATACAGGTTGACTAAAAGAAATAAGCCTGGGAGGGATATAAGAAGAAATCAGACTTCAAAAGAAACAATATAAGTGTGACAAATGCTTCTTTTAATTTCAACTATGAAACTGCTGTATATCTCTGACGAGGAACCTCAAAACAACCGCAACAACCCAGGGAAAATTTCCTACCAGTGTGATGCTGACCTCCTTTTTTTTCAAGAGAAATAACCATGCCTTTTTCTCCCCCACTTTTTTTTTTGTATTTTTACCTCTCTCTGCGACCCCTTTTCTCCTTTCTATTTATATGTCCACTTTTATCATCTCCCTATCCACCCCCTAACATCCTCTCTCCTCCCTGTCTTTCAGTCTGCAAAGTGGGGTTTTACCGCTCGCTGCTGGAGTCTTTGGCCTGTAGTAAATGTCCACCTCACAGTGTGGCCAGACAGATGGGAGCCACTGCTTGCAGCTGTGAAGACGGATACTATAAGCTAGACTCTGACCCTTCTAATATGGCTTGCACACGTGAGGATATAACCTCTTTATATTTGCTCATGTTCACTTTCAAGGCTTTTGTTTATCCAAATGCTTCTTTGTATTTCTAGCTGTATCTTCTTCTAAGCCCTTTTCATCTCCCTCAGGCCCTCCGTCTGCTCCTCGTAATGCTATTTCCAATGTCAACGAGACCAGCGTCTTCTTGGAGTGGTCCATTCCTATGGATACAGGTGGCAGGAAGGATGTGCGCTATAACGTCATCTGTAGACAGGTCCTGCCAGACGGAAGGGGCTTGGAAGAGTGCGGTCCCAATGCACGTTTTCTGCCACGCCGCACTGGCCTGTCGAACACCTCAGTGATGGTGGCTGACCTGCAGTCACACACCAACTACAGCTTCTTGTTGGAAGCTGTCAACGGAGTGTCAGACCTAGCCAAAGGCCATGCAAAGCAGTATGTGTCACTTAATGTGACAACCAATCAGGCAGGTATGTTCCGCCAGATTTGACTCATCATCACATTCACCATAGCTGTCCACCCCGCCATTTGAACTTATCCTGAATTCTCCAGCAAAAGTCATCAAACGTTTTGTCATAACTGCTTCTTTTCCATGCTTATTTAAAATGCCACAGACCAACCGGGATGCCAGATTCATCGCATGACAATCTGGGTTTAATAACAAAGACACCAGATGATCAAATTATCACAGTATTTGTCCAACAAATCTGTTGCTGTATTAATTTTCACTTATGCACCATCCCTGCAGCGAAGGAGAGAACATGACACAGTGGACAGCCTTTTTTTTGTTTTTGCATCCAGCTATGTCATCGAAAAAGCAGCTTGGTCCCCTCAATTAGGCGCATCAATGAGATTCACAGGAATCTGTGGCATAATGAAAGCTCTTGATTTGCATGCTGTTATGTGTATGGGCTGTCGTGCGTGGCAGCAGGTGTTATTCTGCATGTCTATCAACAGTGATGGATCATGCTGATGCCATACAAGTTTACATTTGAATTTTAGGTTGGTGAGGGCTATGCTTGCAAAGTGTGAACAAAAAAACAAAACCTAGGCTGGTGTGATGTTCAGCATGGGAGTATGCATTATATGTGATGCCAGAGCAGCTTAGCAGATCTTTATAACCATGAATTGAGCTTAAGCAAGGCACCAAATGAAAACCACTAAAGTGGCCAAACACATATTGGATAATGAAAGAGTCCAGCTACTTCACATAGCTGTAAATACTGGATGCTTTGTTAGCTTCCGTTTAAATGAAGATTAGAATTCACACTCCACTAGGAACCTATTTTTTATGGGTTAAAAGTTATGTGCTTTTGTTAGTTTTAGTTTTATTTGCTTGTAATGAAATGGGTAGCGCAAAGCATAATGCAATGAGAAAAATACAAAATTACTACTCTCTTCCCCAAGGCTTCTGTCAGGAGAAAAGGCAAGAGGGGGAAAAAAAGCAATGTTGAAAGAATGTGTTTGTTCCATGTATTTCAACAGATGGTTCATTGGCAGCCAAAGAATAGCAGTTATTATTAGTAGTATCAATGGGAGGAGCTGTACAAGTAATCAGGAAGGTACAGTTTGTGTTTAGGAGGACAGGAAAAGGAGCGAGGCAGATGGCTGTCTAACAGTCAAGACTACTGGCAGTCCTCTAAATGTGTTGTCACTGTGGCTGTCAGCACACTGAGTGGATTACACCAGACTACACAACTCAAATTCAGTTTATTTCGGTTGTAGCTGGATTAAAGTTAGGGAGTCACTGGACCAAGTGGAGATTAGGGATTATGTTAGATTACACATGGCTGACAGAGTCACAGACCAATAAAGTCTGCTGTACTTTGGCTTGTATCTGGTACGTGCTACTGTAAGTGAGGGTGTTTTTTTAACATTACCTTGAAAACAGAATCGTATGAGCATATTGAGAGCAGCTTGGTGGTTAACTGTTCTAATTAGTACAAGTATAAACAAGCATGAACGTGCAACCTGGCCGTGCCATCTGAAGTGCACTCTAAATGCCGTACTCTGTGTAAAAAAAAAAAAAAATTGTAGATATAACACCTCTTTCCAGTGTTATTATTCATGAAGTCAGCTAATTATTAGCTAGATTCATTAGCCAACATAGCAACATCCTATTGTGAATGGTGGCTCAAGCGTGAACTTGTGCTTTCCCAGCATGTGTAGGGTTTTCCATTTAATAAGTATTTAAAGGTGCTGGGAAAAATAAGAAATGAGGAAACTATTAGGCTAGTAAAGGGAGATGACCCTAATGCTATAGATGTCAGCAAGACTCATGGTTACCATTAACTGTGCAAAGGTCATAAGCCAATCTTCATTTAATATTTTTCTAGGAAAAAAAAGAAAAGAGGTGCAGCAAATTATTGAAGCATGTGTAAACATACATAGAAATACAATATATTTGGCAAAAGGCAAGGCAGTTTTTCTTGTTAATGTCCTGGCTGAAATTCAACCCCATTCACTTTTATATTTCCCCCCTGACCTCCTTACATCTTAGACAAAGACGTGAACCAAAGATTTCACACAATCAGACCTGTTGCCACTGCATTTCAGTCCAATTCTTGTGTAATTTGGCATGCCACAGCCTTTTTTCCTTGTTTTCTATCCTTAAGAATAAGAACATTTCTGATGAGTGTCCAAAGAAAAAATTTGAAAGACCTTCAGAAACCCCAGAGAACTACTGCTCTACAATAAACATTACAAGAAAGCAAGAACTCTGCTTGGAAGCAAAAATATAAAAAAATAAAGAGGGAATTTCTGACTTTTGATTGACAAGTAACAGGTCTGTGTTAGTGAAAGAAATTTAGTTTTAGGTAAGAATCCACTTAGAAAGTCAGCTTTGTTTATATAATACAGTTTATGGTGCTAAACACTGTGAAACCGTGCTTTAAATATTGCATTTTGGATTCATTTACAAAGTTTCTCAATGTCATGATAATGACGCAGCCACTTGTGTAATTGTGCTATGTCATTGTACTTGTGTAAAATAATGACAGCAGTGAGTGTTGCCTGCAGCTGCCTTGGCTGATTTTATGTAGATTGTATTGACTTAGGAGTGAAAACTTTCTAACATCTTTTAGATGTTGCATCTGCTTTTAAAACCAAAATGATTTGTGAATCATTTCATAACAAATGAACTTAAGAGTACTAAAGTTAGAAGTAAGTCCACCCCTAGGAATAAGAGATCCTTTTAGCCCTAGGATGTTTTTTGAATACAGCTCCTAGCTCTTTGTAGCAGTGTGCACCAACCGCTGTTTGTGTAATGCGACTCATAAAATCAACAAAGTGAGCACTTCAGCTACTGGAAGGCTGTGTATCAAGTGACTAACATTATTTGGAACAATCATTTTCACAATAATCCTGAGGCAGTAATTGTAATGAGTGATTTAACATGTTCTGATCCATCTGCTCTGTAGTGACAGATGTAATTACTAAGTGAAAACCTCGATCAGCAGTTTAACCAACTGCATTTTTGTTGTGCTTGTGTGTGACTGGTTTAGAGTGTGCTTCTGCTTTCTGACGGTAAAAACAAGGTACTGAGACAAAACTACTGCTAAGGCTTAGGCAGGGAGAGAGATAGAGTCAGAGGATCTGCTGTTTGATGTGTGAAAAGTGTCACACACGATAAGTTATCCGTGAAATAGGTGATTTCACAGTGTCCCTGCGAAACCCTGCTGAATAATAAAGTGTTGGTAGTTGGGAAGAGGAGATCAGGAGAGGTGAAAGACAGGAGAAATGTACGACAGAGAAGGACAGAACAACAGGGTAGAGGGGGCAAAATGTGGAGGGAAAATGATAGGATGCTTGTGATAAGGAAAGAAAAGGTGACATAGCAAGAAGCTGTAACAGCAGGAAAGATAAGCAGAGGAAGGAAGTAAAGAGAGAAAAGTGAGAGTCTGGACATTAACTGCTTGTACACATTCAAAAATACAAAGAGCACTGTAGGAGCATGGAAACCCACATATTTTTCACTGCTTTGATGTTCCTAGGCACACCGTATATAAATTTGATAAGGTGGCTTGCTAGCACCTGCTATTATGAGGTGGAAATTCATTTTGAAAAGAAAGTAAGTAAAGTAAGCCACCAAAATGCTCATACAAGTTTCCCTGCAACCCAGTGATTGTTTCCCAGATGTTACATTTTAAGCTCTGTATTTGCTCAGACATTGATGAATGTTTGAGTGGAAACAATTAGCATATTGCTCATTCTACACAATCAAAAAGGAAGCTTTGAAATCTGAATAGCTTTTTTTAAATTTAATAAGCACAAGTTTTACAGCTTTGTTTTGTTAGGGTAGCTCTGTCTGTTTTTAAAATATCTTATTTCAGGTTATTTGTTCCTGCTGTAGGCACAATGTGTGCCACTTGCACAGTAAATGCTTCCAAATAGTTTTTTCTGCTATTGGCTATTAATCAAATGTACCATGATACATTAGCTTGCGTGTGGTAAAAATGTGCTGCCTGCCACTGTAGCTATTTATTTTACTTTGATGTGGAGCGTGCAATACTGTGCAAAAGTCTTGAACCACCTTTCATTTCTTTAGATGTTGCTAATAGGGAGACAGACTTCCCATCCAGTCCTGGTGCATGACTATTTTCATATGAATATCGTTTTTTGTTTGTAAGTCACTTAACACTGACCTATGAGTCATTCAACCATAAAAAGGCACCCAAGTCAAGGTATGAGCCAGTGTTTTTTTTTCTACACATAACACACAACTTTAAATTGTATCTTTAATGTTTCTTTTGTTTAATTTTTTTCTATTTCCTTAGTTAAAACTATGAATAATGTCATAGATCACACTCTCTGACAGGTATAACATAGTATTTTTTCACCCAACAATGTGACTCCCAGCAGTCCCAGCAGTATCTTAGCAAGGAGGTTATACTGTTGGTAGCATTGCATTCTTTCTGTCTGTAAACATGATAGCTCGAAAAGTTTTAAATTAATTTACATAAAAGCTTTGTAGGGTTGTAAAGTGTGTTTATTTTAACAATCCATTCAAATTGGCTTACATCCACCAAGGTCGTCGAGGTTAACTCAATGATTTAGTGGTTTAAAATGGACAAAAAGCCTTCTAACTTATAACTAAAGAAACTGAATCTTATAAGTGTGGTTTGTATTGTCAAAATATAGAAAGCCGCCAGTAGCTCAGTTGTTTGTGCATTAAATTTCATTTACTTCCTCTAATTAAAAAACAAACAAACATTTATATCCTTATTATTCCAGCAACAGTAAATAAATGTTATAAAATGAAGGGAGAGTGATGGGAATGACACAATGCAAAATTCTGTAAATACACTAAATTGGAGCGGTTTATGGTCACAGCATTAAATCTCCAAGCCATAATTAAAATATTCCAGGTGTTATATTTTTTTGTCAGTATTGATGTGCTGGTAGGGAAGTGGATTGTGGCATGATGCTGGATTGGTGCAAAGCCACTAATCGAATGTATTGCATCAAAAGAAAAGGCAGATTAAAGTTCCTAGCGAAATAGATGATAGCAGTTTTGGTACTTTGCAACCTTAGTGAAGACATCTGTCCCCTATCTCCAATTCATTCTGTCTCAATCTATCTATCAGTCATTCCGAGAGGGTAGTTATAAGATAAAAACGAGATTGTTGAAAGCCGGTATTGATTTTGATGATGTGCAGACAGATAGTGGTCTGGGAGATTTATGTTTAGCACTGTGATAATGTTGCTTTTATTTGTTACATTGGATAGCTGTATTCCTCCAGTGAATAGGTTTTACCTTTTCTAAACTCACCCTTTGTAGAAAAAAAGTATCAGACGGATAGCAAATAGAGCATTACCAGCCACCAGGCATAAACACCAGGAGTTCATCTTCATTTGCGTTTTCATTGGCATACTGTACGTGCTCATTAGCAGTTATAACACGCAGTGGAAGTGTTTAAAGCTAGAAGTGTCATTACACTGTTTACCCCGTTGTTAAAATAAAAGTGTTGCTGGGGCCCGTCTACACTCTTTCAACATGTCTCCTCCTCGTCTTTCATTTTTCACTTTTTTTCCCTCTTCCATTCCCTCCTCCTCCCCGTCTCTCTCTTCTATCACCTCTCCTTCTGTCTCAATTGCAAATCTGGGTTTTAAAGCACTTGTTTGGTGAGTGTGACTGCTCAGTGCTATTTTGGATATATACAGATATTGTGTATCTATGCTTTTCTGTATTTGGTGAAAAGGAAGAGACAGAACCAAGTGAGCCAAAAAGTGTTTAATTGCTGTGTTTGCCTCTGATCAACATTTCTTGTTTTTAGGTGTGCTTCAAAAGTAAACCGACTTCGCATTAAGTAAAGCAACAGCTCAGTGAAAGAGTGTAAAGTAGCTTGCACATATTTCCAACTAACTAAAATAGGAATGGCTATAGTTTGGATTACAGTATAGAAAAGGTCAACAGTTTTAGTTTCTCTAAATTAACAGAAAAATACATTTTTAAGAATTATGAGTTTGCTACCTTGTCGTGGTGGAGGCATTTGTGTGTCCCAGGGATCTCAGGGGCTATGTTGACAAGGGGCTTTCATCCCCTGGTAGGCTCTCCCATGGGAAATTAGTCCTGGGTGAAGGACCAGAAAAAGAGTGATTCAAAAATCCCTATGATTGAAAGATCTAGGAAACAGTTCACCCTGTCTGGGATAGGGTTACCGAGGCCTGCCTTGGAGCCCTGGAGCCAGGTCCAGGAAGGGTGCCCGATGGTGAGTGCCTGGTGCCAGGGCCTTAGTCCATGGGGCGCGGCGAGGCACAACCCGAAAAAGAGACATGGGTCCACCCTCTTGTAGGCTCACCACCCGGAGGAGGCCTTCTTGGAGTCCCTGGGTGGGGTACTTGAGGGTACTCCCCCCGTGGACTCCGTTGCCTTAGTGGGAGACTTCAAAGCTCATGTGGGCAATGACAGTGAGACCTGGAGTGGCGTGATTGGGAGGAACGGGTTTCTGACAAGGATGTCTCCTAGATGCCTCCTGGGTATAGTGTTCCGGGCATGTCCCGCTGGGAGTAGGCCCCAAGGCAGACCCAGGACATGCTGGAGAGATTATATCTCTCAGCTGGCCTGGGAACGCCTTGGTGTTCCCCCAGACAAGCTGGAGGAGGTGGCTAAAGAGAGGGAGGTCTGGGCTTCTCTGCTGAGGCTGCTTCCCCCACGACCTAGCCCCAGATAAGTGGAAGAAAATGGAAGGATGGATGGATGGATTATGATTTAGATAATTTTTTGACAAAATAAAGAATTTAAAGCCATTAAAGGAACTTAACCTCTATAATTAGTGTCCTTATTGTTTCTTTGTGAAAATTAATGTTTGACAACATTTCTGATGACAATTTTGAGACAAAATCCCTACTTCAAATCTAAGAATGATTTATATAACTCTAAAAATCACAAGCTTTGGTAAAAGGCTGTACCCTCTTTACAAGTCCTTTTCAAAACTTTTGATTAAATATAGAATAAAAAAACTGCATCCATTTTTGGAGGGTGTAAACTTAGATTTTGGTGTATTGTTACCCATAAAGCTGCTGGGAAAATAAACCCTCTCTCTCATCATTGAATCCAGGCTTTATACCATTTAAGAATTGAGTGTGTGTATGTGTGTGAGTTTCGGTCTCTGGTTTCAGGCTTTTAAGATATTACAGATAACACTTCTGTGCAACCATCCACTCAGGATACAGTTACTGTGTTTGTAGCGATGATTTATTCTCTGTGGACTTCTGCTGAGGCCATTGAAACCTAAACGGTGTTTAGCATTTGCAGTAGCCACACATTCACACGCACATCCACGCGCATCAACATTCACACACACACACACACACACACACACACACACAGGCTATAGGGTTGTTGCCTGAGGGAGCATTTTGCCTAGTTAAAAGCTCTTTATGTGTCAGAGACTCTCCAATTGTCCCTCTGAGAGATGAACCAATAGTTCAGGTTACAACAGGATGGCTTTACGATTGATGTAAACTTGCAGAACAAAGCTCACTTCAAAACTGAAAGGATAAATGAAAGAAAAAAGGCATAAATGAAAATGTAAGCTTTGAAGAAATACAAAGAAAAGAACAAAATACACAAATATCTTGGATTGTGCATAAAAGTGACAAATTTATGTCGTTATTTTGTTGTTTGTGTTGATGCTACGTTAGAAGAGTTTTACAGTGTATTTTGTAACCTTTAAAGTGTGCCAAATTTGGTACACTAGACACTCAAATGTGAAGACTTAAACAGTTGAATTCATATGCTTCTCTGGCAGCACATGCTCAGCAGCAAGACATAAAGGGATGGTTTAATTAGACACAGGTGCACCTTGTTGCCAAATTGCAAACATGCTTCTGAGGCAGAGCTGCTTGGGAACCAAAAATAATATTTTTTGAGCTGGAGCTTGACAGACAAAAGCAAACAACCTCAGAGAGGAGCCTAAATTCCAAACATGAAACTCTAAACATAAGAAAAAACATGGAAAATTATGTTTTTGAAAGAAATCACTGAACAGCAAAGATAGATATCCGTTACTGTGTAAGTTGTTACATGAAAAACCTCTTCCTCTTGTCACCATATTTAAAATCCTCTTTAGGTTTTTTAATCTACAGTTAAATTTTTCATGATTTACAGCAATCACAGCATGCATGACAATTAGTTATGTGCATGTAAACATCAAAGGATGAGGTGTCCTCAAAAGAATGATGTCTTGTGAATGCTGATGGGATCCAGCAGATTTTACAACATTGGCATACTTTGCCACGTGCCTTTGTGCCACTGTTTATTAGAGTTTTATGCCTGTGTTATTTACTTTTAATAATGTGAAATGCAGTGAGAAGTGTAGTGGGTTGCATCATATTTAACTGCTGGATTGTGCTATTTATGTTGATACTTCAAACCGTACTATTTTCTTTGAATCTTTGTTTCTGCAGCACCGTCCCCAGTGAGTGTGGTGAGGAAAGGTCATACAGGGAAGAGCAGCATTGCCCTTTCTTGGGCAGAGCCTGATCGTCCCAACGGCATCATCCTAGAGTATGAGATCAAGTATTTTGAAAAGGTAAAAAATATATATATATATATATATATTTATTTTAAAAAATCTTTTCACAAAGCTGTATACCTTTGTCTACTGCCCTTGGGCCAGCTGTGTTTTCCTAGTACCTCCCTGAACCTCTCGTACAGTAGAGGTTTCAGTTTTAAAAGCACTGGTTTGCCAGTTTAGTGTTTTACTGTATACAGTTTTGAACAATATGTACTATGAAATTAAATGTACTATACAACAGAAAATTAATTTGTAAGGTTCTTCTTGTTCAAGCTTTTGCATTTAGTTGTACAATAGATGTCATATTGACTTTAGTCCACAGACACACACACATCATATAAACATTTCTGTTGATAAACACAGAGCTGAATGTCATTTTCAAAGTACATAGCTAATGACACTGGTTGTATCTGGCCTTTTTTAAGAGTATTGAAATAAATATATATATATCTATATATCTATATATATATCTATATATCTATATATATATATATCGATCGTGGCTCAAGAGTTGGGAGTTCGCCTTGTAATCGGAAGGTTACCGGTTCGAGCCCCGGCTCGGACAGTCTCGGTCGTTGTGTCCTTGGGCAAGACACTTCACCCGTTGCCTACTGGTGGTGGTCAGAGGGCCCGGTGGCGCCAGTGTCCGGCAGCCTCGCCTCTGTCAGTGCGCCCCAGGGTGGCTGTGGCTACAATGTAGCTTGCCATCACCAGTGTGTGAATGTGTGTGTGAATGGGTGAATGACTGGATATGTAAAGCGCTTTGGGGTCCTTAGGGACTAGAAAGCGCTATATAAATACAGGCCATTTACCATTTACCATATATACACATACATATATATATATATATGTGTGTATATATATGTAAGAAACTGACCATGCTTGAACAACCTTTAGCAGCACTTCCCCTTTGCCCTGTATAACACATCTAATTTGTTACAGCTACAGATGTGTGTATCTTACTGAAGTGTTTTAAGCCAGGTCCAGTGAGAAAACTTTGACTTCAAAAGTCTTTGTAACAGCATAATAACCTTTTTTTCCCTTTTTTGTTAAGTTGGACTTAAGTAGGGACAGCAATTTGATGCTTCTGTGCAGATCATTGTTCCTGTGCCCTTCCTCTTTTCTGCCTGTAATCCTCTGATGTCTTCTTTTCTAAGGTCACAATAAAGGTACATTGGAGAGCAGGGCAGGGTTTGTGGTCAGTGGTGAGCTAATGGCATCTGGCTAATGGAGGCAGCATTTAGCTGAGTTAAAACCTGATGTGGTTACAGTTGGAAAAGTGATCCCTACACACAGGCATTTAGACACACTCATGCTCGCATATACCACAGGTAGCTGCGGAGAGAAAGCAGCAATAAGCTATGTGCATGCAATTTGGCAATATAATTATTGGGGCAACACATTTTTGACAATCAAAAGTACAAAAATGTTAGTAGAACACATGAATAAATTAAGCTAACAATCTCTTTCTTCAACTAAAGGAACAGGACTCCAGTTACACAATAATAAAATCCAAGGACACTGAAATGGTGGTGGAAGGCCTGAAGCCCTCTTCAGCTTACATCTTCCAGGTCAGAAATGGGTTTCACAAATTAAGGGACTGATAATGGAACTGGGATGACAAAAGGGAAGGAAAAAATATTTAAATATGTAGCAGTGACAAAATAGTTTTTCAGTATTGCCTAAGATCAAGCAAATCCAAATGAATTAAAGTGAAGTATGGTGTATGAATGATATGATGCATTACAGGTACGAGCCAGGACCTCAGCAGGCTATGGTGCATTTAGCCGGCGCTTTGAATTCCAGACCAGCCCTTACTGTGAGTGCACCAAAGAGAAGGAGAGAATGACAATACAATGAAGTTTAACTTGTACACAACTCCCACCTGTGTTCTGGGGCTGTATCAACAACAGATGCCAGGTGTGGTTTTGTGTTTGTGGACTGTGTGTAATCCCATGTCTTTTCTTTGGCAGTAACTGCTACTAGTGAGCGTGCTCAAGCTTCGATAGTAGCGGTGGCCATCACACTGGCTCTGGTCCTGCTGGCAGTGGTTGCTGGATTCCTGCTCAGTGGGCGGTAAGACATAACCTATATACCTGCAACAGAAAATCAAAATATGATATAAAAGTATATCCATGTGCATGTGCGTGTATATCACCAATATGCATGCACATGCACATGGCAATAAAAACAAATACAAAATATTATCATGAGAGTGCTACTGTGTTACTTTTAATAATGTTCCTGTTACTGGAAATATTGAATTAAAGTTACAGTCTGTAAAATCTAACCAGCAGATGTCAGTAGATTGCAGTCAACGGAGTTCTGTTTTCTTAATCTTCCCAATTTACCTGCATAATCCTAACTGTGGTCACTGTAGGACAAACAGCTCTGGACTTGAGGTGGCTGTAAAATTTAGTGATAGGAGTCCGATAGCAGTTGATGAGTCAGCGAAGCTCACTGTTGTCTGATGACAGGGATATTGTGTTGAGTTGTTGAGGATATCCTGAACTTTTCTGGTGGCAAGTGCTGTTGTTTTTGACGGTGTTGGCTCCTGTCAGTGGCATTAGTAAAACTTTTTTGGAGTGGCTCAAATATAATATTGAATAAATTGGATAAAATGTGAGAAGGCAATCAAACTGTTTATCAGCGTGAAAGTGTGATATTTTGGACACTCAAGCCTAAAATTATCTGGCATGGTGTTAACTTATTACCAGCTGTTGTTGATTAGACGGGAAAGTCACATGTCAGTAAGTAATTGTGATATCAGGAATAAATAAGTATGTTTATGCACATTATGCATGTTTTCATGTCTTGGACATTTTCTAGGACATTTTGAAGAAGGACATGCAAAGGGTTGGAATGGCACAGGAAGCTTATGGGATTGGGTCAAATTTAGGCAGATGTTCCACTGCGGTAACCCCTAGATGGAGAAGTTTAATGCTGAGGTTAAGTTTGTTGTTACTGGACTATGAAAGTGCAGTTTAAGAATTTGAAGTGTTCAATGAAAGAAAAAAAATTTTTTTTTCTTATTTTCTCCTTATTTTTTTTTTAAATAAAGCAGATAATAGTGCATATTCTTCTCTGTTTATTTTATGTACAATATTGTTTGTTAGTTTAATAATGGTCCATCATCACTTTATCCATTTCTGACCTTATGCTGAGTAACAGAAATTACAAATTTCAAATCTCGTTTCTGTCCCAGATATTTCTGTGTGGTTGAGCAGCATTATGGGATTAGACACATAGCTTGAAGTAAGACTTTTGTGATAGGTCAGGATTAAGGGTTGCTTTTTAGGTTATAACTACGGGGTGGATTCATATGAGTCAAGTGGATTTTCCTCACATCTGGTAGCACAACCTTGCTCATAAGCATTTACCATTTTTCAGTCTACAAGTCTGTCGCATTTGCATGCCCCCATGTGCATATGACCTTTACTTTATCAGTAAAGTCAGGAAATTTTTTTAATTATGAAAGAATGTTCCCACGTGCAGACACAAAACTGCAGACGGAGTGATAATAGACAGTAGAGAAAATAGTCAAAGCCAGAGTAAAAATCATTAGAACTCTTGTATTCCTCTGTCTCTTCAGGGTAGTTAAGTCAAAGCTCACATTTCAGTTTCTTTACTATATTTTGAGGTTTTCTAAGCATGAAAATACATGTTCGTTTTTCTCCCAGATGCATATTGTTGCTTCATTTACGAAATTTTCTTCATTCCTTCAGTATTAGGTCATCATTTAAACAGTTTAGGTTTGGTGAATGCACAATTTTAAAAAACTGTATTTAATGTTGAACATAAAATTATGATGTTGGAAAGAATTCAGAAACAAATCAGAACGATACAGAGTTGATTTCTGGTTTAGCCGAACAGAGATGAGGATTGCGAATCATTCCCGGGTTTTGTGTGTGGGGGAGGAGAGATGGAAGAATGCCAAATTTTCCAGCGATGGATTTAGGGCACAAGCACCACAACCCCCTCCCACCAATGCATCTCCCACACACCCACTCATACATGACTCTCCAGACTACACATGCGTGCACAGAACACATGTGTGGAGCCTAGCACATACGCAGTGGTGTATGCATGGGTTAACACACATGTACGCACACACGCAAACACATGCATGAAGTTGGAGGGCATGCTCAAACCCCTTGACTCAACAAATCCAGCAAACTAAACACCCTCCAGGCAGACACACAAAACACGCACACACACAAACACAGACACACAGAGTCAACCCTCTCCAGCTGCCCATACAAACCCCTCTAGCCAAGCCTGGTTACCCTACAGAGAGCTCCGATGGGAAAGACTTGGACATGACCCTGCTGCGTGTGTGTGCGCGTCTGTCTTCATCTGTCTTCAAGAACTAAAGATAGGAAAAATTCTACCATCAGAAATACTTGTTTGACAAATGACTAAAATAAATCAGTAAATTTACATTGCAGATATTTTAATTAGTTACTCTGTATCCGTTTGTTGCGTGGTGTGTTTTTGTGTTTGCATATAAGATCAAGTTTAAATTCATTCCACATGTTTAATCTGGGTTATCTGTGATTATCTCTGATGCCAGTTGTAAAAATATTGACTTATAGAAGCTTTTTAAGCACGAACACACAAACATACAAATGAATGTCGGTTTTATCCACCAGGCTTACACAGACATAATGGAAAAGAATATGATATAGACATAAACATAAGCCTTGCGGCTTCAAAAGTTCTGTTTTCAGTCTGGCCTTTCTTAAAAAGTGACAGATCTCTTTTTCCTTTTGCAAAAGTCAGAGTTGATATGTCGAGAAGGGCTTTCTTGGTTATTGATATTTTGTGGAAACTGCATTCCTTTGCTGACATCTTTTCTTTTCAGCAATATTTTTGAACACCTTAAAAGATGGGTTAGCAGATTCAGTGAGAAAATATAAAGCTTATTTTGCACTTAGATTCTTGGGGGAGGTGGCAGGGTTTGCTTTTCTTTGCTTGGGGTATTTTGTGAGATTACTATTCAAAAAGTATTCTTTTCCTGTGTTTTTGTACTAGTTTGTACTAGGAAATAGTTGCCAAATGATATCACTTTGAGAGGAAACCACAGGGATCATTCCTTTTTTACTGCCTTTATCAGTCTACCTTGGTAACGGTGATAAATGTTAAAATAATTGCGCTATTTCAAAATAAAAGTGCCATTCCGAGAAATATCGTCAGATTTATTTAGTCCCCCTCAGTGTGTGTGTCATTGAGACAAGTATAATTTGACAACAATGCTTAGTCGCTGACTTTACATGTGTGTATTTAACAGCACTTTGACATGACATTGACACTAATGTTTTTGGATCACTTCTTCCTTAGGCGCTGTGGCTACAGCAAAGCAAAGCAAGATCCCGAAGAGGAAAAGATGCACTTCCACAATGGCCACAGTAAGTTAAAGCCCAGACTCGTTCTGTATGTGTCTATGTATGTGGGCTTAAGTTCATCCAAAGTTTACAGTACATGTACAGTACAGGGTTCACACAGCGGTCATGTCTGGTCATGCCATCTCCTTTGGCATGTGCGTACTATAAGTACGGTTGACAGTGTTTTGCTACAGTAGCTATTTACTGAATGGCACTGGCACAAACCGGGCTCATAGCTACCAGCAAACATAGTTGGCAGACAACACATAGAGCTATGATGACTTATAGATTGTGACAGCTTAATATATTTGTCCACATTTTTGGCATAATACCCTCTATCCATCTGTTGGAATGGAATCAAAGCCAACTGTGATTGGTATATCAACTCCAGAGTAGTCAGTAAAACAACACCATGTCCCAGTATGTGTGGGATACTGTTATATTGATTTGGACTGTGAAATAAAATGTTTAAAATTAGTGTTTATTATCTGCATGCCAAATTTGCAGGATGGATGAAAAGATGGTTGTCTTCTGGGATTAATTAATGGCACTAATTATTACATGTAGCTTTTTTTTTAGGTGTATGCATCTATTGTACTCAAATGATAATGTCGCCATGTGTGTGCTTCTTCAGTAAAATTTCCAGGGGTGCGTACTTATATCGATCCCCTCACCTATGAAGATCCCAACCAGGCAGTGCATGAATTTGCCCAGGAGATTGACGTTTCATACATCTCCATTGAAAGGATCATTGGTGCTGGTGGGTAAAAATAATGTCTGCATCTGTGTGTGTACACCTAGGAGATCCACTGTTTCATATTTCGAGCATCAGTTTAAGCCTGTCTGTATTATCCTTAAGAACCACAAAGGTAAACCTGTTTAATCGGTGCCCTGAAACAGCTTAATGTCACAAAATGCCTTATTAAAACACATAGAGTAGACAAATAGCATAATGACTCGAGCCTAATTCTGCCTTCTGTAGAATTGAAACATTTTCTCATTAACACTACTGCAGTGTATCATATTTTCTACAACCTTCATAAACCTGTCACATTCATAATTGCATAAGCTTACATAAGCATCAGTTAAGAGTGTGCTTAAAAGCAACATTGCGCACAGACATAAATAACGTTTCCACTGACAAAAATGTTGACTGACCACATTTATTAGCTTCAAGTGCTTTAGCCAATTTCAAGATTGGCCCCTTAAAGTAAAGAATATAAGCTGTACGAACACAGTGTGTCAGGCACAAACTTTCAGGTTTACTTAAAGAAAATCTATCTGTCTAGTCAAGGTTGATTTGCCATTTCATAATAGTTTTTACAGGTCAGGTTTAACTGAAATGTTGATGCCACTCTTAATGTCTACCTTTTTTTCCTCAGGGGAATTTGGTGAAGTGTGCAGTGGACCGCTGAGGCTGCCCGGGAAACGAGAGATCCAGGTTGCCATTAAGACCTTGAAAGCAGGCTACACAGAGCAGCAGAGACGTGACTTTCTTTGGGAGGCGTCAATCATGGGCCAGTTTAACCACCCAAACATCATCCGTCTGGAGGGTGTGGTTACTAAGAGTGAGTCATCAGCATGTGTATCCCTATTTAAATTTAATACACTGTGTTTTGGTCGAAACTGCATCCTGTAGGATCTAGCACATATTGCATGTCACAATGTAAGTAAAACTCACAGCAGTTGTTTGGTGTAGATATATAGGAATCTTAAGCCTTGTTATGTCATTTTAAACTTGCATGCTGTACTTAATCAGTCCTGTAGTTTAACAGCTTTCCCTTTTCAACTTTTTTTATGACTTACACTTAGTTATTGTCATAGTCTGCTTGTCAAGTTCAACAGTATCTAATATATTAACTTTTGAAAGCAACTGGAAAGCTCACTCAGTTTTTGCATAATTGAGTGTTGATCTAGCTGCTAAGTTTATGGTGGCCCTGAGAGGCCAAACGGACTGCAACTTAAGAAAACACCAGCAATTAGAAAAACGGTGCAAAACCACACAAAACACAACGGAAATAGAAAAAAAAACAGAAAAGGAAAAACGAAAACGGAAATAGGAGAAAACAGATTTCCAAAAGCACAAGGGAAGTGTTTCTGGGGAGACAGAGTGTGTGTTTTAATCTCGTGATTCATATAATGCTGATGATGGATTTTTAGGCTAATAGTTAGGCTAACACATTTAACCTCTCATCTTTTCTTCCCTCACAAAACTGATAGATCCTCCACTTCTTTTAAGTGTCTCCCAGTGCAATTCTTAGTATATTTTGGTTCCTGCAACTGGTCCGTCGGGTTATTGTCTCCCCAGAAACACTTCCCTTGTGCTTTTGGAAATCTGTTTTTTCCTATTTCTGTTTTCGTTTTTTCTATTTGTGTTTTCTTTTTTCCAATTTCCAATTTCCAATTTCCGATTTTGTTTTTTCTATTTCTGTTGTGTTTTGCATGTTTTTGCAGTGTTTTTCTTATTGCTGGTGTTTTCTTAAGTTCCAGTCCGTTTGGCCTCTCAGGGCCACCGTATAAGTTGCTGTTAAGGGTTGTTCTCATGCATACAAATGTTTACATCTCAGTTTAAATTTTGGAAAAATTGCATGCACAATGTCAGATAAAGAATTGATTATTTTAACTGAAAAATCATATTTCAAGCAAAAATTGGCACACATGATATGTCCTTATTCTATTTTTTTGTTTTGTTTGTATATAATATAAACTTTAGAATTGGATCATTAGAGGATATTTTACTTTGTGTGGCTATCTAGATAAATGGTAAAAACAAAATCTTCCAGCTAATGTCGAAACTATGATTTCAAAATATTTGCTTATTAACATGAAGTATTTTATTGTTGATTTTGTTTTTTTTTCTTCTCAGGCAAGCCGGTGATGATCATCACAGAATACATGGAGAATGGCTCATTGGACACTTTTCTCAAGGTAAAATATATAGAAGGGTCTGAGGGAAGAAAGAATACTTAAAAAATGACACTGGATAAAATACAAACCCACTCTGATTCTCCAAAAATCATTGAGTTTTTTAAGCAGAATTCTTAGCTTCATTAACAAGAAATTATATCATCTCAGTTTTTGTGTTGTCTGTAACATCTCAATGGACTGAAGGATGCTGGAAACAGACAGTGGTGCACACATTGAGACAACCGTGGTTCATGACAGAAAGATGGCAGTTAAAGCAAGTTTTATAACAGCTTTTAAGCAGAAAACAGATACAGATGTGTTCAGGCGATGAAGTAATATTTCCTACTAATAATATTGTATTTTGTATAGCACTTTTCAAAACATAGTTAAAAAGCGCTTCACAGTTCATATAAAAGCGACAAATTGAAGATAAGTATACATTTTCAAACATGCAGACACAGGTATACAGTCAGGATTTCATTTCAACATACATGCAAAAAGTTGCAAATTATGGCAAAAAATTAAAGGGTAAAATTAAGGGAACGCTAACCTATACAAATTAGTTTTCAGTAGTCATTTTAAACAAATAAGAGTCGCCTGACCTGACTGACTGAGGAAGGCTGTTTCACAGTTTGGGTGCAACAACCTCAAAAGCACGGTCAACTCTGGTTTTAAAATCAGAACCAGAGACAGTTAGGAGACCCTGGTTAGACAATTGGAGAGGCCAGCTGCATTTATAAGGTCAAGGAAGGAAGATAACATGATGAGAAACACAAAATAGTAGTGAATAATCAGAGAATCTGTAGAGTTCTTCTGCATGGGGCAGATTTAAGGCACATTTAAATATTGAAATGCTCTCTCACCTTTACTATGACACAGATCACCTCACCAGAATATATAAAGTCACTAAGCCTTCAGAGTTAGAATAATGCCTTTCCTGCGTAAATGAAAGTACTGCCTTCATCGCGAGTAGAATGTGGAATTTAATGAAGAGGCAGGCTGAAATAAATAATCCCTCTTCAGACCACTTAACAGTCTGTTCACTGCCTACAGTGGCACAACGCTCAGGTAGCAGACAAGTCTAATTCCTGCATGAGAAAAACTATAAATTTCTTCAAGAGTCTTGCTAATGAAGAGATGAAATACATAAGATTCAATCAGGATTCAGCACTGAAGATAGTTAGTGTTTTTTTTTTTTAAAAAAAACAACAACGGAGGAGTAAAATGCTATTGGTTTGAGGTGTAGGTTTACTTGCTTGAAAGGCATTGCAGACGGGAACAATCAGAAATCTCATCTGAAGGGAATGATCTCATTTTGGCTGCATGGAAAAGGGGGATGCTGTGAGACAAAAAATACAGATAAGTGTGTGTTACGGAGCTGTGGTGAGTGAAAACTGCTGATATGACTGTCCTGTGTGTCATGGGGAATAAACCTGAATGGCAAAGTGGAAGCAGGGAAGATGGGCCACCAGCAGACGGTGCAGCACAGAAAACCCTTAGAAGTAATTACATGGATGGCTGGTATACTGAGGCCAGTATAAATGACACAGCTATTTGAAAACCAGGGGCTGGACTGGGTCCTGGATTAGCTGTCACAGCTATGGACAATGTACTGTGAGGCTGCTAACTCACATCTTTGGCTTAACATCTCATTTCACATGTAAGTGGGATGTTCTGCTGCGGGTGGATAGAAAAAACTATTTGTTGAAACTGTGAGCTGCATGTCTGCTGTCAAAATGTGAAGAGTGGATGAGGGGAATGTTGATAGTTTACATTTGGATTGGAAGGAGCAAAAGCTTAAACTAACAATGAGAGGGGAAAAAGCTAAGAGGAAATCTAGTGAAAGAGTCTTCCATACCAGGGAAAAAGCCATCACTGTGGATGCAGTTTTCAATATTAGCTTAATTACTAAGTGGTAAGGTAACTTGTCATCCAATGCTGTTGCTTGAATTAATTATTTCTTTGGCAAAAAGCGTGCTTCATTTTTCTCACATTTTGAACAACCGATTTAGCATCGTTCTTCTATACAGATTGGAAGAGTAACAGAAAGGTTAAGTCAGGTATTGCAGGGAGGAAGGGGAAAGATGAATAACTTGGGGAGACACGCGTCTGTACAGGAGACATTCATAAAACATGATGTGATTCAAGGCAGCAGGGTGACACTGAACTCTGGGCAGGATTCATGGAAATATTAATGCTTTAGGTCATAGAGCAGGAGGTCTGACTTGAAGTGCATAGTTGATTGGATGACCATCACTGACACTTATAGAGGGGAAATGGTCAGAACCAGAGCTAAATACTAGAAATATAAATGTAAATTATGTGTATTTTCAGAGTAAAGTGCTTATGGATATTCTCTATAATTATCACATAAAACTAGAGCATTAGCGTTAGACAAGCTGACTTGTCTTGCTGACACAATAGGCTAATCAGATCTGTATTGATCAGTGGTTATGTGGCTACAACCAAACCAATACTGGAGAATATATTTCAGCTTTTAATCTTTCTTCCTGCTTCACGATCCACAACCTGTGCTGTTGGTTGGTAGCTGTTAGAGAAAAACAAAAAAAGCAATCCCACCATTTGCTGCAGTGGCACCATAACAGCCATTGGAAAAGTCCAGGGGGAGAAGTTGAAAAGGAGCCTTTTCCCATCTTTCTTTATATTATCTTGTAATTGGCCCAGGTCTGCAGGTTTACACAGTTTAAAACCAACAGAACATATACAGGGTTGCCCAGTAGTTAAGTGCTAAAGTTCGATACAACATGGGTAAATAATTCGTGCAGATCCTGCCTGGGTAGCATTTGCTAAATGTCATTCCCCTGTGCTTACTTCTGTCATTCTTCCCACTGTCCCTATCAAAATAAAGTCAGAAATGCTCAAATATTTATATTTTTAAAAGATATGTTCATTTTTAAGAATTTTTTATTATTATTATTATTATGTGGTGCATATATAGAGTTGTCCCTCTTGGGGGGACACTCCCACAGGGCTTAAATCTGGGACTGTCCACCATTTGACCCTAGAACTGAAGAAGCTTCTCGGATGAGAGGTGAAATGTCTTCAAGCAACGTAAAGAAGTCTAGACACTTTTCTTTCCAAGCTCCTTAGACTACGATGACCTGGATGACTGAGAACCTTCACAGACATATATAGAGTTACATTATCCTGTCCTGTCTGGCAGCTTTTATAAGGCCATCTCTATAAACTCTCTATAGTCCCTTTTTTTAAGGTTTATCTGTTTATGTCTTCATTTCTATTCATGTTATTTTTAGTTAATACATTATATGTGGTACATCATATGTGATACATTATAGACTAGATTTATTTCCACTATATTCAATTGTTTAGATAAAGATACCAAAGCAAATTATTAAGAATGTCTTTCCACCTTTGTCCCTTCTTTCTACATAGAAAAATGATGGCCAGTTTACTGTAATCCAGCTGGTTGGTATGCTGCGTGGGATTGCATCTGGCATGAGGTATAAATAAAACCAACAAAAACACTGTGTTGTCGAACTAATTAATGTGCAGTGTTTATGTTTAACCCTTCTTCCCTTTGTGTTGACAAATGTAGATACCTGTCTGACATGGGCTATGTCCACCGTGATCTAGCGGCTCGTAACATCCTGGTCAACAGTAACCTTGTGTGTAAAGTGTCTGATTTTGGTCTATCCCGAGTCCTGGAAGATGATCCGGAGGCTGCATATACCACACGGGTAAAGCTGCACAAATTTCTGAAGCCAGTGGTTATTACATATCTCAAAGTTGTTTGCCAGGCTAACTGCCCAAAGTCTGTTCAATTTAAATTATATAAGACTGTAATATGTATCAGAGCAAAGATATTTAAAAGGTGCATGCCAGCGAGTAGCATTCACTTTCTTTTGAACAACTAATAAATTAATCACCTGACTGCCTCAGTGTGAGTGTTAGGGGAAAAAGGCAGCACACTGTTGTCTTTAAAGACATTTACATTTAATGTGGGGTGTGTCAGAGCATGACTCTGCCTTATCAAGCTTTGGATTAAGTGAAAAACTGACACACAGAATAGTCTCCCCATTAAATACACACCTAGGTACTTTAACTAACACACACACACACACACACACACACACACAGACAACAGCAGCAGGCCTTAAATTGAGCTGTATATCCCAGGCTGAGTGGCGTTCTGTCAGCCAGAGACGGCCTGCTTCCTGCTGGAGGAGGTCCAATTAGTACTCGGCTCAGTCTCTGCAACACTCAATTAGCACTGAGTCTTGCTGCCTTAGTGCCAAATATCCTGTCACTCACCTCTCACTGCCAGGCTACATCTCTTCTTGCTCTCTCTCTCTATCACTGTCTGAGTCTCCTTCCCTGACAGAGCAGTGAGAATAACATAATTCACACCCTTCAAATAATCAGAGCTTGAGATATCCTGCTGCTGTGTTCATCAATACTGCATCAAGCTAATTTCACTACTCATCAGCTGAAAACACACTTTCCTGTGGAACTCAGCAGTCTTTCTGTGAACTTTTTTTTTAATCTTTGCAATGAAAGCATGATAATGAAGATGAGTAAAAAATAGAGGAATCACAGGGCCCCCGACAGTTAGGATAGGGAATTTGTATAAGAAAGTGAAACTTGGTATCATGAATGTGTTCCTAAATTGATATCCATTAGGGGAAATTTGGATTGGACCACATGCGGAAGAAGTGTCTCAATTAAGGTCTGTTCTTGGTTTCCATCCTCATGACACAAAAGATGAAAATTTTGAATGACAGCAGCTGTATTTACTGCTGTAGCTCTGGACAAGCGTAGCTCGAGTCTATTTATTTATGTGAACATATCAGATTTCTTCATAATAAAGCAGCACAACACACGAAAATTTGAGGTTATATTTTCCAAGCCCGAGGTTCCTTTAAATGCCTCAATGTGTTTGCATCATCTGGTAAACACTGCATTTTGTTACAGGGCGGAAAGATTCCCATTCGCTGGACGGCTCCAGAAGCAATTGCATACAGGAAGTTCACCTCGGCTAGTGATGTGTGGAGTTATGGGATTGTCATGTGGGAAGTGATGTCATACGGAGAGAGGCCCTACTGGGAGATGTCCAATCAAGACGTAAGTTTTTAAGACATTTTAAGGAAAAGTTAGTTTTCTTTAATCTTGTGAGTAACGCATGTAGTATTTGCTGGATTATACAACTGCAGTCGTATCAGATGGTGATGAGTGAGCTTGCAGTACTTGATTCATCACCACACACATGCATCTACTTCCCACCCACCCACTCACACAGGCAACATATGCACGCACAGCCCTCCAGTGACCTCTCCAACTCCTACTTCAGACTCCACCCTCCTTTTGGTTGTTAGGCTGTCTGTCTCGAATCTAGAGAGGGGGAGGAGAGGAGAGGAGGATGAGAAGGAGAGAAGAGGAGAGGAGAAGACGTTTGATGTTTAATTGAAAGCGTTATGCTGGATTTTCTCTGATCTGCACAAGAAAGTGCAGGCTCTCACACTCTCTTTCTCTCAGCTATCACCTTCTGTTGCCCACTGTCTCCTCTTCCTTCTCACTTCTTTCTCTTGTCCCTTTTTTTGTCTCTACAAAATGCACTTTTTTTCCGTCTTGTCCGCCCTCTCTTTCTTCCCCCACTTCGTCTCTCATTCCCTTCCTCTGATCTTTCCTCCCTGCCAGTCAGTTTTTCTACCCCCTCAGCACGCAGTGATTTGCTGCTGTGCTTCTCTCTTATGCTTGAGTGCAAGAGTACATATGCATGCGCTTTAATACATGCAAGCGTATTGGAGTGCCATCACATCTGTCTTTTGTGTGAATTTGACACAAGTAAAGGCTGTCATAAACTCAACAAATCAATTCCCTGTAGTGTCTTGCACTGGCAGAACTAGGCTGAAAACTGCAGCCTGCTTTCCACTGCAGCGTCTAACGGAGGGAGCTAAGGTTTATTTATTATTCATCCAATTCAATTTCCCCGACCAAAACATTTCTGTGATTCAGTACTGCATCCTGTTACTTGCAGAAATGATTAACGGGGCTATGAGGCACGTGAACTAAACAACGTTGTGTTAATGTTGTGTTATTTTGCTGGATTCACACAGGGCATTGGTGTTGGGTTGCAAACTTCATGGATATTTGAGTATAAGGTCAGGTAGAGAGCATGCACATCCCTCAAGCAAGTATCAGAATTCAGGATCTTGCTCAGGAGAACTCAATTTGAAAGTAATCTTGCCTTGCTGAAGTGTGTCATGGTTCTGCCTTTAAAAAAATATTGCAGGATACACCAAACAGGATGTACCCTCGGCATATACTTCAATATATATCCATGTCATAGATTTTCATTTTATAGTCGCTTTGGAGTCTTATTTCCTCGGGGACAGCATACCAGAATCTTTTGAATAAACCTGATTATGGTGTTTTGAAATTCTTGTGCCTTTTGCATGCTCAGTGCAATAAGAACAGAAACTGAGAGCATAAAAACAGCAAACTAAATCTCAGTTACTAAAAAAAAAGACACAAGGACAAAAGTCTGACATATAAACACAAATAAAAGTGGCACAGTGTTAATTATATTAATGCCATCAGCAAACGCAGTAAGTGATAACAGAGAATAAATTACAAGTGATATTATGGTAGTAATACTAATCCTTCCATCTTGTAAAGAACAGATGAGAAGGTATAAAATTATAGTATTACAGAGTGTTAATGTTGTTAATGTGTAGTTGTTCTTTTTTGCTCTTTTGGGTTTTTTTTCAGTGTTTGAACTATCAGAACAGACAGGAGTTGGATAATCTAATAGCCACAGGTAGAAAGGATCTGCTGTAGTGCTCAGTCCTGCACCTTGGGGCAATGAGCCTTTTCCTGTGTGTGCTGTGGTGAGCAATCAGAGAGGAATATATAGTGGGATGGATTGTACATAATGCTGAGGAGTTTCTTTAGCATCCTCCTTTCAGACACCTGGAATCAGCTGTTTTCACCCTGCTGCCCCAACACACTGCCATATAGTCATACTTCCCACCTTAGAGTGACAAAACATAGACAGCATTATCATTTAGCATTGCAGGACCTGAGCCTCCTAAGAAGATACAGGCAACTCTGGACCCTTCTTAAAGACAATATCTGTGTTCCTGTACAAGTCGAGTTAGCTGTTTATGTGTAGTCCTAGGGATTCATCAGTCACCCCAACATCTGTTCCCCTGGTGATGATAGGGAGGGAGGAAGAAACTGCTTCCTAAACTCTACAATCAGTTCCTTGGTACTGTTTACAGCTGTACTCTAGATGAGCTCACACCACTCCACAAAACTTTCCTACTATATTCACCCTCACGGCAATCAGTGATAGAGCCAACAATAGAGTGGTCTGAAAATCACTGCAGGTGGCAAATAAAATTAGCAATTTTTTCTGTTGGCCTATTGGCTAAACTGCATGAAAGATGACACTAAGATGGTCAGAACTTGATCTCAGAAGTTCTGAGATTCCCTCATCCACTGATTCCCTCGTCCATCTAAGTACACTGCGATGCATACACTATTGATGGTTATATGAAATTATTTTAGGAAGAGAGCGCTTAAGGAGCTTTTGTGGCAGGTTGAAATGTGATTTTCACAGCTCTTTAGAAAGGTGTTTGAATTGTGTTTGAAAATGTTTTTATGGACAATAATCATGAAGTTAAAGCAACCTTTAGTTATCCTTTTGGCATAGATGATTGAAATTTACCTTTTGCTCTTACAGTACAACTGTTTGTACATTATACATAGGTTTGTTTTTGTTAGCTTGCTTTTTTAAAGCTAACCTGCCTGTCTTTCTTTATCTCTCTGTCTGAAGGTAATAAAAGCAGTGGAGGAAAGCTATAGGTTGCCAGGTCCTATGGACTGTCCTGAGGCCCTGTACCATCTTATGATGGACTGCTGGCAGCGAGAACGCAGCAACCGTCCCAAGTTTGATGAGATCGTTTGCCTGCTAGACAAATTCATTCGGAACCCCAGCTCGTTAAAGAAGCTTGTCAACTCCTCACACAGGTAGGATGTAACACTGTACTTTGCACACCATTTAAAATATATATTAGTTATAGTTTATTCCACAAGCACACACACATAAAGGTGATCTCATCTAAATGGCTGGTGTTAGTAGAAAACCTTTGACTTTGTTAAGAAATGATATTAGCTTTCTATAAAACATTTCTAAACATTTATTGATAATGCTTCTGCTTCTTGGCTCTTAAAAATGAAGTGTATTCATTTACACATTCATTTTTAAGCAAATTAGGCTCAGCACTCTAAGCTAATAGACTTCATCTTTCAAGATAAAATGTAAATAGAGTCTTATTGAAGTCCTGTGTAGCAGCATAGTTAAAACAAAAGTGAACGTAGTCTTTGGCTGCTGCATACTAGCAATAAAGAGCAGAGAAATGAAGTGGCTTAATTTTCTTAGAATGAAGCATTAGTCTGAAATGTAGTCAGTGGGGTGTCCTTTGATTGTCGTAACATTTGAACATTCAGTTAGTATTTCCTCTCCATGTATGTGCAATGCATTAGTACATAATGGTATGAAATGGCAATAATTGCTCTGAAGCAGACATTCATGCAGACACTTCATTATGTTATTTTCTTTGCGGAGATAATGAAATAATGGTAGATCTTTTGTTTTCTCTTTCTTTTTGTACACACACACACACACACACACACCAACACACACACACACACAAACACACACTGGAACGCATTTAATAAAGCAACACCTTATCTAACAGCCATACAATGACATATGACGGGCGTCAAGATTAAAATGACTCAAGCTATGCTTGTCCTTTTCTCACACCACACGCCTCTTCTAGTTATAGTGTGGAGAATGTTGTTAGTTGGCATGAATATTTCTGTTTGATAAGAGAGAGAGCCTTATTTGTAAGCATGAAGAGTGAGCCAAATGACAAAGAGTTTTGAGTGGACAACATTTGCAGTTGTGTAATGGTGAATAAATAGCTTCATGAAGACTCATCTTCAAACATTTTGCTTTCTCTTTACCTGTTTTCCCAATCCACCTTCCAGAGTTTCCAACCTGTTAGTGGAGCATGCCAGCGTAGAAGGGAACTGTAGCACTCGAAGCCAGACTGTAGGAGAGTGGCTCGACTCCATCAAGATGGGACGTTACACTGAACTGTTTATGGAAGGAGGTTACTCTTCACTGGAAACAGTGGCTCAGATGACATCAGAGTAAGAGTCTTATGCACATGCACACATACATATAAATGCATAGGTGTTAGGACGTGTAGCCCTGCATATAGGTGTAGTTTCATTCCCCCTGGTTTTAATATAAATCATTTGTAAGGCATTAACATGGGTTTTATTGCTGTCCACTGGGTATTTACAAGTGGACACTTCAGAGTATGTCAGTTCACCTACAGGATTAGAATGCATCTTTGAGTTACATCAGTGACCAATTGTCATTGAATCTAATATATCTGTCATTTGTTTCCAGTTGTTTTTTTACTGGTGAGAAGCAGCAATGCACTTCATGTGCCTATTCAGCTATAGTTATAAGTTATAAGAAGAAAACAAGATTGGGTCTGTTCATTGGTATGTTTCAGGAAAAACCCAGTCAAACATGCCAAACATGCTTGAAACACATCTTGGTGACATATGTCTGTTTACACTTGCCCAGTAGTGCATAAACAATTACCTACAGATTGTGCATACAAAGAAGACACTGTGGTCCAGTACTGAGCCCAGTCTAAATCCGATATGGTTTGAGCGATCTGATTTTAATGCATTCTCAGTGTATACTGGGTCTATTCACTCCTGTCCTTAGCTGGATTGAAAGACCATGTTAATGCCAGGTTTAAACAGTATCACAGATTTTTTTTTCCTAGACCATTTAATGTAATGAACACTCTAATGAACACACAAAGTGGTGTGAAGGTTATCTGCAGTGCTTAACAAATTTATTAGACCACCACCCAATGTACGTTTTATTCCAGTGCTGCCCTAAATGAAAGGTATTCATAATTACCAAAATTTTTGTATGTTTCTATGCAGAAGCTCTTTAATCAAAATTATATTTTTAATGCTAAGCTATATTTATTGTTGTTTTCCATTCATTTTCAAATTTAGTGTAAAGCATATTATAGTAAAGCCAAATTACAGTTCTTTACTTGCATTCCTGAACAGGAAAGTTTATTTTCAGCACTTGAATTTTAAGCTTGGTTAATTTCTGACCTCTCAGAGAAAAGTGTGCTGGTTCAAATTTGGTTATAACAATGTGAGTTCAGTTTGTTATTTGCCTAAAACTTTTTTTAAACATGCTTTTGATAGATTTCTAAAATATTTGTGTTTTCTCATTTTTATTACAGGGGGTCTAATAAATTTGGTAAGCACTGCATTACAAGATTGCAAGTCTGTGCAAATACTTCAAAATGCTTTTTCTCTTCATTGAACTAAGAGTTCATATAAAGATTATATAACTACAGAAGATTGGTAAAAATATCATCTATAACTCGAGGACGATTGAAAAATTGGTTTAACAGCAAAATCTCTTTAGTCAGTGTGTATCCAAAAGCCCAAACAGACAATAATTTTTAACTTACAAAAAAGACTAGTTATCACAATCATTAAAAATGTATTTATTTATGTAAGTAATCCAAAATGCAGGCTTATTTTTAACAACTTTCTCATGCATTGCCTTATTTGTTAGCAGAATGCTTAAATATAGTGCCCTGTTTTCTGTGTGCTGTTTTTCAGGGATTTGCGAAGAGTAGGAGTGAACTTGGCTGGACACCAGAAAAAAATTATTACTAGCATTCAGGAGATGAGGGTCCATATGAACAGCACCAACTCTACTGTAAACATATGATGTGAAATACAAACATACAGACACATGCACACTCGTACACGCGCACACAAACACAGAAATACAATATATGGACCTACTATGTACTGGACCTAGAGTGGCTTAGCACTTTGTGTGGACGAGGATACCCAGTGTTCTACCGATCTAAACTGGAGGATCCACATTTTGTTGGTTCCTGTGTGTGGAGTTTGCGTTGGTGTCATTGGGAATATTGGATATTGCAGCACTAAAACCAAACTGAACTGGACTGAGTGGTGCTACTTGGAGGGATGATGATGATGAGCTAAATATGAACTTAAGTAATGGTTTTACTTTAATTATTCAATTATATGACTCTGGGGATCCTCTTGGCACTGTTTTGGATTCCTAAAACACAGACAGCAGATCTAACTCTGAGAGCAACCATAAAGTTTTTGGCTGTATCACAGATGTGAGTTTATACACTGGGCTCAAAGGGAACTTTTTCAACCTGTCTCAGGTGAGCTGAGCCCCGTGGAACGAAAAAAGTACTTGCTGATTCTTTGGCAACTTTCTCCATCGAGATTACCGTTCCATCAGGTTTCACTGAATTCATTTCCATATATTGAACCATTATCATTATTTAAATTAATGTCAATATTTGCTTTGACATGCTGATGTGCTTGTGGTTCTGATTTTTACCTGTTTCTACCACATCTTCATGTGCAAAACTGAAGCTAAAATCTATTTTAATCATCCATATTCATATTCACTGTCATTTACTTAATTATCTTCCAAAGCAATGAAAGACAAGAATAGATAGTTGACCTTTGCTGTTTTAAAATACTAGATCTTAAGAATGGTTCTTACAGAGCCTAAAAAGAGAAGTGAAAACAAACAAATAAAGACATGAGGATTTACACTTAAATATACTCTCTACAGCTGTTCTTCTGGGTGAATGTATAGCACTGCTACAATGTGGCAATAAAACCATTCTAGTCCTTAAAACCAGCTTCTGAATGAGGCCACTGATTGTATGTTATTCAGCTGGCTTTGCTCTATGTGTAAGACCTTTCACTTATAGTGAAGTTACTACAAAGCAATGCATATTTTAATTGTAAACTGTTCTATTAGCTGAAAAATTCACACATATTTTAGTGAAATATTCACTCAGATTGCAGGCAAGCAGCACATGGAACACTGAAATCGCTTAAAAACCTTCACTTCAAAGTCTAGGAGAAGATTTTACTGAGATTCAAAAGAAGCATTTGCTTATTCATGAGTAAATATTTCATCCAGATTCCAAATAACTTTAAGGTAGGATCCACACTGGAACTGGACATTTTTAATTTGACATCCATTCATCGATCGCACATTTTCAAAATAAAACTTCACTTCATGTTTAGATGTGGTTCCAGTAGAATACAACTGGAACAAACTGACACTCGTCAAAGGTTCATTCAATCCTGATGGAACATTTGTTCATGTAATAATGGAACTGCCATTCAGATTCTCATGGAAAGGATCACAAAGATTCTAACGAGACTGTTTACTGGTATTCTAATGGAACATTTTCCTCAGATTTTAAGGGAACTTCTACAAGGATTTCAATGCAGCCTTCTGTCAAGAGTGCACTCGGATCTTCATCAAGCCTTCACTTAGAACCAACAAACTTCAGGTACCGCAGAAACCCATCAGCAATCTGTTCGGTTCACCATGCGGCGGAGAATCTCTCACACGCATGTCTGCAACACCACAATAAACCTCACTCTAACAGGACTGCTGAAAATAAGGAGGCAATATTCATCTACTTGATAATCGTTTAGTTATTTCTACTTGTTTGAAAAAAGAGCAAAAGTTATGTGGACAGTTTGTGTTTTATAATAATACTCTCTCTTGGACTACTGAGCAGCTTTGCCTACATGTCTTTCATGTATATAATGTATTATATATTTAAAGCAGGGAGCATTGTTCTTCTGTCTGCTATCATGTGGACAAGTGGATATTGACCAGTCATCTCAGAGTCGAACACATTAGTAAATAGTGACAGATATTCTGAATCGGCATTTCTGCTACATAGACCTGGGCCGCTATCAAGTGGGGGCAACCAGCACACCTGTCCCCAGATAAGGGCCCCCAGAAGGGTATGCAAAAAGAGCAAATATTTATCTTATGTTGTTGGTGATTGTGTTTCATTTTACATTTTTTGGTGCAAGACCTAGAAATATTTTCAGTGGCCCTAAATGAGACAGCAAGAAAAGCTTTGTTGACACTAGAAGTAGATGAGAATTATGAACAGGGACTGATGAATTTCTGGTGTATTGTATGGTTTAAACATATACAATGATGTCAATGATCAAGCCCTTGCTTTACTTCTCTTTGGTATGGTATGTTATACGTGCATTGCTACTCAGTGCTTTATTGCTAAAACTTGACCTTTTTTTCACTGCGTTGTTCACCTAAAGAGAAGCTACGTTCTCGCATTATATCTGTGCTCTCTGCAGATAACATGCTTGTATTTGTCTCGGTTAGTGTACTGCTAGTGTTGGGGTATACAGATGGAAATGCAATGAGATTGTAGAAGTAGTTGTTTTTGGTTTTTTTAAAGAGGTGTTATCACCTGACTGTATGAAAGGTATAGAAAAGCACACAAGAAGAATGTAAAGGTTTTAAAGGGGCATTTCACTTTTTCAAAGAACATGCTTTCACTTTGAAACACTCAGACCCCCCACAGAGTTCAAGATGAGTAAAAGGGATAAGTCCTTAATGGTGGTAAGGACCCTCTTAGGTAATGGCATTTAAGCTTTTCCACCTGCTGTCAAGATCAAACTTCTTTCATAAAAGATTGTAAAGTGGGGAATGGTCACAGGTTAATATTCTATATTATTATGTGTTTCTGAAAGTCATAGTGTTCTAACAGAGTGAACGTCTGGTACAAGATAAATATCTGCATAGCCTCTTTAGTCTATGTACTTGGCTTGTACATTGATAAACTATGTTGCTATGTTGCATTTTTATTATTGGGGAACTGTAGGCATTTAGTGATGTTATTATTTTTTTTATGAGAAGCATTTAACAGCAAGCAACATTTGGCAGTAAAACTTGCATCCATTCCTATGTAGATTATTGTGGCTGTGCAGGTATTTAATTCAGCAGGGGAAGGCATCAGTAACATGGTGCAAAATATAAGGCATGTACTGTACAGCGAAAGCAATTGTGTTGGGCAGTTTTTATTTATGACCCAGCGAGTTATAAGGCTTCTTCAGTCTCACGAATACTGCTTTTAGTTTGGGTTTCGCAGTGTTTTGACCCTTCCCAGTTGTCATGTTATTGGCTTTTTACAACCACCCTTTCAGCTTACTGTAATTTTCAAACTAAAATCTATGCTTGGGGCATGAAAAATTAGTGAATACAACACCCTTATAAGTGCCTCTCATCTTTTGAGCACCGCTATTTACTCCCCTGCCAAAATGCTATGCCCCAGCTGTTCAACTTTCTATACGTTTGCCAGCAACGTCTACAGGCAATAAGAAGAATGTCAGATAATATGCTTGTTGGAACTAATTTAATTTGCACTTTATGAGAATTCTGTTGCCCTTTGTTTGACTAAAATATCGATAGGTGACTGACGTGTTACTGTCAGCTAGTGTATCCTTATTATTTACTATTTAATTATTAGAATTACTGTGTTCCCTTCATACTCCCATTGGTCCCCATGGCATAATTTTTTTTTACAGTTAAGCACAAGAATTAATAATATTTGTAATACAAATCAAAGTTATATGAGCATCATTGATGTAGAGCACCATATTTTCTAGTGTATGGCACAACAATACACTTTCATGATGTAAACACGGGGTTTGACAGGCATCTTTTAGAATAAAGGTGAATTATTGGCTTTTTAACAAGAAGTCAACAGAGCACTCATCCTTGATGTCAAGGCCTCAGCCAGTCTTGACAGCTTTTTAGCATCACCACTGTTAATTCCAAAAGTGTGAGAACAGGTATTGATTTCTTGGCATTGCAAACCATAGTAAATATACAGTCAAGCTAACTATATGCTCTGCTCAAAATATCAAATCATCAATTCAAATAATTTATTCTCAGCACTTTTTCCAATAGCATGACTTTATCTTTTGCTCACATTTAGCCAAGAAAAAAAAAAGAAAGCACAACAAACCAGCAAATACTAAAGATTTATGTGGTTTTACTCTTCAGTAACTGTCAGCTGAAACTCCGTCAGCCATGCAGTGTTTATGCAGGAGACAAAATTGTTGCGTCAAATTACATAAGACAACCGGTCTTATGTAACATCTTTGTTGTTTGAGTTTCAGAAGAGGTAATCTAAGTTAGTCACACTGGTCCAGGCAGAAATGTCTATAAGAAGTTGTTGCACTCATACATGAGTTTTGGGGGGTTTATTCCAAAATTACAACACCGCATAAACCAGTAGATACCAGTTTGACTGGATTCTATGAAAGGCCCAAAAGCAATGTGTGACCTGACATTATTTGCAAAACTAATTTTTGCATACACAAATGCATGGGAATGTAACAACAACAAAAGGTTGCACTAACTGATTAAGTTTTTGGGGTATTTTGTCAGACATGAACATACTGAAAATAGGTTTAGGAGTCCTTGAAAGTGAGTTGAATTGTATCAGGGCCCACAGTTCTAGCATTCTTCCATTACTACTATTAATATTAATATTACTACTATTTTTGATTAGTCGTTTCAGCATTTCTTATACTTTGGAGCAACTGTGCAAATAAAGTCAAAGACTTTGTACAACTTATTCTTGGTTTAAAGGATGTTTGGAATAAGCTTGAACTTATTCCACTTCTTTAGTGGGCAGCTTCATCTTAGCAACTGCTGATGAGGTGCACACGATTTGTATTTTGTGCCATATAGAAAACCACACTGACGGGGGAAAAATGTCTCTTAAAGACTAATGTGGGTCAATAAAATTACAATTGTAATGCAAGACCACAGCATTTGCCTGTTGAGTAACATTTTTGAGAAAAATCAGTTCTTCAAATGTATATTTGCAGTGGGACAAACACTGTTTCCAACGGCACTGTCCACTTGCATTTTTAACTTCTCAGGAAGTGGAAAATAGGTACATTTATTTGATTATCACATATTTGATCTTAGAAATTATGTGCAGCTTTCACAAAGTGTTAACATACAGAACAAGTATGTGATTAATCAGTTGTCCCCAGCTCAAAGGTAATTATTTTATCAGTTCACACATACGACTGAGTAACAAATTCATTGTGATTTATTGAAAGCACAGTAAAAATACTCAGCTACTGATGTGCTATTGGTTTGTTTTTGAGACTGTCATGTATTATGTTTGTGTTGATGTTTTTGTAGTGTGTTATCAAATCTATATTTTTGCAATAAAACATGATTAAAATCAACTCTTGTTGTAACAGTCATTATCTGTCGACCACACTGCCACTGCACAGACACTACACATTACAATAATTATTAATAATTGTTTTATGTTTTATGCTTGACTCCTGCACTGCAGTGATTTGTTTGTGACCTCACAGGAAAAAGCAGTGCCATCATATTATGTTACTTTCAGTCATTCTGAAGGTGTAACTGTAGCAATATCATCCAAGGAAAAATCTTGAATTTTGGAACTGAGTTTTTAGATTGTGCATAACTTTAGTGAACAATGAGGCCAAAGTTTTAATTTACAGTGATGCGCAAAAGTAAGTACACAACACTTGTAGAAGCGCCTTCAGCAGTAATAACTTGAAGTAATCTTTTCTGTATGACTTCTGTCACATCGTTGTGGATGAACTTTGGCCCACTTTATAATTTTGCTCCACTTCAGTGAGGTTCACAGATATTCATTTATACAGCTCTCAAAGAAATAAGCCAGTTATGAAGGCAATAATGGATATAACCTGGTGCTAGCAAGGTAAAAGATGGTGTCCAGTGAGAATATAAATCTTTCATATTATCTCGTTTGATGTTTTTCGATTTTGACACAGCATTTCAGACAGCATGAGGTCTGGACTTTGACTGCAATGACTTGCCACTGCAATATGTTTTTTGCTTTTTTTCCTTTCAGCCATTCTGTTGTACAGTTCCTGATACATGACATAGTTATACATTATTATCCTGTTGCATGACACAGTTGTGGCCAAGCTTTAGCTTTTGGACATATAGACTCACATTTGACTCTGAATGCTTTTGGTATTCAGAGGAAGTCATGGTTGACTCGGTGAGATACCTACGTCACACGTCTACAAAAGAAACCCAAATCATCAAAACAGCAAAAAGTGCCACCCTTTGATCTCCCCAGATTTTTGTCTATGTCAAGATATTGCAAAATGCCTCAATGAGTATTTAGTTCATAGGTTGTTGCAAAATGTCGTCATTAATTTAAATGGTTAATTCTCTGCACTTTCATAACAAATCCCACAAAATAGGAAACAGAAAACACAGCATAAAGAAAACTCCTCCAAAAATATGAAATTTAAGTTGCTAGCACCATGCTGTATCCTCCTGTTGCCTTCATGACCATCCTGATTCATTGTGCATAGATTCAACAGCATGGAAATATTCCTCAGAGATTTTGTTCGATTTTGACACAATAGCATTGCATAGTTGCTGCAGATTTGTCATCCATCCCTGATGTGAATCTCCCATTTCAGTACATACCAAAGATGATTGACTGGACTGACATCTGGTGACTGTCGAGGTCACTTAAGTTGAGGGAACTCATTGTTTGTTCAAGAAGCCAGTTTGATGTGATTGTGAGTTTGATAGCCTTGTGATATGGCGTGTTACCTTGCTGGAAGCAGCCATCAGAAGATGGGTACAGCGTGACGATAAAGGGTGATTGGTATGGTGACAAACCGTAATAAGGTAGGCTGTGGCACATGAACAATACTCAGTTGGTACTAAGTGTGACAAGAAAATAGTCCCTACACCAGATATCAAGAGTCAACAAAGCCAGACATTTTTTTTCATCCTCTATTGTCCAGTTTTAGTGAGTTTTAATCTCAATCTTCTGTTTTTAGCCGACAGGAGTGGCACCTGGTGTGGTCTTCTGCTGTTGCAGCCCATCTGTGAGACCCCAGAGACTGTAAATATATTACCATGCAGTTTGTGAGGTTACCTCAAGGAAAGTGGCAAACTGCATATAAAAAAAGTCAGCAGTAATAACTGAAACAAGTTTCTCTTACTAATTAAATCACAAGGATGTCCCTGTGTGTTTCCTAATTGTATTATAGTTGATATTGACCAGTTAATTGACCAAATTGCATTTACTGCAATGTACTCTGTTTTTGTCTGCGTTTTCATCACTTGCTGGTTTGAGTGTAATGGGCTACTTTCAGCGGACATGTAATTACTCCAAGATGTTTCCCAGCAATGTAATTAGACATGCTTTATTTGTTAAGATACCAACTGACAGGGTAACAAGGGAGCTAGTTACCAGTTTTTTCCTCTTTGTCTAGGTGGAGGCTGGGGGGTAGAAACAGATGGATAAATGAATACAGAGACAGTTGCTGATCCAAGGAGAAAATCAAGCACTGCCCAAGTAAAGAGAGGCATCCTAAAAATCACAGCTGCAGTCTTTGTACTAAGCTGTTGACAATGCTGCATCGTAGGCTGGGGAAAGAATCCAGCAAAATGCAGTTCATTGCCAGGTTATAGTGATAATGAGCTGTGAGGTTCTGTAAAATGTATTATGTTTTTAAAGCATGATGATGCAAGCCTTGGTAATGATGTGTCTGTAAGATGCAGTGAAATTAGCTGCTGATGTCAGCAACTCATTTTATTGTGTGATTACTCTCACACAAAGCAGACAATGATGTGAAAGCCTTGCCAACAATTAACATAGTGAAATTATTCAGTAGCATACCTGTTTGTATGAGAATGCTTTATCCTCAAAAGTCTACAATAGACACAGTGGTTATTTAATTTAATTAACACTTGAGGCCAATGCTTCGGTAACACAAGCTTTTGTTGGAGAAACGGTGAAATTAAAGATAGAACCTAAAGACAGGTAATAGCTCAATATCCTAATCCCCTACAACAGATATTGTAAAACATCCCTCATACGCCTACACACTATTAATAATTTTTGTGATAACCTTGAATGGCGTGTGAAGGTGATTCTCGGTTCTAACAAAGCCACGCTAGTTTATATGTTAATATCAGCACTAAACTGTTGTGTATGTGTGTGCGTGTGAGGTGTGTTATGTCAAATCAAACTGAGCTGATCTCTGGGGGAATCCACTACCTGCATGGCTCAAGGTGATTATCACACGCACACACACACACACCAAACGCATGAAGGTGAAATTAGCCATCACACCATCAGCATGGCTATTACCAAAACCTCTGTATCAGCGGCTTGAAGAAAAGAGCTGCAGGGTGTGTGTGAGTGTATGAGTGTGTGCTGGGATTGAACTGGGGCTATATTCCCACTGGTGCTGACTGGGATTGTTCTCGGACTGGATGGATGGGTTTCTGGCTTTGGGCTAGTCCAGGCTGTCTCTTACGTCTCTGTATGAACGCATGTCTCCACATACTTTCCCTTGTGTTCGTCTGTCCTCCCTCTGTGTTTTTACCAGCTCAAGCTTACCCACCACTACACCCCTACACGTTTTCATATCATTCATGACATTATATGCACGACTCTGTGTGACTCTCCCTGTGTTTTCATTTGCCTTTACGTTTTTCCCTCCAGTCTGCTCTTAAATGCTTATATGTCTGTTAGACTGTCACCGTGTCAGTCTAAATTCAGGTGTCCCAGGGCACGATAAAGTAATTTTCTCTTGAAGAGGTGTCAATGGTCGAGGTGTCCCAAGGGTCATTTAAAAATCATTGCAGAGATGCCTCTTTAATCATTATGAATGACCTTCAGCAGAACCTTAGCTGTCAGTGTAGGTGTGATTGCATGTGTCTGTGAATTTATGTGTCTAAGTATGTAGCAATGTAGGCATGTCTGAGGGTATATGCATATATTTCTGTTTAGTCTGTAAGAGGGTCTACATCTGTGCCTATTTCTGTGTTGGATATGGGGTACATTGGTTTTCCCCAAACAGTATAATCCTCGGAACTGAAACCTAACTACTTGAAGTTTTTTCTTTGTTAAAGACTTTGACATATTCATTTTATGTTTATTTCCAAATAATATTTATGTATTGGTAAACATTTTTATTGTGGGGTCTTTACCTTACAATCGAGGCAACTGTTATTGTGATTTGGCTCTTTATAAATAAAATTGAATTGAATTGAATTAAACAGCATACTGACAGGGGCACAGATACAGTTGGATGCAAAAATGAATTATATGTACAATATATTTCTTGGTGGTTAAAACTTCTTTTTTTAAACCACTTCCCAGGCACATAAAAACACACTGTGTCGTACATATGTGGACAGATAAAGCTGCTCTCCTCCATGTAGCAGCCACCCTCAACACCTATTAAACTGTTACTGGAGGTCTGACCCTGACCAAATAAGATGCTGGTAAATAGCCTTATCCATTCTGCTACTGATCCGAGAAGCCTGCCACGAGAGGGCTGTGTGATGTCAAGTGGCTGGCAAGGACACACATTTTACATGCACACACACACACCTACACAAGCACACACAAAAACCTTGCCAGTGGTAGCCGTCTGGCAAGTCTTTGTGTAGCACTGGAGATAATTCAACACACACACACACTGATCTCTTTCTCTCTCTCTCCCTCTCTCTCTCTTTCTCTCTTGCTCCATCACACACCCACACACACACAAACACACACACACACACATACACCGTGTGTGTCTCCTTCATACAAAGGTAGCCAGGGGGGCATATTTGTCACTTACCCAGATGTTTTTCCAAGGTCCCTTATTCAAAGCAGTCAATCATATGAGCAGAAATGTCCCTAATGTGAGCTCCCTTTGGAGCACTGTCTGTGCTCAAATTTGTGTATGTTCACCCATGCATGTGTGTGTGCAAGGTCAGTAAAGGACATGATATGAAAGTGTTGTTAACCTAAGACACATGGAGGTGATGTATTAATAACAACTACAATACCACACACACACACAGCAGCCACAACAAAGGCAGAAGCCATTTTTCAGGTATAATAAAGTCCATAACTCTAACAAACTCAATTTAACTGCTCACACACTTTCTGAATCTTTAAAAAAAGTTTATTGACAAGTCTCTTAAAAGCACATAAATTCATATCTAGGGGAAATGATGACACTGACTGCAATAACGTAACCAAAAGGCATGCGCTTGTGTCAATGTGGTTATTTTGTCGGAAATATACTTTCCATTCTCTACTGTATAATAAAAAAAATATCTACTTATCTGTATTTTTTGTTAAATTATCTTATCTGGTTATTAACCTCTATCAGGTTATAGTTTTGGTATTAACCAGGAGCATGGTTTAAAAAAAATTACACCCTCTTTAAATTGCAAGGTTTTATATCTCAGTACATTATACCATAAAAGTACAATACAAATAAATACTTAACTTGTCTTACAGTTGGTTAAATACAACCTTAGAAAATTAACAAAACATGACATATTTTACTGTGACTGTGTTATTTATTTAGCAAATATTAAGCTAAAATGCAGAAGCCGTATGTGAAAAATTAAGTACACCCTTACTGATTCCTATTAAGAGCGTAAATAGCACATCATTAACTGATCATCAGCAAATGTGAGCACATGTATAAAAGAAGACAGTTCTGGAGCCAATGCAAAGGAGGTTTGACATCAGCAATGATCCTTAAAAAGGTAATTGTTGATGTAGTGTGGTAATAAGGCCATTTTCAGTTTGAAGTCCAAAATTCTGCAGTAAGAAAGATTGTTCACAAGCTGAAAACATTCAAGACAGTTGACCATCTTCTGAAAGTGGCCATCCCAGAAAATTTACCTCAAAGACAGATCGTGTTTATGCTAAAAAAAAAAAAAAAAAAGTAAAAAAAACCCCCAAGAGCTACATTTCAGATTCTACAGGCCTCAGTTGGGATGTTAGATGATAAAGTTCATGACGGTACAATTAGAAAAAGACTGAACATGTATGGTTTGTTGGAAAGGTGTGCCTCCTCCTCCCAAAATTTATATGACCCAACCACGAGAGTTCTCATTTGTCCTTTGAATCAAACGTGGTCCAAATCACTGATCACAATACTTAGTGTCATGTTTGGTGAAAACTAGAGATGGCACGATACCACTTTTTTATGTCCAATACCGATACCGATATCGATATCATAAATTTGGATATCTGCCGATACCGATATGAATCCGATATAGTGTGTTTTTTAATCAATAAAACTGTTTTTTTAATATCTCGCTGCATTTTGTATAAGTTCATACTCAAGTTTAAATAAACAACAACACTAAAGCTATTCTGTTATACCTGTATGTAAAAAATACACTGTGCCCAAAATATTTCATAGTTCAGCAACACTGATCAATCTGATAAACTTAAACCTGCACCATCCTCCCTATTCTGGTATTTTAAAGAGTACTTAGCAGAAATATTAAGCAACCTAACTAATAGGGTTGCAAACTCCCAGCAAAAGAAAATAGGGAACCACCCCCCACCCTCCACCTCACGATGCATCAACTTTAATTTGATGCAGGGTGAAAAAAAAAAAAATGCACAGAAATAAATTATTTTTCAAGAATAATTAAATAGATTCAACATCTTTCTTCAACAGAATTGCAGAATTCACAGATGGTACCTTCCCAAAGGAAAAAGTACTATAGCTTACTAGGGTATATTAGACTTAATAGTTACTATATACAGTAATGGACTTCTATACATTTTACATCAGATTAAAACTTTGGGTGTAAGATTCAGATAATTATTTATTAAAAGCTAGATATTTTAAATGAGAATAAGAAAGAAAAGTATGTCTTTGTGCCCCTTTTCCTGTTCATGCCCCTATCGGCCCCCTGGCTAAACTTTGCTAGATCCGCCCCTGCACAGTTACCAGCCGTCAGCTACGTAGAAAACGCTCCTGGTGTAGAAAGTAATATTAAATAAATTCTAACAACAGTTTATCAAGCTTAAACGTGCTGCTGTTGTTCAGCCGCTGGTTTCCTCTTTCTGGTGCAAAGTGGGCCAAAAACAAAGAAGAGAGATGGACAGGCGACAGAAAAGCCGATCAGCTGATCATTAAGCAGTTTCACATTGAAGTAGCCGCAGGAAGGTGAGGGAGAGAGAGAGTCAGTCGCTCCATATATCGGTTGTTAAGCTTAACATGGGTACGCTTTACAAACATTCAGAGATGAACTTACACACTTGCTTTACTTCTCTCTGGGATAACTTCCTCAGAGATGAATTGCTGGATTGCTAGTGAGGCTACAAATACACACAGCTGCTCTATCACATGAGCACACTGCTCCGATGCGCTACGGTTATGAGCCGAGTTACGCCATGTGGCAAGTTTTGAGAGGTGCTTTTTTGATATTTAATGGATCAGATTACATTATTTATTTCTCGCCGATATCCGATCCAGTAATTTAGGTCAGTATCAGACCGATACCGATACTTCATATCGGATCGGTCCATCTCTAGTGAAAACCAAACACAACATATCAGCACAAACACCTCATACCAACCGTCAAACACAGTGATGGAGGTGTGATGAGTTGGGCTTGTTTTGCCGTCACCTGGGCACCTTGCAGTCATTGAGTCAAACATGAACTCCTCTGTATACCAAACTTTATTTGGTTTGTTAAACATATAAATACAGCGTGTAATATGCCATGCATTGTTGTTCATGTCAGACCAAATTTATTTTATTTTCTAATGTAAGACCCAAGAATTGACCAAGGGTGTACTTTCTTTTCACCATGACTGTACATTCCCATCTGCTCTTCTTCTTTTTTCTCACCCTCATCCCATTGTGGTCCACATTATTTGGTGAGTTGGTCATATAAGAGAAAACCAACATTAAAAATGAGGATTAAAATGAAAAAGATATAAAAAGTTACATGTTGGACCTTGTATAGTGTATACTACTACATTTGCCTCCTCAACCTTACTCTATAATGAAGAGGTGCTGCCTGCCTGCTGAGCTGTCTCATCTGATAATTATTTTGACATTACCCGCTGAGAGCTGGAAGGGAATTATCCTCCACAGCGTCTGCTTGCCATACATTTTCCATAATCATGCTGGGCATGCATGGATGAATGTATGGGCATATACCGTGCTTCAGTACAAAACGTGTGTGTGTTAGGGTTACATGTTACAAATGACCTTAGTCACTTTCTTTTTTGCTGTAATAACAGTAGATTTAAGTTAGATGATCTGTATAACTGCATCCATCACAATTTTGTAAGCAGTGATTTAATAAAAACCTTAAAGAGATGAATGGATCTGTTATTATTTTTGGCAGTTTCTCTTGCCTCATTAGTTGATCTAGGGACTACAGTTAGCCTAACACAGTTTAATTGCAATGTCATGAGAATTTTCACTAAACAGTGTAAGGCAGTTCCTTCCTGTTGTAATCAGGGCATGCATGATTTTTGTATATAGAGATTAACAATAAAGTGCAATAATTGCACATTTGTGTATCAGTCTCTTACTTTAAATAAGTATATTAAAGTGTTGTTCTTTTTTTTAATTGACCAGGTTGATATCTGGTCATTGCAAACAATCAGATTGCTCTAATGTGCCCTATTATTTTTATTCCAGACGTTTTTGGTAAGCTCAGTTAGAGTTCAAAATTCAGAACTCTTATTTAATATATCCCCCCAAAAAAGAAGAAGAAAACAGAAAAATCTACAACAACAGTAACAAACTTGTACTGCACCAAAACCTTTTATAGTACATGATATGGAAATTTGTGATTTTTCTTGGATATGTATAAACTGGAGTAAATGCGTGTGAGAATGCCTTAGTTTGGGTGAAAAACAACCCATCTGTCTTAATATTCCCCATGCTCAGCACAGACAGACTAATGACTATAATGCATCACCTGGAAATTGTATTTCAATAAAAAGTATGTGCACATGTGTGTGTCTCCCATTTCTGTTTGGAACAGTTTTTCCCTCACCATACTTATCCGTATGGCAACAGCTGTTAATTTGACATGCTCTGCACGCCACGCATCATATATGTCTAATGAATTGGTTTTCTTTCCAGTCTTGTCTCTTTAATGCTCATACAGTGAATTTGATGGGTGGGGTACATTCACTTCAATTGCCATTAAATTTTCCGTTAAAAACATGTAGATAACACCAGCAGTGCAGTGTGGCACACTGTAGTGGATGAAAGAATGGATGAGTAGATAAGTTGAACCATCCAAAGCCTTTCACTCTAACCACCTTAGGTAGAGGTTTGTATTTCATCTTAAAATTTAAGATGGCATTGACCCTTGAAAAATTATATAAATGAAACTTGTATGTTTTGGATACTTACTAAAAGAATATATGAAAGTAATGAGAAAGTGGCCACTTTCATGAGTAAATCATATAAGCCTTATATGATTCACTGTATGAAGTAGGCCACATCTTATACAAGTCTTTTATAAGTTTTTACTATTTCTTTTCCATATGGGTTTTACTGCCACATGCTTACTGTTTACACTCACTGTACACTTTATTAGGTACATCTTGCTAATAATTGTTTGGACCTCCTTGGGTTTTGCATTCAGAGATGCTCTTGATTGTAACAACTGTTTATTTGAGTTACTGTTGCTGTAGTTACTTTAGAAGTATTCTAGACATTCTCCTCTGATCTCGGTCATCAACAAGGCACACTTTCTCTGAAGTGGCTGGTGAGTGTATGTTGCATTGTTGTGCTCATCTTGACTGACATAGAGCCAGTCATTCCAACCATGGATTCAGGAGTCAGTCTCAGCTACTTTGCCATTCCAGGTGCTTAAACGTAGCCAGTTACTTTATCTTCTTTAACTATGTTTTTAACAAATTTCCAAAGAATTTGAAAAGGTTAACAGCGAGCATGTTTGAAACAAAGGTTTTCTTCAGTTTCCAAGAATAATGGCTAGTACAAGTTACATATGAGCATAAATCTAAAAGAAGTGCTTGTTCAGTCTTTGACCTTAATTCAACTACTGCTCACTACAGTGTGCAATAAGTCATTATTAAGTCATGTTTCTAAAATGACTATTGATTTTCTCACACAGCAAGCGCTAGCCAAGAGCAATGACAAAATGCAGAAGCAGAGATAAGAGTGAAGTTTCTATGAGGACAGTCCCTGCAGACGATTAGTTATTATCCACAGCTGCTGATGAATCGCTCATTGCTGTGCTGCTTTGATCACTTTGCTCAAGGTAATTTCCTCTTATTTTGTAGTATTCCTGGCAGAAAAATCAATGACTGTTTGAATTACTTTGAATGGCTGAATTTGTATGAATAGATAAGTAATGACTGAGTGATTTATAAGCTTTAATGGGGGGGCTTTCTGGGCACACAATTCAAATGTCTTTGTGAGGTTTAACAGCTTGAACTGAAATAGGAGAATCCCAACTTCCTGACTGCTTGACCTCATTTGCTGCCGTGGCAGATTCCGCGTCACGTTGTTGAATGTTACTACTGTCATATTTTAAATACAGTTATTAAAAACACATATTGTGTGCATGTTTGTGCATGTGTATGAAAACCAATTAAGCTCCATGTCAGAACATCTGGAAGTCTTTGCGTTCGAGTCCATTAATGCCTCAGAATGAAACAGAATCCGAAAGAGAATAGACACTCGTCCATGCATGCACACGCCCATGCACGCACACACGCAGAGCGCTGTATGTCTCTGATAGCTTCTATTATCTAGGTCTCCCTCCTGGCTGCACATCAAACATGGATGAGCTCCAGCCATAAAAGGCTCCATTTTCCTTTGATTTATACAAGGAATAAAAATCGGAAAGGTGAAAAGTCCAAACCATGCATATTTTATCAGCTCACTGACACCAAAGGCAAGACAGACCAAAAAATTTAACATATAGCAAAACCCAAAATAGACCACGATAGGACCAAAGACAGGAACTGCAATACTGAACCCCATGATCTCAGTGACCAAACACCTTCTAACCTGATGTGTTACAGACTAAACTGGTAATCAAATTTGATTAACATGGAGATGAAGCAGATGATATGTTTTATATTTGTTCTAAATTATGATGGAGATGGAGTGAACAGATACTGTGTTAGGATCAATAAACCATTCCTCTGGGTCCTGTTTGTCTTATATCTTGTTAAAAGACACCAGTGATACCATCAGTACTGTGCCAAAGAGGGGCTTTATCTAGGTGTCCCTGTGGTTTTAGTTGTTATGAGAGAGAGGGTGAGGGGTTGTGAGGAATGAGTTTGTGTGTGTAGGTGGGGGGGCTTGTGTGTACTGATAGAGTTTTGGTCACAATGAACATTATTATTATATTTTGTTTCATTGTCGGTCCTAGCAATGGTGGTATATTTGCAGTGGTGTCTAGTATCTAAGGGAGGTGTTGAAGTGGTTCGCATTGTTGCCTCACTCATCATTTGGAAACTGTCCTTTGTGACCGTGACATTGAATGGTTGGCTGTCTCTCTGTCTTGACCCAGTAATGGACTGGTGATTGGCTGGGAAATGCTCCTGCTCCTCTGTGACTTTGGTTAAGCAGTTAAAAAATGGATGTATGTGGAATAAAATTGTACACATGACATTGGACATCTCTGCTTAGACTGCATTCCCATGTGGCCAAGACCTAGGTAAGGGTTAGAAAACGGATGGATGGATGTTTCACTATAGGCAATCTTCAGAGACAATTTCATCTCCTTTCTTTTTGTTGGTTGAGGACTTAAATATCTGTTAGCCCCATCACAAGCACCTCTCTTTACTATACTATATGTATCTATGCTCCTTCCTTCCACCAGTCTATTTTCATATCTAAATTGCTGCGCACCTAGCCCTGTTCCCATTCCCTCCTTCTCCTTCTCCTCTCATCCTTCCTTCCTGTCTCCTCTTGTTCCCACTTCCCATTTTGTCCCCTTCCCCTTCTTTCTCCGTTAGCCATCCTGTCTGAATAATGCAGTGGCCACACAGCTGCACTACCATTGTCCCAGCTTCAATGTTAATGTTGTGTCCTTGTCACAATTATTAGGTCACTATCATCCATCAACGCTAATCATTGTCATACAGATACGGACAAACAAAACACATTACGGAGAACAAAGGCACACACATGTAGAGAACAAAGGCTTGCATGGAGCAAAGAACCACGTTGTGGTTTATGACACTCGTGTTAAATTAAATGATGCACTTTGAAAAGGCAAACACAACAGGCACTTTATCATCAGAGAGAAATTAAAAAAAGGAAATTCATTTTTTCTGTATGAAAGCTGTCCTTTTGGGGGGGTAGGGGTACTGAAAGTCAGTTCTGTTCATATGTGTTATAATCATTAACAATTATTTGGGAGGAAAGTGATCATTTAGACTGATGTGACTCCATGCAAACAGTTTTGGTTATATCTTCTACAACCTCAACTCCCTAAAACTTGGAATGGTGTGTAAAATTTAAATGATTTGCATAAAACCACATTTTGTCACAACGTAACATATCAGTAGACACATCAAATGTTTAAACTGATACATTATACTTTATTTCCTGGGAAAGATTAGCTAATTTTGAATTTGATTTGAATTTGATGGCAGCATCAAGTCTCAAAAGCATTGGGATGGGGCAACAAAAGCCTGGAAAAGTAAGTGGTACTAAAAAAAAGTAGCTGGAGGAGCATTTTGCAGATGGTTAATAATATGATTGGGAATTAAAAAAACGGCATCTTGGAGAGGCAGAGTTTCTCAGAAGTAAAGATGGCCAGAAGTTTATTAAGCTGCAAAAAGCAGTGTCTACAAATTATGGAAAATGTTCCTCTTTGTAAAACCGAAATGACCCAATATCTCATCCTCTAAATAAGATAATATCGTCAAATGTGTCTGGAGAAATCTGTGCACAAGGGACAATCAGAAATCAATACTGGATGCCAATAATCTTCTATTAAAACAGGCATGAATCAGTTGCAGAAATCAGTAGCAATTCCAGAAATCACTGTCTGTGTACACAGTTCATTGTGCTCTCCACAAATGCAGGTTGAAGCTCTATCATGTGAAGAATCCACATGTGAACATGATCCAGAAACACTACCGTCTCTGGGCCAAAGCATATTTAAAAGTTTTGGAAAACATAAACACCACATCCTGTGAATTAAAGAGGGGAAACCGTGCAGCTTGTAATCAATGCTAAGTACAAAAGTCTGTATTTCTGATGGTATGGGGCATGCGTTAGTGCATTAATGCACATCTGGAAAGACACGATCTGTGCTGATATATATATTAAGTTTTTAAAGCTACATAGGATTCCATTCAGATGGCAAAATCCATACTGTATCTATTACAACAATATAGCTTCATAGCAGAAGACTCCGGGTGGCACATAATGAAACAAAAATAATTATTATTATATGAAGGCAACCCAGGATTGTTGAGCAGCTAGAGTCCTCCATCAGAAAAGAATGGGACAACATTAGCAACTGGTTTCCTCAGTTCCCAGAGGTTTACAGACTGTTGCTAAAATAAGATGACCATGCCCCAACCTTTTGAGACATTTTTTCTTCTGTTTTTATTGACACTGCAAAACATCCCAGCTATTCTAGAATTGGGGATGTAAGATTAACAATGACAATGTTTGCTGCCACACAAGCGGACTGGGAGAGAATGGGAATTTGAGAGCATTTTATCAATAATAAAACTTCCCCATCTTCTGTGTCGATCATGTCTTTGGGGTCTGGTTTTGCTTTAAATTTGTGGATTTTAAGAATGGAGAATGCTTAGGAGTGAGCATGGTTCTTTTGCAGGGTCATTTGTTCATCAGACAAATCCTTTTTCCTTAAAGGGTTATGTATAGATTTGGCCCACTACAGGGCTGTGGATGGAGGCTAATATGGATTAGGTTAAATAAGCCCGTTGAAACATGAAAGGCTGCTGATAGCTGATGTGGGAATATCAGACATCTACTTGTAGAGACCTGAGGCTTTGGGGTATTGGCCAAGTGTGTGTGTTTCTGTGTGTCTGAGTGCTGCAAATGAATCGATAGTGATGAGAGCAGGCTGGGTTCTATTGCCTATTTAATTATCCTCCATCAAACAAACACGATAGCACCTTAAGATCACTTAGGCTGCAGTTCTTCACATATACACACCCTCACAGAGAGAGGGCAGTAGTCAATTTTATTTTTTTTAAATAGAAAAAAAATGAGAGGATCAAGGTCACCAGAGCAGAGAAAGACAACGGCCCTTAACCCTGTTCTCTGTTGGGGGGAAATCTTTAAAAAGGTAATCAGCGAGGCTAGTTGGCAAGATAGAATTGAATATGAATTAAGTAAGAAGAATTTGATTTCTCTGGGTTTATTTAATAAGAGTCAGTGCTATTGTCTGTCCTTTTGGAACTGGAAACTTGTGCAATTGATCTTGTGTACTTTTCATCAGCTCAGTCTCATCATACATAAAGCTTTGTCTGTTTTGAAGCATCTGAGCCGCTGTGGTCTACTGCCACCATCTGACTGCATGAATAATAAAGAATGGCAACATGTCAACGTAAAAACAAAACAAGCCATTTGGATGCCACAGCTTGGAAAGAGCAACATGGCCGCTGTCAGCGTCTGACAGACAGCTGTGAGAAGTGTGTGGTGTCTGATTAGTGCCTCTTTCTGTCTCTCACTCTCTCTCTTTGGCATGATTACATAACAGGGGATGTCTAGTAAAATCTTGTGTTGTGTATGTGTTGTTACAGTATGTGCTGACTGACTCAGTACATATGTGTGACCTAGATACATCCAACAGTCTCTCAAGGATTTATTAGAGTGCAGTAAAAGTTTATAATCTATAACGGGCAGATCATCAGCCTGCTCTTTCTCTTCTTTCTGCATCTGAGCATGTCTTTTAGTAATCTCGGGTAATTAGTAATTTGTTTTTTTTCTTATTTCACTTCTCACCTAATCTTCTCTCTCTGTCACTCACTTGGCTCTGAAACTGTTTCCGTGCACTCTGAATTCCAGACTTTCTTTCAGATTTTGTTTTTCTGCCTGTTCATCAATGCAGAAGCACGTGGTTCTTCTGAAAAACGTAAGGATTCTACATTATGAACATTAGTTAGTTTGACTGCAGAATGGAGCCGTTAGGATACATGTATACCTAAAACTTGACTGCATAACACAGAAATAATCAAGTATTTATTTTGAAAGCCATTGGAAGCAATATTTTGGTTGCTTTGCTTTAGCTGATGAACTGTGACCTGACATCATGATTAAGATACCACTGTTGTACTAATCTTCATAAACACATCTGTACATGAGTATATATATATTCTATGCATGGTCACCAGCCTTAGCTTTGATAAAAGCTATTGAACAATCACATTAGAGTTTCTGCACTCCACATTGACATTCAAACAGAACTGTAAGGCAAAACGTGTTGAGTTCAATTTTGTAATAGCGTCATCATCATCCAGAAGTGATCCGGACTCTGAAAGCGAGTTAATTTAAACTGGTAAATGTTTTATCAGATATCTGTAGCTTCCTCTCAGTGAAGAGAGATTCAAAATAAACAGTTATTGTAGTATAAGAAAATACTTCTTTACAGTAGAGAGACTAAGTGAATTACTTTTTCTGACTGAAATGAACCTTTTCAGTCTTGCTTGACTTATGTCCTTGTAAGTGTCACTTCTTCATCGTGGAAACAGATTTTTCCCCTTTTTGGAGCACAGTTGCTCTACTGTTTAAACCAGGAGACTGTCAGTTCTATGTGAGCCAGTCACCTAACAATGTATCTGCAGGAGATGAACAGGACTCCCACTGCTGGAACTCTACAGCACATACCTAAAATACTGCCTTCTACTTTGCAACTCTATCACAGTGATAAGACAGGCAGTAGAGTGTATGTTATCTGCTCTAGGTCTCACACACAGGACCACTGCAGCATTTCACTTTTTCTCCCTCACTCTCACTTCTCCTTCTTTTTTTTTCTTTTTTCTTTTTTTTGTTCTTTGCCGAGTCCCGCCTCATCACCTCTCTTTCTCTCTTCCCACTCCTCTGGAGTTCTCTCATCTTTCTCCCCCCTGCTGCATCCTCTCCCCCTCTCTACCTCTTTCCCCTCCTCCCCACATGTCTGTCTGTTCGAAACTGGAGCAACGTCTTAATCGAGGCTCCCGGACGTGACGGGAATTTCTAAGCAACCCCAGCTCTGCAGTACAGACACAAACACACATACACACACAGAAACACACACATTCTGCTTGGCAGCCAATTAACAGCCTGCGATCCCGCGCCAAAGGAATAACTGCATGTTGATGAGCTGGCGGCCGTGTGCGTCTGTGTGTGCATGTGTGTTTATGATGAGCTGGTGGCCGTCAGAGCCACTTACACAGATAGAAGGATATGTCTTTTATGTGTTCAAGGGAACGAGGGGGATTATGGTGCATTATAAACCATCTCCGTGAGAGACAAACTAAGACAGTAACAAGGAAGTGTGAATTTGCGCCTGGGATTCTCTTTGTGTGTGCGGCGCTGTCCCGACACTTCCAGGATATGTGGGTGTCGGTGCGTATAAGAGGCATTAGGAGAACAATGCAGATGATTTACTTGGAGCGGAGCCTTGCTTTCTCCTCCTCTTCCTCCTCCTCATCCTTCCTCTATTTTTGTTACTTTTCATTCTTCTCCACCTCCTCCTCACTTCTATCCTGCCTCCACTTTTGAGAGTTCATCCAAAGGTGAATGCTTGACAAAAAAAAAAAAGAAAAAGTATCTTTCCCACTCCAAAAACTCATATATTCTCTTTATGTGTCAAAAATATTGACACCAACCATGACACAATATCCCCGAGCAGCAAAATGCTGTATTTGCCAGTCGAGGTTTCATCATCCGTCTTCTTTTCTTGAGAGACACAGTAGATGTTGAAAAGACTGTGGGTTTAAAACCTGGCTCCATGCTGTTTCTGCCCTACTTCTCTGCATCATCATCATATCAGTCTTTGTTCTATACTATCAGGAAAGGTAAAATAAGTAAGGGTAGATGAGAGGTATAAACTGCTATTAGAAAATCTTTAAAAAAAAATTACATTCAGTGCTGTAAATTATCAATGCAACATATTACAAGGCACGCAGATAATTAGTTGAATAAAAATATATCTGTGCATATTTCGGTTGCTGTGATTGTTTAGTTTGACACATAAATAACTGTTAATTTATTTCTATGTACAGAAGTATACATCCAGATGAGGGATTTAATGTTATTACCCTTTGGAAAAAACATGGAGGACATCTTAGATTGTGTACTCTAGAGTCAGTATATTACAGTTACATGGCTGTGTTATTCATTTCTAATCATAACACTGTAAAACCACAAGTAGTAAAGTATTATTTTAACAAAAGGAAAATGCAAAGTAAAAGGCAGGAAATCACAAAGAAGGCCTGCAAAAACTTGAAAACGAAGAAGGAAAATTAATTTATTCATTTATTTATGGTTAGTATTTAATAGGGTCACTAACAAATGTGGTGTGATAGAAGACATATTTCAGAGGTATTTCAAAAGTTTTACTGGTACATGTATGAGAAAGGAGATCCTGCCATCTAGTGGATAAAACCTCAAATTACTGTTCGAAGAATAATAAAAAGACCCTATATATAAAACATAGATGCACAAAAAGTGTTTCATGTTTTCTGTGTACACTCTTAAGAAGTAGTCAATTTAAAAAAAAAATTCTGGTCTGTATTTTTTGTATTTTTACTGCTGAAATATTTCTACTAAAAATAGAGTTTAACTTTCGCTCTATGACTGGAAATTGCTTCCCTCAAATCTAAACTTGGCATCGATACTTTCAAATTCTAGTTCAAAGTAGTCTTGTAGTCTGTTATAATCACTGGCAAAAACTTAATGAAACGTAATGAAGAAATCATAAGAATGACGTCAGTGAGTTCTGTGAAACAGCTCCACCCAGTGGAGATCTGTGGCAAAGACCAGAACATTCCTGAAGACTCTGGACCTCCTCCACTTAGTATATATAAACTGGGACAGTCTCACTGCTGAGACAGAAAGCAAGACAAGCAAGACCAAGAAGAAAACAGACACCTGAAGAGTGTTTCATCTCACAAGAAGAGGACTCAACACTAAACACACTGAAGATGCTGTGCTCTCATGGAGTCCAGTCTGCACTCAGTCCATTCATGGACTTCTACTGGCCTGTACGCAGTCTGTGGCCAGAGATCAAGCCTCTGTTCTACCAGCAGGATCTCCTGCAGAGAAACCTACAGGAGCTGCGCAGCAGTCTGGAGCTGATGGATAAACTTCAACACAGGATCCTGGAGGAGACAGAGCCTTTCCAAAGCAGCATGGCTGTACAACCACTCTCCTGCCAGCTGGAGAAAGAGGGAGACAAGTTTGCTCTGACGCTGGACACTCGAGGCTTTTCCCCAGAGGAGCTGTCTGTCAGGCAGGTGGGCAGGAAGCTGAGAGTCAGTGGCAAGACAGAGAAGAAGCAGGAGGACGGGAAAGGCTCGTACTCTTACAGACTGCAGGAGTTCAGACAGGAGTTTGATCTGCCCGAAGGACTGAACCCCGAAGCCATCACCTTCCACCTGTCTCCCGATGGGAAGCTCCACATCCAGGCAGCCAAAGCTCTGTGTGTTGAAGAGGCTGAGAGAGAGCTGACTATCAAGAGGAGCTCAGAGGACAAACCACAGCAGAGTGTGTGTTCACAGGCAGAAGACAGCAGGACAGAGACACACAGCAGCACACAGGGCAAACCTGAAAACATGGACTGAGACATAAAATGATACCAATGTAAAATAAATGTTTTTGTACTAATGTTCATTTATGTTCATATGTGCAGTTGAATTTTTATATCTGATGATAAATAAACACCATAAAAGCTGAACTATGTGTTTTGTGTTTCTTTCTAAGTCATACATTAAAAAGCTGCAGTGAATACTATGACATAAATGAAATATGATAAATAATATGATGCAATTTATCCATTCATGCTCTCCAGCGCCCAGCTGCCACAGGTTTATAGGTGGTATAAACCCTGGACGAGTTCCCAGACTTTCACAGGGTTAATGCTGAGAGAATGAATGTCATTCATGTTCACATTATGCAATCTATAATGAAGCATATGTTTGGACTGTGGGAGGAAGCTTGACTACCAAGAAAGATACTTCAAAGTTTCCATGATGGCGGTGCAGTAGTTAGCACAGTTTCTTCACTGTGGCCTCACAGCAACAGCGAATGTACAGCTGGCTGGTTCGGGACTTTATGTGTGGAGTTTGCATCTTCTCACTGAATCTGTGTTGGGTCTGTTCAGCTGTTTCCTCCTGCAGTACAACAACACGCAAGTTAACTTTACTGGTGATTCTAAATTTGACAAAGGTATGACTGCGTACTTGAGTGATCTTCTGTCTTTCTCTGCGTTGGCTCTTTGACTGACTTTAAACCTTTTCAGGCAAACAAGTCCTTCTTTTGCTGGAGTATGCTGTCGGCAGACACAAAAAGCTGTGTGATGGATATATAATCTCAACTTCACTTTAGCAATTTAATGGAAATGAACAAATTCATTCTGAGTATTTACTCATGATGCTTAATGAAATTAAGGGGATATTTCAGAAATGATTATTATTTCATTTATCATTTGGTCTTCAAGATAAACATACTTTTGTCTGATAGATCTAAAGATACACATATTTATTCATTCTTACAGTAATGAACAGATTAAATGATTTCAATTGATTTTTTTCTTTACTTTTAATTTTGGCTTTGTCTGACATTCATATTCTTGTAGAAACATTATTGTTGTTTCTTTAAAGAAAAAAGCAGAAATATTTAATTGTTTTATTGCTTCTGTCAATCTGGAGAAATTAATAAAAATGGGATTTGATTGTGCAGACCAAAAAAACCCCACTTAATATTTAACTCCATGTGGGTAGTTTTAATTTTGTGTTGGCTCCCAACAAATGACAGCTCTGCATGTCAAAGTGAACAAGAAAACATTCATCACTTCAGGTTTAAAAATAAAATAAAATAAAATAAAACTGTGCATTTAATTTCCACAAGGTCTATGTGAGCCGTGCTTTTGAATATCCAGCAGTCTATTTTACAAATGCATTGCTACAGAATTCAAAGAAACATGAAGAACAAAATAGGTATTGCCTAATACAGGCAATCATTTTACAAATCAGCTCATTTAAGCTGAGGATGACAAAAAATAAATAAATAAATACTTTAAATCTGATAATTATCAACAGCCAACTGTAGCAATTTAATAAAGTATGTTAAAGATGTACAGTTCTGATCCTATATTGAACATTAACTGACGTCAGTATTCTTGAGAAACAGCCCCATGAATTGGATATATGTGATAAATGCATCAAACTGCACTATGTTCTGCAATTACAATGAAAGATTTTCTAGAGGTTCTTGAATTTTGGAGGTGTGGTTGTGTGTTGTTGTTTTTTTTAAAAAAACTAAAACATTTGAACAAACAATTTAAATAATGTAACTGAATATTTACTTAATCAAAGCAAACAATAAAAACTTGATGTCAGATCTGAAATATGTAGCATTTACATGTGACATCATAACTCCTGTGAAACAGCTCCACCCAGTGGAGATCTGTGGCAAAGACCAGAACATTCCTGAAGACTCTGGACCTCCTCCACTTAGTATATATAAACTGGGACAGTCTCACTGCTGAGACAGAAAGCAAGACAAGCAAGACCAAGAAGAAAACAGACACCTGAAGAGTGTTTCATCTCACAAGAAGAGGACTCAACACTAAACACACTGAAGATGCTGTGCTCTCATGGAGTCCAGTCTGCACTCAGTCCATTCATGGACTTCTACTGGCCTGTACGCAGTCTGTGGCCAGAGATCAAGCCTCTGTTCTACCAGCAGGATCTCCTGCAGAGAAACCTACAGGAGCTGCGCAGCAGTCTGGAGCTGATGGATAAACTTCAACACAGGATCCTGGAGGAGACAGAGCCTTTCCAAAGCAGCATGGCTGCACAACCACTCTCCTGCCAGCTGGAGAAAGAGGGAGACAAGTTTGGTCTGATGCTGGACACTCGAGGCTTTTCCCCAGAGGAGCTGTCTGTCAGGCAGGTGGGCAGGAAGCTGAGAGTCAGTGGCAAGACAGAAAAGAAGCAGGAGGACGGGAAAGGCTCGTACTCTTACAGACTGCAGGAGTTCAGACAGGAGTTTGATCTGCCTGAAGGACTGAACCCCGAAGCCATCACCTGCCACCTGTCTCCAGATGGGAAGCTCCACATCCAGGCAGCCAAAGCTCTGTGTGTTGAAGAGGCTGAGAGAGAGCTGACTATCAAGAGGAGCTCAGAGGACAAACCACAGCAGAGTGTGTGTTCACAGGCAGAAGACAGCAGGACAGAGACACACAGCAGCACACAGGACAAACCTGAAAACATGGACTGAGACATAAAATGATACCAATGTAAAATAAATGTTTTTGTATTGATATTCATTCAGTTTACATGTGTTGAGAAATAAATTTTTATTCAAAGCTTAACTATGTTTTCTGTGTGTTTCTTTCTAAGAACAGTGGAGGATAGAATGGGTTTTATTGAGGTCCTGTGATCCATGCATCCAAGTTCTCCAGCTCTAAAATTCTAAACTTTATGGCTTATAATAATAGAAACAAATGAGGACAAATTGAATTGGTCATTCAGACTGAAAACTGTTGCTTAATTCAACACCGTCTGGGTTTGATGAATGAGCTCCTGTATTTGTCTGAGTTAACACTTCATAGACCAGGTGGTTTCAGAGTAGTTCATGCAATCTTATTGTCTGTTCCAAAAATGTGACAACACTCGATGTCAAAGTGAACAACAGAACATTCAGTTCACAAGTAAGAAAAATCAAATACTGTGCAATTAGTTTCCACAAGTTCTCTGTGTGAGTTGCTTTTCAATTTCCAGTAATCTATTAAACAAATTCAAGTCACAGTCTTCAAACAAACACGAAGAATAAACCAAGTATTGATATATTGAGCAAATATTTTACAAGCCAGACTATTTCACCACATAGTTTAACAACAATTATATACTGCACATGTGGTAATTACTAACATCATGCTATTTGAAGTTAGCAAAACACATTTGCAAAAACAAATTCTTATTAACAATTATTAAGTGAACTCGGAACTCTTGAGAAACAACCCATCCTAGTGGATATATGTGGTAATGGCTATATATTGAAACATGTTCACCTGTTTTTCTACACATTCTTAGAATTTGGAGTTTGTGTTATTTGATTTTAATAATATGTTTTTGATTATAAAATTGATTTGAACTAGTTTTTTCAAAAATATCAGCATGAACCCAAACATTTGTTGATCAGTAGACAAACAGCTTTTCACATCAGACATGAAGTGCATTCAGTTCACAAGTGACGTCAGAAGTTCTGTGAAACAGCTCCACCCAGTGGAGATCTGTGGCAAAGACCAGAAAATTCCTGAAGATTTTGGACCCCTTCTGGGGAAATGGTGTACATCTAAGACTTACCTCCAATGTTTGCATTTCAATTTGTATTTGAATAAATGGCCTTGTTAAAAACAAATTCACTACATATATGGTTAGAATGGATATTCCAGTAAATATTATATTATATAATACTTCTCAAGTAATGCAGAGTTTTGTTCTTTATTTTTATTTTTTGTATTTTTCAGTCTTGGTGAGAGCAGTTTGACGGCTGAGGAACAAGAGGTCATTTTTCCTGCTGGCCTTTCTTCAGCATGAATCAGATATTTGTTTAGTAGATATAATTTTTCTTCCAAATCAAAGCAAATGAAAATCGGGGGGGGGGGGAATAGTACATATTTCAAGTTATGTATGGTGATTTAATTATTTTCAGCAGCAAAAATGAGGTTCTGTTCCTGTGAAACAGCTCCACCCAGTGGAGATCTGTGGCAAAGACCAGAACATTCCTGAAGACTCTGGACCTCCTCCACTTAGTATATATAAACTGGGACAGTCTCACTGCTGAGACAGAAAGCAAGACAAGCAAGACCAAGAAGAAAACAGACACCTGAACAGTGTTTCATCTCACAAGAAGAGGACTCAACACTAAACACACTGAAGATGCTGTGCTCTCATGGAGTCCAGTCTGCACTCAGTCCATTCATGGACTTCTACTGGCCTGTACGCAGTCTGTGGCCAGAGATCAAGCCTCTGTTCTACCAGCAGGATCTCCTGCAGAGAAACCTACAGGAGCTGCGCAGCAGTCTGGAGCTGATGGATAAACTTCAACACAGGATCCTGGAGGAGACAGAGCCTTTCCAAAGCAGCATGGCTGTACAACCACTCTCCTGCCAGCTGGAGAAAGAGGGAGACAAGTTTGCTCTGACGCTGGACACTCGAGGCTTTTCCCCAGAGGAGCTGTCTGTCAGGCAGGTGGGCAGGAAGCTGAGAGTCAGTGGCAAGACAGAGAAGAAGCAGGAGGACGGGAAAGGCTCGTACTCTTACAGACTGCAGGAGTTCAGACAGGAGTTTGATCTGCCCGAAGGATTGAACCCCGAAGCCATCACCTGCCACCTGTCTCCAGATGGGAAGCTCCACATCCAGGCAGCCAAAGCTCCGTGTGTTGAAGAGGCTGAGAGAGAGCTGACTATCAAGAGGAGCTCAGAGGACAAACCACAGCAGAGTGTGTGTTCACAGGCAGAAGACAGCAGGACAGAGACACACAGCAGCACACAGGACAAACCTGAAAACATGGACTGAGACATAAAATGATACCAATGTAAAATAAATGTTTTTGTACTAATGTTCATTTATGTTCATATGTGCAGTTGAATTTTTATATCTGATGATAAATAAACACCATAAAAGCTGAACTATGTGTTTTGTGTTTCTTTCTAAGTCATACATTAAAAAGCTACAGTGAATACTATGACATAAATGAAATATGATAAATAATATGATGCAATTTATCCATTCATGCTCTCCAGCGCCCAGCTGCCACAGGTTTATAGGTGGTATAAACCCTGGACGAGTTCCCAGACTTTCACAGGGTTAATGCTGAGAGAATGAATGTCATTCATGTTCACATTATGCAATCTATAATGAAGCATATGTTTGGACTGTGGGAGGAAGCTTGACTACCAAGAAAGATACTTCAAAGTTTCCATGATGGCGGTGCAGTAGTTAGCACAGTTTCTTCACTGTGGCCTCACAGCAACAGCGAATGTACAGCTGGCTGGTTCGGGACTTTATGTGTGGAGTTTGCATCTTCTCACTGAATCTGTGTTGGGTCTGTTCAGCTGTTTCCTCCTGCAGTACAACAACACACAAGTTAACTTTACTGGTGATTCTAAATTTGACAAAGGTATGACTGCGTACTTGAGTGATCTTCTGTCTTTCTCTGCGTTGGCTCTTTGACTGACTTTAAACCTTTTCAGGCAAACAAGTCCTTCTTTTGCTGGAGTATGCTGTCGGCAGACACAAAAGCTGTGTGATGGATATATAATCTCAACTTCACTTTAGCAATTTAATGGAAATGAACAAATTCATTCTGAGTATTTACTCATGATGCTTAATGAAATTAAGGGGATATTTCAGAAATGATTATTATTTCATTTATCATTTGGTCTTCAAGATAAACATACTTTTGTCTGATAGATCTAAAGATACACATATTTATTCATTCTTACAGTAATGAACAGATTAAATGATTTCAATTGATTTTTTTCTTTACTTTTAATTTTGGCGTTGTCTGACATTCATATTCTTGTAGAAACATTATTGTTGTTTCTTTAAAGAAAAAAGCAGAAATATTTAATTGTTTTATTGCTTCTGTCAATCTGGAGAAATTAATAAAATGGGATTTGATTGTGCAGACCAAAAAACCCCACTTAATATTTAACTCCATGTGGGTAGTTTTAATTTTGTGTTGGCTCCCAACAAATGACAGCTCTGCATGTCAAAGTGAACAAGAAAACATTCATCACTTCAGGTTTAAAAATAAAATAAAATAAAACTGTGCATTTAATTTCCACAAGGTCTATGTGAGCCGTGCTTTTGAATATCCAGCAGTCTATTTTACAAATGCATTGCTACAGAATTCAAAGAAACATGAAGAACAAAATAAGTATTGCCTAATACAGGCAATCATTTTACAAATCAGCTCATTTAAGCTGAGGATGACAAAAAATAAATAAATAAATACTTTAAATCTGATAATTATCAACAGCCAACTGTAGCAATTTAATAAAGTATGTTAAAGATGTACAGTTCTGATCCTACATTGAACATTAACTGAAGTCAGTATTCTTGAGAAACAGCCCCATGAATTGGATATATGTGATAAATGCATCAAACTGCACTATGTTCTGCAATTACAATGAAAGATTTTCTAGAGGTTCTTGAATTTTGGAGGTGTGGTTGTGTGTTGTTTTTTTTTTTTTTTTTAAAAACTAAAACATTTGAACAAACAATTTAAATAATGTAACTGAATATTTACTTAATCAAAGCAAACAATAAAAACTTGATGTCAGATCTGAAATATGTAGCATTTACATGTGACATCATAACTCCTGTGAAACAGCTCCACCCAGTGGAGATCTGTGGCAAAGACCAGAACATTCCTGAAGACTCTGGACCTCCTCCACTTAGTATATATAAACTGGGACAGTCTCACTGCTGAGACAGAAAGCAAGACAAGCAAGACCAAGAAGAAAACAGACACCTGAAGAGTGTTTCATCTCACAAGAAGAGGACTCAACACTAAACACACTGAAGATGCTGTGCTCTCATGGAGTCCAGTCTGCACTCAGTCCATTCATGGACTTCTACTGGCCTGTACGCAGTCTGTGGCCAGAGATCAAGCCTCTGTTCTACCAGCAGGATCTCCTGCAGAGAAACCTACAGGAGCTGCGCAGCAGTCTGGAGCTGATGGATAAACTTCAACACAGGATCCTGGAGGAGACAGAGCCTTTCCAAAGCAGCATGGCTGTACAACCACTCTCCTACCAGCTGGAGAAAGAGGGAGACAAGTTTGCTCTGACGCTGGACACTCGAGGCTTTTCCCCAGAGGAGCTGTCTGTCAGGCAGGTGGGCAGGAAGCTGAGAGTCAGTGGCAAGACAGAGAAGAAGCAGGAGGACGGGAAAGGCTCGTACTCTTACAGACTGCAGGAGTTCAGACAGGAGTTTGATCTGCCTGAAGGACTGAACCCCGAAGCCATCACCTGCCACCTGTCTCCAGATGGGAAGCTCCACATCCAGGCAGCCAAAGCTCCGTGTGTTGAAGAGGCTGAGAGAGAGCTGACTATCAAGAGGAGCTCAGAGGACAAACCACAGCAGAGTGTGTGTTCACAGGCAGAAGACAGCAGGACAGAGACACACAGCAGCACACAGGACAAACCTGAAAACATGGACTGAGACATAAAATGACGCCAACTTAAAATAGAAGTTTATTTTCAATGCAAATGATAATTTATTGTCCTATGTGGGGTTTTTTTTTTAATGTAATGATGAATAAAAACATTTTTTAAAGCTGAACTATGTTTCCTGTGTGTTTTACTTAGGTCATATGTTTAAAAAAAGGTCTTGCCTGAATGGATAGACTGGACATTCCAGTGAATAAATAATCGTTAACATGATTCTGAAATGATAGTTTTTTTCCACTGTTTTTCTTATTGATACATTGGTATTATTTTAATTTTAGAGAAATCGCAAAAAATGAAATTTGATTATGCAGAGAAAAAAGCACAAAGCTTTCATCAATGCCAGGTGGATTATTTGCATTCAATTTTGATACTATTTCATTTAACACTGTTCATCTTTTATGACATGAAGCTTATCGACGTTAAAGAACCATCATCAGTTCAAGAAAATCAGATACTGTGTGATGATGAATTATGAATGAATTATCCACACCCTCACTTATCTTAACTGCACTACTGTATAGCTCTGTGTAAATAATCATTCTGTACATACAATAATTTTTAACCTTACAACTGTTTACAACTTGCATAGTTCCCATTTCTGTATAACTGTATATCTCATATTTCTGTAAAGTTATTTATTTCATATTCTGTATAGTTTTTCATATTTATATCCTGTTCATATCCTGTACATAGCTTGTACTCACTACAGCCTGTACATACCTATAGTTATAGAATATTCACAACATACTTCATACCGTGTACATTATAACATACCACAATAGACCCATTTCTGTAATATACTTGCATATCTATATTATTGCTAATATATACTGTAATATATCTATATCACTAAAACACTTCTGGATGGATGCAAACTGCATTTCGTTGCCCTGTACCTGTGACATGTGCAATGACAATAAAGTTGAATTCTATTCTATTCTATTCTATTAGTTTGCAGAAGGTCAAGCTTGCTTTTGAATTTACCAATACATGTTGGATAAATTAATTACTGCAGCATTCATGTAAAAGGGAACAATAAAAAAATACTAATATAATAGAAATGATTTTTGAGTTCAGGTTATTTGTCTTAAAAACTTAAAACAGTATTCAAACACAGAATAAAAGAAGAATAAAAAAGCACTTTTGTGTAATCTTTTATTTTCCAGATATATTTATTTTACTTCAAATTAGGGAAATACTATACATCTATTAATTACCTGTATTAAAAAATCTGAACAAAACATTAAAAAAAGACTTTAGTACGTTGGGAGTAATGAAGTGAAGTCTGAAATCCTGATAAAAAGATTCTCCAAATTGAGATCTATGGGTATTGCAATAAAAAACAAATGCTAACTTAAAATCTGAAGTCAAAGTTTAAATGTATATTTTACATGTTTTACATGTAAATTATGTAATACATTTTACATGGGTTTTTTAAAGTGACACAGCCTACATGGATATTAATAAAAAAGGCCACAGTGCAGTGACTGTGCTAACTACTGCACCACAATCATGGTTACTTTGAAGTATCATTCTTGATAATCAATGTTCTTTCCACAGTCCAAACATATGCTTGATTCTAAGTTGTATAATAATATGAACATTGGTGACATTCATTCTCTGTATGCCACCTATGGCAGCTGGGAGCTGGAGAACATGAATGGATGAATTGCATCATATTATTTATCATATTCTATTTATGTCATAGTATTCACTGTAGCTTTTTAATGTATGACTTAGAAAGAAACACAAAACACATAGTTCAGCTTTATGGTGTTTATTTATCATCAGATATAAAAATTCAACTGCACATATAAATATAAATGAACTTTAGTACAGAAACATTTATTTTACATTGGTATCATTTTATGTCTCAGTCCATGTTTTCAGGTTTGTCCTGTGTGCTGCTGTGTGTCTCTGTCCTGCTGTCTTCTGCCTGTGAACACACACTCTGCTGTGGTTTGTCCTCTGAGCTCCTCTTGATAGTCAGCTCTCTCTCAGCCTCTTCAACACACAGAGCTTTGGCTGCCTGGATGTGGAGCTTCCCATCTGGAGACAGGTGGCAGGTGATGGCTTCGGGGTTCAGTCCTTCGGGCAGATCAAACTCCTGTCTGAACTCCTGCAGTCTGTAAGAGTACGAGCCTTTCCCGTCCTCCTGCTTCTTCTCTGTCTTGCCACTGACTCTCAGCTTCCTGCCCACCTGCCTGACAGACAGCTCCTCTGGAGAAAAGCCTCGAGTGTCCAGCGTCAGAGCAAACTTGTCTCCCTCTTTTTCCAGTTGGCAGGAGAGTGGTTGTACAGCCATGCTGCTTTGGAAAGGCTCTGTCTCCTCCAGGATCCTGTGTTGAAGTTTATCCATCAGCTCCAGACTGCTGCGCAGCTCCTGTAGGTTTCTCTGCAGGAGATCCTGCTGGTAGAACAGAGGCTTGATCTCTGGCCACAGACTGCGTACAGGCCAGTAGAAGTCCATGAATGGACTGAGTGCAGACTGGACTCCATGAGAGCACAGCATCTTCAGTGTGTTTAGTGTTGAGTCCTCTTCTTGTGAGATGAAACACTCTTCAGGTGTCTGTTTTCTTCTTTGTCTTGCTTTCTGTCTCAGCAGTGAGACTGTCCCAGTTTATATATACTAAGTGGAGGAGGTCCAGAGTCTTCAGGAATGTTCTGGTCCTTGCCACAGATCTCCACTGGGTGGAGCTGGTGACCAGACTAATGACATCACTCGTAAATTGCTCATCCATCATGTCTTACTTTCTTCTTTTCTGTGAAACTATTTGATTACCTCCGCATGTTTTTACTAATATCCATATAGGCTGCCTCAGTGACAAAAACATGTAAAATATATAAATGTGTAATAAGCTTTGACTTCAGATTATAGGTTTGCATTACCATTTAATTGCAATACCCAAAAAGTCCACTTAGGGGAGCTGTTCATCATGAATACTTCACTTGAGTATTCCTGTTGGATCAAAGACTTATTTTTAAATATCTTGTTTGGATTGTCTAATACAGGTAATTATTTGGTGTATAGAGCCTTTCCTCAATTTGACTTTATTTAAAGTTTATTTAAAATAATCTCGACAAAAAATTCTAGATAAGTACGTTATTATTCCACTTCCATCAAAATTTATGTTTTACTAATATTTTTATTCTACGTTTTTGCATGAAAGCTGCATTAATAAAAGTCTCCAGATTACATGCCTATTGAAATACTGTCACCAATGTACACATATAATCAAGGATGCACTGTCTGAAACTTAGTGCCTTTTTTTCTCTGCATGATCAATTTCCACTAAAAATACTACTACTAAAAATAATACTAATATATAAATATAGAAGTATTCTCCATTGCGGTCAAAGAACACAAAAAAAGAAAAACAAGAAAAAAACATCTGTCATTTCAGAATTATGTTAACGATGATGTATTCACTGGAATGTCACCTCTATGCATTCCAGCAAGGCATTTTTTTTTAACAAAATGACTTAAAACACACATTTTAGCTTTTATGATATTTATTCATCATCAGATAAAAAAATACTAAAGCACACAGAATCATAAATTATCAGCATTGTTGAGATGCAACAATGTTCAAGTGTCTATTCTCTTGACTTATCCCTTCTGTCATTCTTTCTTTCTCAAAAATAGGACTGTTTATCCTCTTATATTATAAGTAAAAGAGGTCAAAATTCAGCTGGAACCTTCTGGTCACTACCACAGATCTTCACTGGGTGGGGCTGTTACTCAGGCTTACTGACATTAAATCATCACTCCTGTGTTTTCAGGAACTTGCCTTCATTTTCATTAGTTCAACATTAGATGTCTGTCCAGATTATCATTAGATAATATTGTCAGATCTAATCTGAGTATCATCTCAATAAAAGTATACATATAAATACATATAAATGTATATGTATACACTGTATAAACACAACTAGAGTGTTGTGTTTATACAGTGTTTTAAAAAATATGTATTTTGTGTTTAGTATTCATCATCTCAATAATCTTTCCTGTCTGGTCTTTGGATGGACTCCTCCAACTGTATTACTCTGAAGCCACTGTCTGCCTATTAGTACTAAGATCAATAACTGAGACCAGACAAGAATGGGCTACTAATATAATCAAGAAGAAAGAAGAGACGAGCGCGCCAAACACTAGAGTTATCCATAAACATTTCAGACTGCAAGTGCGGAAATATTTACTTAAATGTGATCTTTGCTGTTTGTGCCATGCTGCTGATTTGTAATGTGTCTATTAATGCACTTAAACTCCTACTGAGTATTTTATCTTTAGAGAAATGCTAAAGTTCTTTTTTTTTATTCACAACCAAACTCCAGTATTACAACATCTATATACCCATGAACATTGTACATGTTTAAGGCAATTAAAACGCCAACTTATAGCGTTTTGAATAACAACTGCATAATTTTACTTTATCAGTGATTTTCAGATTGTCATGACTTGAAAGACGTTGTTGTTTTATGCTTTATGAGTGAATAAAAATCTGAAATTTAGAAGAACTTAGCATCATAGAGTGATGCTAAAAAAAACTATTTTTCTGGCAGCAGAGAACATTAAAAAAAAAAGGCAAACAAAGTTGTTTTTTTTTAAAGGATTACAACCGTGCAGATACACGCCATTCAAAGTCAAGCATTGCTTTTTTGAGGTACAGAAGGCATCACATGAAAATTATACATTTAATCAAGCTGTGTTTGCAGTTTTGAAGTGAAAGTGAAGTGAACATTTTAAGAGGAACTGCTGACTTAAAGGGAAGAAAATAGTGCCAAGAAATTTAAGAAAAGGGAAAAAAAACTATGTTCACCAGCCACTGTATTACAAGTACATCTAAATCATATACAGTGGTAAAATATTTTCTATAGTTACCAAAATAAAACCTTTAAGTTAAAGAAGAGTAAATACATACAAATGGTGAATAAGGGGCTAGAAAGTGTGCCCTTAATCTGTGATGCCTTATTAACAAACCCTCTTTGAGGTAGATTGGTCTCCTATTCAGTGTTTAAGTCCTCACAGGAAATGTCCATTATGTGACCTTACTTAACGTGACAATGCCTGATTGATATGAAGATGAAGCCAGTGAGTGTGGTTGTAGCAGTCATCCTGTACTCACTGAGTCCTATTTGGTTGGCAAATGAGCCTCAGCATTGACCAGGCAGGTTCTGGAGCTTTTTCCACAGAGTAACCATCTCCTTGGGACTCCGTTTGTGAACGAGCACAACAGATCTGTATGCACAAGGATTTTCCCTTTCTCCTGCTGGGAGGTCAAATGTTAAAAAACCCGGGTGATGGGTTGGAGAAAGCCCAAGTCTGTGCAGGCACATTCCAAGATACACATCATCAATAGGGAAAAGGTGGACCCTCTCAGACACCTCTTTCAAACGTAGTGCAAGTGATCCAGAATACACCACCCCTCCTCCACCAGCATAGGGTGGGTACACTCCTTTGTAGAAATTTTCTGGTATGTAGTATTTTGTGGACGGTTCACGGTTTGGCATTGCATTAGTAATCACGTCCCCAATGAACATATTCATCTCAGTTTTCCTTTTTAAAGCTAGCTGTAGTTTGTGCTCCTCCTTCTTCTCGTGGAGATAATCCAGAAGGGCATTTGTTCTGACAAAGACGTCATCGTCCCCTTTGAAAACAAAGATGGCAGTGGGACAGTACTGCTTGAACCATCGCCAGAACAGCAAGTCCTTTAGGGTCAAATTATAAAAAGTATCTCTGAAGTCCCACAGTAGAATATCCCCATACTTCAGGTTCTCTAGCTCCAGGAGATTTTTTAGGTCTGGGTGTGGACCCGTACTTGAATCCTGCCTTCCGAGAAGAAAGACTGTGCGCACCAATCCACCTTTTTTATTTGATTCCCCTTCCACCAGACCACTGCGTCCCCACGTTTCACGGATTGCCTGCCTATTTTCAAAGTTCCCCACTTGAGATTTGATAGCCATGAGGAGCATGGGAGAGTCCAGATCAAAGCTACTGTTGTCTTTCCTACACATACCAGGTTGGTTGATAAGAAGGGGGTACTCCCTGTAGTACATTGACCTGATAAATGCCCTAATCTGTTCTGGCAGCCTGTTTATATCTTGCATGTGAGGGACTGAACACTTGTGTGAAGTGTTGTCAGAAAGACATTCATTGTTAATCTCTGATAAAAACTTAGCTTTGGGCTTCCTCTGTATGCGAGTTGTGTTTCCTCTCAGTAGTGGATTGTGCTCACGGTCCCAAGCATGCTGAAGCTGGTTCCACAGAGCACTGTCCTCCAAACGAAGGTTCCAGAAAGGCCCAAGTGGATGGGAGGCCATAGTTGAAGAATTAGCAGAAATCCCTGGAGCAATATAGTGGAGAATTATTTTTGGCGGAGCGTAGGAGATGGTGATGAATATGGAGACTCCAATATAAATTAAAAGATGGCCAGTCATCATACAAGGCAGCAGACACAAGCACAGCAGTCTCCCATTGCGTTTGCAGCATTTTCCCATTGCCTGCGGTATACAAATCAGGCACACACCTGCACACAGAAAAACATGAGGATTTTTTTAAAGATAATAATGCAAAGCAGAGAAAGAAAGAATGGCATTGCTTTCACTGTACAAAGACTTATGCAACAGAACGAGTCTCATAAGAGGTTTTATAACAAACACTGCAATCAACTCAAGGGAGGTTTTTTTGTCTCCTTGGTGATGGTCCAGGGAGGTTTATTATCTGTTCTTCTCTTCACACTCACAGCATCATCTAATACCTACCTGTCGACAGGTACTCAGCCCCTGTAGGAACAATTTGGAAAATGTATTATGAAACAACGAGGATTATTTGCCTCTTTCATCAGTTACTGCTTCCATATTGTATTTGACTTGAAAAGAATGCCCTATTGATTCTACATCTATCTATCTATCTATCTATCTATCTAATTCCAAGGATGGATAATTATAGACTAAACTTATCTGCATCTTTTAGTCTACAAAATACACTCGTTAGAACTGCTACATGTGTTTCCTACAACTCTGTCAAACTCTTACAGGTTTAGGCAATGGATGAAAGAGGAAACACAGAAGTACTTACAAGTGAGGGAACTTTCGTTGGTTATGGCGAGTGGGGAAAAAAGGCACAGTCACCTGTGGTGTCCACTTCTTGTTTTAGTTTTAGCATCCAGCCTCGTCATGAGCTGGTTATGAAGCCTCAACTGTGTAGCACAGTTTGTATTGTAGTGCATCATTTGGTCCTTTAGCGTAGGGGACTTTCAACCGCAGCTGAGCAACGTGTCCCAGGTGAGTCCTGTGCGCACTGAGCATGCGCTCCTTTGGCTCTTTGACGCTTAAACATAACGAGGGGGAAAAAAGAACAAAGGGATCCACATGATTGGTGTACTGTCTCCTGCCAACACAAAATTTCAGGCATTGATTTTATTTGCATGCGTTGCAGGTGTAGAGGCTATTTGCATGATGTAGCCAGATTGTCTGGACCCACCCAACCGCAAATTATAAATGATTAGTGGTTTAAGGTTTCACTTAAGTACACAAAATACATATACAAATACTATATACATATATATCTATCTATATATATCTCTATATATAGAGAGATATATATATGTATTCGTGTATTGTGTGTGTGAGTATGCTTGTTTGCGTGCGTGTAGATACAGTTAGATACAGTGTACAAGTGCATAATGCAATTTTATAAGGATAATCAAGGTAACACCGACATACCTCCATGCATAACACCCTGTGACAGACACTGCCTCAGACCAATAGAGCACGCGTCTGGCAACAGGTTACGGGCTAAACAGTCGAGGGCTTTGGGGCTAAATCCCCGGATGTGACCAATAGAACCAGTCGGGAGGCGGGGCATTGTGAGGTCTGCTTACGTTTGTTTTGCATGAAGCAATACATGTTTGGTTGAGCTTTGAATGAGGAGCCATCATCCCGGCGGCTCGGAGGTGGAAAATAGATTTCAAAGTATCTCCGGATGAATTCAAAATGAGCAAGAAGGCTTTTTTCACAGGTACTCCAGTGACTGTTAAGCTTCAGTTTATCTCGGTGCTGGGTAAGCATGTTTTGTTTTTTAAATAATGAAAGAGAATTGATTTGTAAGCGACAAAACATGCCACAGACCTGTTTGTCTGTGACACAAAGTAGCAAGGTTGCTAGCAGATTTTTTCGCACTCTTGTTTTTTTTTTTTTTTTTTGAGAGAGGGGGGGCGAGGTGAAGAGGATAAGGGGGAACTATCAGTCATTCAGAGACAAAAGAAACCCTAATATCTTCACCAATATGTGGCTGAGGGCAAATGACAGCCAGCAATGAGACCAACTCGCCTTTTGTGGCTCGTTGAAGTCTACATCCCCTTGCCATTAAGTAGCGTTAGCTTATTCTTCGAATCGCGTGTGTTATGCAGGCGATCTCGGAGAAGAAGTAACCCAAACAGATCGTTGCAGACAAATTATTGTTGCTTATTCCCTTCGTAAGATCCCGATAGCCCTGCCAGGATTTCGAGTTGACACGAATCGTGGCCGAGGAGCAAATAATAAACGGCCTAATCGGCACGTTTTGTTCTCAGACTCCTTAACTTGCATTGAGACTTTGTGTTCACTTTGAAGGCTCTCACACTCGCCAGCGGCTTGTCCCTGGGATTTTGTTATTTCGAAAAACCATTGTTACTCTTCAGCATATTAACAACAACGCTTAAGTGATCATTCATGTGGACCAAATAATTGCTTTTCATTGAACTCGATCCGTGTATTGAAAAAGCCATTAAGCTTTCATCCAGTAGCTGTTATTTACGTACTGCAGCTAGAAATATTGCTTGGCGTGCTTTGCTGTTTGGACAGTATCAAACAAACACAGAATTAAGCTTGTAGTTAATTATTTTAAGGAAAGGTCTCTCTCTGGAAGCTGCTCTTACTGTAGGAGTCCAAGGGTTAAGCATTAAGTGAAAATAATTCTTAGAAGGAGCTTGGACTTTCACAGTAACACACTAAGGATATTTATCCCTTCCTCCTGGCAGCTAACTTGAGAAATCTGCATCTACGAGTAGTTCTGTCTGGATTTATTTGAGTCCATTGATCTGTAGTGCAGCTGTCTAATCCAAAAGCAATGGAGTATACGTCTTGGCAAGACTGAGTCCGCAAAGAAGATGCATTTTCAGATTTCCTTTAGTAATTCAATTAGAGTTGTCTCTGGAGGTCCTGTTTGAATTGCACAGTCTGAGCATGCGTGCTTCCGTCAATAGGCTAGAAAATGGCTCTTTGCAATAAAAAAGACAGGTCTAATACAGGATGAGGTTACACTTGTGAGTCAAAGCTCACATCAGTGTCCTGAACTTGGTGTTTAGTGTGTTTTCCACATTTCATGAGCTGTTTTCTGCTTAGTTGCTAGTCCAATTGAGGGTGAGGTTGAGGTTCAGAATTGCTCCACTCAGTTGTAGTGAAGGGGACTATCAGATTGAAAGTCTAAAGAAAAGGATCCTGGAAGCTTAAGAGTTTATCAGGAGTGGGTGGGCCAGCAGGTTTCATCTGAAATTCCCTCTAAGAACCTGCTACTGACCAGGATTAAACAGTGTTCAGTTTCCTTATGATAGGGTAATAACAGGTTTTGGTTACAGAAATGCTATAGATTGCTACCTAAGACGGGTCTTCTTCCCTGTTAAGTAAAAACAATACTTGAGCATAATTATATACCCTTTACTAGTTTCCAAAGCCAACTATATAATGGGGAACAGGATCAAGTGCACCATTTACCATTTGGAATAACAGATTTATATGGGTTGGGATCCTTCAAAAGTTTAGTATTGATTTGTCCAGAGCTGCATTTGTGTGAACAACATGCATGTGATGCTGAATAACTACAGCAGAGACAAAACAATTTGGTGTAAATAGTGAAATGCAAGGGGGCTGTACTAACACACTAATCCAGCATACCAGGATGAAATTGTGATATTTGAATTCACTCACTCTAACATCGGTAGTCGTGCTAAGTGGTCACACAAAGGTTCCTATCAATTCGATAAGTCAAGCTAGGCTTTTCAAGTCTAGCTATGAGCACATTCACACGGTGAATTCAAGTGGTGGTGTTGGCCATAAATGGCACAAACATTCATACATTTACTGGTAGCAGGGTGACCTATTCTACTTTTAAAAGGGAAAACTACAATAATAGAAAATATGAAGTGGTCAAAGACATACGTCAAGCTAAAAGTAGCACATTTACTGCAACCAAAGCAGCATTGTGTGTGTCTGGTGGGCACTGTATGTAAATGATATAAATAAGAAGTATATTAATGTGTGGTTAGGCTGGAACAGCACACAAAAAAATCTATTTAAAGCCCAGTAGAAAACCAGCAAGTAAGGTTTGTATGTGTAAGTTAGTAGACTTCTCAGCACCACAACTCTGTCATAAAGGCACAGGAAGAGCATTAGCTTGGTAAGATGGATGCAACCCTGGTGGTTTTAGACTGTGTGAGAGCAAGTAACAAACAAAGATATAAGCAGTATTTAAACTGCCAGGTAAGTAGAACTGCAATTTTTTTTTTTTTTTTTTTTTTTTTACAAGGTCAAGGCTTTATACAAGCCTTAGGTTTCTTTTTGTGTTATATAACTATTTTAAAGGCTAAACAACAACATATAAAATTGCTTAAAAGCTGCTTGCAACCACAGGATATGTCTTATTAGTTGTTGCCAGAAAATGACAAAAGTGAAAGTTATAGTAAGTTAATAAGTAGGTAGTGCGTTTCAAAACTTGGGTTGAACCTAAAGTTCCTCCACTAAGCCCCAAATACTGCTTTGTAATATAGGAGTGTGATAAATATGTATAATAAGTGTTGCTCTGTGGCCTGTATTTGAAACATGTTTCTGTAAATGGAGTGTATTGGTGACATTTTTTAATTTTGTTTTTTAGGCTATGTAAGTGAAGTACTCATATTTTCAAATCAAATGCAGCATGGCAACAAATGCTGTTCATCATTTCTATATATCTTTAAATAGCCAGTGAGATGACCAGTGAGTGTTGTAGTCCTAAAAATAAGTCTCCCTTTAAAGTGTTTGCAAAAGTTAGGAGTTAATGGCTTTAATGAAAAAACAAAAAACAAAAAAAACAATATATGAGAGGTGAGAGATGGTTGCTAATACGGATGCATCAAATTTTAGTGCTTTGTGTGTAGTGCTTTGACTGCTGTTGCTGTTGTAGTTAATGCATAAAAAACTGTGTGTAGTGGGAGAGGTGATAGTGGAAAGCTGTGATACAAATGATTAAAAAAAACTAATTTTAAAAGAAAGGCATTCAATTGTTCATCACACTTGATATTTTCTTAGGTGTCTTACTTGTGTTCAAGTGTTAATGTGTGTTTTCTCTCTGTTTTCTAGGTTTCTTTGGATTTACTCCCCTTCAATCCCTATACTTAGTTTGACTTCTGAAGACCAATGCCTTAGTTCTGATCAAACATTACTCGTAAAAGACATACATACACTGGGTATATTAACAGTGAGTTCAGACCAGTCAACTATATCACTCCCCCCAAACCCTTCTTTCCCAACTCAAGACAGATTAAGAGGGGCATCAGAACATTCAACAAGCTACCATGTCCTCCATCCTTCCCTTCACCCCACCTGTTGTGAAACGACTCTTGGGATGGAAGAAGACTCCAGCAGGGAGCGGAGGAGCAGGAGGAGGAATCGGAGGCGTTGGGGAGCAGAATGGAGGTGGACAGGAGGAGAAGTGGTGTGAAAAAGCAGTTAAAAGCTTGGTAAAGAAGCTTAAGAAGACGGGACAATTGGACGAGCTAGAGAAAGCGATCAGTACACAGAACAGCAACACAAAGTGTGTCACCATACCCAGGTGAGAGGGGGACCCAAAGATCCTGTATTTCTATATTTTCTTTTTATCTCTGAACTGTAGACGCTTATTCACAACAGCTGTGTGCATTAATACATTTATATGAAGCACATGTAAATTTACTTTCCTTTCCACTGAATGGTTAAAAATGAAGACTACAACAATGAACAAAGCAGTTGCTTCCTTCAGCACTGTCACACTTCCACACAAAAACAAATCTGTTGGCAGCATGCAATGGTGTGCCACAATACCGCAAATTAGTGAGTGCAGTGAGGTATATCAACACACATGAAAGTAAGAAAAAGAGTGACAGGCACCCACACGTTTGCAGAAAGAAGTCTCCGTTGTGCAACAGTGGGTCCACTTCCCCAATACTTTGTGCCATAGGTTAGCAAGGCAGCAGAAGTGAAACCAGGTTGGAGGAAACAGATGTCCTGCATGCATTGCCAACCAAAACCATCTTGTGCTTGCTTTCATTAGAACTCACTAACCTATATGCAGAACTCGGGGGTGCATTTACACCGTCTGCAGAGTTTGCTCTATATCGATTTTTCTCTGATAATCTTTGATTGCATCAGCCTTGTGGTCTTCTGCACCTTAAGAATATGAACTGCCTGAGCTGATTTCAGTGTTTCCTTTGAGAACATTATGCCAGTAACTTATAATTCAGATGAATTTGAAAACGGTGAAACGATTAACGCGCCTGTTCTAGAATTTTTTTTTTAAATCTATTCAGAAATAGTTTTGTATCTTGCGCTAATAGTTTACACCATCTCGTCTCCTAACTCTATAAAGTTTATTTTAAATCCAAGATTTAAATGTTGTTTGAAAAATGAATGTCTCTGGCTTCAAAGGTTGGAGCAAAATGTTGCTGTGTTCAACTGGTAGCACACTTTTAAGTACTTTCAGATAACAGAATGAGTTACTAATTAAATAGCTGCTTTTTTAATTAGCACTTTGCACCGGCCACTTTACTTCATGAAGCACTTTAAGTCCAGTAAGTTTTATAGAAATCATGTTATTACACCTCTCAAGCAATAAAGTAAGAGTCAAGCAAATATGAATAGCTGTTGAAGCAAGGTCCAAAAACTTAAGAACACCGTTGGTATGTAGACCATTCTGCACCAGTTAAGAAACTGTTTGAAATAAGATGAACATTATATGATTTAAAAAGTTGATAAAATGCTATTAAAAATGTGGTGCGCAGGATGCATAACTTTGTTATAGTGAAGAATATTCTCTTAACATGTTACAGTTTTTGCAAACAAGTGAAGAAAAAAAACTAACAAAAGAAAATGCATCTTTTTTTTTTCATTCTGAAACCTTTGTTCACCATAATACCTAGTTCAGATAGTTACTGGTTACATGTCTTACAATCTGGCTTCAGTATGTTTCTGATTGTCACATGAGAAGGTGTTGAAGTCTCCAGATGAGGTGAGACAAAAAAGTCATGGAAACCCAACAAAGTACACATGATCACCTTTCATTAATTCACTGAGAACTGGATTATTAGAAGCTTCCCTTCTCAAGTGTTTTATGCAATGTAGTCTTTCTCTTCTTTCTGTCTTTTCTTAGCTTCACATGAATTACAAAATGATTTGGTATTTTTTTAGTACCACACTACGTACTTATGCTGATCATAAATCAGCACACTCAGACTGGCCTGTCACTGAATGGATGGGTGCTATGGTGGATCACAACCCATTGCTTTCTATTGGTAATTTTTGACAGATATGGAGGGAAAAAAAAGAAATGAAAATTCAGATCAAATTTACATCAGGTGTTTAAAGCAATTAGTATTTCAATAACATTTTTCTAGTCCTACTTATCTGCTTTCGACTACAGGTCACATTTAACCATACATTTATTCAAGTGTCTTATTCTGTACACTAAAAGCACTTTATCTACCTCTCAACCATGGCCAATTAACATAACAAGCTTGTCTTTTGACTGTGGGAGGAAGCTGGAATATTGGGCTAGAAACCCATATAGCCACAGGTAATGCTGGTCAGATTGACCTATAATGTAATCTGGGTGAAACTAGCATGTGTCTGGTTTGGCAGACTGGTGCTTTCCTTCCATTTTTTGTAGCTTAGTTTGCGAAACCATTGAGGGCTTTGTACGGTGACTAGAAATGTAAATGCAGCTAATGTGATGGAGTTTGCGCTGTATTACTTTTTTGGCCTTGTAGCAGAGACAGGTTCACCTTCGGTATTAAGGAATATTAGATGATGTCCTTGGTGGGCAGATAGTTTCTCAGCAGTGCACTCTGGTCAGATTTCTGGCTGAGGTCAGACAGACATAATTACATTGCATTCTTTAATGCATTTGTGTAGATGTACTCTTTGAATGGATGAGCTAATAGATATGTTATTATTAAAGTTACAGAACTGAGCTCAGTGTTCGTAGCGCCCATACAGTGGTACTGTAGTGTAAAGCAGAGAATCACTAAAATTACATGTAAAGCTCACATTAGTAGTTGAAGGTAACATATTTATCCAACATTACCTTGCAAAAAGTGGAATGTAACATATATGGTACTTTGCAAAACTTTTAAGGTACCCATCATTTCTTTATATTTTGCTACGAAAATGTAGAAAAATGTTAAGTGATATAATCAAACATGTAAAAACCTAAATGTAAATACAGCATAAAAGGCAAAAACAGGGTTTGTATAATTGTGGTAGACTTGAACTAAGCCTGAACTAACTTAGGCAAGCTTTCTTTAAGTAGTCTTCAGGAATCGTTCTCTTGAAGGACATTCAAAGTTCTTCTTTGGGTGTCTGCTGTCTTTTGTTTTCTTCTCTGTCAAGATGATCCCATACCACTTTAATAATAATAATAATAATGAGGTCCAGGCTCAGGGGAGACCAATCAATGACTGACACTGACAGTTTTCCAGTCCAATGTGTTTGGGATCATTGCCAAAATGAAAATTGCAGCCCATCAAATGCTTTCCAGATGGTAGATGGTGGATCAAAATCTAATGATACTTTTCTGTATTCATGATTCAGTCAGTTCTTACAAGATCCTGAACACCATGGGCTGAAATGCAGCCTAAGCCCTCATAGGAACTACACCATGCTTTACAGATGGCCATAGACACTCGCGGTTGTACCTCTCTTCTGACCTTCTCAGTACGTTTTGATGACAATTTGAACAAAAGATTTTTAATTTGGATTCATAACCCTGTAAACCCTCTTATGAATTAATTAATTCAAATAATCCAAATCATGTGTAATTTCTCATACCTCAGCCTTTTGTTTTCATTAACAATGGCTTCTTAACAGCCACTCTTTCACTAAGATGATGGGTGAATGGATCGTCATATGTTGTCATCCATGTCCCGTAAATGAAAAAGACGAGACTTGCATGATGCCAAGTGTCTGACATTTTCTTCTCATTGAGGAATGTAGGTTAGATTGTAGTTTTTGATATAGAACTGATAAAATCATGGTAGTTACCGAAAGACATTTGTTTAAATGTACCTTGCTGTTTAGACAGTGTGTCTTAAGAGTTGTAACTACACAGCTAGGATTCTTTTAGCTGCATAGTACGTCACACCGCCCCTATTTTCCTTTAACCTCAAGAAAGTGATGATAAAGTCTAAGATAATTTTTTTTCTTTTGGTCTTTTTGTGGGTGGAGTGAAGGATGTGAAAAAGGTATCTGGATTGTTGCAAGGTGTTTGTAGGTTTCTTTCTGACTCAAGGTAGGAAACAGTGTAACAGCTCTGCTATTTCTGGAGATAGTAGTTGGTGGTGATGGAAATTTTAAATGATAACATCCTTATGTTTTGCACATACTTTGGTTAAACTTGCAAGGAGATGCCTTTAAAATACACTTCTAGCTTTATGCCGTTTATCTCCAGTGATCAATAGGTGAATAGATGAAGATCAAGGGTTCCCAGACAGGGGGCTTTTTGACGATGGACTCAAGAGACATTGTACTTTTGACCTTTTAAGTAAGTAAGAAAGGAAGAAGGCAAAGTGCTATTTGTGATTCCTGTAGTTGTAAAACTATGCAAGTAGGGTGATAAGCTTGGAGATAGAGAATCTTGCACAGACAGGCATGACAATCATTTTGCTCTAATCAGACAACAGTATCTCTCACACAAACTTCCTATGTGCAGATAGACATTAGTGTTATATCTGTTTTCCTTTTCTCACGTCTTGACACACAAAGTGTTTAGTGAAGTTTTTTTTTCTTTTAATGTCCTCATTCACATATCATTCACGTTTAGATTAATATATTTCTTCACATCACACTTGTCATATGTTTTTGAAAAAAACATGCCGAAATGTGTGGTTTTATTTTATTTTACCTTTTTTTGTGTGTTCTTTGCAGTTGTGCATTTTAGCGGCTTATTAGCCGCCTAAGTCAAGTAAATGACAATTGGATGCATGCATGGAATTGTATTATCTTACGGAGGCATTCTCTGTCACCTGATTGCACCACATCACTATGGTCTGATTTGGATTTGTCTTGCAGTCATCTGTCATCTCGTTGGTCTCTTACTGGGAAACTGAAGGTGGAGCTTCTTCCTTCCTTCATGCCATTGAGTTACCAACTGTACATATCTGTGATTTCATCGTACTAATTTGGAATGAAACGCCTCATGTTTACCATCTCTTTGCTTTCATTTTGTATTTTTTATTCTTTTTCCACTTGTGTGCGTGTGTATGTGTATGCATGTCTTTGGTGTGCGTGCCTGTGTGTTTCTGTGTCTGTAGCAATTGCTCAGACCTTTGGGGTCTAGGCTCAGGCCACATGATAGAGCAGTGGGACTCAGCAGGCATGTACGGATACCCTGACCACAGCAGGTGAATATACTCACATGCACGAAAAATCAGTGATCCAACAGATTTACTACATATGTCTTCATTATTGCAAAAGTAGTGCATGAAAATAATGCCCATTGATTCCTTAATGGTAGGGCCATTTCTGTTGTTTGTTTTGTTTTTGTTTTTTAAACCAGATGTAATCACAACTTGTGCTACAAGTTGGCATTTATGTTTATTTAGACAATGAGGAAATAATGTAGCTGGCCATTTCCACTGAGAACCTTTCTTTATAGCTTTTTAAATAATCAATGTGTTCCATTTCAAACACCACTCTATGGATCTATAACTCGCAGGTAGGCTTTTAAAATAAGGTTTAGCCATGCAACATGTCCAGTGACGTTTTAAAAAATAAATATTAGTAAGCACTTTTAAACCAGAAACCCAACATGACACAATCACCTTTAAGAGTTTCTGACAGTTTCTTGTGAAGATCTTGGTGCATTTTGAGCTGCTTTTCATCTTCTCTCTTTCCCAATTCTCTTAGGTCACTGGATGGCCGTCTTCAGGTGTCTCATCGTAAGGGCCTGCCACACGTCATCTACTGCCGCCTGTGGAGATGGCCTGACCTTCACAGCCACCATGAGCTGAGGGCCATTGACACCTGCCAGTATGCATTCAACCTTAAGAAGGATGAAGTGTGTGTCAATCCCTACCATTATCAGAGAGTGGAGACACCTGGTAAGGGTCCTTGAGAATTGTGTGTCCTCTTACTTCAAGTACTTTTGGTTGTGGTGTTCAAGATGTCCTTGAACAACCCTATGAGCATGGTAGTCATAGCAAAATCATTGTTTTAGATCTCCTAGTCTCTGTCCAGTTTGTGCTGTTAAAATCAATCTAAATGTGTTTATATTTTATTTTCATTTGTCTTTTTACAAGATTATATTTAGTGGAAAAAATTGATATAATTACATAATATTAATTGGTATAACAAATTCCATCTGTACTTATCAATAACACTTCTTTTCTCTTCAGTGCTGCCGCCGGTGTTGGTCCCACGTCACACAGAGATTCTGACAGAGCTTCCGCCTCTAGACGACTTTACAAACTCCATTCCTGAAAACACCAACTTCCCTGCAGGCATAGATCCTCCTAATAACTATATACCAGGTATGTATGTTTTCCTTCATATTTCAGTATTTTCACTCATTTGTTTAAAGTAACAACTGACCTTTCTGTGATAACTCTTGAGCTTTGGTTTAGTATAAAAACCTCTTGGCTTTGTTTGGGTTTTAAACAATGGTTGCTGTTAACAGTAGACAACTTATTTAATGTTCCTTTTTTACAGACACTCCTCCACCTGGCTATATGAGTGAAGATGGCGAAACCAGCGACCAGCAGATGAATCAAAGTATGGAATCAGGTAGATTAGTTGAGTTTAGCACTTGGAAAAATCCTTAAGATTACACTCAAACATGAACTTTTTTTTTCTCACACGTGGACGTCATTACAGCAGTGGAAACAAATACTTGAAGCAGCGTGGTTTACACAGGCAGTGTTTTAAATGCAAAACAGAGTACAACAAGATGTAATGTGTTGTATGTTTTTGTCATCAGGCTCACCAGCAGAAATGTCACCGAGCACCCTGTCTCCTGTCAGTCACGGCCTGGGTAAGAGCGATTTATTATTTATTTATTTCTCGGTTATCTTTAGTTTCAATAAAAACTTTAAACATTACCACCTTGATTTCTCTCTTTCAGACCTTCAGCCAGTCACCTATAGTGAACCAGCATTCTGGTGCTCTATAGCTTACTACGAGCTAAACCAGCGGGTTGGAGAGACGTTCCATGCCTCACAGCCATCCCTGACCGTTGATGGCTTCACCGATCCCTCCAACTCTGAACGCTTCTGTTTAGGGCTTCTCAGCAATGTTAACAGAAATGCTACTGTTGAAATGACAAGGAGACATATAGGTACGGCATACACTACCACACACGCAAAAATAACACGGGGTAGCAGCTACTATGCGTGGGAAAAGCTCTTTTTAAGGATTTTTAGAGTGTTGCGGCACTTTAACAATACCTGCACTATGATTCTCAGATTCATTACACTGACATCCTTGAGCTGTAAATGTGCCTTTACAGAGATTTGAATTTAAAGGTGCTATGAGAAACACAGCAGTTCTTTCAATGATGGCTTTTAAAAATCTATCTGATAAAGACATGTTACTGAATAGGTGTGACACTTAGAAAACCCAATGATTTAAGACCTTCCATAGCCCTACATCCACTGATATTTCACTCAAGTTCAAGCTTTGCTCCAGCAATGCTCCAGTAATCCTTTGTGAATTTTTTTCTGTCTTTTTCTTTCTTTTCTTTAGCTTCACATTAATTTTTCTGTGATACATTCTGCAGGTCGTGGCGTGAGATTGTATTATATCGGAGGGGAGGTGTTTGCCGAGTGCCTCAGCGACAGTGCCATTTTTGTCCAGAGTCCTAACTGCAATCAGCGATATGGCTGGCACCCTGCCACAGTCTGCAAGATACCACCAGGTTTGTACATGTTTTATTTTATTTTTTAAATAAAGCCGAATGATTCTTATCCCACAGTTTAAAAAATTTCCTGTCTGGTTTGCTTACAAGATACAGTATAAAAGATATACTTTATTTATCCTAAAGATGTGAATTTTGCAAATGTCTCAGAAAGGTAAAAACTCATCTGGAATCAAAATATAAAAGTATAAAGTATAAAAAATGTTAAATAAGTAAATATTTAGCTAACAATATGAAGTAGTAGCATACAATACAGTAAAAAAAAGTTTAAAAAAGTGACTTACCTAGTGTAGTAGACAGCATAGCAAATATCAGATGGCATTAAAGTTTCTCAGTAGCAGACAGTGCAGTACAGTGAAGTAAATCAGTGTTAGTGTTAAGTGCTGTGACACTGCAGGGTTGAGATTAACTATTAAGAGATGATTCTCTGCTAGGCAGATGTGTTAATTTGAACACAGTATGGCATGAACCACAATTTCAATTTAATCAGTCTGGAGCTGAATCACTCGTGGTAAAAAGTGCCCTGCTGCCTGTACAATAAGTGGTTCAGAGGGCAGTTGTATTAACCTCCACCCCACCACAACGTCTAACGTGTCCAGTTTCTATCACAGAGGTGGCCTTCCAGATTGGTTTATTTAGTCTGTTGGTGTCCGACTGATAGAAAATCCCTGGTGTTTTGCTGTACACGTTGAAGGATCTCTGCCTTCCTAGGGGATAGAACCTGCTCATGCCTTTCTTGAGGAAAAAAAAAAAAACCCTTAGTGTTGGTCATCTTCCAATGGAAGAGCTGAAAAATTTGCCGTCAAGGTCTGGAGCTTTGACTTGTGTTTTGCAGATTGGACAATTTAGGAAGCAAGTATCACCAAACAAACATTTAGAAAATGATGGTGCGGGATGTCGCTTTTTTTTTTTCTTTAATGAAAATAGCTGTAACTGATATGTAGATTATGGCTTTTTCCCCCTTGATATTAATGAAATGGAGCTTGAGGAAAGGGAATACACTGTGTCTTTTCAGACACTCACCCACACAATGACTCATCTGTACCCATGTAACTTTGAACATTTCATCCCTGGCCAAAAGAGCAGTGTGAACGGTATCATTACTGAAGCACACAGTGGTACTGAAATGCACCACAAAGATCTTTTGGAAATTCAGGGGTCAGACTTGTAAGGCTTGTGTAAAATAATTCCTAACATGCAACATACCCACTCCTCGCAATGGTTCAGCTTGGTACCTACAAATATATCACAACTGTGATCTTGCTAATTATAATATTCAACTTACCAATTTTGGAAATGCACATTTATTTAATTTGTTGTTAATTTGGCTTTATTTTTCTAAAATGTTACATGTGCACAAATGTGACAAATTAAATGTCCTCGGAGTATTTGCATTAACTGAATTAAATCTTTCCTGGTGGGGATTATTAGTCCCACGCATTGTTTTGTTTGTTTCCTTTTTCTAATGTATTTTTTTTCTGTTTTAATAGGCTGTAATCTGAAGATTTTTAACAACCAGGAGTTTGCTGCACTGCTGGCCCAGTCAGTAAATCAAGGGTTTGAGGCTGTATACCAACTAACCAGGATGTGCACCATCAGAATGAGCTTTGTCAAGGGCTGGGGAGCAGAGTACAGGTGAATTTGTCTCTGAAGCACATTGTTCTCTTACACTGCCATCCATTACTAATGGAGGGTTTTATGGTCCCCATCAGACCAGAAAGTTGCTCAGTAAAACTCAGTAGTGTTGTCTCTCTCTGTGGATTGCTCAGGAATATAGTGTTTGCAATTTCTGAGCTGTTTAATTCATTTATTTTTCTCTGTAAGCTGTTAATGTTGCAAATGCTGGCATGACTGATTGCTAACAATATTTTTCTGGTTGTATGAACTGAAAGGCTTGGGTCCACCTCCCCTTTTAAAAAAACAAAAAAAACTTTTGGTTGTAATTTTGTTGTACACATCAGTGTCCATCTAAGTTCTTCATTCACTAAAATCAGCTTGTGGGTAGAGGCCACATAAGTGTTGCAAATAGTTGTGACAAAGCTTGTGGTTCCCTTCACCTCTGCACGTTTCGCTTGTAATGATGTGATGGTTAAATAGTAATAGAAGTTGTATTAGTTCTCTGAAATCAAATTAGTTCTCAAGATGTTCTAAGGGGAGTTTTCTGAAGCTATTGGACTGTTTGTATGAAGCCAATCAGCTGATAATGTGCATAAAAAGACTGTAGTTTCCCTTAACACTGACTCATAGGCTTGTATACCCTCAAGTTAATGGACTGAACCTCAGTAAATTAGTCTTAAGGAGAAATTGTGAATCAGCAACCTAACTTGAGAAAGTGATGAAGGACTTGAAATTCAAATCTAGATACACTCTCACTCTCTATTGTGGTGTCAGCAGTATATCTCACATGCAGGTTGTAGAGAAGCAGCTTGTGTGAAATTTTAAGTCAACATTTTATGTGCACACACAAACTATGACAAGATTTTAGGAGCTAAATGCATGGAACATCATTAGCAGGGGATGAGGAGTTCTTTTTGCCTTACTGCTCCCCAGTGGTCATTGGAAGGTATTTAAACAGGATAGTAATTGGTTGGCATGTCCCAAACAGACTGTGAGTGCAGTAAAAGCATCCTGGCTTAAAAAACACACAATGTAACAGTTTTGGTTTTGGATGCACTGCAAACTCAGATGCACATTTTAGTATTTTTAATCACATGTAAGAAATCTCATAATGTTTAACATACTCTCTTTTTTGTGCTTTAAAAAAAATTATATTGATATGAAATCTATCTATAAATCCTGCTTATTATCAATAACAAATCACATGAAATGCTACTTTTAGCCACTTTTGTCTCATACCCTTCTGCTGTATTTTTATCCTTGCAGGCGTCAGACAGTCACCAGCACCCCTTGTTGGATTGAATTGCATCTCAACGGCCCCCTCCAGTGGTTGGATAAGGTGTTGACCCAAATGGGTTCACCCTCAGTGCGCTGCTCTAGTATGTCCTAAACAGTGTCCTGCTTTTGCAGATGCAGAGTCAGACATTTCAGTGTTTGAACAGTGTATCCTAAAGGAGAGCACCATGCAGTCTTAAGTGATGTACAAACAACAAAACAAAAACAAGAAGAAAAAAAAAAACACACACACATTGGACCCTGAGGACAAGAGCTTGACATCACTAATTGACAATAGTGGTTTATTAAGTGATGCCACAGTGGACCCTTTGACTCTGTTGGAACAACTGACACATTCTAGTTCTCATCAAGTGAGATCACCTTGCAATATCAAAATGACAAGAGAGTGATGTCCTATTGGGCCAGCCCACATTTGTGCTCTGATCCGGAAACCCACAGCAGGACAGAGCTTTATTATCCTCCTCACTGACACAGCAACAACTGCTTCGGGGATCGAGCATGTGACCTTCTACTTGCTGGACAGTCTGTCCAACTACTCATTCAGATCGCATCTTCACTACCTATTTACCACAGCACAACTTTGATTCCATGTCAGTATTTCTGTTTACACGATGCTGACTAACAGTACTACTGCCACCCCAGGCTCACAATCGACCAAAGCCAACTTCACATCTTCATTTTCTGGCAACCAAACATCCATTCCATTTGATTTGGGATGCTCCTCTCCTCTCCCAGTCAGTCATGTGCTGTTGTTATCACTGACCTCACTATGTTGGAATGCAAAGTTTTCTGCTCTTAAAGGGGTTTAATTACTCAAAAACCCCATCTTCGCATTTTCTCATGCACACAAACCATATGCGCTTTTCTTTTCTTTTGTTTTCATAATGATAAAGTGTCTCCTCTTTATACAAAGCGTGGATTGGTTGGTGAAGAGTTTCCATTAAATAACGTCATCACTAACCGCCTAGTGTAGATGATTGGAATTAAAGTTGAGCATTACTAAAAGCAAGTGTCTACAATATGTCACCCTAGGCCAAACTTTGTTCCTCCCATGCATGCTCCCATGCACCCTCTCTTACATTCTCCTTATTTTATTCCACAGTTACATCAGTTTGTTTGTGAAGAGGAGCTCTGTATAGACTTTGAGATGCACAGGCTTAAGATTAAACACAAGGCTTCACTGTTGCTTACGTCTAACAAGAGGAAAAGATAAACCCCTATTCCCCATGTTTCATATTTGTGGAAGAGGCATAAATCTCTGCATAGTATATCACTATTGACATTTTATCAGTAAGTGAAGTCCTGCAGTGTTGGACTGTAATTAGCAAAGCATCCTCTATTCCGCACTTGCACTATCTTAAATTACCCACCTAAAAAAACGGTTGCCTTTCATGTAAAATATAGCAAGGTGCTTTTAAATTGAAAATAAAGAAGTGTTGAAAAGCTCACTCGATTCAAGATAATCACAGAAGAAGATTAATATTTTAGACTATTTACTGTAAAGATTTGGGCCCTTACATTGCATGAATTGGTGTTCATTTGAGTTAATTAAAGAATAAATAAATAAAATTTCCTATCCGAAAGCCAGCTGGTACTGACACTGGCATTTGAAAGCGTTTAAGTATTCAAGCTTTAAGTACTCCACAAGCTAGTTACTCTAGTTATTTTCTTTACTTGTTTCCTTTAGCTACATTTTGTATTTTCCGAGTATTTTTTACATATAAATATATTTAAAATCTTTAAAGCTTTCTTCCTTTTTATTAGAATTTATTTTTTTTAGAACATACCTTCAGTTTGAAAATTATTACAGCTTGATGAGGATTTGTGTGTGCGTGTGTGTGTAGCATAGGATATACCATTATCATTGAATTTACCACTTAAAGCACATTAAGTTATCATTGCGCTCAATGACTGACATTGTCCTAATTGATACCTTTCTTTCTTCAACATCTGAAATTTGGAGACGTTCACAATCTTTAGGCTCTTACAGATGTCATCTTAGTGATACCAGTATTTCATCTCAGAGAGTCTGACCAAAGATCCGCTTAGTCTTTAGTCTTCACTCCACAAATAAAGATGAGCATTTTATGGTTACGTACCACAGCTATTAGAAAAATGAAGGTGTTTCGATTACTAAATAACTGACTTTTTGGATATTGATGTATAATCTAGCCGCCTCGCAATGGAGTATACGGCAGATGGTATTAATTAATATAGCTCTGCTGCTGAAAGGTGTATTTGTGGAGTTGAGATGACTGTGCAGTGAACAAACTGCATCAAAAGCTGATTGACTTCCGTAACTCAACGCATGCACATTAATTAACAATGAGTGTGTTTACTTGCACACGGGATACTAAGTTGAAGTCTCTGTACTGTAAGTGAATTCTTTACTTGGGATTTTAAGTGGGACATGTAAATATATAATAATGGGACTCACTTGCCTCACTATTGTGGCTCTTGCTGTCACATTCCTGGTATCCTCATTTTACGTTCTCTAAATAAAAGAGCTGTTGTTGGTGTGCACGTAAACACATTCCCATTTTCTACTTGATCAGTGATGTGGATGTGGCATATTATTATTGCTATTATTTTATGTTATTTTTTAAGTAAGGACACCAAAATGAAAGGTTAATGAAGATTTAGCTTCTCACATAATGAGGGCCAAGACATGAAGTCCAGAAATCCTGGTACATGATACATTATTGCATATTCAAAAAAGTCAAAATTCAGTAGGTGGGTTTTAGAGCGCACACTTGATCAATGACGTCTCCCATTAGGCAATGTACTTGATTGCCTTTATTTTTATTTTTACTTTAGAGTCCTGCCTGTCTTTGTACTGGTTTGATCCAGGCAAATGTTGACCTATACTTCTTCACCTAACTAATGCTCATCTGTAACCAGACTAAAACCAGCTCAATGTGGTAAATGTTGTTTATCTTTTGTTATTTATCTGTCAACCTGTCTTATATTTTCTTTTTTTATTTATTAGGGAAAATGTTGACTGGAAGTTCTAGCCAGACTTTCCAAATGTTAAAGTGACAATGTCATGGTGTATTATTGCTAACCCACGTTTGTTCTATGCAGTAACATCGAATCGTCAAGAAACATTGATAAGGTTTTTTTTCTTTTCTTTTCGTTTTTTTCTGATGGCTAGACATACTGTTTTGTGCATATTGCCGGGATCCAGCAAAAGCCTTCGCTTCTATTGTTTGTTTTTAAGTGCCACCTAAGACTTTAGCCTACCCTACAAATTACCAGCTCTCAGAGGTAAGATGAAACCAAATAAGGTTTCATGAAGGCTACTTCAACACATTCTGAAGGTCCACATTCCTATTTAAGGATCACGTGTTGTATTGTTATTATTATTATTATTATTGTTATTATTATTTCTTTTTGTTTCCTGATTGTGATGACAATTGTGTATCTTCAAATAAGCCTCTTTCAGGTGAATCGTCAAGAAGGTGGTTTTTTGGAGAAAGTGAAGTTTCTACATGTCACTAGTGATGTGATGTTATATAGTTGTACTTTTTTGTTTTTATCATACATGCTGTTCCTTTTGCTTGCTGTCAATGGAGCATATTCACTTAGACAGTCTCTTAGAATTTCTGTCTTTTCAAACACTTAACTTCATAGGCTTTCCAACTACCCTGCATATACAACTTCTTACAGTGTACACTAATAAAGCTGTTTTAATTCAACTGAAAATAGTGTCTTGTGTTGTATTCCAAATAGTTCTAGCCTTTGTTAGGTTGAGCGTTGTACATAAATAAATAAAGCTTATGTTGGTGTAGTCAGCAATTAAAACAGACAATTTACCTGGATTTAAATTTAAAATACTGTCCTTTATGGTATTTTTTTTCTCTTGACATAAACTCAACACACTTTGTTAGGTACCCTTTGCTAGTACCAGGCTGGTTCTTTTACCTTAAGAGTTGCCTTAATTTTTCTTGGCATAGATAAAACAAGGAAACAGTCCTCACATGCAGACTTGACGGCTGCACATCCAAAACTCATACCACATATCTCAGGTGCTCTGCTGGATTGAAATTTGTGATTGTGGAGGCCATTTGCGCTTTGTGACATGGTGGGTTATGCTGAAAGGAGCCATCAGAAGATGGGCACACTGTGGTTTTAAAGGGTTAGACATGGTCAGCAACAATACTCAGGGAGACTGTGGTGTTTGAACAATGCTCATATGATATAAAGAGGCCTAAAGTGTGTCAAGAAAAAATCCCCCACATGACTACACCATCAGAACCAACAGCCTGGAGAGTTAATAGAAGCTAGACATGATCCATGCTTTCATATTGTTTATGTCAAATTCTGACCCTGCCCTCTGAATGTCACAGCAGATATCAAGACAATGGTTCTCTGTGTGTTCTGTTAACCAGTTTTGGTGAGCCTGTGTATAGACTAAGTTTTCTATTATTAGCTGACAGGAGTGGTACTTAGTGAGTCTACTGTAGCTAATCTGCTTTAAGACACATATTGTGCATTTAGAGATATTCTTCTACATACCTCAGTTGTAATGACTGTTTATTTGGGCCATTGTTCCCCTTCTATCAGCTTGAAGCACTCTGCTCTGAACTCTGTCACAACAAGGTATTTTTGCCCCCTCACTGGCTATTTTCTCTTTTCAGACCAAGCCTAGAGATAGTTATGCAGGAGAATGACAGCAGATTGCAGCAGTTTCTAAAATACTCAGACCAACACCCATGTCACATACCAAGTCACATCAGTCAAATTTTTCCCCCACGCAGATGCTCAATTTGAACTTCACTGAGTTGCTGCACGTATTTTATGTGCACATAAAAAAGTCTTAGTTTTTTTTGTATAATCAGACACGTTTATTTGCTCTCCCCATAAAGATGAAAAACAGAAGCAAAACTGTTAAATATTAGTGTATTAGATGATTGATTAGCTTAGGCCAGCAAGAACACCGTGAAGACACTTTTAAAATGGATTAGCTGCAAGACTTAGCTGGAAAAATTATCATCTCAACCACAGCTACGACAACGACGGGCTCTTCCAGCTAATTAGCTAAAAACTGAGTTCTTCGATGGATTAAATTAAACAGTAACACTTGAAGAATTTGCTTTTCGGAGGTCCAGGTACTGTCTTTGGCTAATGTCCATCCTGTAACTCTCGGGAGATATAAGTATAATAAAATTATTAAAATCAATAAGTTGATGCACAGACGTCTATTGAAGTTAGCTTGATTTAGACTGTCTGTTAGAAGTCTTTTAGCTTGTGTTTGCTTTTAGATATCCTATTTTAAAGCTACTTCGCTAAAGTGTATTTAGCTAGGCTTATGTGGTTTATACAGTGTATTGCATGTAAACTGAACGACTTTCGTGGATTAGTTCAAATACTAAAAAGGATGGCATTACTATAAAAAATGTAAGCAAAATCACTGACCTAGGAGCCTAGGTTGTAGGAGCTTGGGTTACTGGTGCTAGATGTCTTATGCTTTCATTGCCGGTAGGGGGAGGTAGAAGCAAACTAATGAAGCGCCCCAGGGGTGTGAGGCGCAATAACGAAGCTCAAAACCTATTTTTAAATGTAAATTTTATTTTTGTGTTTATTTATGTATATTTGCATTATTTTACTCCCAATTCACATGAGTATTATTAATCTGTGCACGTGTTAATTTGGAAATGTGTTTTAAGGAAAGCCCGACTTTGACACAGGTACGCTACCTGTCTACAAGGAAAATGTTCAGTTTTGACACTGACAGTTACTTAGCATTATAATGAAGATTTAAGTAGTTTGTATATGTCTTTAAAAAATTGACCAAACCAGTTTGATTATGAATGTTTTCTTCTTTATCTTCACACTCACAAGCATATATAGCATATATACAGACACTGGATCACAACCCTGAAACAGTAACTGACCTGTAACATAAATAAAATGGTAATCTCTCCCTCCCTGAATTATTTATATTTGTTTACTGTCAGTGAGTGAAACCTTCTTTTAACCCCCTCCCTTGTAGTGAAATAGTCTACTTAGTGATATGTTGGTTTTACAGTTAAACGTCCCAGACACATTAAAACACATTAAAAACCTTTGCAGTTAAAAGGCTGGGTGGAGTAAACAGTCTAGAGAGTGGAGTATCTTTTATATGTTTTATAGTATGTACTGTTGTTGTTAGTTTTAGATAATTGGTGTTTTGATTTAAAAAAAAGCTGTAAAATATTTTTAGCACATTTTACCTGTTTTGTGTAAATACATAGCATTTTGGTCTTCCTAGTTAAATTTATGCCAGTGCACCTATTACCATCTTTTTTGCCTGCCCGAATGAGTAGTTTTTCTAAGTGACCCACTTGTGCTCCATTATCAGAGCATCATTAGGGTGTTGTTGTTGATGCTTACCCTCCTTCCTTATGGTTTGGCCTTGGATCTCATCCAGTCCCCTGAGTCCTCTTAGAGTACAGAGCAGTAAGCATTTCCCAAACAAATTAATACCATATCCTGAGTGTGCCTAAACTTTCTGGAAGTGTAATATAGACTATTAATGGTGGCAGTCATGTTTTTTTCAGTTGCGGTGGCAGAACAGATTTCAGTTTATATTTCCGATTGGTTAATAGACGCAAGAACGTTAATTGTTGTGACTGTGGCGTCTGCTTTATGGACTAGATATTGATCGGATGTGCTGGCTTTTCATGCAGAGGTTGCAAATGCAAAATATGATTCCCAGTAACTATGAGAGTAATTCGGCTTGGTAAATTACAGTCAGCAGCAAAAATAGTATTTTGCAACTGTGATCTTACTCCAGGCTGTTAGTATGTGTAGTGTATTATGGATTTCATGTGAGCATGAAATTTTCTATCAATATTTTAGTGCTTTTAAAAAATAGTTTATTTGAGTGTAGTTATGACATTTCATTGGTTTTATGACTGCTGCTCTTAACAGTATGGCTAATCTACGTAATGCGTACCGACAAGGCTCTCTCCATTTTCTCTCAGCTGGACTTACTAGCTTGACTCCTCATCATACATTTCAGCACAGCTATAAATATGACTGACTTGTAATTTGTTTATCTATTGCTGTCCACGTCTCTGTCTTTGTTTATGTCTGTGCATCTATGCTGAAAAATAATCTATCTGACAAAGGTGGGAGGATTTTTAAGAATACAATTAAATCTACCTGTCAGGTATTTTTTAAAACCTGGTGATGTTGCAGCGTAGGTCCTGACATACAACCTGCGTGCTGACCCCAGACTGACATCTATCATTAATATGACTTTTTGTTTCTGACGTTGTGTTTGTGCCATTTGACGTCCCAGTGTAAGATTCCTTTCATGGGTTCCTTACATTTCACTTACCTGACCCCTTGATTCTAAACCTTATACGTGCTGCTTGATCCATCCGTGTGTGTGTGTGTGTGTGTGTGTGTGTGTGTGTGTGTGTGTGTACACACGAATGATGTGTGTCTTTCCTGGACAGGGTTAAGTAGATGGTTCCTTGGGAACAGGCGATACATGTGTAGATGAACCCTTCTTACCTCTTGGCTTTACATCTTAGAAAGGCACTTTGTGTGTATTTGGGTACCATAGGACCTGAAGAAGGTTGATCATGTATAAGTTATGTTAACTAATTAAGACTGGGCCCTAACCTATGGCTGACCCCGAGGAAATAACAATGCACCATCTAAAAGCCTTTGTACCTGCTTACCTGTGGCCTCTTGGCCACACTAGAGTGTTGGATATCCTGTGTGCCGGTGTGTGTCCATGCATGTGTGTGTTTTGGCTGGCTGGTAGCGGAGGGCTACTCTGACCTGGTAACTGGAGCACGATGAGAGAAGAAACGAGAGAGCAAAGAGAAAAGGACAGCGAGAGAGCAAAGAAGAAAAGAGCCATCTACCCCTCTCTTACTTTCTTTCACCGAAGAGGGGAAAGAAAGTAAGGGGGTGTAGACGGCTAGTCCATGTAATTAGGCCTAAATGAGTTTTCCACTGACTCAGTGGGTCGTGGCAGCGCTGGGACAAAGATAGGCTGGAGGTCAGGGAGTCATCAAGTTTGGGGATGGGGCATGGTGTGGTCACATGAAGATATGAGTGCAGTGTGGCAGGCGGTAGACCTCCTTTGGTCAAGGTTCTTTAGGGGAGACTGAGACTATTTTTCCCTGTTTCTTTATGGTTCTAAAAAAAAAATCAAATCTTACATCTGAATATGAACATTTTTTTTAATGTGGGGGAATGCACAACTTAATGTCTCAACTGAAAGTCCATTCCAGTCCAGACAGTTCAAATTATTCTAGTGGGATGAGTGATAATTATATATCTGTAATCTATCCAAATTTTAAAGTCCCAAAACAGAAGCAAAAGCCATGCTTTCTGCTGCCTATTTGCGCCATAAGTGTGTAAATCATGGTCAGCTGGAAGTCTAACTGTGTTGAGGCAGGAGACTTGCAAAAAGGATGCATTCTATGTTGGAGGAATAATGTGATATTGACACTAATTAATCATAATAGATGATTTATTTCATGTAAACAAAGAAAAAAAATTGCCAAATTGTCTCTCCAGTTTATTTTTCTTTCAAAATGGAATGCATTCCTGCAGCATTGCACATGCTGCTTAACCTGATATTGTATCGACTGTCTTGCTTACTTAACAACCAGATATCCTTCAATTTCCATTTAACTGATTCACTATGAGAAATAGATGAATCATAGACAGCTAAGTGCCTAGAAACCACTTGTCTTCCAAATGGATGAAACTGGTGGCAAAGTTACCCTTGAAATAGTCTTGTAATATGAAAGCAATCCGTGTCGCAGAAATCAACTCAGGCACTCTATTTCAAATGTGTTTGTTCTTATTGGCCACCTGTGAGTTCTACTTTAACCCAAAATGATCCCTCCAATTATGAGCTGTTATGAACTCTAAGAGTGTTTGTGACGTCATTATATCATCGCTCATCACCTGCAACTGAGTTCAAAAGGTTACTCTGTAACAGAAATGGTCATTAAGGTTTTTTGGGTTTTTTTTTTACAGGTGATTGTATTGTGGTTCATTTGTAATTAAGATCAGCTCATTATGTGGATGGGAAATATTACGCTTAGCTGAGAATACTGAATATCTCTTGTAAAATCTAAATATACTTTCAAGGTTGTTCTTCTATGTTTTCTTCAAAATACAAGTGTAACTGATGTTAGATGGTTCATCAGGTTGAAATGTCCAGTGACAACACAAAAGGCTGATTGCTTCTTCTTGTACAACTGCTTAATAGCACAAATTGGAAACATGAAATTTAGAACTGTGCACAGATATTCAACTATGCATATAAATGTTTTTTGGGGATGGGCATGTGGCCTCAAATTTTGAGATCATAATTGACTTTTAGGTGATTTTTTTAGGTGCTGAAACACACACCATCTCAACCATGCCTTATACTTCACCTCATTTTTGCCATCTTAAAGCTTTAGCAAGTTTTCATGTCTTTACAGCGACTTTTCCTTAAAAAAATTGCCCAATGATAAGTTTAGTGCCCTGTGAGCGTGAGGTCTTGCTCTCCCACCACAGGCAAACCTGTCTCAGTATCCACTCTATTCGGTGAGTGGCAGAATGGAGCATACAGCAGCACCTGTAAATGAGCTGTTTGTGGGGTTGTTTTTACACTGATGGAGGCTATGCACTGTTTGTGCGGAGGGGGAGAAGACATTCTGTCTCTTCTAACCTTTTCACTTTGGTTGAATGAACAAAATATAAAGCACTAGTTGTTCTTTGTTTAGGTTAATGATAGTAAAACAAACTAAAGCAAAGCTTATTTTTTACTGTCACTTTTGCAGTTCTGGGTCTGCCCTGTAAGCTGCTTTTGTCTCCTTCGCTGATCTTCTTACCTTTTTCTCTTATTTGTCTTGCCTCCCAATGTCAATACATTGTATGTAATAATATCAGCTAATATTCTTCCCTATTTGTTGCAAAGCAGATCATACTTATGCATGTTTGTGTGTTAATTCTGTGTATTAAGTGTGCAGCTGTGTACACTGTGTATTTTCACATAATCTCACATTACTTTTTAAAGCAATGAGCTACTGAAGGCCGTGCACACAAACAAACACGCACGTGTCTGTGCTCGCACTTTTCCTATCTTATCACCCACATCTCCACCTCCCTAATATTCTCCGCCTCCCCCTACATGTGCTACATGGCGGGGTGTGTGTGGGGTTATGAAAACAGTTAGGCTTAATAATTGATGTTCTGCATTTCAATCAATTTCACCACAGTGTTAGGCTAATTAAGGTTAGCGCTATGCTCCCAGGGGCTGTGTATGTATGAGGGTGTGAGTGAATAAAAAAAAAGTGTGTGTGAGATGGACGGTCTATGTGTGTTTTCCTGCTCCTGGGGGCTCCATGCTCCATTTTATATCTCAAAATACATGGGAATTCTCTATTTCAGGAACAAGAGATGAGACACGGTCCTTTTCTCTCTCTCTTGCATGCACGGTCTCGCTTGCTTGCTGTTTCTCTTCCTCTCTTTCCCTCATTTTGTGTCTCTCTCTCTCTTGCTCACTTCTTCCCCTCTCTCTCCCCAGGCAGGATCCTAAATGCAATTAACACAGCCGCTTTACTGCCTGCTAATTATTAACACACACACACACACACACACACACACACACACTGGAAATGATTATTTTATGCTGGACTAATTTAAAGTTCATTGACAATTGTTTTAATTAATTAAATAAGAAAAGCACACACTTTAAGAAACGCAGGCTGCCAGGCAGGCACTGCAGACGTTTGCATATGAATGTAATAATTATCCTCAGTGTGTTTTTGGTGGCTTACCTAAAGCATTTTTTTCTTTTTGTGTGTGTATGTGTCATGTATAGTTCACCCACAACCTTAAGGTGTGTAAGTGTTAATCTGCGTGTGTGTGTTAATGTGTCTCTAAACCCTCTCTGTCAGTATTTAACATTAACTGGAATAACTAAAGAGTGCAATTAAGAAGCAAAGACAGCTTTATGTGCAGCGATTTTTTTTTCTCCCTCTGTTATTAAATAGTCAGGGGTAGGCCACACTTCCCATAGGAGGCTGGACCGCTATTGCTGCAGATCAGCTGTGTTTGTGTATCAGCACTAAATGCCACACGGTCGGCTTTTGAGGTGCAGGGTCAACCTACACAAATAACGATTGCCTCTACACTTGACTGCACCGTGGTTTTGATATTTAGCAAATCGCTAAAGTGTCAACTTTCAGGTACATTTATGTTCCGAGATAATTGACTACCTGTGTCACAGGGGAGGTTTTGTCTATACAATATGTCACGTTCTGCTCTTTTATTTACAATGCTTGACAAAACAGTATTTGTGATAATGAAACATCAGCTTAGACTATAGGTTGCAGATCCTCGTGTCTAACTCACAGCTTACATTGCCTCTAGTAAGTTAAATAGGTGCATTTGAACTTGAATTAGCAATGCAGTACAGTGCAAAAGTCTTCAGCCATCCGTCATTCCTTTATATTTTGCTAGCAAAATTAGAAATAGGCGGTTTATTGAAACATGTAAAAAGATAAATGTAAACAGAGACAAAAACAGAGTCTGAACAATTCTAACAAACTTGAAAGGCGATATTTCGTCTGACCGCCTTAATTCTTCAACATAGTCTGAAGTCTGAGGCAAGCTTTCTTGTAATTTCTTTAAGGAGTCTTCAGGAATAGTTCTCCAGGCTAATTTATAGACATTTCAAAGCTCTTCTTCGGATCTTGACTGCTTTTTCTGTCAAGTTGATTTCACGATGGTCTCGGCTCTGGGTTTGTGAGAGACATCACTTCAACAATGCTGAGAGGTAGTGTGAAACTTACAAAATGAAAATACAATAAATTGTGAATGTTACCAGATTTTCATTTAGCATGTACAGGCCAAATGTATTATATTTCCAACTACTTGCTAAGTACATACAGTAAGTATAAAATGAAGCTTAAGTTTTTTTAAATTTAAATTTTATGGTCTAATGAGATACTCTTTGTATACTTTATTTTAGCCGCTCTTCTGTCTGGAGGCAGTTTTTAATCTTTAATTGTAAGTTTAGATGTATGTTTGATTTGTAACTTTCCAGGATAACTATGGCCTCACACAGGCCAACAGTCTGAGTATAAAAAACAGCCACCATTGTATTCATTGGGGTACTTTTGATAAGTGCATGTCCAACAGAACCAGTCAAAATACAGCGTGTTGTTTCAAAATGTGGGACAGGGGGACAAGAAATTTCACATTTGAATTCATCATGCCATCATCAAAAGCCTGTTCCCACCGATTTTCAGACCACTTATTGTGTAATCTGGCATACCTCAGACTTTTCTCTCTTTAACCTCCTAAGACCCGAACTCTTCCACGGCATGCATTTTTAATTTCTCTTTGATATTTGGGCATATTGGGGCCCAATGAATGTAAAAACAAAGAATTACCAGATTTTTTTTTTTACCTTATTTTTGTTTTTATGAAAAATCAGAGCCACATATGAGGATATTCGTTTAAAATTTTGATAGAACAGTAGCAGTATAATGTCCATGTAAATGGATATCAGGCCCTTGTAGAGCCAAATTGAGTATTTTGGTCTAAATAACCCAAAATGTGATGTCCACATATGTGGACGGCAGGTCCTAGGAGGTTAAGAATAGCGTCTTGACAGCCACTCTTCCACTGAGACCATTTCTGATGAGGCTTTGGTAATTGGATCAACTAAAGGGGCAGATGCATCTCTTAGATCTCGTTCAGGTCTTTGCTGGATTTTTTTCCTGTTTCTTAAGGACGTGACTTTTGTATACTGTTCGTCTGCTGTTGAAGTCCACTTGTCCAGTATAAAGAAATATAGATAAATGAGGGGTTACTTAAGACCTCTGGACAGTACTTAGAGTCCAGAGTACTGTAGAGTGTTTTAATTATATGCAGTAAATCATAGTTTGAGTCCTCCTTAGATAAAAATATTTCCTCTCCTCTCTAAAATGATTTTTTGGGGGTTTTTTTATAAGTTAAATAACATTGATTGGACCATTTGTGGACTGGCCTTCAGCCATCATTCTGGACTTTAGTATTTGTAACTACAATGCCACTGAAGTGGGCTTGGACTAAGTCTTAAGACTGAGACGTCCACCATGGTAAGAAGACAGAGATTGGATATGTACTTTGAAGAATTAATCTAGTACTGCTCTTGTGTTAGATGAGTGAACAGAAGCCACGTGTGGCCTCAAGTAACTAGACACCAGGTGTGTTTGTTTAATAAAGTCAGAAGAAAAGAAAAAAGGAGAGCCAAACAAAAGAAACAGAAAGACTATAATATAAGATGAATATAAGATGAAAGACAGAATGGAAAGTGAAGGATCTCATATGAAAATGTGTGCGCTTGCTTTTGGTGGACTCAGGTGTTAAAGTACACTCCCATTACACTTAGGAGATGTCAGCCATAAGACTGGCGACACAACACCACCATCTTTCCACCACCCAACCACCTTTTATTAACCTTCTTTGTCTTTTTAAAACCCCTTTCTGCTATTACCTCACAGTCTATCTTCAGTTCAGTTTTCAACACTGATTGAAATTCAGCATTAACTACAAGTTGTCTGAACTAAATTCTATTAGTTAAAGCTGAACTTTATTATTATTGTCAAAATGACACTGTGGAGGGGAAAATTAACTCCACCTTATAGAAATCTCCATGAATTAGATTTTTGTTGTGCTTTATAACATAATTAACCTAAATAAATACATTCTTAGCCATTCTCTGGGTGATGTGAGGCATCTTAAAAGAATGAAATACTGCTTATTTACACTTACAGTTGAAACAGTACTGATAGACTGAATTTGTATGTGCATTTAGTTGTTCATTTTTAGTTCATGAATTCTTTGAGTCACATTTTTTTGTGAATTTCTTACTTTCTAATTCCTCTTTATTGGTATCCCTTCTTGTGTTACCCTTGTTGGCTTTTACTGTTTTCCACACATCATTTGTTCACTTCAAATGTAGGTTTCTAGGTCTAGCAGTATTTACAGTTTATTAATAATCTCTCATTTCTTCTTCTTTTTGCCTATAACTACACAGAGAGGAGCTGCAGCAGGGCATCAGGAGGACACAGGGTCCTGAGTAGGGGGTAAGACCTTAGGCCTGAGGGCACAGAACCATATTGTGGGGTTAATGTGTGTGTCTGTGTGTCCAATTTATTCCTCTGTTGTTCTCCTCTAGCCTGACCATCATGTGTGTTTGAATGAATGCATGAATATGTGAAAGAGAGACACATATGGGGGTGTATTTGTGCACATGCTTGTGTGCATGTGTGAATGAATGAGTGTGTGTGTGTGTGTGTGTGTGTGTGTGTGTGTGTGTGTGTGTGTGTGTGTGTGTGTGTGTGTGTGTGTGTGTATGTGTGAGAGTGAGAGTGAGTGGAAGCCCCTGGCCAGGCCATTCGTTATTGATGCTCCTGCCTCAGGGTATGTCGGGGGAAATGGATGTGCGTGTATGTGGGAGTGTGCTCGTGTTTGCTTGTGTGTGTGCGCAGCTGTGTGCATGTGTGTGTACAGGGGGTCATGTTATGTCGTCAAACGGCGGCTGGTGAAAGATGGCCAGCACTGATATGATCAGTCATCTGTTGATCAAGATGTACTGCTGCCTCCTCATCGCAGTTTCTCTCTCTGAATTTCACAGTTAAGTCACTCTTGCGCTTCTCTCTTTCTCTCTTTGTCTTCTTCCCTCTTTTTCCATGCTTTTTTTGTTGAAAATGTCCTTAAATTTACTTTCTTAAGCAGGTTTCAGAAGTAACTCTTTTTCTTTCTGTCTTTCTTTCTACATTGCTGTATGCAAAGTGACTTTGTGGCTTGGCATTATCAATGTCCACATGTGTTGCTTTTTGTGTCTCCCTATAGCTTGCATTTTTTGCGACTTATGTCGTTCAATATTCTTCTCTGCCATCTTTCTTCCCGTTTTGGTGTTGCCTCTTCCACCCTTGTCTTTCTCTTCCTTTCATTAAAGTGTCGTGTTACATGTGTACACACAGACAAACAGCCAGGAAACGATAAGATGCGCTCGCATGCTCAGTAACTCACAAACGTTAAAATGTGCATACACATCAGCTAACCTGAGCCTGGTATACATACTGTACAAGAGACACACAAGCATGCGCATATACACGTACACACGAGCTGTGGTAAGTAAGTAGGTAATGTGCTTCAGATACTGTGGTTAACTGTATACACCACCAGTCTAAAGTGCTCTGCCCTGCGGTGAATAGCTAATGGGCTTCAGAGAGTTTGGTTTTTTAACCTTAAGGCGCTGTTGTTTTCTGTGGTTAAAAGATAATGGGGGTTTTACTGTGTGGTTAAGAGCTGCACTTGTGTTTGTGTGTGTGTTTATGCATGTATTCCTGTGCTAAGAGAATAGTCCCCACCAGTGATTTCATTTGTACTGTAAAAATTAAAAATTTACAGTTTACTCATGCTAAGTTGGAAGTGCTGTGCATTTGTGAGGTGTTATTTCAAGCATAATCCTGTGGGTTGTTTTTTTTTATTATGGAATTAATATAGGAGACAAACAGGAAAGGAATTAGAGTTGTTACTTCGTGTGTGATTTCTCGAGAAGCATTTTGGGAAATGGTCCAGCCTCTTTTTACGAGAAATAAGCAGAATGGATTTCATGTTTATGGGTGCATGTGAAATGGAAAATAACTGCTCTATATGCTCAAATCCAATACAGACTAGCTGTTGTGGAAAACTATCTCTTCTCCCTGCTTAAGCATGCAACTTAGCGTTTCGACAGTCACTCCAGTTGTTCCACCATCTGCCATTTTAGCTACCAGAAGAAGTGTGCATCGTTATTGAGGAACACAAAAGTAACAGTCCTGATGGTAGTGTAGTGGTTTACACATTTGTCTAACAAGCAAAAGATCCTCGGCTTGATCCTGGAAGGAGGCACAAATCCGTTTGACAGTTGTGTCGCAAAGAGTCTGTGGTATAAAAAAATGTTCAGTGAAATCAAGCGTGTACCTGATCTGGGGACTCTTTGCGAATAAATGAGCAGACAAAAGTAGCATCTGTCTTCTTGATTTGGTTACAGTTGGGGCTTACGTTTATCCTGGGGATATTCTGCAACCAGCACTGTAACCGCAAGACTTATAACAGTCTCAACAGTTATGGTGCCATTATTTTATAACTGTTACATTGTACAATAAACCTTTCCTGGCAGTCATGTAAAAATGCTTCCTTTCATTGCCATTTTTGATGTTTTTTTATTTATTTATTTTTTAATTCATGTTTGCTCAGCCAAAATGCACAATAGTTTGATAAGCAAACAGTAAATAATCTGTCTATTTCCACAGGTAACAGAATTTTTTGTTTTTGTTTCAGAGCATTTGTGAGGTGATGTAAAGTCTGCAGGCCTGTTGCATGTCCTGTGAATGTTGGAACTATTATCCAACTCATAACTATGATGTCTTGATTGACATAGCTAATTTGGCTCTTTAAGGTGTGATTGCCTGTATCATTGTTGCAAATGGCTGTACAGTACCTTCTTATTTCATTTTATTAATCAAAGCTGTTTTTCTCTTTATAATAATACCTTTCTGTAGCGTACATGTAGCATACGGACATAAAACTTTGAGTGTGAATGTATATATGTGTAGAGTATTTGCTGGCACATCAGTGCATGTCTTCTTAAATCACTCATCACATTGTCAGTGTTGTTTTCTGTGGGAAATAGATAATGCCTTTACAATGTGTGGTTAGAGTCAAGACCAGTACAGTTCACTGTGCGCTGACCCCAAACGATGCATAATGTAACAGCACTGACCACGCTGATGTATTAGTGGACTAAGTGACTGTATTAATGGTGCTCAGTGCAGGGAGGGAGGCACTAAGAGGCCCGAAAAGTGCTTTAAGTGAAGGTGTGGAATGGTGATTGGCTGCGATAGGTGTGTGTGTGTGTGTGTGTGTGTGCATGACTTTTTGGGAGCTAATGGTTAGATAGATTAGGAAATCCATCACATTTAAGGACAATTTTCAAGGATTCTTAAATCTTTTTTTTCTCTTCCTTTAACGGAAAAATTGCAGTGTCAAACAAAACAGAAGGTGTTTTCCTGCAGGATGCTGAATGCCTGTCTAAACATTTCATTAATCAACCTAACATAAATGTTTTCAGACTGTGGGAGTGTCCAGAGAGAACCCACCTAAGGAGGGAGAACATGCAAAAAACCCACACTGACAGTACCCACCCGGCTGTAGAGTCAAACCCAGAACCTTCATTCTGTTAGGCAACAATGATAACCATTGCACCACTGTGTTGCTATAAATGTGATGCAGTGCATCAATACAGCCATTGGTATTTCTCAAGAACACCATCCATTACTCAGCATAGTCTCCCACAAATATGAGAAAAGGGTAAATCTTTCCAGTGTACTGATAGCTTCTACTTATGGCTTCCACCAAACTATCATGGATTTGATTATAAAAGTGGTAACTCTGTTAGGCAAGCGATTATATGAATAATACTTTGTATGTTACATAGATGTGTGTGTGTGTGTGTGTGTGTGTGTGTGTGTGTGTGTGTGTGTGTGTGTGTGTGTGTGTGTGTGTGTGTGCATCTGTGTGTCTTTTGTTAACTTTTCATTGGTGTAGTTGATACAAAATATGAAAACATATCTGTGGTCCAAACAATTTTTATATGATAATGTTGAGTGATGTGTACTGTGTGTGCTAACATCAGCAAGTTGGCAAGTATCCTAACCTATGTTATCCCATCACAAATAAATTTTGCATATGTGGGAGACCACATAGCCAATTTCCCAAAAAGCTGGTGGCCATTAAAAAACAAACAGAAGTGTTTATTGGATATGTGTGAACTTTAAAACATAGGAAAATTCAGTCCAATCAGGATCTATATATAAAATAAGAAAACGTGCAATAAAAGTGACAGTTACTCAATGCTGTAATCACAATCAAAACTTTTGACTTTTGCTGGGAAAGATCAAATGAGAGTCTTACTCAACAAGCGTAACTATTTTCCACAGTTAAGTCTTATCTAGTGCCATTATGTTTTGTGCAATCACAGCATTCTTGCTAAGCAGATTTGTATGCAGACTTACTGCTAGTTTAGGTTGATGCTTGTCTTCAAATTCCTGTAAAGTTCTATGCAGACTGACAGAAGGTATTCCCTTTCTTTCTAACAGTTATACTTGCACTCTTCAATCTTGAGGGGGAGTGTCTAAAGTGGGAAATATAGGGGCACGGCCCCTTTTGTGATCCATGTCTGAGAGGATGTCAGTCATCATGACATGTCTGCCTGATTCATGTTTTTGTACTCTATGTAATCTAATATTCATTACTTATACAAGTAACATCATCATTAACTCCCCCTCTTCATTCTCCTTTCTTTTCAATTTTTTTTCTTTCTACCTCCCTTACATCCTTGCTGCCTTCCCCCTCTTCTTCCTTACCCACATCCATCTGTCATCCTCTCTATCCCCATGTTCCTTCCTTACTTCTTCAGTGTCTGGACCAAATTGTAAACAACTGTCATATCTGGCCTTCTTAAATAGCATTCACAGAAGGTCCAGAGTGTGCACACACACAGACACACACATAGACGCACTCCCATGCATATCTCATCAATGTTTCAGATCGAGGGCTGAATATCAGCTAGCTATACTCCATGCCTAGTCCTCACTTATTTACATCCGGCTGCCCCCGAGCCACTGAAACCTCAACACCAACATCAATGATTCATCAGCCAGTGTTTTAGCAAAATGCATACCTCCTCTGTCGATACTGAGGAGGAGAAGAGGGAAAGAAGAGGAGGAGTGAAAGGATGGGACCATGTAAGGAAAGAAGAGAAGCTAGAGAGAGACAAGTGGAGAGTAAAGGGAAGGTATTAGTGGTATTAGTGTAAAAAGAAAACTTGGAGGAAAAGATAGTGGATGAGGAAGATGCAGGAAAAACTGGACAAAGGGAGAAAAGGAAGGCAGGTAAAGAGAGGAAGTCATAGTGGAAGGTAGGAAAAGACAAGGAGATTGATAAGGAAGAGAAGAAAATGCTGTTAAAAAAACAAAAAGAGAGAAGCAATTAAAACATACCAGTGCATCCACTTCTTCCCTCTGCTTTTCCTTCTTTCTGTGTCCAACACTTGATCCCTCTTTTATGGATGAAACACGGTCTTTTTTATCTTATTTTTGTCCGAAATCAATGACATTCTGCAGGCACACTCAGACACAGGAGTCCGATATGTCTTTTACTCTTTAGATTTCAGTAGAACATGAACCCACTTTCCTCTTGGGGCTTTATAGATGTTCACAGACATTTCCACATTGATTTTAAAGATGTACCTGCATTTTGAAATTGTGGTTTTATGGTGTGCAGTTGCTTAAGAAACATAAAAAGCCCTAAAGCCAAATGAACAGAATTTTCATAGCTGGAAAAAACAAAAACAAAAAAAACTTTTTTTGACTCACATGAATCCTTTATTTTTTTTAAAAACTACAATTTACAACCGTTTACAACAGCTGCTGTAATATCAGTTTGTAAGAGATTCAAACTTTTTAACTATTAACTATTTTATTAACTATTATTACATAAATGATGTACATTAATTACACTGCAACTGGAAGTGCGTAACAATACTAAAGAGGTTTGATTTCTTACACAGGCATATAGATAGATGTCTTCTTACTCCATTCAATGATTGAGTGGTTATTTCATGTCACTGAGATTTTTTTTAAAAAATGTGTTGGAGCACGTGTGTGTATGTGTATGTATTGCTTTGTTTTTATATGTCCAAAATAAAAGGTTATTACAGCATATTTTTTAGCTAATCAGAAACACACAGTTAAATATATAATATTTACGTGTATCCAAGTGAATAGCTTGATTATTAGCAAATGCACAAAAAAGCAAAATATTAAAATAGAAGAAAAGAATATTACAGAATAGAATAGCATAGCTACTTTATTGTCATTCAGAGCACACACCAGTTAGTGCGCGTAAGAACAAAATTTTGGTGCATTTGCTGACCATTGGACTGTCCAATATAACTAATAAATTAATGTAAATTTAAATGTATAAATATTTAAAAAAAATAGAATCTTGAATTTGTAGATATATAGTATAAGAGAAATTAGGCACCCGAAGAACAGCACAAAAGGAACAGGGGCAGAAACAGAGGCTAGAAGGGATAACTGGCCTTGACTTTGAGGGAGAATTGTTTCATGATAACAAGGACAAGACACTTCTACTGTGTTTTCTCTCTTTCTTTCTCCCTCACTCTCCTTTTCTGTCATTTGGTGCCCAGGGTGAAATTATGATAATAAGAGAAAGGAAAAGCTATTACTGTGGCTGCTCTCTCATTATGTAAATGATATTAAACAGGCCCTCTGCGTGTGAATATGTGTGTGTTTCCAGTGTGTATTCAAGCCTGAGCAGCTGAGCATGCAGGTGCGTGTGCATGAATGTTTGTGAAGGCTGCCGTGTTTGTGTGTGTGCGTGTGTGTGTGTCTTTGTTTGGCTGTTTGTTCTTGTGTGGACAGGCTGAAAATGTCTTTCTCCATTGGTGTGTATGTGTGTGTGTGCACGTGTATGTCCTGGGGCTAGGGTTCCTCAGTGCAGTGATTACAAGGTGTCAAACTCCCCCACATTGATTATGACATGTTAATTACACACTGTTTCCACCTGCTTTGATGACACAACACGCACATTAAAAGATGTCCTGCACACACAGTGTCTTGGACGTTGTGTTGGTATGGGACCCTTGTGAATTCAAGCGAAACTTTAGACATGCCAGGATAAGAACAGGATGCCTGTGCTTGTTTAAATTCAGCTAGAAGACAGCTAGAAGTAACCTAACTATTGTAGCTGTGTTTACCTGCAACCAAGTGATGCTTGACACAATAATTATGACATGCATGGAAAACTGACTGTATTTTATCTGTATGTTACAGACACAGACACACACAAGCACACACACACACACACAAACAAATAATAAATAAATAATAAAATAAATAAAAATACATCTTCAAATAAATATGTAATTTTGCATTTTGGACAGTTTGATGCTCCGAAATTTGTTGGGGAACAGCCCCCTTTCCAACATAACTGTGCACCAGTGCACAAAGCAAACTCCATAAAGACGTGAATGAGCAAGTTTGGTGTGGAAGAACTTGACTGGCCTGCATAGAGTCCTGACATCAACCCAGTAGAACACCTTTGGGATGAATTATAGCAGCTGCGAGCCAGGGCTGCTCATCCAACATCAGTGTGTGACCTCACAAATGCACACTCCTACTGTAAACCTCCTTAACTCCTAAACCTTGTGGAAAGCCTTCCCAGAAGAGTTGAAGCTATATGGCCACATCCTATGGATTAAGAATGTGATGTCACTCAAATTCATATGAGTGTGAAGGCAGATAAGTGAATACTTTTGGCAATATTGTGTAGGTAATCATGTGCAAACAACTCCAGATTTTTTATTTTTTTTTATTTGACAGTATCAGTGTGACAGTAATAAGATGCTGAATGGCATTGACAATCAATACTCCTGGTTTCAGGTGATTTCACATAAAGCAAATCGCACAGGGACGTATTCTGAGACCCTAGTTACAATATTCCTTATGTGATTATGAACACTTCTGAAAAATATTGACTATCTGCTGAACCACTGCTTTTTTCTAGATATCTTTCTGTCTTGCTTTCTGTCTTCTGTTAATGTGTTTGATTTCAGATGCACTTTAATACATTCTTACTTTTATGTGTGTATATGTGTGTCTTTTTTGGTGGTCTGTCTTGCTCTACTCCATTGCTTGTTTATATGCTTTATACCACAGGTCCTCGGGGGTTTATAAATATTGATTCTTACAAAGGATGGATAGATGCTTGATAGCTTGTCCAAGCCCTGGGAATACACACTTGAGTGCACGCACGCACACACACACAGACACAGACCCACACGCACACACAAATAAGACACACACACGCTCACACACACGCACGCATTCCTAAATCCCTCTTTCCAAGTACCAGCAGCCCAATACAATCTCTCTCTTACGTGGTACTTTGATACAAAAGCAGTATTTTTAAATGAGAATGTGTGCAATACCTCCATGAATAGACTGTTGTATTGTGTTACAATATCTATTCTACCTCAACTTTGCAAAAACACTAAATAAAGCACTTCCACATTTTATGTTCTTATCTAGAGTTCAAAATCTTTCAGGAATCAAACGTTTGTTTGGTAAATGATGTTTGTGTAACTATAGAGGTGGCCACATATAGTTAAGATAGATAACACACAGCTAGTGTGCATGGTTATCCACAAACAGCATGATTTTCCATTATTTCGTTTTTTACTAAAGACTAACAGAATAATATTTTTTATGGCTATTATGTATATTTCTGAGAAGCTAGTAGTGTTTGGTTCCTGAATCAAATGCTCTGTTTGAGCCTATAATTATAAAGATTTTGTGATTCAGAACTTTATTAACGTACAATGAGGAGCACAAAATCACCGTCCACTTTGTTTGGTACAGCACACTTAGTATCAGGTTGACCCTAATTTGTTAGAGCTAAATTCTGGCACCTCAAAAAATTTTGATTTATCAGACCAAGCAATCTTATGTTGTCTAGTTTTGGTCAGACTGTGCCAATTGTAGTCTCAGTTTCCTGTTCCTAGCTGACAGGAGAGATACCTGATGTGGTCTAATGTTGCTGTAGTCCAAAGTTCAAGGTTTGACATGTACAATCAGAAATACTGCGTACCTTTGTTGTAATTAATGATTTGAATTACTGTTGCCTTCCCTTCAGCTTGAAGCTGTCTGGCTATTCTCTTTTGACCCCTGGCCTCAACAACTTCTGGACACTGGCTATTTTCCCTTTTCCAGACTATACTCTGTAATTCCTAGAGACAGTTGTGTGTGAAAATCGCAGTGGAACAGCAGTTTCTGAAGTCCTGAAACCAGCCTGTCTGAAACTAAATAAGCATGCAGTGTAGAAAGTCACTTAAATCACCTTTCTTACCAGTTCTTATGCTTAGGCTTTCTTGAACATATCTACATGCCTAAATGCATTGAGTTCCTGTCATGTGGCTGGCTGACTAGAGATTTATGATAACAATCAGCTGAACATGTGCACCTAATAAAGTGTCCAGTAGTGCCATTGTTATGAACATGACCCCAAAAATATGTTAAACCTACTAAAACATTTGATAACAGTGATTAAAAAGATTTCCAAACCTCAAAGCTGACACTTTGGATGAATCAGATTTCTAACTTTTAAATGTTATTGCCAAAGTAAATTAAACCAAATGTCAGTCTGTGCATCTACCTGCATCTGTGCAAAATGTAGAAGACCCTCTGGTTCGAGTACATCTGGAGATAAAAGCTGTGGAATCAAGTGGCTTTATATCATCTACTTAGTTGATGAAGGTTAAACCGCCTCACAAGACAACAAAAGAGAAATCCCATATTGTTCCATATGGTACCTTTTTACTTGCTGTTTCTGTAATCTCAATCAGAAGAACCTGGCAGCAAACATCTAATACTTTTTTAATATTGTTTTGGAAACTTGACAGTTTTGCATTCTTAGATCACAGTCTGTCTAAAGCATGCAACAGAGACTCCTCCAGATGTAATTTTATATTCTCCATTAGTGCTAGAGTGTTCAAAGCTAGAGAAAGAGTGACAGGATGGCCCCTCAGAGCACACAGCAGATTGGAGTGAGGCTTGGCTAAAAGTGCAGCAAGACCACTTGAAAAGGTAGAGTGTATGAACCGGAATAATGGGAGACCAAGATCAGACGCTGTTACCCTGATCCCATCTGCTATGCCAGATACTTCTGAACACTCTATAAACCACCTTTCTTACACACTTGTTAAAAGGTCCCCTGTTTGAGTGAGAAAGCGAAAGAGATGGAATAATGAGATGGAAAGATAAAAAGACAAGCTGTATTTCCTGGTATCCTACTACTGGGTTACTGGACACTTGTAAACACTCAACAGTTCACACACATTTCCTCCTCACACATAGTAAATAGTGTGTGTGCATGCATGTGTGTGGTTCGGTATAAAGATGGATTTAGGGCATCCTGTCTGCATTGTTCCTTTGCTCTGCTATACTGCAGGTATATCTTTGGTGACTGTGTGTGTGTGTGTGTGTGTGTGTGTGTGTGTGTGTGTGTGTGTGTGTGTGTGTGTGTCTGTGAGGGGTGGTGGTGGGGGGCAGAATATTGTATCTATCTTAAGTCAGTAAGGCTCTGGCAAAAATACTTTCCATCATGTTAAAATACCAACAGTTTTTCCCCAAAAAATGATCTCTCGTCTTTTACTCAGTGCTAGGCTGTATTTTAAAGATGGTAGTTCTGAGGCAAATTACATAAGGGCAGCTAATCAGTCATCTAAATGTTTATTTACACTGCGCAATTAAATGACAGAAGAGGGTTTTTTTGATCTCCTATAGATTTTTTTTTTTATTAGATCAGCAGCCAAAAAAATAGGACATTTTCTGTGAATTATCAAAAACTTTATCATTTGTTATTACCAGACAATCTGAGCAATGAGCTACCATTGCTTAGGATGAGCTTTCTATAATTTTACACATTCATTTCTTACAATTTAAGCCCAAAGAGTTGATTTCTTTCAATTACTACAGCGACATTTCTTTATCATGTAGAAAAACTAAGACTCATGGTTGAAATTGCACTTCTTTTTCTTATATTAAATAATCGCAGGGCTTCTTTACACTGACAGAAAGGCGAATTTCACTGGTCTGGTGCACTTGACATCAAAATGTGCTGTATGTGGCCCATGACGTGGAATGACATCTCTGCTATGAAGCACAGCAGCTTCACAACATTGGATCCAGACATTTAGGTCGACATACAGTAGCCTAACTGGAAAAGATAACGTGCATCTTGTGATACTGAGGTTTTTACATATTCCCACAGAGCAGACAGGTCTGGCTCGCATCTGGTGTCAAGCTGGCACTGCTGGCTGACTACTGGCATGGTAAGTGGTATGTCATTCAGATATGGGGCAGGCCTGGTGTAGATGGCACTGTTTATGTGATGGCATGCCACATCTGGCCCGATTGTGGTTTGGGTTATGTGGCCCACGCTCATAGAAAACAGGTCTGGGCCGGATCCAGCATCAAGCTGGCACTTCTGACTGACTGGTGTCATGGCAGGGTGTATGTCAACCAGATGTGGGCCAGGTCTGGCAATGATGACACTATTTATGTTCCTGTTTTCCTGTTTTAGTTAGAAGACCCAAATGCCATGTTGCAATACTATACTGCTATGGTAGCCAACGTTTCAAATGCAGGTTTGACAGATTTGTGAGTGTACACTATATCCAAAACCTAGTGAGGGTTTACTCATGTTTACCACTGGGTGGCTGTAGCTCAGGAGGTAGAGCAGGTCACCTACTGATTGGAAGGTTAGTGGTTTGATCCGTGGCTCCTCCAGTCTGCATGTCAAGAATGTGTATGAATGTAGTTAAGAAGCACTCAGTTTAGAGAAAGTGTGTGATTGGGTGAATGTGTTGTGTTGTATAGAGCACTTTGAGTAATTGGGGAGACTAGAAAAGTGCTATATATGAATCAGTCCATTCACTGTCTGAACAGAGTTTCGTCATGTTACTTTTGCACTATTATGTTCCGGCATATGTTGTTATTACATGGCTTGATTAAGGTACACATTAGGGTGACATCTGGGGCCAGAGCTGAAACTGTTCTGGGCCAGCACAGGGCCAGCAGTGTGTCTGCAACTGGCCTTGTGCTGGCCCATGTGTGGGCCACCTCTGGCAAACCAGATCTGGGCCACCAAAGGGCCGTCATTCTTTGCGGTATGTGGGCCATGTGTAAGCACATTGTGTGGGCCAGATCCGGGCCATACCAGTTTTGCTATGTGGGTTGGATGTGATATAGTTTATAATTTTTCAATTAACTTTTAATCTATTGCTAAGAGATAGAAACATACTGGGGTGTAACAGTATTCTATCTCTTAGCAACAGAAATTTTTAACATACCTTCTGTGCACAAAGCAAAGCTTATGAAGAAGTTAGTTTCCCAGTATAATGTTAAAGATCTTGCAAATGAACACCAACTGTATGCCAGATCTTGCCACATAACATTGATGGCTGAACTCAGTAACGCCCTTGTGGCTGAAAATTCCTGCAGAAAAGTTCAAAAGTGTTGTGCGAAAACTACCCAGACACTGTTTTAAAAAGCAGTCCTGTACTGTTAAGTGTGTGTGTGTGTATGTGTGTTTATATGTATGTGTTGTCCACATACATTTGGTCATGTTTATATGTGCACATATATTACGCAAAGAGAGAAACTTGAGTTTATGTGGGTGTGTGTATGTGCCCCAGCTTATCTCTCACAGTGTGTGTTAGTTTCTAATTCCCAGTGACAGATAACTGGTTGGAGCAGCACCGTGTCAGCTCTGTTTACTCAGGACAGGTCTCCTGGAAATTAGACTTAACTCATAACCACAGGCGCCGATTGTCTTCCTCTAGCACACATACTCACAAATATAGGTCCACACAAACACATCCTATGGAGGAAACTATGAATTCAAGATAGATGGGGCACACAAAACAGCATGTAAATGCACACACAGGTATTATTGTACAAAAACAGGCACACACAGGCTCAATAAACACTCACATACACACATACACACTGTACCTGAAAACAACTTATTCAGTACCTGTCACCTCTGCTTAATAAATAAGAATCTGGTTTTGTCTTTGTGGGGGATGAGAGGTTTAAGGTTTATTTGAGTGCATTCATTTGTATGTGCTTGTGTTTGAGAGAGAAACAGAGATAGGTTGAGCTGAGGAGCGTAGCTGTCTAGATTAACCATCTAGTCGGTGTGGTCAGACCCCTTAATGAAAACCAATAGAGATTCACTCGTCTTTAATGAACAGCACACAGTCCTCACAGCCTCAATTTAAGCTTGCAATAAGGCCCTGTCACTCATCGTGTATCAGTTTGTATGTGTGTGTGTGACTTAGAGAGCAACTGAGTGGGCAAGGGGACGTTTTGTCCTTTTTTCCCCCTTTGTTTTGCTTTCTTCTGATTTCTTTCTATTTCTTATTTCTATTTCTATCTTAACTTCTTTCCTCCCTTCTCTCTGTTTTTCAGCTCCCGCTTTTCTCTGTAAAAGATAGGAGTGTTAACTGCTTTTTGTGTGTTGTGCGTGACTGTATGTGAACCTCGTGGAGTCAATCTGGCAGGTGACACCTCTGATCTGGCTTCTGCAACCAGTAAGCAACCCTGGCAATAAGAAGCCACCAAATTAATTACCCTGCATGTATTTGTCATTGAGCTAGAGAGGTTACACACATCCACGCTTACGATCTTGACTGTATTCCAAGTGTCTTGCTTTCTAAGGCCAAAAAAGTGTGCGACTTGACCAGTGATGTAATTATTTTTTCAAAATTGATCCTCACAAATATATTTTCTTTAATTGCCTTCAACTGTCTTTAGTTCTAATTTAATTCTCACACTTCTGAACTGTCCTTAAAGTCGAATGTCCTGGTGAATAAACATAGTTTTTAGTCGTAGGCTCAGTTCTGGTGTGGGAACAAAGTAACAAGTTAAAAGTCATTTAGGGCTTATTCACAGTATTCTGTCCTTATTGTGCCTCAGTGCATTTGGCCTCCAAAGTTCAGCTGATTTGACTGTCATGAACAATTTGCACTACCAGGGTATGATTAAGTGAAACATGTGCCCAGATCTGACTTGATACACATGCAGTGTTATGGCTACCACAGCCAATCCCATTTCTCAATAATCAAAAAATACAGGAGAAAACAGTGTGTCACTGCTTCTCTATTAAGCCACAAAATGCATAAACCCTGCTGTGCTCAGCAAAAATTGTTTTCAAGATTATGAGTTACATGACAAAAAGAGCATTCATGAGAGAGGAGTTCAGATGCACAGACAAATTAAAGCACACTCATTTCCTGATCTTTAAGGACATTGATGGAGGGCAATAAGGCTTGAGCACGGTAAAAGACAGTCCATAGTGTGAGTACTCACCTTACTGGCATGGAAAGTAACACTGGCACTAAAATAATAAACCAAATAAGATAGTTTATTATTTATTTACTTTAGCCAAAGATTTATCTTACATAGCAGTTAAATCAAGTAGAAAAAAACTTTTTGGTGTAAAATGTGCCAGCTTCAGAACTGTTGTTTGCTTTTTGTTATAAATATATAACATGTATGGTATAAAACCTCTGTACCAAGGATAGAGCATTGTATTAGCACAGATGTAAAACTAGGATGATTAAGAGACAGCCCCTCATTAAATATTGGTTTATCATAAAGTCTACCAAAGGCTAAAGAAATCATAAAGAACAATAATGCATTTGAAGATTCTTAGTCATCCAGGTCATGGTAATACAAAGTGCTTAAGTAGACGGCAACTGGGCTTGAGAAGTCTACCTGCTTTCTACTTAAGCACTTAGAACAAACAATAATGCAACACTCTTTAGAAGACTTTGGTACTCTCACCATGTAAATTGAATCGCAGCTGCAGTGAACAAAGCTGTCTACTACTTGAATATTATGTGTGCCGCCTCTTTTCTAAACTCCCAAAAAAAGCAAACTTGTATTTGTCAGATTTAATACTTACTGTTTGTTTTTCTTTTATGACTTAAATCTGGTTAACCTAATGTAACATATTAGATTATCATAATGTTAATAATTAAATAACATATTTTCATATTAATATTGGTATTCAGCTTTGGTACCACCTACTTAGATTAAAGTCTGTGTGTGTGACCCAGACTATTCAGTAATTTATTAAATTGACTTAATTTGCCTTCACCTAAAAAAAAAAGACTTGAAGAACAAAAATCATTTTTGAATTAGTGGTGGTGACCAAATGTCACTTATTAGGTGATCAGCCTGATTCAGAGCTATGATAATGTGTTTTTATTGGTGTGCTACAAGTTTGCCTGCTGGTGTTCAGTGCAGTTTAACTTCTGGTGGAATAATAAAGTGTGCGATTTGTTCTGTGCTGTCAGGCCACTAAAGGGTAGGAGTGTAAAACTGTAACACAACTTTTTGGAGTATTTGATGCCATGTTTATCGTTTACTGATAAACAAAAGGCTTTCAGATCAGATACAGCAGGTAGCGAGTGTCGGCAAGCTGAGGTAAAATAACAGGTCACGCTGTGTTATTTGAACAGCTATTTGACCCGTTTGACCTGACTGTGTTACAACTTGACTGGCAACATGATCTCAGCCTCACTAGACCTGTGTACCATGACTCGTTAATTCAGCAGCTAGACTCACAAGGGTAATGAGGGTACTTCCTCTGTGTGTGTGGGTGTGCGTGTGGGTGTGTAAGAGTGAGAGACGAAACTACAACACCACCACCTTTCCCGCAGTATCACTTTACTACACACAATCCGGCTTCTGCGATAGATGCGGTGCTACAGTACTTCTAGAGTTCTTGTTGTAATGTCACCTGTAATTCTGCTAAAACCACTGTTAATTATAGAGATGTGCCAAATTATCAACTGAACATCAGGATTGGGAGATAATCACCCAGTTGGCTCTCATTGGGTAAATAAAATGACATACAACAATGGCATTCATGGAATTTATCTACTGGGTCCCATTAATTTTGTGCCCCTAATATCTTGGATTCAGTTTCATAAATTTGTATAATTGCATTCACACCGATAGTTGCACAAAATTACAAGACCTTTAATTTTATAATAAGGTGATCCAGGTTACTTTATAGAGCATGTTTGTACAAATGACACAAAAGAATTTAAATTCAGCAAGCTGTACCTGCAATATGGCTACCAAAATCAGTAAACCGTAAACAATAACAGCTACAGTATATTCTTTTTTACTTATTTACAGGACTGTGCAGAAGTCGTAGGTCAGCCTTCGTGTATTTATATTTTGCTATGAAAATGGGAGTAGGTGTACTGATTAACTTAAACATCTGCAAATCTACATGTAAATATGTTATATAAGACAAAACCAGAGATTTTTATGCTTGTTCTAACAAGCTTAGAAATCATTATTTGGCACCTTTATTCTTCAACACAGTCTGAACTCTCGCAGGTAAGTGTGCTTGTAATTTCTTTGAGTAATTTCTTGAAGGAATAGTTCTCCAGGCTTCTTGAAGACATGCAAAGCTCTTTTTTGAATGTTGGCGGCCTTTTGTTCCATTCTCTATCAAGACGATCCTACAGGCCTTTAATAATATTGAGGTCAGGGCTCTGGAGAGGCCAATACATGATTGACGGTGGTATGTTTTCAATGGTGAATCAAAATCTATAGCTGCTTTCCTGCCTTCGTAATTCCATCAATTTTGTCACGATCCCCAACCCCACTGGCTGAAATGCAGGTCCAAACCATGACAGACCCTCCCCCTTTTTTACTGATGTCTGTAGACACTCATTGTTATGCCTCTCTCCTCACTCTTGATGATGACCTGAACCAGTAATTTCAAATTTGGATTCACCACTCCGTTGAACCTTTGCCACTGATTTTTAATCCACTTCTTGTGTAATTTGGCATTTCTCAGCCTTTTCTCCCTGTTCTCGTCCATAATAATGGCTATCACTGCTACACGCACTCCTACCTGTAGCCTTCCTATTTGGAAAGCTCTCATAACTCTCACAAATCCCCCACCCCACCCTCCTACACAGAGACACACACACACACAGAGCGAGAGAGAGAGAGAGAGAGAGAGACTGACTTTCACCTGCACATTTGCATCTTAGCTACATGGCCAGACAGTGGAAACAGACACCAGCAAGCGCATCATCTGAGCCACCTTTGGTACACACTATTACTTTCCACTCTGTTACCTTACCTTCACATAGTGTAACCTTTCTTAGTAATTACCTCAGCTTACACCAACACAATGAGACCTCAAATGCAGTTACCTGTGCAGTGCTGCACGTATAACATCCCAGGCTAATCAAACATTTTATGGACACATCTATCTAAAAGGGAAGTGATTAGTGAGCACAAACACATAGAGCCAATTGCTAAAATACACTGTTTAGCACAAGAAAATCAGTCATGTCTAAGGAGCCTTTGTTCCTTCACTTAATATTCTAAAGGCTTTACTCCATGATGGCAGCATGCAGAGTGTAAACAACTGGCACAAATTCAAAATGTCAGTTGTCAAAGTGTCCCTTTTTAACAACTCTGGCACATTTATTGTGACATGCCCACTAGGAAATGCAACTAATGGCATCAGGGTCTAATTACGAGCCAGCTCTGACTGTGCTCCAGGCATCATCCACTGATACAGTCTTTGCCCATAGAAATGTTTCTGATCATGTGCTCTGTCTCAGGTGCTATTTGTCATCCTCTGGCTGAGCATGTACTAATCACTACTATTACATTTTAGTACACTTAAGCGGTCCCTAATGGCTTCATTGTTTCTTTGTTTATTTAGTTTACTTATCAATGAATTATGTAATTAATTTACCCAAAGCTCCAAAAGCCCTTTGAGGGATTCATTTTAAGATATGCTTTGAAATTCCTTAGAAAATCTGTTATTAAAAAGTAGATTGCTCTTGATTTGTGATTTATCCCATTCCAGTGATAGTTCATCAGTCCAGCCTTTTCTTATGATCCTATTGGTTCTACATTTGAAAGTTATGTTCATACACAGCAAGCATGTGTTAACAGGGCTTTTTTAGAGCTCACAACAAACATTGTTTTTCAGAGATAATGACAAAAGTAACATTTTTATGTGAGGATAACTGTTCTGTGTAATTGTGTCTGTCTGTTGTAATAAGTAATAACACACAATAAAAATGCAGTGCAGAAATACACATTAAACAATGTTCAAAAATTTGTATATTTTATGATGACATCAGTTGCCCATTTTTATATCCTTGTATAATAGAAAAACCACATGAACATTTACTTTGGAAAACAGGATTACAGCAAACATGAGGATGGTGGAGTGGGCATAAAGTAACTGCAGAGCATAGTGGGAGCTCTGTCTTCCAAGTTTTTATCACTTCCTTTTCCCTCAGTGTAACATGGAAACTTGTTCACTTCTGTTTCTTTATGTATCCTCAGCCCACTCTGTCTACTCTTCTTCATCTTCCTCCATTCAACCTCTCCATTTCTTTCATCACTTCCAAATGCCCGAGGTTGATCGCTCAGTCTGATGGCTCCTGGCAGGAGGCGTCGACTCAGGGTGTAAGACTACTGGGAACAAACAGAGTGCTACCAAATATAATGGTAGCGCTACATGATTTCTCTAGATTAAATAGATAACATTCAAATGCTCCTATTCCAAAATCAACCACTTTTTTTGGTGTGTTTTTTTCTTTTGCTTCTGTTTCACTTTTGGTGTTTATTTATATAGTAAAGCACTCTGAGCTTCCTGTATGCGATAGATACATAAAGTGTAGTTGAGTACACAAACATATACGGACATTCCTTAAATGCTGTGCAGAAAATATACTAAATCAATTAATAAGATGAAGTAAATCTATTCAATAGCAGCATGTCTGTCAGCATGAATACTAAACATATTCAAAAATGAGATTTTGCTTTGTTCATTTTTAATCTATATTACACTTTTCTTCATTTTAGTCAACAGTAACATGTGCTACCAATGTATCTACATGAAAATAAATATAAAAGTAAAAACTTCATTAAGTATTATTGAATGATTTATGTAACCAGAATTTTGTATTGGCATCTCTTACAGTTTAGAAGAAATAAGTTATGTAATGTGTGACAAAATAGAAAAGCTAAAAGAAAAAAATAAACATCTTTGCGTGAAGAGCACTTCGTGTGTTTATCTCATTTCTTCAAACCCGAGCCTTGACTGTGTTGCAAAGTAATAAAGCAGTGCATGGTTTTCACAGAGAGCTAGTAATTATGGGGGCGCTGTGATGAGAAGGTTTTCTCTAGATAGACTAGATTGCCCATTCATTACTAACCCTACACGTACACACAAACACAGCAGCGTCAGAGAGACAATGGAGCGCAGGCTGATTCAATCTAGGCTTGTAGTTACAGACAACAATGAGATAATCAAGTAGAGCATTACACTGCACAACACAGGGCTAGCTGTGGGTGTATGTGTGCATCTTAGCTACATGTCCTATTACTTTTTTTTTACGCGCAAAGTGCAGTTCATTTGGTTTCTGTGTCAACTTGATAAAAGTTGAAAGATTTTTACGGGCACAGCAGATTAAATGGGAGAGGGAGAAATGGGATTTAAGAGTAAAAATGTAAAGAAATCAAAAATGTTTGGAAAGTGAAGGAGAAAGAAGAGCAGTAGGGAAATGAAAAACGAAGGCAAAAAGGTCTGTAAATCAGACCTTTTTCAGGACCTTTTCGGTCCTGTAATGCAGTGTGAACGTATGCAGGATTCTGTCTCCATTTGTTTTGCCCTCTTTTTACCAGTACTTGGTTTCCCTTTTGCTTCTCAATTGATATGTGCTTGATTTCCAGAAACCCCCTCCGGCACCCACTGGGGAGCCTTTTTAGATTTTACGCTTGGATATATCTGTTTAACTCCCCGTTTACCCTTCTGACAACATGACACACACATACACGACGCGATGTGCAGAGCTGCCAGTGGAGGATGTGTGAGAGAGGGATCCTACCCCATGGTCCTCTGGGAACTGGATATAATACAGTACAATAAAAGAAAGGCATGGGCTTGTGAGCTGGATGTTTTTATTGTGGCCTAAGACACCTCTCATTGATGCCTTCATATATATAGATATATATATATATATATATCTATATATATATATATATATATCTATATATATATGTATCTGGTTAAAATGTCTTTTAAGTGACTTTAGAGAATACTAGCCTATAAAATAGCATTTACACTGAGCAGTCATTTTGCAATGATCTTAATTTAAGTAATATCAGTGTTTTTATGCTATATTCTATCCATGATATTAGATTTGTGTATATGGGGTGGTGTTATGATGGTTAACACAGTGATCCTGTGGTTGGGGTGGGAAGAGGTGTATCTAAATGACTGACAGCCAGCAGTAAAGACGGATTAGTGTTTATCTGCACTTTACTTGTATTTAAAAAAAATAATGCTGAAATATTCATATTACATCAACATATAACTGTTAAAGTTAGACCAAAAAGGAAGAAGGCATAAATATATGGAAGTAAAAGTATATCAGAGAGCAAACAAATTAAAATGTAACTAAATAGATATCTGACCCAAGTGATCTTTAATGCCTTTCATTCTGCTGAAACGGTTGATTGTCAGAACATATCTATCGATCCACCTCATCTCTCTCCCTGTCACCCTCTCCACCCTTCTCGTGAACCTTTGGCCACGATCGCTAAAGGTCAAAGGTCAAGGCTTTGGGTCAAATTAGTGACATTGAAGAGTCGAAAGACCCTCCTGACTGTTTTTCTCCGTTTAAGCAGGCGTAAAGAATGCGATTGTGCAGTTAGATTGATTGGTGGTGCATGCCTGAGACTCGCAGTATTCGTGCGCGTCTGCGTGCGCGTGTGCATGTTGTCACAGCAACAACAATGCATTTCAATAGATCTAATATGAAAGCTGTCAATACTGTTGATCCAAACCACAATGCTTCAGAGGAGGTTATTGCCCTTTGGCTGGTAAAACTGTGTGTGCATGTGTATGTGGATACAGACTGTGTATAGATATGGTATATGCTTGTGTGTGTGTGTGTGTGTGTGTGTGTGTGTGTGTGTGTGTGTGTGTGTGTGTGTGTGTGTGTGTGTTTGTTAATTGACAGATGTTGGCTTTGACACAGCAGCCAGAGGGAAGTAAAGGAACCATGTATTGATTGGCCTAGTTATAACTGTCAGCTACCTATTCTTACATCTGTTCTCATAATGATCGTTCATTCCTTTTTTCCTAGTTTTTGTCTTTCATATGTGGGTTTCTTTGTTTACTTCACCTGTGAGATGAACTAGTTTTTGCCTCGTTTTACCCTTAATCTGCTTAATATTGACTGTGTCACAAGAAAATGTACCACCGGTGTGAAATATTAATATTTCCAACTGGTCTCCAAAGACCGCTGCGAATGGGTCTAAGCTTTGAGAAATGTAAATGAAGATGAATTGTAATTTAGTTCCACTTATGTATTCTGAGTGTCAGCTTGTTTATTTTTGTACATTCTAGGTTAAATGTGATTTTCAATACCTATTTATTTAATATTTGGGTCATTACTTTGTCCCAATAGTGTTTTTACCTTGATAAATTGTCCTTGTTGTTGCACAATAACGGAAGGCTTCATATTCACTGTTGATTTAAAAAAAATCAGCTCTTTATATTTCTAGGAAATTACACAATTATTACTGAGCAATAGCAATAGCAGTTTTCTTTGTGTGTGTGTGTCACCTGTGCGTTGGTCTGCATGTTTAAATGTCTACAACAATTTCTGTTTGTGTATGTGTGTGTGTGTTGTGAAATTAGGTGTTATTAAGGGCCTCTGTTTGAAATATCCCTGTGGTGCCTCTTCTCACAACTGGAGATCAAACGGTACACTACACACACACGCAGACACACACACACACAAATCCCTGTAGTCATTATCAGATCCCCTCAGATCCTCTGAAAGCCTCAGACTGAAGTGGAATTTACTGTTCTTTTTATTTACTGGCTATGGAAGGCCTGACACTAGCAATATAAAGGAACCTTACACACACATGTACACACACACATACAAAGAAAAGTGTTATATTGGCATCTCAAGTCTTACTAGGATGATCGTAGTGTTATTTTTTATAAATGTCTGTGTGTACCTCATCGCCTCTTTAATGGGTGGGCCAGTCTGAGCAAAGACTTGCAGGCACACAGTAACACACACAGCAGTTATTAACATTTATATATAAAGATTTATTATAAATACAAATTATTTTCATATTCATATATTTCGTTATCCCCGTGTGAATGTGATGTTACTTTCTCTGTTTGCATTTGTTTTATGCGTGACATTCAACACATGTCACCTGTAGACAAAAAATGTCATCAAAATTTGCATCTTTTGAGGAATTTTGTTCCAGAATTGCAAATAAAGTCCTTAAAAATCTCAGATATATATAGCTTAACAGATGACCATTCAGTCCAGTAAAGCTGAAGATGTTTTTCACGACCATCAGGAAAGCTTTGCTGCTATATTTTATTTAAAACTTTATTTTTATTTTAAATGTTTTGTGGTTGTTGTTAATCATTCCTGTATTACATATAGATATCATGCAGCATGGTGGTACAGTGGTTAGCACAGATGCATGTTCTTTCCCGTGGTTTGCGTGTGTTCTCCGGCTTCCTCCCACAGTCCAAAGACATGCAATTAGTGGGGTTAGGTTACTTGGTGATTCTTAATTGGCCCAGAAGTGTAAATGTGACTGCAAATGGTTGTCTGTCTCTCTGTATTAGCCCTGTGTCAGATTGGCAACCTGTCCAGTTTAGAGGTGTACCCTGTGTATTGCTCCATGGCAGCTGGAATAGTTTCCAGTGACCCAGCTGTCCTGATAAGGATGAGTGGAAGAGAATGAATGGATTTATATTCATATTAAACCTTTTGTGCTGTTGTTGTTTTGCATTGCTGCTTTGATAAAGTCACCTGGTACCTCTAAAAGAGCCCTTATCTTTAGGTGGGAAAGCACTCCCGTCAGTTCATTTAAACAGATCACACAAGTTATTTTCATTTTATGTGTATGCAATTCACAATATAGTGATGTGCTGCACTGTAATACTAGCAAATGTAGCTGTGTGTTTTGTCATATGAGCCCCTAAACATGTAATACCTCTAAAACAGCTGGATCTGAAATGATATTACCTGAAATTATATTACCTGTGTGTATGCAATCCATGTAGCCGTGTGTGTACCCGGGCCATACACATGTGTGTGTTTCTCAGTGTTTCTCTAACTGATTATATTTGTCTTGTGAATGTTGTTGAATGTAAATCAGGTCTATCAGATTCCCCACAGACAGGCAGGTGTAGCAGTATTATGGGATTTGTGGAGGTAAACTCTCTATGACTGCGTGCGTGTGTGTGTGTGTGTGTGTGTGTGTGTGTGTGTGTGTGTGTGTGTGTGTGTGTGTGTGTGTGTGTGTGTGTGTGTGTGTGTGTGTGTGGTTAGAGGCATTATGGAGATCAGTGGCAAGCTGGGAGCCTCCAAGGCTATTAGCTCATCTGTATTGTATTGAGACGAGGGTATGTACACATCTGCTGATGACACTAGAGGATTGAGCATTGTGTGTGTGTGTGTGTCTGACATACACACCTTTATTTTTTTCTCTTCCTGTGTGTCCCTGCATGCGCCTTTTTGAAACTTCCTCGTGTTTGTAAAGTTCCAATATTATTATAATTTGACAGCTATGTTTTTGCCGGCAAATTGTTCAGCTGTGGTAAAACAAATGATAAAAATATAGACACATAATATAAATCCTTTTTTCTCTCGCACGATCTGATCTATCAAGGGAGTTATTGCTATCAAAATGTAAAGCATTTCAATTTGTGAGTCATAAAATGAAGAAACAATATGTGAGAAGGAAGTGTTGTTTAAATCACTCCATCTGTGCCCAATTTTGATATGACCCATTTTGTATACAGGCCTCTTTGTTATTTTATTATTTCAGTATATCCTTGTGCCAGTGACAGTTAGCTGTTATAGTGTCCTCTTTTATTTCATTACAGTTTCTTCCTTTTATCAAAAATTGGTTTGTTCAAGTGTCTGGCAGGTTAAACCAAGTACTGTATTTGAAATTAACCTTGAAACACTTTGTTTCAGAATCCAGAGCCTTCTGATCTGCCTCTTTTTTATGTTATTAGCCTGAGCTGCCCTGATTCAGAGTGCTGACTTTCCTTTTTTGTCAACCCACTGAATCTAAGTCAACTGATGAATACAAATGCCACTTAATGTTCCATTAACCAGACAAAAAAGTCATAGAGAGAAGACGTTTGATGAATAAAAGGAGAAGAATCCAGCTTCTGTTTTTTGTGCCAACGTTAGCAGGTTTTAACTCGCTTTGATTGATATGGCGTCAGAAGTTACTCGATTAAACAGTGTTTCACACTGCATAGATTCCTACTTAAGAGTCTCAAGACCTTTAAATTATTTATTGATGTCTGTTCCAATCTACATCTGACTAAAGAGGACTGTGCTATGTGTGTGGGTGGAGAAGAAGAATTCGGGGGGGATTGCTGGTACTTCTACAGCGCCTAGAGGAACTTGTTTTCTATGTGCACTTGTTCACCTGCCCATCTTCTCTAATGGGGCTCAGCAGGGAGGGATGAATAGGGCTGGAAGTGGCAACACTGCAATGAAATTGCATCGTGGCAGCTCAGCGTGTATGGGCCACTGTTCTCACAAGTAAAATCCCACCGCTGTCTGTTCTTTTTCAATTCCTACTTTCACCCATAGGAGAAGAAAAATGAGAAAACCGTGTGCAGGCACATATACAGTAATTCGCCAATGAGCAAACTATCAAGCAGGGAAGAGGAGAAACGCATATACTCACATGAACATTCTGATAAGGTACCTAGCCAAGTAAGTAAGAAGATATTGGGTAAAATCCTTGGCAAGCAGTTCAAGAATCTTTGTAAAGTTCAGTGGCAAAAAAAGCAGTTTCTTATAACTCTCTTTCCCTAGAGTTAACGGATTGGGAAATATACAAGTCTGATTTATTGCAAAGCTGTTTTGAGGCATTTAGTCTCCCAGTGTCCCAATGATAAGGGTTCAGTTGTAAAGTGTTTGGTGGGGAAGTGGTGGAGTGATTGAATACTTTTTACTTCTAAGTGGTAAAACATTGCAATTTATTGTTGAGTTCACAAAGGTAAAGATGTGAAACGTTTACCTACACTGTAACTTGTAACTATGACACTTCAACAGAATATATATAAATATTATATGCGATTGACAGTTTCACTGATTGTTTACAATATTAAAATCATTTGCAATCAACGTGGATTACACTGATAATAATACAATACAAGACCGAGCACTCGCCCTTATAACAAAACCCAACAGCAGTTGCTGCAACACTCAGAAAAACTGTGCAGGGTGAGGAACAAGACAAAGAACCAAAAACATTTGACCTGTGTCTAATTTCTTCATACACCTAGATGTGAATATCCCAGACTGATCAAGATGTGTCAGAATAACTTGATCCGTGTAGGCCCCTCCTTGCATCTAGCAGGGTCTCCCATAATGCCCTGATAGCCGATACCACAGAGCACCACCAGATATGTGCTTGCCTCAAAGGTTCGGATTTGTTCTGGAGAAACAAAAGTAGGCAGTTTTTAAAATTGCGGTCAATCGGTGTATGTTCATGCTGCCTAATACTCATTTTTACCGATAATGAATAATGAAGATAAGATAAGATAAGATGGCCTTTATTAGTCCCACAGGTGGGAAATTTGTTTTGTTACAGCAAAAGTGCAAAGTTATGTAGCAGAAATTAGAAAACACTGGAATGCAATAAAATACAATAAAATAAAATAAAATACTATATACAATAGAATAAAATAGAATAGAATAATATATACAATAGAATAAAATAGAAATACAAATACTATATACAACTGAGTAGGAAAATACAAAAACACAACTTCGTCAGAAGAAGAATTGCACGTATAGCAGTCTTATTGCACATGTGTGGGTTTGTGTGTTTGATCAGCTGCAAAAGTCTTTATTGTAGAGTCTGACAGCAGTGGGGAGGAAAGACCTGCGAAATCTCTCCGTCCCACACCGTGGGTGCCGCAGTCTCCCACTGAAGGAGCTGCTCAGTGCTGTCACAGTCTCATGCATGGGGTGGGAGATGTTGTCCAACAGTGATGACAGCTTAGCCACCATTCTCCTGTCACTCACCACCTCCACTGGGTCCAGAGGGCATCCTAGAACAGAGCTGGCCCTTCGGATCAGCCTGTTCAGTCTCTTCCTGTCCCCAGCAGAGATGTTGCCGCCCCAGCAGACCACACCATAAAAGATGGCTGAGGCCACCACAGAGTCATAGAAGGTCTTCAGGAGTGGGCCTCCACCCAAACGACCTGAGTCTCCCAAGCAGGTACAGCCTGCTCTGCCCTTTCCTGTAGAGGGCGTCTGAGTTATGAGTCCAGTCCAGTTTGTTGTTCAGATGAACACCAAGGTACCTGTAGCTGTCCACAGCCTCGATGTCCATATCTTGGATGTTCAGTGGTTGCAGTGGAGGATGCTTGTGCCTGCGGAAGTCTACCACCAGCTCCTTGGTTTTACTGGCATTGATCTGGAGGTAGTTCAGCTGGCACCAGTCCACAAAGTCTTGAGTCAGTCCTCTGTACTCCTTGTCGTCCCCATCAGTGATGAGGCCGACTATTGCAGAGTCATCAGAGAACTTCTGCAGGAAGCACTGGGTGGAGTTGTGGGAGAAGTCTGCAGTGTAGATGGTGAAGAGGAACGGAGCCAGAACCGTTCCCTGTGGGGCCCCCGTACTGCAGACGACCCTGTCCGACACACAGCCCTGAGTCCTCACATACTGTGGTCGGTCGGTGAGGTAGTCCAAAATCCAGGTAGTGAGGTGATGGTCCACTCCAGAGTTCTCCAGCTTGTCCTACATTTAACAGGTTTTACGGATAACTTGCTGCTGATGAAAAGGATAAAAAGGGGTGCCTGTGCCTCAGCTGGTGGAGTGGGTCGTCTACCCATCGCTATGGTTGGTGATTCGATCCCTGGCTTTTCCTTGGGCAAGATACTGACTCGTTGGGCCTCTGATGCAGCCACAAGTGTGTGTGTGTGTGTGTGTTACATAAAAGCACTATATGAATGTGCGTGTGACTGGGTAAATATAACTTGTAGTAGAAAGTGCTTTGAGTTCTCAAATTGAGTAGAAAGGTACCATATACCAGTTCATTTATCCTAAAATCTGGTGTAACAGTCAGTCTTTCTTAATCAAGATGTATATTATATATGTTATATATGCATATTCTGCTGATCTTTTCAGTATACAAAATGTCCACTGTTACTTTCTACATCTCACAGATTATGCAAAGCCAAGAGAATGGATATTTATTTCCTAACGCTTGCACAAGAGTCAAATACTGCTTATTATCATGAATATTGCTCTATTTTTTGATTCAGTATACAGTAAAATCTCTCTGGCTGGAGTTGAGGGTATACTGCATACACCTATGATGCACATGCACTCATCTATAGATGCACATGTTAGATTGCAAACTCTTAAGTGAGTGTGAAAGTGCATTTGAATGAATGATGGCTGGGATCGAAGCCTCACTGTGACCTTGAGGCCTGAAACACTGGATGGAGGCCTCTGCTGCTGGTTGGATGAAGTTGGATGAAAAGTGGTGAGTTAATTTACTTTGAATTGTGCGGGAAGTGAGCAGGGAGCTTTAGCTCTGCAGGTTGGCCCATGTTTCTCTCCCTGCTGTTTATCAAGGACCTGTCTCAGGGGCCAGGTATTGATTTCTGCCTGGATGAGATGGGATAGCCCTCGAAGACTCAGTGACGGATGGATGAGGAGGAAAGAAAGGGATAAGTGCAGGAGTTACTTCTTGTTCCAATACAAAAGGTTTGTAGAAATGTTTGCCGTGGGACATACTTTTAAGTTTGCTTGATCCTTTGCTCCCAGTATAAGCATTAGCCAGAAGACCGAATGGGTGTTAAATTTATGTTTGTTTTTCTTCTATTGGAACCAATTAGTAACTTGCTAACTGTCTTATTAGCCCTGAATTAAAAACAAGTGTAACAGACTGTCTCAGGGATTAAATAAAGAAATCTAAAAATCAAATAAACTCACATTATTGTGTGTATTATTTCCAATATATCAATTTACTTCCATTTACTTCTTATGTGTCTTTTTCAGATTGCATGTGAAGTCCTGCCAAACTTGGACTCTATATTTTATTTCAGCTGGATTCAAATTATGCTTTTTTGGGGCTCTCTATCACATACGCACAGTCTTGACTCTATCAAGGTTGTATAGTTGGTTGTTCCCCTTTTAAGTGCCTAGTGAAAATCACAAAGCAGACACACACACACCTCCTAGGCCCTTTGTCAACTTAACGGCTGCCGATCAATGGCAAGGGGTCAGCCTGGTGATAGAGATGCTTGAAAGTGGATGTGTGTGTCTGTATATTGGTCTCCTTTCATTTGTGTGCTCTCATGTGTGTGTGTTTATTTGAGGGTGTGTCTGTATGTGTGTGATAGAGAGCGGGGCTTAGGACTGCCAAGCGATTTGGGGGATTGGCGGGGGGGTAGAAGGAAAAAGTGGCCAAGATTCATTTTTTCTCATCTGGTACAGAGGGAGAGGAGGGAAGGCCGGTGTGTTATTTTTCTTGGCTTTAGCCCTCACAGCTCTAAGTGGGTATTGATCAGGTGCCTTAATGCAAACCTGTCAAATTAATTTTGCAGGGAGAGAAGGCTGTGACTGCTGCGAGATTGCTTCACCACTGAAAGGGGTAAGATTGTAAGGTGGTGGTGGTAGGGGGTGCGATGGATGGATAGAGCAAAAATGGAGGGGGTAAAGAGATGTTAAAGGTGAGGGGACTGAATTTTTATCATCTAAATAGGAAGTGAGTTTTCCAGTATTTTCATGCTTTTACTCGGTGAGTGTTTTCTTTTAGTTGACAACTTGCCACGTTTACCTTGTTGGTTCAGTAGTCGATCCTCAGACAAAGGCAACTTATATTTAAGGAATATATGCACTATTACATACACAAAAATTCCACATAAAATCACTAGATAATCAGTATTTGTTGCTGGTTATTGTCAGATAATTTGACTTGTAGTGGAAAAGCCACAGGTGTTACCAAAAAGTGAACTAGCAGGCACAATGCCAAGCATTTTCAGTTTTATTATGTACATCTGTGCTTTACATAATTGGCCTTTAACAGTGTTTTATTTAAGCCTTTGGCTTCAAGCCTGTTTTACACAAACTTTATTGTAGCTACATACTTGAGAGCTCAAGGTCAACACGGTGCTTCATTTTTTGGAAGCACTTTTTTTGTTTTTGTCTTTTTTCTATAGAGTATATTACACTCGGTCTGTAGGTTTTTTTTTACAGTTGTGCTGTGAAGTCTCATCTTTAAACAACTGCTTGAGCTCAGGCTTAATTCTGGCCTGATATTTTAACCTGTTAGTTAGTGAACAGCCTGCCAGAGTGTTTCTGCACTGTGAAGAGTTAAAAAAAACAGCCATAAGTAACTTTTATGATGAGGGATTTGAGGGATAGAGTGGTGTCACACTGCATGAGTGAGGACATCGGCATGTTATCTACTGCAGTGTGTTTTCTCCAATTTTCACTTCTCTCTGCTAGTTTGTCTGATAGCTGTAAGTTTTACACAGTAGGCTGTAGCCGCTTTCCATCGACCATCTCAGCTTTAGGTGTGCTTTATGACCCATATACTGTAGTACAAAACGAAGACAAACACACCCTCTCTCTGGCTTGAGACACACCACAGTACATGAATAAATTCATGCTAGGTCCTGTATGTACTTCCACAGATGTATGCACATTCAAATCCATGCAAGACTACAAGCACGGAGATACACTAATATCTCAGATACACACACAGACACACACCTATGCACACTGGTAATATGGCAGCGCTGCCTTGAACAAATCATTGTAATAACTTTCTCTTAGGGAAACAGAGCTGCATGACAGAATTATAGTGCTAAGTATTATGTTGATTCAGAATGAGCTTTACAGTGGAGATTTTAAAATATTTCATATTGCAGATGACATTTTAACTATGTTTTAAATTCATGTTGATGAGGTTGTTTAGAGCAAGACGGCGCATCACTCCCAAGTCGCTCATCATCCATCTGACTCACAGTCTGGGGCTTAAATGTTGCTACAGATGTATAAAGGCACTGTTGTTGTGATGTGTAAAGTGAAAAACTAATGTGAAGAAATGTTTGCAGTCAGCAGCCTCACCAACCCCACTCTCCTTCTTCTGACTATTGAATAGTTAACTGATATCTGTTTTAAATAAGGTTTGGAAGCTAGTGTCATATATGAGTGAGCTATTGTAGTTAAGACTGCAACATTCTGAGAGACTCAGGGAGACAAAACATAAACACAGTGTGGAGAAAACCACAAGCAGCTGGGTGCATCAAAGATACTATTTTTTAAAAGTTAGTTAACTTCTAGTCTGTCGGTTTGTATTTTTTTAAAAAGCAGTGAAATACAGTGGACATATTCGATTGGGCTTTTCCAAGTATGTTCTGTATATACTGTTAGGTCCATTAGCATTTAAACAAGTAATACGTTTTTGTAATTTTGCCTGTTTACAACACCACAGTTGATTTAAGTCAGATAAAAATTGCAGAGTTTGCTAACAAACTCTTTCACAGCCAGGTGAAGTCTGTTCCCTTGTTTTTTAAGTTAAGCAGATTAAAAATCTGTAGTTGATTCCAAATGTAAACTTGGGATGAATCCATTATAGAGAGAGAGAGAGAAAAGTTCAGGAGTAGCCAAGTAAACAATCTAGAAAATTCTTGTTTAAGAGAAATCCTTCACAACATCCAGCCAAGTCAAGAGATGTCTTGACGAGGTAGGCATTTCTTTGTCAAGGTCTACAATCAAGCGATGCCTTCATGAAGTACTTCATGGCATTTTGGCACAAAATGTCTGAAAGATCCTGCACAGTTCCAAGGAAAAAATGTTTGGACAGATAAAACCAAGATTAACTTTCAAAACTATGTCGGGAAGAGAAAAGTCTGGAGAATGAATTTTTTTTTTGATGATGTGACTGCTGATGGAAGCAGCAGGATGAATTGTGCAGTGTACTATACTCTCTGCTCATATTCAGTCAAATGCTGCTAAAGCGATCAGAGGATGCTTCACAGTGCAAATGGATAATGACCCAGTGCAAACTGCAAGAACAACCCAAGAGTTTTAATAATAAAAAAAATCAAAAACATTTTAAGTGACCAAGTCAGTTACCTGATCTCAATAGAGCATGTTTTTCGGTAACTGGAGGCAGACAGACCCACAAACAAGCAGCAACTGAAGGTGACTGTGGTAAAGGCCTGGCAGAGCATCTCAAGGGAGGAAACGCAGCATTTGGTGAGGTCCATGGGTTCTAGCCTTCAGGTTGTCATTGACTCCGAAGGATTTCCATGAACGTATTAAAAGCAATCCTTGTATTCAAATGTATCTTAGTTTGTCTAATAATTTTGAGCCTGTTTATAAAAAAGAGGACTGCTTATAAAAGCCGCTGTAATTCATCGATTTAAGGCTGAAAGTCTGCACTTTAGTCACATTTTAATTGTTTGATTTAAAATCTGCTATGGTCGTGTACAGGGGGAAAAAATTACAAACATTGTCTCATTGTCTAAATATTTCTGCACCCAAATGTACATCCCTAGTGTGAAATAAAAGCCATAGCACAGCTGCCTATACCAGCAAGCGGTTCTCTCTTACTTTCAGTCTGATGGTTCAGCTAAGATTTGTTTCTTTCTTGTTTTTTACTCTAGTTTTCCTTAGTTTTTTTTTTTAGTGTTTCTTTAAGCCCCTCTGGCCCCGGTTTAAATGTAAACATCAGCAGAAGCAAAACTTATTCAATTCACATCAGTGAAGCAAAGTGATTGTTGATTTAAGCTCCCCAAATAGAAAGCTCATTTCAAGAAAGATTTCCCATGCAGAGCAGAATTTGCATATTCCTAAAAAAACATTCTCTGCTTTTTTCACTCTCCGGGGCTCACACAAACACTGCCTTCATTTGAATGGTAACTCGAATTGTCTCACTAGCTAGCTAGCTGCTTTGGCACTTGAGATGCAAATGTATTGGGTAGGCGCACGCGTGTGTGTGTGTGTGTATGTCTGTGCGTGTGTGTGTGTGTGAGATGTATTTGTGCAAGCTGCAGATTGGCTGGCTCATCTCAACAGAGGTTCCATTACCTCTCAGTGGCTTTCATCTGCTCATAGGCGAAAAAAACTAGCATCTGAGGTGAATGAGACACAATCCAACATGCATAAACACGCACGCAGACAAATGCACACACAGACACACACATAGGCAAATGTACAACTTGGCTCTATACAAAAGTATAGAGCCAAGTGTGTATGTGTGTGTGTGTGTGTGTGTGTGTGTGTTCATGTGTGAGGCAGGAATACAAATAGCTTTTATCACAAAATAGAATAGCACTCGCAGCTTGTTGTGCTGGTGAGTGCAGCCTAAAAGCAGATATTTTCCTACTCCTGATCATGTTCATCAAACTTTGCTGCTCAATTAAATAGCATTTCTGTCTTAGACCACAGTCACCTTTGTATATTTAATCTGTATTAAGGGCATTTTGCCACCATTACAACCTTACGGGTTCACTCTGACAGATTCATTGTCTTTGTAAAAAAACAAGGCTACATTCAGTGTTCATGGACAAATAGCGTTAAATAGAAATAATGACCATCCTCTTATAAAGGAAAACAAATAAAAATTAGTTGATAATCTATCTTTAAAAGTCAAGTAAAAGAATAAAAAGTGGTGGAGAGATCTGAGTACCTGATCTTGGTTCTTCTGCAGAATGACTTCAAAATACCCAAGAAAAAGAACAAAGCACAGTAATTAACTAATGAGAGAAACTACGTTTGAGTTTAGCAGCACATGAAGCAGCCGACTTAATTGTCTTCATCAAAGTAGCAGCACACTGAAACTTTATGCATCATCAGATAATGAAGTAATGTCCTAAAAGTAACTGGGATATTTATTCCCTCAGTTAAGAATGATATTTCTTGTAGGAAATGAAGGAGTTTGTGTGCATGTGGCAGACAGATGACGTGTAGTAGGAAGGCAGATGCAGACTGTCACAGAGCAGGAAATTCAGACAGGACTGATTGTGTTTAGTCATGACTGACATACACAGGCAGGAACAAACACTTATGGAGGTCTGGAAGTTTTGCATATTGTTCTTAAACCAATTCTGTACAAGTTGGTTTTGCAAAAGGAAATGTGTGCCGGATATCTGAGAGGACCATCTGTAGATCTCTTATTAGTGCTAGTAGTTCCTGACTGCAGTGTATATGTCTGTATGTGCAAAACTCGTGCCTCAAAGGAGGCACAAAACTGGAACTTTGTGGAAACTTGATTGAAAGTAACAAAAAGTTGGCAAAGTTGTTGAAACAGAAAAGATGAAAACAGAAATGTTTACACCGCAAGTTTGAAATTATTTTTGGTTTTATGGTTTTTAAATGTTATCAAACTAGGACGTGTACTGAAATGATCTTCAAAAACAGAGGTAGATATTATATGAAGGGACCAAAAGACACGAGGTAAGCGAGTGAAGCTCGGTGATGGTGTGATGGAAAGAATGAGGGTGAAAATGAATAAAGTGGTGTGTGTGTTTGTGTGTGTGCAGAGGGCTCTCCTGTCAGTCCTTATATCCATCAAAGGCTGCATCCCATTCACAACAACATGACAGAAACGTAAAGCAATCTGCCAGAGCAAAAGCATTTAATTTTGAAATGGCTGCCCAATGAATCCCCATTCAGATGAACAGGGAATAACGCACACGCATATGCGCACAAATGATTTTGCATGCATATACTCAAATGTGCACGTATGCATGCACAGATGCCATTATGCCCCCCCATTTATTACCTCAACCCCCACAGCCTCGGGGGGAAAGAGGAAATGTCTTTTTTAAGGATTGAATACAGCGGGATGAGCTTCGCCACTTTAACCTTACATATGCAAAATCCGGAGCTGTGTATTCATGCAGAGAGACACAAAACAGGCACTACAATCAAAAATGTCATTTCCCTGCCACTGTGATGGCTGAGACTCTTATGCTGAGGACAGAATGCTCTCATACCTAGTGACGCAGAGTTTCCTCACCAGTATTAAAATGGAAAACTTCAGTTGAATCGTATTAATCTTTGTAAATTTTGATATTCTGAAATTTGTTTCAGTTCCTTGGACATATTACCTAAATATCTAGAGGGGTTCTGATCCCAAAGTTGAGAATCTACAAATGTCATAATGGTTTTAACTGAAGCCCCATTTTAAGATCAAAACTGCCTTAATACTTCATGGCAGAGATTAATAGATTGTTGGCGTGATACCTGCAGATTTGTCGGCTGCACATCCATGATTTGATGTCCTATTACACCGCATCCCAAAGGTGTTCTATTTCAGTACTGTAAACTCATTTTCATGTTCAAGAAAATCATTTTGAGACGATTTGTGGTTTTTGACATGATGTGTTATCCTGCCACCAGAAGAAGGGTACACTGGGCAGTAGATCAGCAGTTTGTCACTGAAATCACCTCTCTTCCCCATTCTGATACTCAGTTTGAACTTTAACAGTTTGAACTTTTTGGCTGAATACATATTTGCATTAATGACCAGTTGAACAGTGGCTGGTGACTGTATTATAATTATTCCCCTCTTCCGTGATCTAAAATTTCAAAAGAAAACCAGAAGCTACATTCATTACTTTCTAATTCAATCTCGTAACAGCCGTCTGTTTCTGTGCTGAATGACCATACCACAATTTTTTTGTTTTTTGTTTTTTATCAGGAAGGTGCTGTGCAGCATGGCCATGTACACACAGATATAGTCTGGTTAGGTTATTTTTTTATTTCTTTAAAGAAATTGTTTTGCAGTTTCCCATCACCTAATTCTATCACCTAATTACTCAAATGAAACACAAGTTTATGTTACGTTAGGCACATCATTACAATTTGGTTTCTGATCCTGAAATATGGAGAAAGCTCATTATCAAATGGAAATGGCATTTGTCTGCATTGAGGCACCACGGACGCTTAATGTGTAAATGTAAAAACGCGGCTCAACATAACTTCATCGAAGCACACAAACATGAAACACAATGCAACATAATTGAATTCGCGGTATGCTCTCCTGTTGTACTTTTGAAAATGGCACTATTGCCTGAAAACTGTTGTTACCGCTAGCCAGATGATGTGAGCTTTTAGCAGCATTGTGTGGCAGACAATGAGGCCACTATTGCTGCTAGCATCAGGTGTGTGTTCCTGATAGCCAATACTGAGATCAAAAGATATATTCCAGTGTATCTTAATTGAATTGAGAAGCGTCCGCAACAGGGCTGAATATCAACTTTAAGTGTGCATGTGTGTGTGTCTGTGCCATAATTTTTGTATTAGGTGATTGGTTGGTGGTTGGATGGATGGGTCTGAGTGCATATAAATGTGTGCATGTGTCTGCCTGTTAATTGAATTGCGTCTTCTCAATGTCTGAGAGGTGTGCATAACAGAGTGCGTTCGTACCATACACCTGTGACAGCGCGAAGAGGCTGATTGTGTGTACAGGTGCTGGGAGTGCGTTTGATGTGAAGTAGCTGAACCTCAGCAACACATGTTTTATCACACGCACATGAGGGAAGAAGGGGTGAAAAGAGGATCATTTTCATTTGGTTTTCTGAGACAAACAACAGTAAAACTAGTGGTAAAATGAAGGTTTTTAGAGAAATTATGAATTATTTCTAGAACTTTTTTTTTCTCAATTAAAGGTACTCAACATTTGATTATCTAGGTTTCTCTTTTCGTTGGTTAATGGTGTGATTTGAACAATTTGACTGCCAACATGCAATAACAATCACACATTGTGCAGCGTTTTATTGCTGAAGATATTGTCACCATCTATTTTCTAAGCACATCTAGGATTTTCACTCTGCTTTCTATCTTTTTTTAATCTCTCACTTGATTCACATATGAAGAAAACCAGCTTACACTTACTTTTTTTTTTTCTTGCTCTCCAGTTTCTTCAACTGAGCATTTTCAAAAGAAAGGTGCCTTGGTGTAATAGGGATTTTATTTAGCTTTCACTAAGTTGTGCTGCTAACTGTGCATGTCCCAAATCCAAGAGACTATCATACATATGGGCCAGGGAGGAATGATGGGCAAAGAAAAGAACATGAAATAAAAGGCTATTAAAACAGAAAGACGAGGGATAACAGAGTTGCGCCATTTCCCTCCACCATCTCTGCTTTCCATCTATCCCTCAAGCCATCTCTCTCTCTCTCAATTAGGAAATGAAAACTGCGATCGTCTTAAGAGGTGAGAGATTACTCTCTGACCCCGATGTGCATCATAGGGTAATTCACAACAAAATCCCCACTTTATGACTTTTACCATAATTAAGAAAATTCAATTCACTTACGACTTTTAAACCATCTTATCGATCTTCAGATTTGTGCAGTTTTCCACTTTTGAAGTAAAAAAAAAAGCTCGTATTAACTTCTACAACTAAGATAAAGTCCTAGAGTGTATTAATGTTAAAAGCTTTATAGATGTTTGAGAGTGCATTAATGGTATAATGTTGATCACGGGGGAATCAAAGTGATGCATTTCCATTCAGTTGTTCATCTCCTTTTCCCGACGAACAAATGAATGGAAACCATAAACGCAAAGGGTTCTGGGTCTCAAAAGTACAGGTTTTGGCATACTGTGTATATTAATTTTTACAGATTGCCATTTTCTGATTCTGTGAGATAAGCAGCATGTGTTACTAAAAACCTGATAGCTCTATATTGATTAATCCATTCACACAAGGACTATTTCCTTTTGTGTTTCTTCCTTCTTCTGTCGCACATCCTCCACAAGACAGACGGTTGATTATTTAGCCTGTCAGTCGCAGAAAACTTTTCTTTTCTTTCTTTTGAATTAATAAATGAAAATAAAATGCCTCTCGCTCTGTGTGTGTAGTACAACAGTGGGAGAGGTCTGGCGCTCCGTATGTTCCATTTGCCCCCCTATGGAGCATAGAGCCCCTCCATCACCCATCATCTCCTTTACACACACAATGCCTGTATGTTTCTGCTTCTATACTTGTGAGGACCGTAGATGGCATTATGTTTGGGCCATTCACAGCATCCTACCTTTTAAAAATGTTTCCACGGGGCACCATCCTAAGTTTTCTGTTCAGTGACATCTGGTTAGGTAAGTTAGTATAGTGGGTAAACTGTTATCTTTATTTATTTATTTTTGTAAACAGCACTGAGTTGTAGGTATGAAACATTTCTTTTTTCTGATTTTTTAAAAAGTGAAGACCAAAATGAGTTTTTCAAGAGTGATTTTTATACGAGGCAAACGGACTGGTTTCTAAAAGGTTCCCATTTCTTATAAACATTAAAAGTTAATGTTGTTATCTTGTTGTAATCTCAGCAACCTATTCAAAGCAGTCATATTTTAGTCATGAAAAAAATGCAGTGATTTTTCTATGATTAAAATTGTGCCTAAATCTACTGATAATGGTGTCAAATCAGAAACCACTAGTGACAAGAGGTACCGCTAACAACATTTTTAAATGAAGAGGATTCAGATCACAGAAAGGTTTTCATTAGAAGTTCAGGAGGAATATGACATTTTTCTGATTTTGAAGATTTTACTCAGCCTCTATGTGTTGTGTGAGAGGCTAGGATCCGAAAAGTATTTGTAGAAATCTATGAATTATACCAATGAAGAAGCCCAGCGAGGAGCACGGTAGAGACAAAGTAGCAAAAAGGAGAATTTGTGTGTCTGCACGCGCGTGTGTGCTTGTGTGGATGAGAGGTAGTCAGAAGTGGTTAGAGGAACAGTGGCCTCCTCATCGCCCAGAGGGTGAAAAAGCCAATGATAGCCTTTTCTGCTGCTGCTTAGGTGATAACACATAGTACCACCACCTAATGTCCTTTCTCTTTTCTCTCACACTTTCTCTACCATCTCACTTTACTATCAACGCCGGCTTGCTCACTTTCTCTCCTTGCCCTCTACGTATCTGTCTCGCTCTCCATTTATTTCCCCCAGGCCCTCTCTCTGTCTCTCCGCTGCTCTTGTCTGCAGGAATGAATCAGACATAAGAGGCCAAACAAGATTTTCAACCCATTGCTTTTGATTAAGTGACTTAACACAGAGGTCTGCGGCCCGGCAATATCACTAATGGTCCGAAGAAAGAGAGATAGTGTGTTTGGGGGAAACAGAAAAAGACAGAGAGGTAGGGCAGGGAGGGGAGAGAGAGACAGACGTAGGCTAAATCTCCCACAAGTAGTGCCATTATCCCTGGCTAAAGGAGAAAGTGATTATGAACTTAAAAGGAGCTTTGCGCTCATAGCTTTCTCCACAGCAAGTTTAGTTGGAAAATTACGATTAAGCCGGATTTAGATCCACACAAATGCCTTTTTACACACAGGAGGCAGAAGGAGAGAAGAGAACCCCCTGTACCGCAGAGTGCAGAAAGACAAACAAACAGCTTCTTTTTTATCATTTCAAAAAGGATTCATTTTCATAAATCACAATCAAGCGCTGAAATTTGCTTCACGCTGAGCAAAAATTACTTTATAAAAAAATAATAATATGAATTTTATTGTATTTTTATTCTTTATTTTCTCCTTTTGAAGTTCACAGGAGCACAGTGAGGATTCATAAGTTTCTAAACAGATTAACATTGCTAAATTCCTTGTTTGGGTTTTACAAGCAGATAGTTAATTCTACAAATGTTGCTTTTATGGAAATGCTAAACATATGTTTCTACTTATCTGATTTCCTGCACGATATCAAAACAATTTGGCATATGATCTGTGTGGTGACAGGATATACTGAAAGCATCATTTTAAAACGTGGAAAATACAATTTTATAATTATCTGTTTGCTGTTTTAGATGATTATTTCTGGAAATTAGATTTTTTTTATGCTGTGAAAGGCCTCAATAACCTGACCTAGGTTTGCGTATTTCACCTTTTTCTGTGTGCTTTTTGTTGGAAAGCTTCCATTTGTTTGCTTGTATCATCACAATCAGGTAAAATTAAAATAATGTACTTTCAGAATTACAAATGTTCAGGGGAAACAGCAGTAGGTCTTAAACATGCCATAGACATCACTCACATGATCCAGGGGCCAAAATTTTAGATGTGGGGATGTGATGAGCTTTAGAGGACACCAGTGAGACACAAAGTGACATATGAATACCATTACAGGAGTTTGGCTGCTGTGAATTGCAATGGTTAAATGAGGTAACATACTGAAAATGAATTTAGTTGCCTAAATTTCACGGTTATTGCTTTGTGCTCCAGTCACAGTTTCCAAGAAACTAAGTATCCTCCTGGTGAGGTGTGTCCATGTGTTTGTGTGAGGATATGTGTGTTCAGGTGCTTAGGTACTACCATTCACCTGCATGGATGTTTGTGTACGTGTGAGGATGTGTGTGTTGCTCTCTGCACATTAGCGGTAATTATAGTCAGTAATAACCCTAACGAGGAGAGAGGGACAGGCTGCGTTCAGAGCAGCAATTACAAGTTAATCAGCTACCATGTTGTTTGGAGTAATTAGGCAATGCTGTGAAGAGGATTTAGATCTCAGATATTTACTGCTGCAGTGTGAGAGAGGGTGTGGTACGTGTGTATGCGTTTAAACCGGTGTGTTTGTGTGTGTGAGAGTTACTGCAGTCAGCCATGAATTGTGTCTGTTAAACTGTCATCCGTTCAGTTCATGCTTGTAAAATTGGTTTTGCTGTTGTGCTTAAAGATAAATCATTGCCAAAGTCTGTAGTACATTTTACATTTTATTGTAGCCTTTATTTCTTTTACCTAATTAAAAAAATAAAAAAAGAATTTTGAAACCTGCTATAGCACAAGTGTTGGATAGATCCACTTAACCCAGGTATGAAATAATTACACGATGCAATGATGATGGGCTCTTTACATGATGGGAGTCTTTGAACTCAGGCTGTCTACAAGACTCTTTTTCTCTTTTTAGCTGATGTACAATTTTGGGCAACCATGGGTCTAAATAATGAACCAGGAAACTTTTTTTCTTAAACCTAAAGATGTAGTTCATAAACTGAACCAAATGGCAACTGAAAACAAAACGAAACAAAGTACAAAAAAAATTAAAAAACCCTAAAAGCATCTCTGGAAAAAGAACAGGGAACATGTCCTCCTGGTGCCTTTGAATGAGAGCGTGCATTTAGTACAATTAGTGGAATTTGTTGCATGTAGGGAGAGCAAGCATTGCTATCACTGAGCAAGTCAAGTCTCCTGAAGCCGCTGTGTGTGATGGCCTGTGCAAACCTGCTGTGATTCAAGATTCAAGAAGACTTTATTATCATTGTACTTCCGAGGAGAAGCAACACAATTAGATCGGCATCCCTTGGTTCTCCATTAAGAAAAAACAAACAGAAAAAAAAACATCCGTTTTAAATTAAGTTACAGATAGTAAAAATAGATTAAACACTGCTCATGAGAATTTGAAACAGTAGTAGTGCAAAATAATAAAAGTGAAAAATTGTCCCTCACAACCAGGTTTCGAAGGATGTTCAGGAGAATGATCCTTAAAATATTTTTTTAACCAATAATAATAATTTCATTTTCTTCCATACCATCAAATGTCATTACTTTGTATATCAAGGTAGTCTTCATCACCTAATCCAGATCTATCCTAATCTTATGTCCTATGAAATACATAAAATAAGTAAAAGTGTGATGGAAAAAAAAACTGTTTAACTACCATCGTAAGTGACAAGAGCTAAATGGTGTCAGTCCACATACAAAGACTGCAGCTGTATTGTTCTCTACTATGTCAACCTCGTTGTAGCCTCTGATTGCTTGGATGGGAGGAGGAAGCTCTGATTCAGCTCTCTGCCAAGTGCCGTTTATGCTGCGGTGCTAATAGTAAGGGTCCGACGCCGATACACATACACACGCTTTAATTGTACGTTGTGTTAATGAGATGCAGAGAGGCGAGGAGGAGGGGTGAGGGAGAAAGAGAGGAAAGGAGGATGGAGAAAGAGACAGGCAGAGAGAAAGACAGACAGGGATCAGCCAATGACCTGTGTGATGAAGAGAAACTGCGCTGACAGCTCATTGCCCAGTGCTGTCAACCCTGCTGTGTGTGTGCATGTGTGTGTACTTATAGTATGGAGATGAACATGTTCTAAAATGCTTGATTAGAGATACGATACACAATACACACTGAAATTATGCATCAAATTACCATATTGAGTGTGTTTGTGTATAAGCTTTCATTCATTTATTAATATTTAACAATCCTGCAATTTGGTGAAATGACATGTAATTACTAATAGGGCAGTGAAGACAGAATTGCTTGTCTTGATAATTATGGCTCTATTATTACAATGTGGAACTCTTATCTATTTACTTATTTGTTTGTTTGTTTGTTTTTCAAAGATTGGGTCAGAAGAGATAAGACGGGATCGAACATTTACAGCAACCCACAGTAATTTTCATGGAGCACACATATTGCAGATTTTATAATCCTTTGGACTGATTTGTTTTTAGAGAACACTAAAATTTTATACGTTTTAATATTCAAACTTCCAATTTGGAAGAAGCATTTTTATTCATCTCAGAGCAAAGCAGTTAAATGAATCTCCTGTGCAAAGTCACAAATGTTTATTATAGGTTTATTGTATTGGGGAAATTCAATGATTTATTGATAGATTTTGTTCTCATCTGGTAATTTGTTGCTTATTTTTTAAAATATAAAAATATGTGTCAAGCTGCTAATTTTATTTATTTATTTTTCAGTGTAATCCAATGAATATGTCACAGTTTTGCCATCAGAGATGTCAGTAAAGTGTGTCCATGTGTAAATGATAACAGAGGGTTGGACTGACCTCCTAATTACCACAGCTGTGATGGGAGGAGAGACACAAGGCCAGAGGTTAATAGCGAGCTTGTCGGACAAGAAGGTTGAGAACGCAGGGGGGATAAGCAGGACAGGGAGGAAGAGGACGGCACAGCAGACGAGAGCAGGAGGTTTAGAGGACTAAAATCAAAAGGAGCGAAAAGACAGGAGAAAAAAGAATAAAAATGGGGATATTATGTAGATGGCATGACGAGAGAGGACTGAGAAAAGTAGAAGGATGATCAAGAAAGATTATAAAGAAGAGAGAAACCAGTATTAAAACTACTGGGAGTTCTAAATTTCTGAATCACACACTTGCAGTGATTCCACTATACACAAAAATCCACACTCAAAAGGCCTTTTAAAACCTTTATTTGCAAATGGACTTGTGCTCCTCCTATTCTGTTGTTGAAAGCAGTTTTTCTAGGCCAGAGTTAACATTGTAGTTGACTGCTGGAGAAGTTAAGGCAAAAAAAAAAAAATCACAATTAATTTGGAGAAGTCTGCTCCAAAACAACAGCAGTTTTCCCTCTGTGTTCATCTGGTACAGTTTTTCTTTTGCCTGGAGCAGCGAGAGGCGATTAGGACGCCTGAAAAAGGGGGTTAAAAGATGGAAATATGGAACGGCTCTCTGAGACAGAGACACACCAAATGATACCCATAACCCAGTTTAACAGGAGCACATGAGAACTGAACGGAGAATGGCTAGAAACCTTACAAATAAATCCACAGTGTTTGCAGGTTGGGTCCTCAAAACCAAAAGAAGTTACTAAAGATTCAAAGCCTGCTTCACCGTGGTGTATAAAATAGTGTCCAATGTGGGATTCCTGGTTTGGAAAACTGTGGTAGTTAAGTACCTAGCTCAAGGGCTGCCACTATCTTGTCATCTATGAAATTTCCCAAAGCAGAAATCTAATCTATTTGTAGTTTTGGCTTTAAGGTCTTAAATTTATTTTGGTTTAAACATACTTTTAATAATACTTTTAATAATAAGGATTATATTATATATTTTCATGTTTATACTTGTTTTACAGTAGTCAAACTTTATATTCAATAGAAAAATCATATTAAGAACTTAATGACTCTGCTTTATCTGTTTTGAATTTTTCATTAAAGCTACAAAGCATGTTAAAATTACAATAAATGCCAGTAAGATAAACAGTAAAAGAGACACTCTTAGATATATTTATAATTGAAAACTAAAAATTGTATCTAGTACATTGAGCGAAATGGGGAAAAAATGGTCAAAACTAATTAAATCAGCATTTCAAGTAATTTAAAATGCTGTTTTGCTGGTCTATGTTCCTTAGGCAGGGTGTTCCAAAATACTTTATCTTTGAAAACTACAAAAATAATTATTATGTTTTGCCCTGGGACAACAACTCATAAAAAGATAGCAGAAAACATGTTGGAAACCCACCACTTGTTCCCGGTCTGGGCCTGCAGTCTGAGAGGGAAGTGAAGCGAGAGCGCTGCAAGTAGGATTGTAAACATTATAGAAACACTGATGGTGGTGTTCACGTTTGTAATTAATTACCTTGATTGATTCTGACTGCAGCTTGCTTTTGAGTGGCATTTCATCATGATGTTCTTTAGTTAATACCCTCACTCCCCACTAATAAGGCAACAATTAAAACAGTCATTTGCATCTAACATTATACCCTCTATTAGCTTGCAAAGGAAAAACGTAGCTGAAGGGGGCAGAGGTTGCTGGAAAAAAAACAAACCTGAAGTTAAATTTCTGTGTGAGTTATTTGTGGACATACACAAATGTAGCTGCCTACACCAAACAGTTTTGCCAACTTAATATAAGGAAACGGACTTCTACACTTTTCCCTCTGCGCTGCCCAGCTGATTTATGGGAAATGTGACTGCCAGTTCCATGACCCTGCGACGGTACTCGATGTCTGACCCCTGGTATCCCGACGCACACACTCTCGCTCACACACAAGCCGGCTCTCAGCCATCATTCGTTGGAATATGAGTTGCCAAGATGGGGGGTCCATGGGCTGTCCTTGGGGCTGATTGGCTGAGAGTTGTCAAACGATCACGGCAGTGGCGAGCAGGGGGCCTCTCTTCCCCCCAAAATCAATTTCAATCAACGTGGAGACGCAATATTATCAAATGTCAAGACTACAGCGGCCCTCGGCCCCACGCTGCAGCAAAAAAATTATTCCTGACAGCCACTTGGTGACTTAATTAAGTGCAAAAAAGGGGAAAAGAAGAGAAGAGGGGTGGAGGCGATAGTGAAAGTGACCGAAGGAAGGCAGTAAGGAGGGGTGAGGTGGGGGATTAAGACTCAAAATACCTCAATTGGTCAGTTGGTCTTTTTGTTTGGTTGACTGATTGTATTGACAAGGCCTCAGAATGATAGCCTCACAGGGGAGCAGTCAGAGAGAAAGAGGACTGGAGACAGCTGCATTCAGGGAGAAGGATGGAGGGAAAGGGAACAGGCTAAAAGAACGGGAGCGATATTAGAGAGAACCAGGAAGATAACACTGGGAAAAGTGTGGCCCGTTAATGGTTGCATGTAGGAAGAGAGCGAAAAGCAGAATGAGAATAGTGTGGAAAGATGCATAAAAGGGGGAGCTGGAGAAGACAGACATAGTTAAGGATGAAGGCAAGGAAGTATGAATGGATAGGAGGGATGCAGTGAGGGAGTGAGAAGAAGTGAGCAAAAAGCAAAGGAAGAGTGTGGAGACTAAATAGATGGATGGGCTGAGAGAGGGATACAGGAAGGAGAATGGAGTAAGTGGTAGTTTATTGACAAGGATCTCCCTTCAAACACACACAGGCACACACACACAGATACAGATACGCACCCTCCCATCCGCTTGCTAGCAATCTTGATATTGAAATGATTCCTTGGGAAATAAATCACATTTCGATTGGCTGGTAATTGCTGAGGATCGATCAACACGTTCAGCTTGGCTCTCCCTGGGATTTTCTTCCTTTGTCCACATTAACGCACACACACATTTCTGGGATGTCGATGGGGACCGTGAACCTCAAGGGATAACTGATAGCTGATTGAGCGAATCAGTAAACATGAGCTGCTGATTGTTCCTATGCAGATTAATATGAGGTGGCTGATGGAAGAAAAATGAGAGCTAGACTCAGTGATAAAAGGAAAGAAGGGATAAAAGATTGATGAAAAGAAGAATTTTAAAAAATGATCTAAAAAGGCACACAAGTTATGCACTAGATAAAGTCAGAACAACATGAAGCAAAAGAACAACCAAAGTACAATATTTATCGTATCATAACCTCTGTTTTATTTCCCATGTGAATGCTTCACCTTTAAAATGTTTTGAAAGTGCTTGGCATCCTGCAAACCCGGTTCTCTGACTCATGAATGAGTAATTCTGATCAATTCTTTAATCAGTCAGCGCTTAGAGGTCCATCTCCCTCATGTTAAAGTATGATTTATAAATGGCTAGAGGTCATTATGACGTTACGGGCGCTTTATCAGGCTAAATGAGAATGGCCTTTCTACTCATGTTCTCTCTATGACAGGGACAAGCAGGTTGTCAATACAGAAATGACCCTGCTTGAGGGCTGGAAAAGGCACACACACGTAAACACTTGTGCACAAATACAAACAGGGGCAAAGCATACCTGCATGAACACATTTAACATAAAATGAAGGAACAAGTTCACGCAAACTCATGAGAATAAGAAGAATGCTGTGCAAACATGCAAACAAGTATATTACAAATGCACACATGTTCCCATACACAACTACGCACTACGCACACACACACACACACACACACACACACACACACACACACACATTCTGTAGTATATATTCACAACCAGGGAATGGATCAGTCAATATGATCATCTTCTGATTTACAGGAGCAGCAAGCATTGTAAACAGAGACATGGATTTTTCTGTTTCCATAAAATACATGAGCAATTTATTCACCTTTCAGAGGCAAATCAATGTGATTCTATGACTGCAGAACACATTTCTCTCACCTGCAGTATAAAAATTGGACAGGATTGTTATTCAAACATACTTTAAAACTGGAGGAAAGCTGCTGCTGGATTGTGAAAGATATTGTCAGTGCGGCAGATTTATTTACAGCGCTGCGGAAGTAAATGTGAATCTGTAACGAAACGTTCAGTTAGACTTAATGAGACCAAAAATTCCATATTTACTATGTTTAAAACATAAGGCCGTCATTTTAGATATTACTTGTGTGGGTTTGCGTTTCCATTTAGGAAAAGTGTTCTCACATTTCAGAGGCGTTTTCATGTAATATAAGTGCATCGACTGCTTTAAGAACAATTTTTGTTGGAAGTTTTATTTAAAACTCTGCAATAGAGTCACTATCTATCACACCCAGTGGTGAGCACTGTCACCACACAGAAGGTCAAAGTGTTTCCTAAAAGTTTTTTACAAGTTGTGTTGCAATAACACTGAAGCTAAATCTAAAAAGGCTAAAAGGGAAAAGGGAGTTTTCACAAATACAGAAAACTAATCAGTGACAGGATAGGGTGGAGGATCTGGATTGCTGCACACCAGATTTCTTTATGAATCTCAGTTTGTGGAGATTCTTGGTTGTGTTTAAGGCCTTCAAAAGAACCAATAATACAGACAAAATGCCAACAATCAGAAGTGCCTTATGAGCATGCACCTGGCAACAGGAAAAAGCCTTTTAACTGGAAAAAAAACCTCTGGTAGAACTTAGGTTTGGGGAGGTGCAGCCATTGGCTGCGACCAGTTGAGTAACAGTGGTGTATAAACACATGGAGAGTGAAGAGGTGAATGAAGAAGAAACACTCATGGGAAGCCCACAGCAGAGGGTCCTGAAAAGCTGATGGCTCTGCCTCTCATTTCACTTTTAAATACCAGAGGAACCTCAAATAAACCCGCAGTCTGAGAGTGAAGTGCTCTATTGGGGGATACGGTACTATGGGGTCTTTAAGATAAGATGAAGCCTGATTATTCAAGCTCTTGTATGTGAGGAGAAGGATTTTAAATTCATTTCCAGTTACTTCTGAGACCCTGAAAAGGGGGGACTGTGACTAAAAATTCACAGCTGCCTTATTGTACCTTATTGTACCTTCATAGAGGTTTCATCATTCATTATTTTTTAACTGTCTTAGAGGGTCTTGTTGATTCAAATGTGTGACCATACAGTTTGTAATACTGATGTGGTATTATTAAAGTCACTGAAAAAAAATCACCAAAAAGATCAGTCAGGGAAAAAAAACAAAAACAAAAACAAAAAAAGAAGAAAAAAGCCATTTAGTATTTAAGGCTGTTGCTCTTTGTAAGACTAAGTTCAGAGGTTTGTATCTCACAAACCCACCCACACACACACACATCTACACACCTAAGGGTGCTTTGTGTAAATAAGCGTACCTGCACCCCTGTAGGGAGGTCAGAACACTCATCCATCTAGCTCTGCCTTGGGTCATCATACACACATGCACTTACACACTGTTCCCTCATTCACACACCCACAAACATCTTTTTCTCTTTTCCGTTTTATGTGTCACTCTTAGAAACGCACACACTTCCACTTCCACCCCGCAGCAATCATTTACTGGTTTGTGTTCAGAGTCTGTTTTGGATGTGTAACACAAGGGATGACATGAAAAGACACAGAATGACAGAACACTGTCCAGAGGTCACTGTGGATGTGCGTGTATGTGAGTGTGTGTGTATCACTCTAATGTAGTCCAGCTACAGAAGCAGCAAACACCTGCGGAGTGCTGCTCACTTCCTAACGTATTTGTCAAAAAGTACTACCTGTATTTTAAAAAGTTTTTTTAGACAAATGAGGCTGTTGTCTATTTATGTATTTATTTTTATTTGATGAGTGGCAACCTAAGAAGGGTTTTTTTTCATGTTCCACAGCACATTGATTTTTTTCAATGTTAGATTTTTTTGGGCATTTCAGGTTGAAACTATCTAACCTCTTAAACGCAGCTGAACTAAAATATCCTTTTTCTACCTGCTTTGCACCACATATGCCAGATTTTTTGAGAAATTTTTTGTATCATGCTATTTTTAAATGTCACTGTATAATACTCTCACAAACATCTTTCAGTTTTCTCTGGTTAGACATTTGCTACCTGGATTACGTTATTGTGGGAACTGGTCAAAAAAGATAACAAGAAATGCAGAGAACAGTGAGTCTAACCAGGCTTCTTATGGGCTTTAAAGTTATGTAAATATTAGCTTATTCATCTTTTGCAGTGACTTGTGATGTAAGATTCTGATGTATTTTCAATTTTTAGATGCTTATCCATCAACTAGTAGCATCAGAGTGCTATCTATATAGCTAGTATATAGATACATATAGCTAGTAAAATATTTTTGTTTACCTTTCACCTCAAGAAGTAATACATGGCGAAACCGTACTGAAATATAACTATGTTGGCTATATGGGCAAGGATTTTAGTGTTTGAAGTATTATCCTTGTTTAAATATAAGATGTATAAAATGATTTTTCTTTAATGAAACAAAATATGCTTTGTGGATTGACAGTATAACCACAGAGTTAGCTTTACAGACTTTTTTTGTTAACCTTTATTCATTAATGCAACTTTAAATTCTACTGCAATAAGGAAAATGCGTGACAACAATAAATACAATTATAAGATGGAGATTCTTCATAAATACATAATGTTTCATTTTTTAACTTTTCCTATTTTGTGAAGGAAATTAAAAAAAAAACATTGATGTGCACACATATGTAGTAAAGACATGCCTGACTTTAAAAAGTGCTGACAGAATAGACATAAAACATGCAGATGCATTTACATGTATATTCATGAATGCATGAATCCACACATAAAGATAAATCAGTGCATTTTAACCACAACATAAAATAAGTTTGCTGTGGTTATGGGGCATTAGCAGTTGTATTTACCATCACTTAACAGAAGTCACTTTGTGTGTCTGTGTGTGTGTGAAAGCTTTTAGTGAACCAGAAACTGAGCAATTCCTCTTCTCTGACTATCGGATAGACTTTATCCTGTCTCTGATTGTTGTTCTGTGGTTCTAGCAAACACACACACACACATCTCAATAGTGCAGGTCCCTGCTGATTTGCCCTCCCTACACAGAGAGCTCCACACCCCGCTCTCACACTCCTTTTATGTTCTTAAATATTGATAAGTAGCTTTGCAACATTAATATCTTAGATGGCTTACAAGAACACTTAAATAAAATCTCACTCACTCACCCTCCCTCTTCCTCCCCCTCCCTGCATCTCTTCCAGCCTGTCACTTGTTTTTCATTTGTGTAATGTGTTTGTGTGGGAAGCAGTGCAAGAGGGCTGTGGGGAAACAAGAGGATTAAAGGGAGTTTGTGTGTGTGTGTGTGTGTGTGTGTGTGTGTGTGTGTGTGTGTGTGTGTGTGTGTGTGTGTGTGTGTGTGTGTGTGTGTGCGTGCGCGTGTGTGCACGTTTCAATAATGAAAGTGGGTACTTTCTTTATGCATAATAACAATTATTTGCAAAAAAAATGTACAAAAATCAACAATGTGGTGCTATGTGTGGCACAAAAAAATAGTAGTGCACCATGGCTACGCATGACTTTAAAATTCTTATGCACTGACATTTGATTGACTTGTGAAACCAATCCCCTTTATAGAGACAAATTTTTGAAAATGCAGGATGATTTAAACACATTTTTCTGAGCTTAATGAACTAAAGACGTCCCAAAAGAGAAACTTGCACATGCACACACGCACAGAGACACACACAAATCTCTTTTTCATTCTTTCCTTAGATGAAGTCTGCTAATGGGTTTTCAGATCACCTCTCAGTTCAACAGTGATGACCTCTGGTCTGGTGTGTAGTTAATTCATTCAAGCATTTATCCACATCCCTCTGGAAGCACAACATATTTGACATTTGTTATCTAATTGTATAAATATCTACCTCTTTAAAAACGGGGGTTAACATACCTAGTTATATTTTATAGAAAATACAAACAACAATGACAAGTGAAAAGAAGAAGAAATAAGGGAGAAATGAAACCTATAACCTGCTGTGAGAAAACAGTGATATGATTTCATGTAACAAATGGAGGATATCTCATTTCATCGTTTCACAAAGAAAATGTGGCTTGTTAAAACTCCTGTAGTACAGGTGTTTGTGTGTGTGTTTTCCAGTTGTGTAACTTGACAAGATTTAACTCAGAAGAGGTCCTAAGAGGCTGATAGACAGTTTTAAAGGGATTAGAACAGGATTAGAGACCAACTGGGAGGGATTAGCCCCCTGACTCTAATAGCTGCTCACATAACAGTTATCACAGACACATCTGTGACTCGCATACACAAATGTGAGGACTGATCTCCACAAAAGATGTGCAAATCTAGAATTGGTTTCTGCAGGAGGAAAAATGGGGCATATGCAGGCGTTTGTGCATTTGCTCGCATTAGTAGTGAAAGTCCTGCCTATAGTCACCCATCCAGATTTGCTGAAAATTAGAAATGTCGGGGGAGTTAAATGCCATAATAGCTGTAACTATGCAATTCAGTTTTTATGAACTACAAAGCTCAACAAAGGAATGAATCATTCCAAACTTTGTTTTTCACAGTGGAAGATAACTTTACTTACCTTCAGTAGACTTTTCAGTTTCAAAGTCAAATCATGCTTTAATAGATCTGTCTACAAACACACACACAGGTGCACACACAGACAAAAAGGCACTCTTGACCACACATTTAGCTGAGCACAGCCTCTTCCTTCAACAAGACAAATATTTGGTCAAGAGCGTTCGCCACTTTTGTGTGTGCATACTGCGTATATGTGTGTCGCAGGGCAGTTTTTTTCGGGGGAAGCCAAATGGAGAAGAGTGATAGGCTGACGTACGGTGAGGTTCATCAAAGTCACAGTGAGCAAAGGCACTCATTTTTCATTGGCTGAGGGGTCCCACGCACCTGCAACCTACAGCAGCAAGCCCACCTGAGAGAGAGAGGAAAGAGGGGAGGAGAAAGATAGATGGCGACAGAGAAAGAGAGTAAGAAACAAACATGAGGCAGAGTCGCCATAGGAGAAAGCAAGAGCGTGAGGGAGGACGAGAGCAGGAGACACTGGTGGTTGGGACAGTTTGAACGACAGCGTTCTCCCTTTTACATTTCACACCCGGACGCTCCTTGCACTGCCACGGGGAGGAGGCAGGGAGGAGGTGTGGAGTAGGTGTGTATGGTGTGGGTTGGTTTGCTCAAGGGAGAAAGACGGGGAGATATATTCTGAAGATGTTATTATTACACGTTTACCTTGTTTTGGACTCACAAGGGGACAACAAAAAAGATGCAGAAAACATGCAGAGGCACACAGAACACATATAAACATGTCCACACACATACACCAACATATGCACACAAACAGACATGATGGGAATTCTTTTTTTTGAGGAGATAAACTAGCACAACCATAAATGAAAGCCCATCAACTCTACAGCTCGCAGTTGGCACGGCTGTGTTTTGAGCACTCAGTGAACTGGCTGTTCTCAAAGGCACAAGAAGGAAAAGTTTGTTTAAAACAAAGCCTAAGTTGGGCAAACATACTGGGTAACAATCAAGTTGTTACCCAAACCAAACTGTTAAAAAATCAGCCACTTTATAAGTTAACTGCTCATATATTTCAAACATGGTGACCAAATCACTCCAGTAAATATTGTTCCCAGGTCACATGTGTAAAGAGCTCTTGGACTGACTACATCAAGCGTTGCCCATGACATGAAAAGTTCTTCATAGTTTGCAAATAGCAAAACTCGCTGGTTCAATTTTATTTTAGGCAATTACCAACATCTCAGATATTGTATGCTAATGTACAGTTCTGCCTTAAAAATAATGTGGTGCTTCAATAAAATGACTAATTGGTTTGTTGCCCATTCAAGCTTAGTTGTAGTGATGATGGACTGTGCACAGATCTTAGTACTTATTTGATGAATTCAGTTTTGAATTCAGTGAATTCAGTGATGCACAAAATCTCCAAAAAGGTCCAGAGTGCATGTATTTAATAACCTGGCTGTTACTACATTTTATTGTATTTTTTTAAAGGGTGAAGGTGTAGGGTGTATACACTTGCTCTTTTTTGGGCACTCTTTTATGTTACCACACTAATCTTTAGGTAGAATTTTTCTGTGCTTTTCTATAGTAAATTAAAAACTGGGACATTTGTTCGGTTTGTGTGTGCGCTGCCTGGTTGTGCAGTGTCAACTGAATCACGTTGAGGTCATCATAAAAGTGTGATGTCCATCGTACCTGTCAACACATGTTTGATTGTATACACACCTCGCTGTTGCCCCTGGCCAGAGAAACCCTGCGTCTGTCTGCTATACTACACGCTATGCTGGACCCATCCCTCAGCTACTGTCACACAGAAACACACAGTCAGAGACATGCACGTGAACGTAAAGGCACATATAAATAGAGTCAAGGCAACAGAAACGCATGCTCTCTCTGTCCAGGAGACACACACATCACTTACACACTCCCTCCTGCTGCTTATGTTCAAGCATACACACTTTCACTCACTTTCACAACAGACGGCTTACATTGGAAATGAACCTAATCCATCACTTGGAACGCATACACACACAGCAGGCTTCGTCACCTTCACAGCTCACCTACTATCACTGTGACATGCCTGCTGGACACTGTAGCTGCTGTGATAAATTCATAAATAGACAAGTGTCTGCATATACACCCACACATGCATCTGAATTTGTGAAAGTGCTGTTAACAATACCGACTTTTTTGGTTGATGCTCACAGAAATACTGTGGCTTCCATTGCTTTTATTTTAAGCAACTTAAAGAAAATAATAAACTTGAATTTGTAGTGGGTACACATGCACACAGACACACACAAAACAACTCTTATTTAACTTATAGTCTCTTGAGAAAATGCTGCAGTTAATGTGTAAATATTGCATCAATGAGTAGACAGATAAATAGGCTTTTATGACTTATTAACCTCAGAGACTATTTTGGCAATAGTTTGCAATTTTAACAACAAACATCAAGCTCTTGCTTTTAAGGAAAATTATAGCAAAAATAAGTATCTTTGAACCTTATGTTACATGCAATTAATATATTAAAACTTTTGAGGAAGGGATTTGTTTGGGTTTAATTTAGCTTTATTTTAGTTGTAAAGGTTACTGGAAATTGTAAACTTCAAAGTAACTCTTAATTACAGTGTACAGATTTATTAGAGTACCTGTCATAAAAACAAGAAAACAATTTTTTTTTTAAAAATCCTGTTAAAACTTGTTTAAATTGAAAACTTACTGAATTCGCTGAATTCAGTAGACACATTTTTAGTAAACCTCTTTGAGAGGACAAAAATTAAACCACTCAAACTCATTTTTCTGTTCAGGAAGGAATGCCAGTAAAAACTGTCATTTACCAACAAAATCAAAAAATATGATGTGCTTCACTATAGTCGAAGTATAGTACAATATTTAACTTTTTATTTTCATTAAAGAGATTATTATTAATTTAGGCTACACACACGTACATATACATATATTTGTGTTTATATGTGTCAACAAGTATATATATATATCTATATATGTATATGTAGTGCTATTGTGTTGTGTTGTGCTGGCTCACAGACATGACTCACTAAGACAACTAAATGGAACAGAGCCATACGTAATGTTATTAGTTCACCTGTGCTCTTCCCTCTATGATAAATCAGAATATCTCCTTTTGAAATGGCCTTTTATTCATTCAGATGAAAACACTTTCACAACAAACACAACCAGAACACTGCCCATAGCTATGACTGATGCAAAACTCAAACTAAAATTATTTCCCAAAACAACAAGAACACAAAAGTCCTCCGAGAATCACTGGTGTGCATGTTTGACAAATGCTCGCTGGCAGCGCTGCAGTCTCATCCAGCAGCTTGCTGAAGGCTACAGCAGCGTCGTTTCATGGCTCTCTTGTTACTGGGCTGTAAATTCAGCGGATGGCTCCTGTCTCTGAGTATTGATCCGCTCCGTCACCTTGAACCTCGGTATTGACACATGGGGCGACGCTGAGCAGGGAAAAACGGCAATTTACCGACCCTCAATTATGACATTCATAGATGATGTCACAACAGGGGCATGGGGCTTTGAAACTCGCACACAGAGACACACGCACACACGAATACACAGTTCGTCAAGGGATTGAATCCATTTGTTTGAGCTTTGCGCACCAAAACACACACCAGCCTACCCTTTCTATCCTAAATAGCATTTAATGGCACCCTGTGTGCTTGTGTCTGATTTTATGTGTGTCTGCGCACATGTACACTATCTCTATTAGTGTGTGCATCACCTCTGACAGCCGTTCTAATGTCTGTTGTCCTTTCATTCCCCAGACAGATGGTTCACCGGACCATGTCATTAGCAGAATACAGTTGGCAATATGTCATATATTACATTAATAGTAAGACAGCGTGAGGCAAAACATTCTGTGCTCCCTGCTGACACCTCTACATGCGTCATCCAGACACATCAGGCACAAAACTACAAGTCATGTAATTACTACACAACAGTCAGGCACATTTTTAACGCCCTACATGAACCTTCAATTTTGTATTTGTTTGCAAATAATAATGACATTGTATTGAACTGTAGCCTAGAGCGCCGTTAGTCAGATTTGTGACTGGGAAAATCTCTTTAGGGAAAATTGAAGAAGAAATTATGTCAATTTCCACAACAGTAACCATGAACAGGAGCTGCCTTGAGCAGTGATCACCACAGTTGTTCCACTGTGAGCTGAGGGTGCCAGAGTCATTGGAAGCGTATCCCTGATGCTGTAAAACAATGGCCTGGACTTTACATGAGAAGACAATTTATGAGTAAAATTAAGACTTTTAGAAAACATAGTCGATTGTTATCATTACTTTAAATCTGTGATATATGAGTTATGAGTGCAAGAGCTGATTGGGACAGCGTCTCAGGAAAAGTTGGGCACCCAGCTTATATTTGCGATTATGTTGTGATAGTGGTGATATTAAAGAACAATATTATAATAGTATTGCTTGCAGTTTAGAGCTGACAAAGCGTTACCAATTAATGAGTTGGTTGACAAAAAAAGAACAAATGAAACCTCAACAAACAAGCTTTAGTATTTAGGCAAATGCAGAATTAGAAGTATAGCACTCACGTATGTGCTTTCAAATGAAAAAAAATAAGAGTGAATCGTTATTTGAGGCCATCCACTTATTATGATCTTTCAGTGACCCAACTTTGGGTCCTGACCCTCACATCAAGTACACCGCTATATTGCATTACAAATGGATTTCAAATTGAAGCCATATCAGATGTCACATATCTGATTCAGTAAGTAGTGGCCAGGGGCTGCCCAGCCATCGTTAATACTGTATTCACAATCCATTGATGAGATCATGAAAAACTGTGTATGTTTTTTGTCTGTGTGTGTGTGTATGTGTGTAGCTGCCCTCCTAAGACTCACTCCTTCATGTACTGACACTCATAAACACACACACACAAAGAAATAGAGACACGCTCCTCCCCAGGGCCTGAGTGCTCTCTGTGTTGACCGCTGAGGATGTGGGTCAGAATAAGAGGGCAAAAACAGAAAGGGGCTCTTAGCAGGACACACAGATGGGCCAGAGTCACAAAGACATGCTCACATAAACACACATTCATATATACTCCCTGAGGTCAAGGTTCACCTGCAGAAGCTCTGGTCACTGTCCATCCATCAGTTTTATTACAGAGACAAAAAATGATATGCAGGGTATGAACTGATTTTATTGTTTTGTTTCTCTCTCTCTCTCAGTGGTACAGCCCACACTAGCTCAGTTAGTGAAAGTGATCTATTGTATAAATAACTGTATGAAAAGTGTGGTCACTGTGACTGTTTGCATCTTGTTTGTTTGTTTTTTGAACCTTGAATGGCCAATGGACAGTGGAGTACTAAGCTGTGATCTGACACTAGCTAGCTTGGATCACAAGGTGAATTCGTAGTTATATGGGTGGATTACACAGGCACAAATACCTGCTAATGTGTGCTAACATTTATATTCACCAGACTCTTTCTTAGGCACAGTTTGCTAGTACAGGGTTGGGCCCCCTTTAGCCTTAAGAGCTATCTGAACTCTTTCATGGCATACATATGTAAAAGTTACTGTACATTCCTCCGAGATTTTGGTGAATATTAGCATGGTAGCATCAAACAGTTGCTGCAGAAATATCAGCAGCACATCCATGATGTGAACCTCCTATTCAGCCACATCCAAACGGTGCTCTATTGGATTGAGATCTGGTGACTGTGGAGCGCAGTTCATGACAGTGAGGTTACTGTCATGATCAAAAGAACAGTTTGAGATGATTTGAGCTTTGTGACATGCTGTGGTTTGCTGCTGTAAGCAGTCATCATAAGATGGGTACACTGTAGTCAGAACGGGACAATGGTCAGCGAGACAGCTCAGTGTGCCAAAAAAAAAAAAAACTCCACACAACAATTACACCACCAGTAGCAGCACCACCATTGGAACCACAGAATTTATTCATTATGTTTTCTTTTGCCAAATTCTGAACCTACCACTGTCACAGTAGAAATCAAAATTCGTCACACCAGACAGCATTTTTCATCTTCTATTGTCCAGGCGAGCCTGTAAAAATTCAAACTGATACACAGTTTATATGATACAACGTCTACAGGTCCTCTTGACCATGTTTTACTGAGTTGCTGGTATGTGATTGGTTGATTAGATAGTGGTGTTGATGAGAAGTTGAGTAGATGGGTCTAATGAAGTGGAAGGTGTGTGTACATACTATACTATACTGACTATACTAACAGAATACTAGGATTTCCCTGCATAGACATCTTGGCATTCTGTTAGTACAATTAACCACACAAAGGTCCAGTTTGAACACATAACACCAAAGCAGCTATATTTGTTTTTTTATTCAATAAATTATTTGTTCATTCATTTGTTCATGTTTTTTTTTAAGGCAGTAAACATGCTTTCTCCTTCTGTGAAGTTGAGTATTTGATCAAAGATCATCCATGAGGACTAACCCTTTTTGGAGGCAGCCTCAGATGGCCATTTGAGGAATTTTTGGGAATTCTGTGTTAGCTTCATTTTTCAGTCTCTGAAGTTGCTGCCTGTCAGTGTTTGGGTCATTACTCAAAAAAAGTAATGTATTGTACATCATTCTTATTCTGCGTTACTTAATTACTGGAATTTGTTACACTACTCTTCTCATTACTCTGTAAAATATTCTGAAACATAATTACCAGTTAACAGTATAAACCTTGGGCTTCAGTCCCACACACCAACGACCTAATGAGGACACATATGAACACAAAGTTGACAACACAAAGCAAAGATGAAACCCAGCCTAAAGAGATTTCAAAGCAATCACCACAGTGATTGAATAGTAAGAAGCAGAGGCTTCAAGATTGCTCATTTGTTACTTGTAAAAGTTCCAGTTCTGGCAGCTGGGCGGGTTCAGCATTCACTCAGCTTTATTATTGGACGTGTGTTGCACTTTACAGCATGTTCATGTCCTTTTGTGCAATAAAGCATTTCCCTTTCTTCTACACATGAGCTGTAATTAGCTGACTGTTGCACAATTACACAGGAAGAAAAAAGGACTGTTTGATTTGCTTTTTCTTTCCATCCACCCGGCATGCAGATAACTGAAGACCACTGAAGAAATATCAAATTAGTGATTACTGAATTTAGTACAGTAACATGTTACATTACTGTGCTGCTGAAAACTGTATTGTGATTACAGTAACGTACAGTCACGTTTGTCATTTTCTCCCCAAGGGCATTTATTGCATTTAAGAGAGAACTGAGCTTTGCTTCCCCTGCACATGGACCATATGTAAAATATTTCTGGAGCAACACATGCATTGTACATAGTCTTCAATAAAGAACGAGATAAAATGAGCGTATAGTCAAAATTGTAACTTTTCCCATGACTATCACTTTGCACTTCTGACAGAATTCATGCGCCACAGTTGAGAGTGAAGTCTCTGTGTGTTACTGTGTGTGCGTATGTATGTCTGTCTCCCCTATTTCTCAATGTTTTCCCATGGGAGAATGGCAGCCATTTTGTCCTGTCACTCCTCCATGCTTTTTTTTCCCTCTTTGCCTGTCCAATAATGACAGTTTAATTTGCCAGCCAATTACACCTGAGCGGTATTTAAATGAGCCAATAAGGACCTCTGACAGCATGACTTGTTGCTCTAGTTAGTACTCAGACGCAGAGGTCGATTTACTCTCCGACTCACAGAGTGATACTGTTTGCACTGTTTGGAGGCTTGCATTTATCAAATTGATACTGTTTTATTCTTAAAAATGAGATGAATTGCCTTTTTAAACTAAACGTTTTTTTGATTGTTTTGTTTTTACAGTTACGTCATGGTTTTGGTTTGCTGAAAATTAGAAGAAGAGAAGAAAATAGTGTATAGGAAAGAAGCAAAGCACGGTGAAACAAAAAGGATAAGGGGTGGGCAGAGGTTGATCCTAATCCTCTCTTGCCATGTGTGTAAATAATTTCTAAGCGTCTTATCCTGCTCATTTATATAATGGTGGTCTAAAGCCCTGGGTTTGCTTCTGGAGGCCTGAGATATATTCGAACAATCCTGCCTATGCCTCTGAGTGATGACCCATTTCTAGGGGTACATTTGCACAACATGTGTAATGGTATCTAAATGTGTACCTGTACAATGTGTATCTACCTGGCATACAAGTGACTTTGCAGTCACCACTCTATATGACTGTGTGTGTCTGCACTCCTAGATTAAACAGCTGTTTTAATCTACTTCCTGCCTTCCCTGGGTCCCCCGCCACCCCTGCTGACCATACAATAACTGTAACTGTGCTTTTTAATACCGAGTGATAGTAAGTAAAAATAACCTGAGTCAAATATCTTCAGATTAAATACATCTTTTACAGTCTGGCTTTATCCTGTTGTGGTGCTTTAAGCTGTCCACATATACACACCAACGTGGCCATGAATTCACACACACCGAGTGCATACCCCCCATAACCACTGTGGAAATACCATACTTAAAAATATTAAATGTAGTCAGAAGCCTTTATAAATTGCACTTTTAAATATGTGACCTGACCTGACAGTCCTTTTGGCACCCTGAAAAAATTACTCTGCTTGATGAGAATGTGACAGCATCAAATGATCAAACTAAAAACAGGGCGAACCTGTTACAGTAATGACTCTCTGTGGTTTTGGCCAAAAGCAAAGGACTACTATTTTGAGAGTTGCAGATTTAATTACCCACAAGATGAGGAGTTTGACTCTTACTTAATATACAGAACAGAGTCACCCCTCCCGTCTTTATGTTTTTCTAGGAAAATTTCAAATGGGTCCAGCAATTTATTGAAATTTGCCAACTTACATGGAAATACTGTATAAAAACCAAAAACAGAGTTTGTACAATCTGGAAAGTCAATTTGGTAATTTTGATCACGTTTATTCTTCAGTACAGCCTGAACTCTCTTAGGCAAGCTTCTTTTTTAATATCTCAAGTCGTCTAAAGTTGTCTTTGGGAATAGCTCTCCAGGCTTCTTACAGGACATTTAAAGCTCTAATTTGGATGTTATCTGCCTTTAATTCCCTTCTTAGTCAAGAGGATCCATGCTTTTTCAATATTATTGAGGTCTGGGCTCAATCCATGTGTGATAGAGGCCCACTGTGCGTTTGTGTGTTTTTTCTTTCTGTCCAGGTATACTTTTACTGCATTGGTGGTTTGTTTGAGATTCTTGTCATACAAAATGAAGCTGTTATTAATCAAATGCTTTCCAGGTGGTACTGCATGATGGATCATGACAGTACTTCTTTGCACTCATAATTCTGTCTATTATGTCAAGATCCTGACCACCGATGGCTGACATTCAGCCCCAAACTATTACAGAGCCTCCCAAGCAAACTCACTGTTGTACGTCTCTCTTGACATACCAAAACTTCCTTATTAAGTTCTCACTCTGTAAGAACTGTTTCCACTGATTTTAAATTCATTTGTTTAAGCCTGCCAATTCTTCTTTTGTTCACTTTGTCCAGTTTCCTCAGTATTTTTTAAGCATGCTGAGATTTGCCAAGTTTTTGATTAATAGTAGCTTTGGTATTATGTAATATTTGTCATTCTGTGATGGAACAAACTATGTACATTTGCAACTGATGCCTAAAGATACATCTGAAATCTTTTCTTTTCCAGGTTGTGTGTTAAGTGTAGACTTAGACTTCAACTATTGCTCAAGATCACTTCATAAAATTCTTAAGCTTAGTGTTTGTTGTTTTGAATCATCTAAACTAGAAGCAATCGTTGTAAATTACTCACAGTCTTTAAATAAAAAAAATGGAGATAAGACGTTAAGAAGCAAATACAAAATTATAGAAATGGGTAAACAGATGAAAGAGACGGTGGGGAAATCACATGGTTTGTGTTTTATCTGTTTGTTAATTATTTCTCTCGTTAATTTTCTTTTGTATTTAGATCCTTGGTTAATACTGTTCATTTGAGATTCCTGCCAATAAAGGATGGAACGGACTCAAGAAGTGTGATGAGTTGAGAGAAAACAATGAGAAAGAGAGAAAGATTAATTAGGTAGATGCAGAGGAGAAAAACAGGATACAGGGCGATTTTGGCAGTGGTCCAGTCATCATGCTGGGTAAATGATTTGAGTTGCTTATCAAATTGAGGGTTAAAGACTGGTAGCCATAGAGGAAAGCAGCACGCACAGATTGCTGTTCGGTAATGACATTTAGACAATTCAGATTCAGAAACCTTTACACAAAAAAATGAACACAGACACACAGAGCCACACACATACCTGGATCAAAGCATGCTGAGCTTTCCCAAGAGCAAGTACAACCCTGCTGTGAAACTGACAGCATCCTTCATTAACTCCATCACACACTTTGTACATGCCCATCCTTCTTTATGTCATAGACGCATTTATAGGAAGGGGAAAGGGTGAGGAGAAGAAAGAAGGAGAATTAGTAGACAGGCCAAGATAAAAATGTTAGAGGAGAAGAAATTCATTTGAGAGAAAAGAGGACTGTATAAGGGTGAGAGGGAAGGGAAGAAGGCAATAATGGTAACAAGAAAAATTGGATTAGAGGAAAAAACTGAAATGAATACACCAGATACAAGGGGTGAAGCAAAGAAGTATGGAAAAGTAAGAACAGAAAGTGAGAAAGCAGGAAGCTGCGACAGAGAAAAGCCAAAATGAGAAAAATACATAAGGAAATGAAAATAAAGTAGTTGAAAGGAAAGGGTGAAAAGAAGGGAAAAGGTATAATGGAAAGAAAGAAAGGAGGAAAGGAGATGATGGAAAGGTGTAAGACAAAGTGATGAGCTAAGACCAAATAAAAGAAAGGAGGAAAAAAGAAAAATGGAAAAAATTACGAAAATAGGGGAAGATAATCAATAGGACAGAGGATAACGTAAAAACAAAAAAGGGAAAGAAAGCAGAGATGGAAGAAGACTGGCCAATATGAAAGAGTACATCAAACGTCTCTTCATTGTTTGTGCTCCATCTGTGTTGCCGTGAACAAAACGAGCATCAGCAGCTCAGTTAGTTAGTTAGTTAGTTAGCAAGGGACTCGGTGAGTACTTAGGCCCCAATTATCCACTAAATCTGCCTCTCTCTCTAAATGAGATTATTGCCACATACAGAAGCTGTGGCTCCCATTGGGTTCCATTAACTTTGATTACTCCTCATTATTTACTTACAGCTCTGCCGCTGTTATTGCTTTCGCTCTCACACACATACTGAAAGATGAGGCGAGGGGGGGCGGCGATGTAAACAGGGAACCACACAGACAGAATTATATGAAAACACATGTAAAGACTGAGGGAGCTGCACTTAATGAAAGCACAAAGAGAAAGTAATGAAGAGTTAAATGACATGGTGTGAAGAGACATAGTGAGAGAAAAGTAAAGTTCAGAGGAAAGGCAATGTGCACAAAGACAAAAAGGCTGCATTGAAGGAAAAAAGAAGGTGAGAAAAGAGTCAAAAGACATGCGTGCCAATGAAAATAAGGTGAGAGAATGAAAACAAAAGGATGAAAGAATAGAATAAATGACGCAGAGTTACACAAATGGACAAAGAGAGCCTTCAACACTGTAATAAGCATTTAATTTCATTGCATACACACTGCTAATGCAGTTTTTGGGAGAATAGCATCAAACACAGGAAGAGGCAGTTAAAACATAATAGAGACAATGAAGAGGATGTTATTATGCAGGGAAATGCAAAAGATGGAAAAAGAGGACAAGAGAACAAACAAAAAAGGAGGAAAACAAAGTTCCTTCATGTTAAAACTGACTGAAAACTAAAAATAATCTGAAAAAGAGCATTCTGCTTAAAAACTGAAAAGTCATTCCTCAGTTAGGCCCTAGTCAAACAGGCCTAGACGCTGCTGGCAACCAGTGGTCGCTAGGAAGAGATTAGTATTCCTCGTCTGGTTGCAAGTGGTTGCTGGCAGTCACTGGGAAAGTGATTGCTAAACCAGCAGTGGGGAATCTGATAGATTAGCACTGCCATCCTGTTTCCCGATAATAATAATTCCCAACTATGACGTTTGTAATAGAGATGGACCGATCCGATATTACATATCGGTATCGGTCCGATACTGACGTAAATTACTGGATCGGATATCGGTGAGAAATTAAAAATGTAATCCGATACATTAAATATAAAAAAAAAACACCTCACAAAACTTGCAACTCGGTGTATCTCGGCTCATAACCGTAGCACGTTGGAGCAGTGTGCTCACGATAGAGCGGCTGTGTGTATTTGTAGCCTCGCTACCAAACCAGCATTTCATCTCTGAGGAAGTTATCCCAGAGAGAAGTAAAGCAAGTGTGTAAGTTCATCTCTGAATGTTTGTAAAGCGTTCCCATGTTAAGCTTAACAACCGATATATGGAGCGACTGCCTCTCTCTCCCTCCCCTTCCTGCTGCTACTTCAATTGTGAAACTGCTTAATGATCAGCTGATCGGCTTTTCTGTGGCGAGTCCGTCTCTCTTCTTTGTTTTTGGCCCACTTCTCACCAGAAAGAGGAAACCAGCGGCGGAACAACAGCAGCACGTTTAAACTTGATAAGCTGTTGTTAGAATTTATTTAATATTACTTTCTACACCAGGATCCTTTTCTACGTAGCTGACGGCTGGTAACTGTGCAGGGCGGATCTAGCAAAGTTTAGCCAGGGGGCCGATAGGGCATTAACAGGGAAAAGGGGCACAAAGACATACTTTTCTTTCTTATTCTCATTTAAAATGTCTCGCTTTTAATAAATAATTATCTGAATCTTACACCCAAAGTTTTAATCTGATGTAAAATGTATAGAAGTCCATTACTGTATATAGTAACTGTTAAGTCTAATATACCCTAGTAAGCTATAGTACTTTTTCCTTTGGGAAGGTACCATCTGTGCAGTCTGCAATTCTGTTGAAGAAAGATGTTGAATCTATTTAATTATTCTTGAAAATATTTTAATTCTGTGCATTTTTTTCACCCTGCATCAAATTAAAGTTGATTACATCGATTAAGCATCATGACGTGGAGGGTGGGGGGTGGTTCCCTATTTTTTTTTGCTGGGAGTTTGCAACCCTATTAGTTAGGTTGCTTAATATTTCTGCTAAGTACTCTTTAAAATACCAGAATAGGGAGGATGGAGTAGGTTTAAGTTTATTAGATTGATCAGTGTTGCTGAACTATAAAATATTTTGGGTGCAGTGTATTTTTTACATACAGGTATAACAGAATAGCTTTAGTGTTATTGTTTATTTAAACTTGAGTATGAACTTATACAAAATGCAGCAAGATATTAAAAAAACAGTTTTATTGATTAAAAAACACACTATATCGGATTCATATCGGTATCGGCAGATATCCAAATTTATGATATCGGTATCGGACATAAAAAAGTGGTATCGTGCCATCTCTAGTTTGTAACTTAGGCACATAAAATCCCCCATCACTTAACCATAGACAAGACACCAGAGAAAGAACTGCATTATTTGTACAGAAGAGCTCCGTGAGCCGCTCTATATGTGAGTGAAGTTTTTGCCAGATTACAATTTCTAAAGTCCAAAATGAGCTCCTAAGAAAAATCTTTTTTCTTAATTTTTCTTTTCCTCAGTGCTCATGTGGGTTTTTGAAAGAATAATGGCATCTGGAACAGATGCTGCTCATTTGGACTGGAAGGCAGTGAAGAACACTGTGTTTTGTCATTATGTTTAGAGAGGTTGTTGGTAATAAAATGAGAAGGAGAAGTGCATCGCATGCATGTTCATTTTAGATCAGATTAGATTTGATCAGATTACAATTTAAATGAACTACATTTGATCCCTGTGGGAAAGCAGAATTGGTTGGTAAATGGAGTGGAAGAGAAGAGACAATATGTGCACATTTTATTGTATTATTTGTATAATAATAACAATGCGTCTTGCTGTAATTTGATGATCTCCTGAGTAAAAGGTCTGACTTTTATTTTATTTATATATTTTTTTTTTACATTTATTCAAGGTGGAGACGGCAGAGAGAATGCAAAAACAAAAGAAAACTGAGAGCGATGCAGAGAGGAATTTAGTCAAATCCTAAGCTGCCCCCCCCCCCCCCCTTTTTTGACAATAAAAGTAACACTCATGTTTTAAAGAGGAGCCCTCTCTGCATAACAACCCCCTGCCTCAAACATTTACTGTAGAGGAAAAAGAAGTTTGCTTGGTGGCTGGAGAGCTATTCACTTGTTTTGAGGCCTTGCCCAGCGCTTACGGCACACTCTAATGTCGTGCACCAAGCTGCTATACAGGCCAAATAACCAGAGCACGAGTGTATGTAAATGTACTTTGGCGTTGTCAATGTGTGAAGTCTACTGCCACATCAGCATCTTGGGATCACAGCTGTTTTGCCTCTGAACTTTCTGATGGTGAAAAGAGAGAAAACTAGATAAAAAGCCAGGAAGGGGCGGGGGAGAAAAAAAGCAAAGAGAGAACTCAGCTCTAAGGCCTAATTTCACCGACATTGTCCCTCGCCTAATTGCAAAATCCCTCTGTCTCTCTTTCCCTCCCTGTCGTGCGGCTCTGTGGCGCTCCAAGGTAAAAAAGAAGTCGGGTTCTAATTTCATTTTGGTTTGTCTTAGGACAACTCTTAGATGTTTAATTCTATCCCAATTTCATGTAATCAGGCGAAAGGCTTCCCCAGAGGGAGGGCATCGCAGGCCAGGGCAAGGCATGTGCTATTTGCAAATGTAATTGGTTCACCTTTATTCTGCTCTCTGTGACGTTCAGGCTGACTTTTCGCTCACTCATTTGTCCCCCATTATCTTCACATCCTCCTTTCTCTTTCCATCGTTTCCAGTAGTCTCGTATTCTCCATTTCTTCCCATCTCCTTCTTTTCCTACCCCCCGTTCCTCCCCTCTAGGCAAACACCAGTGTGGTTGTTATTGTGATTTCATATTTTCTTCTCATCCCTGCCTCTGCAGCCTCTGGACATTGACTACAAAATCCATTATCATTTGTATATTTTAATTATGCAAATGAGGATAGCTCAGCTGGCCTGTTGGAGGCTGCAGGGGAGAAAGCAGGAACTCCATTGCGGGTGATTACAATTCATCCGCTCGTCTCGCTTTAATTGTAACAAGCTAATTACCTTGTTTCCATTTAGTTTGAACAATGCCGAAAAGAAAAGGGAACATTGATAGCTTTGGCTAACTTACGTGGTAAAGCTAGCTGACAGGCGTGGAAAGGCTAGAGGGAGGAAGGGGAAAGAGGAAGCAAAGGAAGACAAAAAGATAGGAAGGGAGACACTGAAACTATTCTTAGCATGTTCTGAAATGTCAAAAAAAGCAAAATTTTTCTGCATTTCTTTGGCAAGCACCATTAATATTTCTACTAATACGCACAGGTTTGTGCCCCAATTTTGTACTGTAGAGTGAAATTGTACTAAATTGTTACTAATTAGCAATGTAAAAATACAATCAATGGAGTTTCACAACCAAGCGTGTAAGCATTAGCTACTACCTTTGGACTCCAACCTTTTTTCCAACATCTGGCTTAAACAAAAAAGTCTTTGCAGCCAAAATCCTAAAATGACAGTATCAAAATGCCAGTCCTCAAACCAATAGGTGACATCATATTGGATCCCTCTATCACTGACATAATGGTGTCTCTGGCCACATGTTAAAGTGATAAGAGGCTTTTTCCATCTTAAACAAATAGCCAAATGATGAAAAAAGTGATAGCTGATTACTTTTAAATAGTATGTTATTAAAGAGTCTTAATTTTTCTAACCGATTAAAATGTACAAAGGTAAAAATGATAGTAGATGGTAGTAGATATGTGTTCAGATATTCTCTTGTTCTTTTTTTATGTTTAGACATACTTCTTTAAATTGTAAAATGTACACCATCTCACAAAGAAAGCTTGTCTCCTGAAAAAAAGCGGGTTTTTTTTGTTGTTGTTGTGTTTTTTTGTTTTGTTTTTTAAGTTCCCTCATTACAGATATCAAAGACTATCATCCTGGACTTCCATAGATTTAAAATCCCTTTGATGCCAAGCTTGCCAGAGGTGCTCAGTTTCGTATTCACTCTGTTCAGAGGTTTGTCACTGAAATGAGTCCAGGGCTTCTGGGGATCAAGACCAGGCCTCAACTGAACAAGATCTCATTATCTCTCCCTCACACAGACCCATGCGTACACATACAAAGGCACAGACTGTACAAAGACATAGACACACACGCGTTTATGTATTCACACATGCACACACCTTGTCATGCCACACTGAGCAGCATGTCACAGTGAGGGACCATGTATGTATGTCACCGTGAACAAGATACTGAAGTCTATCACATATTTAACTGAGATTATATATTCTGCTAAAGGAGCTCAAAGGCCCAATTTGTTCTTACACTGTGTCTCTTACACATGCAAATACACACACACACTTGCACTACAGGTGAAAATGTAGATTGGTATACTTGCAACCACAAGTAAATGAACCTGAACATACTTATCTAGAGAGACTTATTTCCTCTAATTACTAATGGACACTCCCATGCACACACAACCTGCATGACTCTTCGATTGGTAGAGATGTAGAGAAACACCTGTACCCGCACATCCATATCTATACACTCAGTATTCACCTCTTCTGCTGTCTCTACCAGGCAGACTGGCATACTCCTCACTGACTCCCACATTCTCCATGCCCACCTACTTTGCAGTGCCATCAGGGAGAGATTTGAAAGGTATTTGAAACTGTCTTCCTTAATCATTTCCCGGATCCCGCAGGACACTGCGTGACGTGATGGAGGAAGGACTAGGAGAAGAGGAGGAAGAACGAGAGGAGAGAAAGTGATGCCAGACATCAGTCAAGCCTTCTCTAAGGGTTCAAGAGGAACGCCCACTGACACAGTTGAGTGATTGAGTGAGTGAGTGAGTCTATTATTGACCAGAAAAATGTAATGTTTTGCACATTTCTAAAGGGAAAGAATTATGAATTTAAAATATTTATGACATATATTCCTTTTGCAATGAGAAATAAGCCAGGCCATAAACCCCCTTCAGCCATCACCTCCATCTCCTCCAATTCCGTAACACAACTAATTATATTTCAAATAGATAACACATCCTGTTGTGGGAAGCTGAATTTACTCCATGACCATTAAAAATTTAATAATTCATGCTTTTTGTTCACCTTGGTATACCTCCTCCTGATTTATTGTTCTTCAGGCACATTTCAGCCAAACACTCAAACAGGCCCTCATTGATCCAAAGTAATTATAACACACGCCAAGTGACCTCCCCATGTAATTTCAAGATTATAAGCTTGAGGAAAAAGTTTTCAAAATGAAGCCCTCCCTTTGTGGTACATCGTGGTGAGAGTGGAGGAGAATTTGCATCCAGGTGACCATTCGTCCATTTTCTTAACCACTTCTCCAATTTGTGGGTGCAGGAGAGCTGGAGCCTATCACAGCTGCCATACACATACACAGGTTGCCAGTCTACCACTGGGCTAACACATGGAAAAAGAAATATGTGAAGATATTTAGAATCACCAGTTAATCTAACGTGCATGTCTTTAGACTGTGGGTGGGCAGCACACAGACACATCAGATACATTTGAATTTGAATTGTCATTATACAACAAGAACAAGGAAATTGTACGCAGTCCCATTCAGTGAAAAGAAAACAATGTAAATTTCACATTAAACATGTTTCCTAAATAAGGGGAAAAAAGGAAAGAGGTTGAAGCTGGTCAGTAGATTCAACCTAGAGGCTAGGTCGATGGGTTGCTAGACTGAATACTGGTTTCCCCTATTATCATCAACTATTTAAACAGTGAAAATCAAATACTACAATCCAAACCTGAACACCATTTATGAACAGAAACTACCAATTTACAAATAAAATCAAATGTGAAATGCCAAAACAGGAAAATATGGCTTCTGTCATTTAAAAAAAAAAAGAGGGGGATAAAGGAGAGATTATTTACATCTTGGAAGATCAGGGAATATGTTTGACTATAAAACCCTGCATGGTCTATACACACCTCTGATGCTCTTATGATCCTCAATCACTTCAACATACAGTTGTCATGCTGAAAGTTAGAGCAGATGTAAATACCAAAAGTCTGTGCAGAGATGGAAATAGAGAGCTTGTATTATCCAAACAGAAAGCCATCACAGCTCAACCAGTAAAGCAGTTAAATGACTTGATGCCTATTTGACCTGAATAAAAGTTTTAACTGTAAAACACCATATGTCTAAATCTGCTATCATCTTTAAAAAAAAACAAAAAAACACATGCACTGAAATTTTGTGTCAGTGCTGTTACAGTGTTTGGAGAGTTGTTTGAAAACTACGAGTTATTAATCACACATTATTCACTACACTGGCTGCTTGTAAACCAAAATAATACCTTACCCATTTTCTCCACTAATAGAATTGGATTAAGTCATGAGTTCAAACATGACTTCTCTGTTCTCTGTTTTTAGCCGTGCACTATGCGTGGGTGTTTATAAATTGAGGGCAAAGCACTGTGGGCAGCAAATACACTTATTAATGAGGCAGTATATTACTCTCAGATATATTAATCAACTGAGAAATAATCAGGAATGAAATCTTTGTCATTTAATTAATAAGGTTTTGATTAGTTGCAGTTAATGTCACAATGCTGCATCAACATATTAACTAGATTTAAGGTGTGATATTATTGGATGCTGGGCTACATTTGCACACTCTGCATAGTGTGCATGATGTGCAACACATATGAAAGTAAAGCTCAGAAAAATATTTGGCCTCTGGCTGAGGATGAACTACAGACTGTACAAGCGTGTCATGTATAAAAAAGACAGGTGCGACAAGAAGGATTTGTCAGTCGATTAAGGTTGAAAGATGCAGAAAAAAAAGTAGTTGTCATGCAGCAGTTTAGACATCCCTTGGGAAATTATATTTTCTGACAATTTTATAATGGTTCAGGCTTTAAAGGGTTAAATCTAAAGCAATGTCATAGATAAAATTGGGATCTTGCGGTGATCAGTGGCTGAGTAGAAAAATAGGTTCCACTAAATATCCCTAATCCAAAGGATAATCTATAAATCCAACGTGAAACTTTTTGAATGCTCCTCATTTTAGAACTAAGCAAGAAATAAAGACGTGAAGATTGTTTCATTTTCAAAGTTCTGATCTGTGTAAGACTGACATCTGTTTGGAATTTACACTTTTCACTTAGAAAAATCAACATGGATGTAACAGGCAAAATTGACTGTTACATCCAGGTTACCTATTTTATTTTTATAGGCTCATACCAGCATCTCTTCAACTAGAACACCACAATTGTATAGTTATCAACTCAGAACGCTGCTACAGTGAAATACTTACCGTATCAGCATCCCTATAATGCTTTTAAAGGCTAAACTGAGTGTATGTACTTTCAGTTTCAAGTGACTTTCAAAGGTTTATTGCAGTTTATCTGTGTCTCACTAAGACTGACCATAAGTCTTGTACTTAGCATTCAGCACACATCAGCTTAATATCATTATTATTATTCAGGTTAGATTTATTTATTTATTCAGTTTTATTCAACTTAATAAACAAGGTCAGCGCACAAGGTTCAGCTGGAGACTCTCTGGTGAATCTGGTGAACTGAACTGTTGATGCTTCTCAGGATCATACCTAAATATTTTTTTTGTTAATGGACATGGTTTAAAACAACTTGTTGAGCAGCTTAAATACTTAGGCTTTCTCACACACAAATAAATTGCATAAGAACAACACAAAAATGCAACGACAAATATTTAAGGTCTCATGGTTCCATTTGCAGCCTTAAATCTCTTAGCAAAGAGAAGAGCGGCATAGAGTGCATTTAAAGATCTGCTTTTTCTTAAATATCTTATTTGTGGCCTCTGTTTTTCAAATACAGCTTAGAGGTTGAGCTTAAAGAGAGAGCAAAGCAGGAATGTAGAAAGAGTGAGAGGAATATTTTAATCTGTAACATTCACATAGAGATCAGATACTGAAAGAGGATCAATTTAAAGCCGTGTCTCACATGTCCCTCCTGCACTCTTGGTTGAGTATGAAACAAAAGAGTCACCTGAACTGTCACTTTGCCTTCTTTTTTAAAGTTTTTATTTATTTACTCTATAATGAACAATGCTGCTGCATTATGCAAGTTCTTACATGTGTGTGTCACGTTTTTTTCCTGGTGCACTGAGCACTAAAAATGTGCCTTTAATGCACCGCATTAACCATCTCATGATTAAAGTTCTGGGCCAATCAGATCAGCAGAAGGCCTGGGATTACAGCAGCAACATCTGGGGGCCATGCTAATGGACTGCATATGTTTTCAATTTTAAGAGTTTGAAGTCAACATGTTGCTCTTGATTTCATGTAAAAGAAGGGGAACGGGTGAGTGAGGATGGTGGGTGTGGGTGGAGCTGAACGATAACTCTCCCTCGCTTTCTTTCTTTTAAAATAAGTCAATCACAACTGAGTGCAGCTGTCATCATTAACCAAAGTACCGTTGATGACAAGAGACCCACCCAAAGTGTGTGAGTGTCCCTGAGCACTAACAGAAACTCAAATAGCCCCATCTGTCAATTTTACACTCTATGATTTTTACTTAGTGCACACAGCTTCTGTAAGTGTAATATGCTGCTGGGATTTTATAAAAAGCAAATACACATGCTGAAGAATATTTACGCTCTCAACTATGTTTTTTAATCCACATTTTAGAGCGGAAGCAGAGTATTTTAAGAGTCAAACGCAGGTCAGCAGGGCCATTTCAAGGCAACTGGTATTAAACTTTTTGATTTGGGGTGAATAGAAAAGTCCAGTTCGAACTAACAATCCACTCTGGTGTGTTTATGAAGACATGAGCTTAAAATTTTAAACAAAGATGGTCTGGCAACTGATAATTTTTTTCTTTTTAGAAAGGGATGAAAAATAATGTTTAATTACAGCTGTGTGTGCAAAGCTGTGTATAAAATGCCAGTTTAGGGGGTATTTCCTTCTCACTTTTGCTCATGCAAATAAATCTTCTGAAGCTGGTGCTGCATAAATGTTCTTAAGTCTTTCTCTGGCTTATTGGTGCACTGAAGGAAGCTGTGCCACAATAATTAGAATGTAAGTTTTATAATAAAGTTAAACAACGAGGTCAAGAGTCAAAAACAGAAACGGTTCTCCTTGAAAGTAATAGTTACACATTTTAAAGAACGCCAGCTGCAACAATGAATTATGTGGGACTAAAATGCTCCAAAATGTGCAATTTTTTTTCTAAAGGCAATACAACTGGAATACAACGGAGCCAAAATAAATAAATACAAATTTTTAATGATTTTTTTAAGCTGGTAAACAGGAAATGTCAAACACGCCTATCCATCCATGTATATATAAAGTCAGCTTTAACCAAATTTCATAAACTAAATATAAAGGTGAAAAAAATAAAGAAATAAATATTATGCTTCAAAATGGTGAATTATCTGTGATATGAGTGAGTGGTTTCACGGTCAGACATGGCCCTCCATGTCATATCCAGTTTTCTGAAACGAAAACAGCAACAGTGTGAATGCTCAACCTTAGACTTCAGAAATCAGTGGGTGATGACACGGTAGCTACTTCTATACTGTGTATGTTGTACAATTGTTAGGCCATGATTTAATGACCTCTTGATGAGAATCTGTTTAGCTTTTTAGCAAAACTAAAGCTCAGTGTCCCAAACACCAAATAGTTCAAGGAAACAATCACACTCAGGTCATAAAAAGTTGATTCTGTTCATCTGGATGTAACGTTTCATCGTTTCACCCCAACCTTATAAACAATACATTTGCATAACGATGAAACTAGCACAATAGGCAAACTGATCAGTGGCCACTGATCAGTTGTAAATGGCCATTGATCAATGATGTTCAATGATGATCAATGATGAAGGGAGTTTTTCCTTCCCACTGTCGCCAAACTGTTTGCTCATAAGGGGTCATATGATTGTTGGGTTTTTCTCTGTATGTATTATTGTAGGGTCTACCTTACAATACAAAGCACCTTGAGGCGACTGTTGTTGTGATTTGGTGCTATATAAATAAAATTGAATTGAACTGAAGTGATGTCCAGATGAACAGAATCAACTTTTAGGGATTTCCTCACCTGGATGATTGAGCAACACCAAGATAAATCACTCTCAGGCTGAGTAAGATTTTAGGGTGCATATTAAGAACTGAATAAGGACTTTTTTCATGCATAATATTAATAACCTACTGCAATGAATGGGGTAATTTCAGGTGCTCTTTTGATTAAGCTTTTCTGTGTTTTCAGTATCTTCTTCTAGATTATCTGTATTGAGAACAATTTACCCCTCATCCCTATCTTACCTGTGTGTCTATATTACTCAAATACTGGCACTATATCTAGTGACAGAGTTGCAGATCATTATGTGAATGTGACAAGTCTTCACTAATCATCTATATGCCACACATATTTAGGTCCAAGTTTATAGCAGCGTGGAATGCTTTAAAAAGTACTTCAGGCCAGGTGCCAGATTAGCTCACAGGGTGACGAAGCAGCCAAATGCCCGAAGGCTGAAATGCAGCAGCCTGAGTTTGAGTCAAACCCGAGGCCCTTTCCTCTTTCCCCACTCTCTCACTCCCGTCAGTTTCTACTATCTAATAAAGGTGAAGGCCCAATAATAATTACAAATTCTGAATCAGTCAGTAACTGGCATGTTAATGTAATTTACTGCTAACTTCTAATTTTGCACAACCTTGCAAATCCTCTATCATCATTGTCTGGACACTTCTCTTTATTGTAACGCCTAGTAGAACAACCACATTGATCATTTTATTAGTGCTGATCGAATCTGGATAGTTTTAAACTGTCAGCTGTGCCTCTGCGCTTTTAGCTTTGGGGAATTGAAAGGGAACTTTGGATGTGGAAATGGCTATGACATCAGACTTAACACTCAGATAACAACATGTTCTCATCCCAGTATGACTAATACTCTTGTTTTATCAGAAGCCACTGCTGCCATCACAGAGATATGCACCAGGCATCCTTTGGTGCTGGCGCCATGGTACACTGATGGCAACTAGACTGGATGCAGAATTTTAAAATGTATTCATAGCAGTTGCATGAATCAAATGTTTGTCTACTAAAAGGCTTTGCTGCTTGGATGCCTTCAGGGGTCTCCAATTTTAATTGCTAATTTTCTTTATTTATTTTCAAGTTTAAACTACCAAGTTACAATTAGGATCAAAAACCTCATATACTGCATACAGCACTATACACTGATCATCTCTCCCAGACCTAATCAAAACTTTTGTAAGTCTTGTAATTATGTGACGATAATGAACTACATATGAATGACCCTTAGTAGGTGACAAGTGTAGCTGTTTTTATTATCTTCTTTCTGTATAACATCTATCGGTAGGCACTGAAATATCCTAAAGATTATATCAGTGTTTGGGGCGAAATAATCCATCAAAAATAGAGGTGGAAAAACATCTTGTTGGATCTCATGTTTGGCACCGTGTTTTTGGGGGATACTTAAGTCAATGAGCATATCCTGTGATGTGTGTGTGTGTGTGTGTGTGTGTGTGTGTGTGTGTGTGTGTGTGTGTGTGTGTGTGTGTGTGTGTGTGTGTGTGTGTGTGTGTATATAAATGTACACATGTGGCTTGAGCTTGTTTGGATGTCATCATCGAAAACAACAAAGGCTTATGTTTCTGTCATCATTAACGCCCTTAACTCTGTCAGATCACTGCCATGCGTCCCTAATGTCTCTCAGTTAATCCCTCAGTTCACACAATGTTGTACAAGGGTATTAGTGCATCAGTGGTACGAGATCAGGCACAATAATAATAACAATAATAGCAAGAAAAACTGTTTTTGATGCTGAGCTTTAATATGGGGGGGATCAGGACATCACAAACAATACAGATGTAAAATTGATCCATATGTGGCACTCTTGATCTCATTTAGGGGGGAGAGAAGAAGTTGTTGGTCTGTCATTAAAGAAAAATGTGTTTTGATCGAGCGATGAAATGTGAATTTGTCATTTTTAGTGTAGTTATATATTAGCTATATAATTAGTTGTGCTGAAATCGTCACATTGTTTTACTTTAAATAAATTTTCCTTGAAACTAAATTTTGGGACAAGTTAATTAGAAAGTTACCAAAAAGTTATTAAAATATTTGAGCCTGAATAATTTACTTTGTAATAAAGAAAGCTTTTTCGGGAAATAACAGGCTGTACATGTTATTTCTTATCTTTAAAACCCGCTGTGTGAGTTTTAATCTCCGGCTGCATGTGTACGTACAGTACGTGTGTCACATTGCCCGCCTATCAGTGTCCTGCATGTGCGATTCAACTCAAGCCAACCTCTTTCACACACACACATATACACACACACACATATACAGAGGGAAAGAGAGGGAGAAAGGCAGCTAATATTCATTGTTATTTAAACACCAGAGCAGATAAGCAGCTGAACAATAATTATTTTCTGGAACAATAATTATTACCATTTAATTCTGTTGTTTACCATTTTGCCCAGTGGCCCATCTTTAAAAGCCAGCCTCTATCTATAATGACAAGCCCTTGAGCAGAACTACATTTAACACAAATATCAAATAATTAAAAATCAAATAATTGAAAAGTAAAAGTGTGGCTTTTTTTAAAACATTAATTGTCAAAGAATTTGCAGGCTGGTTCTTGTCAGTAGACTGCTTTTGTTCTTGTTTGTTTTTCCATAATTTGCAGTGCAGTGAGTGCGATGAGCATTGCTGGAATCGGTTTGTGTGAACTCAAATTTGTGTTTTTGTCATCTGTTTTGTCAAAAAGTGTATTGTTTTTAAAAAAATCTATAGAAGTTGGATTGTTATTTTTGTAGATGTTTAAGTAACAGGGCTTCTAGTTATTAAAATAACTTGTATCTGCTCCAAAGTTAGTTGACTGGTTTATATTTTATCTAAGACTTATGGCACTTGACTGATTTATATTTTTTAATTTATTGAGACTTGCTGCATTATGACCAAAAACAAAAGGCTCTTTCTAGCGCATGACTTGACAAAAAAAGCAGCAAAACTACATAAATAAAACTATTATAAATAATAATGTTTGTGATCATGGCTGATTTTGATTTCACTGCCTCAGTTTCAGTCCCTACATTGTGCATTCTGTCTCATTGTCACACTGCTTACTGTGGAGTAGCAAACAAAGCTGAAGCCGTCATTAAAGTATATTTCAAATCCAAAAGAGATGCAGGTAAAACAGCTTGTCGAAAGGAATAAACATTTGTATTTGTGAAGGATTGCTGTATTTGTGCTTTGAGGCCTATCCTGTTTACTTTCTCTCTCTTTTTTCAATAAAAGCAAGAGCAAAATCTGTTGTTTCCACTTTAATCTGTGATGTGAAGTTGTGTTTGTGAGTGCCTATGGATATGATCACCCCTGTACTGTATGTTTGAAAGGATTACAAGCCGGATCACGGGATTACACAATTAAAGCTTGCCTGGGGTGAGGGAGCCACACGAATGTGATATTATGACAAGAAGAACTGAGGTAAACTCACACAAACACATGGCCTTAGACTTATGCATTTGTTTCAAGTCATGCAAACACATACCATTCCCCAAAAACATACAGTGTGGACACAATAAGTGTCATAAAGACACTGTTAAATGTACCATATGTAAGTGCCATGTAAAGGAAAAAAAATCTTTTTTCTTTATGTTTACTATTTGCATGTGTCCCTGACATTCCTGTCCTAACAACATCTTTATCTGGTGCACTTTGAACTTTGCCAGTCTATTGCATGGGACCTTAGTAAGTACAGCGCAGAGTTTTTGATATTTAAAAGTCGTTTCTTTGTGACGTGTTTTCACAAGCTTGGCTGCTGCCATACTTTGTGTGTAGAGTTTGTCTTTGTTTAAACTCAGGCATGTATCTTTATGTGATGAGCGAGGAGTGAGACCAGGCTTGAATGGCACTGTTGAAGCACATATTTGATTTCATTTGACATGTAGTGAGGCAGCTCAGCAAAGGGCAGTATATTCAAGTATATGCAATATTAAGCTAAATGAATTTTGTATTGAATAGCGTTCAAAACAATTATGCAAAGCATGTGAAAAGAAAGTGGTTCATAAGCTGGGCCAGAGTAAGCTCAGCTTATCCAGCAAAAAAATGTCAAGGTCTGGCTGTGTGGCAAGCAGAGGTTTGACCCAAATGCAGGACTCCAGAGGCAAAACATGAACTTAAACAGCTTTATTGCTAAGAACTACAAACTCAAAGCACAAAACAATAAACTTCTTCGCAGAACATGAAGCACACAGCACAGGGGGGAAACATGGCGGAAGGACATGAAGACTGACTACACAGCATAACGAGAGGATGGGCAACAGGTGAAAACACAGCAGGAACAAATCCGACTAACGGAACAGGGGAAGCAAAACAACATAACACACGAGATAGGGTAGCTTCAAAATAAAACAGGAAGTGACACCCACTGTCAGACCCAGACAAAGACATGCGAGCTTAACAATAGGAGAGGGACACAAAGATGGCGAGAGAGAGCGACAGAGGGACAGAGACACTAAGGAGTGTGCTAAAGACAGAACACAGAGACAAAGACTATAATGAACATGAAATGACAACGAGACTGACAAACACAGGAAACACTGTGGACAACACACAAGGAAAACACTGAGGGAGCTAAACCAGCACCAATAGGGATAAATAAGAAAAACTAATAAATATAAGAAATACTAAACTAGGAAATATGAATCTAGAAACACCATAATGACTAGTCAAGAAATCCATAAACACAAAGCAATTGATCAATGACCCAGGACCATGACAGAAATTGCTTTTAAAATTATTTTTTTCAAAATTAATTTTCCTTGTGTTTTTCCTTGAGGTATTTTTTTCTCATAAGGAACTGTTTCAAGGAGGATCAAATGTTTAGATTTCTTTCAAAATGACTCTTAATGTATGAAAAAGTCCAACTACACCACAATGGGATGATTTGATCTTTGACTTACAGAGATGATTAAATATTTGTGGGCAAATGCATGCTGATCGAGGTCAATGATGGCTGTTTCCCTTTATTTTTTCTTTATTTCACTTACTGTGTTTGATTTCCTTTCTTTCTTTTCTCGTCTTTTATTTATCCCCTCCATCCTCGTATCCCTCTCTATGTTGTCTGGTGATTAAGAGGTAGTTTAACCTCCAGTCCTCATTAATTATAGACGAATAGAAAAAGCCTGGGTTGTTCCACTTCCTGTCTGTAGCACTAATAGAGCCCTTAACATTCACATTAACATAGCTCTTGTTTACTCAGGGAGATGGACAGACAAGTCAGAAACATGGCCGAGTGGAAAGATGAGACACATAAATGCACCATGTCAATAGCGTAATGCATGCAAACTGCATGAACAAGCCTATGTGGGCACCTGAGTATTACACCCACATGTGTGCGATAACGCATTTAAAAATGCTCCTTACAGCACCCTCCACTTCTCTTCACTTCTGGGATATTGGATGTGACCATGGGCAGACTCCTAATTGTTATCTGTAAGTTGCAGCATATGAGCTAAAAGGAATGTGTAAACACACCCGCCCACACGCACACAAGACAAAGATAATCATGATGTTAATCATGCCTTTTATTTTTAAATGCACTCATATCATTTTGGAATTAAGCTCTTGTACAAGGTTAAATGAGCAATCTCAATCTAAAAAAAAGATCTCCCTCTCTCTGTCTCTTTCTTTCTCAAACACACACACACACCTCTTTCTCTCATGCACGCACAGCAAGAAAATACTGTTTGCAGGCCTTATGGGACGACATTTGTGGTAATTCATTCAGAATCCATTTTAACACATTGTGCAGACCTAAGTGCCAATCTTCCTTTTTGGTGAGTTTCCATGATTTTATGTCCCATATAAAACGATGCAGTTTGCTCCACAATGGCCTATTTAAGTTACATTACCGCCGAATATTCCCCAGTAAAGAAAATTAAGCCGTGATACTGAGAGATCATCTTGGTTAGTTATCTTCTCCCCGCCGAGATGTGTCGCTTTGACACCCCACAGAGAGAGCTGAATGATTCTCTTGGACGAGAGATAATAGTCTTATAGTGCGTTACTTGCCTAAGACCTCTCTTTCTCTTTCCCTCCCTCTCTCTCTCTGCTTCTTTTCCACCTTTTAACAAACCTAATCCAAAAGGCTTTTATAATTTAAGTTGCATAATGCTGTTATAATAATTATCTAACACATCTATGGGTTACACAAGACAAACAATATCGCAACTTTACATAGTAACCTCTAAGAATCATAAAACAAATTTGTCAGTGTGAAAGAAAAACATGATAATGAAGCTGGGTGAAGTCACTGTTACTTCCTTTTGTCTTTTCTTTTTGTTTTTCCACTTTTAACTTGCACTGCTAAACATCATGAGAAAAATCCCCCAAATGTTCCAGTGTAAAAACATTTCACTCAGGAAGGGTGTTTCTAAATCCTGTTTCTGGATTATATTCGTAAACACACACAAACAATCTAAATGTACCATTAGTTCTACTGACTTGCTACTGCTTCAAAAGCAGCCTGCATCGCATCAATCTGAGCTATATTCAGAAGATAAAACATTTAAAGAACAATACCGGTGGTTTTACATGTTTTAGGTTGTTAACCACAAAACGTATTATGAGCACTGCATTACTACAGACAGCTTTCTATAGCATAAGTTTTTAATAGATTTCCCAGCTTAGATTGGTATCCACGCTTCCCATGAGTGCTAAAGACTTTTATCAAAACAGTCCCACTTCTCCAGTCCATTATGATGCGATGATAATGCAGCTTTGACCACAAAAATAAAACCAGCTAAACGGCCAATAAAATACATTTCCCATGTCAACAAGCTCTTAAAGTCATCCTTTTGGTGGAAAGTGCACGTACCATTGTGCTCTAGCTTGTGCACAAATGTGTCCAACAAACCGAGAAAACGATAACATCAAGCCTGCAAAGATGGACACACACACACACACACACCAACACACACTCACACACACACACACACAGCCAAGCCCCTTCTGACCTTGCAGGCTCTCTGCTTGGCTTTAAAGCGCACTGTAGCGCCCAGCAGTCTGCCTGCACTGCAGAGCTAATTGGCTTCAGCTCAGTGTTCACTGTTAACGTCTCATTACTCATTCCACTTAAAATAACTTACACGAGTTTGCTTGTGTTCAGGGGTCATTAAAAGTCAAGCAAGCCTTTAATTATGAATCTGAGTCATTCAGTAAATAAAACTGTATCTTCCTACAGCTCCAAATTGTACAGTATCCTTTTTTAAGTCCTTCCTAACACACCTGGTCACACAGTGAATGCTCTGAAGGACCAAACATCGCGAAACTTGAGATGACCATGGAAAAACTGATAAGGCTGATAAGTTAATAAAATATTAAATGAAGGAACTCCAGGTGGGACTTCCACAAACGTACTTCAAAACTTAGGTCACACTCGTAGATGAGTAAAAGCTCACAAAGAGCAACGTAACAAATTAACACAGGAAGTGGTCAACTTATTCTCATAAAACAACCTCTTTTTAAATAAACATACATTCATATGGGGACTCAAATCAGCAAGAATTATATTGTGAAAGATTATAGAGAGTATATTTGAACACACTCTGCTGTCTCAGAGGAAGTCTGTACTTCCTTAATTAATTAAATTAACAGTGCAAGGGTAGTTTTGTTACAAGTTGAACTTGAACACAATGAGGGCCTCTGCACATATCTGAAGCAGTAAAACACAGCATTGGTTACTTACACCTCCATTTGCCTGAAATGAATCTGGACCTGGAAGGACGATGTAATTATGCAGATTCATGTCAGGATTCATATTTCTAGGACTTAGCTACAGTATAGGCACACTAAATTAAATAGTGTTTTGGGACTTTCTTTACTTAAACATTTGCACTAAATTTTACACCTTTTTGAGACTAAGTTTTATTGCTATGTCAGAGCAATGTTCACACACACACAAATCTCTGCAGAGCAGGCGCGCACACAAAATATGATCAGATGAATGAGTATAAGGTTAGACTGGGAAAGAAGGTGGTGAATGTCTAAAAAGTGAAAACAAACCAGCGAGAACGTATGCGCTTATTTACACACGATTTAAAAGAGCAATGTGCCTTTTTGCTTGATTAAAAATTATTTTCTGTGAACAATGAGTCACGTGAATTTGGCACAATTATAATTTCTCAATAATTCACTGGCTAATGTTCCAGATCTTCGATGAAATATGGGAACCTTTAGTTGTTGGTCTGTTCTGCTAATTGGTACAAGCGCCTCGGGCAAGCTCACATCTAACAAACTGAGGACAGCATCACTCACAGGGCTGAGTCTTGATACGGGAGCAGTGTAAAAATAGAACCATGACAAATAAAATCTAAATTAGAACAGATGGCACCTGGAGTTGATGATTTACACCCATATATGAGAGCACTTGAAACATTAAGATTCCCACAGAAAAGAGGGAAAAAAATCGTGTAATACGTAAAAAGAAAAACTGTTTTTGGCCCACGGCTTTAAATAGGCGTTAAGATTCAGTGTAATAATGTAACCTAATAGGCTGTGACAGGGCAGCACTAATGCTGGAAATAGACCAGCACTGTTTCGGTATTCTTTCATTCTAGTCATTTATTTAAACTGCAAAAAAAAAAAAAAAAAAAAAAGTAAAATGAAAAAGAAAAAGAAAATAGAGAAAAAAAGCCAATATAATATTAAATTTAATGACTTTTTCGTATTCATTTAACATGTGTGTTAATTGTAATGCACTGTAAATCTTCGCTGCAGAACTGAGGACTCACTAGAAGGATTCAGTAGAAGACGCGAGGCATTAAGTGAGGATTTAAACTGGGGAGTGCAGGACGAGTGTGCGCCATATTGTAGCCTACATCTGCCTCTAAATCCGCAATAAATTAATATAAGCTCTGGTGAGTTGTTACAGAACCAACGTGAATATATTTTGTAGTCAAATATCAGTTTTGTTTTATATGCTGTCTCGTTTAAAAACATAAATAAATACAATATTCGAACAGCTTGAAGTAGGATGGATCTGAATGGCAGTTTTAAAGTTTATAAAACACATTTTGTTCTTGTTCTGTAAGTTGCATGTGTGTAACTGTTTCAAGAGAATGAGGGTTACTAATAAAATAATGAAAATCAAATCGATGCTGTGGGGTAATTCAGTCTTGATCCAGTGCTTTTTGAAAAAAGGAGGTGATGCATTTCAGTATGGTAATCGCTCACCCGGGGCATGTTTCACTTATTGACAGATTTGATGTTAAATGTCTCAAGATCACTTAGTGTTGTAGCTCTTAATTTATTATGTTTTTGGACGTGCAGCACTCGCTCTCCCTTTTTTTTCATCCAGCTTTGACCCTCCGAGGTCACACAAGCTTTTTTTTCCTTTAAACGCATGATTAATTTCTCAGTAGGGCGACCGACTAATGCATTACGAAAAAAAGTGAAATGTATTCCAACGGGACTAATAGCTCTATTGTATTCCAATACGTCTTTTCCTGCTTCACATGGTTTAGTCATGCTCGGATTTTGATAACATGTCAGAGACATCTCTGTCCGGGAGAAAGAAAGTTAACCCAACAAACGAGTAGACATTCATTTACTTCATTGCTGTTTATTATTTTACGGGGAATTGACACATCAACGCATTATTAGTGAGACCAATTCAAAACAAACACATCCACACATAAAAGTTATTTCTTATTCTACATTATTTCACATTCTGCAACAAATTGCCACATATTTATTTTAAATATCTGGTAACCACGTGGTAAACATAGATAATATAATCATGTCTAAATTTTTATTATTTTAAATAGGCCACTTCTGGATAGAGCATTACGTAAGTGTTTGCCAAAACGCATTTCTGAAGAAGGATTGGGTATCAGCTCTTGGAGGTAGGCCTACTTTACCTGGTTTTTACACTTTTTTATTCCTCTCGCCCTCTATTGTGACGTCACCAAGCACCGTAACTGCGGCCCGTGCGTGACTCCGCTCTTTGCCCCCCTTTCCTACCAGCCCCAACCCACCTCTTGTCCCATTGCAGAGTGTTCCCGTGGCGTCCGTCCGCGAGACAAAAGCACGCGCAGTGACATCCTAAATTGGTTTGAAAAGGAGCAGATGGGGCTCTCGCTCTCCTCTGTGTCGCACACACACACACACACACACGCACAGATTTAAAGCAGAGCCTAAAAGCGATTCTGTCATGTTTATCAAGATGCTATTGAGAAAAGATTGGGCGAGAATAAATTACAGGCAATCTCAATATCCGGCAGCCTTTTAACCAGACTGACAGTTGCTCAGACAGATGAATGCGTAATTTGGATTTCGCAAGGAAGAAGTTGGATTAAAAGCGGGCTTTCCAAAACTTTCAGTTGATGACTTTTATGAAGAATCTGATGGTGTGCAGGGAAATTAATGGGTGGCATGAAAGTAAAAATCTAGGGACTGGATGTCTCTCGACTATGCTAAGATATGTCGAACGTTACAACATTTATGTGTAATTTAGAAAAAATGAAATATTAGTCCGCACTGCAGCTTTTTAAGGGAAGCGTTTTATTTATCCAAGCAATACGGAGCAAATAAAGATCCCTGCGTGTTTTGCCCCCGTGGTAATTATTTATTTCACCTTCCGACAGCTAAGATAATAATAAAAGTGGGGATAAAATGCATAATTTATTCCAATCTTCGTGTCTTTTTAAAAACATTCTGCTAAAAAGTTCCTTAGAGGTTGAGGATTTTACTGTAAAGCGATACCTCAGTTATAATTTGCAGTTCAGAGACAAACACACCTGTGTTGATGTTTAACATGCATACAGTTTGCTTTCTGAGACTGGTCTCTTTCTTATTTCCTACATAAAGTTTCCATCCTGCCCCACGACGAGCCACAGAAGAATCTGTCCTGAGAGCAACTTTGTTATCAACGTGTCTTAATTAACAAGGACGATCAGTATTTGGAACTAGGACTTCCCCATGAGTGCACTCGCATGAAGAGTTAAACGAGATCGTTTTGCGGATAACTTCAGATAAATGTGAGGCCGCTAGTATCTGGGTTATGGACTTCATATTGAGGTCTTCGCTTCACATCTGTAATTTGCCTGCATATTTTTAGTGGCAGGAGTAATTCAGCAGTTGCAAAAACACCTGCTTCGGAGCTTGGAGTAAGGGTTTGGTAACAAATGATCTGAACATCCCCCCCCCCCCCCGGGAACACTTATCCGATCCCTCTGCTGAAAATTTTTAAGGGCCCTTATCAGGTGAATTGCACCTTTTATAGCATCGTGTGTTAGCTGGGAGCATCGCTGAGCCTCGGTTACAACATATGATATAGATTGCAGTATGCTTCCTGCTGCCGTTTAAAAGTCCTGGAAACGACCTGCACATGTTTAGACAGTCATATTTCCAAAAGCCTGCTCAGCGTTGAATGTGGGTATCAGCTGCCCTGACAGATATTATTCTGATCCTCAGACTGTCTGCCTGCCTGTCTGTCTGCTGTCTCAGCTTTTATTTTTCCTTTCTTCGGCCCCCACGGCCAAGCTAGTGTTTTACTCCACACCATGTCTGTGTTTAAAAGCCACATTTCCAATTCAAGTCTCTTCGGCTGACCGTGTGTGCTGCCAGCAGTCTCTTTTAACAACAGTTTGGTGGTAATTAATTTGCAACTCGCGGTGTGCGTCCCGCGGACCAACAGCAGACAACCATCTGATGGCAACAGCTTGTAGCGTAGTTATGGTTGGTTCTGGATCTGTGTGGAAATAGCCACTTAAGCTGAAATTAATATTCATTAGGCCGATGATATGGTTAGTAAAATAGCTAAAATTGCGCCCCTCCTAAATCCTGGGTTTGTCTTTTTTAGTGTAGGTGGCTGCTTAAAGTTTGAAGGCGCGCGCTCTGGACGCATTCCAGTGTCGTGCGTATGTTACCCTGGACCTCTGTGGCGTTAATTTGAGTTTTCCAGCGTTTCGCTGACAGTTAGGGAGACGTCATTTTAGCTGTTCACTTGGACAGAGCGGCGCAGTGAGGGAAGGCGGGAGGTGGGAGGTCTGTGTGCGCGCGTGAAGGTGTGCGGGTGTCTGTCCTGGATGGTGGGCTGAGCTCGCGCCACACGCCAATCAAACTCGAGGCAGGTGTGCTGCCGGGTGTGAGAGAGAGAGAGCGCGCGCAAGAGAGAGAGAGAGAGGGAGAGAGAGAGGAGGGGGGATTAGGACTGCGCGAGGTGTCTCAGAAAAGGGAATAAAGCCGACGCGAGCGCCGCAGTTTACTCACATCTCATGAGCAGGCTCTCTCCACAGTTAAAAAGTAAATAAATAAAAAATAGCCGGTGCCGCTTCCACGTGTTTCCCGGATACAATTCAGGTTTCTCGTTTGTTTGTTTTTTTACGTGATAAAATGAGTCTTTTAAAGCTGCGCAGGATAAATCGATTTCTCTCGTGACAGGGATATTTTTGACGCGTTTTGGGATTTTCCCCAAAGTCGAAGGTAAGGACTGCTCATCATTCCCGAGCTTACTCTGGTTAAAGTGTTGTAAAAGTGACCGTTATCGATTTGTGTTACATGAACAGTGGGGACAGAGAACAAGCTTGTAAAAATGATTCAAAAATGTATAACTCACAGTCCTCTAGATTTCTTTGGAATATATTGTTATTATTAATGTTGTTGTTGTTATTATTGTTATTATTTTGTTGTTGTTGTTATTGTTGTTGTTTTTAATTTTGTTCTACTGTTCTACCGAAGTTAAACGTGAAACCCACTTGTGAAAACTTTAATGGAAGCATTTGTGTTTTCGGCGAAAAAAGAGGAAAAAACAGCATAAGCGAGAAAAAAATAGAAATATGTAAAGAAAAATTTTAATATTGTAAAATTTAAAGACGGACTAAATTCTTGAGTTAAAGTTCTGATATACGGAGTCCTGCGTTTCGTCTTTATGCTGTACCTATGAGTAGTTAAATCAAATAGAAGAAGAAAAAGAAACGCAGTTGTTTTACATTGTTGGACCCAGTGTCCATTTTCTCTAATACGCAATGTAATTATTTAATTTCTTAGAATGTATAAATGTATTGTAATTTCTTAGCAACGATCTCTTTAATTTAAAATTTCGTGAAATGTTCGTAAAATATTATACTGGTTTTTAAAATATATCACAACTGTGTGTGAATGCAGAACCAATATAAAATAGATGCGCTGTGAGTGAATTATGGAAATTTCTGACATGCAAATTTGCTGTTTCTAAAAAAAGTAAAAACAATACATTTATAATACATTTAAAAAATAATAACTTTTATTCTCAAGAAGCTCATATAAATCTCTTATTTTACACTATTCGTTATATTCAGTAATTATCATTATCATACTTAAAATATATGCAAAAATATAAGGTATATTAAAATGAACACAATAAACAAACACAATAAAAAGTATATGAAGTAACGCACGAATGGGACATCTGAAGTGCCACAGTTCTATTAAAGGCAATAAGATTGGCATCATAGTTAAAGCAACACCTTACGAATGGTACAGAAATAATAATAATAATAACTATATGCAACCTTACTAAAATACTGTATGTGCTATTGGTGGTATTTACATTATTTTATTTTAAATTATTTTTAAATGATTCTTTTTTTAAAGTACACTTCACAGAAGTGCTTATGAAAGAGTGTTTTTTCATCCTCCTCTTTTTTTAGTTTATTGCCTATGAAAGCTCCCGCAGGCTAACACACATTAGAGTTATGAATCATTTTTCCCATTTGATAATTCAAAAATTCACAGGAGCCACATGAAGATATACCTCCTAAGCATTAAAAAAAATATGTTTGCTGTCATCAAAACAAGTAACAGCAATAATATTCCATCTGCACAATTCAGCTTCGTTTTCTGTGCCCCTTATGAAATTGCAAGAATAGTTAAAATTAAAATACATTAAAATATTGAAATAAGCATTTAGTTATGATGTCAAAATATTTCTAAATTAATTGTTCACTTTCTTTAAAAAAAAAACAGACTTTAAAAGGGTAATCAGATACATTTAATTCAAAATATTACATTTCACTGGATTTTTTATTTATTCTCTTTGCTCTCCCTTATCCACTTCTCTGTTATTTATTATTTTGAGGAATATTTATTTGGTTGAAGTGTATATTAGGTAATCAGAAACTCATTTCATATTGCTGATAATACAGGTAGAAAAGAAGTGCTCACAAACTGTTTTAAAAGGTTATTTATGAATTAACAAATGTTGAACTTTCTTTCTTTCTTTCTTTCTTTCTTTCTTTCTTTCTTTCTTTCTTTCTTTCTTTCCAGGTTTTTTTTACTTTTCATCTGAGCATGGACAAGACTCATCTTTCAAGCCCTACTGATATCATAATGACAAGCTCAACAGGCCCCTACCAACAGGAACCCCTGACTCCACCCAGGCCCACCCATCTCCACTCTTCATCCTCTTCCTTATCGTCACCCTCTCCTTCTTCTTCCTCCTCACCACTCAAACCCAACCAGGTTGGCCAGGTCTTCCTTTATGGCGTTCCCATTGTATCACTGGTCATAGATAACACAGAGAGACTTTGCTTGGCGCAGATTTCCAACACACTCCTCAAGAATTACAGTTATAATGAGATTCACAATCGTCGGGTGGCACTGGGCATCACCTGCGTTCAGTGCACGCCGGTTCAGCTGGAGATACTCCGAAGGGCCGGCGCCATGCCCATCTCGTCACGACGCTGTGGCATGATCACCAAGCGTGAAGCTGAGCGTCTGTGCAAGTCCTTTCTCGGAGAGAACACGCCACCGAAACTGCCTGACAACTTTGCCTTCGATGTAACGCATGAGTGCGCCTGGGGTTGCCGTGGTAACTTCATTCCTGCACGCTACAATAGTTCAAGGGCCAAATGCATCAAGTGTTCCTTCTGCAACATGTACTTCTCCCCAAATAAGTTTATTTTCCATTCCCACCGCTCAACACCAGAAGCCAAGTACACCCAGCCTGATGCTGCCAACTTTAATTCCTGGCGACGACACCTCAAACTCACCGACAAACATCCACCAGAGGAGTTAATTTATGCGTGGGAAGATGTCAAAGCTATGTTCAATGGAGGCAGCCGAAAGAGAGCCTTGCCCTCATCTGCCCAGTGTTCTGCTATGGGTCCCATGAAGAGTCTGTCGGGTTCAGTGGTGCCTCATGTGATGGGACCTGAGCTGGGTGCTCAGAAAAGAACCCGCTTTGAAGATGAGGACGATCTGGATGGAGGGAGTCTGTCTCCTCGTAAGACACCACGTAGTTACCCTGTCATTCCTGTCCCAAGCAAAGGTTTTGGCATGCTGCAGAAGTTCCCTCCTACATCACTCTTCCCCTCCCCTTATCCCTTTCCAGCATTTGGCCTCTGCCAGCAGAAAAAAGAGGACAGTGATGTGCCAGCTGGACAGAAAGGGGCAGGGTTGTCTGGTCTTTTATGGCCCGGTCGAAAAGACTCTTTTTATCCTCCTTTCTGCATGTTTTGGCCACCAAGAGCAGCAGGAGGAATCCCTGTCCCCACTTACATCCATCCTCAGCCCAGCACCCTCTCCTCCCTGACAGACAACCCCTCACTCAGGCAGGCCTTTCTGGATCTCTCAGACCCCAGTGAATCTGGAGCTGTGAGTGGAAATGGAAATGGGATCAGTGCAACTATGACTCCCAGTGGCGGGTCCACCACACCCAAATCTGGGCTGTTTGACACAGAGTGTACAACAGTTACCACCGACCCTCGCCCTGTCACCTCAGAGGGCTGGCTCAAACTACTGGAGAACCCAACTCTCCAATCAAGGAAGCCAAGCTATGGCTCTGCGTTCCGACCTGTCATCAAAGATGCAGAAAGCATTGCCAAGCTCCACAGCAATGGCGGAGGAGTCACTGGAGCAACGGATGAGGACTTTGTAGTCACCAGATCAGACCAACACCCGCGGCTATCACCAACGAGCAGTTGCAGCTATGGAAGTGAAAGCGGAGGCGATGGGGAACCGGAGGGAGCAGAAAGCGAGGAGGAGGGGGAAGTGGATGTGGAGTCATCAAAGCAAGATGATGAAGAGGAGGGAAGCTTTACAAACAGACCACCACAGACTCAAACCAACCTGTACCTCTCTGCGCTGAGTGACAATGCTGGAGAGGATAGGGGGAAAGATAGAGGGAGTGGCGCAATGTATCCCGGTACTTCCCCTCGATCATCCTCAGATCCGATCCAGCAGGAGTCTCCCAGCCTGCCCACCTCCCCTCCTGCCAGCTTACCTCTCTCAAGCTCCACCCCACCTCACCGGGAGGACACAGCTTACAAAAACGTAAATATCCCCACAGGCCACTTTAGCTAATTATTATTTAAATGGTGCCACAGTCAGGCAGTGGTGTGATCTGCATAAGCAGATTGATAGGCTGGTTTCTCCCCGTAGACATGAAGACAGTCACCTCACTCTGATACTAGCTAATAGGCCCAGGTGTGGCTTGTTTAATGGCCACATTGTGTTTGTTCTCCCTCTGTCACCCCAGCTTGTTAGGGCAACTCTAATCTTTAACCTGTCGACTCCCATGTTAACCAGGAAGTAGAGGTTCAATTATGACGATGGTTTTCTTTGGGGGGGTTAAACTATCAATCTAGCAACATACTGCAGATTTATCCCAGTATTCCTTTTGAGGAATTAAAGCATAGTCTCCAGTATATTGCAGATTAAATTATTATTAGTATTAGTATTATCAGTAATCAGAATCAGCCTGCCCTGCCTCAGTGCATGTTCCAATTTTTTAAATTTATTGTCTTATGCAACATGTAAATTAAATATTTATCAACTATATTTGATTTCCAGGTTCACAAAAACAGAGACGAAGGACTTCCTGCATATGCAACCAAAGACAATTCCAGCATTTCCGGTAAGCGCAAACATTTTAATCTTTTGGAACAGTTTTTCATTTTAAAGTCTCCATAACACAGAACGCAGCATTGCCGAAATCTAATTAAATGCATTAGTTTTGAAACTGAAAAATAGTTGTTGACACAAAAGTTAAAAAGCACATTAAACATCATCCTTTTTTTTCTCCATCAAATTTGCAACAGCAAATAATCTCTCATATATAATCTCCAGAAATCACTATATTGGTTGCATGGTTTGTTGGACGCTACATCTTCCACCCTGCAGTTGTTTTACGATGTCTCAGTTTCATCAAATGTTTTTTACACTGTTTCATCAAATAGCATTACACAATCTATTTCAGCAAACTGTTACTATTTGCTTCATCAGATGTCCGAGTCTGTTGTATTATAGCATCTTTGTTTCATTTATTGTCTGAGTGAGTGGTTTTATAGTGTCCCTGTGTTCCTGTGAGGCTCATATTCCTGTGACGTTTCATTTGCTCCTCTCATCTCCCACTCTGACCCCTTTCCCGAAGAAAATGTCTTCCCCGTGTTTTCTCGCAGTGCGTTGACAAACACACATGCGTACGCTCGACCATAGCTCTCAAATGCATACACACAAAGGAGACACACACATCATGCGTACACTTAGTTATCTCCATGTGTCCGGATAACCAGCTCAGCCAATGGCCCTTACTGAATCTCTCTTCCTGTCTGTCTTCCTGTCTTTCGCTCTCATTTTTTCTCAGATGAAACAAAAGAACAGAATAGTTTCTTTGTACCAGAGACTGAGACGTCGGCCCCGGACTACTGGAGGGAGAACTCAGGTATAAAAACTCACGTTTTTGTATTTATTCTTTTTTTATAAGTGGTTGCAAAACAGCTGCATTCAGATAGAACACAGAAAATAAACTAAAGGCAAAAGTTGAAACTGGCAAGTCAGACACCGAAAGTATAATTACTGGGATGGAATGGGTACCGTCTGCTTATATTTGGTTTTTGATGACACTGATTATTATTTATATTAGGAAATAAACCTACTTGTGATTAAAATGCTGATTAAAAACTGACACTTTATGACTTTATTTGCAAAATGACACTGATTTCTTACACAAATGACATTCAGAACAGTTCAGCCAGTGAGGGAAAGCCTTTGACTCTTAAGCTTTATCCATCTCCATCTCCATGTCCTCTCAGATGGCAAGTTAAGGGATTCATATAAATACACACAGAGATGAAACAGCAGTGCAAAGCTGCCTCTTTTGCCGCTCTGCCACGGCTCCTCTCTTTAGTGGCGTTGTCGCTAGGGCTGTTACTCTTAGGGGGGCCGTTATAGTTCAACAAGAAAACATCAGCTCAGAGATAAGCAGCCGCGCTGGCAATCTCCATCCCAGACCCATATCGCCCCCGACATAATTGCCTTTTTTCCCCTTTCTCAGCGCAAAAAAACCTTTCCCGTTTGAAAAAGATCACAGCTTATTACCTTTTTATATCTGTCAGGAAGACATTAAAAGTGCTTTATGACATCTGTGCCAACATTTATATCTACCCCCCCATTCCCTCAACCCCCACACGCACACACATCGTAATGATCCCTGTGCATAATGTATAATGTATTTCGAAAAATTACACGAAACAAATTAAATGAGACCACCTTTCCCCTGATTGCCAAACGTCTCCCTGGGCGGTGGGAAGCTCTACGTGATTAGAAGGCCTGATTCCTCCGAGTCCCTCCACCCCCCTCCACTGTCTTTAAACTCTCCCTCTGTTTCTAGGGAGAAAAAATAATCTAATTTTCCATTTATGTAATGCAAACCGCCTTGGCTTTGACTATTCACGGTTAATTGACTGTCAAACGAGGTTGTTATCCTCGGGCACTGTCTGCAAATTTGCTTGTCAAATGAGACAGAGAGAGGAGAGGAAAGGAGAGAGGAGAGGAGAGGAGGAGAGAGAGGAGAGCTCTCTCTGTTCTAAATGAGAGAGAGAGAGAGAGAGAGAGAGAAGCATAGGGAGGCTTAAGGAGCCAGGACATGAAATGACTGGAGGAGAATACACATATCGAGGGTGCTCACTTGCTTCATTAAGGCATTCAATGCCTCATTGTCACAATTCAGACATTAGCTCAAACACACACATGCATGCTTACCATGACAGACACTGGAAATCTGAAGGAAAAACACAGCATGTAATGGAGATATTTGTTCTGAGGCAGACTTTCAAAGCAACAAGTAGATTTATCCTCCAGGAGTTTAAAAAAAAGACAAAACATATATTTTATAAAACATTCACACTTTTAACTGTGAGGATGTTTTTTTTTAAACCATATTTATGGCTTTGAAATCCTGCTTTAGTTTGCACGAACCACTTGTATTGGTCAAAAAACCTTAACGTTTGTAGTAAAATCAAAAACTTTCCACATCTCCGCCCTTCTTCAGCTTTAACAGCCACCAGATGATTAACTCCAATCTCTCTGACTAGATTGGACGAAGCATGATATTACAATAAGAGGCCAGAGCAGTAAAGCTCGTCATAGTCTCCTGTCATTATGAGTAGTTTCCATGAACTTGTACTGACACCTAGAGGCCAGAACATGAATTGCAATGCTTCACTTACAGCTGATGGGAGAAAATTCACAACTTAAGACGTGATGCACACAAGGGAGGAGGAAACTAAATTAGTCCATGACAAAATAAAAACCAAGTAGTTCTGTCCAAATAATGGAGACTGCAAGCTGTTTTTGCAATACTTCACTTTACACTTACACTTCACTTTGGCTTTCTGCACACAAAGTCAGCTGACTTATTCTTTTAGTTTCTGAAGGGTTATCACTCTCTTTTTGATCAGTCTTTTGATCAGCAAATTTTATTGTATTTTTCTATTTTTTCTTTGTTATTCATACTGATTTATTAGGTGTTTATGGACATTGTTTCTCCTAATTTTTCCTCACACTTTTGCCATCCAGTCTGTTGCTTTTCTTTTCGGGTCTCACCGTGCACATTCTGTTCTCACCCTTATCCTGATCTAACAAACAGACCTAACCTCCTTTGGGCGATCAAATGATGCCTGATGCTTTCACTTAACTTTACTTACATTTGTAGCTTTTCCGGTTGCTTTTGAATAACTGATTTCAAGATCATTTATAGTTTATGAGCATGGCCTTAAATTCATTATTTTTTTATTTGTTTGTTTTGTACTCGTTTCCTGTTCATGGATCAAATCCCAGTTTAATTAACAATTCATTTCAAAGTTTGAAATTAAGTCTTTTCATGTTTTCAGGCGATCAAAGCCAGGGTGCTGCTTCTCCTGTGCAGCTGAAAAAGGATGTTGAGAGCATGGAGAAAGGTAAGGACTGTTTGAGTTCATCTCAGCTGCACTGACCATAGAAAATTGGTAATCTATACTGGATGGACATTAGTGGACATTTGTGAGATTGTGAGAGAATATTTTAATGCAACCACTCTCATATCTTCCTTCTGCTTTCTTCTGTCCTTCTGTAGAGGAGCTCCAGAAGGTTCTGCTGGAACAGATCGACTTCAGGAGGAGACTGGAGCAAGAGTTTCACGCTTTGAAGGGCACCTCACCATTTCCTGTCTTCCGTAAGTCAGTTTTTTCCCCCTTACCCTGATTTCCTTTTAGTTTCCATACTCTGAAGGGCAACGTCTCCTTTTCTGTCTTTCTTGCAGTCTCTTATATCTTTACCTTTATCCCCATTTTTACCTTTCAGTTTTTTATTTTCCCCATTTTTTTTGCTCAACCCTTTTCTGTCTTTATCACTCCACTTAATAATTTTCCAAAATGACAACACACACTCCAGCTAATTAAGGTTTGTTTTTATTGTACCCTAATTTCAGACAATTTTCAAGATCAGATGAAACGAGAGCTCGCCTACAGAGAGGAGATGGTCCAACAATTACAGATGGTAAGACTACTAATGGTAGTACTTAACACTGATGGAAATGTGCTTTTAAATGACAAATTAAACACCCTTTTTTAGATACACAAATAAAAGAAAATCTTTGTGATTGCCTTAAAAATGTCTGCAAGGATTTCGAGAAAAAATATAATTAAGACTAATTATGCAGTACTTACTAAACTACAGTGACATGACATGAACAGAAACAAAAAAAAAATCAAAAACCAATGAGGAAATGTGCCAGTCAATTCTCTGACTACTGCTAGAGATTATATGCATACTTGGGAAATCCTAGGCATGGGTTAAAACAAACACAAAAATTAAATGATGAATAAATGAAGCCATCACTAGGACTCGACCGGACACGTACGTTTGCTTATTTGTCCATCAAAAGACAGAGCCAATCATCTAGTTTGTCTTTCACGGGTGAGAAGTTCCTTTGCAGCCATCTGAGTGTTTCCGTCGACATCAATCACTGGAGCAGCTGGCAGACAGGCTGACAGACGCTGTTTGTCTTTGCTTTCTGACACATGCCACCACTGTACACGCTTGTGTGCACACAGTGGCAAGGCGTGCGCCAAAACGCACACAAGAACACGCTGCATTCATGTAATCACAAAGGCAGGCGATTATGAATATGGGTTCAAGCTAATTTATAAGCCTGTATGTGCACACCAAATGCACATACTCACGTAAACAATTGACAAATGTGTCTAGAACCAGCAGATGGATCTGTCTGAGAGTAATGACACATTAATTTCACACAGACATGCAAATGAACTCCAAAAAATGTTTAATTTGTGTTGTCGTGTGATAGAATTTTACTTTCACCAGCTTGGCTAGAGTTTTGGATTTCCATATTTCTACCAATGATAAAATCATAATAGTAAAGTTTACTTTAGAGAACCTTTTTCATTGTTAATTGTATTTCTTGAAGATGAATCTAACATTTTATGTCTTGTTTTTGCCTTTCAGATTCCCTACGCAAACATCATCAGAAAAGAAAAGATCAGCTCCCATCTCAACAAGTAGCAAAGAGGTGAATATTTTTCAGTATATTTAAAATGAAGCTTGAAGAAATGTAAAAATAAGTAGTTATCACATTTAAAAAATAAAGAGAAAAAGCCATTTACCAATTTGACACAATGGATGTAGAGTTCAGCAAAGTTTCTAATGAGTAAGCTTTAAATTTATTTTATTATAGCTTTTGACAAACTAATCGCATTAAGCCTCATATTTACATCATAATAGAGATAATGGCAAGACAGTGAAATATACTTACTTTTCATTTGATTGATAGTAAACTATCTTATAGCATTAACACACTTGGCTTTACTGGCTAAATTTTATTATAATTATCTGGGGTGACTCTAAACAATCAGTTAAATCAGTGTGGAAAAACTCTTACCCTGAATGTAAAACTAATGTAATTTCCCTTTTTTTAGGATGAGCACACAGAAAACTGACAGAGACCATCACCGACAGAGAGGATGTGAAATTATATCATACATTATATTACTTTTCGTGGGACAGCAATTATTCTGCTGCTTCTTCGATATCGCCTCTGTTAGTTGCTCTCTACACACTGCCTGCTAACTCATGTGAGGCTGTGGGACATCACACTGGTAAAAGATTTCTAAAGTTTTTCCTCTTCTTCCCTGGTTCAAGTTCCCTGTCTGACTGAGCAAAACTTAATTGACTGAAACCTGTGACACTGCGAGTGTGTTGGCAGTCACATTCAAAGCATTAACCAACCGGGACCAAAGCAACCTCAGCCTTTGAGGACCGCCAGGAAGGCAGTTGTAGATGTCAGAAAACTCATTTCCAGGCATAAAAAAAAGTAAATAAAGACTGGATGTTTTTATCTGCCCGTGGACTCAACTGTACATTGGCCAAACTCTGGATGAAAAAGGACTAAGATAGGTTGCATTTGTATCACCAAGTGATGGCCCTGAAGAGAAACAAGCACGACAACATTTATTTATTATCAACATTTGATCCCAAAGGGACTTCATCATGTTCAACTCTAATCCTTTCCTGTAAACACGAGCCACCACCACCAGTTTGTCAATGGCTGGACACACACAACCTTGGTTTAGTATGTCAGATGAATTAAAATAAATAAATAAAGCACTTGGTGAATCTACAATGGTACCATTACAACATGGTACCACAAAAAAAAAACTCCAAAAGACTCTGTATATGTTCATACATTTTCCAGTTTACACACCATCTGATGTTTTTACCTTCTCCTTAATTAATGTCAGATCTGATAATGCATTTATTATTTTATTTATAAAGTCAAAGTTACCTGAAATGATATCCTGTGTCACATTAACTGCAGACTGTGTACCATATGGAACTGAGCAGCTGTAAGACACAGTGAAGGTATGGTTCGTTCTCCCGCCAGACGTTTTCCTGTTGTAACGTCTTATGATTATCACCAAATAAATATTGCTGCCATCAGCTGCAGAATCTGCCTCTGGGTTTTAGAAATGAAAACTCTGTACACGTGCTTTCTCTCCAGAAAGAGCATCCAGAGCAAAGGCCTGAAGTTTGTCAGTGTTGTATATTTATATGTAAATTATTTCACCTTATTGTATAAAATGTCATACATATGAATACTGAACTTCATAGTCATTCTACCTATCTCTGTGTGTGCGTGTGTGTTTTTGCTTTTTTTTGTTTATTTATTTGAGTATCAACTCCTGAGACCCCAATTGTGAAAATACTATTTATTATAATGTGAAATGAAAAAGAAAGAGACACAGGGGTGGTGGCGATGATGGTGATGTTGGAGCAAAATCAAAAAGAGCAAAAATGACAACCCACCCATCTTGTTTATAAAATAAATGGACAAAGTTGTCATTTACTGAGAAAATGTTATCATTAGAAGCTGTTATTGCAGATGTATTTCAGAATGTTCTTGTAGTTTCTCTACTATTTATGTGTAAATTAAAAGTCTATATGAAAAACTGAATGTGGAGAATTAGTTCATGTTTGTGTGGATGGAGTCCCGCAGAGCATATTTACATGCCTGAAGTTCTTTCTGAAACTAAAAGCAGGCTGTTAAGAAGATCCCGGTTAAATGCAAACTTATGTTTTGTGGGAGGTGTGGTTCAGAAGATGAAGTGGGCTGTTGACTAGTCAGAAGTAAGTGTTTTTCTATATGTCAGACTATCCTTCAGCAAGATACCGAATGCTCAGTGCATCCATGAGAGTGTGAGTGTGGGACTGTTAAGTTAAAAGTGCTTAGCCATAGAAAAAGGTGCTTGTGTAAATGTATGTGTGTGACTGAGTGAATGAAGTTTGCAACAAGCAAGCACTTAAGGATCTGCATGCGTGCTTGTGTTGCCTCTTAAAGATGCTGTAGAGAAAAAAAATTAAAAAAGGTAAGAGTGAAGTCAAACTGATTTATAAGACCAATTCAAAACAACAGCCGAACAGCTAAAATAACATGAAACAACAGGGCAGGTAAATCACATGAAAATAGGATGAAAAACACCAATGAAGCAGTATAAGAAAAGAGTAATTGAGTGATTTGGTCACTTAATAGTAATTGCATGTGTGTGTGTTTTAAAAATATAATTTGGTGTTCAAAAAGAGAAGAAAAAAAAACAAAGTTTATATAAAAAAGAATTTAAAAGGTACCTTTTTATCTTGCTGTTATTCTTTTCAGGATTTTAGTATTGAATTGCAATACTATGCAGTAATATGGCAGCTGATTCCCACATAATCGAAAATAAAGGAATGAATGGAACTAAAAGTCCCCTTTTTTTATTTACGAGACAAAAAAAATCTAGCGACCCTTCAGCGTTTGCATTTACACCCGTGGGCGGGTACCTCTGTTGCACGACGTCGGCATGCCTGTTTACGGCAGCAGCATCTCTGGGAGTGGCGGTAGAAGAAGGAGGAGGAGAAGAAGAAGTTGCCAGCATGGCGTTTACTCTTTACTCTCTCATCCAGACCGCTATTCTGTGTACCAATGCAATCGCTGTGTTGCATGAGGAGAGATTTCTCAGCAAGAGTAAGTGTTTAAGTGTATTTTATGTCACGTACATCATATAGTGAAATAACTGGTTAAAAGCAGCTAGCTACGCGTATACACTTAGCTGGCTGCCTCTTGGTTAATGAAGAGGCTCCTGTTTGGGATTTATAGGGACGAAATTAAGGCTTAAGCATTACAGAAAAAAAATGCAATGTTTTGAATAACATTAAAGCTGCTGATCTTTTTTTTTTTAACTGGAAAATAAACACGTATACATGCATCTGCTATCTCGTTTACTGGTGTTTCTCATCTTTCTTCCCATCTTTGTAATCTGTCTCCTGTACTTTCTCTTCTCCTTTATTTCTCCGTGTGTCTGCAGTTGGTTGGGGTGTTGACCAGGGAGTTGGAGGTTTTGGAGATGATCCAGGAATCAAAGCCCAGATTCTCAATCTCATCCGCTCAGTCCGGACTGTCATGAGAGGTCGGTAAGCTGCATTGTTCATAAATCCTTAGCAGATCTTAAAAATAGGTAAATGTACTCTCAGATTAACTGTAACTGTGAAGCTACAACAGAGTAGAGGTAGTGAAGGCTTGAGGTTAAAAACCTGGGGCAGGCATTCAAAGAAGCGGACAGTGCACAAGAGAGGTGAAGAAGAGAGGGGAGACGGGGTGGAGTCGGTGGAGATGAGTGTTAAGAGGGATTTGTGGCAGGAAGAGTGAAGGGGAATGTTTAAAAGACAGTAGTGAGACCTGCTGTTATATATAGTTTAGAGATAGAGGTGACACAGTGACCAGAATAGCCAGGATTTATGAGTTTCATGTAGTGAAAGAGGACATTCAGAGGGTTGGTGTGTCAGAGGAGGACCTCACGGAGAGGGTGCATGACTTACTTTGGACAGACAAGACCAAAGTGGAGATTTGGGCTTGTTTTGCACCCACCGGACCTGATCACGGCCAAAATTGGGTCAATCAGGATGACAATGATCCCAATCCCAGCAGCAAATCTACAACAGAATGGCTGAAAAAGGAAAAGAATTCAAATGCTTCAGTGGCCCAGTCAAAGTCCAAAACTCAACTCCAATGAAATGCTGTGGCAGGACCTTAAGAGAACTGTGTGTACATGAATGACCACAAATATTAATGAACCGAAGCAACCCTGAAAAGAAGAGTGGGCCGATCCACAATGATGTTAGAGACTGATGAAAGGTGATTTTACAAGTTGCTCAATCGTGGGATGCAATTAGTTTTTCACACACTGCTTCTGCATTTTGGCTTAGCTTTCATTAAATAAATAATGACTTACTGTAATATATCATATGTAATTATTCATTTGCAGTTGCATTTGCCTATTTTTAAGATCTGCTAAGGATTTTTTGTTTAATACACAAAATCTTAAAAATGAAAGAGGGCGGACTTTAAGTTTGTCATGACTGTAAACAAACATTTTTTCTGATGTTAACAAAATCAAATAACTTTTTCCTAAATAACTCAGTATTAAATGAGCTAAATTGCTGGTTTGCTCTTCAATTTTTAATTCACTCTGCAACATTTGAGTCAAGAATTAGCAGTTGTAATATTTCTGCGGTTGCTGATGGAATCAGTTTGATTGCTTTGTGTTTTGTACTCTTTTGTTTTTACAGTGCCTTTGATAATAGTGAATTCTGCCTGCATCGTCCTGTTGCTGCTGTTTGGTTGATCTTCGCCTGCCAAACTTAGGTGGACGAACACAAACATGCCAATGAAAAGCCACTCGCACAAAAACCTGAACTCTTTGCCATTTAGAGACTTCTGCCACTGTCAGTTATTGGGAGGGTGGAAATGTTTCTCACATGACCGGCGCTGAAATAGAAGATCAACTGCAGATTTTTAAATGCAAAGAGAAGAACTGAAAAGTAGCTGGTGCAGACTTCCTGTTGCGTTTCATCACAACTAAAAGGACAAAATTGATGTAATTTTGTTGAAGTCATGACCACATAGGATGATGGTTTCATCTTGATCCCCAATATCATATCATTTGCAAATGTTTTTTTTAAATCAGTATTTAAATATCCTGTATGTTGGTACAGACAGATTGGTTGACACTTCTTACTGTAAAATGGGCCTGCAAAGTTTTTTGTTTTTGTTTTTTTCAAACATTTATGGGGCAACTCACAGCAGGTTCAAAAAGGAACACAGTTCACAAATCTCTTAAATATGTGCTGAGTTGATTTGTAATTGGTCCACCTCTGAGGACTGAAAAGGCTAAATGGTATAAATGTAAATTTTAAGCAATGCTGCCAAGCACAGCTCCGACCAATGTATTTTGAACTGTTTACACTTCAGTGCCACAAAAATTGAGATACTGTCTTGAAATAAATGTATCACTCAGTGTTGTGGAATTCCTTATATTATGTTGCTTTCTGTGTGTGACAGCAGACAAACGGAAACAAATGACATTTCGATAAAACTTCCAGCTGTTTTGTTGATGAATGAAATATTAGATGTGTAGCAAGTAATGAAGATAAATGTTGCCTCTCCACTGTGTCAGGATGGTGCCGATTTACATTGGTGACCAATGTGAAACTGAATTTAAAAATACGGTAGTTTATGGTTACCTGGTGGCTTTACACATTCACATACAGTATTGTGCAGAAGTCTTGAGACACTTCCTGTTTTGTTTTTTTGTTGTTGTTGTTTGTTTTTATGTTTCTAAAGTGGTCTTGAACCACAGTTCTTTGGGAATTCTGAAGGCCTTTAAGTAGCCTGGAACCTATTGGCTGCTTTTGCACTCATTTCAGTGCATTCCTTACACTTTATTTTTTTATTTTCAGAAGAATGGTTTTGTTTGTTAAGCCCATCATACGAAATGCACCTAACTCAAGCTCTAAACCAGTGTTATATCTACGTATAACAACTTAGCAAAGGACCAATTTTAAACTGTATCTTTAAGCAATTTGTTACTAGCAGCCTGTCAAAAAACACACAATTTGTTCCCATTTTTAGTTGAATATAAGAAAAATGCCAGAGATTCGAGTGTTATAAAACAAGGTGATTCCCAAAGAGCAATTAGCCAAGAACTTGGCAAAGAATATTCTGGCACAGCATGCAATGTGTCCTTAAAAGTACCGAGGAAACTGGGCAAGGTGGAGGACCTAAGACGGATAAACAGTATCTGAAAGTCGTGTCCTTAAGGAACAGGAAAAACGTCATCAGAAATTGTCTCAGTGGAAGGGTGGCTGTCAAGAAGCAGTGGTTAAGCAAGGAAAACAGTGAGAAAGGACTGAGATATGCCAAATTGCACAAGAACTGAACCAAAAAAACAGCAGCAATGGGTCTCATGGAGTGATAGTCCTCAGTATGTAAGGAGGAGGTCAGGAAAGAGATGAAATGGTGAGTGTTTACAGTCATCTGTAGAACACATGAGGGCTTCATTTCAGTCTCTGGTTTTGGGGATCTCATCAAAATGGAATTATGAATGCAGAAATTCTTACTTTGTGAGTTTCCTTCACACAACTAAATAAACTTAACTCTATTTATTATTTTCTGTGCTCACAGTGGAGATTTTTTAGTTAGTTGTTTATTTAGTTGTGTGAAGGGAACTCGCAAAGTAAGAATTTCATTGCAGCGTAACCACTTGTGTTTTGCAGTATATATGACAATAAACTATGAATCTTGAAAAGTACCATTGGATTTTCACTCTCCTTGCAATACCATCTGGAAAGCTGAATAGCAACAGGTGTATTTTTCAGTTTTTTCAGTGATTCCATGCAGTGCAGTAAAAAGCATACCTAGAATTAAGATAAGTAAATAAATCACTCAGTGATGGATTGCCCTTCCCAGAGCCCAAGCATCTGTATTATTGAAGCAGCCAACATCCAAAGAAGAGCTTTGAATCTCCTTCATGATGCCTGGAGAACTATTCCTGAAGACTACAGAGAAATTAAAAGAAAAGAAACAGTATTACATACACATAATAAGGAATTTAAAATTTTGAGTATTTGTATATGTCTTAGCTGGATACATTTAATAAATAGCAACTTTGTGTTTGGATTTACTGGGGAACAAGGGTCAGATGCATCACTCTTTATTACAAGTATTTTTAACAAACTTCCCTTTTTTTTAATTTTAACTTGACCAAAAGTGTGCACTTATACCTGGATAAAGGACATCACTGTGTAAATATTGACATACACTATTTCTCTCATCTTCCTTTTTCTCTGTCTGTCCAGCTCCACATCATTAATAATCTCCATATGCAGTGAATTATCACCATTCCCTATCCAGCTAAGCTCCACTTTTATTAACATTAGATGGAGGAGGGCGTGAGGGCAAAAGGGGATCTGCTGGAATTACAAGCATATGTTTATCAGAGAGATTTTTGCTGTAAAGCCACTTTGATATGTGATTCGTTTAGCTTGGAGGTCAGAAAAAAAAAATGTAAGCAAACACGCAATTATATCTGAATATGTGTCTGCAATTCACAGGTCAGGATGTGTGGTGTTTTGATCTGTGGGGGCTTAATAATAAATCACAAAAATATGTTTTGAGAGAATTGTGGTGGGTCATTGTGCTTACTTTAAAGTTTAATTCGAAAAGTATTCACAATTTGAATATAATTTACTGGAGCTATAATAGAAAAATACCCATACTGTGAAAGAATACAACATATACAACAGAGATTAAAGAAAAACAAAACACAACACAGATCAAATTGCTGATTGGAGTTTTTAAAATACATATTAGATGAAAAAAGTGCAGGGAAGAGAGAAGCCTACAGTTGTTACAGGTGAAATTATAATTTAATAACAACAGATCAATAGCAAGAGCCAGTGGAAGTGTGAAAAGAAAGAACTACTTAAAAAAAACAATTAAAATCAGAAACACATCAACACGTTAAAGTTGTGTTTTTGTAGGAAGGGCCTTAAGACATTGTACAGATTTAATAAATTTACATTGTGAGATTAGCTTATGTTTTCATGTTTTCCACATCTATCATGTGCTCTTCAAAATATTTATGCAAAAAATAAAACCTGAAAGCTAAAAAAACAACAGTTGTTATTCACTATGTGGAGGTAACATGCAAAGAGGATTTGATCAGCGGCCTCTGGCATCCTGTAGAGAGAAGGTCTTTATCGCTGCGTTAATACCTCCCACCATATTAAATCTATCCGAATGCACTGAGCGACCTACTAATGCGATACATCTGTTACTTGTTAGTGTGATGGGACACATATGTTTTTTATTATTTTAATGAGTGATTAAGTGGTTAAGGAAAAACCTCTTAACTGATTACAAATAGAAATTGAAAAAAAAAGATATAATAACACGTCAAAAAGAGATTGATATTGACAAGAGAGAGGGATATTAAACATATGGTACTAAGATATTTTTTTTCTCCACAAAAATGTAGAACACAAGTTTTTTTCTGTGGAGAAAATATAATCCAGTACTTCATTTGAGCTGCAGGGGTCAGCAGTGACCACATAACAAACCCGTTTTAAATCTACGAAGAAGAAAACGTCAACAGGAAGTAAGAGGGTTGCTGCTGCTGATGCTGTTGAAGGTTAGCTGTACAGGCTGTTTACGCTCTCAATAGGTCAGTTTTTAGCGCTTTTGTACCTTTTATATAAATGGAAACTTTTATTATTAATTCTCTCATTTAGGAATTAATAATAAAGGTGTTTTTAAGTATTGTGACATGTATTTAATTCCGAAAACATTCGAACCATTTTCTGTCTCATCACAAAATATTAAAGCTTACTTATTGTTATTATGTACATTACAACTCTCCTGATACAGCATGTAAACCCGGTTTTTGAAAGAGTGGTTCAAAAATATTATTTAAAATACTAAATAGCTTTCGAAAAAAACCTTCCCCCTTGTGTTTTTGTCTATCTCCCAATTTTTTGACAACTAAAGTGGCCAAAAGAAGAAAACCTGCTCCTTACTGTTCACGGTTTTTAATTTCTCAAAGCAGAAAGTTTTAGGGCCAAACCTTCAAAGCTTCAAAGTTTTGTCATGAGATGTTTTAATGCGACTTTTATTCAAAGATGTATTAACAGTTTTATGTATGCTTTTATTCGATTAAATGATCACACGGATAGTACACATTAAAGTGGTCAAACAGACAACACATCAGTTTATACACGTTTTCTCAAAAACCAGCCATTACAATGTTTAGTACAATTATACACGCATCGTAAGTGCTGAAAGCTTTAAATATGGAACGAAAAATGTGTACGAGATACGAATATGTGTTAGATTTTATTCTTTTCCTGCCTGTTTCCCACTTCACTGTACGCACACTACAAGTGTGCCAGATATTAAATAAACATACAAAGTGGAGTAATGTTGTACAATACATCAGGCCTGAATGTAAGAGACTTGTCAAGCCTGTTAAGTTACATCTTTAGGTTATGCTTTAGTACCTTTACCACACACATAAACCAGGTTTATTATTTTTATCCTAGCACTTTCTTGACAGTTCAGTATTTTTTCTGTTGTCTGTAGAGATGACTGCAGATGTTAGATACGTAGTCTTACACGCTCTGCGTTTGTGTGTGTGTGGTTTTAGGTGGGTATTAAGAGCATTAATTGTACCCGTGCACTGATAACTACACGACGGAAATCCAAGTATGTCTAAATAATAGGGACTCATAGCCTGAAATCAAATACCTACAGATCCGTAAATCTGTATTCTCGGCAGAAACCCATAACAGAAACTGGTGAGTAATCCTCTCAGTTTGTCCAGTAATCTGACAGATTCTGCCACCACCACTGTGAATTATGATTATAAACATATAATCTCCAAAATAATAAATTATTATCAAAGAATAAGCTTTTTTTTTTAAAAACCAACTAAAGCTCCATTTACAGTGGACGATGGTCATATGTAGCGGTTTAGAAATCGTAATCAGATACTGCGTTCCAAACAGGTCTTATCTAATGTGTTATCTAAAATGTTAAGAACATCCTGTATTTGTGCTCTTTCAGATTTGTTCACAACAAGTGAAAACATTGTAAAGAGGATTTTGATCATTAGTTTAAGCAACAACAAAAAGGAAATGTCCCAAATTCCGACTTTGTAAATACTGCGCTTTTTTTCTTTAAATCTGAATAAATGTAGATAAATTTAGATTACAGAATATCATTCACCTTATATTGCAATATTTAGTGTTTCCTTATGAAAATAACAGATTAATTTATTAAGAAAATGACTGCTTGTGACATCATTGCCTTTCTTTCCTGTGCAGGCCTCCAGGATGGCAGGCAGACGAGCGCTGAAGGCTGTGCTCATTGACCTGAGTGGAACTCTGCATATAGAAGACACAGCAGTGCCCGGGGCGCAGGATGCCCTTAACAGGTAGATGGCAGGAGGGAATAAATCAGACATAAAATGGCGCATTGAGAGTCAGGATGTTACTTTATGAATGAAAAGAAGGACTGAAAATTATTTTTTTATATTACTTGAACACTACTCAAAAGCCTTTTTCTGTCTTGTGCTTGCTGCATATCTTTATCTTAGATCAGTTCTTTTCCTATGATAGAGTGCTGTGAATTGTAAACATAGTTTGAATTGCTAGATGTTTGCTTTTATGTTTTTGTGCATTATCAGGTTACGGCAGGCGTCTGTAGCTGTCAAGTTTGTGACCAACACAACCAAGGAGAGTAAGAGGATCTTATTTGAAAGGCTGAAACGCCTCAATTTTAACCTCCAGGTGAAATAGCCACACCCTTTCTTATAGCAGATACTTTTACTGCAATACCAAAAGAAATCAAAATGACCTTTAGAAGGGAAGCCGCTGTGATCTTGTTTTGCAATGTCTGTGTTTTCCCAAAAGTAAAGTGATGAAAAAAATGTTAGTGCAGAAGTCAAAATTAGGCAAAGAAAAGCAAAACTGGTGATTTACTTAATAAATCAACAAACTGAAAGGACTGTAATGCCATTTTGACCTCTAGAGTGCTGCCTAATGTGATCTTGAAAAATGACCTTTACTGTACAGGAAAATGAGATCTTCACTTCTCTGAGTGCAGCAAGGAGTTTGTTAGAGCAGAAACAACACAGACCCCTGCTGCTGGTGGAAGACAGCGCCCTGGAAGATTTCACTGGTACGAAGTTGAGAGTGTGTGGTGGTGTGTGAGTGACAGAGAGGTAGACCTGAATTTATGTTGTTTTGCTTATCATTTGTTTCAGTAACCAAATAGGATAAACTATTTATGTTTAAGACATTATAGCTTTATAAAAAATTCTAATTTTCTACAAGCATTTTGTTAAAGATGAAGCATAAAGAATTCATAAATCTATATCTCTTTAGCAGTTACTATAAAATTATATAGATGAATAATAATTTTTTATAAAACCTCCAGTTTTATTAATTTTTTCTTCCTTTTGCAGGGATTGAGACGTCAGAGCCGAATGCTGTCGTCATTGGACTTGCTCCTGATCACTTCAACTACTCCACACTCAACAAGGCTTTCAGGTATTAAACTTGGTCATAAGTTTAGCAGCTGACATATATATCAGACAAAATCTTCAGTGTGTCTGATATTTTTACTCAAAAATATCAGATACTTTGTATTATTTATGTATTTTTTTGATATACAGTAGTAGCAAAGCAGTTATGTCTTATTTCTTGAAAAATGAGACCATATAATAAACTTGGTGTTTGTATTTTTGCTTTCTAAAATGTAATTGTTTTTAATGTGTATTTCTTTCAAGAATGATTCTAGATGGAGCTCCTCTCATCGCCATCCATAAGGCTCGCTACTACAAACGTAAGGATGGTTTGGCCCTCGGACCCGGGCCTTTCGTGACGGGACTGGAGTATGCCACCGACTGTAAAGCTACTGTAGTTGGAAAGCCTGAAAAGACATTTTTTACACAGGTGTGGAATTTATTCTGAAATTTTTTTTCCTCATGTAATAAGACGATTGTTGATTTTATAACAGATACGTCAAAACACAGCCTTACTTGACATTATAGCATCTATACAATCTTTTTGTGTGTAGTATTTGAATTTTTTTTTAATGCTTTTTGGTACTAACAACCAATGAAGCCTCTTCTCATTTCTTCAAATAGGCTCTGTCTGATTTAGGATGTAGCCCCAGTGAAGCTGTCATGATAGGCGATGTAAGTATATTATCATTTTTGACAGAAAGTGAGCTTTTGGCATTCTCTTGTATACAGTATAACCATTTTTTGTAATGTTATTGTTGCTGTTGACAGTTTTAGTACCTCTTACAAGATATAATAATTTTAAAAAATCTTTTTTTTTTCTTCCTAGTGGTAACATTAAAATAAAATTGTGGTCTTTACACTGAGTGGCCCTGTGATATCTATTTCTTCACCAGCCTGTGACTGATTAACACCCTCACAATTTACTAAAAGTAGGTCTGTGTTTTTTATTTTTTTGTTTGTTTGTTTTCTCCAACAGGACGCCAGAGATGATGTAGGCGGGGCTCAAAATGCAGGAATGTTGGGTATTCTTGTCAGAACCGGTGAGCTGAGAAACAGTCAGCTTCTCATTTCATCTTCAGCTGATCCCTTCAGCTTTCTCTTCCACTGTGGTGTCTTTATTAGAAGATACATTTCTAGCTATTTCATCTGTCATAATTTTTTTTCTTGTTGCTAACCATCTTGTCTCCTGTTATGTTTTAGGTAAATACAGAGAAGGCGATGAGAATAAAATAAGCCCAGCTCCCCACCTGACATGTGACAGTTTCCCAGATGCTGTTGAACACATCCTGCAGAATCTGCTTTGAGCGTCAAGTAAAAATAAACTTCCAGTTTCATTTGCACAAGTAAACACTGCTAGTGTTTCAACAGTGGAGAGACTTAAGATACAAAATGATTTTCTTCAGAACATCCTGATAAATCGAAAACAGTCATGCTATAGTGGTTTGACTCAAAGTACCAGTCACCATAACAAAAGTTTTGTTGTATTAGGTTGTACATTTTTTTTCAGATAATAAAAAAAAGAAAACAAATTCAACCAGCATTTTTTTTTTTTTTTAATTGTGCTGTACTAGTGTCAGACAGATTGGTACTCTCTCTCCCAGTCTGTGTATCTGTCCATCAGGTTTCGTGCTGAGTGTTTGGTGTGTTCAGTCACATTCAGGAAATCAGCCGTTGTTACAGTTTCCAGTTGGATGGCAGGCATGTCTGTGTCATCTGTAAAAGAGAATCAAAGTAAGACAGAGAAGATGGCTGTTGTAGAGGTAAGTCTTGACTTTCAGAATCAGAGAAACTTTATTAATCCCAGAGGGAAATTGAGTTGTCATAGCAGCAAATATACAACAAACAACAAGCACTCATATAATATGTAGAAACAGAGATACTGGTAGATAAATATTAAGATAAATATAGAGATATAAGTATAAATATAAAAGGACAAGTATGTTTGCAAATATGCGTCGTGGTGTACAAAAGTGACAGGGTGCACTGAGGTGTGATTAATTCTGTTCCACATGTGTGGACCTGACCCATGTGGATGAATGAAAGAGTCTGATTGCAGCGGGAAGGAACGACCTCCTGTAACTTTCCCTCAGACAGCGAGGTTGAAGGAACCTGTTGCTGAAACTGCTCTTCAGATTGTCCAGTGTGTTATGGAGGGGATGGGAGTCATTGTCCATGATTGCCAGCAGTCTTGCCAGCATTCTGACACTGATCACCTCCTCCAGGGTGGCAAGCGTCATGCCAGCAACAGACTCGGCCTTCCTGATGAGTTTTTTTCAGTCTGTTTGCATCCTTTGCTTTGATGCCTGCACCCCAGCATGCTACAGCAAAAAAGATGGTGCTCGTAACAAAAGACTGATAAAACTTATAGAGCAGCCTGCTGCATACATTAAAGGATCTGAGCCTTCGTAGAAAGTAAAGCCAGCGCAGACCCTTTTTGTAGGAAGCATCCTTGCTGGCAGACCACTATAGCTTGTGATCCAGTTGAACTCCCAGATACTTATAGGATGTGACTATTTCGACATCAGTCCCACCAATGCAGACAGGGGAGGGTTGGGATCTGTTTCTACCACCAGCTCATTCATTTATTGCTACATTCAGCTGCAGGTTGTGTGTGTGTGTTGTCCTACCATCCTGATGTGACTCCAGAGCATCAAAGATTTTTCCAACTGGTCTCATGGCAGCTTCCTTACATACCATCTTATATCTGAGCCAGAGTAGCCCTCCATCTCCTGGAAATAAAACACAGAAGCACGTGAATGAACACATTTCCTTCTAGATAACATATATAATTTCATGAAATCAAATAGTAATTGAAAATTGTGAAGCATAATGATTAAACATCTTTGCCAATGCGTCGTACTCCAGTACAGTGCATAGCTCAGCGCCTCCTGTGCAGCTGAGAGGAGGCAGCCAGTGAGAAGTCATGGCTTGGCGAGCTGGTGAAGAGGTAAGACTCATCCATCTGAACCCGTAACTCGGTTTTTATCCTGCGACTCCCCTTGTGCTCACCTCTGAAAGCAGTAAACAGAGTTTTTGTGGACAGCAGCAGCGGCGCAACAAGATTTTACTGCACTTTGTGGTTGAGCTCACCTCATGCTGCTCTCTGGCCCATCAATTGACTCGAGCTCATCCAGGAAGATGGTGGATGGAGCGTGGTACCTGGCCAGCTCAAATAGAACCTGCAGACACATGTATTAAATCATTTACACTACATACATGGTCAACATATTTGTACAAAAGTCATGTTACTGAATAAAATGAGTCATTTCTTAGCAGTTTTTATGTGCTCAAAACAAATATGACAGTCAAAATGCAAAATTGGCTCTAGTTTTGTTGTAATCTGCAATATTTATTGTTTACATCACGAAATGTATGCCAATAGTAATAGCCTATGGTTAATACCTGTAAAAAACCAAGTCATAGACTACTTCTTAGATTTCTTAGCCTGTCTCTTGTACAGCTGTTCAGGAGCATCTCTGGGGAGTGTCCAGCAGTAGTGAGCCAGCATGGTAGTGGACCATTTTCCCTGGTATCTTTGTTCCATTTTTGCGATATATTGATGAAAAACTTCACCATGTCCCTCACTAACCATACCACAGTTGTCAGGAAAGAAATCCAGATGGGAATGAAGAAAGTGACTCTTTAAAGACATATTGCAGCCAAGTTTCTGATACTGCATCAATCATTTGTGTGGTCGTTTGACTCTCTTCACACCATGGAGACTGCAAACGGGACTGATGGTGTTTTGCCATTTAACCACTGTAAAAGCTGTGCTGTACATGTAGCATAGCATATATGCGGGGCCCAAGGCTTGTCTTGATCGCCAATCTTGCATCCGAAGTAAAGACGATATGCCTTCTTCACTTGAGAAGTGATACTTTCTTCTGGTTGGCAAATGTCATTTCCCCACAAATATAGCAAAAATTGTCCACAGTAGTAACACACTTTTGAGGCATTAGTGTTCTGTATTGTAACTAAATGGATAAAATAAAGACAATTTTATGTAACAGTAGCTTAAACTGTATCCCATGAAGTCTGAAATATTTCTCAAATTTTCCAGCTAGGCTTTGTATAGTACACTGCTGATGTCAGCTTACTTCAGCAGCTGCCTGGCAGTAGTACTGCATTGCATCAGGAAATAATGGAATAAACTCTGGATGATGTGTACATGATGGTATTATCCAATGTGATGCAATATTACATCATTCTATGCTTATTTAGGATGTTGTTACAGTCTTACTGGATACATGTACACAGTGAAACAGAGAAAAAAAAACTATATAAAATATCTTCCAAACGAGAGCAAATAAAATATTTTCATGCTCATATTTGTGTTCAGCACACCAAGACACTACAGATTAGGACCTTTTTAGGTCAGTAACAATTTCAGTGTTGATCAGTGTAATCAGACCTAAAAAACGAAACACAAAACACAAAGTATAGTATACAAACACGTTTTTGTAAAACTCTTCCTATAGCTGAATGACAACCTACCCTGACCAGTTTCTCAGAGTCTCCCCTCCACTTGCTGACAATGCTGGAAGCTGAGATGTTGAAGAAGGTTGTCTTACACTCTGTAGCTACAGCCTTGGCCAGCAACGTCTTACCTGTACCTGCGTGTGTGAGGCAGTGTAAAGTAAGTTTTCATAGTGAGCCCCTGACATTTTTTAATATCCTGCACTTGAGTCCTTACCCGGGGGACCATAGAGCAGTAAACCCTTCCATGGAGACAGGATGCCTGTAAAGAGTTGGGGATACTGAGGAGGAGAGACTGAGTCAAAGAATGAGGGGGAAACATGAATAAAACAGTATAGATACAACTTGGGTAAATCACATCCTAGCTCAGTATGAGAACACATCGCATTTCCATTTTCAGCACACCAATAGCAAACTGAGCTCTGTGCAAAGAAACCTGATAAGCCTGATTTGTAGCTGATCAGTGCTGCAAATACCACACACAACAAATTAGTTTAAATTTTAGGTGGCAAACACAGGCTGGCTCAAATGACCAAACTGACCTATAGCTCAGAGAATGAATAATAATGGGAGCAAAAGTTTAGGATTGTGGGAAGGCAGAGAGACGATGTTCAATAAAACAGGCCAGCAGAATATATACAAGGAGATGGACACATCAGTCCTCATCTTCGTCTGTAAATGTCAAGAGGATGCAGACAACCTGATTTGTTGTCATCATATCCATGAGAAAGGTCTGGGCGATGATGACAAAAGTGTGTGCATCTATTTCTGTGTGTGTGCGGGTTTTTATCTATTTGCAGAAGCACAAATTGTGTGATTGTGGCTGTGTATAATAAATTCTACATGGCATGAAACATGTGTCTGCCTATCCATCTCTGTATCTGTGTTACCATAATATCCCAGGTATAGATTTAATGTCACTCTAATAGACTGGCCTGACCCCACTGCCCTCCTTCTCTTTAAGCCCTTTAAAAGAGATGTATTCAGAATCGAAGATGGGCGACCGGAGCTGAAATACCAGCATGCTCGGGTAGCGGCCGCACCTTAATGGGATAAACGACGGCCTCTTTGACTAATCGCTTGGCATCCTCCAGACCGATGATGTCCTCCCATCGCAAATTGGGGCTGTGCAAATAGATGTCCTTTGGAAAAACATACACACACAACAGAGAGTGAGTGATGCACGTGGAAGACATAAGCCAGAAATTGGCCCCCACACACGTCCCGGTTGCGTAAATAGGTGTCTTTTAGAATGAAACATCGGGTAAGTCTAATGGATAGAGCCTGGGCCTTCATTAATACAAAAGATCAATTCACTCAAAACAAAGCCCTCTGGTACTCTGTAGTGGACACATTCAGCAAGAGTCATATGGAGGATTTTCATGTTTTTACATTATATTCCAAGGAACAAATTAAGATAAAATCAGCTTCTCCCCAGGCTTGTTTATTAAGGTGTGTGTTTGTGTGTACATCAACCAGTTGAGGGTGTCTCTAGGCAACCAGTGGATGCCGCCACTTAAATGTGGCTATGAGTGCATGCAGAACTTAGCTTAATGATTAGCTCAACGGCTAACTACCACACTTGTGAAAGCAACAGTATAGAAATCCCATTACATGTGTAAAATAAAACAACTGAATAGAGGCTGTCAGGTGTTGCTTGCAACACTCGCAATGTGATGAAGCACAGAAACAGGAGTGACTCACTTAAAGAAAATAGTACATTTCAGAGTACTCTGCTTCCTCAGTCTCAAAGTAAAGTTTAGAGGAAAGGCAATGTGCACAAAGACAAAAAGACTGCACTGAAGGAAAAAAGAAGGTGAGAAAAGAGTCGAAAGACATGCGTGCCAATGAAAATAAGGTGAGAGAATAAAAACAAAAGGAGGAAAGAATAGAATAAATGACACAGAGTTACCCGAAGGAACGAGAGCCTTCTACACTGCAATAAGCATTTAATTTCATTGCATACACACTGCTAATGCAGTTTTTTGGGAGAATAGAATCAAACAAAGGAAGATGCAGTTAAAACATAATAGGGAGACAATGAAGAGGACGTTATTATGAATTATTATGAATAAACTGAAAATAATCTGAAAAAGAGCATTCTGCTTAAAAACTGAAAAGTCATTTAGTCAGGCCCTAGTCAAACAGGCCTAGACAGTGCTTGCAATCACTGGTTGCTAGGAGGAAATTATTATTCTCTGTCTGGTTGCTGGCAGTCACTGTGAATCTGATTGCTAAACCAGCAGCGCGGAATCTGATAGACTAGCATTCCCATCCTGTTTCCCGATACTAATAATTCCCTACTGCAACTTCATCTGTCATAATTTTTTTTCTTGTTGCTAACCATCTTGTCTCCTGTTATGTTTTAGGTAAATACAGAGAAGGCGATGAGAATAAAATAAGCCCAGCTCCCCACCTGACATGTGACAGTTTCCCAGATGCTGTTGAACACATCCTGCAGAATCTGCTTTGAGCGTCAAGTAAAAATAACCTTCCGGTTTCATTTGCACAAGTAAACACTGCTAGTGTTTCAACAGTGGAGAGACTTAAGATTTGAAATTATTTTCCTCAGAACATCCTGATAAATCGAAAACAGTCATGCCATAGTGGTTTGACTCAAAGTACCAGTCACCAAAGTTTTATTGTATTAGGTTGTATACTTTTTGTTTTCAAATAATAAAAAAGAAAACAAATGATCAATGAACAAATCTTTTCTGCATGTCAAAAACAGTTTTTCAAAGCTCCACAGTTATTAAAATGTACACTGTTCCAACCTGCAGTAGCTTGTCACAAATATCCAAAGTATAGGAAACATTTTAGACTAATATATAGTCATTGTGTAAATTATTAGTATAATGCAGGATGTAAATTTGTAACAGTAAAAACAAGTTATCATCACATTTAGTGGCGTTAGTATGAAGGTCTTTACATTCATGTTATGTGTACTAGTGTCAGACAGATTGGTACTCTCTCTCCCAGGCTGTGTATCTGTCCATCAGGTTTCGCGCTGAGGGTTTGGTGTGTTCAATCACATTCAGGAAATCAGCTGTTGTTACAGTTTCCAGTTGGATGGCAGGCATGTCTGTGTCATCTGTAAAAGAGAATCACAGTAAGACAGAGAAGATGGCTGGTGTAGGGGTCAATCTTGTGTGTGTGTGTGTGTGTGTGTGTGTGTTGTCCTACCATCCTGATGTGACTCCAGAGCATCAAAGATCTTTCGAACTGGTCTCATGGCAGCTTCCTTACATGCCAATCTTATATCTGAGCCGGAGTAGCCCTCCATCTCCTGGAAATAAAACACACAAATGTACAGATGCACATGAGTGAACACATTTCCTTCCAGATAACATATATGATTTATGAAATTATATTAATTATAGAAAAATTGTTAAGCATAATGATTAAACACTTGACAAACTCCATACACACTTTTGCCAGTGCTTCATAGTCTAGCACAGTGCGTAGCTCCACCCCTCCTGTGCAGCTGAGAGGAGGCAGCCAATGAGAAATCATGGCTTGGCGAGCTGGTGAAGAGGGAAGACTCACTAGAATCCGCTTCTCTAACCTCCTCAGCATTGCATGGTCCAGTTCCCTGAGAGAAGATTTATTAGAAACAAACAAAGGCAGATTTAACTGTCATAACTTTATAGCTGTCTTAGTAGTCATCATTTTTTATTTATACAGCTGTGACTTTGACATCATAACATCATATTCTTGTGTTTGTCAAGAAAATGAAGGGCCTCTTTTCAAATGCATTCAATGCAAGAAAAATGAATGAATGTTAAAATCAGGCTGAGATGATGCTGGCAATAAATGTATGAGGAGGGTTGAAACAGCAAAAATAGTGAGTTGTATTATTCTGTCTTCCTATTCATTTGTAAATGCAACAGAAGGCCAGTAAGTCCAAATGTGCATGTGATTAATCTACCAAGGTAGGTTGGAGGCAGCAAGTACAAAAACCAGGTCATCTGATCTGGCTAGTCCATCCATCTGAACCAGTAACTCGGTCTTCATCCTGCGACTCCCCTCGTGCTCGCCCCTGAAAGCAGTAAACAGAGGTTTTGTGGACAGCAGCAGTGGCACATCTACATTTTACTGCACTTTGTGGTTGAGCTCACCCCATGCTGCTTCCTCTCTGGCCCATCACTGACTCAAGCTCATCCAGGAAGATGGTGGATGGAGCGTGGTACCTGGCCAGCTCAAATAGAACCTGCAGACACATGTATTAAATCATTTACACTAATTAGACACCCCCCCCCCAAGGTATAGTTTTCAAAAATGTTTTTGTAAAACTCTTCCTATTGCTGAATGACAACCTACCCTGACCAGTTTCTCAGAGTCTCCCCTCCACTTGCTGACAATGCTGGAAGCTGAGATGTTGAAGAAGGTTGTCTTACACTCTGTAGCTACGGCCTTGGCCAGCAATGTCTTACCTGTACCTACGTGTGTAAGGGAATGTGAAGGGTAAGTTTTCATAGTGAGCCCCTGGCATTTTTTAATATCCTGCACTTGAGTCCTTACCCGGGGGACCATAGAGCAGTAAACCCTTCCATGGAGACAGGATGCCTGTAAAGAGTTGGGGATACTGAGGAGGAGAGACTGAGTCAAAGAATGAGGGGGAAACATGAACAAAACAGTATAGATACAACTTGGGTAAATCACATCCTAGCTCAGTATGAGAACACACCGCATTTCCATTTTCAGCACACCAATAGCAAATTGAGCTCTGTGCAAAGAAACTTGATAAGTCTGATGATGCAGTTTTTATCTATTCGCAGAAGCACAAATTGTGTGATTGTGGCCGTGATTGTGGCTGTGTATAATAAATTCTACATGGCATGCCACATGTGTCTTTCTATCCATTTCTGTATCTGTGTTGCCATAATATCCCAGGTATAGATTTAATATTAGTCTAATAGACTGGCCTGACCCCACTGCCCAACTTCTCTTTAAGCCCTTTAAAAGAGATGTATTCAGAATCGAAGATGGGCGACCGGAGCTGAAATACCAGCATGCTCGGGTAGCGGCCGCACCTTAATGGGATAAACGACGGCCTCTTTGACTAATCGCTTGGCATCCTCCAGACCGATGATGTCCTCCCATCGCACATTGGGGCTGTGCAAATAGATGTCCTTTGGAAAAACATACACACACACACACACACAACAGAGAGTGAGTGATGCATGTGGAAGACATAAGCCAGAAATTGGCCCCCCACACACGTCCCGGTTGCGTAAATAGTCTTTTAGAATGAAACATCAGATATGGGAAGTGGATAGAGCCTGGGCCTTCATTAATACAAAAGATCAATTCATTCAAAACAAAGCCCTCTGGTACTCTGTAGTGGACACATTCAGCAAGAGTCATATGGAGGATTTTCATATTTTTATATTATATTCCAAGGAACAAATTAAGATAAAATCAGCTTCTCCCCAGGCTTGTTTATTAAGGTGTGTGTGTGTGTGTTTACCCTGCTGACGATCGTAGCTAGTTCCCTCATCTCACCACTCATTCCAGAAAAGCCACTCAGGGGCTTCAGTAGGCGTTCCTGCAACATAGACTTTTTATTATTATCAGTAGACATTTTGTACTTTTTGTAGCCTTCAAATTGTTTTTATTTTAACAATTTTGGACAATTCAGACTGTTACCAAAATATATTTTTACACGTTTCACAGTTGTTTGAAGCTTGTCTGAATATTATGACCTTTTTTATAACTCAGTTTAGCTCAAAGGCTCCAGCATAAATACCATATGGTCTGAATCAATCCCAGCTCCTCTGACAGCATCCTGGATTACACCTTTGGCATCAGTTATCTGCCCCCAAGATACATAAGAGAACATAATAGGAACAAAAGTGAAAGTAGTATTTTTGTTTTCAAAAGGGTGAGGACTTCTTTTTTATGTTTGTGCATTTGGCACAGCCAAATCAACCCCAAATCATAAAGGTGCTTGTTTATGTTGTAATGAATTAAACATAAACAATTTTGTTAGCATCCTGCTGCAGCATCATCGTAAAATGAAAACCATCTCATAAAAGTCGCGCTAGAAAAAATTGTGATTAACTTCAATTGGGACGATGAGGTTTGCTTCTGTTCTCAGAGTATTCACTTCTCCAGTACCTTCCTGTTTGTGGCACACTCTCCAGCTGGTCTATTTTTGATGGAGGATACGCTGAGACCAAAGTCCGATGACTGTGGAGCAAGATAGGTGCCATTCTCCTAGGAAATTAACACAAATGTCAGAATAATTGCTAGCTAGAGTACAGAGTTGTTTTGATTTGACTTCATTTTTCCACATTTTCTCGTACACTAGTGGCTGGCTTCTTTGCTCCAGTTCCTGTGTTTGTGTTCTGGGATGGGTTGATTTCTGGGAGGGGTTTCACAGCTGAACAGGGACTCCTGGGGACAAATAAAAAACAAAACACATGTATTTTTTGTTTTTTTTAACTGTCATGCATGGACTAGCAGCATGGCAGGCTCACTATTATTGTTATATATTTAGGTGGGAATCACCAGACACACCCATGATACAATATTATCACAATACTTCACTCATAATTATTATTGTGATTTTTAACATTTTGTGACATGCTGAGTTTTGCAATAACATATTTGCAATTTATCACCCATTTCAACTACAAATTATCTCCTCAAAGTTCATCTTGTCAATATCTGTTTTATGCAATAAGTTTTTTGTTTTTGCTGCCCTAAATGTCGCCATAAGACAGTCTGTGTTGCTTTATCGATACAATATCGCCACAGAAAATACTGAGATTCGATGTTGTATCGATTTTTCCCCACCTCTACTGTGAGTATGTATGGACAGCATACTTGGTCCATGACTGACTCACCTCTTAGTTGCACTACGTGTTGGATATTTTCTTTCACCTGGACAGAAAAAAAATATCAGAAAAAAACATGCTAAGACTATAAGTTAGTTTTTAATAATTTTACAGAACATGAGATATAATTTTCATTGCTTCTCAGTGTTTCAGCAGAGTTCTTGTACCTGCTTCTGCTATTCTTCTGATAAGTTTGGGATACTTCTGGAATTTGACGTAGTGGTAGCTCTCATACTCCATCAACACCATCTCCAGATCGATGTTATCGCTAACCTCGAACCTCCTCACACCTCCATTTGTCTCTTGGTCCAAGGCCACTGCTGCAGCTACATAGCTGGTGGACAGACACATTGCAAGGAACAGATTTTTGATGTGCTTGTCTTGATGAATTGCACTTCACTTTTTCTATACAGACATACAAATATGACCTTTTGGTTGGTTTGTTACCATTTATCCAATAATAAACCAGCAATGCCATTTTGCATTATGCCATTCTGTTTTGAAGTAACAAAGAGTGAATTTATGTTTTCTACCTGCTCTGATCAAAGAAACTCACCCACCTGTTTTAAAAGTCTGTATCTAAACCTGATGCTAAAAACCTACTTAAAAGAAAAGTTCATCTTTTTGATCACCACTTGATGCATCCAGACACACACAATTTTATACTGACCCTTGCCCCAGCAGGTGGTGATAGATGAGGATGAGGAGACTTTTCTTCCTCATCTCGGTCCTCTGCTCATCCTGTTGGACAGCAACAAAAACAGCAGCAACAAGGGGACAAAAGGGGAATTCAAATGGAGCTGTTATATGAGAAATAACTACCAAATAATATTGTTCAATTTGTCACAGGTGTCATGAAGAACAGATAGATCTAATAAAGACCAATACACTCCCCCCAAAAGTAAAACATTTTAGAAGAATATTCAGATTTTTTTAACAGAAGGATATGAAGTGTCACAACTTACGGATAAACAAAATTTTAAAGTGAATCACTGAAATGCAAAGAAATTAGCCACTCTATATATAGGTTATAGCAAGATATAACATTTTACAGTATTATTTTAGGCCATGGTGCTATGCATAATAGCAAAAGCTTTACACAAGCGAGCCACAGCACTCAACAAATACTGGTTGGAACTCCATTCATTCATCCTTTTACTTCGCCTTATCCAATTAAGGGTCACCATTAGGCTGGAGTCTGTACCAGCTGTCATAGAGTGAGAGGCATGGTACACCGTGGACATGCTGCCAACCTAACACAGGGCTAACGCATTCCTATCTTATGATCAAGTTTAGAGTCACTGATTAACCTAATGCCCATGTGTTTGAATTGTGGGAGGAAGCCAGAGTAGCTGAAGAGAACCCACACAGACACGAGGAGAACATCCAAACTCCACACAGAGACACTCCAGCTGGCCTGTGGATAGACCTCTTTGGAAGGCAAAACTCTTTACCACTGTGCTACCCACGGGCTTGAACTGTATGCCTAATTTCAGTAAAGATGGAAGTCTCAAGAGCTTGAAAAAAAAGAAGGCAACTGTACTTCTTTAAGCTTGTGAAAATTCCCACTATTGGTTAAATACCTTGCACCCTCCACCTGTGTTTTTAGAACTTAAGAAACCTCTTGGGTGAAAGATGAAACATCATCAAACTTAAAGAAGTCCAGCTGCTTTCTTTTTACAAGTTCTTAAAGACTGCCATGACCCGGATGACTAAGAACCTGCACAGACAATAAAGATGGAAATGACACTCCCTAAAGTATTTATTTATGTCTGTGGTCTAACTAAATGTAGCCACTAATTATCAGCTAACGAGTTAGCCTGTGCTCGTTAATGCTTCAGTTCTCTTCTCTTCCCTGGTTCAAACATGTGGAGGAGGAATATTTTATATAGGGCTGGAAATACAGGGAAAACACAGTTGCCAGCAGAGGGGGCCAGCCCACCACAAACAACAACCAGTTGACGCTGTCTCTAGGCAACCAGTGGACGCAGCCGCTTTATTGTGGCACGAGTGCATGTAGAACTTGGCATAACGATTAGCTCGACGGCTAACGACAATGCTCGTGAAAGCGACAATATAGAAATCCCGTTACATGTGTTACAAATCGACCAACACCTGGATACATATGCCTTTAGCTTAACACTGCTTGCAGTACCAGACAGTTCAGTGCCCATCTGTTCACTGTCACTGCTAGTTAGATAGCCACAAGTTCATATCTGAAAACAGTTGTGCGTCAAATTTGCGTAAAACAACAAGAAACAAAAGCCCGTGTTCACTCACCGCCTCTCGGGCCTGGTGGGCGATTTTCATTGACTGATAATTGAGCTCCATTACTGTTGTAAAAAATTCGTAAGGTCGATATTATTCGTTAAGTGATGCTGAAGTTGGTCCACCGTGTAGTTCTGTCGGGTCTTACGTTCCCCTCGGGGCCAGTGTTGCCAACTCCTCAGTAAGGAAAATCGCTATTGGTTGTCCTAAAAGTCGCTAGAAGTCGCTAAATGACGTCATCACCTAATTTGCATAATTTGTCATGCTAATATAATTGTAACCTATGTTGTTGGAGAGAGAAATAACATCGTGGAAGAGACATAAAGTGAGTAAAAAACGTCCTAAATGCATTTAGAGTTTATTTAGAACTACAAATTAAATTTCTTTTAGCAATTATTGTTTTTTTTAATGTCACAATTCCAACCCTGCTCCTTCACCCGGGCTTGGACCGGCAAAAGTGACCCGAAATAGGCACTCTGGCGGAGTTACTTTGTGTGTGTGTGTTTATAAGTAGTTTTAAACCTTGTGATCCACAAAACAGCATAAGAGTAAAAGAGTAAAAGAAGAACTGACTGTGTTACAGCACCCGCTGCTTGTTGAGAGTAAAAGCGATACGCGCTTTCACGTCTTTTTTTAGCGACTTTTTAAAGAAAAAAAGTCGCTAGGGGGTCTGAAAACTCGCTAAATATAGCGACAAAGTCGCTAAGTTGGCAACACTGCTCGGGGCTACCGTACTTAGCAGTATGCCTCTTCTGTGAAGCAGCAACGGTGGTAAAGAAAAGCATCATCTATGCTTGCTTTTAGATTTAGAAAAATTTCAATGACAAAATATTTGATTGACTTAAAGTTTTGCAAAAATGAGACGTTAAAAGCTCTTTAATATGGAGGACCACAAGAGCCTCCATAATATTGTACTTTTGTACTCAATCACAAATATTTTCCAAGTTTGACATGTAGCCTGCTACCTTTTACTCTGATGTTATTATCATTTGAAAGCCTCGTGTAGAGCTCACATTTTATTTCTTTTCAGGTTGAAACTGATCAATTGATGTATGTGATCCTGATTATCTCCACTAGAGAGCAGAAGAGATCTATATAACATACAAATCACAGCGGCACTATCAAAGGACACCCTTTTAAGCTACTTTAATTTATCAGAATGTGTGTGAGTGTTTTGTAAATGTGAATATGGGTGATGAATAGATCTGTTTTCGCTGTCTGGTTTTTGAGGGCATGTTTGTGTCCATCCTTAGTAACTATTGTGCTGTAACTCTTTGTGTGCATGTGTGTCTCCAGGGGCAGACATACACACAGAGACATCTATTTGCACAACTCCAGCAACCAGTGGGAGGACATAAACACCCTGGAATAAGCCAAACAATTAGTCAAAGAGAGCGTTGTCTATCCCATTAGGTGCAGCTCCTGCTCAATCACGCTGGTATTTCAGCACTGGTTGCCCAGCTTCGATTCTGAATATATCTCCCCCAAAGAGCTTAAAGAGCAAAACGGTAATGAGGTCAAGCCAGTCTGTTAGGCTGACATTAAACCTATATTTAAGATAACATGGTAACACACACACAATGGACTAGCAGGAATAAGGGAATATATGCATTTGTTGAAAACTTTAATAGGTACACCTGTTCAGTTGATTGGTAGTGCAATTATCTAATCAGACAATGACATGTCAGCAGCTCATGGCATCTAGGCATGTCGATGCCATCAAGATGACATGTCAAGGTCATGTGCAGATGGTAGTCAGAATTTGCAATAAACAACATGAAAGGGTGCCGGTGGTGTAAAGTTGTGTGGGATATTTTCTTGGCACAATTTGGACACTTCAGTACCAACTAAGTGTTGTTGATGCCCATGTCCATTCTTTTGTGAGTACAGTGTACCCATCTTCTAATGGCTGCTTCCAACAGGATAGCACACCGTGTCACAAAGCAGCTCCGATAAAAAAAAATTCTTGAACATAACAATCAGTTCGCTTTACTAAAATGGTTTCTACAGTCACAGGTCTCAATCCAGTAGAGCACCTTTTGGGATATGCTGCGATGGGAGGTTTGTGTCACAGATGTGCACGTAATAAATTTGAAGCAACTGTGTGATGCTCTAATGCCAATATGGACCAAAATCACTGAGGAATACTTCTGAAGGCAAAAGGGGGTCCAACCCAGTACTAGCAAGAAGTACCTAATTGTCTAATGAGTGTATAATATATACAGTATACATAAATAGGTGAACAAGCAACAGCAAGGATATTCTACAGCTTTAAGCAAATGTACAACACAAATGTCTATCACACTTCCACCTCTGTGTATATGAAACACAACCAGGTTGCCTGGGACATTTACAGACAGAGATGAGGACTGATATGTTTGTCTTCTAATCTGATGACCAGATTTATTAAATACCATTTGACCATGCAGTATTTATAATAAAGGATTTGGAGTGTATGATGTCAAGCTTGGGATTTCACTCATCTTCTGTTTAGCATTGGAGCATCATGGCAAAGGCACCTTTTATGGATTCAATACCATTGTAATAGTGTGCAATGAAATATTAAATGTCATTTCACAATTCTATTATGAATAAAGCAGCCAAGATCAAATATTGACAGCTACTGTTTATATGCCAGTCGTCCTCTCGTTGCCTTGATTAAATACACAGTATAGACAGAAATAAGCAAAACGCATTTGTATTAAGTTCAAAGACATTTATTTCTTTTGGCACCGTCAGTTTCATTCTTAACCCCGAGTAAATTGCACATCTGGTACAGTATTACAATTCATCTGAGAATGCACTGCTACTGATGCTGCTTCTAATTAACATCAGTTAGTGTAGTAACAGCACATTTTCACTAGACTAGAAACCCTACATAGCTCTTAGTAAGTTCAGCCATTAATCTGAAAATAAGGCTGTTTTACATGAAAAGATACAAACTGAGAACACGATCAGCAGCAGTGTAAAACACCACAATTACATTTATCCACAGTGCTACAATAGGATGTAGATATGTAGCCCTCCCAGTGGGCCAGTGCAAAATTCAAGACCAGGAACGGAGGTTGCAGACACTGAAGCCAAGTAGCTTGGTCAGAGTCCAGTATTATTCAAGTTAATTTATAGGCTATGTGAGCTTAGAACGTTTTTGACAAAAAAAAAAAAAAAAAGTAATCAAGTTTACATAATTAAACCATTCTGTAAAATTAGAAAATGACAGAATTACAGATAAACCTAGCAGAGGTCTGTAGTATGATACAACCGTGTTTTCCCATTTTCTTACCTTACATGACTTGCACAAACATTTTAAAGAGTTTCTCCAAATAACATCATTGGGTGTCCTACCACAGTATATACAGTATGTGATGTAAATGTTTTGCTTTATAGTTTGAAAGGATTTAAATTTTCCACCTTAATCTCCACAGTTCTGAGAAAGAAATGTCAAACCCACACACATCTAGTCAAAAAATTTGGTGGTTGCCACAATGCTGCAGCTCTGAAGATGAGCTCATGCAGAGACAGGTTAACAGAAAAATAAAACCACCAAGGTTCACACAGCTGACAAGACGAGAGCTTTCATTAGCATATCCTCCCAGGTTTTTAACAGCTTCAAAAGACACACGGTACACAAAAGGTGAGCTTTGAATCGGTAAATGGTGGCCAATGCCAAGAGAAGCTTTAAAAGGAAAGAACAGAATTTCTCTTTTTTGCATCTTCTCACCGAGAGTAGCTTAGGGAGCCCGAATCCTAATGCAGCTACATTTACAATGGACCTTACCTGCAGAGAATCTGCACAAAGTGGAAATTGGCATCTAATGAGAAAATAGTGACTTTAGCTGTGCATTATATACATTACTGTAGGTTTTACAATCCAGATTAAGCATTGCATATTTGTTTTGAAAGATTTTCCTTGGCCTGCAAAAAAACACTTTGAATATCAGTATTCATTTGTAAAAATCATTGGTTATGAAGAAGTGAATACAACCAAACCTGGTTGCATATATTGCCTTATTTTTATCAGAAGAATGATAGATTTGGCAAAATAAGCTTTAAGGCTTTTATCTTTAAATTGGATCCTAATAATATGGATTTTTATTTTTTCCTTTTATTAGTCATTCTGACTCTGGAGGCAGTCTGAGCTCTCAGTGGAATGTTTAATGACCTGATGCTTAGTTTCACTGTTAAAATCGAGGTAAAGTAAGGAAGGCTGCCATTCAGAATGAAATGTTTGTTTGGGTGATTTGGCTCAGTTTGAAATCTCATGCGAAATGTTAAGACTACAAGGTGAAATGGAGTAAGACATTTTCTTTTGCATAGGCTTTATGAGGGTCAAGAGCGTCAATGAAGATAATCAACTATACCAATGTAAATTTGGATTGTCTACAATTTCATATAAAAATATTAAATGTCAGCACTCTGAATTATCAGCAAGACTCTCCTCTACCAGATTTTAATGGTTGGGAAGAAAATATCACAGCACAGGTTTTGATGGTAATGTCCATGTGCAATCATCTAGGACTCTATTCTGCCTTAGAAAACTCCAGCTTCTGTAAGTAGTGTACCAGCCTCAAGTAGCAAACCCTTCATGTAGGCATTAAAAGTGTAGTACATTGTGAGGAAGTCCTGGGTGCTGAAAAAGGTGTCTGCTAAAGCAAAGCCCAGCGTGGAAGGGATGAAACCTCTGCCGTATTCCACCATCCAAGTCCCGGCACTCCACTGGACTGACGTAGCCTCTCCTACAGCATGCACAATGGTGTCACCTGTGGGTAAAGAATATGAAAGAACAGGAAAAAAATAATTACTATTACTACTACTACTACTACTACTGCCACCCAATAATACTACAGGAGTTTAGCTAATAACATACTGTGCTGTGAAAACTTATTTACCAACATCCTGATTTTTTTTTTCTCTTTTGCATATTTGTTACACTTACATGTTTCAGGTAACCAATTTTTAACATTAGACAAAGATAATTCAAGTAAATAAAAATGTTGTTTAAATTATTTTATTTAAAATGGGAAGCTATCCAGAGCTACCTGGCCCGATATGACAAAAATAAATGCCCCCTCTTGTTAAATCATAAGAGGGTAATTAACCAGTTTAATTTCAGTAGTCACACGCAGGCCTGATTTCTGCCAGACCTGATGAATCAAGAAATCACTTAAACAGAATCTGTTTCACAAAGTGAAGTCCTCTAAAAGATCTCAAAAAGCAACATATCATGCCACAATCTAAAGAAATTCAAGAACAGATGAGAAACAAAGTCATTGACATCTATTAGTGTGGAAAGGGTACAATGCCTTTTCTAAGACTTTGGAACTCCAAAGTACGAGCCATTATCCATGAATGGAGAAAATTTGAAATCTGAATCTTCCCAAGAGTGGGCAGGTTACCAAAATTACCTAAGATGACTCGTGCCTCAATGACTATTCCGGGAGGTCACAAAAGAACCCAGAACAACATTTGGCAAAAACATCTTGATCCTCAAGCTTTTTGGGAAAATATTTTAGTGAAGTTTTGAAGAAGTTTAACATTTTGGAGGGTTTACGTCCCATTACATCTGTTTAAAAAAAAATAAATAAATAACATACCATTTCATAAAAAGAACATCATCCTAACAGTCAAACATGGTGGTGGTACTGTGATGGTCTGGGGCTGCTTTAGGAACTGAACAACTTGCCATAATTAAACTCATCATCCCTGCTCTCTATCAACAAATCTTGAAAGAAAATGTCCAGCCGACTTGTGCAAAAACAAAACAAAAAACAAACATTAAAAAAACTATTATAGTTACTGAGATACATTAAAGTTTCCATTGTGTATAAATGCAAAATTGAATATTGTAATGAGTTAATGCATTACCAGGATAGTATATTTCACTCTTGGTTGTCCCCTCTTTCCACTGTCTGAAGGTTCCAGAAATAATGGTATCAGAAATCTCAGCCCAATAACGACCTGAGAAAAACAGCAAGATGCAAAGAGTCAAAATGATACAATTCAGAGTATTTATAGTTTTCTAAACATACAATTCTAATAGTCTTCTGTAAATCATCTCACAAATCAAATATTATTGTTGGGACCAAGAATGGGACAGTTTATCAGCATCTCCTAGATTGCAAGGATCAAGTTGTAGCCCATTGTGCACTATTGTAAGGACATGGACTGGAATGGGGGTGCTTCAGACTGACTTTACTTTAGATCATAAGAGGGGCAATTCATTCCTTGATATCTGACACCATACTGTAAATAACTCCAGCAGATTTCAACTTTGAGATCAGAGTATCCTGCTCTAGAGTAACTTGTTCCCCAAACAAACACTTTCCAAAACCATTATGTCTGCAGATGTTTACTTCAACTTACACAAAAAAATATTTTTTGGAGCTGATCTATCTATGAATCTATCTATGTAGCTCTCTTTAACTGCTCTCCTTCCTCACCTGAGTGTCCTCCAGTGTCCACCGCAGTGCCAAACAGTATCAAGTACTCTGTGAGAGAGGCATGGAGGACACACATGGAGCCCATCCAGCCTCCAGCATTCACAAACACCCACTGCAAGTCCTCATCAGGGAGGATGTGTCCAGGATACCTAGTTCAAATACACTTTGTTAGCCATTTATTTAACGCTAAAAAAACTATATTCTGATATCTAAAAAATAATCTGAATACCAAGTGAGAGTTTTCAGTACAAATTTACCAGTTTTGAGTTTTAGTAGGAAAATCGGAGGAAAGTACCTCAAGGTCAAAGAAATCATTATGGACAACTTTCACTCTGGCTTTATTTTAGACTACACCAATTTTTGACATAGTATTAAAAAAATGAAAGTGAATAAGACATCCATACCATACCAAGGAAGAATGAAGTGAAATGAGCACATACTGAAGAGATAAGGTGCATCATGCTGCAGCTAGTAAGTAGCTTAAACAACCTAATAGTGGTGGAAATTGTACAGAAGCAACCACAAGCTGCCTGATACATGCAAGCCTGCACGTAACGGTGTCGTTACCTTTTTCTCAGCTCCACCACCACTTTGGAGAAAGCCTGCTCATGGTCCTGTCCTGAGAACAGACACATTTAAAATGCACAGGGCATGCAGATATGGCAGTTCAGGCAACCAAAATTAGCTTCGCTTTAAATATAAACAAAATGAAGTGTAGGAGCAACTTTTTTTCACATGCAAACCCAAACTCACCTGCATACTGTTTGGCCAATTTGGCGACGTCTTCTTTGTTGAACACATACTGCTTGCTGGCCAACCAATGCCGCAACAACAGCACGGTCAGGACGGTGACTGCGGCGAACACCAGCAGTCTTGAAATGATTTTGAGCAGGGACATGGCTGAAACAAAACGCACAGACACACACAGACAGGTTTGGCTACATGCATACAGGGAGGCAGGCTGGCGTGGTGCTCCGCTCACAGCCTCTTCCTGGTCAGGTGAGGGAGGGATCTTTACGCATAGCCAATCATGGGCCGACTCAGCAGCGTAGGCAGCGCGCGACTCCAGGGTTGCCAGCACTATGCAAAACCGTCTTTTTCTAGTTTACATTAAAATATCATATTTAAAAAAAACAGTTGACCAAAGCTAAACATTTCAGGCTGCTGTATTGGGTGGCAACAGTCTAATGACCAATTATCCTTAGTTTGACTTTTTCAGTCTTATTTACTTACTTATTTGTTTAGATTTTTAGAAGTGTGCCATTGCATACCGGCATGTGCACAACAGCAACCTTTCGCTTGTCAACAAAACAGGAAGTAGGCCTAGGTTTATTGAGGACCGTGTTGATTTAGCATCATATGCTAAAGTCCAGAGAAAGCTCATGGTTCAAAAAAAGAACACCGGGGAGGAGACAGCTGTGAAACATCAGTGAGTGACCGACATGAGCGGGAAGCAAGACGTCAGTTTTGACCCAAAAGGTACGCATTTTTTGTGAATTTACAAACGTTAAAAAGCTAATTTCAATCACTCACTATATCCAATGACAGGCACTGGATAATGAGTAGGACTTCTTAAATTTGTCAGTTTGCCTTATTGTTTAAGCGTCAAAATGACTTGTGTAATTTCCCGAGTTCTTCATCACTGTTTACCAAAAAGGTACTGCACTGGAAACAGTTAAAGCTCAAATGCATTCAGTCATGCTTCGGGGCTTGTTTACTACTCGAATTCACTGGTAGGTTATAGGAGTTTACACAAAGTCTTTAGTTATGTTGTACCCTGCACTTTTTCCCTGTCGGCCTGACAGACATGCTGACTCTGCCCGCTGTCTTGTGACTGTAGTTCCTGTAGTTCAAGTTGTAGCTACAAAACCTGCTCCTGAATGCTTTTTGAGGTGTTTCTTATAAGTAATAGTAAATGTTTAAATCGGGGGTGTCAAACTCATTTTACATCGTGGGTAAGATACACCCCATATTGATCTGTCACTGTAAATAAGTTTGATACACAAATGAAACCTTGAGATATTTTAATATAAGAAAAAAGTGCAGTTTCAAAAGGAAATCACAGTTTTTCTACATGGCAAATAACTTTTTCTGTAGTGAATTAAAGAAATTGTAAGAAATAAATGTGTAAAATTACAGAAAAAGTATAAAACACAAAGTTTTTTGTTCTGTTTTTTTTTTTTTTTACGTAAAATGTCCTTGTTTTGTAGCCATTGTAAAAAACACCCAGACATTTCTATTGAACAAAAAGGAACTTCCTGTTGTTTAATTTTCTATCTGTTACCTAATTCCTTTGGTATAGCATGGCCCACAGGGGAGGTTTTTTATTATTAAAGCTGTGAAACGTATGAAAATAAAGTTAAAAGTCCAAGATTTATGCCTTCCTTCACGCTTTCCAAAGCTGTCCAGTGGGGCCAGATTGGAGTCTTTGCCAGGCCAATTTTTGCCCCCGGGCCTTATGTTTGATGCCTTTGGTTTCAATAATGTGTGTGTGTGTGTTATTACATTGTCTTGTTACATTTTATCACTTGTCTTGTGTAACTTTAGAGCACCAGCACTTGCGTTACAACCCTCTTAGGGACAGCTGGGTTCTTGTGTCCGCCCACCGCATGAAGAGACCTTGGGCAGGTCAAGTTGAAAGACCACCTGAGGAGCACATACCAAGATATGACCCAAATAACCCACTCTGTCCTGGGAACAAAAGGGCAAATGGAGAGGTGAGAAGAGGCATTGAACAGCATTCTTTGGTTCTGATCACAACAAGTAGTAAATCCACAAACAAGGCATCCATTGGAAAACATATTGATAATGTCATGGATAGTTCATCTATTCTTATCTCCATTTATTATTGATGTTGTGGACATTAACAATCATACATAATGCTAAATTGCACTGTAACATTGCCAGCAGTTCCAAATAAGAGGTTTCTTCACTCCTCATTCTGCTTGGGTTTTGAAAGCAAAATGTTTTCTGTCTGCTGTTTTCTAATATCTCTCCAACTGTCTGTTTTTCTCCAGGGGAATCCAGATTATGACAGTACCTTTGTGTTTGAGAATGACTTCCCCGCTCTTCAGCCTGACGCTCCAGACCCTGGTGAGTTCTAGTGCAGCCTAAATACTGTAAGGAAAAGGAGAAGTAGCTGCAGTACCTTTTTAATAAAATATTTAAGCAAGTAACTGCAATTCTTTCTTTCTTGCAAACTCGACTTTCGTGTAGCTCTTTAGCTATTTGGTTATAATACTTAAATATGATAAAGTATATATTGTTGTTTTGTTCTTCAGGTTCAGAACAAGATCCATTATTTCAGTCTAAAGCTGCAAGGGGTGTCTGGTAAGAACAAATCTTAATATCTCAATCTATATGTGATGAAATGCAGTGCTCATAATGAAATGTATAATACATAGTATAAATTAATATGCAGTTGGTGCGTTATAATTTAATCTAGGACACGATGCATCTTAATCAGTGTTCCTTTTCAAAATTATGATGCATTCAAATGTATGACTAATTAAATCTAAGCTGATGACTGCAATCAGAGCAGTCACACTGAGGCAACTCTTAATTCGTTGTTGTCATCATCTTCATCATAATCAGCTATTAGATGACGCTAATTTTGTTCATCAACGCACTGCATGCTTCCTGTTTTCAGGACATCTTGAACTTGAGCAAAACAAAATCACCAAGCCACCGTACATACATTAGAAAGTGATGTTATTTTGTGCAACCAGCAGATGGAGATGTTTTATCAGTACTCTATTTTGTAGCTCCTTGGTACATGAGTGATATTTTCCTAAATCCATCCACACTCATAAATAACATGTCCTTCTGTAGCTAAAAATGTCTATTCCTGGGTGTATCTGTTTTGTTCTACAAAGGTGAGCTTAAGAAAGTTTTATAACAGGAGTCAGCTCAATAAACACTGGCTGCTGGATTTATACATCTCCCGAGAAGCTTAAAAAAAGACCTAAATCCTTTGTTAGCGCACACTTCTATAATACAATACACAGCATTTTCTATTTCAAAAACTCACAGATTACATTTTTCCCTCTTTGGGTACTTGGCCACACATGATTCTTGCTATGCTATGAATCAAAGATATATAATTGTCAAATTGGTTTAAGGAGCGCTTTCAGGGTAAAATATTAAAAAACTAACCTAAAACTCCAACAGGTTGTGGCATATAGGCCTTTATAAGAGACAAAATGAGTGGTTGAACATTTTTTAAGTGGTGTTTTACTAGTAGCAAACTTCAAGGTGAAAGTGGAAAATTCCACAAGTAAAACTCAACCAATAAGAGTGGACAGATGTAAGAGCCCAGAAATCAACAAAATCACCAAAAATTCACCAAAGTCAATTCAAATCAGACAAAAAAGACCACACAGATAACATAAATGCATCTTCAAAGGCAAATTAAGTCTATAGGAACAAAGTAAAATTTTTCTTAAAAAATACATTTTACTACTTTGTTATTAACTTTATTTGTCTTCGAAGGTTAAATCTAACCATGCCACGAGAATAAAGGGATTTAAATTTTATATGAATAGAGAGTGCTTTGGCGTTTTTTGATATTTTTGCATAAATAATTTTCAGTATGAAGGTAACATTCCCGAACAATCCTGTGCTTTGGGAATTCTTGCTTGATTCTGTCTGACAGCAGAGTTGCATAACTACTGAATAATAGATTTAATCAAAAAATATTGTGCTGGTTGAAAACTGAAGACTGTTTTTTTTTTTTTTTTTTTTCTTTCTAAATCCCATGTGCTGGCAGATGTAGAGGCCATCAGGTGTTGCTTGCCACACTCGCAATGTGATGAAGCACAGAAACAGCAGTGACTGACTTAAAAAATATAGTACATTTTAGGGTACTTTACTTCCTCCGTCTCACTTTAGGTGAGAGTGTGTGATTCTTCTTGCAGTGTGAGGTTGTATTCATATTTGTTCACACATCCAGCATGATGCTGCTTTCCTTTTAGTGTATCTGTGATCAGTATATGCTTTTGTGGCCATATTAACAGAATAATAAACTTGAAAAATAAACTAGATCTTTGTACCCTGCAGCAAAGTTCAGTGCCAATTAGAGGGGAGTGCAGAATTGGAAATGTAATTTAGGGGATCTGGGTCATGGAAGACAATAGAAAGTCGTAGTGCAACAAAAGAAATGAGAACGTTTTTAACACTTTATCATAGCACCCCTCTCAGCACTGTGGTGACAAGAAATTGGTCTCACTTTATTTTACAGATCTGACAGTGTCTTGTTTACCTAGAAAGGAAAACTAAGTATAGCTGCTCAGGATTTTTTCTAAGAAGGACTTTGCAATTTGCTAAAAATTATAGCAATGTCAGTTGACACCTTACAATAATTATAGTTATTTAATGGTGTAATTTATTGTCAGTACAGGTGTCTTTTTGTCTTAAATTTAACTTCAAGCAAAAGGAAGATTCAAAGAGATAATTAGGTGTTTTGGTTTTGTTGCTGTGTCAGATTTAAGGTAACTTAAGCTTATATTTCTTGAAAAAATGTCTCTGGAAATCAACAATTTCCATCTAATTACTCATTTACTTTCAAGCTAGCTTGTGTATACAGTAATATGACAAAAAAAAAAACACCTCAATTTTGTTTATGCACAGCTCTGTTAAAGTCATGCTACAGCATTTCATTTGGGTTTGTACTTTGACTGGACCATTACAACCACCTTGAGTCTTGTCTTTCATTTGCTAATGTGACCCCTTTTCGCCCAAGCTTCAGATGTCCGACACATGCCCTCAGATTGGACTCTAGATTGCTCTGATATACAGAGGAGTTCAAGGTTAGCTCAGTGACTGCCATGTACCCAGGTCCTGTGGCTGCAAAGCAAACTGTGCTTGACAGTTGTTGTGTTGATTGTTGGTTTTTACACTTCTGTATATTCCTGTATGCTATACTGCTATATTTTTTTAAAGAGAAGAGGCTTTCTCATAGCAACCCTTCCTAACAAGCCAGACTTGTTCAGTCTTTTTGTAATTCTGCTGTAATGAACATTTAACATGTAGAGTAGTCTGATAAGTACTAGAGATGGCACGATACCACTTTTTTTATGTCTGATACCGATATCATAAATTTGGATATCTGCCGATACTGATATAAATCCGATATAGCATATTTTAAAATCAATAAAATGTTTTTTTAAAAATATTTTGCTGCATTTTGTATAAGTTCATACTCAAGTTTAAAAAACAAAACAAAACTAAAGCTATTCTGTTATACCTGTATGCAAAAAATACACTGCACCCAAAATATTTCATAGATCAGCAATACTGATCAATCTAATAAACTTAAGCCTACACCATCCTCCCTATTCTGGTATTTTAAAGAGTACTTAGTGGAAATATTAAGCAACCTAACTAATAGGGTTGCAAACTCCGAGCAAACAAAAAAAAACAAAAAAACCCAAACAAACCATCCCCCACCCTCTGCCTCATAATGCTTAATTGACGTAATCAACCTTAATTTAATGCACGTGTAACAAAAAAAAAAAAAACCTCACAGAAATCAATTATTTTTCCACAATAATTAAATAGATTCAACATCTTTCTTCAATAGAATTGCAGACTGCACAGATGGTATCTTCCCAAAGGAAAAAGTACTATAGCTTAGTAGGTTATAAATTTGAGTTAATAGTTCCTATATACAATAATGGATTTCTATACATTTTACATCAGATGAAAACTTTGATTGTAAGATTCAGATAATTATTTATTAAAAGCTAGACATGACAATAAGAAAGAAAAGTATTTCTTTGTGCTCCCCCTTTCCCTGTTCATGCCCTATCGACCCCCCTGGCAAAACCTTGCTAGACCCGCCCCTGCACAGTTACCAGCCGTCAGCTACGTAGAAAAGGATCCTGATGTAGAAAGTAATATTAAATAAATTCTAACAACAGCTTATCAAGCTTAAACGTGCTGCTGTTGTTTATCCGCTGGTTTCCTCTTTCTGGCGCAAAGTGGGCGATAAACAAACAAGAGACGGGAGTCGCGACAGAAAAGCCGATCAGCTGATCATTGATCAGTTTCAGAATGATAGGCATTCGCTGGGAATGCTTTACAAACATTCAGAGATGAACTTACACACTTGCTTTACTTCTCTGGGATAACTTTCTCGGAGATTAAATGCCGGTTTGGAAGCACGTAGCGAGGCTCCAGATGCTCAACCAGACCGCCGACAGGTCTCGCACGCCACAGCCACTTTATCACGAGACGCATACTCCTCCGACGTGCTAAGGTTATGAGCTGGGTTACGCTATGTCGCAAGTTTTGTGAAGTCCTGTGTTGATATTGAATGGATCTGATTACATTTTTTATTTCTCTCCGATATCCGATCCAGTAATTTAGGTCAGTATCGGACCGATACTGATATGTAACATCGGATCGGTCCATCTCTAATAAGTACCCCTTGGGTTTTTTTTTTTGCAATTTGTCTCAACATTGCACGGTCTGACCTTCGGGTGAACTTGCTGGAACATCCACTCCTGGGAACATTATTGCATTGTGTTAAACAACACCTGAATGCTTCAGGCCAGCAATCTGCCCAAACATCTGCTTTTATAGAGGTGATTACATTTGCTGAAGATCAATTAATCAAGTGCATTTTATTAGCAGCACCTGGCTGTTACTCACCCCCTTAATTCCTATAGAAGCAATACGGATGTACTTAATTTTTCACAGGACCTCATGCATTAAAAAGTATTTTTGGCATTTTAAAACAGAGCCCAAAGTAAAGTGTTTTAAAAGAGAAAGCTCACAGCTGCTTGATGTTGTCTTAGCTGCGCTACATGGTTTGGTGAGCTGATCAAACTGGTGCACAGTAAAAACTGCTGTTGTAAAAAAAAAAAAAAATGTATATAAATAAAATTTATGCTCTTCTCATAGCAAGTGCTGACACCTTCAGTGATCCTCTGACTTTTTGCTTTCTATCAGCATCATTGTGTCAGATGTTTAATTTGTGCTGTTTGTTTACAAAAGTTGGTTAAAATGCCTAAACAACCTGCCACCCGTGACCCTGAAAAGGATAAGCGGAAGAGGATGGATGGATGGTTTTGTATGGCGATCTAAAAGCAACCGCATACCATACCACATTAATGTAAAATTAAACTAGTCTTAACCCCAACTACTATTTTCCTAAACTTAACTATACACTTTAAAGATGTTTTGACCTCAAACTTGAATCATTCAGTTTTAGGGTTAACTGCCCTCATATATCTGTGTAAACACTTTGGTCAAAATATGACTCATGTTGGAAACACCCAGCTCCCATCTCCTCTATTTGCCTTCTCATGAACAATGTATAAACCAGTATTCAGTTTTGCTCAGAGCATAAACACCAAAGTAGTGTTCAATTATTGATCACACACTAGCTGCTTGGGCCCAAGAAGAGCCTGCCTGTTGATAGAAATTTCATTATTCTCACTCTGACAGTCAAGTTGATTTTCCTTGCTACTATAGATAAGCCTGAAAGCAAACACATGGAGATATGTCTTCTTGAAGTCGTGAAGACGTAGGGATTTGAGTTACCACTACTACATGCACGGACCCATGCACACACACACACACACAAACACACACACACAAAACTAACATCTGTGCAAAGTTGATAAAGCATTGTTAACCAAGCTCATTCTTTTTATTTTTTGCTTTTTTTTTCTTAGCTGAATTACCCTTTATTATCGTTAGGAGTCTGACACATTAAATGTAACATATGATGTTATAGTTGTGACAACTACTTTGATTCCTTAAAAAAGGTGTTTTGTTTGGTTGCACAAAGAAAGACTCGCTAAAAATAAGGCAAATAGTTGATAAACAGCTGTCGCAGAATTCATATTTCTATTTGTTTAATTGCCCCCCCCCCTTTTTAAAAAACAAACAAACTATAGTTTAAATCTAAACTTTAGACGTTATTGCCAGGTGAGGTAGTTTAACTTTAAAAATTCCTTCACTTTTATAGTGGACATGAAGAATACACAATTCATTAATGGCACCTTGACATATCCATCCTCTTTTTTCCTGCAGACATGTTTTAGGGTTATTACTCTGCGTTCAGTTATTTGGCTCTATTTTTCATAGACCAGTCCCATTCTGTTTCCCCCTGATTTTGTTTCCACTGACTATTTGACTTCACTTTTTTATAATATTACCTCTTAAAAACAAGATTGAACTCAACGAATAGTTGTAATCCATATCTGTTTGTGACATTCATCTAAATCTGAAAGGAGCAAAATGTCAGCTTTGCTTTTATGTGCAGTAATTTTTCAACTGAACCCCAGAGCACTGTCAATGTGAGAGTCAACAGAAAATCAAAAGCAAAGGCTGTGTAGCTGTATTTGACAGGCAGTTTATGGGAAGTGCATAGCAATGACTTTTACCTTCCCCCAGATTATCACTTTGCTTTAATTAACCAGGGAATTCAAAAACAGAGCAAGGGTCTGTTTTATATTAAAACAAAGACAACAGTATCAGTCAATTCTTGTTATTCACAAAAAGAGCAACAGCAACAATGTAATGTGTCATATTAAATGAACCTGTAACAACGAAAGGAACACATCACCCCAAATCCCTGCAAAACTAGTGACATTTCCACCGTCTTATCTGCATTTAATGCTATTGTAAGTGCGTAGACTGTTGCCTGTATAGAAGATGGATTAAGCCACTATGACATTACCCTCTGGTGTGCAGGCTCAATTTCTGAAGACTCAAATTTGGCATTATTATAGGCATCATAATAGGTTTTCTTGTTTTTTTTCTTTTTGGTAGTGCAGTGTTAAGTTATTAATGTTAATTAATTATGAGAAGCTGATCCTGGTTAATTAATTCAGCAAGTGTTAGATTCTGTTTCAGTTTTTTAACACCAATAAACACCTTTCCTTCCTCTTTTTCTCTTTTTTTTTTTTCATTTTTAAATGCCTTCCTCAGTAAGGTCATGTGTTTCCATCCCTGGTCGGACGTCACGCTCCCTCTCATGAAAAAAGAAGAGGTTGTCAAGGTGATAGACAAGTGGGCGGAGCTTGTTGAGGAACTAGGCACTATTTACCCATGGGTTCAGGTATGCAATATTCTCACTTTCTCTGACACGCACACACACACAAACACACTCAGTCACATTATTGATTTTATTTTTCCCAGGGCTGGATACATCTAAAATTGTAACTGCTAACCTTTTTACCCTGTCACAGATCATTCAGTTTTCTGCCGTCTCTAGTTTTTCACGTTAATATGTCTTTTATTGGATCACATAAAACTTTAATGACGCCTCCGGTCAAATTCACAAATTCAAACAGCTGTTTCAAAGAAAGCAGGACATGGGTAAGATGTCTAACTTCAAATGTGCCACATGCCAAATATTAAATAATATTTTTGGAAGCTTTTTTTGTTCGTTTGTAGGATGTACACTTATTTGGACGCAGTTAAAAAAATACACCTTTTGTTTCAGTTCAGCATGTTGTCATAATTCCTTAGATATGGAAATTCATATAACACCTAATACTCAGATACTCATACTTGGTGTCAACCAGTCCAGCCCAGAAAATGCATGCTGTTTAGATAAGAACAGCTATCTAAATACTGTGTTAACTTCTGCTGCTTTGTTGTTGTTGCTGCTGTTGTTTTTAGATCTTCGAGAATAAGGGTGCTATGATGGGTTGTTCGAATCCACATCCTCACTGCCAGGTAAGCGATGCACACATTACCTGATTTGGCACATGCACTGCAGTCATGGTGATGCTTATTAGAATGCAAATGACATAATGAGTTGAATCGACCATTAAACTGTCTTTAACCTGCGAGCTTCCTAGCAGAAAGTCTGTGTGATGTCTGATTGTGGCCATGTGAGAATAGTCTGTCCTTCCTTTTGCATGCTCTGCGTTGGCAGCGACCTCACATTTCAGTAGTAATCTCCTCTTGTGTGCGACATGTGAGAAAGGGCAAATTAAAACAATGCTTGGATCTAATTTCCCACAAGCTTATCATCTTCATTGATAAATGAAATGTCCTCACAGTGAGAATAAGTGCAAGAATATATACATACACTCATTCCAACTACTTTCATGTTGCAGCATCAACACCTTAAATTCTCTTATCACACATTTGCAATACAAATCTGTCTCGTTGGTCCAATTTGCACATCTGAGCGACCAGTTTATGACAATGAAGATGAGAAGTGATTTAAAAAAAAAACAACAGCAAAGCTTTCATATAAAAGTTTTTGAGCCAGACAAGCCTCAGCACAGAAGCTGTTAATTGACTTTTCATCCAGAAATCATCAACAATTTTCTACTTGTGTGTCTGTCATTTCTTCCTTTATTACTTTTTCTAAAGACAAATCACACCTTACAGCTTTGCTATTTTCTTGTGCTCATGTTTTCCTGCCTTTTAATAAGGCAGAACTAAAACTTGAAATAGGGAGGCATTTCCTGTCAAACTGTCACCTCACTGTGTGATGTTGAACAAACAACAGGGACAAAATCATAGAGATGTTTAGCTCTGATAAAGACCGCTGGGCTGATTTTCTTATGTTTTTTTTAATGCATAGTTAAAATAATGTGTTGAAAAGAAAGCTGACGTCACCCTCTTAACTCTTAAGCTGTATTAAAAGGATTTCTATTGGCTTAGTTGATTAGTTTCTTCCCTTTTGGCAATCAATGAAAAATAATAAATAAAATCAATATAGAAACAAAACCATAATAGAATCTGAATCAGCTTCTGTTTTCTGAAATATAGAAATGACCAACAGATGGCAGTACGCAACCTCAAAATAACAGGGTTGTAATATAAATAATCCAAGTTTGTTGGAGATACGCATACTTTCTATACACAAAATTTCTATAATACACTTGCATTACTGTAAATAGATAAAAAAGGACACATATGTATTTTGTTTTTCATGTCTGTTATAAAGATCAAGAATCAAACCTGGATCCAGTCTTTGGTGGGGCTTTTTGAAAATGTTTATTATTTATTTATTTAGAATTTTCCTGCAGACTAGATTTCCCTTGCTTTAGACATCAAAGTCCAAGAAAAGAGTGGTTTAAATGTGTGTGCGTCTATGTGTACAGCCAGGCAACCCTCCAGGCCAACACGTACGAAGGATAGATCTAAGACTTTGAAGAATAATCAACAGAAAATGTTAATCATGTTCTGGAGGCAGCATTGCTTCTGATAACTTTGGTCTCAAAGGAAAAGAGCTTTATGTATTTTTATGTAAGTGGAGGAAGGAAAACATATGCCTCTGGAATAGTAATATTATTTTTTTATGTAAGCAGTCCAAAGAATATAGAAAATTAATTTTGCAAAGTGCTACGAATAGACTTGGAAGAAATCGACCGTGAGGACCAGATATTCATTGAGTTAATATTTATTTCCAGAGTATATATTTTATTTCAAATTTTATACTTGGAAGCTGAAGTAAAAGCCATGATGACGTTGTTATTTCCAGTAAAAGATAATACCTTTTTTTCAGAAGTTTTATCTTGCCAGAGTAATTACATTCTTTGTTTTTCTTGTCTGTGTTCTCTTTAATTTTCTCTCTTTGAGAATTAGCAGTCTCCTGTTGGCCATTAATTAATGTACACAAAACACAGGTGTACAAATAGACCCACAACTGCAGATGTTGGCAGGCATATATGTATCTACACGTACCGGGAAGTATGAAGATAAACAGCATTTGCACGTTTAATAAAAACACAACAAAGTCTGTTTCTTTCTGCCTTCCCAGGGTCATGCTTGAAAAAGCATGGTGCAGCCTTTAGCCAAAAGCCATTAATATGAACATAAATCTAGTTTCTACAACAGTGATTGTGGAAAGGGTCTTATCGCAGCTTGAGGCAACATGCCAGGAAACATTAATAACTTCCAGCTGCTTAAAAGTATTACTTTATTGCATTTGTTTTATTACATGCTAAGTATTATTCATAAATCCAAACCCATGTTAATATGACAACTATTGGGCAAGGCCAGCAGAACTCATACACTGACTGAAAGGGAAGAAGAAAATCTTGATTATCGTCCATCTATTTCCTTCCACATGTCCAATTCAGAGTTGTGAGGGACATGGAGCCTATCCCAGGATCCTATCCTGGATAGATCGCCAGTCTGTTGCAGGTTTAACACAGAGCGACAGACAAGCGTTTGTGCTCACATTCACCCCTACAGTTAATTTAAATCACCAATTAACCTAACATGCATGTCTTTGAACTGTGGGAGGAAGCTGGAATACTCAGAGAGAAGCCACGTAGGCACAGTGAGAACATGAAAGCTCCAGCCTGCACTCAGTAGGAACCATTTTGCATTTCCACCTATAATTTCTGTATTAAAAGCAGGAAAGGTTGACAGGTTCAAATCTGTCACTGTGTTATCCCTGCACTACATTATGGGTAAAAAAAAAAAAAAAAAAAGTCTGAAATCAGAAAGCAATCTCCGACACAGTGTAAAGCGGTGGTGTTTAAAGCATCAGAGGATGCCTCCGGTTATTACTCTGTTCATCATATAGTGGAATGATTTAACTGGAAAATCTACTCCTGATGCCTGACACAAATATGCGATTTTCAATTTCAGAACATTATGGAAGACCTAAAAGATTCCAATAAAATTGACAAATATTAAAAAAGACATCCCACTAGAAAGCGAGATCACCGTAGTAGAAAGAAATACCTTAAGAGAACAGACACACAGACACATGCACACAAAGCAGCCACATACTCAATACCTAATCAATATTCTGGTGAAGTTTTCAGTCTTCAGAGGATGAATATACAATGCATTGCCTACTCTGCATCCACACTAATGAGCACAAGTATATGCAGGGAGGCAGTGTTGTTCTTAACAAACCCTAAATTAAATACAGTGCCTCCTATTCAAAACCTCAGTAACAGTTGTCTTAGGCAGTCATTTAACGTGCACTGTCAAGTTGAGTTATTTGGCATTGCTTTTACAGCCATTAAAATCCTATATTTTGCATGGGTAATGCAAATGTCTGGTCTGATGCTCACTATTATCCATATAAAGCTTCCCAGAATGCAGCTGAACTATATTGTGAAACCAAAAAATACTTTTGTTTCATAAATCTGCATGAATATGTTGCAGCATCATTTTCTCCAGGGATGCTCACTTTCTCAATCAGAGATAATACCATTGTTTCATTTAGAGTAAACATAGCCTGGTGGGGAATGCCAGTTGGTGGTTGATGAGAGCAAAGTTTGAACAATTTGTTTGTCTCTGTTAACGATCAAGACAGTTGTTTTATTTTTTATTTTTCTTGCCAGGTGCAATTATCACAAGAATTTAATTTTGTGTGTGTATGGACAAAGCAAAAGACTGCAAGTACACCCTTACTGCTTCCATAGGAATTAACAGGGTTATCAGTAACCAAGCACAGATAATCAAATACTCTTGATTAATTGATCATCAGCAAGTGTGATCATGTCTATAAAATTAAATTATATTCAGTATTATTTATGTAGCACCAAATCACAATAACAGTCAGCTCATTGTGCTTTGTATTGCAAGGTAAACACCCCACAAAAATAGAGAGAACCCCCAACAATCAAATGATCCTCTATGAGCAAGCACTTGGAAACATTGGGAAGGAAAAACTCCCTTTGAATAGGAAGAAACCTCTGGGAGAACCAGTATTGGGTTTGGCTGGTCTGGAACATTAACACAGTGCCACAGTTTTCCCAGGAATGGATGTCGGATGTCAGATGTCAGACCATGCAGTGCCCAGTGAAACTGCCCCCAATTTTTTATTTTTTATTTTTTAAATTAAAAGCTACATCTCAAACTCATCTACAGGCTTCAGTTAGCATGTTAAATATTAAAATTCCCAAGGGCACAAATAGAAAAGTACCAAATAAGCATGGCTTGTTTGGAAGACAAACAAGCCATGCTCGTTCTTAAAAGAACATGACAGCACATCTTAGATTTGCAAAGTTGCATTTGTAGAAACCACAAAACTTTAGATTTTTCAGTCATTGAGTCGACCACGAACTCTTCTGTATTCCAAAATATTCAAGAGTCAAATGTGAGGCCAGTTGTCTGAGAGCTAAGGCTTGCCCAAAACTGGGTAATGTAACAGGGTAGTGATCCCAAGCACAGTAGAGTAGCAAAAAAAAAAAAAAAATGCAGCTGTCGCAATGACAGAGATTTGTCATTTTTGCTAACTTTAAATTATTTTCCTGGAGTATTTTCATTATGCGTTACCTTATAATTCACTTTCTTATTTACTTCCTTACTCACTAGAGAGTTTATTCACGCAAGTCTTAAACCTTAGAGCTCCAATTCTTGATTGGTAGTTGTCGACAAATTAAGCTAAAGCCCAACAAATGTCAATAGATTATAATTAGCTTATTTGCAAAATCTGGCACAGAAGCATTTGGCACCATATCTGGAACACAGCCTTGGTCAATTTGATTAGTTGCGTGTGATGAGCTTAGACAGTAGCAGAACAGCAGATTTCTAATGTGTAACAACTGTTTTAACTTCAGTAGATAATTTTGAGCCCATGTACAATAGGATCTTATGACTTGCAAGTAATTCTTTTCCAACAGAAACTTTCTAGACCCACCTGAGTGCCTCAGATGAAGACCCAGGTGTCGGCCAGATTTCATTAAGAATAGACAAGAACTTTATTGGAGGCAGAGGGAAGGGTGTCACAATAGTCCAAATCTATTTTTGTGAACCAAACCGGGCAGGTTCTGACTGGGGAGCACATCGAGAAAATACATTCTCAGGGCCAGTCAGTGCTTTTCACATTGATAAAGTACCTGTCTTAATTAAGTTTTAGTGTCTGGGAGCTGATTTTTACTTTGTATTGAAATAAATGAAAGCCTGTGGCTGCAGGGGAAAACCCATTTATCAATATGAGAAGTCTGAAAGAAAAGAAAGTGTTTCGAAAGCCTGAATTCTGCATCTGTAAAACATTTATTGATTGAGTGATATTGATAAATCACCCTATTAAATAGCAAATCTAATGTGGTCATTTGGAATCAGGGCAGTGGGAAAAAAGTGGGTAGATCCACTTAATAACTCTTTGATTATCTAAACAGACTGTAGTGTAACCGCATGCACACACACACACAAACATATATATTAAGTTATTCTAGATTCTATGTTTTTCCATCTGTCATCATCACCATCATCATCATCATCATCATCGTCATCATAATCAGCTTTCTACTTTCATATAGGTGTGGGCCAGCAACTTTCTTCCTAATGAGCCGGCCCTGTCAGACCGCTGTCAGAGAGCATACTATCAGAAACACGGAGAGCCAATGCTGCTGCAATATGCCAAAAGGGAGGCTGAGAAAAAGGTACGGCTCACATATAAACACATTGTTTTGGTAACCTTTAAAACATGTGAACATTTTTGAAATAGTAATTTGTAATCTGTAATTTAATACATTTTAATTCACAAAATAAACAAACAAAATATATCATTAATAATGTTTCTGAATGATTAGTTACGCCATAATTTGTTTATTCAATAATTACATTGGGTAATTTAAAATAATTATATTATTAATTGTATATGGAATTATAACAGTAAGACTTTCTTTTGCCGTGTGTCTAAAACTGTTGGACACAGAGATGGATGAAGGTGTACTGTGGTATCTGTGCCATGGCAGGACCCCATTTTAATACAGTATGCACCCTTTAAGCAAAATTTTCCATTGTCCAGTTTTAAGGTTGTGGATGAGTAGATTTTAAGGAGGGTTTGTTAAATCCTACACTGTAGTTTTGGTGCTTAAACCTAACTCATTCCATTGTGTAATTTTGTAATTATCTTTTAAGAGAAGTTTAATTACCTGTCAAGTTGCTATTTAATAACAGTGGCTATTATAAAGTGTTCCCAAAGCTTGTATTTTACTCTTCCTGTGAGGTCTAAAATTTCTAAAGTCATGAATTATGGAAAGTGTATCCAGTGTATTATCTAGAAATTGATGTCTTGTCTAATGTGTGCTCCACAGGGAGATGTACAAGAGATCCAGTCTCCCAGGTCAAATATGCAGCTCAAACCATAATACATGATTCTGAAGGCCTGTTTAATCAAATAATTTGCTTAATATATTACGTCAGTGATTTTTTTGATATAATGATGATGGAAATTCCTCGAAATGCAGGATGCCTGCAAACCTCTGCCAGGTGTTTTTCTCACCATGACTGCCCTCTTTATCCGTCTACTTTACTACACTTTTCTACCATGCTGCTCTTTTCCTCTCTCTTACTTATACCTCACCATTCTCTTTTGATTTCCCATCCACATCCTCTCCCTGTCTCTTGGTCAGTGAAGCGTGTGATTGGACAGCAGAGATGCTCATTAGCATAATGCTGCAGCATCAATCTTCAACCTGCCAGAAGATCAGGAAAACTCAGTGTGGGTGTATTTGAGTGATCTTTCAGTCATGTGTACAGCATCAGCAGCAGTAACCACTGAAGACAGCACTGAGTACATTTAGCATGTTGGCAAATGTCTTATTAGTGAGCATACACTTAGTAGAAACCCAGAACGAACTTGGAGTGAATTTTTACCTCACTATCTGAAACCATGGAGAACTGGCTTACTTATGCCACTTTAATATACTTAATCTCAGGTTATATTCACAGCTTAAAACCCTTTTTTTGAAACCTGCTTCACTTTTGTTTATCCACCTATAAGCTACCGAAGTACCGTATTTTTTGGACCGTAAGGAACACCGGATTATAAGGCGCATTAAACGAAACAAAATCAGATCAAATTTACTCAACTCATTCTTCTTGCTTCCTCCACTTCCGTACCATTGATTCATTAATGTTGAACTCTCTCGCAGCTGCTCCATTCCCGTGTTGTTGCAGTATATTAATGACTTACCTTGTATTGTGGATGGATTATTTCAGTTCTTCTCCTGACTGAAGTTTGGTCCGTTTACAGCATCGGGAACCCTCACGTTAACTTTTATCTAGTGGAAACAAGTTAGCATTCATCCTCCAGCTTCACTGTGTTTATGTTATGCTAACATAGCTGTGTCGCTAGTGATCACGTAGCACAACATTATATACCAGCTAGCCCAACTTCAGTAACCCTACAAACGTCACTGCTGTTTACTTTCCTATCTACATTTATGTTGGAAGTGATAGCAGAGCTGTACGTTTTAATTTTTTCAGAAATCTCTCAGTCAGAACATGGTATATAATGTTTAGGTAGAAACTAATGAGCTTATTTCCTGCTAACTTCTAACTCCGTTAAATTTAATAAATTCTGTTTTCATGGATGCCTGGATGTTAAACTTAATTGTTACACCTGGTAAAGCAGCAACGCTGATGATTTTATTAAAGATGAAAGAATTTAGACAGTTTTTAACTCTCAGTGATGCTCCAGTGTTCGTTTGACTTTGGGACCTGAAGGGGACGGAGTTTTGGACCCAGATTACTCCACGAGGCTCTTGACTACGGTAGCCGTAATGCTCTGACAATCCATCAAGCGGTGCGGCTTCGTAGCTTACCAAAGTCGTACTAAAACATTTCTTGACAGATTTTTGAGCACCGTGTACCACATAAAATCGGTTCAAAGTCAGTAAGCACAACCAGAATTCATACATAAGGCGCACTGTGAATTTTTGAGAAAATTAAGGGATTTTAAGTGCGCCTTCAAGTGCGGAAAATACAGTATGCTACCAGTTGATCTTGTTGTAATGAGACTGCCTATCTGTGCCTTCAGTTTTAGACTTCCAGACCTGCAGACAAAAAAGTCAGAAATCTGACTTTTTTCATAATTCTAAGAAAGAAGTCAGAAAGTCAGGACTTTCTAAATAAATGTCTTTCTTTTATTAATTCCTGCCTGCATCCTGTGTAAGGATCTTGGGCCCTCTTCTTCACACTTCACACACTATGTATAACCTACACACCGTGACAGTTAATTGGCTTGACTTCACTTTTTTCTATATATTAAAGAAGGGAAGTGCACAACAATAAATATACAACATTATTAAATAGTGATGATCGTGGTAGTTAGTTTTTGTTTTTGTTTTTGTTTTTTGTTTTTTTTAGTAGCCAGAGTAGCTCTTCCTTTTCATCAGCAGTGTTTGGGCAAAGTCAGACTGACGAGCACCACCTGCATACTTAGTGCAAAGGCCTTGAAAGACTGATACCAATCATCTTATATAAGTCATTGCAAGAAAGGAAATCATTTTGTATCCATAATGTTGAACTTTTTTATTTTACTTTTTAGTTAGGATGATTCATCAGTTAACATTTATGAACACACACATAGACACGTGCACATGCACGCATAGACTCAAATAAGCCTTTTAAATATAAAAAGATCCGTAACTTCTTTTCTGTTAGTTGCTAAAGTTTCACTTTTGGTGTGTAAACTGTTCATTTTCCTGCTCATTTACCGTAAATTGTGGTCATTATTATTTTGATTAGATATTAAAAATGCAGCTGAAAATCACATACAAGTAGACAGTGATAGTTTTCTACTTGTATCCTACTCTTGAATTGAAGGTAGGTTTTTTTTTTTTTTTAATGCCAAAAAAGTATTTCAAGTTTAAGAATGGGTGAAGAGCATGTCAGATTAACTGAAAGGAGTAAAGTAAGATGAAGGCAGAGGAGCAAGTAGAAGGAACGAGAGACAGGAAGAACAAAAGAAGCCTGCAGGAGTCGAGTGGAGAGAGAGGGAGAGAGGAGTGAAGGCACAAACAGAGATGCAAAGTCACAAAGAGAGAAAGACGTGCAGGTGAGAGGAAAAAAGCGAAAATCAGACAGCCTGTGATTCATTCAGGGAATGAGTTGACCTGTTCTACTGGGAGTGTGTGTCTGTGTGTGAGGAAGATAGAGAGGATAGCATTAAGGCTTTGAGAAGAGCAGAGTAGACACTTGAATCTCCTAGACAGGTACTCATGGGGACTGACCTTTATAAAATCAGTGTGAAAGTAGAAGTGTGTGTGCAAAAAAGCCTTGTCGTCTTCTAACGTCTCTCTCCTTCTCTCCCTCTCGCCGGCTCCTTGCTCCTGTCTCTCTGACCTCGTGGTCAGGACCTTAAATTGGCACACTGCTGTGTTTAGAGGAGTCTGAATTGGTCTTAGGCTCCCAGGTGACACTCTTGACTTTGAAACAAAAACTTTCTAAGCTAATTGAATAAAACTCTTTGGGATTTGCTGTCCGTGAAGTGTCTGTTTTAGGACACCCTTCGCTTCCTCTCTGTCATTTAATAGCACCTCCTCTTCAATCTTTCCTCACCATTCTGGCTCTCAGTTTTCCATCTTCATTGTGTTTCTCTGTAATTCTGTTGAAAGCACTGAAGACAAAAGAACTTAAAAAAAGTGAGTAGGCTTGAGAAGAAAAAAACTCTGTTAATAGAACAAAAATAGAAGAAACTGTGTAGATATATGTAGCATAAGTGTTTTTAGGTTAAAAGATTTTTAATGGCCAACAGCATAAAATGTGACTCATGCTGATTTGATTAAGTAATCTGCATTATAAAATATTATACAATTTTCTTTACAGTGTTGCTCTACATCATCCCTTTTAAAAGATAAAAATAAATAAAGCGTATGTGGTGAAACAGAAGCCATGGTCTCCGTGGTATTACTCTAGGCACTAAGTAGAGCAAATTCACTTGATTAGGAGAACTGAACATTTTGTGATTCTGTTAGATTACTTTGTGTTTCCCCCCCACAGTTATTTAACAGCACATTATTCCCTGTAGATCCATTAATTATGCACTAATGCCTTTCTGGGCAAGCTTGTTCAAACCTGTGGGAGAATTATAGCTCCGACTCTTATCTGGCTAGAAGTGTGATTACTGATAATTAGGTTTATAGTAGTATTGCACAACAACTCTAGTTCTGGGGTTAGAAACACAGTGATGGGAAATGACAGAATGAGTCACAATACATTATTTTCTGCTGGTGTGGGGGATGTCTTGAATACCTGGAGGAAATCCAGGGTCCAAAACTCGGGAATCACCACACAGAAGGTGCAACAAGGGTGAACAATATGTTGGTCGAAACATGTTCAGTATTTAAACCTTTGAACTATTTTTAATTGTTTTCTGTTAGTCTAACTCCCTTTGCTCAGGTTGGATTGTAGGTATGTTGCTAGACTCTGATAAAAGTTATGATTTCTGATGTGCAAATGGTTGCAAATAAAAGGAGTGAGGGAAATCAAAAATCAGGCAAACGAGGTGTACACTGAATAAATTAAGCACCTTTCAAAAACAGAATTTGCAAAGTACTTTCAGAGGCAAGTACAAGTAGAAGACTAAATTTGAAAAAAAAGCCAGAGGTTATGGCCAGAAATAAAACTGTAAAATTAAACAGAGGTTAAGACACAGAAAACACTCCATACAAAATACACAAGAGAGTCAAAAAAGACACACAAATAACTACAAAATAAAGAACAAGAAAGAGAGCACAAACATCACATAAAAGCAAATTTATGAAAATGTGTTTTTTGGAATTAATTCGAGACAAGTCACAGATTTTCCAAGACTTATATACTCAGGTGGGTTATTCAAAAGGATATTCCAAGCCTTGACTTTGGAAACACCAGGAGGGCAGCACTTGAGGATCTAAAGCTGTAAGATGGCTGATATCGGGGTAACACATCTGCTATGTAGCCTGGAGCCAGATCAAAACATGCTTTAAAAGTGATAAGTAAAATTTAAAAACAATCTCAAAATTACAAGAAGCCAGTATAGAGAAGCTATGTGTATTTATTTCCTTTGACAATGGATTGTGTTGAGTTGTTGATCTGCGTATTATTTTATTCCTGTCTCTTATAAACCTTATGATTATACACAGCACACTATAAAATCATTTTAGTACCATTTCGAGAGATGTGATTCACTGAGTGCTCCATTCAGCATTATCAATTTAACACAAACTTTACTTTTGCAGTTAGGCTCTGGTAAATCCCTTCTTCTATCAGTGATCCTTGGATTGTTTCTGCTCGTTGACTTGAATTCAGTTCTTATTCGAGACTTTCCAAATGTACTGCTACTATGTCTTTATATGCAAGCAAAATCACACATCATACAAGCCTGTGTGCAGTGTGTCAATTAGGTGCTATGGATGATGGAAACCAAGACGTGCAGTTCTGCAGCTCATGATTTTGGCTTTCTGCCACAGTTCTTTTCAGTCTCAATACACTCACAGATCATATTTCAGGTTTCCAGCAGGCAGATTTTTCCATCAAACGAGCTCTTATAAATTCACTCTTCACCTGGTAGTACTAAGCAACAGACAGGCATCTTAGCTTCATATCTTTGGTTAAAGAACCCTATGAGGTGTTAATTTATCAGGTCTGTGCTTTGATCAAACTAAGCAGTGAGTTCTGTTAGGAAATACATACAAACAAACAGAACCTGGAAGTAAAATGCAAAGAGAAAAAAAGATTGCATGTATTCTGTTGGGATTACTATGGAGCCAAGTTGTATCAGATTCATGCTAGTGATTTAACACACGCACACACTTATCTATTTTTGATGGATTGTAATAGCAAGGTCAGGGCTTGTTTGTGCCCATTCATCAGCTTGTTAATTCTTGGCTTCAGACACATTTTGCATATAAACAATTTATGATAATTAGGCTACTTGCTGCGAACAGCCAAACCTGACTGACCCATTATATTACCATTTTGAACCCACTTTGTTAAAGCATTCTCTTTCCTTTTTTTAACTTTATGGCTCCTTTTTCTAGTGTAATAAGCTAAAGGGATCAAATTATTACATTCAACATGTGTAGGGTAATTTTAGTTTCGCAAACATGAGTGTGAATGTTTCTGTGTAGCATCGGGTATATCTTTATGTATCATGAGAATTTTTTTTTCTCTTTTTTTTCTGTTTGCATAAAATGACTACTATTAGTCATTAGATATTATTAGCTTGTATTAGTCTGTATTAGTTATTATTGTAATACAGTGGAATAGCCAGAGAGAAAAGCCATATACAGGTACAGTGGGGTAAAAAAGTATTTAGTCAGCCACCAATTGTGCAAGTGCCCCCACCTAAAATGATGGCAGAGGCCAGTAATTTGCACCAGAGGTACACGTCAACTGTGAGAGACAGAATGTGAAAAAAAAATCCATGAATACACATGGTAGGATTTGTAAAGAATTTATTCGTAAATCAGGGTGGCAAATAAGTATTTGGTCAATAACAAAAATACAACTCAATACTTTGTAACATAACCTTTGTTGGCAATAACAGAGGCCAAACGTTTACTATAGGTCTTTACCAGGTTTGCACACACAGTAGCTGGTATTTTGGCCCATTCCTCCATGCAGATCTTCTCCAGAGCAGTGATGTTTTGGGGCTGTCGCTGAGCAACACGGACTTTCAACTCCCGCCACAGATTTTCTATGGGGTTGAGGTCTGGAGACTGGCTAGGCCACTCCAGGACTTTCAAATGCTTCTTACGGAGCCACTCCTTTGTTGCCCAGGCGGTGTGTTTTGGATCATTGTCATGTTGGAAGACCCAGCCACGTTTCATCTTCAAAGTTCTCACTGATGGAAGGAGGTTTTGGCTCAAAATCTCACGATACATGGCCCCATTCATTCTGTCCTTAACACGGATCAGTCGTCCTGTCCCCTTGGCAGAAAAACAGCCCCATAGCATGATGTTTCCACCCCATGCTTCACAGTAGGTATGGTGTTCTTGGGATGCAACTCAGTATTCTTCGTCCTCCAAACACGACGAGTTGAGTTTATACCAAAAGTTCTACTTTGGTTTCATCTGACCACATGACATTCTCCCAATCCTCTGCTGTATCATCCATGTGCTCTCTGGCAAACTTCAGACGGGCCTGGACATGCACTGGCTTCAGCAGCGGAACACGTCTGGCACTGCGGGATCTGATTCCCTGCCGTTTTAGTGTGTTACTGATGGTGACCCTTGTTACTTTGGTCCCAGCTCTCTGCAGGTCATTCACCAGGTCCCCCCGTGTGGTTCTGGGATCTTTGCTCACCGTTCTCATGATCATTTTGACCCCACGGGATGAGATCTTGCGTGGAGCCCCAGATCGTGGGAGATTATCAGTGGTCTTGTAAGTCTTCCATTTCCTGATGATTGCTCCCACAGTTGATTTTTTTCACACCAAGCTGCTTGCCTATTGTAGATTCACTCTTCCCAGCCTGGTGCAGGTCTACAATACTTTTCCTGGTGTCCTTCGAGAGCTCTTTGGTCTTGGCCATGGCGGAGAGTTTGAGTCTGACTGTTTGAGGCTGTGGACAGGTGTCTTTTATACAGATGATGAGTTCGCACAGGTGCCATTCATACAGGTAACGAGTGGGGGACAGAAAAGCGTCTTACAGAAGACGTTACAGGTCTGTGGGAGCCAGGGATTGTCCATGTTTGAGGTGACCAAATACTTATTTGCCACCCTGATTTACAAATAAATTCTTTACAAATCCTACCATGTGTATTCATGGATTTTTTTTTTTTCACATACTGTCTCTCACAGTTGACGTGTACCTCTGGTGCAAATTACTGGCCTCTGTCATCATTTTAGGTGGGGGCACTTGCACAATCGGTGGCTGACTAAATACTTTTTTGCCCCACTGTATACAGTATCTGTATGACACATACCATAAAAGGTATAATTACAGTATACAATAATGTGGAAAGTTCCTAAGCAACCTGTCATTTCTTTTTCTTTTTCTTTTTTTTTTGATAGGAAAATGGGAAATGGGTACGGTACAAAACGTGAAACAAATTGAGATGCACAATATAAGGCAAAAACTAAGTTTGTACAATTTAATGGGCTTGAGAAATCAACATTTAGTATGATCCCCTTTTATTATTCAATATAGCATGAACTATCTTCATAGCTTCTTGAAGGACTAGTGCCTGAAATGCAGCCCCAAACCATGACAGAGCCTCTATTGTATTTTACAGTCAGCTGCAGACTTTTACTGTTTACATTTCTCAAATTTCAAATTTGGATTCATCACTCCATAAGACCTGTTGCCACTGATCTTTCTTGTCAGTTCTTGTGTAATTTGGCAAACCTCAATTTTTGTCTCCTTGTTTTTCTTGCTTACGAATAGCTTCTTGACAACCACTCTTCCACTGAGACCATTTCTGATGAGGTATCAGTAGATGGGTCAGATGCACCTCTCAGGTCCTGTGTCAGGTCTTTGCTGCACTTTTTCCTATTTCTTAAGGAAATGACTTTCAGATACTGTTTATCTGCTGTAGGTCAGTTTTGTCAATGCCTGTCAAAGTGTTATCTTTGGCTTTTTCATAAATTCAAGGAAAGCACGTGACCAAAAATACCTAAAGATACAATTAAATGTTGCTTCTTTGCTTTGTTGTCTGTTAGGTGTACATGGGACACTGTTGAGTCATCCCTTGAGTCAGGTGTCTTTTTTATGCTTGAATGATTCATAGGTTAGTGTTAGGTGTCTCAATAAATAAACACGCATTCCTATGAAAATGGTCGGGTACAAGGACTGGAGTGAAAATGAATGTAAATCAGCCAATGTACAAAGAAAAGCTTTGAAAGTTATTCAGAAAGGCTGAAGAAACTATTGCTAAGGCAACTTTAAAAAAATATTAAAAAGTCTGGCTTATTGGAACTGAGATTTAAATAAAACCTTGGAGGCTAAAGACTTTTGCACAGCAGAAGTAATTTGGATTTGTAAAAATGGTAATGTGATGACCTGATAAAGTATCTGGGAGGCCACTTTAGCTTTATATCAGCAATTTAGACTTCATATTATTCATATGTAATACATAATTCTGCTTCTTTGCAGACTCTAAAACATGTTAATGTGTATCCTCTTAGGAACGTGTTGTGGTGGAGAGTTCTGATTGGCTGGCAGTGGTTCCATATTGGGCAACTTGGCCCTATCAGACATTGTTGTTACCAAGACGACATGTCCTCCGAATCAGTGACTTGACAACAGAGGAAAGAGAGGGTGAGTGTGTGTTTTAAGACTGTCTGTGTGTAAGGATTCTTACAGAGTCAGTGACTGAGAGAGTGATACGGCAATTTAGAGTTCTCTGAGGTGAAACTGTGATTGAGCAAAGAACCTGCAGCTTTAATTTCTGATATGTATCATCTTCAAAGTAGAAAAAGTATATAATTTTATACCCTTTTACACACTTTAAGTTCATAAATTGTTGTCTAAGCTGTTTAAGTACTATGTAACTACAGAATATTACAGAGTGTTGCCTTTTAATACCTTTGACAAATCCTGCAATATGTGAAATTATTGTAACTGATTACTTAATTTTTTGTTATTGTTGGGCAATTTTTTTTGTAAAATAATGATTAACTTTATCTTTCGGTTTTTGTGTTAACACTATTCCAAATAATTCATCAATGTTAAAGTATGGTTTAATGGTTTACATGTATTTAAGATTAAAGACATTATAGACATTATGTACTTGATTAAAAATGCAAATACATCACCTTTTCTCCAACATATAGGCCAATGACAGAATGTTTTTGAACTGTGTTACAAATATTTTAGCTCTCAAAGATAGAGATAGATAAAGATAAAATTAAAGAAGAGATCATATTTTAGATATTAGAAGTGAAACTAATGATTAATTGTGACAGATTACTTTGAATCATTTTTTTTTTATTTATCTGTCGTGTGTGTGTGTGTGTGTGTGTGTGTGTGTGTGTGTGTGTGTGTGTGTGTGTGTGTGTGTGTGTGTGTGTGTGTGTGTGTGTGAGTTTCCCTCCAAAATACTGATTTTTATTTTTTCATTTTTCAGTTCAAAGCTGTTTTGCTTGCACATTTGTTTCTCATTTCACATTTAAAGTTTTTTTTTCCACTCTTACATCCTTGCTTCAGCTTCCCTTCCTCATGTAGTTAATTTTTAACTATGCGCACAGGTATATAAGTATATGTAAATGTATTCATGCTCCCTATTTTCCACACTATTTGCATTTAGTCATTATATCTATGTCTGTGTTACTGTTTGTCAGGTCTGGCTGCCATTATGAAGCGACTACTGACCAAGTATGACAATCTGTTCGAAGTGTCTTTTCCTTACTCCATGGGGTGGCATGGTAAGACACAAAGTGGGATGGTCGGGGGGGAATTAAAAAGAAACAGTTCTGGCATAAATATTTTTATGATATTTTAAGAGAGTGAAAGAAATGTGAGAGACAGATGGCAGAAAACTTTCAAGATAATTTTAGTTTAAATAAATAGATGGATGAATCACATGTAGACTACTACAAAATTGATACTCTTTGCATATCAGCTTAGTTATTTAGAATCAGGTCCATATAATATATAATATAATATATCCATATAATAATATTTGGAAAATGACACAGATTGTATATCTTTGCCTCTGTGAACTGTCACAGTGGATTTTAAATCAGTCAGTCAAGGTGTGATTGAAGTGCAGACTCTCAGCTTTAAATCAAGGGGTTTACTAAATGTATTGCCTTAACTGTTCAGCAATTACAGCCATTTTTTTATACAGTGCCCCATTTTCAAAATTAACTGAAAAAACTAACATAATTTTAAATATTAGGAAGTTTTCACTACTTTGCAGTCATTTACTGCCTGACATCTAGAACCCATGGGCATCACCAGATGATGTATTTTCTCCTTTGAGATGCTTTGCTAGGCCTTCACTGCAATCACTTTGCTTGTGCTTTGTCCATCTTTTGTTGGTTTTGTCTTTAGCAACCGAAGTGCATGCTCTATTGGTTGAGATCAGGTGAGTGACTTGGCCAATCAATTTTGCAGGATTTGACTGGATCTGAGTGATCAGCTAATGCAGTTATTATAGAATAATCTATAAAAATGTGTGTTTTCAAGTGTTTTCATAGTCAGTATTTAAATGATTTCTCATACCAAACCAAATTGGCACCAATGAGAAGTCATATGGAAGGAGAGTGATTAAAATTCTCTCACACCTTATGTTTTTGACAGCCCCACAGATTTTTAATACCCCAAATCCACCCCACTTCCACTTCATATGCATTATATTTTCTGCAACACAAGATGCCACTTCTCGCCTTTTTCCTTACATCCTTCTCTCTCATATTGTTTTTCTTTGAGCTTTCAATTGCTTTCCACCACCTCTTGTTATATTTAATCATTTGTGCCACCCTTTCTCCATGAAGTCAACGTTCACCCTGTGACATGCTTTTAATAATGGCAGATCGGCATAATTAACATGCAGAGGACTTCTCATCCCCAATCTTCCACCTATCTCCTTGTTTGATCGGTCTTTTCTCTCCAACATAATTTTGCTAAGGCACTTCATCATACACCAACACAAAATGAACATATGAATATTGATCAGCTCGTCCAATGTCACTGGAAAGATACATATTCGTTAAGGTGCAACACACGTTTTCTGATGTTTAGATAGCTCTTGCTGCAATTTCATCATCTCTGCTGTAATAAATTAGTTGATAAAGTCTCAGCTTTGGCATCAGCCACTTACTGTGTTACCACTTTAGTGTGCACTCAGACACATTGAAATATTTACATTTTTAAAACTTCTACAAAGAAGACAACCTTGTTGTCTCTTACGTAAAACAGGAGATCTTACAGATAAAGAGGACTCACACATGGTGTAATTTATACTCTTCCAGTCTGGCATATGTTAAATGCCAGACTGGCATTTAACATATTTCTTTTTTTAATAAATCCATACTGACTGAATGTTATCATATATAACATTTAGTTTTGTAGCTTGCCATCACCAGTGTGTGAATGTGTGTGTGAATGGGTGGATGACTGGTTGTGTAAAGCGCTTTGGGGTCCTTAGGGACTAGTAAAGTGCTATACAAATACAGAGCATTTACCATTTTAGTTTTGATTTGAGATTCTACTTAAACACATTTGATTGATTTCTAATTGTCTTTTTTGGCCAGTTAGGGTGGGAATAAGATGTAATCACCTCAGAATCATAGTTTCCTGGCAATCAGTGTTTTCCATATTTACTCTCTTTTAGCTCTGTTTTGGTTCCCTTTGGGGAAATATCAGCATGCTTTGCAGTTAACTTTGTCTGCTTACCATTTTATGCGGGGATGAAAGTGTTGAGACACACCTCTTAATCATGCTTTATTCAGTTTCTTGCCACGGGTGTATAAAGTCATGCACTCAGTCTGTCTTTACAAACAATTATGAAAGAATGGTTTGTTCTTAAGAGCTCACTGAGCACGGTGCTGCAATAGGATGCCACCACTGCAGCAAGTCGTTCTGTGTAATTCCATTCCTTATATATATTCATTGATCTGACCAAATTCTACAAAAATAAGGCTGGGCGACCTCCAAAAATAAATGTTATTTTCAACCATTTAGTGCCTAAAATTGCACTGGTTTAAATTGACTATTGAATATTTTTTTTCTACTTTGAATACAAAAAATCAGACTGAACTGAAATATTTTATTTTAACGATTTTTTAACCATTGGTTGCACACAGAGATATTTCACAAATGACTATACTGTTACCGCATTTTGTTTGACATCCTTGTTGTGAAATCCAAACGACATCGAGTCTCATTCCCTTGCTTGTTTAAAACTCCCACTGTCGCCATATTTTTCCCTATAGTAGTATATAAACACACATGCTAGGTAAAAAGTGTTCCGGTTGGGAAGGGGAATTAATGATGCATTCGCAGTGTGTGGGAGAAACCCCCCCACAGTGAATTACATGCAGACTGGCTTAATATTGCTAAGGCAATTTATACTCAGTGGTTACAATATAGCCTTTTGAACCATCGTACGTGGAAAAACCTGCGATACATAGAGTATATTTGATATATCGCCCACCCCTACACCAAAATGGACCACCTCCATACCTCCCCTGCCACCTGCTCCTAGATCAAAGATTTCCTCAAAAACCAGCCTCAATCAGTCCGACTCAACCCCCACCCCTCGCCCCCACTGTCACTCAGCACCAGATACCCTGTACACATATGACTGCACACCTACCCACCTAACCAACCTCATCGTCAAGTATGCCAAAGACATCACTGTGGTTGGGCTCATCTCTGATGGAGACAGCATACAGGGTAGAAGTACAGAACTTCATAACCCAAAGCTGAACATCCTTAAAACAAAAGAACTCGTAATGGACAGACAGGTCCACTCTCCTCTCATTATAATTGGAGAAAGGGAGAAATCTGTCTCCACCTTCAGGTTTCAGGTCACCCACCAGTGGCTGCACTTCCTCTGTGTCCTGAGGAAGAATAACCTGGACCAGATGCTGCTGTCCTTCTACTGCTCCTCAGTAGAGATCGTGCTCTCCTACTGCCTGGGTGTTTTTACTCTGGAGCCACAACCGAGAGCAGGAAGGCTGTGCAGAGGGTAATTAACACTGCCACCACAAAAAGTCATTGGCTGCCTTCCGCTGCCCCTGGAGACCATTGCTGGATTCTCCTGTCTCATGAAAGCCAGGGCCATCACAAGTGACCCCTTGCACCCCGCCCACCACCTGTTTGACCCGCTGCTCTCTGGTTGGTGCCTCAGGTCAATCAGGTCCCACACCTCCAGACTCACAAATAGGTTCCTCCTGTGGGCCATTCGGACTGTCAACAAACACTATCTTCCCACACCCTACCCCTTGCCCACCAGCATTGCCGCATAGAGCTATGGTCTAAGTAACCTTAACCACTCAGGCCACTCACACGCAGACTCTTTTCAGACCAAGTCTTTTCTTTGCACTGCCTTCAAGCAATTTGTAACTATTTTGTTCTCCAATGTGTGCCTTTCTCTTATTTTTGTATATATCCCTCTTGATTGTATATATTTCTCCTGTTTGCTATTTATTCCTACTGTCTACTATTTATACTTTATTCTGGCACAGTTGGTGTGAAGCACCTACAATTTTGTTGTACATGTAGAATAACAATAAAGGACTACTCTATTCTATTCTACTCTATTCTATGCTGTGCTGTGCTATGCTATGCTAATATTGTGAAGTGGACATGTTTAGGAACTGCAATAATTTAGTCAAAAACTGGCAGACCATGTACAGATACAGAGCAGGGCCGCTGAGTGCTGATAGCATTGTGCATAAAGCCACCAATGTTATGGTGATACAACAATTGCAGAGTTGCAAACCTCCTATGGCATTAACATTAGAACAATGGCTAGAGCTTCATGACATGGGTTTCCATGGCCAAGCAGCTGCATGAAAGCATTACATTATAGAGTGGTTTAATGCACTCCATCCACCATTGGACCCTTGAGCAATGGAAGTATGTTCTTTGGATTAATTGTGCATCTAGGGCTGCAGTTTTAATCTTAATCATGATTTTGGCTTCTTAAAATTAAATGAGGATCATCAAGTGATGTTTAAATTGCCTACTCCACCAACAGAACACAAAGCAAAAGCAAATAAAGTGTCCCCTAAATATTCACTGCCTGAATATTTCCCTGAGTATACCAGTCACAGTTTTTTTTCCTGTGCCATGCAGCTTGAAGTTTCCTGCACCAGTCTAGAAAAGTAACAATACATTAAAAAGAAAAAGATGTACAACAAAGTTCAAATGTCTGCCACAGCAGAAGTTGAAGAACTTTCCCTTGAAGTGGATAAACATCCATTATTTATAAGTACTTTGGACTGAGCAAAAGTGATGTTAACCAAGAACAAATCATATGCAAAGAGTTCACTGCAAAGTTACACAACTGCCTGGAAACACAAATTACAAAACTACAGTGTAACTAATGCTTGAAGGCCAAGAAAAGCAATGCAGCTGCTGCTAATATAAATTGTCCAACATTAACAGTCCATCCAAATCAAAAAGATCCACTGAAGATGTGAAGATAGTGTTCTGTTTACAGATGCAATGAACAAATTCTGTCAGTAAAATCAATGAATAATCATGACAAATAATCATGATCTCAATGTTGATCAAAAATAATCACGACAATCCTTTTGACTATGACTAAGCAACCCTTGCGTCAGCTATAATGTTTGGCAGAGGAGGGATGCTATTTTGTTTGGGGTTTTTTTGTTTTGTTTTGTTTTAGTTCTGGGTTGGGCTGTGCTCCTAAGTTCCAGTGAAGGTGAATCTCAAAACTTTAGTTTACAATTTTAGACAATTCTGTGCTTCCAAATTTGGATGAAACATGGTTGGATGTCTTTGGTGAGAAAGAACTTTGCTGGCTTGCATAGAGCCTTGACCTTAACCCCACAGAACACCTTTGGGATAAGTTGGAACAGAGATTGTTGTTGGACGGTAGGATCTCACTTGCAGTGTCTGACCTCATGAGTTGTTTTCCTGGATGAATGGGCAAAGATTCCCATAAACATACTCCAAAATATTGTGTAATTCATTCCCAAAAGAGTGGAAGCAGTCAAATCAATAGACTTAGAATGAGATATCATAAAAGCCCCTTTAGGTGTAGGTGGCCCATTACTTATTTATTTATTTTTTCGTCCATGTAATGTCTGTAGAGCATTTTTGCTAAAAAAAAAGAAAAAAAAAAAGAAAAAAGCTGTAAAGTCAGAAAAGGTATTTGATCCTCTAGGAGGAAAGCTGAATTTGTTGTTGAGTAACAAGTCATTGCAAATTGAATACATGGCAGTGGTTTGGCATGCAACGTTTTGCCTTTGTGATGAAATAAATTTACATATTTATAAAATGGTGCAGGTGGCTCTTCTAAATGTTTTGCTGCTCTTTTATATTTTCAGTTTAACTAACGTTTATTTGCTGTCATGTATTTCAACGCTGCGCCCATTTTTCTTGTACCTCCCCGTAATTTATAACTCATAAGGGAAATGAAAGAGCAGCAAAGGAGTACATAGCAAGTGAAAAGGAAAATAAACTTGTGGGAACTGTAGAAAAATATCACTTTTGCAATTTATATTGGATATCAAATATCAATCCAAAATAAGTTTTCCGAGGTGAAGAAGCAACTTGTACACAAAAACAAGATTTCAGACTTTATCCAGAAAGTTCTCTGCTTTTTACTGAGCTGCTTCGTGAACTGGCTGATAGTAACCTGTCCTTTAGAAAGTAAAGGAAATACATTACATACTGTGAGTCAAGCCACAGAAATGTCCTTGCATCGTGTTCAAGCTGGGACAGAGGTTAGCAGAGTGCAGTGATGCGATAAGGTGATGAATGACAGAAAGGACTGTAGTGCTATCATGGCTGAGTGGACAGAGTGATCCTTGTATAAGCTAAAGGTTGCCGGTTCAATCCTTGCAGCACCTGTGCCCTGTGAGTTGTTTTACTGAAAGGAAATCTCACTGCTCACTGACTGTATGTGAGAAGGCAAAATCAATATTTTATTAATGATGACCAAAACTACTGTATTCCCATCAGTCTCATCTGGTCTTTGCATTTAGTAAGTAACCAAGTAACACATTAAATTAATACTGAGACACAGTACCTGTCAGACATCAGATTTTTCATTTCAATACATGAAATTATAAAGTTAGCATTGTCCTTGTGAGTATATCAGTATGCTAAATTTAGCATTTAGCTTAAAGGTCAACTGTCTACTGCTATTTGGTCTGTTGTAATTCCCCATTTTTTAATTTTTGTTGTGACTTATGTCTTCTTCCATTAGCATCCTCAGACCAGGGAAGGGTTTGATAGCAATCTGACTGGAAAGTAGTCTGTTATGTTCCAGAGAGCCAGTTTTTGGTCCATAAATATCTCTTGACAGATCAGTTTCAGAAAATGAAATCCTGTATTTTTAAGACCTACCACCTGAGTTGTCATGCTATCATTTTTTTCTAAAGGAGGTCACTAGGAACAAGGCAGCCCACATGAAAGATAGTTTTAAAAGGCGAGATGAAACACTCCCACCCAAACTGCAGTGTGGTGAAAAGGACAGAGGGCACCAGAGGACACAGTCATCGAATCACTTTCTTCTTTTTATTTTATTTGATATCAAATCTTTGAAGCACTCTAAAGTTGCCCATGGTGAAAGATCCCACAGATCTTGTGTTAAGTTTTGACTTTAATCTTCTAGTCTGTTTCATTTCTTAGAGTCTAAAAGACTCAGGTCAAGTTAAAGCAATGTGTTGAAGGTTGTAAGCAGGGACTCAGTAGCTGCACCTTTATTTTTTAGCAAACAGAATGACTTTGATACATTGGAGAATTGTCTCAGTTTAACAATTAAGACACCGTATTTCAAAATTAGGCCTTTAAATGTTAGAATATTAAGCTAATACATATTTTGTTCAGTTTTGTAGTGTGCACTTACCCAAAAACCTATAGGCAGGTTTTTATTGACACATTCTGTACTTGCAGATGAGGCCTGGGGATTAAATGCCTGCCTGTTTCCTGCTACGTTTTGTATATCTTGAAAGATTTCAGAGAGTTATGAATGCTTTGTCAACATGGTGTGTTGTACTTTTTTCCACATCATTCACATCAACATACTTTTAACTATTGTTCCATGCATATGTTTAAACATATTTAAAATAGACAGCTCATTTCAGATCAATGACATTTCAATGGAATTTAAACCTGGACTTTTTTCCCCTTTACCCTCAATTTCTTATGTTTGTGCAGTTCTTTGGTGTATTATTTTAAGCATTATATAATTTAAAACGTATAGTTAAATCACTGACCCCAAGCCTTCTAGTCCTATAGGCAACAACTTTACTTTAAACTTTGTTTAAACACACTGACCTCTCACTCTATGTATACAACACATAGCTTTCATATCAGTTTCTACCTGTTTCTTTATTGTAGTTCATTTGGCAGAAGCCAGCTCTTATTATTTAGTGCTGGGCTTATTAGTGTCAGAGTGGTGACACAGAAAGATGGAGGACTGGGTGGATTCTGTTTGAGTCACCTGGGAAATAATACATTATATTAAACTACCTTTCTGTTCCTTCAGGAGGCTTGCAGAGAGATGTGCAGCACATCACAGACAATATTAACAGGCTGAGTAAAGGACTAGAACACAGATTGAGGCAGACACTTAGGGAGTGGAGTAAAACTGGGACCACAGTATGCAGGGTAACAGTGATGTATGGTAGTCGTAAAACATCTGTCAGATATATAGTGTTATTGCTTGTCTTTGAAAATTACACTGCTAACTGTTCTGATTTGTGGCCCCATATCCAGGAATATCTGTAACTTTGTTAACTGTGAAATAATGCACCCAGTAATGTACTGAAACGCATGCCAGCAGAGCAAACACACCCAAAGACGATTTAAAGCTAGGTAATTGTCTTCTAATAGGAACATCTGTCTCTATTCATTCTTTATCTGACTGCTTCAGGCTTTTCTTTGTTCCTCCTTTTTTTTCTCCCCCATCCATTAGTTTTTTTTATGTCGCCCTCCTGTCATCTGTATCTGTGTCTGATCAGACCCCATTGTCAGGAAACTCACTCAAAAGGAGAAGCTTTCCTTGCGAGTACAATGTCCCAAGGGATATTTCATACTTCTTTTGCAAAGATATGTGCCACTGCATTTTTTTTCTTCCCTGATCACTTAATTACCTTGCAGTAAGATACAAAAAGTTATTTAAATGCTTCACTCATAAATCAGTGAGTATGTATTGTTGGTCTTGGCACTTAGGGGATTTAGAGACTCGATGTAATAACGCAAATGTTTTCGCAATTTTCTGCAAGTTTTATGAATTTACATATGCAGATGGTAGCAAATTAAAGGCAAAAGGCAGAATTAAATGGCAGACAAACATGATGAATGCAAATGATCGAATGACCATGAAAGTTATGGTAATTATAAGCTATTGCTTTTGTGAGTCACCAGATCTGAACCCAGCTGAACAGCAACAGGAGGCACATTTGCACACTTTTTTTCTTTTAAATCAGAAAGCATGTCCTCATAAAAGCCCAAGTTGGAGGGAGGCTTTTGTTTCTGTTACACTACATCATGGGTTATTCTTTAATTTACCATGTTAGTTAACTGATTGTTAACTAACATGGTAAATTAAAGATCTACAGCTCAAAGTGCTTAATGAGCAGAGCGCCTTGTTGACACAGCGTGGATGGCACAGAGATAAATGAGCTTGTTGTGAGCTGGCAGTGCATATTTTTACCCTTTAGTGTTCTTGATTGTGCTCTCGTCAATGTGTGAGTGTGCTTGTGTATTTATTTGTTTCGTAGTTTCACAGGCACACTGAGGAAATAAATAATAAGATACTTTGCTAGGTACACATGATCCACTGCTGGTCTGAGTAGAGTTTCAGAAACTCATGATCTCCTGGGATTTTTCCACACAACCATCTCTAGAGGTTACAGAGAATGGTATGAAAAAGAGAAAGTATCTAAACAAAAACGCCAAATGAAATGACCAAACTGGCTGCTCATCCTGTCGGCTAAGAACAGTACACTAATGCTACATTTTGCACAGGCTCATTAAATTAGATGGTGGAAAATTGGAAAAACGGTCACTGGTCAAATGAGTCTCGATTTTTGCTGCAGCATTTGTATATTAGGGTCAGAATTTGGTATAAACAACATGAAAGCATAGATCCACCCATCTTGTATCAATTGTTCAGGCTGTTGGTGTTGATGGACTGCTTTCAATAACACATTATGTCACAAAGCTCATCGTTACTGGTTTCTTGAAAATAACAATGAGTTCAGTGTACTCATATGGCCTCCACAGTCACCAAATCTGAAACCAATGCAGTACTTTTGGTATGTGCTGGACTCAGACATTCACATCACGGACCAAAATATCTGAGGATCTTGTGGAATCAGTGCCACAGAGGCAGTCCTGAAGGGAAGGGGTCCAACCCCTACTAGCAAGTTGTACATAACAAAGACGCTAGTGAGTGTATTTTAACATGCAGTGTCATACTGTCTAGAGATGGCACGATACCACTTTTTTATGTCCGATACCGATATCATAAATTTGGATATCTGCCGATACCGATATGAATCCGATATAGTGTGTTTTTTAATCAATAAAACTGTTTTTTTAATATCTTGCTGCATTTTGTATAAGTTCATAATCAAGTTTAAATAAACAACAACAATAAAGCTATTGTGTTATACCTGTATGTAAAAAATACACTGCACCCAAAATATTTCATAGTTCAGCAACACTGATCAATCTAATAAACCTTACCTAACTTAAAACCTAACTTAAACCTACTCCATCCTCCCTATTCTGGTATTTTAAAGAGTACTTAGCAGAAATATTAAGCAACCTAACTAATAGGGTTGCAAACTCCCAGCAAAAAAAAAAAAAAAAAAAAATAGGAACCACCCCCACCCTCCACCTCATGATGCTTAATCGATGTAATCAACTTTAATTTGATGCAGGGTGAAAAAAAAATGCACAGAAACAAATTATTTTTCAAGAATAATTAAATAGATTCAACATCTTTCTTCAACAGAATTGCAGAATTCACAGATGGTACCTTCCCAAAGGAAAAAGTACTATAGCTTACTAGGGTATATTAGACTTAATAGTTACTATATACAGTAATGGACTTCTATACATTTTACATCAGATTAAAACTTTGGGTGTAAAATTCAGATAATTATTTATTAAAAGCTAGATATTTTAAATGAGAATAAGAAAGAAAAGTATGTCTTTGTGCCCCCTTTTCCCTGTTCATGCCCTATCGGCCCCCCTGGCTAAACTTTGCTAGATCCGCCCCTGCACAGTTACCAGCCGTCAGCTACGTAGAAAAGGATCCTGGTGTAGAAAGTAATATTAAATACATTCTAACAACAGCTTATCAAGCTTAAACGTGCTGCTGTTGTTCAGCCGCTGGTTTCCTCTTTCTGGCGCGAAGTGGGCCAAAAACAAAGAAGAGAGACGGACTTGCGGCAGAAAAGCCGATCAGCTGATCATTAAGCAGTTTCACGATTGAAGTAGCGGCAGGAAGGGGAGGGAGAGAGAGAGGCAGTCGCTCTATATATCGGTTGTTAAGCTTAACATGGGAACGCTTTACAAACATTCAGAGATGAACTTGCACACTTGCTTTACTTCTCTCTGGGATAACTTCCTCGGAGATGAAATGCTGGTTTGGTAGTGAGGCTACAAATACACACTGCTCCAACGTGCTACGGTTATGAGCCGAGTTACGCCGTGTTGCAAGTTTCGTGAGATGCTTTTTTGATATTTAATGGATCGGATTATATTTTTTATTTTTCGCCGATATCCGATCCAGTAATTTAGGTCAGTATCGGACCGATACCGATACGTAATATCGGATCGGTCCATCTCTAATACTGTCCTTCGAAAATTACAGTTCCTAGACTTGAAACATGGTGTCTTAACATCAAAATATAAAGGAGCAGGCATTCATGACTCTTTCACCAAGCTCTTGATGTGATATGTCAGATATATTTTTCATGGCTGCTTAGCATAGGCATCCTTTTTGTCCTTTGATTTGCCTTCTTGATTTTCCATGTCACTGCTAGACCAGACTGGCTCTCACAGAAACGAGCATAAACAGTTTCACCACAACAGACTAACAGTTTAACATTATCGTGCTTTCATTCTTATTCTTCAGACTGATCCTACACAAGGTTCTTCAGGATCTGTGGACCTATCAATATGAAAGCATCAGTATGCATATATAGAAAGTCTCAGGTCTCTAGGGTTGTGGAAAAAGTTGAACATTAGCAACCTTAATCTTTCTGAATAATCTGTAGTCTCAATCTGTAGCAGGGGTGTGGTCTCTGTCTCTGCTGCTGTGGAGGGGTGGTGCAGCGGGCTTGAGGGTCAGTGCTGCTGTGGTTGGCAGGGCAGCTGCTGCTACTCAGTAATCAGTTTCTCCCTATTTCAGTGACGCAGGGGCTCGAGAGAGTAGCTGAGTCTGGAGTGGAGAAGCAGCTAAAAAAGCTGACCTCCCAACATAAGAAAAAAGAAAAGACGTATTGTGCAAATAAAACATGACAAAACTGTCACCTGAGATGGGGTCCATTCATTTCACACAATCCAACTCAAGATTCTCTTCTGTCTTCTTTTTTTCCAGGAGCGCCTACTGGCCCATATTTAAAAGAAGATAACTCCCACTGGCAGCTTCATGCTCACTACTACCCACCTCTGCTGCGTTCAGCAACAGTTAAGAAGTTTATGGTGGGTTATGAGATGCTCGCCCAGGAGCAAAGAGATCTCACCCCTGAACAGGTAATACATTTATGCACATGCATTTATACCGAGCAGAGAACATGAACTTTCTGCAGTGTACAAAACGTAATGTGTTTTCTGATTTGTTCTCATCTCCATTGAGCCTATCCAGACTACAGTCAAATGTCATAGTAACTATTTTTTACTCCTATAGTGAGTAACTACTGTAAGTAGAAGCTCAGCATCATAAACTGGATAATATTCAATCATAAGTCAAAGTTGTCATTTTTATTATGGGACCAACACCTTAATTTTTGATTTCCAAATATGTTTACAAATATTAATGTTGGGGATAAAAAGCTAATGTCTTTAAATCAAAAAAAAGAAAAAAACATAAGTACAGGATTTAACTGATTCATGCTTCTGCTTTGAAAATGCATAAAACTCCATAAAATTGCATAAAAACTATGTCAAACTGCATAATAACTTTGTGTTTGTTGCCTTAGGCTGCCGAGAAGCTAAGAAACCTGCCAGAAGAGCACTATAAAACCAGATAGATCCATGAAAACCAGAGCAAGAAAGGCATTGAATTGTAACAAACTGTGTGAAGGTTGGAAGACATGTATTTAAAAGATTTGTTATTTTAAAAAAACAAAACAAACGGTCGCATTTGCAAGAGACAAAAACCTCGTCTCAGAGTTACATGGTTAAGTACCATTTCCGACACAGGGCCGAAAGCTTTTTCTACATGCACCGATCAAAGGAATATGTGAATATTTTCTATATTCAGTACACATGTACAAAATTTGGTACTGGATTTCTGACTGTAATAAAGGACTTTAAATAAAATGTGTGTGAAACCTCTCCTTTATACTTCAAAGAAGATAAAGAGCAAACAGTATTCTCCCCTTCCTCACATCCCTTCTGTTAAATACTTTGTGTGGTTATATTGGAAAGTGTTCAGCCACAAAGGCGTTCCCTCAACAAAAACACAGTGTTTTGTTAGTCAAATGAAAGTCTTCACTAGAATATTGAAAAACTGGGCTAGGTCTAAGACTGTGCTACTCTTATTTTCATTATTATTGTTTTTTTCTGTTTTTTAATCATAATGTCTTAACGTTCAACACTGAGAAGTTATCCTTCTTCTGATACTAAATCTATGGTCAGTGGTGATGTGGGACAAATTAGAGCTATTAGAGGACTCGTGAAATAAAATGTTCTACCTGCTACAGTACGAAACACAACAGTAAGTACTGTACTTGTGACATGTTAAATGAGGTGTGCTCTCACTATGAAAACAGTAGATGGTACTGTTGTTTAAAAAGTAAGGGGGATGATTTGGTTTAGGCTGAGAATTGACAAGGCTTTAGTTAACACCACTACCTTCCCAGTCTCCTTTTCAGGTTTTGATGTAGCCAAAACCTTTACAGTAGTAAACATTGCCTTTCTCCTTAGAGAATTTATCAACAGTGAGTATGACTTTGCTAAAGTCCTTCTTTGATCCCTTTTTATTATTAATGATTGATTAAAAATGGGGGCTTCAGGTCTTTTTCAGTTGTGACGAAGAAAAAATGGCACAGTGTGTAGCTACAGAACATTAGAGCAGAGTATTCGTATTCATACCATATTGCTGCACACGATAATTCCCATTGTAGACATTTGTTATTCATCTTCTTAAAAAATTACTGCAGTGTCACAACGGGACTTGCTCATCTTTACTTCCTAAACACGTTTCTTTTTATTGGGATAATCAGCGCTGCCTTAAAACAGAGCCAAATAGCTGATAATTAACAGAAAACCACACAAATTGCCACATGCTGTGTTCTGGGGAAAGTGTTGTTTCATGATCATGCCGCGTTCCCCCTTCATTATGCAGTTAGCAAGCGGAGTTTGTCTGTGCCTGCAAATCCACAAGGGGATGAACCCAACAGTGTCAGAAAGCATCGCCGGTAGTCATAGAAGTTAAAATAATTGTTTTTTCCTAGTAAACTCTTTTTAGGTGTTATCTGGTGCTTAGAACTGATTAGATATTAGACTAGAGCGGTGGAAAATCTGTATATTTTAATTAAGATTTTTAGCATCATAGATAAAACTATTCTTTATCTATTTAAAGTCACTTTAACAAATGTATCAGTTTCACTAAAACTCAGCATGCAATCATGTTGTATTCCTTGACAGCCTCTATGAAAATCCAACAGTATGAAACTGTAACAGCATGATAAGCAAAATATGGTTTGACAGAATGAATCTTTCAAAGCAAGACAAAAAGGGGTCATACTTGCTTAACAAGTTGCACAAACATTTAAAAGAAATTAAAAAAGAAACAGATGAAACCTGCAGAAGCACAGCAAACCGCAACACACGGTGGATCGCTGTTTTTTCCTTTGTTTTTTAAGCTCCTCGAACTCATTTACTTTAATTGGAATGCACCATGTACATGGGTGAGCACACGTTGTACTAAACCCATAGGGGAACATTAGCCAAGAGTTCTCAGAGCCTGCTGAAATCCAAATTTGGCTACAGAAACACAAACATACACTTTAAGGCATCAACACAGGAGTAAATAAACTTGCTTCAAAACAGTTTTCCTTCCTTCCCCCACTTGTCAGCAGTCAGCAAGTGACTTCCTGTCACTTGCTGCTAAGAGAAACTGATGATGTGCAACCGTTTTCATCATGGCTGAATTAAGCAAAAGCAAATATCATCACACATTACCAGAGTGGTACCTTTAAGGACATCATAACCTGTTAATGTTATGTTAATGAGTTACTTATCTCCTTTTCCACACACTGTGCAGCATTTTTGTTTGAAGGCTGGCAGCCGGAATATGCTGTTACATTTAAGAGGAAACATCAAACATGAATCCAGCAATGTCAGTGTCAATTAGATAAAATAAAATCATCTTTCCATCAGCTTTTCTTTCCATCAATAGAGCAGCTACTTCCCCCTCTGTCAAGCATAGAAGTGGATTTCAGGCATGCACAAAAACATTGGCAATATCTGCACACGCAATGTCAAATAAGCAATATCAGCTACAGACACACATCACTTTCATTATTTGTACTGCTTCCACTCAACCTCAGCTTCAGTTTTTCTATAAATATTAATGTCGATTCCAGGTTTTCTTACATTTTATGGTTGAGCAGTAGAGATGTAGGTGCAGTTTATAAACAGAGAGGTTCTTTGGAGTCATGGTTACTGGTGAGCTTGTGTGTGAGTGTATAACCCTTTTTATGTACTGTGACAGACCTCATTCATTCAGGTCAATATTTATCCAGTCCTCCAGGCTCACCATGGATCCCCTTCTCATCTCTTTCATCACTCCTTTGAGACTCTGTGTGTGTGTGTGTGTGTGTGTGTGTGTGTGTGTGTGTGTTTGTTGACAATATATATTTTCTATCTCCACACACAAAGAGGAGTCTGTGTTTGTGTCTTACCCTTGTGAATCTCCTTACTGGCAAAGGAAAGAAGATAGGTTGGCTTCTGTGCCAAATTGTTGTTGCTTGTCTTTTGCAGGCGTTCTGGTAGAGAATTGTTCTCCCAGTGCTAGCTATTGATGCCAGATGAAATCTGGTTAATTTGCATGGCCCTGTTGTATCAACATTTTTGTGTGTTTTTAAAAAATTAAGCAGTAGGCAAAATAATTATTGATTAAAAGACTGGATGCGATATCAGGAACATGTGCATGACTTCCCAGTAGAATACAGTGAAACAGCATTCATAGTTTACACAGAACTGTGTTGATTTGAGTCAATTGGGTGCATGTCTTTACCAGATTTTTAGGAAAATTACAAAAATGTCAAGCTGTTAGCACTAAAGGGGTCACCAAATCAACAAAATTCATCTCATGGAAATAAAAAATGTGTGTGCAACTGGTCACAGGTTGATAGTCCAACAAAAAGAGCTCGTGAACAGATCCAGCTATCATATTTGGCATTCTAATGTGATCGGGCTTTCAATTTAGGATGCAAATTCAGGTTGGCAAAAGAGTTTATTTCAAAAGATTTTATTGAAGAATTTGGAACCCACTCCCCACTCGTCTGCTGGCTGACCAAAGAGAGTGAAATAAATCCAGGCATCGCTAACAGCTCAGCAGACTCCAATTAGAGGGCAGCGTGAGCAGGTCTCTCACCTGCTAATCTGTCACCTCACTGGGTGCTGTAGATCCTGAGATGAAACAGAAGAAGGGGATGCAGGGGGATAGAAAGGTAAGGAGGGCACACACACACACACAAAACATAAGAAGGATGAGGAGGAGGTTGTGGCAACAGTTTCTGAGGACACCGCAGAGTTACTTAATTAGATTTTGAAAAAAAAAAAATGAAATAAATAAAACTAAAAATTCACTTCCCACAGGCTGCAGCCTTAAAAAAAAAATCACAATTTCAATTTATTGTTACATAAGGTTGTTTATCTTTATTGGCTATTGAATTTGATTTTATTATATTGCAGGATGTTCCTGCAATTTGTTCCATTTTATAGTCTGAGTCCCCTTTTTTTTTCTTTTACGGGGCTCTGACATGTCACCCTCCCACTCATCTGTGCCTGACCACATCAGCTCTGTTTCCTTTGCACTTAGCTCAGCACAGCTCTGACATATTATTGCCTTATAAATGTGCTTTCATTATAACAAACAGTTTCCTGCATGACCAGCAAACACTGGGATTCATTTGGAGTCATGTTTCTGCAAGCAGTTTCTAAGTTGCTGTGGGATGCTTGTTGCTAACATGGTCTCAGCTGGGTTGTGGAGATCAAGGAGTACAATGTAAAGGTTATTAAACCAAAATGATAGCGCTACAGTATGTATCACCACTGGGGGGAGGGGGTGGGGGGGTCTGCACTGTTTTTTGATTTACTGGTAGTTGTATGTGTTGAACTTAAGTTATGTGGAAATTATTTGCTGATGCCTTTGCACAGCTTTTTATTCTTGCAGCTTCTGGCAGCAGCAGCAGCAGCTTGTGGTGTTTCTGACTGACCATGCAAATTAATTTTGAGAATAAACACCAGTGACAGTTGTTAGTTATCCTTTTTTAAAGCCCTCGCAGTGCCAGAGGAGACAAATGATAGAATGTGGTAGTCTTTTGTCCCCATAAACTACAAGAAAAAAAGATAAATCTCTCGAAGACAAAATGGACTTTGGTTTTAGCAGTTTTGACAAAGCTGGGAAAGTGGTCAAACTTGGGCACCGTGGATAAATATGGATCCTCTTTTTCATGCCTTTCATCACTTTGTTGAGTCTTTTGTTGTGCATATTTCTGTATTATAGACGTATTAAAAGGTCGCCCTTACTGCACTACCGAGAAGCTTTTGTTTCAGATAAAGGAAAGTCAAGACATAAGGGATATGTCTGTTAACTGAAAAGGAATTTCTTATAATTACACTTTTCATTGTGTTTTCACCTTTATTTATTTATTTATTGTTCCTTGGAGCTTAATTTTAAATCAGGTCAACAACAAAGCTGAGAACTTTCACAGCTGGTTCCTAAACCCATGCAGTTCTTCTTTTTTATTGCCTAAGATTTGCAGTGTTAAAAAAAATGCTATCTGAATAACTAAAATATGATGAAAAGAAACATGGGAAAGATCACAACAGAAAGACTGTTGTGTGTCCGTCTCATTTAAGTTTCTTAATAATAATTCTGAATTAATAATTCTAGCTAATTCTGCTCTGTCAAAGTTTATCAGACATACAGTGACTTATCTTTGCATTAGAGGTCTTAAAAAATGCATAAATGAATAAATAAATAAACGATTAACTAAATGAAATAAATAAATAAATGAATCAGACCAGCAACAGAATTCGGACAGAGCTGAAAACTTTCACAGTTGGGTCCTGGAGCCATGCAGAGCTGCCATAATGAAAATGAACAAAGAGTGATGGCTTCTACAGCATGCAGGGAGTTTCTAGTGTGACAATGAAAACACTGCTTTGAAAAGATGCAGCAGAATCAGTGTACATACATAAATACAATAAATATTTAAATACTGTTTGTGGTTTTCTTTCTTCTTTCCCTAACCCTGGTTGTAACAAGCGGTTATTTAAGTTGCTGTAGCCTTCCTATCAGCAATCTGTCCATTCTCCTCTGACCTCAACAAGGTGTTATTTTCCCCAGAAAACTGACACTGACTGTGTAGGAAAATCCCAAATGATCAGCAGTGTCTGAAGTACTCAGACAAACTCCCTTAACAACCATGCCACATTCAAAGGGACTTTCCACTGCACAAAGTGACGTCATTTATAAGTAATTTTGGGCAGTCCAAATTGTATAGACATTGTATAGATATATAGAATTGGTCGTGGACCAGCGGACCCAACGATCTGATCTGCACGTCTATCCAATATCCAGTGTTTAGTGGGTTACATCACCTTTCTTGTTTGGTTTAAACTTTAGCTTTCCCCTGTCTATATGCCTAAATATGGCAATTTGGCTGATTATATATATGAATTAAGAAGCAGTTGAACAGTTGCACCTAATAAAGTAACCAGTGAGTGCACTTGCACTTTATATTTTAGCTTTATTAGACAGTGGAGAGAAGAAAACAGGGAAGAAGAAGACACACTAAGAGGCCTTGGAGAAGATTCCAATTCCAGGCTCTGCATTAGCTTTTTTGGCATTTGGTGAGCTACCTGCACACAGTTACTTTGCATTTTATGCTACAAACTGATGATGATTCAGCCTTTGGTTGCATTCACAATAGTAAACTACTGGAAAACACCATTAATCGCTTTTTAGGCTGAATCTAAAGGTGTTACATAACTTTTCAATTTTTATTTTACTTATTATTTATTGATTTTTTTTTTTAAATATAAGTCCACAACATGGGGCAACATTAGCACTGTTGCCTCATAGGAAGAAAGTCCAGAGTCCAGTCCTGGGCACTTCTGTCTGGAGTTTGCATGTTCGTGTCACGTCTGCATGGGTTCTCTCTGGGTGCTCCGGCTTCCTTCCACAGTCCAAAGACATGAATGGTGTGAATTTGAGTGTGAATGGCTGACTGTCTCTGTTAGCTTTGTAATAGACGGGTGGCCTGTTCAATTCAATTAAGTTTAATTTATATAGCGCCAAATCACAACAACAGTTGCTTCAAGGATCTACGAGTACTCTGCCTCTCACCCACTGGCAGCTGGGATTGACTCTAGTACCCCCTTGGACCCTGAATTTGATAAGTGGAACAAAATGGATGGATGGACGTCAACAATATACCTTACCCTTATTATTAAAAGTTATTATGGGTGGTGTTATAAAAATCACAAGTCTCATTTGTTCTCTTTCCAGTTAATTTTGCTTTTTTGCTTCCCTAACTTTAGACTTTCCACTTTCTTTCTTTCATTTTCCTTGATCATCACCTTCATCCTTTTATCCTCCTTTTCCTTACACTTGCCTTTGTCCTTTCCTCCCACACACATAGATAATTCATCTGTATGAGAGCTGACTAAGCAGCTGTTTGTGTTATTGTGTTGTTGTTGGGTTTTTTATTTTAACATTGACAAGAGAAACAGATACGATCAATAGCCCCACTTGGCTCTGGAGGAGTTTCATAGCTGCCATGAGAATTAACAAGCAGATGGATTTCAGAAACTGAATATTAGCTGCTGCAGCTCAGCACAGACCCAGTCTCCCTTAACTCCACTTCATGAAGCCATAGAGATGGGCGTTGGATTATAAAATTCATTTGTGTGTGCAAGATTAACTGGATAAATCCACTACTCCTGACCCAGTATGAACCTTCCAGATCCCTCAGGTCATCTGGATCCTGTTTTTTGTCAGTTCCCAGAATCAGAACCAGACATGGAGAAGCTGCATTCAGCTTTTATGCTCCATATAGACAGTTCACTTTCCTACAAATCTCACATCAATAATCTCACCCGTTCTGCCTACTTCCATCTATGCAATATTAACAGATTACTTCCTTCTCTTTCCACCCAGTCTACGTCCATTCTTGTCCACAGTCTTGTTACACCTCGTATTGACTATTGCAACTCTCTTCTGCATGGTCTCCCCCAAAAATCCCTCCATAAGCTTCAACTGGTTCAGAACTCTGCTGCTCGCATTATCACCAGAACCCCCTCCTACCAGGACATCACCCCTGTTCTTCAGGAACTTCACTGGCTCCCTGTGAAATTCCGGATAATATTCAAACTTCTTCTGCTCACCTTCAAGGCCATTCATAACCTCGCTCCTCCTTACCTTTCTGACCTGTTAACCACTACCTGTTCTGCCCGTTCACTTCAATCTTGCTCTTCTATCCAGCTTGCTGTACCTTCCTTCCGCCCCACCACCATGGGAAGCAGAGCTTTCAGCTGCTCTGCTCCCAGGCTGTGGAACTGCCTACCCCCAGAAATAAGAAACATTGGTTCTCTCCCCCAGTTTAAATCCCAACTCAAAACTCATCTGTTCAAATCTGCATATTCACTGTGAATCCACTGTTTGTTAATTTTATCTTGTGCTTTTGTTTTATTGTTCTTATTTTGCCATTGTTTTACTATGTGTCTTCCTATTATAAAGTGTCCTTGGGTGACTTGAAAGGCGCTCATAAATAAAATTTATTATTATTATTATTATTATTATTATTATAATATATCTGGAACAACCTCCCAGAAAGCCTCAGATCAGTTGAAACACTCAGTTTATTTAAATCCAGGTTGAAGACTCACCTGTTCTCAGCTGCATTTGAATAAAGCACCAAATCTGCACAGTTTTACTTTTAAGCTTAAATTTCAAACCTTACATATTAACTACTGATTTTATCTACTGTTCCTTTCTTTCTTTTTTTTCCTATTTTAAATCATGCTTTTTATTTGTTTTTGTGTTTTAATGTCTCTGTAAAGCACTTTGAATCACCTTGCTGTGGAACTGTGCTATATAAATAAACTTGCCTTGCCTTACTATATTCCTAAATCTTTACACTCATTTTAGTTCTTATTCTACTCACATATTTAATGTACATAGACCTTCTGACCGTCTCTAGGGACCCCAAAACATGAAGCAGAAATAACAATGTGGCATTATTAAGAACAAATTGATTGACAAAGTGATAAATAAAACTGGAACGATAGAAAAAAACCCCTCAAACACCTGTGAGATATGGCAAAAACATATACCACTAGGGGGTAGTAGGTGGGCAATGGAGGGTTGGTTAGATCTAAAGAGGAGGCAGATATGTCTCCTCCAACATCAGATCCTACAAAAAGAATTTACTTTAATAGATAATGAAACACAAACACACACACACACACTGCAAGGCTGCAAGTAATAACCTGAGCTCTAGTTAAATCAAGATAGGAAATATTGAGCGCTGTATGACTTCTTGTATCAGCCTCTGTGCCTCTGGGCTACAAGAAAACAAAACAAACTAAGTATTTTATCCTGGTTTTCCAAGCACTGTTAAACAAATACTTGTTGACCTGTGTTGTCCACTGCTGCTACAGTTTGTGGATGTTATCTCACTGGCCACTCCATGTTGTTTATTGTCTCGTTCATTGTCTTGTAGAGTTTGTTTTATTACCAAAGCGAGTTACTGAAATCTAATTTAAGCCTCTCTAGGGGGCTGATTTACTTCCTAAATATAAGTCAGTTCTCACTATCAGCTCTGGAAAGTTTGTGAAAGGATCTGACCTTCTTACATTGTAGGAAGATGGGCTATCCTGTGTCTCTATGCTGCTCACACTTTAATCTTTGAAGTGTAGTGAAGCATGTTTCCACCTAACATCTAGCCTTCACTATGTGAAATTGCCACTGGGATATTAGGCAAACATTTGACCTGTTGAATAATGTCAACACAGTATTTTCACACAGCCACAGATGGTGTTAGAGAGAAAAACACGTCTGTGCACATGGTGATCTTCACCTTGATGCCTTCCTAATGTTTTTATTTTTCATAACTTATCAGAGATGTACAAGATAGAGAGATGAAGTATGATGGTCTTGTGAAGTGAAAAAGTGAAGAAGATTCACCCTGAAACAATTTAACACCCCTGTTTATTGCTGGTATTTTGATATTCCAGTGATCCCAGTCAAATTCAGAATGTGTGACATTATGTCGCCAATGACTGATTTTAATAGAACTACGTATTTCTGCTTTATACAACAGCTGTAAATGTCAAATTCTCGTGTGACTTACATTAAAATCAAATAACTGTTGTTTTCTGTCTAGACAGACCAACACCAGTACAGGGTGACACTAATTGGAGGTGAGGCAAGTATATTTCATCTAAAAGCTTTACATGATTAATTTTGATTGTTTTTTGAGTGTATTTAAGAAATAAATTAATGAAAGTAATGCAATAACTGATCTACCTGCAGTTATGAAGGAAATTTATTTAAAATGTAAGAGATTTATATATCTTAATATATAGTAAATATTATACTTATTATAGTATAATGTATGTAGCATAGTATGAAGAAGAAACAGATACAGCTCTGTCTACTTTATTTAGAGGCTGTTTGAAAGATGGTCCATATGTGAGGCCAAAAAACCCCCCAAAAAGAGAAAACAGAGGAGGCAATTACAACAAGGTGAAGCTTTACAGGGAGTGCAGAATTATTAGGCAAGTTGTATTTTTGAGGAATAATTTTATTATTGAACAACAACCATGTTCTCAATGAACCCAAAAAAAACTCATTAATATCAAAGCTGAATGTTTTTGGAAGTAGTTTTAGTTTGTTTTAGTTTTAGCTATTTTAGGGGATATCTGTGTGTGCAGGTGACTATTACTGTGCATAATTATTAGGCAACTTAACAAAAACAAATATATACCCATTTCAATTATTTTTATTTTACCAGTGAAACCAATATAACATCTCCACATTCACAAATATACATTTCTGACATTCAAAAACAAAACAAAAACAAATCAGCGACCAATATAGCCACCTTTCTTTGCAAGGACACTCAAAAGCCTGCCATCCATGGATTCTGTCAGTGTTTTGATCTGTTCACCATCAACATTGCGTGCAGCAGCAACCACAGCCTCCCAGACACTGTTCAGAGAGGTGTACTGTTTTCCCTCCTTGTAAATCTCACATTTGATGATGGACCACAGATTCTCAATGGGGTTCAGATCAGGTGAACAAGGAGGCCATGTCATTAGTTTTTCTTCTTTTATACCCTTTCTTGCCAGCCACGCTGTGGAGTACTTGGACGCGTGTGATGGAGCATTGTCCTGCATGAAAATCATGTTTTTCTTGAAGGATGCAGACTTCTTCCTGTACCACTGCTTGAAGAAGGTGTCTTCCAGAAACTGGCAGTAGGACTGGGAGTTGAGCTTGACTCCATCCTCAACCCGAAAAGGCCCCACAAGCTCATCTTTGATGATACCAGCCCAAACCAGTACTCCACCTCCACCTTGCTGGCGTCTGAGTCGGACTGGAGCTCTCTGCCCTTTACCAATCCAGCCACGGGCCCATCCATCTGGCCCATCAAGACTCACTCTCATTTCATCAGTCCATAAAACCTTAGAAAAATCAGTCTTGAGGTATTTCTTGGCCCAGTCTTGACGTTTCAGCTTGTGTGTCTTGTTCAGTGGTGGTCGTCTTTCAGCCTTTCTTACCTTGGCCATGTCTCTGAGTATTGCACACCTTGTGCTTTTGGGCACTCCAGTGATGTTGCAGCTCTGAAATATGGCCAAACTGGTGGCAAGTGGCATCTTGGCAGCTGCACGCTTGACTTTTTCTCAGTTCATGCGCAGTTATTTTGCGCCTTGGTTTTTCCACACGCTTCTTGCGACCCTGTTGACTATTTTGAATGAAACGCTTGATTATTCGATGATCACGCTTCAGAAGCTTTGCAATTTTAAGACTGCTGCATCCCTCTGCAAGATATCTCACCATTTTTGACTTTTCTGAGCCTGTCAAGTCCTTCTTTTGACCCATTTTGCCAAAGGAAAGGAAGTTGCCTAATAATTATGCACACCTGATATAGGGTGTTGATGTCATTAGACCACACCCCTTCTCATTACAGAGATGCACATCACCTAATATGCTTAATTGGTAGTAGGCTTTCGAGCCTATACAGCTTGGAGTAAGACAACATGCATGAAGAGGATGATGTGGACAAAATACTCATTTGCCTAATAATTCTGCACTCCCTGTATATGCCAGAGAATGTGGAGGAGAACAGACAGAAGAACAAAGGGACGGAAACTAAAAAGAAAATTAGGAGAACAGAGAAGGAAGAACAAGAAGAAGGACAGAAAGGGAACTACAGCAACAAAGAGGGTGAATAGACATCAGTGATTAGTACAGGACAGAGTGGTAGACCTTGGGGACTGTGTATGCCTGTGCATTCGCCTCTGAACAAAGCATCAACACAGCTGCAGCATTAGAAACATCCAATGCTGCCACAAAGATGCAGACACACACACTTTTACAATAACATTTTACCATTGTTTTAAATTGCCAGTTCTTTTCATTCTTTCAGCTTTTTTTCTTCCTTTCAGCTTCTCTATTTAGGGGTCGCCACAGTGGATCATCTGCCTCCATCTCACCCTATGTCTTGCATCCTTTTCTGTTACACCAACCTTCTGCATGCCAGCAGATAATTATTTAAGCTAAATTCTGACACTAATAATGTATAATATTTAACATTTTCACATCTTAATAGTATTTGAACACATTTCCATTTGCTGAAAATAAAGCAAAGCTGAGTCTGATTAAAATGTGATTAGGTTTCTGTTTGATCATAACCCAAAAAAGCCTTAGATCAACTGACGTTTTGACCAGACGATGGCTCTGTGACACATCAAGGAAAAAATGACTGCCAAATGATTTTTAGCATCATCTGCCTCAGCATTGACCAGGCCCTTCTTTTTCAAGCACATTTCATATGCAAACTGTTGTTGGAATCCAGATCCTCAGCATCTTCATCTGCTCGCTTCTTATCACTGACTACTGGCAGACTTTGAGTGTGTACTTGCCTTAAAACCAAAAGACTACTCTGAGTATGCAAGTTATCCTTAGCCAAATTGTGATTTCACTTCACAGAAGAGAAACTAAGTTGCCCGACAGAGTGAAGCTGCAGCTTCCAGTGATTCAGCCAGGTGCTGCTCTAGTTGCTGTGGATGCTGCTGCTGCTGCTTTAGCTGGCTCAAGTCCAATCTCTCTGCCCCAGCACTCTTCTGTTTGTTTTCTGGTGTCATTGTCATTGCCCATTGGATGGATATTATCACAAATATACTGAAAACTGAAGTAACCATGTCCTCTATTCTGCAGTAATTATAACAGACAGACTGTGGTCAATAGATACAGTTAATGTTAACATTTTCAACCTCTGAAGTTTGGATTGGACTTCTTTATGTTAATGTTTCTGGCTTATCAAACACTAACATCAGCACTGCAACAGCTACTTTATTGCCACAAATGCGCAGCAGCTCACTCAGAATATGATTTGCTGAATTATTTAATAAAAATTACTGTGTTTACTGTGTGGGTTACCATGGGAAATTAATAGAGATATTTAGTAAACATCTACAGGATAATTTAGAGGGTCCTCATCAATCCTGTAGTAAAAGTTATGATAATGTTGCCTTCATGTTTGCAGTTTATCGCTACTATTATTTTGCTGCTTCTCATCAAATGTAACTTAATAATATGACACCTGAATGTAATTATTTTTCTTGTTAAAAATGAGCCTTGAGTGAACATAGTTTCTATAGTTTGTATTGACACAATCCCAACAAGTTAGTGTGCAGAGGTGGAAACAAATAAGTTTTTCAACAACTTATTTTCCAGGGTCTGACTCTGACTTTTGCACAACCAGTACAATCCCTCGACAGAAGAACAAGCCAATCAATGTACTAGGAGCAAGTCTGCATCCACAGCAGCCTGGCAACAGCAGGTAACTAGCCACATAGTCAGACAGTAGCTGATGGCTGCACAGAGAGTCAGCCAACAGCCAGTTAGCAGCCATCTGGCCTTCCAGCAGCTTGTAACTAACTACTGAACTCCATCAGGCTGTTACCAATCAATCACAAGCCAACTGGAAAAAGCCATAAGATAAGGTTCACAAAAACAACCTCACTGAGTCAGAGGTGAGGAAAATTGAAGCATTACAGTAGCTAAGTAGTTTAAGTCACCGTATGTTGTTCATAACTGATCATGATCTTCATCTGGCTCATTCTTTGAGCTTATTTATGGTCTCACCAAAATGCCAGAGGCTGAGAACAACAAGCATAAAGAGAGAATTTGCTAAGATTTCAAACTGTAAAGCATTGTTACTTGGGAAAGTTTGCATATGTGCAAGCGTGTTATGTAATATGGGGCTGGAGTTTGGTGCTCTAGATACAATTTCAAGGAAGCAAAAATAAGTTCATAAATATGTTCCTTTCAGTGGCCAAAATGAAAAAAACAAACAAAAAACAACTAAGCAATGGCCAGTCAATTAATCCTTAATGTGAATAGTTTGTTACACTGATCTGACTTCAAAAGAAGTTACTGGACTCAACTTTGATGCATGCATTAATCAAATCCCTTAAGTACATCATATTCATTGCACAGATACAATTTTGTACATGTTTCACGGTACAATCACTGACATAACCCCCACATCCAGTAATAACAGTTAACAGGTTATTACATGTAAAATGACAAATATCACCTTCAAGCCTTCAGCCGAATGAGCTAAAAAAATAAAAATAAACAGGCTATAGTTTTACATTACTGATATATTACTGCATATTTATATGGTTTCACATTGCAACTTCACCTTTGTTGGAGGTTAAGTGCTGTGGCAAAGTCCAAACAGAAATTAACATTTAGATGCCTTGTAAAAAACACATTTTTATATATCAGTAAAAAGTGGTTGAAAAACCCCCCAGACAAACATGACCTTTAGTCTGTTCAGTAGTGTCTCTGACCAGACTTCACATTGTATCTTTGTGAACTGTATACAACACCGCTAGCTAACATTTATCCCAGACAGCTGAAAAAAAATTTGGCAGCCTGTATATCTTTTTTCATATCAATAGCGCACTGTGCCAGGGAAAATGTCCACAGATAATAGGCATGCTTGGTAGTAGTGATACTGTACATGGCACATAGCACAGAAATACTAAGTAATATTGCCTGACACAGCTCTCTAAATCTCCATGCACTGCATCCAAGTGTCTGAATTTTCTCTTTGACAATATAATCCAATCATAGACCAGCCATCTGTTGACAATGCTGATAAAATTAGCACTTGACTTTACATTTAATTTAATCTTGGCAGTAAGATTGAACATTTCAACAGTAATAAAAGAATAGCTTAATAAAACTGATTAACATCAATAAAAATGATTTTTCCCCCTCAGAGAAACTGTTAATGTTATTCCTTCTGGTACAACACATGTAAACACACTGTGGACCCCTTTGATTTGGTCTTCAGCAGTATTCCTTTAGATTTTTGTTTAAATCACTGAAGAAGAATCACTTACAGTATATAAAAGCAGCCCATACTCTGTCACCTGATGCCCCGGTTCCACTTTTATAGACCTCTAGAGAGCTTGTTACTATATTTCTCAGTCTGTGGGAAAATGGGTTTAATCTAATAAAACTGTTCTCCTGAGAAAGCATGACTGCAAACCATTTACTGCACATGCAGTTGCACATGCATACACATGGATTTAAAGAACAAGAAAAACACAGAGGAAACACAGGTATCATTTGCTGAAACATCTATCTATCTATCTATCTATCTATCTATCTATCTATCTATCTATCTATCTATCTATCTATCTATCTATCTATGCATTAGTTCTTTTAAAGCTTTTAAAGCTCAAAAGATACATCTGCGTGTTATTTTTTTATATGATATGTCAGCATTTACACAATATAGCGGATGGCCCATGACATCCTACGGTGTGAGAGTTTAAGCCAATGTGACTGGAGACACTAATGTCAACTCAAAACTGGAGAGTTCTGAGATCTGTCTACATCTATCTATGATAAACTCTTTGTCTTTCAGATGACAGAAGCAACTTTTGAGTTTATCACCACCTTTTTTCTGGAATAAATTCCAAATGTTGAGCTGTCAGCCCTAAAACACTCAATCTTTACAGCAGCTGTTGAGGGATTTTGAAGCCGGGATATTACCACCCTGATGTCCAAGCTAATCAACCACCAACTGCTGGTAACCACAATCTTTCATAGATTTCATAGGCAATTTTAAAGGTGCCTTTGGTAGAGCTGAGGAATAATGCACACCAGAAACCCCATATGATCTGTATTAATATTCTCAAAGTAAGAGAATATTACTATAAACTGTTAAAGTGCTTGATATAAGATATAAGCAATGCTTTGTAAAATATTTATTATTTGACTGAATTAATCTAACACATAGTTATAATAATAGCTCAGAAAGAAGGACATTTAAAAGCTATGCACATTGTAATATAGTAGCCACAAGTTATCCCATTTACTTTAACTTCACAGTAATGGCACTTCATAGCACGTGCTATGAAGTGTACATGTCTTACAACAATGTAAATCATACAAATCAGTTTTTACCTGGTATTTTCAAGAATTACTAATTTACAGCAGCCACTGATGCTGATACCAATTTACCAAATTTACAGTAAAATTTACAATAATATTTTAAATATTAAAAATATAAAAATGTTATTTAGAGTAACTTCATATAGCGTACCACAAACTGATAGGTGGAACTTAGGTTTTAGTTGAAATAACATTTCTCAGTTTGATCTTCTGTACCCAGCACAGGACCATGTTAAGTATCTTTTAAAAATCTTTTAAAAAACTTGTTACATTACAGATATGTGCATACATGGTCCTGCTAGTGTGACCACCTATATAAAAACATAGCTTTTGGCTGTTTGCTGGTCAATAACACTGCCAAGGAGGAAAGACATCACCACTGGCCTTGAAGCTCATTATTCTACATTGAGAAAGACTATTCGCAAGTGGAAAACAGTTGCCAACCTTTCCATCCTAAGGTCAGACTATGCATTGCTTAGAAAAACTGGAAAACAAACAAACAAACAAACAAACATCTCAGATGCTACAGTCCTCATTTAATGCATATTCAATGCTGAAGTTCGTGACAGTGCAATTAGAAAAAGACTGAACAAGTGTGGCTTGTTTGGAAGGGTTGCCAGGAAAAAACACCATGGCTTAGATATGCAAAGTTGCATCTGAACAAACAACAAGACTTTTGGAACAATGTCCTTTGGACAGACTAGGCTAAAAGCTTTAGCAGTCTAGCTGCTGTTGTTCTGAAATTCTAGTACCGATTCTTTTCCTTCATGGCCCACTAGTGTTGTGGAGCTGTTGTACTAAGTTTGCAGGTGTGTATGATCAAATCTGAAGTGGGGCTCCTGGCAGCTGACAGATACCTCTTATCAGCAAGACCCAATTTACACTGAACTGCTTTTTTTCTGTTCTATTTTGTGTTGTTTTGTTGCTGCAAACTGTAGAGGGTAATAAAGAAGAATTAAAAAAAAAATCTAAATAAAATGCAGAACAAAACAACAAGTACCCTGCGATGGATACCATACTTTGATGACTTACAGTTTACGGTGTTTGATTCCTTTTTAATTACTCCAGTAATAAAATGCTGAAATGAAGAATGTGGTGGGTCAAAAATTAAAAATAGAAAAAGAAAAAGAAAGAGTTAAGCTTGAAGTTTACATTAGATTTGTTGTGCTTCAGTGTGTAAGCATTAGTGCTGTTAGACACAATAGACCCAAAAGGAAATACACTGCCTGAAAACATGGCTATCAATCATCGGCTCTGTGGAAAACAAGACCATAGTTGCTTATAATAAGCAGACAGGGGAAATATAAGGATGGCAGCAAAACAAAAGTAGCAGATTGAGGTGAAAAAATGATGGAGTGGATACGAGGGGTGAAGGCAGAGGAGAGTGGAAAACTGACAGAAAGAGTGGTGAGAAGAGAATTATAACTACTGTATGTAATTACTGCAATAACAACCTATTTACCCTGTGTGACCAATTTTAGTTGGTCGATATGACAAGGGGGAAAGATGGTAATTGGTGTCCTAAGAACAATGTAGATTGAAAAAAAAATGATGAGCCCATCAACTTAGATGAAGGCAAAGCGCGTGTATGTGTTTCTGTTTAATTGGGTGCTCATTACAAAGACTCTGCAGAGAGTCAAGGAAAAGGTGTGTGTATTCATAACAAGCTATAATAGCGTGTTCTAGAAAGTTAAGTTCTCTGTGTTTAGAGTGGCAGTATTTTATTTATTTATTTAGGTTCTTTTGTGTGTGTGTGTGTGTGTGTGTGTGTGTGTGTGTGTGTGTGTGTGTGTTTCTCTGTGTGTGTGTCTGTGTGTGTTTTGTAGATGACAGAAAATGACAGCTGCTGGGTTATACTGGATCTCACAGCTTTGTGAACACTGACCGAGGATAATGAAGTAAGGCTGCTTGCTGTTCATACTGTCTCACTTTATGAACACTCACTATGCCAGCTTCTGTTAGAATTTCTAATCATTTCTACTCCACTTATTTTCAGGCTTTTGTCCAAAGTTGTTTTATTGGTGCTGATCATCACAAGTTGAAACCATGTGCAAGTGTTTGTGTGTGAGTAAGTACCAGCTCTTGTACGTTTATTTTTGTGCAGACCAATTTGAATTTTTATCAGTTTTAGAAAGACAACCCCCCCCAAAGCATTTTGCTTATAACACTGTTAGATAAGGGGAGGTAGAGAAATTAGGCTTATGATTAGATTTAGGTTATCTTAGGGTTATATGGAGTTCAAGTGGATAAACACAGTAAATGAACAAAATCTTAAAAAGGCTGTAATTAAATTAAATTTAATTATATTAATTTAATTATGAATTATGTTGTTTGTGGCAACAAGGACAATTAAAAAATGCATATTGAATGAATATGGCCCTGCATGTGGTTATACCAAAAAGTCATTAGTGAAAAACACACTTACCATAATAAGTTCTTGGGATGAAAATATGTCAGTGTTGTGTTTTGAGGTTGTTTTTGACTATAGACAGAAAACATCTCCCAGGTCAAAACTGGTTGTGTCAAAAACTGAACTGCAGATTGAGAGATGTGACACTATTTGAATGCAGAATAAAGGTCTGTGAGGTGTATTATGAAGCAAGGTTAATACCTTAATGAACCTTGTTGAGCTTAAAGTCAGAGTTTAAGACATACCTTACTAAAACCACTGAATGAAGTGCATACTATGTGTCGCATTGTCATGGGAATGTAAATGTATTAATCTGGTGATTAATTGATCTTATCATTAGAAGACATAGTATACATTTTCACTGCTATGCTGATGACACCCAGCTCTATCCATCCATGAAGCCAGGTAACACACACCATTTAGTTAAACTGCAGGAATGTCTTAAAGACATAAAGACCTGGATGGCTGCTAACTTTCTGCTTCTTAATTCAGATAAAACTGAGGTTATTGTACTCGGCCCTGAAAATCTTAGAAATATGGTATCTAACCAGATTCTTACTCTGGATGGCATTACCTTGGCCTCCAGTAACACTGTGAGGAACCTTGGAGTCATTTTTGACCAAGACATGTCCTTCAACGCACATATTATACAAATATGTAAGACTGCTTTCTTCCATTTGCGCAACATCTCTAAAATTAGAAATATCCTGTCTCAGAGTGACGCTGAAAAACTAGTTCATGCATTTATTACTTCCAGGCTGGACTACTGTAATTCATTACTATCAGGATGTCCTAAAACCTCCCTGAAAAGCCTTCAGTTAATCCAAAATGCTGCAGCAAGAGTCCTGACAGGGACTAGAAAGAGAGAGCATATTTCTCCTGTATTGGCTTCCCTTCATTGGCTTCCTGTTAAATCCAGAATTGAATTCAAAATCCTGCTCCTCACATAAAAAGTCTTAAATAATCAGGCCCCATCTTATCTTAATGACCTTGTAGTACCATATCACCCTATTAGAGCGCTTCGCTCTCGCACTGCAGGCTTACTTGTTGTTCTTAGAGTGTTTAAAAGTAGAATGGGAGGCAGAGCCTTCAGTTTTCAGGCCCCTCTTCTGTGGAACCAGCTTCCAGTTTGGATTCGGGAGACAGACACTATCTCTACTTTCAAGATTAGGCTTAATACATAAGGTCCTGGAAACAATCTTCCAAAAGAAAATACTATTTCATTTTGCAGTACTGTACCTAGGTAACTTAGAGAGTCTTTCCTCGCTACCTAGCCTGACCTGTCTCCCCAATGTGATGTTTGTGTATTGTATGTACGGTCGGCAAGGTCTGTCATCTTGGAGGAGGCGGACGCACTTTTTCTCCTCTCCCTTATCTTCCCTGCTTATGTCCTTGTCTAGTCTCGTGTTTTTCTTTGTATTTTCCCTGGAACACTCTCTCACAGTCTGTTCTCTAAAACCTAAAAGAGGAATTATGGATTGGATCAACTGGTCCCTAAATGCAATTGACACCCCTTTCTCAACGAGAAGTTTGGGCTCGGGTGAGCCTGAGTGGTGAAGATATCTACCTATTCAGAACCATGGTAACAGGGTTCTGGCTGATCGGAGCTGGCTTGGCCCTGACTTATCGAAGAATTAAGAAAGCGGAACCGGCTGTTCAAACCCCACAAGGCTGCCCGCTGGGATTGGAGCGATGGAGAGGCGTGAGTTTCTCAAAATGGGCTCATTGAGTCAGCACGGATACGATCTTGGAGAGGCTACGGCTGCTGTGAATACTCAGAATAAGATCTCTGAATGCAGACTGGATACATCTCGGAAGGGCTAGCTCGGAATAACATCTCTGGGCGCAAAATTGGATGACATCTCGGGGAGGCACACTGTCGTGACTTCTCAGACAATGGCTCCTTGAGCACAAGAAGTGACAACATCACAGAACGCAAGTATGGCGACGCTCGCGGCTCTCCAACGGGAGATTGAGAGACCAGTGTTGGACTGTAGAACTGCTTTGAAATTCATATGAGCTGTTCACACTAAAGTAAAAAAAATAACATCACTTATGCGGATACCCCTTTGGCGCCAGCTGCAAGGCCGGAGCTGAACAAAACACCCTGATAACGACTGTGTTTAGTCTGTTCCTTCCCATTCCATGCAAGGCCACCTGGGTTGGCTGGAAGACTGTTTACTTAGCCTGGCAGGGCGAAGGTCACTGTCTCAGCTGAACTCTGGACACGCATACACATACATATACTGATACTGATAAGCACTCACCGACGCATCACCCTCCCTACCCCAGATCCAACGCCACCTCCAACGCTTAACTCCCCTCTGATGTGGACATCGGGTCAGTTGCAGGCGCAGTCGAAAGATTGCAGCGGTCCCAGATCAGATGTACACACTGGAACTCTTTCCCATGTTGCTTGTCTGTGTTTATTGTGCTATGGTGTGTTGATATCTGTGCATTCCTGTATTATCCTTTTGTGTTACACATTTCGATGTTTTTTTCCTCGCTACCTAGCCTGACCTGTCTCCCCAATGTGATGTTTGTGTATTGTATGTACGGTCGGCAAGGTCTGTCATCTCGGTTGTGGGCAAAAGACCTGCAACTGACAAATAAAGGCTATCTCATCTCATCTTAATCTATGTAAACCAGATAAATATTTGTTCAGTGTGCTGTTGGTAGCTTCCAAAAAGGCCATAACCCGCCGTTGGCTTAATGAGGATACTCCTACTATAAATGAGTGGATTGACGTGATATATACTATTTTTGTTATGGAAAGAATAACCTTTAGGCTAAAGTTGCAGGTGGACTCATTTGACGAATACTGGTCAGAATGGTTGAACTATGTACAAAATGGGAGGCCCGATTTTGTATAATCTCGTTGTATTTTCTGGTTTGTTTGTTTTTTTTGTTTTGTTTTTGTGTTGTTTGTTTGTTTATGTTTTTTCTTTTTCTTTCCCCCCCCACTGTGATTAAGTTGTATTGTTGTACATGCTGTATAAATTAAAAAAACCAATAAAACATAAATGGAAAAAAAAAAAGATTAGGCTTAAAACTTTCCTTTTTGCTAAAGCATATAGTTAGGGCTGGACCAGGTGACCCCGAAGCCTCCCTTAGTTGTGCTGCAATAGACGTAGGCTGCCGGGGGATTCCCATGATGCATTGAGTTTTTCCTTTCCAGTCACCTATCTCACTCACTATGTGTTAATAGACCTCTCTGCATTGAATCATATCTGTTATTAACCTCTGTCTCTCTTCCACAGCATGTCTTTATCCTGTTTTCCTTCTCTCACCCCAACCGGTCACAGCAGATGGCCGCCCCTCCCTGAGCCTGGTTCTGCCAGAGGTTTCTTCCTGTTAAAAGGGAATTTTTCTTTCCCACTGTCGCCAAAGTGCTTGCTCATAGGGGCTCATATGATTGTTGGGTTTTTCTCTGTATCTATTATTGTACGATCGACTGTGCAATATAAAGTGCCTTGAGCGACCGTTGTGATTTGGCGCTATATAAATAAAATTGAATTGAATTGATGCAGAACATGTGTAATTGTTGTTATACTTGATTTCAATCTACTGATAAATCTGTTTTACTCTGCTGGAATTGCTGAAATGAAATTGCAGTCTAGTAGCTGCAGTTCCAGCAGTGTAAAGAAGACTTAGCAACAGATTAGAATCAAGTATAGAAACATACATTTTGTGAATTACCAAATAAATAATGCACATTTCCATGGCAATATGATGCACAGTTTGTGCTTTTAATTCAGTGGTTTTAGTAAGGTATGGCTTAACAACTTGCTCACAGAAAATGTAGTCCCGCAGCAGAGAATCTATATTGCACTTAAAACAAGGTGTAAATCAAAGAGTCAGTGAAAATACCACTTCCAGCCAATTTTAAATAGAAACTTGGAACATAAACTGCTCCTGACCAAATTCTGTGTTCAGCATAAGTTATCACAGTGATTTAGCCAAGTAAAAAGAGATGGAAAACTCTACCTTTCTGAGCTTGACAGAAAGGTAGAGTTTACAAACAGTTTCCCTGTTTGTATGTATTTTTGTTTGGACATGTGTTTCCGGAAGTCCAGTTTCAAGAGTCATCAGAGTGGGAAGAGTTCCCGTGCTGAAGTCAGCCACACCTGCTGCTCATCAGCCCTCGCCAGCTGCAGCTGATTGTCATCACGGGCAGTCTCCCTACTTAACTGTGTGGCTGAGCTTCAGTCGACGCTGGATCGTTGAGCTTACTCATCAGTGCAGTCTGGGCTCGATAGTGAAAACTTTGTGTGTGTGATGCTCACCAGATTAATCTATGTGTTTTTTCTTGCTAGGATTTGGGAACAGAGTTTGTCACGGGAGCAGAGCCACTGTACAGATTGGGATTTGGAGTTTCACGATTCACGCCACAGGCACGAGCACTGTGTGGGATTTCGGCCCTAAATGGGTCCCACCTAGCCGACATTACTCACTGCACTCAGGTGATTTAGCAAACGTTGTCTGGCAATCATCTGGGTGGAGTACTTGGTGCCACGAGAACTGTGCCTAGCATTGCAGTATCCAAACCTCCCGAGCAGTTAACTAAACCTGACCTCTCCGCCGTTCCTGAGGTGTATCACAATCTGGCCAAGGTCAATAAAGATCTGGTTCTATCACTTCCGCCACACTGACCTTATGACTGGAGCATAGACCTGTTTCCCAGTGCTCATCTGTCTACTAGCTGGCTACACTGCCTGTCTAAACCCAAAAGAGAAACGATGGAGCACTACATCACAGACTCCTTAATCATTCGGCCTTCCACATCCCCGGTCGGTGCGGGCTTTTTCTTTGTTGAAAAGAAAGACAAGACCCTCCGTCCCTGCAAAGACTTCTGTGACCTAAACAAAATCACCCTAAGGAATAAATATCCCTTATCTCTGCTGTCTTCTGCATCCAAGTTACTGCAGGGAGCCACCATATTTTCCATACTCATCCTCCGCAGTACTTACCAATTGGTTAGTATCTGAAAGGGTGACAAGTGGAAACCTGTGTTCCATACTCATCTAGGCCACTTAGCGGATCAGTCCAAACGGCATGACTAAATACTCAGTCTTCCAGGGCTTAGTAAATGATGTGTTGAGAGACTTTATTAACCATTTTGTTTTTGTCTATGTGGACGACATCCTCATCTTCTCCAAGAGTCACGCCAACCATGTGAAACATGATTTAGGCTCGAAATTTTCCGTCGCAGTCTTACAAGCTAGACGTAAAATTTTCATAAGCTAAAATGGCCTTAAAATAACAGGGCTACGTGTGGTGATGCTAGCATTAGCCATGTTAGCACGTTACCTTCAACAGGTGGTCGGACTGAGTAAACAGGCACACAGTCAGAGGTTGGGCTCTCCGTTTCACTGCAGGGTTCCTTCATTCTTCACATATCTGTGTCGAGCCGAGTGTAAATCCCGAGGCTGAACGGCCTTTGGACAAGCACACACGCTTCTTAGCAGGGCGAAGCTATGAGCACAAACAGCAGCATAGAAAAATCCAGGCAGCAAGCCTGTGTCTGTCCAACCAATCAGAAAGCTCCTTACATCCCATGGTTTGGCTAATTTGAATAGCAGCAGGATTTTTAAAATGAAGTTGCTAATCCAGCTGCTAATCCAAATGTTAATCCTTGAGCTAATCCTTGAGCTAATCCGTAAGCGAACAGGAAAGGGAAATGGATTTTGAAATGAGGAGTGGAATCGCCATTTTAAAAAGCATTTTGAAAATCAGTTTATTAAATTGGAATTCAAAAATGAATTTACAAATGCAGAGTTTATTCTACAATTCATTATTTAAAAACAGAATTCTTTAATTCGATGTGCGTGGCTCTTGTGGACCTCCATAAGCCAAAGATTAGGGATTGTCACATTGTTATTCACTTTTGTTCACTGTAAATAAATTCACTGTCTCCTTTTCGAAAAGACCTGCATTTGGGTCTTATTTTTACCACAGACATGACAGAGAGAGAAAGGGATCTGCACCTTGGAACTGTTTCATAGTATAACCTTCACATACTTTATCCAAAGCAGACTGTTGAATCACCCACGAGTTGTGTGTCTTTAGGGACTTGCTATCTGGCATAGCTTTTAGCTTAATTATTAGCATCATCCCACTTTAGATAGAGCAGCTCTCATTTCCAGAAATGGACAAATTTATTAAACCTCCCAAAATATGTCTATCCAGAGTTCAGTCGAGGAGGCAGAGTTGTAGTATTACACAACTCTCTGTAGCTTCTCTTCTTCTGTCTTCTCCCTCCCCCAAAAAACATCTCCATCTGCTCCCAGACCACCAAAAAAACCAAACTTAACAAAAAATTATTTAAGCATAAAAATTAACAAAGAAAAAACAATACAGCAACCCCAGCTGGACCAAAGAGTAAAATAGAAGAGAGAGACCAAATTTTTATAACCCACATTTAAGTTCCCATTTGTAAACGATTTAATAATCAACCAACATATTGTTGATTAATTATAAAATCAATTAGAGAAACCTGGTTTCAGCAGGATGAATGTGATAACAGTTTAAATGGATTATCACCTCAAAGTCCTACTAACTGTCAGAATCCTCGAAGCGCAGGCCAAGGAGGAGGAGTAGCAGCAATCTTTCCAGTTTATTTACCAACCAAAGACCCAGACAGCGTTTTAATTCATTTGAAAACCTGACTCTTAGCCTTGTACACCCTCATTGGAAAACTCAAAAAACAGCTTTAATTGGTGTTATCTATCGTCCACCTGACCCTTTCACAGAGTTTCTATATGATGTAGCACTCAACTCTGGTAAAACAATTATAATTGGTGATTTCACCTGAAAACAACATCAGCACCGCCCACCCGTCACTTATAACCACACTCAGGGTACTGTCCTGAAAGTGGTATAGAAACTGATCACTTACTTTGCATGTTCTCCTTGTGTTTGCATAGGTTCTCTCTAGGTTTCTCCCACAGTCCCAGTTACTGGGTTTAGGGTATACTAAATTGCCCATAGGTCCAAGTTGCGGGAAGTTTTTCCTTCCCACTTTGCCAAATGATTGCTCGTAGGAGGTTGTCTGATTGTTGGGGTCTTACCCTACAATGTAAAGCACTTTGAAGCAACATGAAGCAAGATTATATACCTTTAGAGCACTTCTTATACCATCCAAATGCCTCTCCAGTTATCTTTGTTGTTTTTTTCTCAAAATTGTATGAGTATTGGAACATGTTTCTATAATGCAACAAATCCATATACTGTATATGTGAATGTGATAGCTGCGTGTTTGTGTGTGTGTGTCTGTGTGTGAGACTGTGGATGTAAAACAGAAATGGTGAGTAAATTTAATTTTTGAATAAACAGACCATGAAATAGTTTGTCAAGATCTGATGACACTCCAGCTGTCTCAGATGTTCTGTCTGGTTGAATTTAAAGCGTTAAAGTGTGTTTGAGGATTTATGTATGTTGTGAAATAATTTGCATGAGGTTGGTTGTACAAGGTTGTGAATCCTGTACTTTGTGACTCACTCCTTTCACACTGTATGTAATGATTTCACATAACTGCATGCATCTGTGTCAGTAGTTTGTTTTTGCTTTATGAAATTTGGAGAGAAATGTATATGCATCTTAGCACATGTGCATGTAAGTATTGAACAGTTTCCTGTTTGATGGCTCATGTACAGGTGTGGTTACATGAGTGTGTGTAATTGAGTTAGAGTTGACATTGCATTTCATATGCATTTGAAGGCAGATGAACAAATATATAGTGACTGTCTACAGGGACTCCGGATACTGGGAGCATACTCCTTTGGATTTTTGCAAGCAGTATTTCAGTGACATATCAACGGAGTAACAGAGATTTTCAAAGGGGGCCATCAAAGCTGTCAGAAAACATAAAGTGTTCTGCAAAACACTCTGGAAAAACTCTTCACTTGCTTTATTGCCTGTTTCAGCTTGTTTTATTCCTACAGGACACCTGCTTTGATTTTTTGATGTTGTTTTGAGATCTGACTTTTGTCATTTCAGCAGACCAGTATAAATGGTTGCAATGTTGTGATGATATCACAATTCATATGCACAATGATGGGCTTTAGCTGTTCCTAGGACTGCATTTTTCTGGGCAGAGACCTCAAATGTGGAGCCTGGAATCTGCCAGAACCACTCTCCCAATTTGGGGGTTACAGCCTAAAATATTTCAGTTGTGCTACTTTGGACTTCATATTCCACATCTGCTCCAATTGTTCCTTCAGCCCCTTGTATTTCTGCCGAAGCTGCCATTTTATGCTCATCATCAACTACCACTGTGTCTGGTTGGTTGGCCAACAGCTGCTTGTCTGTCTCGAACTTGTAGTTTCACAGGATCTTAGCCCTGTGGGGGAACTTCTAATCCATAGGCAGCACAGATGTTCCTTTTCACCATCCCAGCTTGCATATTAAATCCTGCCACTATCTGTGGGACTGTTGCTGGGACATCTTTGCACAACCTGCAATTTGGGCACTGTCTGTTGTGGTAGGCCTCTGTCTCTATGGCTCAGCTAAGAATAGGTCCTCACTGTAAAAATATGTACTGACTATTTGCCTGAAAAAAGTTAAAAAAGGAGTTAGGCAATAACAGGAACAACTCAGTCCTGGTGTGCCCTATCGCTCACCTGTCTAAGCCCCAGCTGATATGCTCCTTGCCATCCCAAACACACGGTCTCCTTTCCTTCCAGTCAGTCCACTGCCACTGTCTAATAAAAAAAGGCAAAAACCTAAAAGGTTATCTAAAAAAACCTACTAAACCTATTTAACTGTAAGTTTATATCATGAAATAAGCTATTGTACTTTTTCTTAATCCATAAATCAGTAAACCTTGAAGACAAAAAAGGGACAGTTCATTTTCATTTGTGTTTGCAAAATGTATATATTTCAAATTCATAAACTGATCGATTTGTAAGCACTGCAAAAAAAATATGTAATTGCAGTCTTGGGCACCAATCTGTTTGCATGTTGGCTGCCTTTTGTTCCATTCTGTTTAACGATGATTTCACGCCTTATGCTTCAGTATTGTTAAGATCTGAGATATGGGGTGGCCAGTTTATAACTGATAATGTCCAATTGTGCGTATTTCTACCAAGGTATGCTGAAAAATTAAACTGTTGCCAATCAGGTGTGTTCTATAGTTTAATTTACAGTGGATCAAAATCTTTTTGGCATTCATAATTACATCAATTTTGATGAGTTTCCAATATCCCTGACTATAATGCAGCGCCAAACCATGACAGAGCCTCCACCGTGTTTTATAGATGACTATAGAAACTCACCACTTTCTCTCTTTTGACCTCCTATGTTTGAAGAACTGACACTGATTTTTAGTGCAGTTCTTTTTTAACTGGGTAAACCTCACCTTTTTCTCAAAGTTCCCTTTCTTTAAAAACAGCTTTTTCACAGCTACTCTTCCACTTAGACTATTTCTGATGAGCTTTCAGTGAACAGGAAATGAAAAAAGCTTTTTTTTTAAGCCTACCACTTCTTTTATCCTTCACTTGTCCTGTTTCCTCACCTTATTAAGGACATGATGCAGAGTTTACATTGTAAAAATGTCTAAAAACATAAAAAAATAAATAGAAACATATACTGTGATCATCCAAGCCTTCTGAAGGCCTTTTTAGTTTTTATCAAATGTATGTTTTATAAATTTTATGGATTACTATACACTGTTAACCTCGACACAGAAATAATACAGGATTAAATTTGGCAAGAATAGACAGATTTGAAATAGCTAACCAATGATAATCGAACTGAAGTTCTTATCTAGCTTCTCTATGAGTACCCTACCATAATAGTGTACTCATAGTGTCCTCTGTGCACACACAACCACTATGATTTAAAATGTGATAGAATCCAACTTTCTTTATCCTTAATATGCCCCTCCATCCCTCTCCCCTGCGACAAACCTTGCCTTTGCGTTTATATTCTTGACTGCCATCTCCCTCTCTTGATTTTGGCAACGGGCCTCTCCGGTGTCTGAGATTGTCCTGCAGTTATCTTCTGCCCAAGCTTTGACAGATTGCCTCCTGGCAGGACCTTGTCTCAATATCACTAAGGGATATCAGCTTGCATGTTTGTGTAAGAAAATGAAAGGCAAATTAACACAATTTTACACCAGGCGGAAACAGGGCAGTTAGTGGGTGGAGGTGGGGCAAGTTTATTGTAAAACATTTTTAATAAACATAAATTTATAAAAAATCTGCTTTCAACACCAAAACCAGGTTGCTTCAGTGTAATTTTCTGGGAGCCACAGAATGAAAATACACATCAGACAAAATGTAGTTTCACATTTTTCTGGTTGAAAGGTCAGGGATTCATATTTGGTGGAGCTCTCCATGGTGCTGAAATACAGAAAGAGTGATCCGCAGTGAAGTAGGATAGAATAGAATAGAATAGAATAGAATAATCCTTTAATTGTCCCACAAGGGGAAATTTGTAAAGGTTTTACAAAGTTAAATATAATAATAGTATATTACTGCATGACTGTATGGAATTGGTTTAAGTTGTACTGTGTAGGATATTATAGGGTGCACACAATGCTACTGAGTTAAAGGAGAGTCACAGACAGATAGATGTATGATGACTTAGTCAAAATTCAGTTAAATAAAACATTTGGTATAACTAATAAATTAATTAACTTGTAAAAAGCAAGCAAAGAAACATAATCAGTTGAGACGTTGTCCCACAGAGCATGAGCAACCACAGAATCGTTCCTGTTAAGGTTAAACTATATTAACACCATTTTTGGATAATATTTCAAGACAACTGTATGGTTAAGGTTATTAAGCTTAGGCAGTTTTAATTTATGCATGAAGGAAAAAAGTAGCAGTTTTTGTATTAATTTGCTGAACGTGGGAGGCGATATGCTCATCATCCAACTCTAAAACGAATAACAATTTATTTTTTTATTTCTTCTTTTTTATTTTATTTTTTTCAAAATAGACAATTTGTTTTCTCATCTAGCTGTTCCTAATTGAAATGATGTGTTTATCCTGAATTGTTAACACGGTAAACAAGTTTAAACACACTTCTCTTATTCCCTTTCTCTGCCAGCTTTTGTCTTGGCATTGGTTCAGCACTGAAATGAAGTGAGGAAAGATGTGAGACATAGCCTCCAGCACATTAAAAAGGTATTAATAGATTAGGACCAAAGGACAACACTGCAATTGTTTTGACAGTTCAAAAATACAGCAGACACTTTTAGCTTTGACAATTATAGTTGTAACAAATTATAATAAAAAAAGTCCATAATAAATTATAATAAAGTGTACAAAAAATACCAGTTTTTATTCATTGAAGTTAGCAACATAAAATGCACAACATTTGTATTTTCTAAAATGCTATGTCCAAATGAACAGAATCAACTTTTTGGGATTTCTTTACCTCGATGATTGAGCATGCATCAAGACAACATCAGCACAGATTTTCTATGGTGCTGCATATAGCTTTATTAGATGTCATTTTTGGGAAAAAATAATTTTAATGCTAAATGATAGTGGGGTACACCCTGAACAGGTTGCCAGTCTGTTGTAGGGCTAACAGCTAAACTAATTGCATGTCTATGGACTGTGGGAGGAAGCTAGAGTACCCAGGGAGAAAATGTGCCAACACACCCTGCCTCTCGCCCTAATGCAGCTGGCATATTCAACAGCGCCAGAAAGGTACTTATGTACTGATTGATGGATCAAATGACAATAAAGAAGAAAAGGTAATCTATTTAAATATTATATATTAGTGAGAAGAGGAAAGTATATGTGCCTCTAGGATTAGAGATTAATATCAAAGTGTGATTATACTCAGATGCTTTCAATTTATGAAGTGTTAGAGGGCATCATGATGCAATTTAAACAGCAAACATCTGTCAAAGTCTGATCAAAAACATATTTGGATTCCAGCGATATTGATACAAATCTGGCTGTAAAAGCTTACAAAAGCATCTCATTGATGGTTAAACCTCTCCAGTCCACCATTAGACAAACTGTTTATGGGGATAACACAGAACAGCAATGATGTGCTTAGAGGAATATTAGAACAATATTTAGTGAACAGGTGAGCACCAAAGTAAGTTGAATAAAAAGTGTATTTGGGGAAAGAAAACAGCGCTTCAATCTGTGAAACATAGTGGTACCATCATAGTTAAAGCCTTTGTTGTTGTATCTATACAAAGACAAATTGATTTTTGCAAATTCTAAAAACCTCCGGACACCTTTCCATTAACGGAATCTCAAGACCTAGTGCCCCATATATGTCCTTTCACAAAAAGAATTTATTCAGTATGGTTCAAATTTTCTGCTTCTGCTCAAAAAGGTAATGAAATCTCATATTTATGTAAAACAGAGAAGATTCAAAAAGGGTTCACAGCATGTGATGCCGTTATAGTTCCCTGTGTATCGTAATATTGTATTTAAAATCACATAAAAGATCTGAGAGGAAAGACTGAACACACAGAATACCCTTCAGCTTCAACAAATAACCTGATTTTAACCCGGTTATTATAAATGGTGATAGAGTAAATGGACAAAATAGTCTGGAAAAAAGCTGTGCCACTCCATTTCACTATACACAATTTCAGTGTTAATCCAAGCCACATTAAACAACATTAAACAACTGTAGATATTTTTGAGAAGTGATTATCCTGCCACCCGTGACTGCCTGCTTCAGTTCAAACCACCCTGCATGTCACACGTATCGAAAATCATTTACTAAGTAGCAGCCCTGAGGAATTCACACACTGAGAAAGAACAAACACAGACAAACATGCTGTGCATTGTCCTGCTGGCAGAGAGAAAGGAGGACACCAGGAGAAGTCTCCATCGACCAGCAGTCAAACTTTTAATAAACACGTTAAATCCTTATGGATCCTCCCACTGAGCTGCCACTAAATGGCACTCATGAGGAATTAGCACTAGGCAAGATTAATTGGCTGCCTGCAGAGGAGAGGAGGGAAGAGAAAAAAGAAGGAAGGAGAGGGAAATCTGAGCTGGATGAAAGGGAATAAAAGGAGAATTAATAAAAGACTACAAAACAATAGTAAAGGAAGAGGGGTAAGAAAACTGAAGAGGAAAGACAGAAAAAGACTGAGAGGTGACAAATAGAAAATTAGAGCAGCTAGGCAGTGGGATTAAGAGAGGAAGTGAAGAGAGCGCAAAAAAAAAGAGCAGATGAAAGCTCTAAGAGGGAGCAAATGCATGGCAAGACTTTAGATTCAGGGTCACCCCAAGGAAACCTGATGGAAAATTAATAACAAAATGTCCAAATTATCATTAAAGATGGATTAGAACATCTATGTTCAGTAGCCAGTCATTCATCAGCCCGCTACTGTGAAAAACTAATTATAAGTAATTCAAAAGTTTCCCAAGAGATACGTCATGTCAGACAAGACTTTTTATATAGGACCAAAAAAAGTAAAAAAAAAAAAAAAGAAAGAGAAACTCTTTTATTTATGATTCCTTCATGTCTAAAATAGGAGTATCACATGAGTAAGCTTTAATTTCCTTCAAAGTAGAGAGGAGAGAATGTTTCCCCCTTTTCAGATGGTAGATTTTACTAAAAGTGTCCATCAATGTGCCTCTGACCCCCCACCCCATTTATTTTTTTAACCATAGTAGAAAGCATTTTAGATTTTTGAAGTGCTGTTGGATTTTCCTAAACAAAAGCAAACTGTCTTGTAGATCCCATTGTTTTTGCAGGTAATAGAGACAGACAATACATTTCCCAAATGCTTTGTACTCTGCGTGGTGCAAAAGCATTGCAAATGCTCATTTTTTGTGGTTCCAAAAACAAACACACATCAGTTGCTCAAATTTAATAAAACAAGACTGTTTACTGCTGTGGGTTTGCATTTCTGATTTAGTCATTTTCTGTTTTATTTTGAAATCTCACTTCATTTATTCACTTTGTTTATTTCAGTGTGAACTTTCAGTCTTTTTTTGTCCCTCCACTTATGTGTATTTTCTTTGTTCAATATTCCAATCAATCATCATCTTGGTTTACCCCACAGACCACTAGAATATCAGCAGCCGGGTGCCCAATTGTCCTTGTAGTTAAGCCTTCCAGCTATTTTCAACAATTTTTTTCTTCTTGTTTTCATGTTTCAAGTTGATGTCCTTCTGTAGTACATTTGTGCATGTTTCCTAGATTTTTGCCTCAGGCTTATCCCTTGTTAATCTTGCCTTGTTATGTTTCTGGATTCTTGCCAGTTTGGGGATTTTGCCTCTCATTTGATTCCTGCCATAATTGTTTGACATGCTGACTGACTACCCATGCATGACCTCAAGCTTGTTAAGTTTTTGGATTTTGACTTTGCCTCCCTGTGGTGTTTGGGACATCTCCTCTTGTTAATGCTCCCAAATGCAAATGGATCTGTGAGTCAGTCAAAATGTGATATATTTTCCTCATCTTGTACTCATTACCGATCTTATAAAACTTAATGTCACAGCTGATCTAGCTGGACATGATTCACTTTTTTCCTGACTTAAGAGATTGTACATTAGCTTTCAGCTGGTTATATTCTTAACAGCAGTCCTCTCTGAAACTAACCACCCAAAAGAAAAGGCACATTGGATTCCTTGAAACGGACACACAGTGCCCTCCATAACATTTGGGACAAAGACACAGTTTTTGTAGTTTTGCCTCTGTACACAACCACGGTGGATTGTAGGTTAAACAATTACTATATGATTGAAGTGCGGACTTTTAAAATTTTTATCCCTCATTTTGAAGGTCTAGCGTTATTGTCATCACCCCGCCCCTGGGCATGTGCCCAGGATGTCCATTCGACAATCTGGCCAAGACGGACACCCAACCCAGGCGACATTTTCAAATTGATACCATAGCAGTGTCTTCCAAATATTTCAAACAAGTTTCAATTTTGTTGATGTCAGAGGATAAGTTTACTGGAAATCTTGTGAATGCCAAAAGATCATGCAGCCTTACCATAGTAATGCTAATCGACCTAGACCTTTATTGCAGTCAACTTCTACTGCAAAAAAAGGTTTTACATTTTGCAGCTCTGTTTCGTGCTTATTACACAGAAACTACCACAGGTAATTGAGTGGTAATAACTTAGAAATTACCACATTATTAAGTTCTTGTTTCTTCTACTCTACTATTACCCCTTTATTACTGAGCTGTAATAGAAAGTGCTACCTAGATTTCTACTAGACCTTTATTGCAGTCATCCTTCTACTGCACCAGATTATTGATTTGGTGCTTTTCTGGTTTATTTGGATTTTTAGCCTAATGATGGCCTCTGTTAGTCACACTAACCTGTTTTTGGGCCTCATGTTTAAAATTCGAATTCAGAACCTTGAATCAACTTCAGATACTATATATAGAGAAATAGTAGCAAGAAAACTGAGTGACCTCTAACTTCCACAGTTAAGGCTTCTTAGTATCAGTGTACTTATACAAAGCAGCTCCAAGGCTTTAGTTTAGAGACTGACTAATAAATTTGAGGCATGTTTTGTATGCATGCTTTGTTGATTTCAGGATGAAAAGAAATTGCTCAAAAGAAACAGTTACTTCAAAGTGGGTACCCTTTGGAAGTGAAGAAACAGACCTGAACTCAGTGCAGGTTCACATGTGATTTGTAAAACTTTATTGTGCTTCATGCTCCACCCTGTGATCAGCTTCAGAGTGTATATAAATTAATCAAGGAAAATGTTACCATTTTACATTTATTGTTGGCAACATTAAATGTTACTTGTAATCTTTATTGTGCTTGTCACACTTTCCACTAGACTTTTTAATGTCCAGTAAAAATATAATCTTATTTCACGAACGCACAGGTGGGAGCAGTTCAATGACATTTACTCATGTGCTAAATAGTGTAGTCATATGGTTTGGTCTCAGATGAGTGAGCTGCTCTGTTGTCTCAAATTCTCTTCTCTTAAAACACACCATGCCCTATAACTGGGAGAACAGATGGTACTACCTGACTCACAAACTAAAACACACACACTGATACACGCTTCTGACTTGCTGGGTCAACAGTGAAACACATGGTCTCATTTTAAGGTGGAAATGTACACGTACACTCTCTCTTGGTATAAAGTAATCCTTGTGGTGACAGCTGTGAGTGTGTAACCTCCGATCTTTATCAAAGTGTGTGTATGGATTATCAGTCAGCATGTGTTCAGAGATCTGCTTCATCAACATATGGTTAATTACTTTATCAATTACCCATGAAAATGTTAATGTGAGTCTCACTATCAATTATTTAATCAGATATGTAACTTATTAATCAAACAGAGTGTAAATTAGCATGAGTCAAGGGCAAGTTTAGTTTTAAATCCGAAATACTTAAGCACAATAATTCATGATCTAACTATTGATGAAATTACCTAATTTTATCTGTTAGGATCTTGGCCTCTCTAATGGTACGTTTATACTGCAGAAGTTTTGGGGGTTATTTAGCCTCTACTCACACTTCCTGACTTTTGAAAGAAAAATATATTTAGTATTGTTTGACATTATAAATGGGCTCTGGAGGTTTATGATTATGAATATATCAGCATTTTTTACTCCTGTCAATGAGAAAGAGACTAGTAGCTGACAGAGAGAAATGGGAGGACATTTTCAGTAGTGCCAGCAAAACAAAACTGCTCCACACAGCTATACTATAAAGAGTCAGTTTGCCTTTTGCTTTTGTTTTCCAATACAAACGATTCCTAATGTTATTAATTCTTTCTGATTTTTGTCATTTTTAGTTGTGATAGGTATGTAAAATCAAGCACCTAGCAATGCAATTTGCCTTTACAAACATTTTTGAAATAACTGGTTGTTCGAAAGATCTCTGTGCATTCGAGTGTAGTACTGAAAAAGGGTGTGACATCTGCAATAAGTCAGTTGGTCTAATTTCTTGTGTTTTAGAAATTTCTCTATTTATTTTAACTGCACTATTGCAAAGCGGACTACAGCAACTCAGTGGCCCTGTGCTTTATCAGTGCTGCTTTGAGGCTGAGTGCTGTGGCACAGTGTGTAAAAGTCACCAACACTCTGCTAACCAAACAACTGCAGTTCAGAAAACTCTAGCATTACTATCAGCACAAAGGCTGTGTGGCAGAAACTTTATGGTATGAATTTCTAAGCCTGAGCAGCTCCTCCAGGTATAAGTGGGCCGGTACTTTTCTTACTGCAAAAGGTCGTTGGCTTCAAAACAAGCTAAAATCATCACCCTTACAACACTTTACTTGATATATGGTATGAAATGTTTGCCACGGACCGGCCAGCCTGGACATTGCGGTGACACTGGAGGAAGACCATCTGTCGATGGGGGGGCCACAACCGGTGGCATGAAATCAGCTGGTCCCTGCTCCAAAGAAGAGACTCAAGGGCACATCACCACCACCACCAAACCCTAGTTTGGCCAGGGACGTTGGCTGAGGCAGTGTAGGTTAGGTGTGTATATGGGGACATACACAAACATCCCTTTATTGCTATGGAAATTACAAGAGCAAAACGCAAATTCAAGACTGCAGTTAGCTCCCGCCTGATGCAGTTTTTAATTCTGGGAACATATTGACTGGGGTTTAATAACCTGTTGGGGCAGTGTGTGGGGATGCGTTCATGAGCAATAAGCGATTTGTAGTGTCTTCGCTGCGTTCAGTGGTGACGTGGGGTTGTAGTAGTGACAGCTTCTCTTCAGTGACAGAGGCTCCGCTGTCTCCAGTGAATTATTCTGTGGGAGAATTCCCACTAGAACAGTCTCAAGATGACAATTGACCTTCGACAAGATGATGAAAATCAATGTTCAAATGGTGCACCCTGATGTTGCACTGACCTACCCACATTTTGTGATGGTTAGGGGAAGACTATATCAACTGAGTCATGACAGTTGCACGGAAGAGGAACACTGGTAACAAAAAGCAGCGGGGAAATTATTTTCCAGACTGCTCACTATAACCCCATGATGGGACATATGGGATATGACAAATCTCTGTAGCAAATAATGACCACAAAGGGCCCTTTGTGGTCATTATTTGCTACAGAGATCTAGTTTGGGATGTTAGTGTTGTCTTTTGTGGATGTCCAGACCTTTTAGAGTGTTTTTCTATTTGGGTAGGTTCTAAAATAATTGGCATAGATGCCACTTTAAAGCCTAAAGACCACCTCAGAAACCCTTGTGGAGCTGGTGGAGACTTATAATCAAGGACAGCTTCTTTCATTTTAGTAAAAGGCTATATCCAAATGTTCACTTTTTATCATTTAAAGCTTGTCAAAGTAACAAAATTTGAGGATATGGTTCCATCTAAAAGCACCCAAAAGGAATCCAGAGAGTGATTTGAATCTCCAATAAGATAGTGTTGCTGGAGAAGAGCTTGGTGTTTGATCAGCAAATTACAACAAACAGTCAGTTTGCTCTCATTTGAGATGGCGGGGAAGAAACAGATTGTTTTCTAGTGTTATCGCTCCAAAATATGAGGCATTTATATGAGTATTTGCTTCAAAGGTCCACTCCATAATTACCATAGGGAGCCAATTACTTGCTTTGCCTACACCGATTTATCACCATCTCCCTGAAATGATGTCAAAAATGTTAATGAGGGTGATATCCCACACAGTTACAAACCCATGAATTTCCAAGCGTTTTCCCTGTGTCCTTGGGATAGCAGGAAAATAATGACTAAAATTGCACTTCAGGTCTTCTGAAACTGCTTTCAGTTGCCATCAAAACAAAAACAAGATTGTACTCAGAAATAAGTGAGTGGCAAATTAGAGGTCTTGTACAGAAAAGGTTGTCGCTGTTGCTTTTTATTTTATTTTATTTATTTATCTTTTGCATTGCAATTTGTGGTATTTTTGATTAGTTAGCATTGACCACTGGTGGCATTAAAGAAAATAAACAAAAACCTCAATCAATTTACTTTTATCAACCCAGACACTGTTTACAGCCTCTCAAATTAAAGTTTTAGAGAACTGGGAAATTCAGAAAGGCTGCCAATTATGTAGTCATTTATCTCTTGTCAGACAGCTATAGTTAACAAAATTAAGTTAGACTTGTAAACCACAAAGCACAGAAATTAGGGAATTCAGAACTCTAACACTATTTTTTTTTTTCAATAAGTATGCCATTCATAAAAAGATGAGGCAGTCTCTACAGTTGCTAAATTGTTAAGCAAATAAATGAACTTTATGGCCCATGTTGAGGATGCCCAAAACATCCTCAACAGATGAGAAAACAGAGGAGTTGGAAAAAGAGGCCAGCAGCTCAAGAAAAGATTCTGTAAAAACTGTGGACAAAACATGAAAATCATTACGTTTTGCATATATGTTGGCTTCATATATTATGTGCACATACATTATTTATCTTACAATTATGACTGTGTCTTTCAGTCTAGCGATGGCTCCGAGGATTTCATCTTCCAATTACAAGAATCCTGCTTGAGGTCTCTGTCTCAGACGCTCTGCAGCTGCCAGCAGCAGAAGGGGAGACCACAATACCAGTGGAGCTAATTTAAAGAAACCCTCTTCATGTAGCCAAAGGCTAATGCTTCCGCCACAAAGTTCAGCCAAATTCTTCATCTCTGTTCGACTGAACTTTGAGTGTTTTGGATCATCCATCCCAGTAGGAATGACATGGCCACTATCTTTAACTCTGTTTCTGGGTTTGATAACTTGACACTTGGATAGTATTATTATGTTAGCATGTTAGGTCACGTGGTGATTTAAAAATGTGTTGTAGGTGTGAATGGAAGTTAAATGCAGTGCTGAAGTGCATGCAAATAAATTGCTGTATGAACACTTGTGAGAAAGATGAATGTGAATGTATTGCAAAGTGCTCAATAAGTAATTTTGTATTTTGTATTTTTTTTTTAGTTGATTGCAATCCACAATAATTAATACATTAATGTACATAATACATCTTAAATAAATTACCCACTTAATAAACATTATGTTGCACCTAACAATAACTGTTGAAAGTTTCCTACAGTCTTGTAGGAAAGTGTTCTGTCTCATGCTTTGGTGAAATGGCGTGTTGGTTCTGTCAGCTGGTGATCAGCTGATCACGGGGCCGGGTTTAAAAGAGAGACGCCACCCACCTGTTCGCCGCTCAGACATCGTTCTCTTCATGTCAGGAGCTCCGAAACCTTGCCTACGTCAGTCTCCGCCTGATTCAGCAACTGTGAGTGTTTTTCCTCTCGATTCTTTTTCTCATCCCGGCTCCGCTCGCTCTCCGTCTGTAACGCCAGTTCGAAGCCACGCCGTGCACTGATCGTTACTAGAATAACTGCGTGTCTGTTCCAACCCACCGCTAGCCTTCGCCGCGTTTGGGTCTAGCCAGCACGCCACACGGGCACGCCGAATTACTGTGTGTAATTCGCCCGATCGTGACAGGATGTCTGAGCCGGCGTATAGACCCAGCGAATTTGAGCGGCTGAAAGTCAAGTACTATATCTTCGCGGTGTGGTAGAGCACAAAAATGGAGTCTCTCACCGAAACTGTCCTCCAACTTTCCACTTCCGTCACTTCGCTGCAACGTCAGCCGGCGCTGGCGAGCGCGGAGCCCCGGATCGGACTACCAGATAAGTGGAACGGAGTTGATGGCCGGCCTGATGGTTTGCTTGCCACTTTAGACATGCTGTTTGAATGCCAGCCCACTAAATACGCCACCGCCCGTGAGAAAGTTGCAATGCTAACCTCTCTCTTGTCTGGCCAGGCTCAGGAATGGGCCGCGGCTCTTTACAACAATAAATCTGCAGCTTGCAATGACTATGCCCTGTTTGTGGAGGAATTAAAAAAGACATTTGTTCCCCCGAGCAGTGAAGTGGAGGTGGAGTCACAGCTGCTTCATTTACGCCAGGGCAGTCAACCCGTCTGTCCCTTTGCCTCCCAATTTCGTACCCTGGCCGCTAAGCTAAAGTGGGGAGATGCATCTCTACGCTCCATTTTTCTGGAGGGACTGGCTGATTACATCCGAGATGAGATGACCGGCCGTGAGGCCCCTAAAACCCTGGATGAGGCCGTGGACCTCGCCCTGAAGATCGACCAACGAGTGATGTCGCGGCGGCCTCGCCACACCCTCGGGCCTTCAAACCCTTCCAGCCTCAGAGGGCCACGTCTTCGCAGCCTCCTCCCCCCTCTGAGGGAGCCGCTGCTAGCCCAAGCAGTACATCCAGCGAGGAGCCCATGCAGCTGGGCAGCCTCTCCAAAGAGGAGAGAGAGAGACGCTGGCGTGAGGGTCTCTGCGCCTACTGTGGATCAGCTCGACACCGTCGTCCCCAGTGCCCGCTATGTCCGGAAGCAGCGACGCCAGGTAGACTGGGGTGTCCCACCTGGCCTTTCGCACTCCTCTGACCCCTCTCGCTTTCTGTTACCAGTAATATTTCACCTGAAACACCAACAGTTCTCATCTGAAGCCCTCCTGGACACCGGAGCCGCTGAGAACTTCATCGACCAAAAACTAGCCTCCCGACTTCGCATTCCGTTAACTCCTGTGGATCGATTCCTCCCGGTGACCTCAGTAGATGGGCGGCCCCTCCAACCCTACCCGATCCAGTTCCAGACCCAGCCGGTTCGCGTGTCTATCGGGGATCATCAGGAGGAGATCCGGTTTCTAGTAGTCTCGGCCACTTCCTCACCTCTCATCCTTGGATACCCCTGGTTCCGTCAACATGACCCCCACATCTCCTGGTCTTCCTGCCAAATCCTGGGTTGGGGTCCCCAGTGTCCACGCCGCTGCCTTCTCTCTCGGACCCAAGAGAACTCAAAGTCAGAAGAGGCCTCTCCCCCGGAGCCCATTGATCTGGATAAGATCCCTCCGGCTTACCACGACCTATCTGAGGTCTTTAGTAAGAGGCGAGCCTCTACTCTACCTCCTCATCGCTCCTACGACATGGCCATTGAGCTCCTCCCGGGAGCGGTCCCTCCTCGTGGTCGCCTGTTTTCTCTGTCTCCCGCAGAGAATAAGGCCATGGAGGAGTACGTTGCTGAGGCTCTCCAACAGGGCTTTATTCACCCCTCTACCTCTCCTGCTGCTGCTGGATTCTTCTTTGTCAAGAAGAAAGACGGCGGGCTCCGCCCCTGTATAGACTATCGGGGCTTGAATAAAGTCACTATCAAGAACCGCCATCCTCTTCCTCTGCTATCCACCGCACTCGATTCCCTCTCCCAGGCCTGCATCTTCACCAAACTAGACCTACGCAGCGCCTATAATTTGGTGCGCATTAGGGAAGGGGATGAATGGAAGACGGCCTTCATCACCCCTAACGGGCACTGGGAGTACCTGGTGATGCCCTTCGGCCTCAGCAACAGCCCTGCCGTCTTCCAACATCTGATCAACGATGTCTTGCGGGATATGCTAGGCCGGTGGGTGTTTGCTTATCTCGACGACATCTTGATCTACTCCCGCACCGAAGTGGACCATGTTCGCCATGTGAGGGCCGTGCTGAGCAGGCTGCTCAAGTACCAGCTGTTCTGCAAACTGGAGAAGTGTGCTTTCCATCAGCGGTCCACCACCTTCCTGGGCTTCACCATCTCCTCTGGTGGCCTGACCATGGATCCGCAAAAGGTCCAAGCGGTAACCCAGTGGCCTCAGCCCTCCAGCCTTAAGCAGCTACAGAGCTTCCTGGGCTTTGCCAATTTCTATCGGCGTTTTATCCGTAATTTCAGCACTGTTGTCGCCCCACTGACATCCCTCACCAAACCAGCTAACCTGCCTAAGCCCTTCTGCCTCTCCCCGGGTGCAAAACAGGCATTCCGAGACCTTATCCACCGGTTCACTACGGCCCCCGTCCTGCTCCACCCTGATCCTGCCCGAGACTTTGTGGTGGAGGTGGATGCCTCCGATGTTGGCGCTGGCGCCATCCTTTCTCAACACGGCCCGGATGGAAAACTTCACCCATGCTGCTATTTCTTAAGGAAATTTTCTCCCACGCAGCAACGGTATGGTGTCGGAGACCGAGAACTCCTGGCCATTAAGTGGGCCTTAGAAGAGTGGCGGCATTGGCTCCTGGGAGCGAAAGACCCTTTTCTGATCTGGACTGATCATCAGAACCTGATCCATATTCGCTCTGCCAAGCAACTCAACCCAAGGCAGGCCCGTTGGGCCTTATTCTTTGAGCCTTACAACTTCCACCTCGCCTACCGCCCTGGTTCCAAGAACGCTAAGGCAGACGCTCTCTCCAGACAGTTCGCCCAGGATGACCTCACGTCAGACCCTGAACCTATCCTACTTTCTCATTGCTTCGCTGCCCCCCTTCGGTGGCCCCTGGAGGACTCTATCCGGGATGCCCTGACCGCTGAACCACCTCCGCCTGACACCCCTGCTGGGAGACTCTATGTACCATCCCGGTGCCGTCAGGAGGCCTTGCTCTGGGCTCACTCCTCCCCGCTCTCTGGTCACCCGGGGCCTGACAGGACCCTCCAGCTCCTCCGTCGTGCCTTCTGGTGGCCCTCCATGTCTCGGGACGTCCGTGAATTCGTTTCCGCCTGTGACACCTGTGCTCGGGCTAAGTCCTCCACTCAGCCTCCCGCTGGCGACCTTCGCCCTCTCCCTGTGCCGGGACATCCCTGGTCCCATGTCGGCCTTGACTTTGTTACCGGCCTCCCATCCGTGGACGGTCTTGACACCATCCTCACCTTTGTAGACCGGTTTTCAAAGGCGGTGCACCTGGTCGCCCTGGCCGGCCTCCCTTCCGCCAAACGGACAGCTGAGCTCTTCTTAGACCATGTCGTCCGGCTTCACGGGTTCCCCAAGGACATAGTCTCCGACAGGGGGCCCCAGTTCACCGCCAGGTTCTGGAAAGCCTTTTGCCGCCTGATTGGAGCATCTCCCAGCCTCTCGTCCAGCTATCACCCTCAGACCAATGGGCAGGTTGAACGGACCAATCAACAACTGGGGCGCTTCTTGAGGTGCTTCGTCTCCGCCCAACCGTCGCTTTGGCCTCGTTACCTGTTGTGGGCTGAGCTGTCTCATAACCTTCACGTCTCTTCTGCCACTGGTCTCTCGCCCTTTGAAGTCTGTCATGGCTTTCATCCTCCTATCTTCAGCCACCAGGAGGCGGAGGTCGATGTGCCTGCTGCTGCACGGATGGTCCGCCGCTGTCGTCAGGCCTGGATCAAGGCGCGGGCTGCCATTTCCCGAGCCAACGCTCTGTACGCCAAGCAGCATCGTCGCCGCCACTGCCCGGCTCATCCTCTTCAGCCGGGGGATCGCGTCTGGCTCTCCACAAGGCACCTGCGGCTCCGCACCGAGTCCAAGAAGCTCACTCCCAGGTTCGTTGGCCCATACGAGGTCACTGCCCGGCTCAACCCCGTGACTTATCGTCTCCGGCTTCCGCCCGCCATGAAGGTCCATCCAGTTTTCCACGTCTCGCAGCTTAAACGGCGCGTTACTTCCTCGCTGGCGCCCCCCTCCCCGGCCCCGCCCCCACCCAGGTTCGTCGATGGGGGTCCTGTCTACACTGTCCGGCGGATCTTGGACTCCCGCCCCGGGTCGGGGGTCCAGTATTTGGTGGACTGGGCTGGCTACGGTCGGAGGAACGGCTCCTGGTGCCGTCCCCTTCGTCTTGGATCCCTCCCTCATCTCGGATTTCCGTCGCCGCCGTCCTGGACCGTCGGGTGCCGGTCTTTGGGGGGGGGGGGTCCTGTCAGCTGGTGATCAGCTGATCACGGGGCCGGGTTTAAAGAGAGACGCCACCCACCTGTTCGCCGCTCAGACATCGTTCTCTTCATGTCAGGAGCTCCGAAACCTTGCCTACGTCAGTCTCCGCCTGATTCAGCAACTGTGAGTGTTTTTCCTCTCGATTCTTTTTCTCATCCCGGCTCCGCTCGCTCTCCGTCTGTAACGCCAGTTCCGAAGCCACGCTTCGTGCACTGATTGTTACTAGAATAACTGCGTGTCTGTTCCAACCCACCGCTAGCCTTCGCCGCGTTTGGGTCTAGCCAGCACGCCACACGGGCACGCTGAATTATTGTGTGTAATTCGCCCGATCGTGACAGGTTCCCTTCTGCTTAAGTCTTTTGCCAACTCAAACAGCTACTGTGGGGCTGAAATTGTGTGAAAGACAAGGTAAATTTTTGGTATGTATTAAGTTTATGTTTTAGGTCATTATCAGACATTGCTACTGCAGCTGGAAGCACTGTATTAGCGTTGTTCTAAATGGGAATTGGTAGTTAGAGAAGCAGAACTGCGAACAAAACATTGCAGGTTATTTCATCTTTAACACAGTTACTGTGCTCTTGACCAAGGCCCTTAAACCCAACAGCTGAAGCAGAGTTGCTCAATGTCCAGCAGTTTGGACTGTGAGCGTGCTATGAAACTGAGTTGACTGGACAGCTTCCGCTGTGAATGTTTTTTCAACTGTCTGATTATAGTGTACCTCTAAAAGCAAAGCCTCCTCTTCCTGAGTAATCCTGTAAAAATTACAAAATAAAAATAAAAATAATGCACTAAACTTAGGGGTATTATTTAGGAAATTTTAATGCCTTTAATGGTGAACACACACACTCTATCCCACACCTTCAAAATTATTGTGCTATCAAACACACTACAAAAGGCTAATTAAGAATATGCATGGCTTGGACTTAACAAGCTCATTTGTCTCAAGCTATCCACACAGTACTAACGAGGCCCTCTGCTCATTAAAACCGTTAAGCTGGAGGCCAGACAGCCCGCTGTCAGTTAGCTAACAAGGTAAATGAAGGAGGCAGCCTCTGTTGATTTTGCACAGGAATCTGGAGGTGGAAGATTAGGCTGCTTGACACTGCACCAAGACAGCACGGCAAAGTTTGTTTGACCCAACAAGCACCGCCCAGAATTTGCACCCAAAAGAGTGCAATCGTACTAACAGGATGACTCATACATGCATGCGGTTGCACTTGTTTGCTGTCATGCACCTGAGGGTGTGCTGGTGGGAGGTTAATATGCCTCCTTGACTTATTTCTGTGATTGAAAGTATTTTCCCAAAGGAAACAAGGTCAAAACAGTGTAATGGCATCTGCAAGAAGACAGATCATACAGGAACAAACTTAAAAACAAGAGCATGTGATTTTCTTCTTGCTGTCTGTCTTTAGGAAAAATATGAAAAGAAATGGTCAAGACCAAACATAGGACACATTTTTTATGAATATGGATACGAATAACCTCAGGTGAATTCCTTAGTCTTCTCTTTTATTGCTATCAGCAAGTATTTAACTGGAAAAAAAGGTAAGTTTTGTAAAATGAACAGATGTCTGACAGATGAACTGGAGAAGCCCTGTGGTCTTCACAAACCCATATTCCCAGGGATATTAAAGATTCTTCAATCAGGGATAAAAAATGAGAAATGCACTCCCTGTGAGTCTGAGATTGAGATTTATTATAACATATTGCCACTGCTGCCACCAGAACTAAGCTTCAGGCACATTTTTGGGCCCTGGGCCTACTTTTATTCAGCTCCTATGTGGCAAAAGTTCCAGCATGTCTTAATGAGGCTGGGATCCACTGTGAGATAAGGTAAGGCAACATAAGATTAACTTTATTGATCCCTGAAGGCCAGGCATGCTAGAGGGGAAATTGAGTCATTACAGCAGCAAAGCATAGAGGTGTAGGATGGAGGACAGAGTAAAAGGGGCAACGAGGTGGTGTATTGTGCAGAGAGAATGGCCTCCAATCAGCCTTCTTAAGTCCAAGCCTAAGGCAAGCAAGGAGTAGAGAGTTAGCAGTGAAACAGTGACATGCAAGTATACTTCAAGCAGAACTTTCTTCCAGGGTGATGTTTTCATTGTGCAGTGTTATTGGCTGTTATTTCTCCACAAAACTTTTAATGTGTATGAAGACGTCTGCTGTATATCTCTGTGACAAAAATTAAGTTCATAATAAATACTAATTCAGTGGTCTTGCAACTAACTGAAAATACCACCGCAACAGTTACACTAATGTGATGTTTATTTATTTTTTGTCAACACTAACACAACAAATTCCATTAATTTTCTGGTTTCAAACAAGCGAAAAGCTAGAAAATTCCTCCAGAAATCAAAATTAAACCAATTTCTGATGTTCCAAACACAACACAAGTCACCCTACTAAATTATCATTATTTACTTTCTGATATGCACATGAAATTACTTCAGTGTATCCATTGATGGGGTCAAAAGGTAAGAGGTAAATGTGATTAAAAATACGTTGTCAACTGGGACTATGGATTTTTGAATGTCATCTGGGATCACTTTTAGGATTAAATTTGCTTTTACTTGACTTTTACTCAAATTGTTTGGATCTAGGAACAAAAAACGGCTTCCTTGTGATTTGAAAGAGATCATAATTTGGGTTCAAAACATCCTTTAACTGTGTTAAACACATTACAAGCTTTGTGTGTTTACACGGTGCTGAGATACGCTCTCTCTAAAGGTGACAACAACAACACACATTCTCATTATAGTTCTTTACAAATGCTTTAGAGGCTGCTAAACTTTAAAACATAATGACAGGCTGTCTTAACAACTTGAATAGATGACCTGTAGGGTTGTTTTCTTGGTCGAGGACAGTCTCATTGAATAGCAGAACTTTTGTCTCAGGCATGTCACGCAGACTGCTTTGTTTCAAATGGAGCCAGGCTTTGAAAATAAAAAGACTGATGTCTACAAAGACTGCAATTTCATTAACCAGAAATAATAATGAATGTATTTCTTCTTAGAATGTTGTACACTGCAATTTGTGTCAACTAAATTGCCTGATTTATTCTTTAGTTGGAATTAGCACTAGACTCAATCATACACACGTTATTTCCTAAATATTTTGGTTAACTTACTTATTTTTTAATGATTATTATATATATTATCTAACAATATTGCACTTGAAGACTCTTTCAGCCTTGTATAAGGAAGATGATAAACCTTCAAAAAAGCTTTCCTGTCTTTCATGCTTTTGAGGCAGTAATAAAATGTATTTATGAATTGTAAAGACAGCATTGTTTTGATTGAATTGGAGAAAGGAAAAAAATCTATTTCATTAATTCTAAAGAGCACGGCAAGTTCTATCATGAAGGACAGATGTGTTTTTGTTTTGTTTTGTCTCTGACTTTGATAAACAGTCAAACAAAAGAAGGAAAGGAGACCAAAAAAACAACAACAACCGAAAACCAAGAAATGAAGAGGTACACAGAGGGAGTGGGCGAGTGGGAAAAAACAAGTGCAGAGGGATAGGCAACAGAGATTGACAGACCACGTGACTTTCGCGCATTGCATGCCGGGTACTCATGGCAAAACAATCAAAGCAATGCATCAAACGCAAGCATTTGCAGCACCGCAAAACGTTCATTCTCCGGTTCCAATACCTTCTTGCTTTTTCTTTGCCCCCCAAAAAAGTTATGTACAAAACGAAGGAGAACAATGCCGGTCCGTACAAAGACAGACTTGATGAAAAGTCAAAGAAAAGATACGAGGAAAAAATCAAAGGAATGAGAGGGTCAGACCCTTACGAGCACACAAAGTGGACAAAAGACGTTAGCGTGCTGCCCAACTTTCACCACGCTCAGATTTATAATTATACGGTTCTTGGGGTGAGTTCATACACTCATGAAGTTTTTAGTAACTTCAGGTCACTGCAACAAGCCCAGGCACAGTTTACCGACGGATGGGTACAGGACCTTGAAATGCACCGTGTAGAACGAAAGACCATCGTACGTATCGTAAGTTTACCAGTCTCACAAATCGTCTTCATAAATACACATACGTAACCGTTTATTAATAGGACCTTTAAGCTCAATGGTAGTTAATTAGTAGTGGAAATAATTTCTGGTACGCATTACAGAAATGTAGCAGTGACAATAATATTGTATGCTGTAATCGTACTGGGCAATTAGTGATACAAAAAACCTGTTTTATCCTGTGAATAAAAGTATACGTTTTTGTCAAGGTACCATGGTAATAACAGAAGCGAAACGCAATATTCTGTCAGGACAATTCACTATTTATGCACAATAAACAAAGGAGCATAGCGCGACCATTTCTGTTCAGCGCCAGACTTGCTTGTAACTTATATCACCAATTATGTTAAGGAAAATGAAGTATTAACTACTACAAAACACTGACCTTTGTGGAAATGCTTGGAGCAGACTAACATGTGAGCTGGAGTGTTCTGGGACGTTATATTTGGTCTTCGAATGGCTGCAATCCAGGCCATCCGTCGGCTCTTTGTTACTTTGGAAACATGGCTTGAACAATTTCTCTTCAACGACGTAATCTGATAACAACCGATCTCTTTACCCGTCGGCTTCCCGTGGCTGTCATGTGACCGGCTATTGCAGTTAATAATACAACAGCTTCTTGCCATTTTTTGTGTTTCTTTTTATTGCTGTGTGACTGATTTCAATTGAAAGCCTGCGTGCGCTAGTACCTCTTGCCACGAGTTCCCAGCATCCTTTGCGGTTTTACCCCTGAATGACGTCACATTTTCAATCTCTATAAAGGTTCATGGTGTGTTAGTAAGCATGTGTGCATGTGGTAGTGGTGGTTGGGGGACAGGTATGGGTGAGCTTGGGCTGATAACCTCAGGCTGTGGTAAATAAGATTCAGTCCAAATAAGACAGTTCCTACGATTAAGAAAGGTTGTGGGATGCAAGCTACAGGTTTTTATGAATTGTGTTTGCACACTTGCCCCTCTAAGTGTTTTCCTCTGTACGTATTACACAATCTCTTGGTCTTTTCACAGCAGCACCTCCAGCTTCAGCCACCTACAGCACAGGCTGTGGCCTCACCAGGCTATGGGCTGAAGAATAACTCACTAATCTAATGTCCCTTGCCTTCACACTCTTTGAAAACATACACTGAAACTGAAAAACCTTCACACATACATATGTATGGTGAGAGACCATCACACAGTATTCCAAAAAATAATCCAATTTAAAAAAAAAAAAAAAAGATTTCAGTAACTTGTTAAGTGTCATGGAGGAGAAATTAAAATAATATTTGCCTCAACATGACTGTGGGGTCTATAATTAACTGTTAGCTCACTTTTACACATAAAGATGTGAAAATGGCTTGTCCAAATCATGCTATTATCACATCAGCCATTCAAGGAGGAGGAATGCAATTTTCACATCATTAGTTTCCATTAAACATATTGCAGTAGTGGCAGCGACAAATGAAAAGGTCAGTTTTTGAATTAATCACTGTAATTTCACACAAACTAACCAGGTCACTGCAAATATAGCTTAGTTATGCATGCTGTCGTTGCTTCCCCTTTATCAGTGCATTAGGCATTTATGCATGTATTTCTGTTTGCATGATTTAAATTGCAGATGCGTGATATGAACAAAAGCAAGGAGCAAGAGCGTCCAAACAGACCAAAAAACACAAGAAAACAGTTCAAGAACACAGGAAAACACACCAAAAACAAAACGAAACCAGAGCTCAACAAGAGTCCACAAACAGTTCAGGGGGTCGACCCGGAGGTCGACAACACGAGAGCCAAAACAGTTCAGGGGGCCGGCCGTGCACACGGCAACGGGCAAACAGTTCTGGAGGCCGACCGTGCACACGGCAACGGCAGCAGCGCCGGCAAAACCAATCAGGAGGCCGACCACTTGGAAGGCAGTGGCGGCCACTGCGCAGGTCCGGAGGTCGGCCGCGATGCCAGTGGTGGTGACGAACTCTGTCCGGAGGCCGTCCTCGACGGCCATGATGCCAACTTAGAGGCCTGGAAAGCGGCCGGCAGAGGCGAGGCGGAACAGGACGAGCTGGGTCCCATGGCGGTGTGGCAACCGCAGGACCAGACGAGGCAGGACCAGACGAGGCAGGACCAGACGTGGACGAGGCAGGACCAGACGTGGCAGGACCAGGCAAAGGCGAAGCTGAAGCTGGACCAGGCGAGGATGAAGACACGGAGGCTGGGCCAGGCGTGGACGAAGACACGGAGGCTGGGCCAGGCGTGGACGAAGACACGGAGGCAGGGCCAGGTGAAGGCGTGGACGAAGACACAGAGGCAGGGCCAGGCGAAGGCGTGGACGAAGCTGGACCAGGCGAAGGCGTGGACGAAGACACGGAGGCCGGACCAGGCGAAGGCGTGGACGAAGACACGGAGGCCGGACCAGGCGAAGGCGGGGACGAAGACACGGAGGCCGGCCCAGGCGAAGGCGGGGACGAAGACACGGAGGCCGGACCTGACGGCAGCAGGACGGCTGCGGAAGCTGAACCCCCAGCTAACGTGGCTTGAGACTGGACGGGCTCCTCGGGCCCTCCAGTGGAAACAGACACTGAAGCAGCAATCAAAGCTTTATTCGTCACATGCAGGTTGCCCTGCAGTGAAATGGGACCCCCCCCCCCGACCTTACACATACAACACAGACATTACATGGGGATACAGGTCGGAGATTGGTAGCATTAGAGAAAAACATTGAAATGTACATTACAATGGGAAAGTACAAGAGGAAAAAAAGAGACCCCGACTCATGCTGTGCTTCCATGGTAGGACAGCATGAGAACAGGAAACAAAAAACTCCTCTGCACAAAAAGCACATGAATGTCCACAGCACAACATTATGAAGGACATGACAAGCCACGGGATGGGTGGGGGTGAGGAGTTATCCGAGCGAACACAGCAGCCGCCCTGCACAGCGCTATCATTCCAGCGCGGCACATAGACCCGCCGTGTTCCCCCGCAGGAAACAAGCATCGAAGGCGTTTGGAAAGGGAGGGGGATCAGTGTATGCTTATCAGTGTAAGTGTATGTGTATGCGTGTCCATAGTTCAGCGGAGACAGTGTCCTTCACCCTGCCAGGCTAAGTAAACAGTCTACCAGCCAACCCAGGTGGCCTTGCATGGGATGGGAAGGAACAGTCTCAACATAGTCGTTATCAGGGATTGTTTAGATCGGCTCCAGCCTTGAGCCCGCAGCTGGCGCCGGAATGGTAGTCATATTATGATTGCGATTGTCTTCCAACAACTCATGAGAATTTCGAGCTGTTTCTTTTAGCACTCCGACACTGGTCCCTCCATCACCCGTTGGATAGCTGCGAGTTTTTCCATGATGTTATTTACCTTCAATTCCGTGATCTTGTCACTCTTTTGCTCACAGATCAGATTCTGAGACCTCGCGACCGCAGCCAACTGATCCGTGATGTATTCCAACTTCCGCCCATAGTTGTTGATTTGAGCAGATTCTTCCCTGATGTGTCCCAATATCCGCTCAGAGATGTTATTCTGAGTATTCACTGCAGCCGCAATTGCCTCCAAGCTCTTGACCACGTCCCCGTCTGTGAGCCCTTTCTGAAAACCCGCACCTCGTCCCGTCAATTCAATCTCAGCGGGCAGCTTTGTGGCGGTTTGGACAGCCGGTTCCGCTTTCTTAATTCTCTGATAAGCCAGGGCCAAGCCAGCTCCGATCAGCAAGAACCCTGTTATCATGGTTCCGAATAGGTAGATATCTTCAGCGTCCTCGATCGACAGTCCCGCCAGGCACACGATCCTCCAATTCTGCCACCCGTCCATCGTGTATCCGGCAGGGAAGGTCCCTCCAGGGCACTCGGGCTCTCCCGAGCCCAGACTTCTCGTTGAGAAGAGGGTGTCAATAGCATTCAGAGACCAGTTGATCAAATCCATAGTTCTCTTTAGGTTTTTAGACACAGACTGTGAGAGAGTGTTCCAGGGAAGTGATAGAAAAAAAACACGAGACAAGACAAGGACATAAGCAGCTAAGCAGGGAAGATAGGGGAAAGGAGGAGAGGAGGAAAAGTGCGACCGCCTTCGCTGAGAGCCAAAGAGATATGCAGGTACACAGACCTCTGCCAGTGTGGACACTGGCTGGGACTGAGCAGCACAGTGGCTGGACTCAGGCAGCAACAGTGGGATGCAGTCCTCAGAGGGCTGAAAGTGTTCCCCAATGCACTCAGCAGAGGACGGAGGCGGACGGGTGAACTCACTTGATCTCTCAGGGGGTGCTGAGAGCCGAGACTGTTCTGGTGAGTTCTCTGGGGGAGCTGCTGGCGCTGGCGTGTTGACCTCCAGGGGTCCAGAGTTGGCTGGTGAGCGACACCCAGCTCCTGGGGAGGCCCTAGAGGGAGTAACTGTCACAGAGGTGGCCAGCTTAAGAGAACCAGCAGATGTTGTGGTGAAGTGTGTTCCCTGCTTAGAATGAGACAGTGAGGATGGTGGCTGAATGGGTGAGTGAGCAGACAGTTGAACAAGTGACAGCTGAGCTATAGGCAGCGAAGCGGCTACAGACTGACCTACAGGTAGCGGAGACGGCTGTAGGAAAGGCGTAATAGGTGCAGGGGCTGCTGGCTGAACTGAGGGCAGTTCTACAGGCTTGATGTTTGACTGGGGTGAAAGTGAGGACGGGACCATGGAGTGGACACAATCATTAACACGGGATAAAGGTTCAGAACAGGCAGTCTTAGAAGCTACGACCATGGGTGAGACGGGGAAATCATGGTTATCCTCAGTAGAAGCACAAAAAATTGCCCCAGAAACAACAGTCACAGAAGCAACAGAATCAACAAAAGTGTCCCTTTCACTCACCACAGCCGGCTGCTCTGACATTCTGAATTCCGGCTGTGGGGTGCCGCGCCGACGGCGTGAACGTCGCTTCCTCCGTGGAGACGGCTCCGACGGGCCGGGTAACTCCTCATCCGGCGGTACGGACGGCACGTCCTCCGTTGAAGCGAGCGGGCGAGCAGTGACGGCGGGGGGGTGAAGGTGTAGTTCGTGGAGAATGAAGTTTTGTACGAGCGGGTGGAGTGAGTCCAATAGCCAGGGATAATCGGAAATAAGCTGTTGTAGCCTGACTTCCAGAACGTAGAGGAACGCCTCTCCCTCATGCTCGAGCCACAGGTTGATTAATTTGGAAACTGAGTCCGTTATGAGTTTTCGAAGCTCCGTGGGTGGAGTGAATGCCGCTGGATCCATATCTGGCTGGTCCGTACTGTCACGGCAAGTGAGATGAGCCGTGTGGAAAATAAAGGAGGATCCAAATGCAGGCACTTGTACAGGTGAGAGGGTGGTTTCTTAAACACAAAAAGAAAAGGACAAAACAGCAAACGGGACCGACAACTATCTAAACTGAGAACAACTAAACTACTGACACAAACCAGGACCTGAACATGAAGGAGGATGAGCGGAGGTAGCAGACGTCGGACAGCAGGGAGACACACAGATGAAGCAGGGTGGATACGCAGACGGACCAGCAACTACAATGACTGAAGATGCGACTTAAATACACACAGAGAAACACAGGGAGATTACGCACAGGTGGTGGACACAGCTGGGAGTAATTATGAGACGCGACAAGGGAGGTAAACTGAACACACTTACATGAGACGAAGACCTTCACAATAAAACAGGAAACAAGAACACTACACAAAGACGCAGACTCGACACTGAGAGACAGACAGAAAATGACACCTAGAACTAAACCCACACACAACATGAGAACACAAATCCTAACCACAAATAAACAGAAACATGGAACTCAAATAATAATCTATCATCATCATAATCATCACCACCACCACCAGTATCACAGGGAAAAATCCATCATTCAAAACCAAAACATAACAACTCAACATACTGGGTCAAACGGACCCAGAACCGTGACACAAGGCCATATCCTTTCAAAGTAGAAGTTGTGCATTATTGCTGAAACCAATAGTTTCAAAAGATGCAACCTTTACTTTGAATGGCCTCTGTTGTTAGTTTACATCACACTCTTTGCAGTTTAGTAGCTGCCAAATGTTTGGGGAGAAATTGTCACCTTCCATACAAACTACAGATGACTGTGACAATTTGATTGCAACCTACACATATTGCAAGGAGGTTTTCGCTGCAGCATTGTATACCTCTTTGTAAGCAGTTTCACCTAATGACTCCAAAAAACCAGCAACCATTTACCATGGGCTACTATCTGGTCTTTAGGAATACATGACTTGACTGGGAATTGACTGGGCAGTAACTGCAAGCATCTTCAGCAGCCACTCTCAAATGGTCAGGGAAAACTTTTCCCATAGGGACGCATGGTTGCCTGGTCCCGATGAAAACTGGTCTCTAGGCTTGGGTGAATGGGGCCAAATCTGTTGTGGAGTTTATGTTTCAATTTAGCAACAGTATTTTTTTTTTTTTAAATTGAGCCCTAAATATAACCAATTAGTTCTGATGCTTAAGATGGATCAAAACGCAAGTGAAAACAAGCCAAAACTAAAATGTCAAACTGGAGACAATCCATGATGTTGTAAATTTATGTTGTTTACCTGTCTGTGTCAAGTGCTCAGCTTTATAGCACTAATGTAAATAGTCTCCACTTCTGTAAAGTGATATGATGATAACCTACACAAGAACCAGCTCATTTAACATCAGTACTATACTATGATGACATTACAAGGAACACAGTAACACCATAACTTTCCACAATGCCAGAATTTTTTTTTACTATCACTGACACACCATTACCATACCACTGTTAGCTGTATCAGATCACACACACACACACACACGCACACACACACACACACACACACACAGATTTATAATAATTTCTACACCGCACTTCATTACCTATATATACTCATCTTTTCTTTATTACTTATCAGTCTTATTTTGATCCCAAATTTCGGTTGTTCGTCAAAGTTTTGTTGGTATAATGTAAAAAAGTAGAAATATGGTACCACCGCGAGTACAGCGTTGTTATCGGCACATTTGTTAGTTGAGCAGCTAATTAGCTGACTTGCCATGGCTACAATCTGTGTTCTGCGTTAACACACACACACACTCATGCACAGATACACACGCCAGTGGCTCTGCGCATTCGTCCATGCACACAGAATAAATGGACAAGCTTGAGAGTACAACACTCAACGCTCACACAACACTGAAGTGGCAGCAGCAGCCTAATTAGAAGTAGTGGGAGCTAAGTGGGTGAATAAAACAAATGGGAAAGATGAAGAATAAAGTAAAAGACAGCTCAAGAGGCAAAAGGAATTCTTTATTGATTGTTGCTTCAATGCAGCGCAAGTTTTTTTTAGGGGGGATTCTGACAGAGTGAACATCTTCCTCTGCCCAATTATAACACTCAAGCTCTAAGGAGTTGTCAAACATGGAATATAATATGTGCTCTGAAAACAGTGTAACAGTGAAATGGAACCACAAACAGATGGGGGGAAAGATAGGGGGTCCATCAGGGAGAAAAAGCAGGAGAGGGGAAAAACGAGGGAAAAGTACAAACCGAGTACAGACAAAACACGACTTACATTTTGCAAATAAAACTTCAAAATTTCTATCAAACATATAGATGAATAATGCCAGTCTAAGGAGTAATGTGTTAAACAGTAATGCAGCTGAAAAGTAACACATGTCATTAATCAAGTTACATCTCTGGTACAGTAATGTGATATATTACCAGAAGTCACACAGTAATTATTAATCAAGCAGGGATGCCATTTCTTATGTCTTGTAAGCTCTTCAATTACCTGCATGATAGGAAGATAGAAAAAGAAGTGTAATCAAATTCATATGCATGCGCAGGATTCTTGGTACTTACACAGCACTATTCTTAATGAGCACTCAAAACTCTTTAAGGCCGCAGGCCACTTTCACCCTTTCATACATATATTCATGCAGCCCTTTATTCTATTCATTTAGGCATTTTTTACAGAAATTATACAAATGCATAATAGCTTTACACTGTTAACTGGAAGCTACACGATGATGCACAATTAAACAAAAATCCTTTTCTATCACTTAGGACTCATGACTTTTTAAACACCATGTCACTGTCAAATCTCATTGAAAAGTAATAAATGCACTGTGTACTACATCATGAGAGTGAAGTTGTGAGCTGTTTATATGTTGATTTCCAGCTATTTTTTCCCCACTGCAATTTTTCACATCATCAGATTCAATCATATGCGTTAAAAATAGAGACACAAAACTCTTTATTATGATAATTGACAATAGAAGTGAAGAATTGCATCCGACTTTTGTGAATGTTGTTTACTTCAGAATAGGAATGTTATCACTTACTAATAGTCATCATGGAGTAGTTAAAAAAATGTGAAAAGTTGTCAATAGGTTGTTGGAAAAAACTTTCAGATGGACATGAAACAAAGCAGATGGAATTTGTTATTAAAGGAGAGATGACATCACCTTATTACTCAATGCATTAGTCAGGGATTGGACTTTAACGCTCCTTAAAACTTGTAGTGTCTGTTAGAATTCACATTGCTGTGAGATAGCCAAAACATGGTGTATCAGGTGTAGGGATGTTTAGCTTATTTTAGAGTTTAGACATGTAGGAATGTTTAGTTTGCTTTAGAGTTTAGAAATGTGTTAAGATAGAATGTAGAATTATGGTAGAGACACTGACACTGCCCTCAATATAATAAAGGCCTGATTGTGTCGTGAGCTTAGAAGTAGATTTGGAACTGGATAACTGTGGTCTGGAGGGGAGATGGTATTTATGGCCCCTAGGAAGAGACACATACCCACAGTGTTTTAACTGATATACTCCCACACCTATATGCACACTCACTTACGTGCACGCATATATCAGCTATGCACACACAGTCACTCACGAGCACTCACATAGACACGCGGGAACGCGCACATGTAGGCATTCACGTGCTCGCACACACACAAGTAAAAGTAGGTAAACATAGCACTTAGTTTTATGGCACCTCGTAGAGGGATTAGAAGGGGGGTCACTTATACAAAACTGCATGTAGCAGACAAAGGGGTTGAGATCTGCAGAGAAAGTCCGGGGTTCTGTACATCTCCCTTCTAGAAGGTATAATCAATAAGTGTGTATGAATAAAGGTATTGTTAATTGACTACTGAGTCCCGGTATTCTTTCTGGAAGCCTGACGAATATACGAACCGGGGTGAAACTGCTTTTCGTAACACAGGATAAACAATACCATAAAGACAATATTTTTGACTTGATGGTTATGAATAAAGTTGTTTCACTTGAACTATATTGAATGTCTTTGTATTCCACTGACCGAATCTGAACACAACTTAGATGCTTAGTCTTTTTATTGCTATACTTTTGCTTGGGTTAAATCCTTTGCAGATCAATGTATTTCTCTGTCTAGACTTCAAACAATGGACCTAATCCCTACAGGGCGAGCTGTTAGTTTCACTTGTGCAGCATAATCTAATTGCTGATTGTTGCTTTGTCTCAGCTGGTAACACCAGTGGGCTCTCTGTGGGAGACGTTTTGGCCCATTTCTCTTCCAGTTGATTCTGTGGTGGCTCTGGTTGAGCCCTACTATTAGAACAACCTGTCGAAATCGACATAACTGTTGGACTCATTAACTGTATGGACATGAATTAAACAAAGTTCTCTTTGAAGGCCCTGTGGGACACGAAAGACACAAGTAGAGGGTGAATTATTGGTCTGTGTAAATAGTTAGAGAAAAGACACACAGAGAAAACAGAAATCCTTTCACATATACTAAAATATTGCAAAGATAGATGCTTTTTTGGATGGTACTAAGTGGTAATCCATTTTACTAGCTTGTTGCTGGTCTATCACAGTAGCTCATTTCCCAATGGACCTTCCTCACAGGAGAAATTTTGATGTGTGGGAAAGTACTGGGCCACTTAATCTTGGGTGCAATGTGAAAAAGTAAGACAAAACAGAACACTGAGAAAAGTCAAATGACACCGTTGTAACTAAAAGTCATCCACTGGCCAGTGATTGGAAGTATGTTTAGCCCTCAAGAAGACGAAGAAGAAGACGAAGAAGAAGACGAAGAAGAAGACAAAGAAGACGAAGAAGAAGAAGAACACAAAGAAGAAGAAGAAGAAGACGAAGAAGAAGACATTCAACTTTACTAAAAGGCTTTGTCCTAGTTTAAGTTATGCCATGGCTTCATATATTTGTCTAGCAAAGTTAAAACATGAATATATAAACTCTTGCCTGCAGTCGCAGTTGAGTATTTTTCATTTTTTGTGCTGCAGAACCTTCCTGGAGATGCTAGTATTTTCACAGTCAACTGGCCTCATTAAATCCATTACACTTTTTTGATCTTCCACCACAAGCCACAGGGACAAAAACTCTTCAATACAATATGGAATTCTGCCAAAGCCCTGCCTCGCCATTAGCACTTTACTAAGGAATATCACTCTGGATGAAAACACACTCGCAGCTGAAGCAGGCTCTCAGTATTCAGGAGGATGGAATACATAAAGAGGTGAGGGACAAGCTTGCCACAAAAGGTGGAAACTATTGTGGCACCAGATATTGCTTTTATTTATATATTTTGTTTAAGTGAAACAAAGGATGCTCTTTATATTTAAGAAAATGTAAGAGATTTTAAGACAGGCGTCAGTGGAAGTGGACTGATTTGTTCACGAAGATGATACTATAAGTGGTGTATGACCACAGGATGTCACAATAACCAAAAATCAAAAACAAAAAACAAAACATGATTAACATTTATGCTTAGGTCAATGTTCATAATTTTAACTGATGTTGCTGTGTATCATGGCAATTTATGGGTGTCAGGAGAGTGTGAGAAGTGATTCAAAACTTAATTATTGAACACAGTTTATGTAATTACCTTTTAATCTTTTTATATAGCTATAGCATATTAAAATTCAAACTTCATGTCACAGCACGTCACATCCTAATCCGTATGCAGAAAAGAGGAAAATTTTTAAATTTGCTTATATCCTACACTCATGATGCTATTGACTCAATTTTTATTAACTTCACTGTTGTGTCTTAGTACACCTCTCAAATGCATATGCCTTCTATTCTTTAAACCTTATCACTGGGATTTTGTTTGAAATTTGAGTCTGCCTTAATGGATTTTCAAATTTGTAGCACAGTGGTTTCCTGTCATATGTCATCGAGGCTCAAGAGCAACCATAATTTAATTCCAACCAAACACAGCAGCAGGTGATTTCAGTGATTGCACCCTACTCTCTGGTTGAAGGTGCTAATCAGTGTAATCAGCAGCTCCAGTGTTTGGTTGTAAAGAAATTCAGCAAAATGTTAGCCCTCTGTGAAACATTATTGGAGGCAATTACTATAGATGAACTCACCCAGTCAACACTGACACTGAGTTAAATTTGTAGTGCAACACATATGTGATCATGATTCACACGGGTTTTGAAAATTATGCTATTATTTTTGTTGTTAGATAATGAAACAACACAAAACAACATACATATACACTCATCAGAGATGTGAATATCATCGTACTGGGTTTTTAATGGTTTCTTTGAACTGTTCTTTTTCCTGGTTTAAATCTTTCAAATGTCATACAGCTTTAACAGCAAAAAAACCTGGAGTTTAAATTTATTTTGAATTTTCTCTGTTCCATACAGGTCAAAAATATGTATATGTGACAACAAATATTTCATTATCTGTCTCTTAGCAAGTTGCATCTTGAGCACATACTTTTGGTAGCCATTAAGAAGCATGACACATTACATTGCAGTGTCAAACAACAGAAGACAATGTCCAAAAGTGAGAGAGAACTTTGGATCTTTGCAAGCATCTGTACAGATAGCATGGTAACGCTAAGCTAGCCAAGAATGAGTGATGTAAAAGCTGAGTGAATGCCAACCCAAGCCCAGCAGCCAGACCCTGAACTACAACAGGTAACAAAGGTAGTGACGATCAGTCAGGCTGCAGCCTATGTTTCTATCTGTTTATGTTTCTACAGTATAATCAATGTGGAGATCGTTTTGAAGTTTCTGTGGTCAGGGTTGTTTTGTGTTGTTGACTTTGTGTTCATACCTAAAAACTAAAAGAAAGCTTGTATGTGTGTTGTCATTAGAACAGACGTTTGTGTTGGCCTGTGGGCCTGTAGCCCGAGGTTTATATTGTTGATGATAATTGGCAATGTGTTTCAGGTCATTTTACAGAGAAATTAGAAGGTAATAAGATAAGATAACTCTTTACTGTCATTGCACAGTCATACCTAATACAATAGTACAACAAAATTAGAAATGTGTAATGCAATGAGTTGTGTAACAAATTACTCTCTCCAGCAATAATTAAGTAACGTACTGCATTACTTTTAAGAAAGGTAACAAGCAATGTGTAATACGTAACTTTTTTTGAGCAAAGACCTCAAAACTCTTCACAACAAAGAGTGGAAATACTTTCAACATGCACAAATATTTGACCACAAAGCATGCAATTAATGTGCACAAATGTAATGTCTTTGATATGCTGCTTAGCGATGGTGGTGACTCAAGGGGGAGCCAATGAGAACCCAATGAGAAACAATAAGAGAATCGATAATGAATCGAATTGCTAAATTCTTTTGAATTCCCATCCCTAATGCTGTATGTAATAGTGTTCTAGTATTTCTTGTTTTACCATGAAACAATCTTTTGTTTCATTCTCTGTTCCCATCTGTCATCGCAGTTGCCATTGTGTCAGCCTGAGATACTCATCAGCCTTCTGGAAACTGACACTAAAGAAAAGCTCATATGATTAATATAACGCCTCCAGAGATGTAACTCAGTTTTATTCAGTGTTGCAACACATATTCTGTTCTTTTAAATAGAGATTTTCTACTTCCATTCCAAATGCCTGCTTTGCCTTATAGCTTATTGCAGGCATCAGAGGGCAACAAGGAAATAGACTTAAGATGAAATATCAAATGGACTCATTAGCATACAGATTATTGTTTGAACATCTAAGCAATTCAGTGCCCAAAGTAAAATCACGGTTGTAATCCCTTTTAAAGAGGATTTATCTGAAGTCAAGAGCATAAAGAGGAACCCCTCTGCTTTCCCTTTTAAAACAAACTCTTAAAAAAATGACCAGCCTTTCTATTTTGCTCTTACTTTGTTTAAGTACTTGGATTCTGCATAAAGCACACTGACACAATAATAGGTCTTAGAAGAACATGTACTTTGAGGTTTAAGCTTAGACCAGTGGTTCTCAAACTTTTCACAGTGAGTACCACCTCATAAAATATATGGCTCTTAAAGTACCACCCTTATGACCGACATCAAAGTACAGTAATATAGGGCTGTTTAACACCACATACAGTTTACAAGAGACAATTTTATTTCTTATATGAATGTTATTTATTTTAACTGTCATAAACAGGATGTAACAAGTGACAATAACAACAACTGTACTGCATTAAAACATTCTTTTATCGATTGGAAAAATGTTAGCGTTCATCCTCCAGCTTCACCGTGTTTATATGATGCTAACCACAGCTGTGTAGCTAGCCACCACGCAGCACATCATTATATACCAGATAGCCCAACTTCAGTAACCCTACAAACGCCACTGCTGTTTAGCTCCAAAAGTTGAATCTGTTCATCTGGACGTAGCGTTTTGTGGGAGAAACGTTTCGTCACTCATCCAAGTGACTTCTTCAGTCTCAGCTGACTGCAGGTTTCCCCAAACCTTATAAACAGTACATTTGCATAATGACTGAAACCAGCCCACTGAAGGAACAATGGTCAGTTCCTTAATCATAATTATGCAAATTCCCATGACCATCAGCTGAGACTGAAGAAGTCACTTGGATGAGTGACGAAACGTTTCTCCCACAAAACGCTACGTCCAGATGAACAGATTCAACTTTTGGAGATTTACTTTCCTGGATGATTGAGAATGCATCAAGACACTGCTGTTTAGTTTTCTGTCTTCATTCATGTCAGAAGTGATAGCAGAGCTGTACGTTTTAATTTTTGCTGTGGTGGTTAAGCTGCCGTATTTTTGGCTTCACGACCCTCCTTCGTGGTTCGTGCACGTCGAAGCTCAGTTTCCTCTTTGTGGCGTTTCAGCTGACGACAAAAAAATACCATCATGTGGTGGCCTCGCTGGATCTGCTGTCCACCCGCCGTGTGATGACCCTCCTCCGGGATCCCTCCACCCAAGGGAAATCCACCACTCTCAAGGCACTGCTGCTGCTGCGGCACTACTCCCTCTCCGATGCAGAGTGGGCCGAGAAACTCCTCTCTGTCTCGGGCCTGGGTGATGGTACCGCTCTCGATCTCATGGAGAGCACGCTGTCCTTGCTAGGAACAGATGACGGAGGACTCCTCTTTACTCACCTCCTCCTCTGACAGTTGCCCGCTCCAGTGCAAGCTGGCCTCACCAACTCCCCGGTGCTGGCCGCAAAGGATTACTTGCAGATCGCATTCTCCTGGCTACTAGGAGCTTCAGCATCCAGGCGATAGTTCCTGACTCACCGACGGCATCTTCCGCGCCCCCAACCGATTCTCCCAGAGGGGCCTCCGACTCAACGATGGTGGCTGGGATCACGGCACAGCGACACTGCGGAAAAGGGCTGTGTTTTTGACATCAGCATTTTGGCGCTGCGCTGTCTACTGCCTTGGAGTTTTAAGGCCCGGGGAAACAAGCCCGCCAGCGCTCTGTAGCAGCCGCGACAGCTGGCGATAAGGAAAGGCTCATGCTTGGGGAGACGTTATCTGGTCGACTCGGGCTCCCAGAAGAGCCTCAGGAACTCTCGTGTCATCTTTGCATACCTCCACAATGATATAATATTTAATCTTAAACAAAATTTTGGGATATTTCCTACGTACCACTACAGAGAGCCCAAGTACCACCAGTGGTACGCGTACCACCGTTTGAAAACCACTGGCTTAGACTACACAGTTAAGAAGGTACATTTACCCCCGTGTGCACACTAGCATTACATAATCCATCTATGCTCCAGATGTTGACTGCTTTTTTTTGCATTCCCCGTCAACATGAACTGACACTGCTTCAGTAATGGTGAGGCCCAGACTCTGGAGAAGCCAATCCATGACTGCTTTCCACTAGCACCTACTCAACTCAGCTCAGCTCGACTCAACTTTTTCTTTCATTAGGTAGTAGTACCTTGTACTAGGTACCCTTTTAGTACCTTGGCTGGACTTCCAAACGACCTTAGTCGACCCAAAAATGTGATGTGAACAGGCTACATGCCAATGATTGGCCAGTGACAGGACTCTTGCTCGCCTCGTTATAACGACCCCATGCACATTAGGTTGTGCTCAGCTGTAATGGAAAACGGCTGAAACTGACTTGAGTAGGCACTAGTGGAAAAAAGGCTGGCGTGTTCCATTGTATGTTTTCCTATCAAGGTATGCTTTAGCAGTGTGTTTGGGATGCCATGCTGAAAAATGAAGCTGCTATAAGTCAGACACTTTCCAGATGGTGTACCATTGCATGGTACATAAAAATCTGATGGCAATTTTCTGCATTCATAATTCCATCCATTTTGACAAGATTCCCAACATACACCCATCATCATGTTTTACAGATGCCTGTAGACACTCATTGTTGTACCTCTCTCCTCTACATACTGAGGATGATTTGAACCAAATCATTTTCATTTGGATTCATCACTCCATAAGACCTGTTGCTACTGATTTTCAATCAAGTTTTCATGTAATTTGGCATAGATAACCCTTTTCTTCCTGTTTCCTTTTTTTAAGAATGGTACATCCTCTGCCAAATATATCCTTCAGGTCCAGTGTTAATTCTTTGTTAGATTTTTTTTCTTGTTCAGCCACCTCTTTTGTTCTTCGCTTGATTAGTTTTCCCTTTAATGACACGTGACATACCAGGTTGTGATATGCTAAATCTTCAAATAACAGCCCTTTGGAACCAACAAGGTGATTTACAAAGTACTATTTTATTCCTGGCAAACTTATCTTTAGAATTTTTTGTCGAATCAATTAAAGAAATGGATACAAATCATGTGTTCATGTGACATAGTAGTAGTTTTTAAAAAAATGGCTATATACACCATTTCAAATTCCTTAGCTATCTGCTGAAGTTGCTGCTTCATCCCTTGAGTTTTTATTAGTTAAATGATGTGTGTCATATTCAAATGTGAGTGTTAGGTCAGTGGTCCCAAACCTTTTTTGTGCCACAGACCGGTTTAATGTCAGAAAATATTTTCGCGGACAGGCCTTTAAGGTGTCGCGGATAAATACAACAAAATAAAATGATATGACCAAGACAAAAACTGTGGTATTTTGTAAATATAATAATAAATGCAAATTCACTGTGTAATTGTCTAACTTATTAACAGCGTCCTCCTGAAATGCGCCAACAACATTGAGAGTAACATCCTCCTCTCTGCCCCTTAATGTTATCTGGTCACTATGGTAACACGTAAATATTCCTTTCAAAATAAGACACAACTACAAGACAGGAAAAGACCCAGGGAAACCGAGTTAATGATAAAAAAACCCTGAAAACCATCAATTTCACACCCGAGCCTCAACTCCCGTGGCCCGGTACCAAACGACTCCGGTCTGTGGCCTGAGGGTTGGGGACCGCTGTGTTAGGTGACTTAATGAAACAAATCGTTTGAGAAAGGTCAGATACAAGGACAAGTGGATGAGTGGAAATGAGTGAAAAAGCAGCCAAGTCCAATGAAAAGCCTGGAGAACTATTTGTACCAGGTGTCATGGCTGAAGGCCAAACCAGATAAACAGATTCAATTGCAGATACAAACAGAGGCACTGGTAAATGTGATTACAAGACTTTATTTACAAACAGAGAAGTACAACTATGATGTGACTATGAAATGTGAACTATGATGCTTCGTGAACTATGAGATGTATATGATATTCTAAGAAGTAGAGTAGCAAATGTTACCTTTACAATAACACTGAATACTAGGAAACTTTATACACACGAATTCTGTTGTGTGGGAAAAGGGAAGTCAGGCCGGGGAGCGAAACCAGCAGTCTTTGAGTCACCGTAATGAGAGGAGACAGTGTTCAGAAGGTAATCAGGTCAGGTGAGAGCAAACATGGACAAGTTCTATCTTACTTATTGCAGGTGGGTGGTGAGATGGTGAAGGTTCCAGCCGGTGATGATCTCCAGTAACTGTGGCAGGGAGGCAGGCAGGCAGGTGAAGTAAGCATGAGCTGTGGCAGAAGAGCTGCCGAGAAAACCAGGGTCCAAATGAAGGTGAGTATTGTCAGAGTTAGAGCGTGGAGATCGGATGGATGACATTATGGAGGAAACAGAATCAGGGCGGAGAGGACACACCTGGAGAACACGGATGAACATAATCTTATTGATGAGGAGCAGAAAGCAAAACTGAACACCACACACACGAGACAAGGGGCTATCACAATGAATCAGAAATCTAGCACTGAGGTACAGGGATACTCTCAGAGACAAAGACCAAAAGGAAGGAAAACATGGAGACATAACTGACTGGGGAAATAAGACAAACTAAACAGGGCACAGAGAGACCACACAAACACAAGGACACAGAAGGGAACTAACACAAGCAAACAAGAAAGCAAGAAGTAAATATAAACTCAGAAACACTAAAAAACCACACTGTACTCAATAACTCAAACATGAATTCTCTCTTCAAAGAAATATATCATACGTACAGAACAAATTCAAAATACCTAGTCGAAGACCCAGGATCATGATTCTCTGAGGAAGAGGCTGGCTTTGCATAAGATCGACAGGCTGTTAACGGTTGGTTTCTCAGGTTGTGAACTGTATTTGTTTTTACTAGGACTTGCAAGGATGTACACTCCAAAAACTGAGGATTACAATCAAGAAGTAATACGAAGAATACCATACATATAGGGCTGTGCGATATGACCAAAATCTCATATCCCGATATTAAGACATCTATCGTCCGATAACGATATAAATCACAAAAATGTAACATTTTCTGTAAATTCTGTGAATGTCGGGCAGCTTGACTTGCATGAAGTGTTTCCAGCTGGGCGTCGGGTACCTGGAGTCGAGTGTTTTAACTGATGCATGAAACGATACATTTTTAGACATAGGTTGTAACAGCCGCCGTTTTTCTTTGTGAGTATTTATTACGCGGGGAAAAGCCTGTTCTAACGTTTGAGTCTAAGGTTTATTTTTTAGCATCTGACGGCTCTTTTTTGCTTCTCATCCGTAAATACTCTGCATCTTTCACGTGATTCAGTTTATTTTGAAAAGTCTCAACAGGATCTTGAGCTTTATTGTGAAAGGTTTATGTGGAAAATAAACAAGCGGACACGAGGTGGTTTTACCGTCATTGTTGCTAAGGACAACGCATAAAAACAAGCGCTTGTCCGTCTGTAGTGCGGTTATATTAAATATAAGAGAAAGAGAGAACTTTAGGAAATTAATATAGCCACTACAGTGACCATCAAAATAATGAAAAAATATTGCCGTAAACAGTTTATTTTGCGACACCACGAAACAAACGATAGCGTAAAATGAAACGATAGACGTTTTTATATCGTCATCCGATATATATCGTTATATCGAACAGCCCTACATACATAGACATTTAGATTCAGCTTACTCACTTGAGACTTAAGAATACATCACTGTACAAAAGGTTACAAGGGTTCAGACTTCAAGTCTGAAGGGTGGACATGATATAATTTATTTTTCATTCTGTTTGTTTCTTTTCTGTATCCAAGCTTGAGCAGTAGGTGCATGTTTGTCATTGTTTTCCTCCTCTATTCTGTTTCCTTCTATTCCCCAGACATCTCCTCTCCCCAATGGGTCTCAGCAGGAGGTCTTGTCAACTGTGAAGCTTTGTCTGCCCTTTTCTAATCTTTCTTTCTTCTACACAAGCCTCTGCATTTTTCACTATTTCCCCTATGTCCCTGCTACTTTTCAGGAGGTGGTCATGTTTTACTCTTTGACTGTGCTGTCAACCTTATTACGCCCCTACGCATCATGTTTCCCATGGTCCTCAGTACAACTCAAGTAAACATAAATAGCATACTGTAGGAGCCGCTTTCATATAGGAGCCAGCTAACATTTGACACTCTGAAAAATGTATTTACTCCAGTCAGCATTTCATAAGATTACAACATCTAGTTTGTGTACAAGAGTGTGGATCACTATTGGTTTATATGTCTTATGACGCATTTAAACATTTCACGGAGAAATGTTTAAATGACAGATGTGGGTACCCAAGCCAGAGCACGACTCTGCCAAAGGACATTGTTGTTTTTCATCAGCAGGAGGCAGATGAAGGGTTGAGTAGGTGGTCCTACAGTGTGTTGTGACACATTTCCATCCACATTGTTGAAAGAAGTCGGCCATTTCCAGCCCAAACTGCCTCAAAATATGATCTCAGTTATTGGATCTCAGTGGAACACTCAGTGTGTCTTATGTGCGTTCACATATAAACTTAAAATAAATATTTTACATGAAGTATGAACAGCTCTGTCTTACTTATATGCCAGCTGTTCCACGTTAGCCAAACGTAAAAACATGGGCCAATGTTGTACTAATGAACCCAGAGCAGACACCCCCAAGTATCTGCTCTGTAACTAAAGGTCCTAAAAGGTACAGTTTGTAAAGTCTCACCATCAGATGTCAGTAGATTACAGACTGAAATCAACCAAATTCTGTTTTCTTGCCCCTCCCAATTCAAGTGTATCATCCTAGCTACAGTGGCCACTGCGGGACAAACAACTCTAGCCACCATTCATCTATAGTGCGCTTAGGCTGTCAGTCTATTGTTTACCTCAGCTTGTGTCCACATCTATTTACTCTTGAGGAGGTAAATGGATGTGAAGTCAGTGAAGCTCGCTTCTTTCTAGTGACAGGGATATTGAGCTGAGTTGTTGAATGTGGTGAACTTTCTGTTGGTATACACTGCTGTTTTTGCCAGTGTTAGCCACTATTAGTGATGCTAACATGATGTGAGAATATAATTAAACTGTTTATCAGAGGGAAAGTGTAATTTTTAGGACACTTGAGCCTGACATGAAAATGATAATAAATGTGAACGACATATTGAGAAAAAGATGATGAACATATATATATGTACAAATGTTAAATTGTCATACAGTTTGAATGAGATATTTTTACCTCAAATTTGAAGTACCTTTTAGGAAATTCAGTCATTATTAAATATTTTACCACCAGTACTTTTCATAATGTGACAATTCAGTCAGTTCAATCCATACCAATATGTGACCCTGCTTTGTTGGAAGGGAAATTTGATATCAAACACTGCATGTCTAAACTGCTTAAATCTGACAAAAAAAGGACATTGAAACAACTTAAATATCAAAACACAGTCCTAGAAGAGGTCTTATCAGGCTCTGAACAGAAACATGTGTGGAGTGCCCATGGGTGTAGAAAGGGATTACATGCACATGCTCCTACAGATAAAAAAAAAAAAATCCCCCTTAGTTTAAATGTATTGAATATCAGTGACATTAACCGTATAGACCGTTAAAATAAAACTAAAGACTTGAGAGAAAATCAGTGTTTTACCTTCGGTTATGGCTTGCAACACTCGTGTGCAACATGGATTATTTTTGCCTCTCACTTCATGAGAGACAATCATGTATATTACACGTGACTGTACAATATATACATTCACTTTAAAAAGAAACAAATGATCAAACACGTGAATTGTAAGTTAAATGCCGCCAAACCGTTCCTAAATGCTCTTTTACTGATAGTTTCACTGAGTATAATGACAAGTACATAAAGTTCCTTCCTCTAGCATTATGTTTTAGACACTTTATTCCAAAGTTAAAGTTTTACTGTATGAGTCATATTTGCAGTTCTTCTGAACAAAAGATTAATTACTTAGCAGAACAAAATATAATTTAGTTATGGCAATACTGCCATAGCACAGTAATAGTGCCGTTTCAGGCATAGTCGTAATGAATGTAGGCTTTGGGGCAGACATTAAGTTGTATTGCTGCTTCCATACACTGTAAAATGTAATATTGTGTTTAATTAAAAATATTAAATAGGCTGAACTCAATTTTTATCAATTTGTTATTAGAACTCAATTTAAATAAGTTACCAGTACTTTTTATGCAAAAACGCTGATAAACTCCATTTATTTGAGTTGTCTTAACTTAGAAAAACTAAGTAAGCTGGAAGTTTTGCTTCTCAGTGCGGAAGGATAAAAGATGTGTTTTGAAAATGCCACGTGACTACCGTCCTCCTCCCTCTCGGATCAGTCCGCATGTTCACGGTGCATTTTTTCTGGAATATGTTGAGCAAACCTGGAGAAGCATCAGCTCAAGATATTATTGTTGTCATTGCTGTGGATTTTTACCTGATACACTGACTTGGTGAGTAAATGTTTACTCTTATTCAAACTGATTTTGTGGCTTCTCTTAGTTTAGCACCAGGTTTAAAATCTTGCTAGCTAGTTGGTGTTAGCCTAGCGTTGCTGCTGCCGCTGGGCTCATGTTACTTAAAAATTAACACCACAGCCTTAAAAACCTTACATAAAATTATGTGGTGAAATTTTCTGTTGATTGTTTGAAATAAATAAGTGAGATAAGAGCCCAGACAAAATTCTTCGGAAAGTGCAGCTGTTAGGGGTGGGGTAGGTGTGGGGGGTGGATAAAAGAGCTCTCCGAAAACGTGGAAGCACTTTTGCAAATTTGTGATATTTTGATAAATTAAGTAGATATTTGAGCATTACATAGCTACATTCTCGCCTGAAAATATCTTAAAAGGTTATTTTGTGACCCAGAAAGGGTAGTCTGGGGAAAAGGAGGATCGCATTTGTCGGCCATGGTTGTCGGAGCCTGTGCGCACTTGTAAGCGCGGCAATGGCGGAGGAGCGCCGCTGAAAACTTATTACTTTTTCTGGGTCACAAAATAAACTTTTAAGATATTTTCAGGCGAGAATGTAGCTGTGTAAATTTCAAATATCTGCTCGATTTATCAAGACATCACATATTTGCAAAAATGCTCAAGTTTTCGGAGACGTCTATTTTTTTTTTTTTTTTTTTCATGCTTTGTGGCAGCTTTAGAACATCTGTGGCATCTATTAATGTCAAATCTAGCCTTTATTTAACAACATAAGCAAACTCTATGTTACAATGATTGCACAGCCATTAAGGATCAAATCAGTTTCTGAAAAATGTTCTGTTTTTTCTCCTCTGCTTGCTTCTTACTGTCTTTGAGGCTCGGGACCAGCACTCCTGCTGTTGGACAGAAAGACATCAACTCAGTGGTAAGTATTTTGGTTTTCCAATATATTAGCAACTGTCAATGACATTTATATTAATCAGGCTGAACTTTAATCATACTTTAGATCAGCCTGTTTTACTTATTGTTTTATTTGTGCTTTGGTTTGGGAAGTTGTTTCTTTACTGATCTTTTCCTGTCTTCTGTTATTGGACTTGAGATATGACTGCACTATGCTGTTGCTGGTGACCACAGTTAATTCTACAAGAGTGTGTAAGTAAACAAACAACAACAGTTTGGTCTGCATTTCTTGAAAGATCACATCCCCAAACTTAGTTTAGACTGTATATAGTGAAGTCTGCAAGTTTTCTAACAGCAAAGTCTGTTTTGTGCCCAAAATCATTTTGCACATCATTAGAATGAAAGTTATTGCCCATGTTTGCATAGCCCTTTTTAAAATGATGCTTTCATGACATTATTGTGTGTTGGGTGGTGGTCAGGGCTATCCAGACTGACAATTTGGGACATTGAATGTCACCTCTCCGGTGGGGAGGGAGCCTGAGATCGTCTAAATTGGAGTCTGTTTTATACCAAATGCAGAAAAAATGTTTTAAGAAAGCAATTAAGTTCATGTTCCAAAAAATATGATTGTTTGCTTGCAGGACAACAGGAGAGATGAGTCCTCCGTCACAGATGGTGTGGTCAGTGAAGATGGTCGCCTGCAGGTTCAAGCTCATTGCATCTCCAACCCACATCCACTGCCACTGTACTTAAGGGAAGTTAAAGACTTTCTTCTGCACCTACATTTGGATCACCTCGATCCATGACAGTCATTCAGGCAGTAATGCCTGGACTGGAAACGAGCATCCTTAAAATAATACAACATTCCAGCTCATGTGTTGGAATGGAAAACAAATGTGTTGTTTAAATTAGAGACTGCACTTGTGACAGAACAATAAATATTTTATTTTGATTATATAAGTAATGTAAGTACAAAACAAACTGTGGTAGACCTAAACTTATTTTCAGAATAATTACATCTGAGACTTTGTTTCATTGTAAGATTATAACAGTGATGGCAATATAATTGTTTGTTGTTCAGCAGAACATGTCCAGTATGTTGGCTGTTGTACTTTGTTGTGTTTGAAAATAAAAGTTGGGCTGATTTTAACATCATTACAAAAATTGTTGTTAATTATTTTTAATCATATTCAGGTTACCACAAATTGTTTTTTTCATTTAGTTGAACTTAACATGTTTGTCAGTAGGTAAACAATTAGTATTGTACAGTCAGAAATATCAAGTTATTCTTAATACTGCAGACTTGCAATGTATAAGTTGTCCTAACAGTCATCTTAAGTAAGCTTTACTTAGTTTTTTGAGGCAACGAGTTTCCATAATTTTTTTTTGAGTTCTGGGAACTAACAAGGCTGTACAACTTACTCAAAATGAGTAAGTTGCCTTAACTTGGTCATCTTACGTAAACTTGATCCAATTTTTTTGAGTTCTGGGAACAAATAAGCTTGTACAGAGTACTCAAACTAAATAAGTTGTCCTGACTTAGTCATTTTTAGCTAAGCTTTACTCAATTTTTTTGAGGCAACGAGTTTCCATAATTTTTTTGAGTTCTGGGAACTAATTAGATTTTACAGTGTATTACCTATGTTTAATCTATTGAATATTGTCAAAAACAGCCTCAGACACAGAAGGATATAAAAGCAAGGTCATTATATAAAAGAAGAGCTGCATAATACTGCCCTCCCCCCAAACCTTTTTCTTTTTTCTTTTTGCTGAATGGTTGACTGGGTGATCGTTTGTTCCCTCAGCACAATCACTCATCTAATGCTTCCATCACTTTTCCTTATTACAAGTTTCCTTCATTCAGCATTAGCAAAAACCCTCATTTGCAGCTTGTGTCAATGCACTGTGGTGGTGATAAATAGCTGCTACATCTCTGGGTCAGTGCTGCAAAAGTAAAGACCTGGTCCATGATACACTCCCTAAGACAGTGGTTCCCAAACTTTTTTTGCCAGGCCCCCCTTTGTTTTACAAGAAAAATGTTCGCGCCCCCAAACACATCCTCCAAACACACACACCCATATTTTGTTTACAAACTCCTTTGCGGTTTATTTCCCACCTCAAACATTTAGTAAACAATTAAGCAAATACAAGTAAACGGCAATAAATTACAGGTAGTAATAAAATATACTACTAACTCTTTTACGCTACGTCCACACCTACACGGGTATTTTTGAAAACTCAGCTGTTTCTATGCGTTTGGGCTTTTCGTCAACACGTAAACGGCGTTGCGATTCACCGAAAACGGAGATTATTTAAAACTCCTTTTTTTGCGTTTACGTGTGGACGAGGATTACAGAGTTCGTTACGCCACGTCAAAGGTATGTGCCTCTTTTCACGTCACGCTGTGCGCCACGTTATTGTTTACATGAGATGAATTGCAGAATAGCAGATAGAGACAAAATACTGTTACTGTTAATCTGACTATCTTCAGGTTTTACACGCTTACATATACACGCGCAGTTACTGTCCCTCTATTTAGAAAGGCAGAGGCGTCACGGTGTGATTATTTTACGTGTAGTTGTTTTTTTTCCTATGTAATAATTTTCAACATTGCTGTCAATACATTTTTCAAAAAATGTCTCTCTGTGCAAAATGGGTTTAAACAGATAAACAGCTGTACAAGTGAGGGCTCACTTGACCGCAGTAACAGCTGTGGGATACTGTTTGTCCGTGATTTGAACCGGGGGAACAAATCGTGGCAGGATCAGCCTGATATTATTTGTATCCCACTGTAACTTTACTGCATAATGAGTTAACATGTCCAAAATTTCAGGAGTAGTTATTACAAGAAGTGTTTGTCAACTAAAAATCAACATTGTTGGATACTGTTTGGCCATGATTTGGAGAGCCAAGCGCGTGCTCCCGACGCAGGGAAAACTATTTGCAGGGGAGACCTATCTTGGCACTTGTGCAGGTGAAGCCAAAGGGAAGATATGCTTCACCATATTTTCTAGTCTTTGGCTTGGAAGGAAGTTGGTTTGGAAACACATTTGGCGATGCTTCATCTCCTGCCTTGCGTTTGTGTGGGAGCCCCGTCAAAAAAAATGTCCATTATGCTAGCAGTGTCCAAGCTTTCTTTCTTTCTTTTTTTTTTTCTTTTCATACCCCCCCCCCCACACACACACTTTGGGAACCTCTGCCCTAAGAAAACAGCTAACCTCTGAGACAGGCTTCAGATGTAACTCTTCTCACACTGCTTTTGTAAAAAGTCCACCTTGCATTCTGTTTTACTTCAGAATCTGGCACGGATGAAAATGCCCTTTTTCCAATATTATGTGTGTCTGCCTGCTTAAATTACTGTTGTTTGAGAGTCTCTGAAATTATACAAAATACACCAGTAACCAGTAATCCAAGCGAATGAAAGAAATACAAATAAAGTGGCAATGAAGGGATTAGTTAACATGGTTAAAACAGTGTACTATATACACTGCATATGCTTGTGTGAAGGGCTGCACCTTAACACAGTGTGTGATCCACTGCAAAACCCTCAAAACAATAAATATCTGATATCAGGTTTGCAAAAACCATCTAGGTAGGCGTTTGAAACATGTCAAAGTGATGTGAATTGACCAACAATCAGATGTTTACGTACAGTAAGCTGATAAAATCTACCACAGATCAATATCTAAATCCATTAGCAAACAGCTGAAAGTCTTTATTCTCCTCTAGCTCTGTGTTTCTCTTTATTATAATCTTGTGGGACTCAACAGAAATTCAGCTCAAATACTGGAGTTGCTTCTCACTGTGACTGCAATTATCCAAAAGAAATATGAAAAAGGACTTAAAAAAATAAATAAAAATTTAACAGCTTAACGTTATCTAGGAAATCACACCAGCAACTTATTTTGGCAGGAAGCCCAAATGCAAACCTGAATACTCCAATTACATCAAGAACAAAGACGAAGGGGAGGAAACTTCCACAAGCTTTCAACAGATAAGCATGTGCTTCAAAGTTTACCTACTGTAAATCTTCAAGTATCTTTGTGTTACTTGAGAGAGCCACACAAAGGGAATCAGAAATGCTTTGAATCTAATGACACAAAGTATGTAGCATATATTCTGTTTTTACACTTGTTTTAACATTTGGTCTAGTAAGCAGTAAGACCCCAGACTTTTAATATCATTTGATTAGTTGGGAAAAATTAAGAAAACATTTCTTCTAGCCAAGGTTAAAATGTATCTAAATTTTTAATTCAATAACTATTGATTTTCAACCTGAATATTAGCATTCCTTGCCCATGAGTTAATGATTGGAATTTATTTCGTGAAATCGTGATGATTAAAAAGGTTTTGATTAGTGTTTCCAAGCAAAGGATGAAGAATAAAAAAGATTCTTTTGTACGTGGCTTAATGCAGAAATGTCTGTCTTACACACCACACACATAGGGCCACTTGATATTCTGAAACACCTGCTAGCTTTTTGATCACCACTGTTTTCTATTCACAGTGTGTGGCATGTCAGAGGCCACGTAGAGCTGTGTCTATGCATTTATTTATTTATCTATCTGTGTAATTGTCCATCCATGTATTGTTTGCATGTCTGTGGGCTTTGAGCGAAAATACAGTACAGAAAACAATGAAATAAAAGCACACCTGTATTGTGGCTGATACAGAAGTGCAAAAATACAGTTTCCAGAAAGCAAGTAAACAGCAGAAAACACAAGAGCCTGCGAGTAAGATCAAAAACACAGCAAGAAATGAGACTTACATAAGCAAATGTAATCAGATACTTTGACAAAGGGAAACCTGGACTATAAATACAAGAGGGCTGTTTGGAGAATAAGAACCAGAAGGGAAACAAGATACAGGTGCATGTGAAATATACATCTATCCATCCATCCATCTAAATACTAAAACAGAAACAAAAAGACAAAAAAAGAAGAAAAAAAAGAACGTTTTCCTCCCTTTTTTTTCTTTTTTTTTGTTGCACAGTCTGATGGCTGGACTTCAATAATTTTCAACAATTAAAATTACAAATTTTCCAGTCTTGGAAATCATTCAGATGTGAGAAGAGCCTTTGTGTTCAGTGGTTGTTGTAATGGATCTCTCCAGTGGGTGCCATTTTTTTGATTTTGTTGAATCACTGACCTTAACACCGACCTGTAGCTAAAGTCACTGAGGCAAGTGAGGCCTCCAGTTCTTTAGTTCTTGTTCTGAGTTCTTTTCTCTCCTGCATGAGTCATCAGTGTGCTATTTGAGTAATTTTGCTAGGCTAGCCACTCCAGGGAAGGTTCACTACTGTTCCAGGTTTTCCCCATTTGTGGATAATGGCTCTCTCTGGATCACTGCAGTCCCAGAGACTTAGACTTACTTGGGTTCTCTTTGTTAACATTAAAATTTGTTTGACAATCCAAAACATGGAAGTGTGATAAATGTTAAGAAATAAGAAATCAGTAAGAACGATAAATACTATTTTTTTCCTCCTCTGTAACCAAACCTACATCATTTTACTCAAATAATTTGTTAACACAGTAACTCAGATTCAGTCATTTACAGACCACCTGGACTTATTTTGTAATTTTGGCTGTAAAATTACAGAACAATCAGGCAGAGCCTGTTTTTCTGTCTGTCAGTATCTTGTTAATGTTTTCTGCTACCATGATAAACAGAATATCCCTGTAAAGCTTGTCTTCTGTTCTTTCTAAAATCATGTGAATTTTGTCTGTAGCACAAACAATAGCTGGGTTATTATTACTTACATAGTGCTTCTAAAATGGGCCTGTTGCCAGGCCCAAGGTGCATGTACGGAAGTGATAAACAAAAAAATTGCTTTAATCTGTCTGTTTTTCAAGAAGATTACTTATCTCCCAAAACTTAAATAACCCCTAGTACCTCAATTATAAGTGCTTATGCAGTGAGGTGACTACAAACTACCTTTCTTGTGAGTCAGCCCTATTTTTTTCTGCTTGTAAATTGTTTATCTGTCCAGCTCTGCAGTAGTCTGACTTAATTTTCCTACCTGCCTCATTATTTGACTTGTTCTCCTTCTTCCAGCATATTTATGTGTCTGTCTCCCTGCCTGCCTATTTACCTGCCAGACTGTCCATCTATCATTCACCATAAGTGTTTATGCTTTGCGCTGCAGTTTGACTCTCTTTGCAGTTAATGGCATGCATAAGTAACCCGCAGTTGATGTGGTTGTAGGCCATCCATCCATCATAAGCCTATTATACATTCAAGGCTCCAGCTGATCTGCAATGTCTCTCTCTTCCTCCTCTCCTCTTCCCTGCCCACCTGTCATTCTCCCCCGGCCCTGTTCTATCACTGTCTCTCTGCATTTGTCTTTCATCTACCTCACTTTTCTTTGAGTGTTGTCATTTCTCCCCCACATCGCACACACGTAGCTTAAAGAAAAGACAAAAAAAAAAAAAGAATCTTGATAAAAAGTTTGGATGCTTTGAATGACAGGCCCAATATACAGAGAGTGCAGAATTATTAGGCAAGTTGTATTTTTGAGGAATAATTTTATTATTGAACAACAACCATGTTCTCAGTGAACCCAAAAAACTCATTAATATCAAAGCTGAATGTTTTGGAAGTAGTTTTTAGTTTGTTTTTAGTTTTAGCTATTTTAGGGGATATCTGTGTGTGCAGGTGACTATTACTGTGCATAATTATTAGGCAACTTAACAAAAAACAAATATATACCCATTTCAATTATTTATTTTTACCAGTGAAACCAATATAACATCTCCACATTCACAAATATACATTTCTGACATTCAAAAACAAAATAAAAACAAATCAGCGACCAATATAGCCACCTTTCTTTGCAAGGACACTCAAAAGCCTGCCATCCATGGATTCTGTCAGTGTTTTGATCTGTTCACCATCAACATTGCGTGCAGCAGCAACCACAGCCTCCCAGACACTGTTCAGAGAGGTGTACTGTTTTCCCTCCTTGTAAATCTCACATTTGATGATGGACCACAGGTTCTCAATGGGGTTCAGATCAGGTGAACAAGGAGGCCATGTCATTAGTTTTTCTTCTTTTATACCCTTTCTTGCCAGCCACGCTGTGGAGTACTTGGACGCGTGTGATGGAGCATTGTCCTGCATGAAAATCATGTTTTTCTTGAAGGATGCAGACTTCTTCCTGTACCACTGCTTGAAGAAGGTGTCTTCCAGAAACTGGCAGTAGGACTGGGAGTTGAGCTTGACTCCATCCTCAACCCGAAAAGGCCCCACAAGCTCATCTTTGATGATACCAGCCCAAACCAGTACTCCACCTCCACCTTGCTGGCGTCTGAGTCGGACTGGAGCTCTCTGCCCTTTACCAATCCAGCCACGGGCCCATCCATCTGGCCCATCAAGACTCACTCTCATTTCATCAGTCCATAAAACCTTAGAAAAATCAGTCTTGAGATATTTCTTGGCCCAGTCTTGACGTTTCAGCTTGTGTGTCTTGTTCAGTGGTGGTCGTCTTTCAGCCTTTCTTACCTTGGCCATGTCTCTGAGTATTGCACACCTGGTGCTTTTGGGCACTCCAGTGATGTTGCAGCTCTGAAATATGGCCAAACTGGTGGCAAGTGGCATCTTGGCAGCTGCACGCTTGACTTTTCTCAGTTCATGGGCAGTTATTTTGCGCCTTGGTTTTTCCACACGCTTCTTGCGACCCTGTTGACTGTTTTGAATGAAAGCGCTTGATTGTTCGATGATCACGCTTCAGAAGCTTTGCAATTTTAAGACTGCTGCATCCCTCTGCAAGATATCTCACCATTTTTGACTTTTCTGAGCCTGTCAAGTCCTTCTTTTGACCCATTTTGCCAAAGGAAAGGAAGTTGCCTAATAATTATGCACACCTGATATAGGGTGTTGATGTCATTAGACCACACCCCTTCTCATTACAGAGATGCACATCACCTAATATGCTTAATTGGTAGTAGGCTTTCGAGCCTATACAGCTTGGAGTAAGACAACATGCATGAAGAGGATGATGTGGACAAAATACTCATTTGCCTAATAATTCTGCACTCCCTGTACAAAAGAAATTCTAGTTAAATGACACATGTAACTCACTGCAAACTATGGTGAATGCTCCAATTTCAATACACCCATCTAGACCATAATTACTCTGCTAATTCTGTTCTATATGGCTGCTGACACTCCCGTCACCTGAACTGTTGCTTTTAATATACAGTGAGGTACATGCATACTGTGATGAAATTCAGCCTTTACTTCATAGTTTGAACAAAAATGCATTGCGTTAACTGTTTGGGAATTATAGCCATCTTCATACTACAGGAAATAGTCAGGGCTGGGTTTAAACCCACCTGTTGCCTTTTGGCATCATTACCTACCAAGTAATGACGCTACAGTGGCATCATTACCTGTGATCTTTAATTTAATACAAGCTTATAATTAGCATTTGTTAAAGTTATATTTAGATGTTCAGGATCTTCATCAGTTTTCCCCTTCCTTTCAGGATTCTCAGTAGTCAGCAGCAGTTTATTCATATTCTATCAGGTTATAGAGGGTTAAAATAAAACCCCAGGGCAAAGAACCCCTGCCAACATGTTCTCACACCCAAAGTGTAACATTTTACGCTAGGTGACAAATCGTCAACATATTACGTTTTCGGCCACCCAACGCCTTCCTACGTGACGACATCGGAAAACTGCGGACATATGAGAACCGTTTGGACTCAATCTACACATCTTCGCTTTTTCCCTTAAAATCGCTTGGGAAAACACTATTTCACGTCATTAAAGTGCTGGTTAAGGTTAGGAATAAGGTTATGGTTAGGTTTAGGGATAAGGTTAGGTTTAGGCCTGCAATACAGGGCTGGAACCCGCCGCGTACCGTAACAACGTGGAAGGTCACCTTTCGCGTTCCTCAGGAACGCCGCGGGACGTGACAAAACGTCGGGATGTTACGCCTCAGGAGTGAGAACGGGCTCGCTGAGCTTCCAATATCTTACATGCAGGTTCATAAAAGGCCCTGAGGCTTCACATAGTTGCCACAAGTAAGTTTCAAAGGATATATTTAAAATTTTATCGAACAGGAAAACTCCTAGCAACCACACAACACAGAGCCCAGTGGCCAAATGACAAGGAGCACTTGGTGCAGAGGCTACATGTGCAATTTCACTAATGAGCAGAATGCTGTTCAGGTGTTGCAGAACTCTTTCAACAAGAGGCAAAAGGGTTAGTGTACCCAACAGTGATAGAGTGGCCCTTTTACATCATGTACCATTTGATATCTTCTTAACATGGTATAAACCAGTGCTGCTTTATATGACTGTAAGAAATTTTGGTTTTTAAAGTTAGAGAAGAGAGTGAACAGAGAAAAGCAAATACATAGAACATGTTCTCACTCCTTCATGCCATTCTGACTGTACAAAAGCAATATCTTGTCATGTATCACACAGTAAAGATTGTGATGATAAGGATTTACATGTCGCTGTACTGTGTAAAGTATAGAAACAGATCTTCCATAGCAATTTATGTTAAAAAGCAAAAGGAAAGCAAACAAAGTGTCTTCAGGTTATTGCAAATTTACCATGTGCAAGTAGCAAATTTATCATAAAACACATAGTTATCTCATCAGATTGTTTGGCTCAAGCTACACAATATATTCATTTCACCAGTTTCATTATCTCTCTGCTGCTGCCGACTTTATCCCCCCACCCCTTTTTTCTTTTTTGTTCTGTTCCTTATCCTCTCAGAGTGATTAACAGTCACAAAGTGTCAGGTTTTAATTAATCACAGGCCCTATAATGAATCCCTGTTGCTGTGTGCATCTGTTTTCTGAGTGTGTGCGAGCGACTTTGGACACATGCACGCATACATACATACATACATGTATTTGCAGGTATGCAGAGGTGCAGAGCTCTGGCTTCAGCCAGGGATTGAATGAGTCACATTCGGTCATTGAGTGCTCTCACTTATGGAATGAAACCATTTGACAGAAAAGCCATTTAACACAATAAGAAGATTTGGTATATGTGACAAAGTACTGTGAAACCCAATGGGCAATTAATGTCTAATGTCGAGGAAGGAGCAAGGAATATCATAAATGAACATTCATTTTCTCCTCCTTGCACACAAGGTACTTAAATTCTGTCTGCAGAAATAAAGTGTTTGTTTCCATGAGACTGTTTTCTTTAGCCTCAGGCAATTACCTTGAGAGAATGAAAACTGTATGAGGTGAATACATTGAGAGAGAAAAAAAAAGAATCATGTTTTGTCAGAAATGAAACCATAGTCATCAGTTATTCATTTTGGTAAAAATGACACCCGGTTATCACAAATGGTTTTCTTCAACTTGTTACTTTACATGCTCTTAACACAGCATTGCCCCCTTTTTCACAGAAAAAAGCAGAGATATATTTATATATATTTATATCTTAGGAACTTGCTTATGATAGCACAGTGAAAAAACTGATATTTTAGTAGGTTGCAATGAAAATACATTTCATTAATTGAACTGAATCAGCTCTACACACAAACCCAGTATAATGATGCAATATTTGTCATAATCTTGAACCACACTTTAAAAGTCCTGGTGCAGTTGGGTGTGATTAAAAAAAAAAAAGAATGGAAAGTAATTTGGCAATAGTCTGTTTTTAAACAGGTGTGAAGACACAAAGATATCAGTGTTTTTGAGTGCTGTGTTCCCATATAAGGGTGATGAGCTGTTGTTTAATACCAATGGCTTTTATATGTCATGGTTAAAAAAAGACAGTACAACAATGCTATTTTTATTAATCAAATAGTAATTGAATAAATACAGAAAAAATATAAAACTATAGAATAATTGGCAAAAACAAAGAACAATAAATAACTGGTCTTAGAGCAACATCCTCTCTTGCACTACTACTCAGTCACGATGATAGGCGTACAAAAACCCAAACAGAAATAACATAATAAAAAAGTATGTATATAGCCATATATATTTATGCTTATATATGCCCATATGTATGGTCAGTGGCAATAGTCCAGTCCTGTTCTCACACTGTTCCTGTGTTGTTCTTCCATACTATTCAGGACATATTGTGTCTTCCTATCCCAAACATAAGAAAACCATAATAAAAACAAACAAACAAAACCCACCAAAACTTTAAACTCAGTCTAATTAAGTGGCCAACTCCTAAAATCAAATTAAAACTGATAAACAGATCAATAATGAAAAAACATCAAAGCTAACTTTGTCTACTATCAAAGTGCCAGGCAGCTCCTACCACCTATGACTGTGGCTGCATCTCCAACTGTATTTCCATATTATTCTATGTTCACTGCTTGACTGTGTTTGTGACAATAACCCAAACATTCTTACAGGCATTTAGGTAAGGTCAAAGCAGGGCAAACCCTTTACCATTACTTTTGCTGGTACTTTAGCCATTTTCAAGTCTCTGCTCAATCTACAATCTATGCATCTCATCCTGATAGAGCTGTCTTTTCATCACTGTTATCCCCTGCCTCCTCCCACCATGCTGCCTGACTCTGAAGAATCTCTGGGTGATGTCTGCCATCTGGAGTCTGATCTTTTTATCATTGCCCCACCTGGTTTTGAAAATCCAGCTGCATCCTGCCCCATCTGCAGACGTCAATGCCTTACTGAGAAGGGAATCGAACATTCGCCAAGTCTGGGTCTCTCCCAACTCAGGGACATGACAAACAACCTGGGAGCCTGATCTGTATTCAACCTGGGAAATTTGCTTCTCTAACATCAAACACTAGACGTGAGTGTACTATAAAGTCTTCTCTATTACTATATCTAGTACTACCTAACATTTCTTCTCCAGAATTTGCAGTAAATTTGGGGGTTGACTGAAAATGCACAGCCTAATGGCTACTATCTAAGTAGTGTTGAAATACATGCTACGGTCAGAGAATTGGCAGATGGCATGAATAGACAACTACTCTTCAACCCCCCCAAAAATGCAACACACCCTGAAACTGTGCATGCATTGGATTTAACAAACAAACAGACAAACAAAAAACAAACAAACAAACACACAAACAAAAAAGATTTGTCAGTAGCATTAGGAAAGCCAATGAAAACCTAACATATGCCCCCACCACTTGCCCCTCTAATCAACTAACCTATATTACAATTGATAGGAACTGAAAGAAGGCCTGTGTCGAGCTGCAATTGATGTGTTGATGTATTATGTTCTTGTACTTTGTCTTACCAAAACCCACCAGTTTTACTGGTCTCCAAGCTGCCAAAATATATCAGTGAAGATGCATGGATTTGACACTTGAACCACTTCAGCTGCATTTCAGAGATTTATGTATCTTCAAGAAGTTAATTTAGTGCTGAGTAAAAATCAAATGTATTCCATCTTAATGTCTGCTGTTAGTTAGCGATGTATGAAAAGGCATTCAGCTCCTATCATATTCAAGCCCAGAAACTCCATCCAATCACTAACGAAAAACTAATAATCTTGATTGATTCCATTTTTTATTGAGTTTCTCTCTCTTTGTCACTATGGTAGCTTGCTATTGTTGGTTATATTAGGTGCAGTATTCCACCCTGGAGGAATAACCTAGTAGCTTAATTCATGCTTTGATTTTTATAATGATTTTCTGCCTTTGTTCCTACATTGTATCTGACTTATTATTTATCTCTTTCTGTGTACCCGTTCTTCATCCAACTAGTTAATCCTGCCGGCAATGTGTTACTTTCCTCCAGAAGGAAAAAAGCAGGTAGCTTTATCTAATCCATGATTTCCCAGGTGACTCCCAATGTGCCGTTCCTTTTAGATAAATTCATTCTGCTATCTAGCCAAATCTCTTTCCACACTACTACTAATGAGCCAAGCTCTAAGTATGAGGTTGCTTCTAAATGAGCTAAAATAAAGCTCAAACACAGATGGGGAGTTATCACAACCTATTATCCCAGCCAGAGCTGCGTGTTTGTATGTGTGTGTTGTCAAATTAGATGTTCAGTGTGTATTATGTTGAGGATAGAAACTATGGGGTGTAAGTGCACTACAGTACATCCATTATAATTTCCCACTGAATATCTCAAAAGGCTCAAGTCCCTTAATCCCCCTTGATAAGACTAAGATAACTCCATTATTCTGAGAGTTACACATTCTTTTACCTGCACCGAAAGACCCTTGGATAGTGCTTTATCAACTTAGAACAGGTTGCTGGAGAAAAACATTCAATTATTTCAAGACCTCAGTGGGGGGAACAATCTGTTACTTTAGAAGCACAAGTTCTTAACTTTCCAGAGAGGTCAGTCTTGATGTTTATTGTTCTTTCACTTGAATAGAAATGGTCTGATACTGGCAAAGGAGAAATAGAAAAGCAGTTTAAAAGGGTAGAGACAATTGATAAAAAGACAGTGACAGGCCAATGTATGGAAGTAGGCCAGACAACAGAAAAACAACTTGTCAGCCTAATGTAATGTAATGCAGTCCCCTAGCAGCTACAGTATATTAGTGTCTGCCAAAGTATCTGTATTTGTGGAAAAAGTTGTTGGAATAAACTTTCACTGTGCTTTCCATGGGTTTTCCTTAACCATAGTAGAGATAGTTCAAGCCATAAAATGACTTTTGACCATAAAGGAGGAAAATGATCCCAAAGCACCACCGGTTCAAAGAAGTCATTGATTTCTGCTCTGCAAACCAGAATGTAGATGAAATTTCTTCATATAAATGATGCTCAAATGTTAAAATTTAAATACATTTTTATTCATATAACAGTGCTTTTTAGGGCCAAAACAAAATCTCAGCACCATACCTTTTTCAAATGTCACTGACAAAGAGCTCTTGAATATAATACTGTGTCACCAGTCATTTCTTCATAATTTGTTAGGAAAATAGGAAACAGGTGCAGCATTTTAGTCAACTTTGCACATATACATGGTAATACAATATATAAGGCAAAAACACTGTACAATTCACAAGCTTGAAAGTCAGTATTTAGTATGACAACCTATTCTTCAAGACAGAATCAACTCTCTCAGACAACCTTTCCTGCAATTTCTTTAAAAAGTCTTCAAAATAATTCTCATGGCTTCTTGAAGGACACCCCAAAGCTTTTATTTTCATGTTGGATGCTATTTGTTCCGTTCTCTGTCAGCATGATCCCAAACTGCTGGGCCCTGGGGAGACCAATCCATGACTGACTGGTATTCCATTGTGTGCCTTTTATTTAGGTACGCTTTTACTGTATTAGCAGTATGTTTGGGATCATTGTCATGTGGAAACATTATGCTGCTGCCAATCAGATGCTTCCCAGATAATATCGCATGGTGGTAACAAAATCTTGTAAATTCTGCAATTTCATCAACTATAACAAGTTCCACTGGCTGGAATGAAACCCCAAACCATGACAGAGCCTCCAGCGTGTTTTACAGAGAGTAACTTTCATGTAGGCTGAATTCTGACTGGAAGACTTACACCAAAATGAGTCTGAGGTCCAGGCTGTCTACGATGTTCTACCTAGCCCACCTAACCTGAGGTGCTGGGGCTTGGCCATCAGGTTCCCTTTGCAAGAAGAATGGAACCCTTGAGAATATCCTGAGTTGCTGCCTGAAAGCTCTGGGAGAAGGCTGCTACCTCTGGTGATATAATCAGACTGTGGCTGAGAGGATGGGTGCCATCACCAGCTGCAGAAGGTCAAAACACACAAAGAACACCATCACCTTCGTCAGAGCGAGAGAGAAGCCAAGAATAAGGCACCTTCAGGGCATCTCACACACAACAGGACTGTTAGCTCTGAGTAGACCTTGACAGACAACTCAAGTTTTCCCAGTACACTGCCACGAGCTCCGTCAAAAAGAAAGTTTCTAAAGACACGAGTTATCTGCAGTGTGTCAACACAACCCTGGTTCATCTGGCGAATTGGGCTCTTCTTTTTATGGTTGAACAATTCGTAGATCGGTGTTAAGTGGCTTAACAAAATAATTGTAATAATAATAATTAATTAATCTGAAAATGGACAGACATAAGGACACAACTGAGTGAAAAAGCAACCAAAACTTTGAAAGACTTTGGAGAACTATTGCTACAGCCTGAAGATTTATTGCTCAAGATAAACTTTCTTGTGAAAACAAAACAAATGAACAAACAAACAAAACAAGAAAGTTTGTCTCTTTGAAAGCATAAATACACAAAAGAAGTGTGGTTCAACACTTTTCCACAGAACTGTGAGAGCATAACCCACTGCCTTCTTTGGAGGAATTACAACCCTGGCCATGCAGGAATATTATACTAAATTGGTCATATGGGTAATATAGGTTTCCCCTTTCTTCTCATTTCATTCTTTAAAAGTTCTTTGGAACTAATTTTGTCTTTGGTTTAAAATTCCAGCTCATGTCTACCCCTATAGGTGGTCAAACTAAGAACCTATTACACAGTGTCAATCAATCTTATTGTGTTTTTTTTCTGTGTCCCATCCTCTGTCCCTCTCAGCTCACTGAGCCAGGACAGTGTGACAGCAATAAAAAAGATTTTGTCCAAATCCTCTTTGTCATCATCTTTTTCTCTTGATCTGTCTCTATCACATCATCAGTCTATCATTTCTCCCCTTATGTTAAGGTTAGGCTTTGGCTAATTGAAATCAGAGAGTAACTGTTTTGGCTAATTTTAGTCAGAAACATAGTCCAAAAACATACAGAATTTTGTATATTTAGTCACACACCACCTCTTAACAGCTAATTAATTAATCACTTCACCTGTCAGCTCTTTTTCCAGCAGAAAGATTGTAATTTCATTCCTACAAAGTGAGACCATGGCTGATTTACAGCACCATTAAAACTGCCCTTGAAGGGAAAGGTAGGTAATCTCACCAGATCACCATCTCACAATTAAATGAGTTCATTCTCGAACAAAAACAACATCTGCCAGAATCGTTAAAACACCATAATATTAAGAGTGAGGGAGATGAACATTCCCAACTATCCATGTAAACACACACAAACAAAAAAACATGTTCTTCCTTTTACCAACAGCTGTGACCCAATATCCCTGCTTTAACACACATTTTTATGAACTGAGGTAGCTCATAAGAAAATCAGTGTAGAGTGAGGTGACTAGCGTTTGAACTTCTAAGCAGCGTTTCTTGATGAGTTACACATTAAAATGGCAGAGCAACATGTTTAAATTTTCACAGAACTTGACCACAACTATTACTATGGCTAGATGAGATGAAAAGAAATGAAATACCCATATTTTTTACAAAATACTATATGCACACAAAACTCATACAAGCCTACTACAAAATGAACACACATACACATAGATACACTCAGTAACTCATATTCAGTGACATATTCTTACATATGCACTCACATATCATAGCAGTGACAGTGATGGGGATAATCCAGCTGACATATTTATAGATAGAATCAAATGGAAGTTCCACCTATCAAGTCAGTATGAAGGTCATGGGTGCAGACTGAGGGACAATCACTGTATCTATTAGTGCCTACTGAAGTGTATATTTAAGCATGGAGACACAAATTTCCTGCAATGACATTGTGCAAACTCTCATGTAATCTTGACACACCCTAACCCCAAAAAGTTAACTACAAACGGTTGTGGTAAAAATTTATTTTGGGGCCAGATTGTGTTAAAATAAGTTTTGCAGTAAAGCATTTTGAGGTGACGGTTAGGTCCTTGAACATGCCAAAATAGGTAAAAGGCAAAGTATAGTAATTGAGTGGAGAAAGATATGTTCACACAAAGATTAGAGGAATTTCTGCAGAAACAGGTAGCTAGTGCCATTATTAGATAAAATAATATTTTTGAATTCTTAACCATAAACCAAATCTTCGCTTTTACATTATGTAGATGCTTTTTGATCCATAAATAAACACAATGTAAGCACAACTTAAATTTGCTTCCTGTCCTAACATTACATATAATGTAACACAAGTACACAAACCTAGCTGAACATAGCTGTTCAGCAGTTGTAATCATACATCAATGAAATACACATTTGGTACAGATTTTGTAGAGGAATCAATATTTACACATCCTAATTTACCGTCCTAATGACTTTGATGACCTTTTCACCTTTCCTCTATTACTTCCAGGACACTGACATTTTTGTGAAATATCTCAATATATATTGGATGAATTACAGTTACATTCAGCACGGTCATTTTTGTTCCCCTTACCAAATCCTCTTCATTATTAAGTACTGCCACTATCGGGTCAAAAATATGGTATACATAGTTTGTAGCTAAAATTTATGACATTCTCATCAGTCACTGTTGTGCTTTGTTTTAGCACAGTATAATACAAGTTAAATGATGAATCTGAGAATCTTTATACATGTCCATTTTATTAGATTGAAACACTTTTTTCTTTTGCTTACATACATTCTCAGAGCCACAGCTATGAGTAATAAATGAGTAATACATGAACATTTCCAGGTTTTACACATACAAAATATGGTATTTACTTTTTTGTCACATATATAGACAGTGAAAATTGAAATAGTTGCTAATAGAGTTTTAAGAGGACTTGTTTCTTTTACAGTACCAGGCAGCCTTCCTTTTTTTTCTTTTCTTTAGACACTATTTGCAGGTGTAAATTGCTGCATGAAACAAAAGTCACTGTAATGAAACCAAGACAAAGTCTAATTGCAACACAAACATGGGTCCTGCATTGGTTAATAATAGAAATATTGAGGTATATGCACGTGCACGCATCACTGATGGTGTTTTTGATTGTAGACATAACTATATGTATCATTAACTCCTGAGACTAGTTACCACTTTAACGCCATACGTTTGATTTTTACCAAGGATGGCAGGAAGGCACTATATATGAAATTATGATAATCCCAGATGACAGTGTGAGCTGTAGTGAGAGTAGGAAGCTGGTGTGAGAGAGCCTGGAGGACTTGAGATATACACTGGCAACAAGCTGAATGAAAGTGATTAGAACCAAGACAGATTACATGTATGTGAATCACAGTGAGCCAGATGGAAAGGTGAAGATGCAAGGAGCAGAAGAAGCAAAGGTAAATGAGTTTAAACACCTGGGGTCAACCATCCAAAGCAATAGTGCACAAGAGAGGTGACGAGGAGAGTGCAAGCAGGGTGGAGTAGGTGGAGATGAGTGTCAGGGATGATTTGTGACAGAAAGATGGCAGCAAGAGTGAGAGGGAAGGTTTACAAGATGCTAGTGAGACTTTCTATGATGCATGGTCAGATCTGACAAAACACAGGAGGCAGAGGTGGCAGAATGGAAGATGATAAAAGTTTTATTGGGAGTGACCAGAGCGGATAAGAACAGAAGTGAGTATATCAGAAGGACAGCTCAGGTTGAGTAGTTTGGAGACAAAGTTAGAGAAGCAAAGTTGAGATGGCATTTGGACAAGTGAAAAGGCAGGATAGCGGATATATTGGATCAGAAGAAAAGAAAATCACAGAGATGGCTGATAGATGTAGTAAAGGATAACATGTAGAGAGTTTATTTGACAGATGAAGAAGAAGAAAAGGTTTAAAGATTTAAAATCTTTAGCTGACTCAAGATAAATGCCTAATCAACAGAGACTGAAGTCAAATAAAAAGTTGCTATAGCATTGTCTTGCCAACTCCATTTTGACATAGGTTATTGATATTAGCACACAAATGTATATGAATATGTATGTACAGTAAAGCTTAAGCGTACATTTTTTCACCCACACAGGTAATTATGTTTTATTATGTACCGTTTCCCTTTTAAATCTTTAATAACATATCATTGATTTCTTTCTTTCGTTCTTTGCTGGAAGCACACTCGTTTTGTATAGCTGTTATTTTAGAAGAGCGCAGAATGTGACATGCACTCTGTATTATCAGCTACATAAGTTCAAAATGGTGAAAATACAGGTCATTCAGAATTGGCTGTTTATATCAGTTAGCCTAATTACCATGAGGTGTTTAAATGCTAAACGCGTTTCAGAGTGAGATTTAACAAGCTGATGAGGACTTGACCTCAGTATTATTACAATTTATCAGGAATAGATTTGCGTGGTATCTGTGTGTGTGTGCGTGCGTGTGTGTGTGTGTGTGTGTGTGTGTGTGTGTGTGTGTGAATGCTTGAAAAGATGCAGTTTTAAAGCAGTAAATGCAGTGAATGTGCTGGTGAGCCAAAAACAAAGCTCAGAACACCATGATCCTTTCGCTTTTGTAATCTGTCTCTGGCTACCTTTTATGTGTGCATGGATATGGGCATATGGAGGTCTTATGTTTAAGGTTTGCCAAATATGTGGTTAACAAAAACAAACAAATGTTGTTTAAAATTCAGAGCAATAATATCCATGTTTTCTTTTGTTAAGGGTTAGCAAATACTAACCCTTAACAAATACTGCATAGCACATGGGTCATTTATTTATTATATACTTTTTATTATATACATACATAGACAGCTGGAGTGGTCTAAAGTGTGTCTAACACTGCAAATATTTTAGTAGATATATTATATATAATATTTCTTTTATAATAACATTTTGTTAGATGTTTTGTTGTTATGTCTGGAAGTCAGTACTATCTGAAATAGGCACCTGACCTTAATTCAAAATCCACTAAATGTCTTGTCAATTTTCTGTCCTCGCCTAAAGCTGCATATACACTGGAAGCAACATGGTGACCAAAGATCATATCTAGTTTATTCTGTAATTTAATTTAAAGTGATTACATGCAAAATAACTGCTGGCAATAGGACCCAGCTTCCAGCGATGCAAGTGACTACCAATACGAGTGAATACCACTGACTGACATATGTCCTGGTAGTAAATAGATTAGAGGGTTACCTAGACAACTGGAGTGTGGAACATCTGCAAGCAACCAACCACCAGCTTCAAAGTGATATGTGACAAGTGAATCATTTCCAGTGTGTACGTAGCTTCAGGTCAAAGGAAGCCAGCAAAGGAGCTCTTCAAAATACATTAGAGATGTAATTATATGCTTTTTTAAAATGGTAAATGGTCTGTATTTGTATAGCCCCGCCTAGGGACCCCAAAGTGCTTTACACATCCAGTCATCCACCCATTCACACACTGGTGGAGGCAAGCTACAGTTACAGCCACAGCTGCCCTGGGGCAGGCTGACAGAAGCGAGGCTGCCATATTGTGCTATCGGCCCTTCTAGCCAACACCAGTAGGCAGTAGGTGAAGTGCCTTGCCCAAGGACACAACGACCGAGACTGTCCGAGCCGGGGCTCGAACTGGCAACCTTCCGATTACAAGGCGAACTCCCAACTCTTGAGCCACGATCGCCCTCTTAGTTACGTTTAAAACAAGTGAACTTGTTTTAAACATAACACAAAGTGTTCACATAAATAAATGATAAATACCTTTCTCTATTGACCTTGAGTATATACCTAGTACATAAATAAACAGTTTATTACAAAAGTGGAAAAAATATGATGTAAGTTTGTAATCTTGACATTTGTTATGTTTAGTTTTAATAATAATAATAATATTGAAAAGTAACCCTCAAAGTTATATGCCTTTGACTCCTTTTATGATGTCAGACTGCCAGTTGAACTTTTTGTAGGCTTTAGATAAAGATTATATTGCCACATGACAGTGTTTTTTGTGCTTTCATATGGATAAAGATATTTTTCAAAACAAGCATGGATAAAAATCCTTAAAAAAATACCCTTGTCTTTATGGACTTAGCATAAGTGAAGTGTACAGGTACCAGCTGGTGAATAGCTAAGCTACTCACGGCTTGTTGGTAATTGACTCCTGGCTGCTGACAGTTCACTAAAGAAGATGTCCCAAGACCACTACATTTTGCTGTACTGCTACTTTCTTCTTTCTTTTGCTACTTTTCTTATACCCCATTCTTGACATAGGTGGTGTTGCATATACATAATATATATAATATATGTGTTTGTGTGTTAGTATCCTCAGGTCCTTATTAGGTTTAAGCAACAATGTCATTATTTTTTTATTTAATCTGAATAAAGTCCAGAATCCCCCTGTTCTGCCTAAACTTTCTTAAGTTTAAATATTTTAGCAAGGTCATGGCTGTCCCCCAAATATATAAAATAATGTCTAAAGGCCAAACAAAAACAAACAAAACAAACAAAAAAACAAAAAAACAAAAAATGATGGGGGGGCATGTGCACACAAATACACAAACTTGCTACAGCTCAATCCCCTGCAGCATATCACACTTTCAGGTTTCTAGTTTTTAAAAATTAATGCTAACATCTCTCTCTCTGTCTCTCTCACACACACACACACACACACACACGCACACGCACACACACACACACACACACACACACACACACACACACACACACACACACACACACACACAAGCACACCTTGTAGAGAAGTTATAAGCCTATTCCTTTCTCTGACCTGTCTGGTTTCCATTCTGTGTCTTCACTTTACTCTCTGTTAATCTTCCTACACTTTCTTGTGTCTGTACCTGCTGTCTGTATATGGTTCTCTTTGTCTGATGCTTTCACTCGAAATCCCTCAATTTGTTGTGTTTTTTGCCCTATTATACTAAGGCTTTCTGTCTTCCAGTCTTTTATTCTTTTCAAAAATAATACAGAATAAAATGCAGGCAAAGACTGTGTTGTCTTGTAATTTTTTTTTAGTATTTAAGAGAAGCATGACTTATAGATTTAATTTGAATGTATTTTATTCTTTCACAATGTGAAGTAAAACATTCCCATCTTAATGATACCCTCTTAAGAGTCATGAAGTGCTCAGTGAAGACACATGCAGCGTTTAATTCCAGAATATCCATAACCTTAATGTTTCACTCCCCTCTTTGTATGCACACGGACTGTTTTTAATATTTCACATGTATTTTTAATGCAAAAATATTGGGGGGGGGGGGGGGTAGGAAGTATCAAGACATTTTACCCAAGTTGCTCAAGACTTTTTTTTATATCACCACACAGAGAATTAACTATGTGTGATATAAAACACTGTGGTATCACTGCTTTCCTGAAGAACCTGCAGACACTGATTACCTGAACCTGCAGTTTCTCTCAGTTCTACTTTTGCCTCTTATTATTTGTTATGCGGTGCAGAGTTTTGTGTTTTCATTCATTCTGACTGTGCTCATCAGCTATGTTTTTATGTGCTGGACAGTAAAACCTTAAACAAAACTGCATCACTATACAGGACTTATTTAAACAAAGCAGGTGGACTCAAAAACAGACACATATAACTGTCACAAGTTTAATGATTATATTGGAAACTGAGAAATTCTGTTTTATTTCAAGCAGGATGGGGAAAATTTCTGACAAGAAAGGGAGTGAGTAATGCTAGGGTCCCAGGGGAGGACAGTGGACGGGCAAGTCACTCAGGTAAGATTCCTTTGTCAGTCAGCGAAAATTCCAACTTGAAAAACTCAATTTGCTAACTCAGCAGAGGCTATAGTGAACGACACACACCCGTGAGGAATTAGAGAAGAAGACAAGAGTCCAAGGTCAGAATATTAAGTAAGACTGACAAAAACAAAGAATTAGTCTTTAACTCAGTGGACCACTTAGCAGCTTTAAAACCAGTTACTTCACTACACAACTGGTGGATTCTCAAACAGCACTCATGAGAAATTTGACTTAAATGTACTGGCTGGTCTTCAGCACTATTTGACATGTAAGGGAGAGGATTAGGGCCACCGAAAAAAAAAGTGGGCACGTCTTTTTTCCATAATAAAGTGATAAAAATACCAAGACTCGTTTCTATGCAATACATTATTATTTACATTGTTATTGTAAATAATAAGAAAAAGTATATTATTTCCTGTTATTGCATTCTTATTTTTGCAAAGTTGCAATTAGTTTGCATATTTAGTAAAAATCTAAAATTACCAATGTTTTTTAATACAATCTGCAGCTTTTATCCCCAAAACAATCCACATTCATTTTAACATTATTTTACAGCTTTTTTTTTTTTTTTTTTTTTTGCTGTCACTGCTGTTACTCAACAATATTTCCTATGTTTATATGATAAAACCAGTAGGGAGTTTTGTTTTATACCAATATACATGAAATTAGCACACAGCCAACTGGCCCAATGATGGAATGTCTCCAGCGTGTCCTCTGCACTGGGACCTCCAATAGATGGCCCAAATACCTTGCCTTTAAGGTGTCTAGAAGACAGAGAGGTCAGATGTCCAAATCACATCAACTAATTCCTTTCAGTGTGAAGGAGTAACATTTCTACTCTCACCCCCAAATCCTCACACCATCTCTAACACTGAGTCCAGACACAAGTCGGAAGAAGTTTCTGCTGCTTGTGTCCATGATTTTATTCTTTGAGTGAGTACACAGAGCTCCTGACAGAGCACTTCAACGGGGAGGGTAGAAACATCGATCAGCTGGTAAACTGACAGATTCACTTTGACACTCAGCTCTCTTTTCACCACAACAGGCTGGTGCAATGTCTACATTATTACCAAGACTGGACCAATGTGTCAGTCAATCTCCTTAGCCCAACTTCAGTTGGGTCCAGAACACAGCAGCTTGGCTGCACGTATCACCCATGTTCTTACTTGTCTTCAGTGGCTTCCAGTGAAATTTGGAATTAATTTAATTTAATGGCTCACCCTCCCCGAGCTTGGTTTTGCCCACTGGAGATTTTTCCCCACAGCTGCCAACTGCGTGAGGATACAGGGTCATGTGATTGTTAGGGTTTTTTCCCCATATGCTTTCTAATATGCTCTTTATCTAACAATACGAAGCGCCTTGAAACAACTGCTGTGAATTGATGCTATACAGATTTTTTTTGTTTGTATAAGAGTTTGTATATAGGAATGGACGAAAAACTTTGACTGTTTTCACCTTTGAATATGTACACTTATCTTTAATGTGTATCTAAACTATGAAGTACTTTGTAACTGTGCTACTTGAACAAAGTTACTATGATTATTAATTTTCCTCTCCACTTGTGAACAAACACGAAGATACTTCAACCATCTACTTAGGGGAGTTTCTTTTATATACCCAGAATGGGCATTCCACCCTTTTCTGGCTGACAACCCCATGGCCTTAGTTTTACCAGAAGCAGATAATTCCATAATATAAAGACAACACAAAACATTATTAACCTATAACATCCTGTGAACAGAGTTTGATATGTTTATGAGTTAATTAAATATATGTTTTCGACTTTTGAGTCCAACTTGAGACTCTTCGAATTTTTACCTTGTAATGTCTCAAATTTCACAGACTAGACTTTCTAGCTCAGGTGCAATTAATTCACAAAACAAACTAAATATATATTGCCTTTGGGTGCCTCTTGAAAATATCAGAATTACAAATTTAAATGAGACATTTCACGTGTCTATGCTTTGGTGGATGAATAAAATTGTTCTGCTGCCTGTTGCAGTAAAAGCAATTTGGCACAGTGCAAATTAAATTGGCCCTTGTCTCAAAAATGTTGCGAGGATGTTATGCTAAATTTACTTTTAGGTTCATACTGAAGCAAATAATGAATGTAATATTTCCCATTCCAGCCAGAGAAATAAATGGCAATTCCAGTGAATAGCTGACAGTAGACTCAAGATTGTTCATTTTTATATAACATGCTTTAAACTTTGTTGTCCCAGTTAATTGATAATCTACTACATGTAATTTATGTAAATTCTCAGTTACATAAGATGAAACATAGAGAGCTTTTGAGGTATGAAATACAGAAAACTAAGAACATTTAAAAGGGGTTTATTTAATTAAACATCATCTCCCTTTTAAAATCTCACTTCTCATCTCAACTCTCTCAGGGTTCAGTGTTTTGTGAATCCAAGCTTGTAAAAATGGAAATAAAAGATTTTAAATGCACTTTGACAAGTTTTCCCTGCTGAACAAGAGGATAGTTCACCAAAAGGGGAGTTCGTTAATAAGCAGTGTCTTGGTGCTCTGGATATGACTAGGATTCAAAATACACCTGTTGGGCTTTCGTGAGTACTTTAGATGAAAGCAGCATATACACATAGTCTCAAAAAGGATGAATACTGAAGGATGACACACACACACACACACACACACACACACACACACACACACACACACACACACACACACACACACACACGTAGATACCCATCAAACTGCTGCAAGGCAAAACCGACACATTTGCTGGGTCTATAATTACAATTATAAACACTAGACATTAAGTTTCCTTAGATTTGTTATGTTGTGATTGGATGCTATATAAACACAACTGAATTGCGCCCTGAGTGGAAGGGTGTTCATCACCAAAATTGCCTAAAAGGTCTGTCATTTATTGAAATTGTATTGTAGTAGTTCTTCCCTATTTGTTGTTTATTTTACTTTGAAGTGGGTATAGATTGATTCTGTTGGATTGGTCAGTCGATCCTGGTTTTTTATCTGTTGACATGTTGTTTCAAGTATAAAGCTAAAGATTTTAAAACTTGTGACTGTTGGGGTTGTAGACTTTTATTGCTAACCTCACTGCAATATAGTAACAAGCTGAACAAGAAAAGTCAGGTTGCCAGGACTCTTGTTCTTAGTAAAGTCTTCATTCCCTCACCACCAACCCGTTGAGATATATGGCTGCCCCTCCCTGAGTCTGTTTCTTCCTGTTAAAAAGGAGTTTTTTCTTCCTACTGTTGCAAAGAGCTTACTCGAAAGTGATTGTTTTATTGTTGGGGTTTTCTATGTATCAGGTCTCTGTAGGGTGTTTACCTTATTATCTAAAACCCCTTGAGACAACTGTTGTGATGCATTATATATATATAAAATTTAACTGAACTGATTTAAAGTCAACAGCAGCAGTGCTTTTTTTAACAGTGTAAATGGCATAGTTTTCTCACAGAACTTGCCATGAAAATGTATGCTAGTAACAAGGGAATCACCTTTATGAGAGTGAAAAGCCACTGTTGGGAAATATCCCACTGGGAGATGATAAATCAAGTGAGCACAAAAAGAAGTAAAAGCATTAATATAAATACAACATCAGAATAATATTTTTAACTGTAAAATATTAATAAATAGCTTTCAAATTGTTCCCTTCAACACATCTGCCTTTTTTTGTCTTAATTTCCCTCTATGATAACGGCCTCTTCCTTTTTTATGAATCTGTTTGCTTATCTTAATCTTTTACAGCATAATTTTGAATCTTTGCTTTTATTTATCTTTTTGATGCTTTCAGCTCCTTTTACTTCATTTTATATTTGCTTTCTTTCTCTTCCAGCACTATACCGCACATGAAAATGAAGTCAACAAATAATTTAAGCCTTCAACTTCAAACAGTGTAGCACTCCGTTCAACTTAATTACAGCAAACCTCAGTTATAAAACTTTTTAATGACATTCTTTTTTTTCTTTCATTTTTACTGCTTTTCCAGATAAAACTGACTTACAATATCGCCAAACATTCAGCTTTTGTGAGAATGGGTTTCCTGGAATGAAATGTTTATAAGCTGTGGTAACAATAACTTAAAGAGTAAATGATGTCAAAGGGAAAAAACAAGCACTCATATTGTCTTTGTTAAAGTTTCTGTTGTAAAATGACACCTCATCTCTCACAGCTGAAATCTACAGGGGCAGCCTTATCTCAGGAGGGAGGATAATAAATATATGATATGCATTATCTGAATTGCTATGATCATCATCAGATAACTGGTAATATGGAGTCTACAACTTCACTGCCAAGTTGAACTACTTTATTTAACTACTTCGGGGAGTTGAGCATTGTTTTAGGATTATACAGCTTATGTCAGTTAAGCTCCCAAGTGAGAATAAAAATACCTGTAACGTTCTGTTTTCTGCCCCACTGACTCGCCTGTTTACTGCTTCTCTTTTCAGTTGTCTGTTATGAAATTATATTTGCTCATCATTTTAAAAGCTTGTGATCCATTTTTAAATTCTGATGATCTCCTCAATTATTTGGGGACAAAATGTTTTTACCACTAGAATGTTTTATCAAGACTGGTACTCATCTGGAAAATATATCTTCCTTGAGATGTGTGGAGTATAGTCACTCAAATCCTTGTCACACTTTGTATTCTGCAGTCAGAGAAAATCTAGACTGAAAACAACTGCACCATTAGGACTGTAAAAAATATAATATCTGTGTGCTTGATAGAAAACAGTGAGTCTTTTGGTTTGGCTGGTTTGTAAAAACACCAACAAGCTGTTAACATGAAATTATGTGAACAGCATAGGGATTTCTCAAATAATTTAACACATCACAATATATAATTTTTGGCTTTGCTTTTGTTTCTTGCATTTAATTTTACACGATGACTTACATTGTTCAGAGCACACTGACCTTGACCCCACCAATGTGGCAAACCATATTGTTTAGATGTTTTCCAGCAGTATTTGTGAAGTTCCTTGGTGAAAGCACAGTCTTTGTCTCAGTCCATAAATTCTACACGCCTTTCACAGACAGTGCTGTCAGTAAAATGTATTTTGTAAGATGTCACTTACTTCTCACAAATTAACTCTTTGGGGGCAGTTTTACCTCAGGTGGGGGTAGTGGGTTCTTGATTAATTGAAGGACTGGTGACTTGATACCAAAGCCCCCCCAAAAAATACTATTGATCATAGACCCAAAAACTACAGCTCTTTGAATAACCAATTGTGGGAAGATCCAAAACTAATAGATGCTTACTTACACCCTCATTGATGCAATAATCCTATGGGCACTTGGGGTTAGAATCAAAGATGCATGTAGAGGCCACCCATGGAGAAGAAGCCAAAATAACGAAAATAGATAGTGGGTTTACTGAGGTGCAGAAGGGCATCATGAGAGACAGGTCCAGGATGAAAAAAGATATTCATAACTGAAGCTCAAGAAAGTGCCAAACAAAGGCTCACAGCTCTGGCCACTAGGCTGAAGAGATATACCAGAGAGGCAGAGGCTAAGAGAATGTGCTGTTTACCAAAAATACCACCCAGGCTGTGCTCTCAGCTACAAGGGAATAATAGGCAGATCTACTCAGAGCTGAAACTGAACAATACTTGAAGAACATCTGGGAGAAAGAGGCTGGTGGACATAACAGCAGACTGCTGCTACATAAACATCACAAAGGGAGACATCCAACAACGAGTCTCCGGAATGAAGAGCTAGACAGCACCAGGGCCTGACATGATTTATGCTAACAGGCTGACAAAGCTAACCGCACTCAGTGAGTTCCTGCCAGTACAAATAAGGGGGCTGCTAACAGCAGGTACTTACTGAATATTCTAACTCAGGGCAGAATAATCCTGATCATTAAGGATACCCACAATTTTACGACTAACTATGCACTGGTATATTACTTTCCTTTCCACAACATGGAAACTCCTCTAAGGCATAGCAACCAAATTGAGTAGGCATATGATATATATAAGTTCAGCTTAGAAACTGGAAATAACACTAACTAGCACTATCTCCTGGCTGATAGAGCAGTGCACTAGGACTCTGAAACCGCCTGGATTAACTACAAGTCTATGACTCAATACCGCACAGATGGATACTGGAATGCTTGCCACTGTGTAAGGCTAATAGAGCGCTAATAACATTCATCAGGAGCTCAGTGGGACTGTAGAAGACAACACTGGAGGCCAACTTGAAGGCAATCGCATAAGTCAGCCTCAAGTATGAAATATAACAAGGCAGTGCGCCGCCCCCGCACATCATTCCATTATCTAAAGAAACAGCTGTCATAATTCACTCCAGTGAACAAATTATCCACAAATGGAGAAAACTTGAATATAGTGGTGGACCTTCCCAGAAGTGGCTGGCCTACCAAAATTACTCCAACACTGCATCAACTCACAAACTTACACTGAGTTTTTATGAATACGTTTTTGAGTTTTACCTTACCTCTAACTTTGGATTCTTTGGATTGGATATAAGAATATATCAAATTTTAATCTGCATATATATGTGTTTTAATTTGTATCACATTTGCTACATAAGCCTTATTTTTGCAATTAAGTCATTAAAAATGTGTCATGCCATTTATATCATTTTTTGAGGGTAAAAAAAAAGTCACACTGATGATGTAGAAGTCTCAAAAACTCACAAAAACACATGTATAGGATATGATACGCTGGGCTTTAAAGGGCTAATAACTGTATGCAACAAAATGACCTTAATGATTTTATAAGTATATTTGGGGCTCGATGCAACTTCACAGATTTGAACTGGTTGGTTTTCCAGTCTGGTAAATGCTGCAGTGGCCTGCCAGTAAGAGACCATTATCCCAATAGAAATCTGTGATGTGGGAGAAAATTATACCCGGCCACACTCCTCTTATTGCCAAACAACATTACAATAAATGGCACTTTTAATATGCAGAAAATTATATGCTGAGAAACTTTTATCCCACTGATATCTGTGGGACTCATATTTGTGGGTGGGCCACAACTGCCAATAAGCCACAGTCTGTCTGCATGTTTATCCACAACACTACTGTATTATGATGAGTTTCCCACATTGACTCCATCCAGTTTGTGTCTGGGACATCTGGTCTATACTTTTGGCATATTTCCTCCTGCCTTCTTGTTCCCTTTCTTTTCTTTTTCCTTGTTATCCCTTGTACCTTTAGCCTTCTTGTGTAATTGTTTCTGTCAGCCACTTGTGTAGTCTTGCGGACAATTACTCTTCAGCCTGTGTGTCTATGAAATTAAATAAAATCTAATTTCAAAAGTAGAAGTTAAAACTTCTCAAGTTATTTGATGGCAGGTTTAAAAAATGTATAGGGTCACTAAGTGCTAAAAGACTTAAATTTCCCCCCCAAAACTTTACTTAATTAGGTCGTTAACTTTTCTGTCAGTGAAAATAATATGTTACCATAAACATTTGAATTTAATTTAATGGAAATAACTGACCATTGGGGGTAATGAATTAAGCAATGACTTGCATTTAAAAATGCACCCTGGAAATTATAAGCAATTATTTAGTTCATCTGCACTAAACTCACTGATTAAAACAAACAAACAAACAACAACAACAACAAAAATCACAATCTCCAAGTGACAAAACAAATCCAAAAGCAGTGCAGCAACCAAGGATAAGCCTTAACTTTACTGTGACAAAAATACGCATTAAGTCTTGACTATGATAAGTCACTTCACTGCTTAAGTCTGTAGTGGCCATCCATTTTGCTGCTCTACACTTAGACGTCAGAACAGATTGCTCATTTACACTCCTGTTGTTAAGGTGAAAGAGAGATGTTAAAGAGGACCTTTGAGCTTCAGTGAGCAGTAAATTTAAATCACACTGTGAGCATAGGATATGCAGTCTGTGCTGCACTCACTGATAGTTTAGGCACAGATTAAATGCTGGAAGCTTAACACTAACACATAATAATATAACGTATTAACAATATTAGTAAAAGTGTAGTAAAAGATAAGATTAATTAATAATTACTGTGTGTAGTAGTCATGCAAATTCACATTTCTAATTATTAAAAGAGAAGTCTAAGCCTATGGATTACTCTATGAGTGTGCTCCTCCGGCACTTTTTAATCTGACAACTGTCAATGCATTTCTGGCTTCTGACAAGCAAAACAAAAATAAAGCTTTAATATTTGAAGGGATCTACTGTTTGACTTGAGGGTTCTCTCAGATGTCTTTCTAAAAGAAAGTTGTACCACTTGGCAGTCAAATTGGCAAGTCCTCATCTTAATAAAGAACAAACAATAGAGAGCAATGAATTATTTTCATACAAAAAACCTAAATCGAAACTGCATGATTGCAATCACCAGTTAAATCTGATGAATAGAGAAGACTGAAAATAACGAGATGATTTTGTCCAAAGTTTAGAAAAGTTGCTTTTTCTCATTATAATTTGGCTTTATTTACTGCTCAATCCAAAGACTCAATTCAGTGCCACCAAATGCAAATGTCATCCAATTCAAATTACAGATTCAAATAGCCAAGAAATACAAGCATTTTACTACAAAGCCATTGCGCACTTGTAGTACATCATAATAGGTTTGTATATATACAGGGAGTGCAGAATTATTAGGCAAATAAGTATTTTGTCCACATCATCCTCTTCATGCATGTTGTCTTACTCCAAGCTGTATAGGCTCGAAAGCCTACTACCAATTAAGCATATTAGGTGATGTGCATCTCTGTAATGAGAAGGGGTGTGGTCTAATGACATCAACACCCTATATCAGGTGTGCATAATTATTAGGCAACTTCCTTTCCTTTGGCAAAATGGGTCAAAAGAAGGACTTGACAGGCTCAGAAAAGTCAAAAATAGTGAGATATCTTGCAGAGGGATGCAGCAGTCTTAAAATTGCAAAGCTTCTGAAGCGTGATCATCGAACAATCAAGCGTTTCATTCAAAATAGTCAACAGGGTCGCAAGAAGCGTGTGGAAAAACCAAGGCGCAAAATAACTGCGCATGAACTGAGAAAAGTCAAGCGTGCAGCTGCCAAGATGCCACTTGCCACCAGTTTGGCCATATTTCAGAGCTGCAACATCACTGAGTGCCCAAAAGCACAAGGTGTGCAATACTCAGAGACATGGCCAAGGTAAGAAAGGCTGAAAGACGACCACCACTGAACAAGACACACAAGCTGAAACGTCAAGACTGGGCCAAGAAATATCTCAAGACTGATTTTTCTAAGGTTTTATGGACTGATGAAATGAGAGTGAGTCTTGATGGGCCAGATGGATGGGCCCGTGGCTGGATTGGTAAAGGGCAGAGAGCTCCAGTCCCACTCAGACGCCAGCAAGGTGGAGGTGGAGTACTGGTTTGGGCTGGTATCATCAAAGATGAGCTTGTGGGGCCTTTTCGGGTTGAGGATGGAGTCAAGCTCAACTCCCAGTCCTACTGCCAGTTTCTGGAAGACACCTTCTTCAAGCAGTGGTGCAGGAAGAAGTCTGCATCCTTCAAGAAAAACATGATTTTCATGCAGGACAATGCTCCATCACACGCCGTCCAAGTACTCCACAGCGTGGCTGGCAAGAAAGGGTATAAAAGAAGAAAAACTAATGACATGGCCTCCTTGTTCACCTGATCTGAACCCCATTGAGAACCTGTGGTCCATCATCAAATGTGAGATTTACAAGGGGGAAACAGTACACCTCTCTGAACAGTGTCTGGGAGGCTGTGGTTGCTGCTGCACTAATGTTGATGGTGAACAGATCAAAACACTGACAGAATCCATGGATGGCAGGCTTTTGAGTGTCCTTGCAAAGAAAGGTGGCTATATTGGTCGCTGATTTGTTTTTGTTTTGTTTTGAATGTCAGAAATGTATATTTGTGAATGTGGAGATGTTATATTGGTTTCACTGGTAAAAATAAATAATTGAAATGGGTATATATTTGGTTTTGTTAAGTTGCCTAATAATTATGCACAGTAATAGTCACCTGCACACACAGATATCCCCTAAAATAGCTAAAACTAAAAACAAACTAAAACTACTTCCAAAAACATTCAGCTTTGATATTAATGAGTTTTTGGGTTCATTGAGAACATGGTTGTTGTTCAATAATAAAATTATTCCTCAAAAATACAACTTGCCTAATAATTCTGCACTCCCTGTAGAGACCTATTCGGCATTTATGTAAGAGTGAACATATGAACACTAGTTTTTGCAAGTTATAGGGATTTGGGCAGGTTCTTTGCTGTCACCCTGAAGTTCTTTTTCACCATCTTTTTCAGTGTGGTCTTGCAGTGATCTTTGCATTGTCCCCTACCGCTGAAAGTTAAGACCTTTTCGAGATACTTTTTTGACGCTTGTTAATCTTCTGAGATTGTGTAAAAGGTATGGTTCACATGTGTATTTTATTTTAATTTACAAACTTGAAAATTTGGGATCAGATTTTCATTTTACATATTAGTAATGATAAACAAGTTTATAGGAAAACTAAACCCATCAACTACCCACTAAACACTGGACCTCAGATAGACACACAGATCTTCATTTGACTGTCTCAGCTGCAGATGATAACTGGAGACAAATACAAAGGTGTAAACAAAGCAGCAGAAAAATGAATTGGTGGCCTATAGAAAACATCTCCTCCACCCGCTTGAAACATGGGACTAGAGCGCCTCTAGAAGCAGTATAAAAACATTGTTTAAGTCTTTGTTTGATGTGGAAAATGCATTCTCAGAGACCACATGTGGACTATAAATACTCTCTACACAGAGGTCCTATGGACGTCAGCACTAGATGCTCGGTAGACGTCGAAAAAAAGATGCCTGCTGTCTGGTGTTACAAACAACCCCTTCACTGGACGAAAATTGGAACTTTGCACAGTGGGTATGAGCTTTTATTGAGCTTACATAGAATGCATGTTAAAAATACAATGGTGGAAATGGTTCTTTGCAGTTGCATTTTATATGTTATAAAGCAAAAAAAAAAAAAACATCAGAAAAAGAAAATATCGTGTGTGTCGGAGAGGTGATTATTACTGTTGCTATCATAAAGAGAAAATCAAGACAACGCTAACATGTTTAATGGACTCTGTGTTGTGCCTAACTCTGTCTTTGATGGTTACTTCTGGTGATGCCGTATGCAACAACACACACACGACACAGCCAATTTTCCTCAACTTCATGTGGGATGATGATGGATGCAATAGAATTATGTTAATGAGCATCACTGTTGTCCAATGACACACTTGACTAACTAAAAGGCTTAGAGACAGGCGGCAACAGACAAAGACCACAACTGTGGGTGGAAAGTATTAAGGGTAAGGAGACAGATGCAGGAAATACAACACACAGAAAATGTTTTATGTTTTCACTTTGGTGCACAATGCCAGAGTAGCAACATTTTCTTTAGGCCAAGACTTTTATTCAGAACAATAGCCAACAGTTTTCTTGTAATGAAGAAACCTAAATGAATACATTTAATAAAAAATAAATGAATTCTTACTATACTATAGTTGACTTACTCGGGGATCTTCTACCAGGCTGCTCTAGTCGCACTTGTGTCTCTTTCTTCTTCAAAATTGTATTTTATTTAATGTATTTTTAGTGTAACACAATTTATATTTGTGAAATTTGATGTACAAATAAATCCATAAATCTTATAATACACTCATTAAATCATTCTTTTGAATCAACATATAGACATAAAAAGGTTCTCAAAGTCAGTATTGCCTTTGGAAAGTATTTAGGACTTTTGCTCCGGTTTACTAGAAACCTGCACCAGGTTTTAATGTTTCAAGATTGTAGTAAATGGCAGTAACCAACTCAACTGTGTTCACGATGGTCTCTTTCCTGTCCTCACAGCAGTCCTAGCGGCATCACAGGTAACTACTTTGTCATCAACACTGCATTAATGCTTCACAGAAAGACCTTTTGGAGTTAATTGGCTGAAAATTTTCTGTAAGTCACAAAGAAAAATCCCCTAGAATCAATGCTTTCTGGGCATTCACAAGATATTTTCACTTTTTGGAGGCAGTATTGCTCATCAGTTGCATTAGAAAAGGCTATAATAGATGTGAAGTGTACGGAAGAAAAAGATTAATGGAAATAGAATTGCTGAGACAAAATTAAAAAAAAAAATCAGAATCAGGTAAACTGCAAAGAGTTGTGAATCACAGGTGCAGTCATAGAAACAACAAATTTTTCATGTATACAGACACATCACTCAGGGACAACAGGACCTCAGGACCAGTGAGTTCAATCAGACAGTGGCATATACATCAGGGAAAATAACATAAATCACTTTAATGAGAAAGAAGAGTAGGGAGGTCAAGCCCTTGTGAAACTGACAACCCAAGATAAACTCCTGCCTGAATGGGATTCTCAGGAAGTTCAAATGTCCTTTTTATTCACTTATTTTTTTTCCATGTCATTTGCCAAAATAAAATTTAAAAAATGCAGTGTTGTGCAACATTCTCAGTTCTCACGATTACATTGTAAGTACAGATGTTGCCGAAAAAGACAGCCATTACCTATCCACTGGCTACCCTTTTTTAACAGCAAAATCAGAAAAACTTTTCCACAACTAAAAAAGGTACTAGGCAGAACGTTGGGAGGGTGATTATGTGTGTAAAACATCCACTTTTGACTCAATGTCAGGAGTCTGCTTCAGATTTCCTTTTAACAGTCAGTGTTTCTTTCAGCTATGAGATCAATCTTTTCCCAAACCACAGTCACGTAGTGTTAGCTGTTTAAACATAAAACAGACCATAGCTATAGGGATAGCAGATCAAAAATAAGTGAATCTGGAAAAAATGTAATAAGATTACTACAATAATAAAGGAACCAAGGCAAATTGTAAGGGTGTTTTTCCTTCAGTAAACAAAATACACAAATCTTGAATATTAGGTTTATACTTTTCACAGTCATGATATTTTAGGCTAGATGCAGGAAGAACAGTGTTGGTGTGTATGTCAGTACAACAGCTGTTTGGATCCAAACTGAAACATCCAAAGTGTTAGTTGGGTAGTCATTGCATTTTTATTGTGTTCCTGAAATGATTTGTCTGGCTTTGGACTGAGTTCAGTGTTGTACCTTTTAGTATCAGTTGACATTTTGGGCTTTTAAAGAACTGTCTTCAAGATTATTTGATTGCAATGGAATTTGAAAAGATTTTTGTTAAACTAAAATGGTGAACATAGTATCCCTGCCCATATTTACTGTAGTACTGTAGCTGTAACAGAATTGACAATAGCTCTAAGCAAAATTAGGTTTTGCGTGAATCTTGAACAAAAGAGACTTTACCCTTATGAACTCTTTTTATTTGAATGCCCTATCTATCACACAGTGCAATTAAGATGTAGCATCAGAGAGAGAATTAGACAGAAGAACAATGTGTCAGATAGTAACCTAGCTTACCCTCCATTCATGCGCTTAATAATGATGTAATTGCAAAAACTAATCACCACTAAAATCATGGCTGGGAAAAGTATTGAAAATTTGCCACAATGGAAAAGCTTATTAACCTCAACTATATACAAAACTGGTTAGCATGCATATGGACCTATTCAAAACACAGATTTGAGTCATACTAATAAATGCATGTCCATGCTTGTACACTTCAACTATTGGCCTCCCTAGAAATTAAACTGAAAAATGGAGAGAATGCTGTGGTAGAAAAGCACACGGGTTAAAAGAGAAGCCGTGAGTCCCGATTTGGAGCTTTCTCCCTGAACTGTGATGGATGTTACACTCTATGGACAAAATGAATGAAGGAGACACAGAGCACTGTTCTTTTCCACTTTTCTTTCCTTTCCTAACTGCTACTTTTTGAAACTTTTTGAACATCTTTGAAGTTTCCCCAATGCGCTAAAACAGCTAAAATAACTATTTTTTAGCACAGTTACAGTTAACAAATTAATCCTCGTCTTTTTTTTTTTTTTTTGCATTTTTCTGATTAAATGTCATATGCTCTTCTCACATTACCAACTGACTTTCTCTCACCGTTTCTAAATTTTTATTTAACTTTGGGTCTTTGATTTAACTGTTTTCAGTTTTTAGCTTAAGAATAATTATAGAAATAATTATTTTTTCAACCTGAGATTCATTGACCTTGGCTCATTTGTGAGGAACATGAATCAGAAAACATTCACATTGAGCTCCCCCCGTGTCACCCCCCTTCACATTTGTGTCACATACAGGGTCTTCGGGTCCACTGGACCCATGGCTAGTGAAAGTGTGGAAATCAGAGGTCCTGTGTACCCTCATTTTCTCTTTCTCCTCTCTGGGCCTGTGTGTGTGAGAGAGAAAGAGAAGAAGGAAAAAGTAAAGCATGTGAAATGACTCAGGTGTGATCCACCAGTGTTGTTCCCGCACAAGGTTGCAACCCTGCTGCAAAATTGGAGCACCCAACACTGTATGCACCCACATTCAGACACATTTCACCCTTTGTCTTGCAGGAACGGATTTTGGGGATCTGACACTATAAATATCTATGTCAATGTGGTTCCATACCACAACTGATCAATTGCCAAAGGAATTCTCTGTTCAGACTGCCTTACAGTTGATATTGGAAGAGACAGAGGGTTTTGATGGTGATACAGAGGAAAAAGTTTCAGAATGCGAGGATCACATATCTGAAAATTCAGAATGTGACACTGAGTTTGAAGAGGACGATGAACATCAGCCAGCTCTGAAGTGTAAAAGAGCCTCAGGATCAGCCTGTGAACAGCCAGCCATAGGACCAGCCCGTCAGCAAGCTTCAAAACGCAAGCGAACCTCAGGACCAGCCCACCAGCAGCCAGCCATAAGACTAGCAGGTGAGCAGTAAACCACAGGATCAGCCAGTGAGCAGCCAGCTATAGGGCCAGACTATCAGCAGCTTGCAAATAACACCATGTGGATGGCAAAAGATGGCAAAATTGAATGGTCTTCCTGCTCAAGAAATGACACCCCCATGACATGCCATACCCTATCAAGAAAATCAAAGCAGAGTTTTTGGAAAGACGTGTAATGTTTTGAATGAAACTGATTTGGATGCTTACTTTGGGGTTCTTATTCTTGCTGGTGTTTTCAGGTCCAAAGGGGAGGCCACAGAATCCCCCTGGGATGAAGAAACTGGCAGAGAACTTTTCTGGTCAACGATGTCTCTGAAAAATTTCAAAATAATCTCCAGAACCATCCGATTTGATGACCGTGATGATAGATCAGCTCAATGGCAGAGAGACAAGCTAGCTGCCATCAGGACAGTGTGGGACAAGTGGATGGCCGGTGACCCGAGATGGACAGAAAAACACATGCACCCAGCGCAAGAAGTACATTTGCAATACACACAGTGAAACTCACGTGTGTTATAGTCTGGCATGAAAATAGCCATGTTCAATGTGTTCAGACAACTAACCAGAGTAGGTTAAATTTCTAATGACGTTCAAATAAATAATACACTATAGTTTTGGAAAAACTTGCTTCATTATTTTCCAGTTATGGACTGATTCTTATATAGCGCTTTTCTACTCTCCCGGAGTACTCAAAGCGCTCTATACAACATGCCTCATTCACCCAATCATACAAGCACTTCTAAACTCAAGTGCAACTAATAAGCATTCACACACATTCACACTCCGATGGACGCATCGGAGGGCAATTTGGGGTTAGTATCGTGCCCAAGGATATTTGGCACGCAGACTGGAGGAGCCAGGAATCGAACCACCAACCTTCCAATCAGTAGCTGATCTGCTCTACCACCTGAGCTACAGCCACCCATGCCTGTTTTATGATGCATTTCCTTATTTTGGTATATTAAAAAAAAACAAGCAAAAATGAGTTGCATTTCTATTCATAAATGTGATTTAATAAAGGTAAAGGGAACACATTTAACATGTTTTGTTTATATTACTTGCAAATGGGATGAAGTAAACATCTGCTGAGATTTTAACAAAACAGGTTTGAATATGTTGAAATAAAAGCCCACTGGGTCCACCAGACCCAGCAAGAGTCCCTGTGTAACCAAAAAACGAAGAAATAAAAGAGGTTAAAGAAATAAAAGGGTTAAAGAAATAAAAAGGAAAGGAGTATAAAAATCTACAAGCACAAAATGTATTTTATTCATCAACTGTGAATCTTTTTCAACAAAAATGTTTCAACAAAAATGAAGACTCCTCACATCATCCAGTGTTTTTCCAATCTTTTGGCTAGTTTTGGTGAGTCCATGCATATTGTTGCTCGAGTGGTTGTAACGAGGTAACGAGGGGTTATTTAAGATACTGCTGCCTACCTATCAGCTTGAAGTAGTCTGGCCATACTCTTCTGACCTTTGATATCAAAAAGATATTTTCTTCCAAAGAACTGCTGCTCACTGGCTCTTTTTTTGGCCATTCTATGTAAACTCCTTGAAGTGGTTGTGGAGCAAAATTCCATTAGATCAGCAGTTTCTGAAATACCAGCCCATTTGGCAAGAACAACTATGCCATCTCTACACTTAAATCACTTTCCCTTCTGGTGCTCTGTTTGTATTTCAGCAGGTCCCCTTGACCATGTCTACATCTAAATGTATTGAGTTACGCCATGTGACTAGCTGATTAGATATTCACGTTAACGTGAATACGAGTACCTAATGAAGTGACCAGTGACTGTAGCTCTAACATTATACCTCGTTATAACACTAAAAGAAATCTTCAGCTGCAGGGTTTCAGAAAGACTATCCTTCAAGCTGATAACTCACATCAAACCCCTGTGTTGGTAAGTGTCTGCCCTGCTGTGCTGCTGATGGGTACACACAGTTTGTACCAGGGAGTGACTCATATTTTGGATGTCAAGAGTGCTGTCAAGAGATAGCTATGGTTCGTAACAAGGAATGCCCAAGGGAAAAGATGACTCCTCCAAGTTGGGTAAGTCTTAATTTTTTCTTCCTTTGTAAAATGTTTTTCCTTCACATTTTTTTATTCTTTAGGTTTTGTTCATTCAGATTCCATCAAACTGGTCCCAGCATTTCCTTGGACACTATGTGTTATAAAAATCTCGTATTACTGTACAAATAAATAAATACATATATATTTATTGTTAAATAAATAACAATAAAAGACAGACTTGTAAACGTGTGTCTGATATTTAGTACCTAATACAACATTTTTCTCTCTCATTTCTTCCCCTTTATGTTCTCATTTCTGTGTCCCTGAGCTAAGTGTATGAATTCTGTGTTTCAAGCACTAAATTTGATTGAGCGCATCCCAAATGATCCCTATATTATGGCCATTTTATGTTATTGATGTGGGTTAATAAAAGCACATTCACACACATTAATCACTTTCTGTGCGGAATAAAATCTGTTGTTTTTGTAAGTTTCAATTCAAAGCTCAAATAGCATATGGCTAGAAGAAAGGCACCACCCCCCCCAAACCTTCTGCAATTCAGAGGAGAGAGACGGGTCGATGAGGAGAACCATAATTTAAACACGAAACAAATAAAGGAAATAAAACTTTATTTATCATTCTTTATGTAAGCAAGAGCATTTGTAGAAAAAGAAGATAATAAATGAATAACACTGTATTACAGTTGAAAGATGAGTAGTGATTTGATTCCAGACGGAAAGTGCTAAAACATCAAACTTTTTTTCCTTCCTCCTTGGAGCTAAATGACCCAAACACATGAGATATCAATGGAAATCCCAGGATGCCCTCTATTTAGTACATAAGGGCTTAGTAGGTTAGCTCAAATAAGTCAAAAGGTATAGACCAAAAACAAATTCATTACAGAGGACATAAATGGACAAGCTGGTTCTCAGGAGGATATAAGAATCATTTTTATATATTTAGGAATATTTTTATTGTTTCAAACACAGATTTAATTTATTCACTGATTGGCACAGAAGTGAGGAAATAAAGAAAATAATGCAGAAAATTCTGCGCTAATGTTTAATCAGGTAGCATAAGACCTCCTTTTTGTTGGCACTACTCATATAGTAAACGGCTGGGATTGGTGTGTTTCTAAATTGGTTACTAAATTGTACTGCAGGTTCAAGTACATGGTGCGTAAAAGCCACCGTGATCTGCCAACAGGGGCCTCAATAGGACTTGAGGCTACAATAATGTAAAACAATGAGGTAACTGACCTTTTTTTGGATAATTACTGTTTGCCTGATTTGATGATGAGAATGAGGAGAATGTGAAATGGTCTAGGGATCTAATTATCACACTGAAATAAAGTTTAGCGCTCAGAATGGTGACATCAATTATTCATCATAGAAACCAGAAGTATGTCGTGTCACCTTTACAGTGCAGTCATCAGCTGGATCTCTTCCAGCTCAATGCATTCTAACACAGGGTGTCAAATAGGGCTGTTCTGTCAGATGCCACTGGCATCTTAGAAACACACACAGGGTGCCCTTCTGCATCGGTGGCTTGGCTCTATAGCATTATTAGAAGCCAAGAAAGACAGATTCTGTCAGGTTCTGCCCTGAAAAGAAGGCAAGGCGTTGTCAATTTCAGTACATAATAATTTTTTTCTCAACAACAGAGGTAATTTAGTGATTCACTGTGCTATGAAAAGGATATCTCTGCTTTAAGTCATAAAAGTTTGTGTAGTAATTATAGTCCAGAAAATTAAAGCAAAACAACCTCAAGAGAAACTAGAAACTAGAAATGGACAGTTATATCTGTTCTGAACTAATGGCTCCTTAAGTCTCCTTAAGTAAAATATGGCTCTGTCATGTTTTAGGATTATTGTCTTTCTTTGTCTTATTTATCTTCCTTCTAGTCTCTGGGATTATGGATCTTTATTTGAGTTTTTGAATATGCCCATGTGGGATTTGACAGGTCTACTTATTTTCTGGTCACTGCTGGGTCGACAGCTTTATGGTGGGAAGTCAAAAGGGTCTTTCTGGCAGATCCCAAGAGAATTTCTCTGTTTGTGTTGCCAGCCTCCCTGTAGAGATTTAAGTCTACAATATATTATCTACACAAAACTTGTGTAATTTATTGAATTGACCAAAGAGGTTGAGATCATCTTTGCTACATAACTCATTGATAACAGTTAGCCAGAATCTGCTGTTGTTTGTGTTACTCAGAAAATAGCTGGCAAGAACTATAGGTCAGTTAAGGGCAGCGTGAACTTTTGAGTGCACTGAGAGAACTCCTGCTTGTAGATCTTCTTTCAAGGTTGTTTTAGGGGACAAAATACGTACCTTTAAAAGCTTTTAAATAAACTAATCTAGGAAAAGAAAAACAAAGAACAGCTGAGCAAAGTAAAAAAGGATGAAAATAAAAGCCAGAGACTGACTGATCAGGGGATTTAGTCTTTGTAAGCTTATTACACTCCCACAGTAGAACAGAGAGATTTTGAGTCATCAAAAAAAGTCTATTCTACCAACCTAGACGGCCTTGGCATACGGCACACTTCATAGTAGAGCTGGGAATTCCAACCTAAACCAGAATGCATCTTTAAGACCCCAACAGCACAAGCTGCTCAAATCAGAAAATGAAAAAAGTTGTTTCACTAATCAGTAACGGACCAATGATGCAAATATAGTGATATATAAATGTATAATAGGATAATAGTATGTATGATAGTACATCTGTACTGATATACACACAAAACCTTGGGATTAAATTAAAAAAGAAAGAAATATAAAGGAAGAATTCTGCCTTATGCATTCAGAATATTCAACTGCCTTTACTACGCAGTTTAATTCAACACAGCACAAAAATCTATGCACCAGTGGAGTCGCTCTCATCACAAATGAAACAACATTTGGGGAAACCAAAAGCCTGGAACAGCAAGCTGGAGGCTGAAGGAAGCAAATATGTTTCTTCACAGCAATGCGTCTCCACATCTGGAGGTGAGTCACTTTTGAATTTGTGTGTGCATACATATGTGTGTCCTTGTTTGTAGATTAGGCTCAATACTGTTTCTGTGAGATGAAAGAACAGTTTATTGCTGGAAATGTTCAGAACATTCCAAAACATGAGATGAGGGAGCTTTTATTTGTATTTGTTTGGCTAAATAGAGATAGATAGAGAAAGAACTGGTGGTGAGGATACGATATAAGTTTTCTTGTGTTTTCTCCCCTTTTTAAGGTTAACAAGGCAGTTGCAGACACACTTAGATGTGAAACTTTAGAAGTGCCCACAATAAGCTGACATTTAATTTTTTTAATGAAAATACAGCACTTCTGTGGATCGGTTGTTTGCAAGTGTAGATACAATTATCAGAATGTTCTATAATTCTGTGTATCTTTTATGAAATTTTCTTTGTTTGCTAGTAAACAGACCGAAAAAGTCTGAGGGCTTTATGTAACTAACATACATTTATTAAGACTAAACTAGCTTGAAAGATATTATGTTTTAAAAGGATACCAAAGAGTAGTTAGGAATGCCTATCTCTAAAACTAAATTCATTCTACATATTTGACTGACAAAACAAACAAACAAACAAATAAAAAACAGAATGCATTTACAAAGTTGTAATGCTTCACAGTGTTTCCCTCTTCCATAAACCAGACTTTGCCTTTTTCTTTCATGCTTTGGTGAAAACATGTTAAAGTTGCAAAACAGGCTTCCTGATGTACACTGAGTATCAGAAAGCTTATATGGAAAACTGTACGCATAATGACATATTTAAACTACTGCATTTGCACATTATCGTATTTTAATGGCCATAAAAGTAGGCAGACTATCAAATAAATACTGACTTACTGAATGTTCAACCACTCTAAATGTGACTTTCAGGCTTATTTACTAAGCTGGATGTTTTCAGTTTAGTGGGGAATTTGCAAAAACAGATGATGTAAACAATCACAGATGTGGTTAAGTGAATTTAAATGCACTGCCGCCTGATGTTAGGTCATTTCAAACACATCAGCAATGGAGCAGAACATGCAAATTCTCCACTGCTGAGCATAGAAATGTGTAAAAACAAACATTTCAGACATGAGACAGAGATGTTTTCCTTGACATATTGTGTACTTAAATTAATAATAGTAAGACATTACAATAATAGTGTTGTTAGGAAGATGTGGAGATAATGAGGTGCTTATCAGGGCCATAGCAGATGTAAGAGTGGAGCACTTACCTGCAGAAGCCAGAAGAAAGCAACAAAAACAACAAAACAACAGTGTGTAAATTAATAGAAAACAGTATGGTGAATAGATTTTAAAAAATACAAGAATATTCAAATCATAAATATAAGTTAGCTAGTGTGTAACACCTTCCAGCAAATTGATGCATTCATATAAATTTAGAATACATAGGAGCAGGTGCCAGTTTGTGGAAGCCACCCTCTTGAAAACACTGCCCAAGATGGACATTGCTGTTCTGCGCAATCACATTTCATCTATGGGTCTAGAGGTCAGTCACATAGCGAGGCAAAGAGAACTCATAGACATTCTCGTTCAGCAAATTTTAAATTTCTTTCTTCACCAAAGAAAGGAAGATGTAAAGCTAAGAAAGAAAAGTAGATCAGTAGATGACTAACACTTAAGTTCACTAATAACAGCTAATAGCAGCTAACACTGGCAATGCATCCTGACAGAAAAATTCAGGATATCCTTAATAACTCACCACTGTCATCAAACAAAAATGAGCTTAACCGACTCACTGATTTGTACGAGTTTTCACAAACTTTTTTAAAGCATCTTCTAAAACAAACAGCTATGGATGGTTCACATCAGCATATTGACAGCTGAGGTAAACAGCAGACTGACGGCATATTCAGACAGCAAAAATCTGCAGATACAGTAAGTTTGGTCCTGTTTTTGAATTGAGCTAGGAGCTAGGACCACAGCTAGGAATATGCACTTGAATAGAGATGAGTAAAAAACAAAATTCAGCTAATTACAATCTGCCATCTACTGACATTTACTAATGAAATATTGCACACTATAACTTTAAGGATCTCAACAGTTTGGTATCACATATTTTTCTGCTAACTGATTGGCTGCTTCTGCTGTTCTTGTGACACCAGAGTCTGGTATCCAGAGTAATATACTATCTAGAAAGTTCAATATAGCCAGGCTTTCTCTTGGTTTTTAGGTTTTATCAAGCCAGTTAACTCACAGTCAGATATAATATCACAGTGGTAATTATCACATTCTCATTTTGTTAATCAGGTGTGGGTTCACACTAAATGGGGCATTTCAGGTGTTATATGACTTGATGACCTACTAAAGTCAGGGACATTCTGAGAGAAACAGGTGACGAATCTACAAAGAATATTATTTCAGTGCAGCTGTTTAGTTGTTAGTTGTTAGTTTTATTAAGAGTTTTTTTTTTTTAAATTATTATTATGTAGAGAGGACTTATGCCAGAGGCATGATTTAGGAAAATCAGTAAAGGTTTTCAATAAAAAAGATTTTGAAACCAGTTGACTCACAGTCTTGTCCAGAGTTTCAATGAATATGTTGATCAGTGCCTCATCAAGCATGTTTTAATAACCTTTTTACCACACTAAAAAATACTAAAACTAAGAATATTTCTTCTATATTTTTTATTTATTTTAATTAGTTTTCCATTTCACAAAATTGTTTGTTAATTTATTTCAAAAGTGAAGTGTTTCCTTTTATTTTAGTTAATATATATATATGTATATATATATATTTACATCTAGTTTTAGTTTAGTTTAACTTACTATAATAACCTTCTTCTACATCAGATTATATCCCATTTCAGTTGGACAGCTGTGCAACCACTGTGGCAAATGTAATGCATTAACAGAGAAACAGTTCTAGTTCTATTAAGTGAATGAACATGATCTCAGAGTACCTAAAATCAACACGGATCCTGCCTTACTGCACTTGGCACATTTCCCTAGAAACCTGACCATGTAATGAGTCTCAGAGGATATGCAGTGGTTTGGTAGTTCCTGGGAAGGCAGCAGAGGAAGGCAGCAGAGGACCGATGAGAAATGTTAATAGATTAATGAAGTACACATCTTAACAATCTTATATTTTTCAGACTTTCATTAGACTTTAATGTGACTTTGCAGTGATACATTAAAGCACAGTTACCATAAATGGGTTGTATGCACTGCTTCTTGTGTGATAAACAGTTACAGGGCCTCCGTGTGATAGTATACACCCAATTTTTGCATATAAACATTTGTTTATGTTACCATTATTATAAGGCCATTTTGTAGTCGTCTACTTTCTGCATTCTGTGTGAGTGCATGTGTTTGTGTGCTTCATTTCAATTACAGCACTGGGAGCCATTCCTTTAGCCATCTGATTTCTCTGTGCTAAGTCAGATAGTGCTTGTGGTTAGACTCTTTCTCAGTGATGAGAGCAGTGGGATTAGAACTCATAATAGAGTAATAAAGTCTAATGGCTCTCTAGTTTAAGGTAATGTCATTTTTATGGGTCTCTGGAAGACAAAGAAAGATTGTCTGAAAGAGACATTTTCATTTTGTGGCCAACTTGATCAATCTTATCAAGCAAGTTAGGAAATTGGAAAAAAAAAGTAATGCTACTTGAATGTCTAATGTGGTACAGTTTGCAAAACTGTTAATAAGCTAAATCATGAAGTCAATTGAGGTTCTGAGTTCTAAGAGAAGACACTGACTAAATATGTTAACCATGTCAGGAAAGGCCAACGTCACCAGCATGAGTACTGACTAAAAATGTTGAAGTTCCAGTCTTATGGCTGTTTTTGAAGTAGTCATATAAAAAATGTACTTTTTGTGCTCATGGACACAAACTGTTACACTTTTTTCATGCCTCCCAAATTTGTAAGTAATGCATTTCAATAGGAAGTATTTTGTGTTAGAAGCTATTAGTTTTGCAGGGAAAACAAGGAGGTGTCACCAGAGCAAGAAAAAAGTTTTAAAATATGGTAATTGTTGCATTTGAACCCAAACTTTGATATTTTTCTTAACTCAATCCAGTTGTTTTGAATGACTACCTCTAATAAAACATCATGAACAATTTGTAACTGATAATCCATTTAACCCTCTCACGCATAGTGGTCACTACAGTGGACAGCTATTCAAAGGCTGTTTTCTTGTATTTGTGTCAGTGTTGATGGTATACTTGCACATTAACCACTACACTGAACACTGATGTGTCACTCCATACCATGCCACCCACTGGTCGTTTAATGTTACTATAGATGTATGATGTGTTTCATTACTCCATGAGGCTCCTGACTACTAGGCTTCATAGCTTACCAAAGTCGTACTACAACATTTTTTGACAGATTTTTGAGCGCCGTGTATCACATAAAATCGGTTTGAGGTCAGTAAGCAAAACCAGAATTCATACATAAGGCGCACTGTCGATTTCTGAGAAAATTAAAGGATTTTAAGTGCGCCTTATAGTGCGGAAAAAACTGTAGCGCTGTGCCATACTGCAAATTCTGGTATCAATTCGATAACAAGTAAATACATGGCCAGTATTGCTGATACCAGTACTGATACCAATACTTTAACTTAAAAACTCTAACTTTTATACGGGAGAGCAATGTATCATAACTTATGAGTTGAATCAGCCAGTTTGCAAATTCTAAACACATTTTAATGACCACTAAATCAATGTGATTTTTATTTTCCACAATCATTAGTTAAAGTGACAAAACACACCTTTCCACTTTTCATGTTCTTCGAAACTGATTTTTTTGGAGACCTAGAATGTAAATGTTCCTGTCTTTAAGGACATTGGGCCAACTTCTGTATTTTAAATGTTATATAGGGTATAAGTAAAATAGACATGACTGTCAACAGAGCAAGGTTCATTTATTTATTTTTTAAAGTGCATGTTTGATGTATTTTTTTTATTTGACACAATTCAGTGGGCTACATACTAAACTTAGAGGATAGAAAAAAAGCATCAGTCATGTTACGCTAGTATTAATCCAATACCAGCACTAAAATTATTATTGATTCTATCAATATTTGGATTGATCTGCCCATCTCTAACTTTAACCCCTGAGTATAAACAGTATAATGAGCCCATTTTATAAAATACAAGCAATAGAAACTACTTGTTTAAAAAGTAGGGAGTAAAAGTAAAAAGAATAAATACTCAAGTGTTTAACAATTCTCAAACAGAACCAACATCAATGATCATTTATCTACCCACTGGTTGTTTGTACTGGTTGTTTTTTCCCCTCTCATGTTCAATTCAAGCTTCTCTGTCTGATGGTCATGTTTTTCTTTTTTACACCTTTGGCGAACAGTAAAATATTTCCCATAAGTGTGTGAGCTTTAGAGACAGAAAAAAAATAAGAAAACAAAAAAACAAAAACAAAAATGAAACATCTTAAACAGTTTAAGAGAACACTGGTAAAATTTAGATAAGGTTTCAGTTGTTAGGCATGATGCATATATCATTTCATTTCTACATTCATGGGCTTTTCATGGTGTTATGAAACATAAAAGTTGAATCTCCAGGAATGAGATGATACAAATCCAGATATAATAAATGTGAATATTTAATATCCATCTCTCATCTTCTAGATAGAACAATGTTATATCTGAATTTCTAGGTAAATGTGGGAGTGGGATATATTTAACATTGCAGTTTTTGTGAAGTGGATTTAGTGGAAGACTACAAAGACTTTTTTCTACATAATAAATGTTGGTCATGAAGATATTGCCAGCCTGTTGTCAAAGCCACAGGGCCAGGGACCAACAGCCCACTAAGCACCTTTGTACCATTTTCCATTTCACCCCTCAATAAGCAATAGTCAGAGTAATGCCCCAAATTCAAAACAACCCCAACCTGCCCTGGAGGGTTCAGTGGGATTTGTATTTAAGCCTTAAAAGCCAGGGGTGTATCCATTCATCGACTCAGATTGATGCACAGGGCTTAAAGTGCATATATGTTTGGGTTTGTTTTTTACAACTAGAACTGAGGAAAGCTAGCATTGGGGTCAGCTTCAAATATAATGAACAGTAACATGATAATTGTCACTTATCACTGTATTTGAAAAATAACCCTCTCTCTTGCTGCCAGGCGGGCCCTACTATCTCTTGGTCAGCAAAAATAGTTCCATCAGTCATCACTCATTTACATGGTATTGACATACAACAAGTAATAGACAAAGATATGCTTACACAGGAGCATTAAACTGTCTAATGATGGTAATGTTGTGAAGGTCCCGGTCATCGCTACAGAAGCTCTGATATGAGAAGGCATGGACTCCTCAAGATTGTTGAAGTTGTCTGCTGATGCCAAACTGTAAGGGATTCCATAAGTAGTTTTTTTTTTTTAGAATATCTCAAGGATACTTGATAAAATTACATTTGTGGCAGAGTTCTATTAAAAAAAACAAACCTTAACACAGAATCCCTCTAAGGAAAGTGAAATATATGGCATTACTTTTGTGCATCTATTCGGAGCGCCCGTAAAAAAATATTTTTGCAAGTGCTGTTGCATTTTGACGAGAAAATTATTTTGAGCGAACAAAATTCATTGCTGCATGCAAGAAATGTATTTGTGTTTGGTATTATCCATATATACACACAATAATAGCCCCTCTCACTCAGTTGTTGGCATTTGTTCTTGCTCAGATCTCTGCTCTGTGTGCTGACAGACATCTGCGGACCTGCTCTCAGTGCTCAGTTCTCTGTACACCGTTATAAGTATGCCACAAAACCTACCAATTACAGACTTGGATGCAAAAGTTCTGACTGGCTGTTACGGCCTTTAATCAGCTCACTAGCTACTGCACTCCGGAAACACGGTCCAGAATGTAGTTAAATCCAGTGGAGTGGTTTGGTTTAAACTAGATTAAAACTAACAATGGTCTTAAAAAAATTATATATTCTAAAATAAAATAATTAAACATACTAACAGAAAATGTATTTAGCTACCTTTGAGCTGTTTCACATTTTAGTCCATACAATATGGCATGTAAAAAATGCACACACAGAAACAGCACTTCTTGTTTTTGGACACTTTGGACAGAGAGGACAGATGGTTTGAAAGAGGAGTGAAAGAAGCCATTTACGTCCACTGTGAGCAACCATCTTTGAACAGAGGCGGTGGTTTACGACACCAACTGTCTGCCATCTATAATCCAGTTTTGAGATCCCTTCCCAGACGCCTTAACGCCCACTCACATCCTGGGCCATCTGACCTCAGGAAATCACATGATAGGGTGGGGCCAGGTTTCACAATGAGCTCACCCGAAACCCTGGCTGATTGGGACCCACACCCACTTTCACACCTTGGCTCATGTGATTAGGTAGAGGATCATCAGGGGGTCCTTTGTCCCTCTTTGGGGGGATACTCCCACTGGGTTTAAATCTGGAACTCTCCACCATTGACCCTTAGAACTGAAGTAGCTTCTCGGATGAGAGGTGAAACGTCTTCAAGCAACTCAAAGAAGTCCAGACGCTTTTCTTTCCAAGCTCCTTAGGCTTTAAATCACTATTATGCTGAAAAATGAAGCAATCAGATGCTTTCCAGGTGGTATTGCACGGTGGATGATATTCTGACAGTATTTTTCTTTGTTCATAATTCCATCGATTTTTGCCAAATTTAGAGCAGCACTGGCTGAAATGCAACACCAAACCATAAGTCTCTGGTGTTTTATTAGATGGCTGTATGTTTTTTTTCCCGGTTTCTTTTTAAGAAGATCTTTACAGCCATCTGTCTCCAGTGATCATTTCTGTTTAGGCTTTTGAAAATAGTTGAAGAGTGAGTTGACAAATTTCATGTCTGTCAAACTGTGTTAGCGATGAATTTTTTAAAGATTTAGTAAGAACAGATTATTTGTTTTTGTAATAGCATCCTTTTTTCACTGAATCATACTTGTTATTAATCTCTGGCTCTCTTCCACAGCATGTCTTTTATCCTGTCTTCCTTCTCTCACCCCAACTGGTGGTGGCAGATGGCCCCGCCCCTCCCTGAGCCTGGCTCTGCCAGAGGTTTCTTCCTGTTGAAAGGGAGTTTTTCCTTCCCACTGTCGCCAAAGTGCTTGCTCATAGGGGGTCATATGATTTTCTCTATATGTATTATTTTCTCTATATGTGGGTTTTTCTCTATATGTATTATTGTAAGGTCTACCTTACAATAAAAAGCACCTTGAGGTGACTGTTGTTGTGATTTGGTCTGTATAAATAAAATTGAATTGAACTGAATTAATCATCAGTACCCGGAAGGTTGCCGGTTCGATCCCCCTGCTCTCTCTGTCCTGGTCATTGTGTCCTTGGGCAAGACACTTTACCCTACCGCCTACTGGTGTTGGCCAGAGGGGCCGATGGTGCGATATGGCAGCCTCGCTTCTGTCAGCCTGCCCCAGGGCAGCTGTGGCTACAACTGTAGCTTGCCTCCACCAGTGTTTTTATGTGAGAGTGAATGAATAGTGGAATTGTAAAGCGCTTTGGGTGCCTAGAAAAGCGCTACATAAATGCAATCCATTATTATTATCATTATTATTAATAGCCTGCTAGTAACAAAATGCCCAAAGATACAATTGGAAATTGTTTCTTTGCTATGTTGTCTGTTATGTATAGACCTGAGTTAGGTCACATTTTTATATTTAAATAATTCAAAGGTCAGTGTTAAGTGGCTTTACAAACAGACAAAATAATTCACTTGAAAATGGCCAGGTATATGGATTGGGAAATGGATAAAAAAGAAGCTGATGTCCAAATCAAATCTTCAGAAAGCCTGCAACTATTAGTTAAGACCACTTAAAAAATGAAGAAGCTCCTTGAAAGTGAAATATAAATAAATGAGTGTTAGTTCAAGACTTCTGCACAGTACTGAAGAAATGTGTGTGTTTGTGTGTGGTTTGCTGCACTGTGTGTCGGTATGTAGAAGTATGTCTGTGGTGTAATGGCAAAGAAATATAAGTACTAGTGAAATGGAAGGCAAAGTTATCTTATTTGCTGATTAATAAATGAAGAGTATTGGCTGCACATTAAACATTTAATCTACCCGCACACATATACAGACACAGCACATAGATTCCTCCGGTATATGCACAAACACCACATTAAAAATTTAGTCTCAACCGAGGGTTTCACCATCATAGACTCCTAAATGCTCCTTCAGGTCCAAAATTAAGTTGCAGTCGTTCGAAAACACTTACATACAAACAACAGAAGTAAATGTAATCAACTCCATTTGTATAAAATTATGACTTAAGCTCACCCACATAATTTATGGGCATCTATGGTTTGATTTCTTTGCTTGTGTGGATTGGATGGGTTCTTATATGCATCTGGTGAAAATTCCATGTGAATGGCACCTATAGAAATATATTTACTTAAAAAATTGGTAACATGTTCAATGCTTATTTTGCCCACAACATGGGGGTAAAAGCAGACCTCCAAACTTCATGTGGCATTATAGTGTATTTCACCAAGAGAACTGCCTCTTACTGGATATTTTCTCTTTTCTGGGCCATTCTCTGTGAACCCTAGAGATGGTTGTGCAGGAAAGAAATCCCAGTAGATCAGCAGCTTTGGAAATACTCAGACTAGTCTGTCTGACACCAACAACCAAGCCATGTTCAAAGTCAATTAAACCACTTTCTTCCCCATTCTGAAGTATGGTTTGCAGGTTTTCTGGACCATGTCTCAGTGGCATGAGTTGCTGCCCAGTGATTGGCTGATTAGATATTTCTTTAACGACAATAAAGTTCCCAGTATAAACATAAATTGGCCTATTCTTTAATAAATAAAAACTCAAGATTCACAAAACGCCTTTATTCTGAGTCTGAGAACAATTCTCAGTAGGACGGGTGACACTAGGGGAGCAGTTCTAATTAATAAATATCACACCCCGAAGGACAGGCCTGTGTTTCCTCACTCTCTGCCCTGAAGAAAGACACCATTAAATTAAACTAGCCCACAATCCATGTGTCTCATCCAGTAACACAGTGGAAGATAACTACTGAATGTCGTTTTTCCGGTTTTTTTTGTTGTTTTGCACCCATCAAGAGCTTCACATGAAAATTCATACCTTGCCTAAAAACATTCCTTTTTGAGATGGGATGCAATGCTGATTTTGCCCAGTTTTTGAAAACCCACAGCATGCTGCTAGTTTTTTTTAAGTTGCAATAAATCATCAAAGGGTAGTTTTCAAAATGTCTTTATCTTACAGCCATTATCAATGGCTGACCACTTGGTGCCGCCCTGACTACAACACCTGCCAACAGCTGCAATTTAGTTCTTATTCCCTTTCTCCCTTTTGTGCTCCTTGTGTCATTTCTCTCGTTAATCTCGTTCATTCCAAAGCAATTCTCATTTGTATTTTGAGACGCTTTACAACAGTTATTTGTATTGATGAAGTATACCTGACATGCACTTTAAACAGGCCTAGAGGGCTTCTTATGTAGTATGTGCATGACTGTGCAGCCACTGGAGTACCTAATGCTGTGCTGTACTCCCCTAGGCCAGGGGGATTTAAGAGTTATATTTCTTTCTCTCCCTTAATTTTCCTCTCCCTCTTTCTCACTCATTTTTATTGATACTGAAACACTTAGCAGCAGGGTTGTTCACTGGCCACTGCAGCAGGAATAAAGGGGAAAGTGAAAAGGGGGGCGCGGGTTGATTATAAGGTGTGGAGACACAAAAGGATTAAGACTGAGACTACATTCTGTTAGAAGCTTAGTTTCTTTCAACCACTTTGACACACACTCGCTCCCACGTATACACACAGGTGAAACACTCTGCTCCCAGGTTAAAGGGGGCAAATGAAGAGTGAGGCGGATTTAATTCTTCCATCACATTATTTCATCTCCTTCTATGTCTGCACTTTTCAAATCTATCCCCTCTCTTAGCCCTTAGTTTTCTCTTCTTCGTAATTTTAAATTGCCCTTTGTTTCCTCACTTGTCTAACACGCCCTGCATCTCTCTCCTCTGGTGATTCACTGCCTTGTCTCAGTTCAATTTTCCCATCCGTTGTTCTACAACCCCCCCCTCTATTTTCCCTCCCCCTCAAGACCAAACCCTCTCACTTTTATCACGCTAACCACGTTGACTTTTGGGTTACCATCCTTTATTTCTATTTTTTTAAATAAAAAAATAATCATAAACTGTTTCCCTGAGATAGATTGGCAACCTATCCTGGGTATACCCCATCTTTTGGCTGATGATAGCTAGGACAGGCTCCAGCCCCCCTAGCGACCCTGAATTGGATAAGCAATTAAGAAAATGGGTGCACTATGTTTTCAATTACTTCACATTACAGAGCCATTCAGATCAGCACCCGAAAGAAATGTGCAGTGCGTATTTTTATGTTGGTATTATAGCATTGGTATTCATTTTTTAGTCTGTATTTTATTTTACTGCATTATTAGAGTCGGAAACAGGGATTTTTAGCTCAATAGGTTCTATCTATCTATCTATCTCAATATATATATATATATATATATATATATATATATATATATATATATATATATATACATATATATATAAATAAATATGTGTATATATATACATATATATAAAACTGTTGTAAAAATGCCATGAGACAGGTAAGAAAGTACATTGATGAGTGAGATAAAAGCCAAGAAAAAAAACAAAGGTGAAAAAACAAGTTACATGTGTGAAGCTTGACAGTTCTAAATAAGACCCGAAAATCATGTCAGACTGTAAAAAAAAGGATGTTGTGAGTTCTTTCACTGTTGGATATAAATGTTAAAATGGAGACTTCACCACTTTCACATGTCAAAGTCAAATTTGTTATTACACTCCATGCTATAAGTAGCAGTTATTATTTTTTCATAGTGGCTATTTTTAAAAATAATACATAGTACTTCAAGACAGGTGCAATCTTGTTAAAGACAGAAAAGAATCTTCTTCAGTACAATCAGAAACACCTGTGTTTGATTACTTTCTCCGTGTCAAAATGGCTACTTTAAAAAATGCTGTTTGGAAGCATGCACCTTTGATTTTCTAGCAGTAAGAACTACACTTGTTAACAGCTCAAGTGTCAGTTTATCATTGACATGTCCACTTCACAGGTCAGGATTCTTGGACTCCCAGTACCAGAGAGATATGAACCAAAAGAATACCTGTGCAAAACTTGAAACAGCTTGGGGCTCCCATGGACTTTTAGAGCACTCTCTGAAAACTTTCCAGAGCTCCAGAATCCTGCAGACTTTTCTTGAGGGAATAACTCACAATTTGTAACACTGCAAAGTTAAGAGGGGATGACATGCCTCTAAGCAGTCAGAGTTGTATTGTTCTAAAGTAGACAAATAAAAGATTCTTTTATCCATTTGTTTGGACAAAAATTAATGTTTTATTTGATACCAAGAAAAAAAATGTTTTACTTGATACCAAGAAAAAAAATGTTTTACTTGATACCAAATGTGTATATTTGCCTCTGTTATAAATGCAAATATATACCCTATGCACACAGTGTATTTAAAAATAGCAAGCGGGAGATAAACGCCTCAGTAACACTAATTTCTACCCCCACTCAGTTTAGTATTTAATTCAGATTTCCTAGAGTGCCAAGACTGATAAAATTAAACCATCTTTAACGCTGGTCAAAAGAGGAAAAAAATCTAATCCTGTTCATGAGTAGCAAACTGTTAATTTGGGGGAAAATCTTCTTTGCTTTGTCTTTTAGTAGAGCCCCTGACATAAAGTATAACAAGCACTAATTGACAAATCAATTTCTGTGGTACTGGAATATTTTTTCTAATGTTACACTAAAGTTGTAGCTTCTATGCTTGCAGAATTCTCCTGGATAGGATCTGAATAATAAAGACCAAATCCTTTTATACACTGTATTTTTGTCTACACAGTCATTAACTTGTTTTCATCATAATTATGAAATGAAAAACATTAACATTATGTGTTACATCCCACTGTTTATCTAAATTAGATGAGGTTGAGTCGTAGATGAGAGCTATGCACAGTAACAAAAAACTGCTAAGCTTGCAGTAACAAATGTGTAAAACTATCAAACGTAAATCATTATTGTTAAAAGAAATTACATTGCAGCCTCAATATAAAACCAATGCATCAAATCCATGTGCACACATAAACACCTAATGGTCTTGATTCATTCCCCTTCACCAGCAGGCGACTGTGTTTATGTATTGATTAATATGGCTCCTACAGTAATAAACTCCAGGGAATAACTCAGCATGATACCCTTTGGTCAAACTCAAGCTGTGCATATTTCTTTTATTTTCATCTGTGTTTTTGTATTTATACTGATTAATAGATGTGCTTCTATAAAATACCCTAGGCACACACTTATCATCAATGAAAGTGCTGCCGTATTTGTGTGTTCATGTGAGTGATGAGTGTGTGTATTGTATCTGTGTATTTAAGCTAAACACTTTAAGGGTCAAAGTGAACGTGTACTCATTAACCCCACACAATACTGAGTCTATTGATATCACAGTATCACAAAGGGTTTTAGCAGGTCATCAATACTATTATGAGGTTAGAACATAAAAAACAAAAGCCCGGCCTAATGGGGGCACTACAAAAGGGAAATGAAAAAAAACAAACAAAAGAACCCACAAAAACACAAAGCAAAATATTGTGCTGGAGAATATATAAAGTAGTATTTATTTGAGGGTATTTATGAAGCAGTAATTCAGCTATAGCCATTAAACCAAAACAAAAAAAACAAAAGTGAAGCTGAACATTTGTTTTGTTTTTTTTGTTTTTTTGTTGATGTTGTTGTATTTCACACAGACTGTTCTGACTCAGTGCCCACAGTGGAATTTCGTTCAAGACAAATTGCCACATTTGCTTTATATATAGTCTCTACAAAATTCTACAAAATGCCTTGTTTAGATGAGTTAGATGAGTGAAACAAACTGATCAGCTGTTTTCTGATACAACATTCATCCTCTTTATTGCACGAGGGTGTAACCACTGATAACCTTGTATCTGTCCATTACCAGCCATTTCATTTTGCACAAATCCGATGTTCCAAGTTTTTTTCAATCTGACCAGATGTAGCTTCCTTCACCATCTTCACTTTACTCCTTATACTTGTCACCACACTGTGTTTATGTGCTGAAAGAGAAATCATATCTTTCCTTGTCACTAAAACTGATTCTGAAGTACAATTTCACGAACTCAGAGATAACTCAACTGTTGCAGTTTGTCTTGAAACAACTGTAATCTCCACATTTTGACTTTTTCCTCAAAACTGTATTTAGACTTTTTTCTCAAAATAGAATCACGACTTTAATTTCAAAATTTCAGCTTTATTCTCAAAATGATCAATAATATTTTTTTTCTTAATGTGGCCCTAAGACTTCTTTGTATGGAATAGATACATAAAATAAAATGAAGAAAACCAAGTAAATCCTTGTGACTAATAGCTAAAAAAGCAAAAACTACTGTGACTTGGAAACTACTGCAGTCCTTAGATTCAAAGCACTTTAAAATGGCAAATGAATGTTAAACTTAATTTTGAGTTTTGCTGCATCTTGACAGTTCCCACAGAAATATTTCAGTTTCAACCTTTAACAGGTGGAACAAAAAAGATGTTGCTTTCCCATAGCCCCTTAAATACAGCCATTATTCATTCATGGCTAATGGAGGCAGATTATTTATTGAGAAAAGGCAGGCAGTGTCTAAAGGAGAGCGGGAGGGGAAGATGGCGGGGCTGGAACAGACAGGAATATAGAGAGGACACTCAAAACTGTGTAGTCAGCAGTGTGTTTACAACCAGCCACTTCAACTGATAATTATAAGATATCCAGGTGAAAGCAGGCTGAAAATGGTTGCTTCACTCAGACAAAAAGAGTGGCATATCACTCAGTCATGAGGCATGGTGTAATTAAACTTACGAATATTTTATTTATCAGTTTTCTTGCTGTTACTTCCCGTCTCTTTTTTTAACATTAGAATAATGTTTCACTACAATTGTTTCTTCCTGTTGAAAGGGAGTTTTTCCTTCCCACTGTCGCCAAAGTGCTTGCTCATAGGGGGTCATATGATTTTCTCTATATGTATCATTTTCTCTATATGTGGGTTTTTCTCTATATGTATTATAGAGAATACATATAGACATATACTACATATACTACTTTTTGAAATCTTCCATTTCAAAAAGTAGTGATATCTTTAAAATGTCAACTCATCTTAGCCATTATAATGTCCTCCATTCAGGTGTCAGAAACTTAATTGCATTCTAAATGAAGGTGCTGAGGCAGTACGACTTGCATAAAAAGGATCATTTATTGAGGTTAATGACTATTTTGATTGCAGTCCAAAAGACCTGTCATCTGCTTAGCCAGTGCAATGATCTACTAATCTTGTCTTAAAAAAATAATATAAGTTATCTGAATAAGTAAATACATTTCATTTTTTATTTTCACTGCAGAAAGGAGTAGCTTCTTGCTGTCGCCAGAAAAAGTGATAAAAAAGGAAGTGAATAGATGGAAGGACAAAGGATATGACCTGAGATTTATCTGTTTTTTCTAACAGCCTCTAAAGTTGTTTTCTTTAAACTGTGATAGTAATCTTCCATTAATCACAAGCACAAACCTTAACTCATAATTGCGTAACTCTAAGTGTAAACATTCAAGGACAGACTGACACATCAAAGTCAGAGTTTGACAGAGCGAATAAATAAATAAATACGTTTATTTCCTGACTCACCAGATAGTCGTGTTTTGCAAAGCTGCACTTCTTCTCTCTTGTAATTTCTGACAATCAGGTTGGTGTGCCTGCATCGGTTTGGTGGCTTCAGTGGCCTCTGAACACGTGTGGTCAACCTGGTGCTTTGAATTTCGACAGTGTTCCAGTTATCTGTCTGCTTCTGTCAACATTTTGGAATAAGGTGCCGTGTGTTGTTCTGAACTTTAACTTCAGTGTCCTTCATAGGGACCTTAATATGTGTTATCAATAATAATTAAGCATCATGTCATCATGTATCTGTTTTAAACCAGGATCTTGGGTAGAGTTTCATAACACATGAGGTAAAGATGTCAGGAGGCAATTTCTTTTTCGCTTGCTCGTCCTTGCTCTATAACCTCTCTTGAATTCCTTAAATATTTAATTTGCTGTGTTCAGTACTGCCATCCTTACCTCTGAACTTGCAGGAAAATCAACAGGATTTCTGCCTGCAAAAGATGTCTGTATCTCAGCTCTCTAAATTAAATTCATGCAATGCTTCACTTGAGATTGCTCCTTGACATTATGAACTTTTTATTTTAAGTAGACCAAACCATTCATCCATCCACTATCTTTCCCTTATTCAACTCAGGGTAGCAGTGGGGCTTGAGCCTATCACAGCTGTCATAGGGCAAGAAGAAGGAGTATACCCTGGACAGGCCGCCAGCTTGTTATTGGGTAACACAGAGACAGATAACTATCCCGTATCTACTGTCTATATGGATTCACCAACTAACCAAACATGGATGTCTTTGATTTAAATCTGAATTGCCTAATATTATTATAATGGCAATAAACAAAAGAAGTGGGTGAAACATGAAATAATGATGTCTGTCCCATGTCACAACAAAATGTGTACCACCTTTTTGTCCTCAGAACAAGCAAATAAAGGTTATAAAATTTAAGTGACACCTATTTTCTTCACAAAACTGTTAAGTGTTCTTTCAATGTAAACAAGTAGCTGTCTTTGATAACGACAAAATCATTATTAACGACAGAATCTGTGCGGTTTTTTCTACAATTTAATTTCTACATTTTGTCAAGAGAGAAAAAAAATGTACATAGGATTTAGATACTGAGCTGAAAAACGCAAAAGGACCCTGTTAGAAGGGATCATGAGAGCTACATGCCAGAAACATTTTTATCTTTTTGTATTTTAGAGGTCAGTTAGAATATTTGTTCAATAAAGTTCTTTCTGATGTAGTTGACATCTTTAAAACTTTTTGTTGCCGTAACATTTTTTCTTCTATTTTTTTGTTTGCTTTCCTGTCTTAAATTTTGCTTAAGATACGGATGAATGTATTTATGTATTTTTTGTATGAAGATCCTATGTGAATCCTAATTATGATGGATTATTTATTTATTTAATTTTATGGCTTTTGTTTTTTCCAAATAGCATATATGTGGTGTAGTGAGAATGAGGACCCAAAATGCTGGCACTGGCTGTGATGCCAGTGAGCTTTATTACAGACGGTGTACACAACAAAAGCGAGGGCAAAACCAAAACAAAACCTAAACTGAGAACAACTAAAGAACAAACTTGAAGCTGTACAAACATGGGATGAAGAGCAAAAATCTCACGCTATCGCGATATTTCATTTTCTTATCGTTGCCCAACATTATACCGGTATTACCGTGAACGGTATGATATGGCCCAGCCCTGATAACAATAGACTTAAAACGCTGGGTCACCGACCCAGGATCATGACAATATATAAACATGAAAGCATAAAAAAACCTTATTCATCTGTTAAATAGTGTTAAAGTTAATAATTTTATAGAAACACAGTTTTCTGATTTAAAAGAAGTAGTATTCATTGTGGTGTTCCTGTCCAGGCCATTGTCTCCTGTCAAATAAAATTGAGGGTAATTACCACCGATTATCACAGCTCAGCATGTGCTGAATGTCATGTTTTATTGGAAAAATTAGTGACTTTCGAGGGTAAACTGCTCATGTTTTCACCAGTACATTTATATCCTACTTTCTGCTGTGTGAGCAGTACATATTATTATGTATGGGTATTTAAAATTTCTTGAATAGGCATTATGTAATGTCTTCTTAACTGTCATCATACTGTGAGATTATTGTTTTATGGCTTTGTTGTGCCAGATACACACATATGCATGCGTGTGTGCGTCTAATAGAAATATAGCCCCAGCTGTGAATAAACCGTTTTCAGAGAAACTTTGTAAATCTGCCACTCCTTTAAATTATATCAAATGGTACACAGCAAAGCAAAAGTAGCCATAATGTGTCATGCTGACTTGCAGTGATTTAGGAGCTACTCTGGGTGACTCCTATGGCTCAGGCAGTGTGATCCTTTGTTGTATCAATTATCCCTGAAGTCGCTCAAGGGGAGACTTTGATATATGGTATATTACATAATGATTCCCTAGTTGGTGCTGTGTAGCTCCTGTTGCCTTATATGAGTGTTTGTTTGTGTGTGTATAGATTTGTGCTACATTTGTACTGAAAGTAGAAGTGTTTTCCACGTCAATTTTGTTACCTACTGCCATGCTTATTTATTACCACTGGAAACTGGCATATTTGACATGAAAATGTTTACACACAGTGCCAAAGGGGCATATTGGTATTACTGTCACAATGAAACAGCTTTGCAAACACTCTTGGATGAATGTGTCGATGAGAGGAGATGCAAAATGAATGAATATACCGAGTGAATCATGAATCCAAGACATGGATTTCTTGAGTTACTAGCTTGGCCCAAATTGCAGTTTGCACAAAAAGAAAATTGATGTCACTTTTGGAGAGCGGCAGAGGCTTTCATGTTAAACAGGCATAAATGATTAGCCTAATAGAGTTCAAATGTAAAGTGAAGAAGAAAGGCAGGCTATGGTGTGGGAGTGAGGTCGTTAAGGACATGTTATTTTAAAATTCAGAGTAAGTGCTGGAGCTGCAGAGTTTGCAGATGAACACTGGAAACCTGGTGCACAGTCTGATTTTTGTCAGTGTCTCAGTGTAATTTTTTTAACACCTTCAGCTTTTGCTCGATCAGCGTCACTCCACTTTCACAACAGTTATTTTCTACACAAAGACAATTGACATTTAAGCTTACCCAACCCAGAGAGCTTATTAAAAGATATCTTTACCATTTGTAACCACAGATATGGTTGAAAGGTAAAAGATTCAAACCGTGTTTTTTAAGACTTTGAAAAGATGTTCGCAAAAACACGTCACCTGCCTCAATTAAAATGTGAATGATGAAAAGTTGTCTTTTCAACTTTTCACCAGTTACAATACAGTTACAATGCAATACAAATCCACCCACCATGTTACTGTGGCATCAGTAATTACTTTTGAGAAATTTCCTATACACATCTCTGTTGGTTTATGAAAGTGAGTATGTTGAAAGAATGATTCGTCTGTTTTCTTTTTTGGTAAGCTGTGATGGATCTATCCAAGGTCAACAGGAATAAGCCCTTAAAATATGCTCAGAGGGGATACACTTTTACTCTTCAAATTTACACATAAATGAGGATCTTTTTGTCGCCATCTATTCAGCAACTTGACAAGACCATTTTTAAGGGGCATCCATACAGGAATCACTGAAGGTTGGTTATGGATATTCTAAACTCCTAGGCAAACCTCTAATATATTTACCTTCCTGTCATATTTTAACTAACAGTATTTGTCACTCTCACTGGTAATCATTTCAGTAACTTGAATTGAAGTAGAGAATGTTTAACTCAGAAACCACCCACTTATTTCACTTAAAATCAGCAAATGTCCTTGTCTTGCCATGTCAGAAGCAGTAACTATACTGACTATTGTAGGAGTCAGTTCCTAAACATACTGTAAGACACTAGAGACAAATACAGTCCCAATCAAAAAATTTAAGATCATTTGAAAAATGGCAAAACAAAAACATATTTTGCATGGTTGTTTCTTAACAAGGTTCTAAGTAGAGCTTCAACATTCAGCAGGAAGAAATGGGAGAGAGAGAAAATATTTTTTGAGCATGCAATTTATTGAAACAACACTTAAACTGAAACAGGCTGTTTTACAGCTGATCAAAAGTTTAGGACCACATGCCTTTAAATGGCCAAATCTGTCCAAAACTGTGCAGTGCGCCATCACTGCTGAGATGGGATGCAGTAAGACAGTCATTTGGAATGTCTCAAATGATCCTGAGGCTTATGGAACAAAAAGGTCAGGTGGAAGACCCCCAAAAATCCAATTGGCTGTCCATCAAGACACTGAACAATCCTCAACCCAAATTAAGGCCGTTACTGGTGAAATTGCAGCCCCATAAACATCAGACGGCATCTGAGACTGAAGGGCTTCACAATCAGAAAACATCTTCAAAGGTCTCGTCTCCTTGAACGCCACAGAACTGACCATTTGGATTTTGCAAGAGAGCACGAAACATGGGACACTGAAAGGTGGAAGAAAGTTTTATTCTCTGATGAGAAAAAAATGTAACCTTGATGGTCCTGATGGTTTCCAATGTTAGTGGCATTACAAGCAGATCCCACCTGAGATGTTTTCTACACACATCAGTGAAGGGGGCGCCATAATGGTCTGGGGTGCTTTTTCCTTCAGTGGAACAATGGAGCTCCAGAATGTGCAGGGGCGTCAAACGGCCACTGGCTATGTCCAGATGTTGCAGAGAGCATCCCTCATGACCGAGGGCCCTCATCTGTGTGGTAACGGCTGGGTTTTTCAACAGGACAATGCCACAGTACACAATGCCCACATCAAACTATGCAAAATATGACTTTTTGCCATTTTTCAAGTGGTCTTAAACAGGAAGTGAGAAAAAAAAGGGGGAAATGCAGATACATGAATTAGCTAAACCTAGGGGAATTTACTCAGGAGGATGAGACAGTAATACAACAGGAAGAAATGCAAATTATAAGAAATGCAAATGCTATGAATATATGAAAATTCAAGAACAGACAACAGATACTACTAAGAACAGCAAACAGATAATATCAATAACCTGAACATTGAAAAAGTCTCACAAACCCCCGAAATCCCAAAACAAAACCCACAGATCATAAATTCATTTTTCAATACAGGACAAGTCAGAAAATGCTACAAAATGCTCAATAACGTAACATACGTGCAGCTTTATAGACATCGCTCACTCATTTCATCTTCCTCACTTTCAGCAACATTCCTAGCATAAATCCAGTTTATGGTCTTCTACTGCAAACTGTTCATGCTGCTGGCAGAAGACTGACAATTTGTCCTTAGGTATTTAACTCTGTATTTCCATTATAAATCAACGGGGTGGGAAAAGGAAACTCTCGATGGTGACAATGTGGCATTTGGGGCGTCATAATAAGGGCTATAACTCAACACAATGTGTTATACACATATGCAAGTGCTCATATTTTTCTGACTCTGACACATAGCCTAATAATGCCGTCTTTCACTAATGTTCAACATTAAATTGGTCAGATATATCAGAACAGTACTTTTGTTGTCATTATGGATCTAGTTTGTTTGATGTAATATGCAATATATTTGAAATGTAGACTTAAATTCTTTTTTAAGGTGCTAGAATTGTATGACGATTGTTCTTTCAGCGTTTTTACAGGTCAGATAGTATAAAATCAAGTGCTGTATTTTCACAATAATGCTCCATGTGCAGACTACACGTCTTCATAAGTAACTTCACTTGCTATTCTTTTCCACATAGTTCGTAGTTCCACATAGTTGCACAATTTCAGTGTTAGCTGGAACTATTCGTTTGCATCATATCCCCACAACTTCTTATGGATAACTGTCTTTCTAAGCTATTTATAGATTGAAAGGACTAAATCAAGGTATTTAACTGCTAACCCGCAGAGACACATGAATCAATGCAATGTAATGCAAATATTTTATGTTTTTATCTCTGTTTGGAAGTCATTTATGGATTTGGTTGTGTTCTGTATTTTGTAAATGCATTATATAAGTCCATGTTTTCTGAATTTTCCCCCTTTTTTTGCAAATTGCACATTCTTTCCAAAAAATTGCAATGTGCTGAGTTCAGACATGCGATACTACATTAATTTCCCCATTTTTGAGTATATGGGTAAGTGCTGCACTTGAAACAATTCATTCATACTTTTGTGGAAATTACACATGTGAAATATAAGAAAGTATTTTTCATACACACACAAACAAAAGGTATTTGTAGGCTTCTGTGTATTTGTGTTGCTGTGTTGTTACATTCTTATATGGAAAGTCCACCATTCTTGACCACATGTAAGGATCATTTTTAGCTATTTTATTATTTATTATTTAGCTAGTAATAACGTTGTAATAGTACCGATGCCTTCTTGTTCCAGTAGCCCATTTCTCATATTTATTTCCATATTTACAATAATAATGGTCAGCATATTTCACAACAAACTTACTTTTATGCAACCATAGTCTTTATAACTACTGTAAGTATTAGTAGCTAAGTCAACATTAGCTACTAACCTACTGTTAGCTACTCTGTCAGTGGTGTAAGTTGATTGTGTGTGGTATAAGTTAATAAGTACAAGAGACACAGTCCTCCTTGGTTTATGCAAGCAAGGGTCTAGGAGGCAAGCCAAAAAGAAGACAAATGGTGGCTAAAATTAGTAGTTGGTGTCCTATTTCTTCTTTGCCTTCATGCAGGGATAAAATAGAACACGCAGACTCCCAGTAGGCAGCAGTCTGCCACCTACTGGCAGCCAGCTCTTTGCAGCTCTGTTCCGTGCTTATCACACTGAAGCTACCACAGGTAATTGAATGGTAATAACTTAGAAATTACCATATTATTATTGTCTTTTTCTGCCTTGTTACCCTACTATTGCCAAGCTATATTTCCACATTATTATAGTATTACATAATTACAGTTTTGGGACACTTATTATCAAATTACATACATTTCAGTATAATGTTACTTAACTGTAACCACTGTTGCTACTTGGATATTAAGTGTTTATTACTTTGGTAATTGAGTAGTAATAGCTTAGAAATGACCACATTATTATGTTCTTGTTTCGGCCTTGTTACCCTACTATTACCGCTGTATTACCTGAACTGTAATAGAAAGTACAACCATTTTTAATTGCCATATCTTAATAATATGTTTGCCTGAAACAGGTGAGACATTGAGTCTCAATGGGACAAACTGTGTAAATAAAGGGTAAATAAATTAATAAAAGTGAAAGTTGTGTGCGTGTGTGTGGGTGAGTGCGCATGCCCTTTGTTTTTATCGTCTTGATCTCTCTTTGGCTACTTTACCATAAGGGAACGATAAAAGAAAAGCGTTAGGTAGTGAAGGAAAAGGAAAGATGTAGTGAGATGTAGTAGAAAGTACTTTTTATTCAGGGTCACAGTCAGCTACAGAATAACAACCCTTGAGCTGTTATGGAATCATGGCTGGCACAGGTCAACAGCCAACAGGTCAGGTCAAGCGCCTTTCTTCTGTGAGTGGTGGTGTTAAGTGGTCCAATTAAAGATAAGGAATCAGAAATCTCTAACCAACTTTTAAAGTATTATCTGCAGCCTTTAGAAACTCTAGAAAAGGTGAGACAGGATGTAGTATAAAATGTTATTTGGGCAAGGACCATCACTCAGTGTACAAATTACTCATTATTTTTGCTCAAGAACTCATGCTTTTAATTCTTAGAATTTCCAAGACAGTAGTCTTATTGATTCATAAAAATGCAAGAATGTATTAATTAATTATCTATTTAGTTTTCTCAAGGGAATGTGTTATGTGGACCCCCCCCCCCCAAAAAAAAAAAAAAACTGTTACTGAAATTTAATTAATTATAACTTATATCAACGGTCAATTTAATTTGCACAAGAGAAAATCATATTGATAAATACATTTATAAAAGTAGGTAAAAAATGTCTTTAGTCTGAATTTAACCCCTGAGTATGGTCTACAATGCTTTCTTGGTCAATGTTTCCCCAAAACTATTAAACAATTTCCAAAAGATACTCAAAAACCGTTTCTAGACATAACCCATGATTGCTCAACTATTATTTCCCTGGCTCCAGGAATTGCCTCTTAGGGCTGTATTAAACTGGCTGTATTAGAGTAAAAATGGCCACTGGGCAACTTTGGTGGTAGGTACCCTAGTCTACCCATGGATTTGTTTCAGACACCTGTGGTATTTGCTGTGCTGTTTTAAAAAGTATATGTGTGTCTGACTAAACTCTTTCCCATCTAACAACTTTGTAACAATGTGGAATGTCAGTTATATATATATATATATATATGTATATATATATATATATATATATATATATATATATATATATATATATATGTGTGTGTGTGTGTGTATATATATATATATATACACACACACACATATATATATATATAACTGAGCACTTGGAGGACAATGGATGTTTGGAACTGAGACTGAGACTGTGAGAAAAATAAATATATATAAAATTTTTAGAGCAAAAATACACGTATGACCCCTGGAACTTGGCACACAAAAAGATATAAATCCCAGTCATGTAAGAAGGTGACTGTATATTCTCTGTGAAGGACCACTGAGAAGTACAAACAGAATCACAGCAAGTAATGTATGATTACAAAATGAAGTAAAATAAAAAAATTCTGACAGTGGCATCATGGGAAGTCTGTGTAGTATACAATGTTTTTTAAAGGATCATTAAGTCGGTATTTGAAGATGCAATGTGACACAAATGAGAGAGATTGAGATTCAGTAGACTGATAGAGGTATAATCAGTTATACTGAGAAGAGGGGTGAAATTCCCTATGGTTGTGGATGTGTGCTGCATGCCAAAGTGGAGAAATTACTGCGCCTATGTCTTACATGAATGTGGTGTGTATCTATACTCCCACAAAAGGGAGCAGTGATTAAGAGTTGTTTCATTTCTGCATAGCTATTTTGTTTCATTTAGACACCAAAGAATGTCTGCACAGAAGAGTAGGCACAGAAGAATAAATGCGCTCACATAGTTCTGACAAGAAAGTTTTCTTCTAATGTACCAATATTTGAATAGAATGCATTAAACAACAAGAGGATGAAGAATAAAAGCAGCACAAGCAAGAAAACAACACAAACAGAAAAAAAACGGGTGAAAGTTGAGGATGATGAGTGAGGAAGTGAAGAGATTTTGCTGAGTTGCTGCTGAGTGCAAAAATTTGTAAAGGTCAAAGAAAATAGTTCCCTGTGAGTTATCAAACTACCGGCTGTCAAGAAACGAAACTGCTAACTGTATATAGCAGAAAGTTTGTGGCTTATAATCAAGAATATGTTTTACTGGGGCATAACTTCTTACTAGTTAATCAGACTTTCTTTTTTTCAGTTGTATTGCTGTAATATGTGCTTTATATTTTAAGTGTAAGAAAGGCTTCTTGGTAGCCACCCTCACGCTGAGATACTTTCTGATGAGCTCAGGTGAAGATCATCAGATTTCTTATTTTTCTTAAAAAAATGCTACACATCTAAGTAGCAAATCGTTTAAATCATACAATTAGAAGACAATTTAGTTATATGTAAGCAGTAAATAACATAATAAGTAATATTATTGTCAGGCGACTTAAAAAAAAATATTAATCACCTTCTTTTCTGACCCAACTTGGTCTGTGTCCTTGTTGGCTCTGAATTAGAGAGGGGAAATGAGGTGTAAAGAGAGTTATTTAACCAGACAGCTCCAATCTGACAGCTCCGATCTAACTTAATGAACTGAACAACTGACTGATTGACTAACTTATTGTACAGGGCTATAGTCGGCTGTTTTGCTGACTGGCAGTTGAAAAATAACAAAGCTCTATGGCCAAGCCACCTTACTTAGAGAAAAAAAATGAACAATTTATGTGTTGATTTTCTTGATTCCTTTGTTTTCTGACTCTTGGCAAAATGGCTTAGGATTAACAGGGCAGTTTACAGACTGACAGTGCAGCAGGGTGCTACTCTCTGATTGTTTTCCAGTTTTATCTCCAATTTTCATCTTTTTTATCTCTTCTTTTTCTCCTCCTTTTGGCTGCTTCTTTAAGGGTCACCCAGCGGATCATCTGCCTCAATTTCACCCTGTCCTTACCACACTTATCACACTAGCCCTCTGCATGTCCTCCTTCACTGCATCCATGAATCTTCTCCGTGGCCATCCTCATATCATCTTACCTTGCAGTTCCATCTTTAACATCCTTTGTCCGATATATCCTCTATTCCGCCTCTGCACATGTCCAACCCATCTCAACCAGAGTAGCAGCCACCATGAATGGTCATTTTATTTGCTGAGATGAAACATAACAGTTTATTATGCTTTTTTTAAATGTGTTGAACTTTGAAATGAGTTAAGGTGTGAGACTGAACATGAATAGCCTTCTGCAGAGAAACCCATTTTAACTGCGCTTTGGGAAGAGAAGAGAAAGCTGTGGACATAAAAAACACACACACACACACACACACACACACACACACACACACACACACACACACACTCTCTCTCTACTAAGGGCTAGTGGCGTTGAGATAGTGGAAGGGAGCTACACACAAAAAGTAAGCAATCACGGAAGTACGTGTGTGGGCTGTATCCCTGCAGGCGTAACCCTCCCACAGGAGCCTCAGACCCAACATAAATTATACTGAAATTAAATAGTCTACATGTAAATTGCATTTAAATTACCTAGGGCACACATTTAGTATTAAGTCCCCACTCTATTCTTCTCGTGGAAAATTTTAATCAGTGTGAGTTGACAGCGTGACATGTCTTGATTACCACAGCAGGTCCTGCTAGGGAGTTGTATTAGCTTGTGCACTTAAGTTTCTATGTTACATGACATGACAGAAAAAAATTAGTTGGAATTAGTATTTAGTGAGAAATGTTTATTAAGTTTCTTAACGGGAATATGACAGGAATGTGACAAGACATGGATTTAACAGAAAACCAGAGAATCCATGAATTCTGTCAAATATGTGTAACATATAGCGGATTTTTTTCTAAGTTTGATTTGTAAATATGCCACTGACAAACTCACACCAGTTTGACTACATTGGTAACCCTGAAGTTCTCAGATGCAACAATCAGCCTTGGGAGCAAATTCCACTTTTTTGTTGGTACTAATAACTGCATAAGAAATCCCACGAGATGCCTACTACTTTAGAAATGTTCAGACCCAGTGGTAGAGCCATCAGAATCTGGCTCTTGTTGAAGTTGTTCACTCTTTTTTCTGATTTAAGCACATTTAAGTACATCACTTCAAAACCTGATTCTACCTAGAATTGGGTGTATCCATTATGTTGTCACTCTAAGTATCTGCAGCCTCTGTGTTTCTACAGCTGTTTAGATATACAGAGGTACACTAAGGTACATGTGTGCCACCATAATATATTCTTCTGGCAGCAGCTCTTTATTTGCTGAATAGTTCAGCTTTATAACACAAAGGACTTCAATAAGAAAAGAGAAGAGAAGAGAAGCATAGAGTTAGCTGAAAAATAATAACCTTCAGAATGTATTTTTGCAAATGATTTGACAGTTAGTGCATGTTTTGTAGTTTTTCATAAATATCATTTATTTAAAAAAATATTTCCGTTGTTTCTTCCATTAAAAAAAAAAAAGATGCCCAGAGCCTGGGTTATAGTGATGCCTTGTCAATGAAAACTTGAGCATTGCTGGTTTGCTGTTTTTTTGTTTTTTAAGAATTGAAAAAGTGTGTAAAACTGGTAAATGAGTTATTTACCAGTTATTTGATTTTCTGTATCTCACAAATATGTTCTGGCACTATCATAATACTTACCTTTTTTTTCAAAATGTATCATTTGCAAATGTGATTACAAACATCAAAGATGTCCTTTTTCCTGATGTTAAAAAAAATCAACTGACCAGAAGGCTTGTCTTCTCTCAGACTTCCATACATCCTGTGTACCAAGATGTCTTTTTTTTTTTTTTTTTTTTTGCAGAGGAACTAACCTTACTGCCAGTAAAAAAATAATGGAAATTAAGTTGCTCCTTCATTTGGCTTAACTGAAGCTCATTTTATAAGTCATTTTATAAGATGTATAAGGATAAAAAATCTTTATGGATAACAGAGACATGTCTGCGCTTTCACTCATGTACTTTTGTTCAGTTATCCTCCTCACTTCCTTATCATTCTTATCCTGCATTAAGGCAATGGAAGGGTGTTACCCTTTGACAAAGGGAATCACCATTTTTCCACTACTTGGGGTTTCATTTAACTGTTTTCCAACCTTCATTTCTTACATACTTTCCATTTTCCACTGCCCCTTCTCTTATCCAGTCTTATATTGTTATTAGAGATGGCACGATACCACTTTTTTATGTCCGATACCGATACCGATATCATAAATTTGGATATCTGCCGATACCGATATGAATCCGATATAGTGTTTTTTTAATCAATAAAACTGTTTTTTAATATCTTGCTGCATTTTGTATAAGTTCATACTCAAGTTTAAATAAACAACAACACTAAAGCTATTCTGTTATACCTGTATGTAAAAAATACACTGCGCCCAAAATATTTCATAGTTCAGCAACACTGATCAATCTAATAAACTTAAACCTACTCCATCCTCCCTATTCTGGTATTTTAAAGAGTACTTAGCAGAAATATTAAGCAACCTAACTAATAGGGTTGCAAATTCCCAGCAAAAAAAAAAAAATAGGGAACCACCCCCCACCCTCCACCTCATGATGCTTAATCGATGTAATCAACTTTAATTTGATGCAGGGCGAAAAAAAATGCACAGAAATAAATTATTTTTCAAGAATAATTAAATAGATTCAACATCTTTCTTCAACAGAATTGCAGACTGCACAGATGGTACCTTCCCAAAGGAAAAAGTACTATAGCTTACTAGGGTATATTAGACTTAACAGTTACTATATACAGTAATGGACTTCTATACATTTTACATCAGATTAAAACTTTGGGTGTAAGATTCAGATAATTATTTATTAAAAGCTAGACATTTTAAATGAGAATAAGAAAGAAAAGTATGTCTTTGTGCCCCCTTTTCCCTGTTCATGCCCTATCGGCCCCCCTGGCTAAACTTTGCTAGATCCGCCCCTGCACAGTTACCAGCCGTCAGCTACGTAGAAAAGGATCCTGGTGTAGAAAGTAATATTAAATAAATTCTAACAACAGCTTATCAAGGTTAAACGTGCTGCTGTTGTTCAGCCGCTGGTTTCCTCTTTCTGGTGCAAAGTGGGCCAAAAACAAAGAAGAGAGACGGACTCGCCACAGAAAAGCCGATCAGCTGATCGTTAAGCAGTTTCACGATTGAAGTAGGGGCAGGAGAGGGAGAGAGAGGCAGTCGCTCCATATATCGGTTGTTAAGCTTAATGCGGGAATGCTTTACAAACATTCAGAGATGAACTTGCACACTTGCTTTACTTCTCTCTGGGATAACTTCCTCGGAGATTAAATGCTGGTTTGGTAGCAAGGCTACAAATACACACAGCCGCTCTATCACATGAGGCATACTGCTGCAACCTGCTATGAGCCGAGTTACGCCATGTCGCAAGTTTTGTGAGCTGCTTTTTTGATATTTAATGGTTCGGATTACATTTTTTATTTCTCGCAGATATCCGATCCAGTAATTTACGTCAGTATCGGACCGATACCGATACGTAATATCGGATCGGTCCATCTCTAATTGTTATCCAAGATGACATTCTTCTCCACTTCTCTCTTTATCTTTTCCTTATGTATTAATACCTCTGCTCCCTTGTCATTCCTAATCTTTCCACTTCTCCTTCCCCTTTTTTCACGTATTAACCTAAAACTCACCCCTCCTTTCGCTCATATTCCCCATAAATCTCACGTCAGTTAGCTTTTCTTTATCTGTTTTGTCCCTCCTCTCCTGCAGAAAACGGGATTCTCTCCTGGTGACATTCATAAGACTGTGGTGTCAGCAAGACACTAACCATATGCCAGTACAACGATGCAGCAATGCCATTAATACACACTATAAAGCGCTGAGCTGTGATTATGGCAGTATGCTAATAAAAGAGTTCTGTGAAGGCAGAGCTGGCAGAGTTGCTCAATATAAGAGGGCAAAGAAAAGGGATAAAACGGCTGTATAATTACAGGAGCGGAATGTGTGTGTGTGTGTGTGTGTGTGTGTGTGTGTGTGTGTGTGTGTGTGTGTGATGCGGGTGTTAAACGTGTGTATATGTGTGTGGGCATGTCAATGTGGTTTTCAAGTGTGATAAAGTGATTTCATATGAGCGTGTGTGTGTGCATGTGCGTGTATATGCTTGTGGTTTCGTATGTGTGCCAGGTCTGTAAAGGCCCTCTTATCTGCTGCCCAGAGTTAGTCAATAACTGGCACCTTCTCTTCATAACTACCTCAGTTAAAAAGTCCTGAGTTTTAATATACTGGCTTGTTCTCTGCCCTCATGAATGTTGCTGCAATACACTGCTGGCTGGACAGATGGCTAGTTGTTTATAACCGTTTGCACAAAACTTTTACTGTCCATATTTGTTTTTGCGGTAAAATATAGTTGTTGTTTTTGTCTTAATGAACTTCCTAAATCTTTTGTCCCAAATCTTAAAAGTGCCCTGGATGTCAAAGAAACTGACAACCTTTCAGTCAGCTCATTTACAAGAGCTAAGTCTGAACCTGATCCCAAACTGTATCTCAACCCTGAAAAGAGGGTTTGTGATGACCAGCCACATGTCCTCACTTGCAAAAAATGTCTCCCCCCACCACATGCCTCAGCTTCTAAAACTCTGTACCTAAAGAACTGCAGTACATGGGATCACCCACACACACATACCACAGAACCATTAGTGAGTCAAGCTCAGGCCTGTCATTAAGTCTGGAAACTGTGATCAAACAAGTGTTTCACTAATGATCTGCACAATTTTTTTCTAAACCACTATCATATGCGCGCACACTTATTTACACTCAGACCACAGTTGAATTCACTTCTCTCTGTAATCCATCACTGTCTGGATAGATGGTTGGACACAAACATCACACAGGTGGTACATATAAAATATAAAAGAAGGTGGTGGTGGTGAGGGCAGGGGGGACATACTAAATGTGACGTAGTTCTATAGAATTAAAATGTTCAATTCATGAAATAAATAAATAAATAAAATAGATCTATAATAAAATACCTTTTGTTTCTGGGTTCCCCTGCAGGAAGCAATTGCAGGACAAAATCAAAAGGTTTAGAAAGCTTTATGAACAGAATACAAGAGGTCGACATAGAATATTTGCAGCTAAGTAATTCAAAAAAGGCTCACCTCGGGTAAGAGTTTCTTCAGGTAAGTCTCCAAAGACATTTTACAAGGAAGTACTCGCCTGTGCTCTATGCTTTCAGCTGGGAGCACAGGCAAGGGCAAAGCAGGAATCTACAATTGTCTTTCCCACAGGACTAAGGTTTCCAACCCTGAATTCTCTGGGAGTAGATAGGTATTCAGCAGACAGATGTCAGAATGGGTCGGGCAGATCAGAATATGAGGCAGGCTTTTTTTCAAAGCAACCCAGGTAACCAAAGCAACAAGCAGAAAGCCATATAAGTAGCATAAAAACTCTGGCAAGGAGTCGTGGTGAAAGATGCAGCAGAACTCCTGTGCTGACTGAAGATGGACAGCAGGTGAACCTTCATGGGGCTTCTTGAAACCATGCCCACTACTGCAACAGCCAGACAGTAGGAGAGACAGAGAGAAAGAAGACCAGGACTAGGGGTAGGTTTTGATTATCGATTTTCCGATTAAAAACGATTTTGGCTTGAATAAAGCGATATCGATTCATTAAAATCCTGAATGGATTTTTTAATATATAAATCTATTTTGCCAGAAACGCCAGAATCTCAGGTTAAAACCTCTCTAAAATGTTTCGACAACCACCAAACAGCTAAAACATTAAATGAGAGCAGGTAAACTGATTCCGCAAAAAGACGTGAACACAAACCGACGCATCAGAATCAGTGAGATGTGGCTTTCATGCCGTCGGGGTTGAAAGCCGACAGCTCACTGATTCTGATGCGTCGGTCAGCGCTTTGTGTTTACGTCTTTTTTTTGCGCTGGATTCTGAAGCTGCAGGTTTTATCTCTCTCCAACCAAAATTGATTGAACCACCAGCAAAAGAAGATCCGAACTACAGTTCACATTTCGCTTCACATAAACATCATCATGAATTCCCTCTTACTTTTGCTGTTTTGCTTCCACCAATAATAAATCACACTGTACTTGAAGAACAGTTTCCCATCTAAAAATCTCTGTTTTCTGCATTATTCCCTTGCTTATTACCCACCAGTCTACCGTTGGTTAGAGTGCTGTCGGCCACAGTTTTTTTTAATTACTATTTAAATGACTGGGGGAAAAAAGCCACAAGAAAGTCTCATTTCTCCTGTTCAATACTGAAGAAATGTAAACTTTTTAAAATGATGCAAAATTGCAAAAGGCTTAGCTGTGTCTCTAATAAAACCTTTGTAACTTTGCTCTGCTTCACTTTAGCAGCATCAGGTAATGTTCATATGCTGATTCATGGTTTCCTTCCGTTTTTGTTCTACTGCAGAATGTTTTTAAGGCTATCTTCTATAAAAAGCCAGGCCAGGAAAATCTGTTTTTCTGTGTTTTTCCTCAGTTACTTTGACACAAAGGCATCTGCTGTGATGCTTACACCTCTGATAAAGTCTCACAAGTGTCAGCTTTCTTTTTATAGATATAAAAATATGGATATGTACTGATAAATGATCAGAATTATAATTTTTCTGACTGTCTGAGGCAAAATTTCCCAGATTCAAATCGAATCGAACAGGACCTTGTGAATCGGACTCGAATTGATTCTATAAATCAGTGACAATACCCAGCCCTACTGAGGACCATGACATTATGCTGCAAAATCACATTTATGTTATATTAATAGAGAAGCAAACAAACAAAAAACAGCCCAACAAACAAACAATAAATAAATAAAAAGCTTTTGACTCTGTCAATATTAGAATCATACCATTTCATATTACATAAGTGTGTCTTCCTCTCTCTCTCTCTGTCTCTCTCTCACACACACAAATACACAAACACACACCGACACTCCCTCTCACCTGGAATTGAAGTGACAGAAAACTGCCATCTGCACTCAACACGCTGATAGCGTTAGTCATGGTATGAACTAGGAACATAAGCCTTTATGCCAGTATGCAGGACCTTGATGAATAGGTGCATAGCCTCCAAATTGTGACAGCAATAACAATGACAAATTCCTCACTTTGAAAGACAGTATGTCACTAAGCTAATCTTTCATTTTTGTAAAGGAAAATGTGGTTGTACTTCCGCACACTACATTAAAGTCATGTAAAATGGAAATGTTTAATCCACTCATTCATTTAGTCACACTACCTTTGACTTCGAACGTTATTTTATCATTTATCATTTTATGGCACCAAATGTTCACCTACTATATTTGCAGTTCTTCACTTGTAGTCTTGAAGATTTTTAATTATATAAATATATAAATTCAGCGATGGCTTGGAATATTTTTAGGAAAATTCATATTCCAAACATTTGGGGAACTATGTTAAACACAGTAAGATACAAAACAAGGATAAAGCAGGATATGGTAGGAATTGGTGGAGGAGACATAAATTAACCTAAATAGTGATTTTCCTTTTAAAATGCCGAATGGACTGATTCTTATACAGTGCTTTACTTTATCCGAGTACTCAACACACTTGACCTCTTTCACCCATTTCTGCAAACACTTATTCTATGTAAGCATTTTCTATCTATCATTCACACATATTCTGATGGATGCATTAGAGAGCAACTTGGGGTTAGTATATTGCCCAGGGATATTTTGCATATACATAGATTGGAGCAGCCATGAGTTGAACCACTAACCTTATGATTAGTAGATGACCTGCTCTGCCTCCTAAGCTACCTGAGCTACAGCCACAGGTGCACTCAATGAAAGAGCTAATGCTTAGTGGGCTATCTACTTTATATCAATCCTAATTTTAAAAATATTTGAAAAAAGATGAATGAATCTTGTCAGTTCTCATATGTACTTTAATTTGATACACAGTCCATACTTTCCACACTTATTTCACATCTCAAAACAAGCACATCCAACTATAACTCTTATTTTGAACACTTTTGTTTTGATTTCAAAATCAGTACAGGTGCTCACTTTCTGCTGTACTCTGAAGACTTCCAGATGTTTTCCAGGCCCCTTTAAGTCTTATATCTAATGGACTTAATGCAAAAAAGGAAGGGAAAAAAAAGACGAGAGCATGCAACAAAATATGCAGCAGATGCTCTGTCTTAGGACCTATCAAGCTGTTATTAAAACTTTTGTCATTTGATGTTAAGGGTAACCAAGGAACAGTTGGGCAAGAAACTGGATTAGTGTGAATCGAGGCAAAACTTCTTTTTTTCTTTTTACATGAGAGCCTGTTATGTTGTGCAGCACAAGCACAGCGATCCATCTGTGTGCAGATAACAGGCCCTGAAAAGAAAATTATAATCAGTCTCGGGGGAGAAAAGAGGGCACTGCTCATCCACTGCAGCCAAATATCCTCATTTATAAAGAGACCATTAAATATTTTAAAAGCAAAGTGGCTTCCCAGCCTGTTCACTGTGATTGGATTGAGGAATTTCTGTTGATTATTTTCTTGCCTCAGATTCCCCCCCCCCAATGTTATTCTCATTCTTTCCATCACAATCTTTAAATTATCCTTACTTCACAACCTTGGTTTTATTTCCCGTTTCTCTCTCTCTCTCTCTCTCTCCTTTTTTCCTTGCCTCTCTCGCCCCCCCCTCCCGATTTTTTTCACCTTTGCATTTCTGTCCTTCTCTGCTCTTCCAGCCACAGTCAATTTTGTAGTTGTGAATCGATAGTTGTTAACATAGTTGTACCCTACAGCAGCTCCACACTTTGTACACACACACTGCACAATTTCCCTTTGCTAACTGATTGAGTATATTAATGTCAAGGCCTTACTCTAAATGCCCGAAGCCGGCTACTTGATTGGTCAATACCCAGCTGCCTATGTCCTAATTGGCTGGCCTATGAGGAAGAGCAGAGGGACTTACTACTTCATTAAGAAGCAGAGAGATGTGAAGATTGGTCTCTATTCACAGTGTATGTGTGTGCCTGGCTGTCTTGCTTTTCTCAGCTCATTTCTGCCCTGCCAATAAATCCATGCTTACACAGAGGCCTTGATATTTAATATCCTCGCCCTGAAAAAGAGCGCTGCACATTTGGTTTCCATGAAAGTCAAGCGGTCAGGTTAAAAAAAAGTTTGGTGTTTGGTTTTGTTTTTAAAGTACTAAGATATAATGAAAACAAAATTTTAAAAAAGGTCAGCTTTTTTCTACATTTTAGTGACTTAAGGATTATAAAATCAACGAATAAAGGTGTTTAACTTGTCGATAGCTAATGTCACTCTGTCATTACCTCCAAACCAAATCAAACTTCCTTTTTTCCAAAACTCTCTGCAGGTAAGCTGAGACTCAGCACTCACTTTATCCTTTTACTTGTACTGTCACCTATTTCTCTCCGTTATCCCATCCACTCTACTCCCTCTTCTGCTCTTGCCTCAATTTGTTTCCATCTTCTCTCTTTATCTTCAGCAAGGCAGCGACCGCCTGCCAGCTCCCTCACACTGTCATTCGGATGAGACTGTCAGCACAATGTCTTTTATGTGAATGAACCCACTGGGTTGGAATTCACAAACCATAAAGCCAAGGAAAAGTACTACCAATCTGACAGATTGTGGTAGTACGACATGTGCATGCAATTTTCCTAAGTGCTTTTATGTGCGTGCATTGTGGAAGTTGGAATCAATCATGTGTGCAGGCCTGTTCCTCATGTGTGCCTGTGCTTGATGTCGCCTCATGCCTTTGCAGGATTATTTGTATGTTGAGAAGATAACTGGAGCACTGTAATTATCACTGTCAGTGCCAAAAGAGAGTGTAAGCTCATGCAAGTGTTAGCTGTTAAAATACCTCGATGATGTTACTGCAACAACCGACCTTCCCCCACACACACAGATACCCCCCAAAACTGTCAGCCAACACATCACCTCACATTCCAGCAAAACATTTGTGTATTTTAGGGAGAGAAAAAAACAACGATTCTTGGTAAGAAAATCTTACTTGAAATATACTGATTTATTTCTACATTTCCAGAAACACACTTATTTTTTTTATCTTCAGTCTTGAAATTGTTGCCTAATTCAAAAGCCAATGTGAATCCTTAAAGTGGGAATAATCTTTTTTTTCAGTGTGCTCAATTCAATAATCTCACCTGGGATTTCTTGGCATTTCAAAATGCAAATTGTCACCTCCTGTGGCCATTTTAAACCCTCACTTTCAATTTTTATTACCCCTGCAAACCTTTTGTCATACTCATGCATGGCCATTCTGCTGTGAAATGCTTTGCTAGAAATCTCAGCTCACGACAGTGGGCTAATTTGTCTGATGATGAGAAGATACAAGATAATGCATATAGATGATAAATCCCACATTCTGTCCAATAATCTGCTTTCATAATATCTGTTAAGTGCGTGACTCAAGATTTTTTCTATCTATTATGATCATTGTTGTACCTATTATGTAGAGCTTCACCTTTTTTATTGCCAATGAAAATGTAGGACTTTCTTTCTTTTTTTCATAGGTAAAAGGACAGAAAAATTGACACACACACACACACACACAAAAGAAAAAAGCTGTGGCAGAGCCATACCTTGACAAGGTAGAAAAATGTGAGCAGGGATTTGTTATGTCAGAAATCTTGAAAATATGTTGCACGATGACATGAATCAAAAGAATTATTTATTACCTGTGTGTATTTGAGAATGACAATTCCTTGTTTTATGACTGTATTTGTATGCAAGCATCGCATGACTTTACACTGCCGTACGCTGTCTCTCCTACACATGCACAGAGTAATTGAAATCTTCCTCATGTGGTCAAAATGTTGAGATACAAAATCCAATAAATCTTGCATGCTGGCGAGAGGCAAGCAGCTCAAACATGGGGATGTACGGATGAAGAGAGGTAGCTGTCTTGTATTAGTGTGTCTGTGTGAAGGAGAATGAGACAGGAAGTGACAGAAAAAGCAAAGCTTGTGTGCATGTAGGTTTGATGTCAGTGCTTCAACCAACAAAGACAGAGTGAAACACTGCTCTAAACAGACATGTACTTTACACACAATTGGCTGAGTTCACAAATACTTCTGAAGCTTTTTCAAATCATGCGACACACACAATGTTGTTTATTTTGAGTGAAACAATGAAAGTTTAAAAATAACTCTCACCACCTCAGTTTTAACACTAACCTCCTGTTTCAAACTTTTTCATACTGATAATAATTATTGTATTATTATATTTATTTTTGTTAACTCCAAAGAATGAGCTCAGATAACCTTTATTTCAAGCTTTCATAGAGTCTTTTTAGTTGTTGGTCCAAGCACTGCTGTAGCTCTGCATTGCTTATCTCTGCAATAACCATGAAAGACTGATTTTGAATGATTTTTTACAAATCCACAAGGTTTTATTGTTATGCAAGTTTTGGTACAGCTCTTGTGCTCATCTCTATAGTGTGTGTCCACTTGCATAACAGTTCTTTCTTTTTAAACAGTCATTCTAAAAGTGCATGTGAAGAGCGATTGGTAGACATTTTCCATGTCAAGTGATGGATTGTGTGTGTCCCAAGGTCATACCTCCAACTATCTATTACATACTGTTGGGCCGTCATAACTAAGACCCGGGCTAAATCCATCAGTGAGCACCCACACATATATTGCATGCAAGCAGAAACACATATGCTTCTGCATAAAATAACTTTAGACAAAGTCCCTGAAATTAACCATTTTCGTTGTGAAGTGTGGGTGATAAGAATCAGGACATCTCTTCCTGGAATCACACAGAAAACATTCTTCTTCTTTATTTTAAATTGAAACAACACGGCATCTTTGCCTTTACACTAAACTCATATGAGCGCCATATGTTCTGATGTTATGTAGGCGACCCTTGCCCTTGTAAGCAGTAACTAAATATTTATGTAGTTGTTGTCTTATCTGTAGGATTTGTTGAGTACTTCTGCTAGTGGATATGTAAAGTTGTAAGAAAAAAACAAAGGCAAACCTTGATTCACCTCCAAATGTTTAAACTTGTGTGTACTCAAGACATGTAACCCTTTGACCTTCAATTTAGCTAACAGAGCAGCATTTCCTATCATCCAGTTCACCATATTAGAGTCGACGGTACCTTTGATGAAAACCTGAGAGCACAGCTTTTAATTTGCTGAGTATATTCATTCTCGCCACAAGATTAACTTTTCCCCCCACTTTTAGGACTCCATTAAATATCATGTTGCACAAAGTCACTGTCATTTTAATTTACTTATACAAACAACCTTTATTTGAAATAAAATTATGTGATGGGAAAAAACTGTTTCCTGGCTTTCGGCAACACAATTCTCAGAAGAGCTCAAGCTTGGATTATACATTCTTGTGTTTAGTTTTCTTTCCCCTATGATTTGTTCAGTAGTATCTGGTTAATATTTGACCTTACAGATGTTACACTATACTCGTTTTCCTTACACATCCAGATCTCACCAGAGATCTGTGTATTTCACCAGAATCTTGTTGTTTAGATATTAATAGTGTTTATTCCCAAGCACCAACCTGTCTCGTACTGAGCACAGAAAAGCATCCTCGGTATTCAAAGAATTTTTCTGCTTTAAAAGCAGGTAATGCAATTCAATACTTCTAGCCATCGCTCTGTGTGTAGTACGGAAATGTTTGCGTGCCTGCATGCAAGTGAAGATTAGCTCTGTAGTGATCTAAGCAGCGGGGACTCCGTCCTGCTGCCAAGATCCCATTGGTAGGGAAACAAAAATCTTTAGACAAGGTTCACAGGTAGAAGGGTTATTTCCACCTGTAAGTGCTCAAGGCTGTGTCAAGCAACTGATAATACTCGAGTAAAAAAACAAAAAAAAAGCATCAGATGGATGGCAGCTTTAAGATCCATATAATTGATGTGCAATTCAACTTTGTAAGCCCTTTGGCTGATGGATGTAGATCGTGTCTGAGGTAATTTGTAAGGAGAAAGACATTTCAGAGTGCCATTATCATTCATTTTAGCTGATTATGACTTGTGTGATTAATGTGGTAATCTATGGCACAGGTCTGACTCAGTTCATTCCATAGCTTTATTAACAAGTGAGCAAATTACAATGCATAATTAAAGAACAGAGAAACATTGTGAGTTTTATACTGTGTGGTTTTTTTGTGCAAGAATAAAACTAATAAATATAATAGATAGAAATCTGACTATTGAATAATTTAAAAGCTTTGTCATGCAGTGCTATCATTGCCTGTACATTTTTTAATTAATTGGAGTTATTAAGTTTTTTAGATTTTGTAATGCAAAATAATTTCTAACATTTTTAAATGGGTGAAATACCTTCAGTTATTATTAACAAAGGGAGGAACAGTATTGCAATAAATAGCAATAAAAGCCATAAAGTCCTGGGTCCAAATCTGTCAGCTGAGCATTTGTTCCTCACAGACATGAGGTTGGGTTTACTGGTGATTCGAAATTGGCTGTAGGTGTGAATGTTAGTGTGAATGGTTGCCTGTGTCTCTATGTGCGTTTTACTCCTGAGACAGACTGGTGAACCTAAACCTAAATATCGTTAAGACTCCATTTATCCTAAAAGATGAATTTCCTATTCTGAACGAATGGGATAACTTCTCAAGACTGTTGAAAATGGCAGCATAAACATAAAAACAATGCCAAAAAAAGAGTTTTGTATTCCTCTACAATGGCACCTCAGTCATTACACCAGTGTACAAGCCACACTGTTCCTAATTTCTTCACCTACGGCAATACTGAAAAGAATGGAGAAGGCTTCTGGATCTATTGAACAAGTTCATTAATTTCAAAAGATATCAGAGAGATTAATAATCAAAATCAGTGAATAGAGAAAAAACCAAAAAATCCAGCATCTTGACTTAGAGAGCACTGAAAATGGTCAGCTACCTTTGTCCTGCACAAGCAGCAGAAATGAATGAACCAGGCACAGATACTAAAAATCCTGTTGCAAATGGAAAGAGAAGCAGTAATGAAAGGCATGTGTAGTGGCTTGGCAAATCATATGCAAGTGAGGGAGTTCTTCCTTATCTCAGGCTCATGTCCTTCATCCAGAGACAAGCAAATTCCTAAGGAATTCCTAGCTTCATTCAAAAAGTCCTCAACAGAAATGATGGGTGACGTATACATTGCTCGGTCAAAATTATTACTACTATTATCATTAATATTAGTATTAGTATATGTTTTAAGAAATATTTAAAGTAAACTGAATATTGCCTCTAACTCTGGTAATGAAATCCTTCAACAATAGTCAGTGGACATAATATGTAATAAAAAGCTGAAGGTAAAAATATATAGACAGCAATCCTAGTTCATCAATCCAGACGTCAAGGCTGAATTTATAGAGCTGAGCAACTACTGGAGCCACCCTGCCGATCTTCATGGGAGTAGACTGTTTTATGCTCCCAAACAAGATAACACTGAGGTGATTTATCAACAGAGATTAGATCTCTCATCAGTGGGAGATCAATGGCTGATTTGAACTCTCTCTTTTATGAAGGCCAAACCACCATTCACACAAGTTACTCCAGTCACATCCAGTCTGTGAATGTAATTTACGACCGAGGATTATATTTCAGTTCAACACGAGATCAGTGCTGATCTTTAACTTCCTCCCACATAAACACAGATGACTGGTAGTCACAACTGATTTAGTACATGGGGTTTACATTTTTATTTCATGGGTTTTATGAAGAGATATTTAGGAGCCATGCCTGTCATCTGGTCCTAATCAGCGCAGCTTGTGGTTTAATACAGTTGGTTTGGCCAAGTCTTTCACTTTTTCACCGCAGTGTTTCACGTTAGTTACAGTATGGGAAAGTGGGCATTAAGAAATGTGTGACAGAGAGAACGAGACTGTGGAGACGGGGTTTGAAACGTTTTTTGTGCACGTGTGCATGCATGCCAGTAAGAAAAAAATTTGTGAGAGTAAGGAGTGGAAATCACTGGTACAGACACAAGGGGTGCTAAAATCAATTTAATTCATTCTGTTTTTTAATAGCTCTGCAGACCTCAGTGACCCATCTCACTGAATTTCAAGAGAAAGTTCAAGTTGTGAGACGCTTGACTCCTGTGATTAGGTAGGAAGCAAGATTACACAGGTATGACTGTTAAAAAAGCTTGGGATGACTTCCTTCTTACTAAATCTTTCTAGAATATAATTTTAAAGTTTAATTTACTTCAGAAATGCGTTTAATTTAGTGATAGACTGGAAATCAGTATCTTTTTTTTTTTTTTACATGGAAATGATTTTCAGTTCCCCTATTCTTCTACTTTTAATACTGCATTTAAAAAAAATCATTTTGCAGGGTTAGACACAAACATATTGCTAATGGCTAATCTGAAAAAAAGGCAAATAAACAAACAAAACATCTGGCTCAAACTGGTATTAAAAAGGTCAGTGAAAAAGCATAAATTTGCTGATGCCTACTTAAACAAGTTAATCTTCCTTGTTTCAATATAAATCCTGTAACTTAATCTTCCAAAATACTGTAAAGCTTTAAATCACTCTTTTACATTCTGCTTATTTCTTTTTTTAGAATTATGCATTTATTTAACAGTTTAATCTTTAAAAAAAAAAAGGATATACATGTTAAATTGCAGTTTTGCACCTTTATTTTCATTAATTTTGCAATTGCATTGACTTTCTCTTCTATTCTGTTAAACATAGCAGGTTTAGCACAACAGGTTTGCAATCAGATAAGTAAAATATACATTTGTTTGGGTAAAATGTTGCTGTGTGTGTGTGTGTGTGTGTGTGTGTGTGTGTGTGTGTGTGTGTGTGTGTGTGTGTGTGTGTGTGTGTGTGTGTGTGTTCCCAGGTCAGTCAGTTCACAGCTTAGGCCAAATAGAACCAGTGATCCAAGTTAATGCTGTGAAAATGACTGCTGGGATCACAGCTAATCCCAGGGGTTAGGCACCATACAAGACAGTTGATTGAAGGGATGTGAGAAAGTTTAGCTTGTATTTTTCTAAATGGTGTAATAGTTTTTCAGACAATCACAACACACAGTTCAAACCAGTTAAATCTGATATATTCTCCGCCTTCACCCTTCTTATTCATATTGCACTGTATGCAATCTCGTTACAAAACATTTATGGTCCACTACTCCTTTAGAAATGATCCAAACCTACTGGTAGCCATTTGTTCTAACTGTGAATAACACAGTTAACCAGCTTCTTTTATTCTATTGAGCTCTAATGAAAGGAAGATGAATAGCTATTAAAAGACTGGCAAGTCACCCAAACTGCTGCCTAAGGACAGCTAAACACACAACTGAGCCTTTCATGATCAATGCAGTGATAGCAAATCTGATTTTCACACTTTATACAAACCTCTGTGACTTTGTTTCATAAAGCGGTGTATGAATGTATCATGGAAAATAAGAAAATGGCATTTGGCTAATTTAACCTTTCGCATAACTTTTGCTTGCAGATCCCTCCAACAATATCTTCCGAAATAAAATTTGGGTTGAACAAGTTGCTTGTACATGCCACAAATAAGCAATGTGTCCCAAGGATGAGAACATGAATTTTCAGTTAGCGATCCAAACATAGCACAGAGTGCAGTATTTGACAAAGATGCAACCTTGATGGGGATAATAGGCTAGCAGCCACAGCGTATTTGAACCAATTCACAGAAGTCAACCTCACAAAAATATGTGAAATGTAAAACATTATGTAATACACAATATGTTGAAGTGAAATATGAAAACAACACAGAAAATAACTTTTTCTTCTGCAAGTTCCTTCTCAGCCAGTTCTTTTACCATCACTGAAAATATTAAGACTTTTAAAAGCATATATTGCATAACCCTTTTTTTTTGCCTAAACACGACTGAACTTCTGTGTACTTCTCCAAACCGATTCAAACCAAAATGATTATCTAAACAGCTCAAGGCTCTGCTCACTCTTTATAAGTCTTTTTTGTCTAACACAGCGGTCCCTAACCTTTTATGCCCGACAATATTTTCACGGACCGGCCTTTAAGGTGTCGCCGATAAATACAACAAAATAAAACTACTACCGGTACCGAAAAAAAGAAGATTTATTCATAACACACGTGAAAAGACCCAGGAAAACCGAGTTAACGATAAAAACGATAACAAAATAACGCTGAAAACCAATAAAAACCCTGAAAAACATACATTTCACACCTGAGCCTCAACTCTCGCGGCCCGGTACCAAACGACTCACGGACCGGTACCGGTCCGAGGCCCGGGGGTTGGGGACCGCTGGTCTAACACACCAAGTTCCTAAATGCCTTTCCATTGGCATTTCTTCCATTGTTGTCACACAAAATTTGACAGAATATGTGCCACAAACTTTTAGTTGCTTCTTAGGAGGTTGCACTCATTCCATGTGTTTCTGTGGGATCAGCTTTTACTAATGAATGAACAAGTTCCTTATCTCATACTTTTATGTGCTTACCTAACTCTCTGTCTTTGCAGACAGCTATAGTCTCACATTTTTCTCTGCTATGTCATTCACCTTCTACACTCCTACATCTCACTATGTTGCCATCTCCCCCTGGGTGCCTTAAATGATGTTAAGGCTACAGGACTGCAGGAAGCTGAGAGAAGATGCTTTGACAGATAACCTCCTAGACTTTCAATCTCCCTTGCACTTCCCTAAATTTGTCTCCACATCACAGTTGGTGCCAGTGTGGAAGTAACATCTACAATCACCATGTCACCGCTCCCATCCTGTGTGAATCCACTCCTCTGCCTCTCAAGCACCCTATACATCACTCCTAACTTTCTTTCTTTCGCTTCCCCCCAATTTACTCTGTGCCTCCTCCTGTAATCCCACAGGCACTAACTTATTTTCTATCTTTCAGCTCATCCCAGATGCAGTCTTCCTGTAGACTTGCAATTCTTCAACCTGCCAGATCATAGTTATGCTCCAATAACACACTTGGAACTGGGAGAATCGCCTTTCAATGATCTTCCAAATTACTCCTGCCCAAATGGTCAAGATTAGATCTGAGATATGTTAGAGATTCAAATACAGAGATTTAAATAGATACCAGATAGTAGTGTTTTTTTCACCTCGTGAATGTGTCGTCCATATGTGTGTGTCTGTTATCACAGCAGAATGTGGTCCTTTATTACATACACACTGCAGCAGAGAAGTCAGACAAAAGTGGTCCTGAGACTTAATGTGTTGCTAAGATCCAGTTGTAGGTGAGTGCTCACATAATAATCCCTACAGGGTCAGAACACCAACATTGTGCTGGCTGTCATGGCCGGTGTAAGTAAGTCCATCCCTGGGTGGTCTTGAAAAAGCGTTTTGTTTTTTTTTTTCAATGGTCAGCATTTTTGTCGCTTGTGTTTCATCAGAATGTTGACAAAGTTAACCATCTCATGACATCTAGCAAAACGAAAGAAAGAACATTTTAGTTTTAGCTTATTTTATACAAATATTTATTAGAATTAGACATTTCCTACATTCTAGCATTATTTGTTTATTAACCTTGTGAATAACCTGTTTGGGATATTTACATTTTTGATAGTGCTAGAATACAGAGCTGGGTATTTAAACTTTGAATACATGTAACCTTTACAGGGACATTAAGTAAAATATTATGAATCGCTGTGAAACAGAAGAAGACGCATCAGAAAGCTATGGGAAGTCAGAGGGGTAGCTAACATCACTGACTGAATCTTTCACTCAGCAATCATAACAAACCATCAACTGGGGACACGCATTTCCTTTTTAAATTTTGTGTTATCATTTTGCCTCACTTGGTTGTTTTGAAATCTGGTTTGGCCCATGCATTAGAGGAAAACAGCTATCAAAGGTTACCAACAGCTAGTCATTTGCTGTGGCACAGCTTCAGAAGAAAACACACAAAAACTGAAAGGAGGAAGGGTTCATACTGTCAGTCAATATACAGTTTTTTTTTTTGACATAATCAAATCATTATGTGACTAGATATATTTTTTTTCATAAGACTCTTGCCAACATTACTGAGAATCTAGCTAATCATAGCAACGCCCCTGAAATTACGCAGTGTTTCCCACAATTAAGTACACATTGCCAATAAATCAGCAGAATTTTGTTGAGAGGGATGAATCCATGTACGGGCTGACCATCCTGTAAAAAAGGGGGAAAAACCGGGGGGGAAAGGCAAAGTCTTCACCCGTACAACTTGTGCTTTTGAAAAGAGTGCCTTACACTTCCCCGTACCTTGTCTCCCTTAACCTTCTGTCAAAAGTGCCCAAGCAATCTTGATGAGTGGTTCTGTTCACTCCATTTACAAAACCAGAGATTGTTTGGGTGTCTACAGTCTGACAGGTAAATATCTCTGACAAATGTCTGTCTCTCTGTACTGCTGCAGATTGTAAAACAGAAAAAATATATATTCTGTCTCTTGCTCACAGACTACATCACAGCAGATCTTTTAAAAACATTGATATCAAAGTAACCAAAAAGACTTACCAAAATATTTTTGAATAGTTGAAAACGTAAGCGGTCTAAACACTAGTGCATGTACATTAATACATGTGGCACTTATACCTTAAACCCGCAGAATAAAAAGCACCACCTAGATGCATAGTCGCTTCCACCCAGTCTAAAAAGTGAAGCCACTTCATGAAAACTAAAGCATGCATTTGAAAAACAGAATCTCCACTAGATTTTTTTTTATTTTTTTTTTTTATCATTTTTAAGGTCATTCTAGTCATCTCACATCAATGAATAAAATGGAAAATTTTATTTTCCTTATGAGACCTTATCAAAACTGAAATGCCAGATGAAAGGGGAAAAAAATTAAATTTTCAAAACTATTTTGAATCTGAAGTTGAATAAGATGTAGTTCCTTATTGTAATCTACTCAATATCTGTAGCGTGTTATCATAAATTACTTTTCTTTGAGAAGTCTTAGGCTTTTAAATTCTTCTTTAATTTGGCTTCTTTGTAATATGTAATATGAAATAAAAGGTAAAGCTTTAAAAAGTCCAACATTAAAAACGAGATATTGTTGGACGTGTGAAACAATAAAATATACCCTCTTTTTCTGCAAAACACACAGATGTGATTTTTGAATGGAGCAGTTTCTGCATGTATTCCATCCAGTCAGAATTTTGCCAGAACCTTGTTTATGACTTCCAAAAGTGTGTGGTCAAGCTGCAACTTGTTATGTAACAGTCAATCAAATATTAGTAGGGTTATATGTATTTATTTTAGTGTGCATACTTTTGACCCTAAGTTTGAATTTATTCAAACTTGTACATGAAATTGATGTTTTTTTTATGTCATTAAATCAATCCACTCTGGAAAAAGAACAGATTAAAAAAATCACTGAACCCATAATGAGTGTATGTAAACTTCTGACCACAACTGTCTGGCAAGTTTTCTTCTAATGGCTAACTGCAAATGACTTTGCTGGTGTAAAAATTAATTTTTAATGCTGTGAAACTGTGCTTTCTTTTTTCAATGACTCAGTTAAAGAAATGGGGCCAAACCATGTGTCTATGTGACAAGCTGCTAGTAAGAAAGTGCCTAAAGACACCATTTAAAATTGGTTCATTGATAAGTTGGGCTCATGAGTCATGTGCCTTTTTATGCTTGAATGATTCATAGGTAAGTTTTAAGTGGTCTAAAAAAATAAAAATAACTATTGAATAAAAATTCACAGTAAATGTTCAGTTACAGGGACTGGACTAAAAATGTCTCAAAAAGCAGCCAGTATCCAAAGAAAAATAGAAGAAATAGTTATCCAATGCTAAAAGAACGTGGGGTGAATCGAGAACTTTTTTGTCTATTCTGTAACTTTTCTACTTTGCACTGAGCTTTCACTGCCGCTATCTATGTTCAGAGAACATGTCTGGTGAGTGGCATCCATTGTGTTTAACGTTGAGGATTATTCAGAGACAAAATGGCATTTAGTGGGTCAGTTCATTCCCCAAACCAGTTTTGTTTTTTTTTGTCTTTTTCCCAGTAGGTTCCATTCACAGCGCTCCCTTGCAAGTCTGTATGCTTGTGTGTGTGTGTGTGTGTGTGTGTGTGTGTGTGTGTGTGTGTGTGTGTGTGTGTGTGTGTGTGTGTGTGTGAACACGTGTAATAGTCTGCCTGGTTGTCTAGCATCAGCCCATTATCATATTTCACTCACTCCATTGCTACTGTGTCCTATCTTTACCAAGATTGCTTTGGTTCGATGGATGACAGTGTCAAACACGAAACATGAAAGAGGGTGACAGACATGTTTACACTCAAGCTGAAGGTTTTTATTTTCCTGTCCATTATTTGGGTACAGACAGTGGGTTGTTATTACATCTGTATAGATATTTATGATCCTGAGAGGATGAATTTCAATTTCAAGTCTAAGATCTCACAGATTTTTGTTTTCAGATCTTTTAAGGCCAGCATGATGATGAAACCACAGATATAGCCATCATTATGTTATTTACTTGTTTGTTAACTGCCTTTTTGAACATTCAGTGTTGGTGTTTGCCATCCTGCTATGTTGTGCTTTTGGAGGTAGAGGTGACAATATTTCGATTACAGGGTGGAACTCTAAGATTTCAGTTAATGAAAATAAAAACTAGCTTAACCATGTGCATCCTTAGACTGCATTAACACATGACACATACAAAGAGAGCTCCTAATTAGTGCTAAGTAGCTTACAGTTTCACTCATCTAAACCGGAGAACTCCTCTTGTTAGTACAGCTAACTACACAGAAATCAGATAATTGCATTAATGCTCTAAAAGATTTTATACTGTCACTTGAATACGCTGAGCTGAAGCTTAGCAAATGGCTGCTGGCATTTGTCACCTCTGTAAGTTTCCATCTGTCAGTCAAAGCAGCCGTGCCCTTTATAAAGTTTACATGGGGAAGAAAAAAAGAAGAAGAAGAAAGAAATCAAAAGAAAAATCACACACTTTTCACCCCTCAATAGAGTAGAGGGGTAAAAAACAGGTTGTAAACAGGTCTTTTTCTCCAATAAAGTTTGCCATTTTAATATCTTCATAGACACTATATATTGTATCAAGCTATCCAGTGAGCCCATTGGCCTTTATGGATGTATGAAAAGAAGTAAGTGATATATTACTTTCTTTATGCATTTCGGGATGCATGTTACATCCTCATGCACTGTGTGTGTGGATATTAATATCGTCCAAGAGGGAATATTTGTAACCCAATTTAAAATAGTTATTACATTAGCTGCCTGAAGGACTTAAAAGAAAGGAACCAGAGAAAAGAGACAAACATGTCAGTTACAGAGATTTTGTATTTTGGAGAAAGTATATTTCCCACTGTTGCAAGTGAATAGAATAAGAGAAAATGAGACAATGGGGATTACAAACAAGCAAGGGAGACAGCAATAAGTGGATTCATATGACCACTTGATAATGATATGAATCGTGTGTTTCATGTGTTTCTGTTGCCCACAGGAAAATAAAAAAAGAGAAAAAAAGGAAATATGAAAATGCAAATTAGTATTTGATGAGGAAAAATGAAAGACTCTAAACATTGTCTAGTTTGACCCCCTGGAGCATCTTATTCGTTCTCTTCTCCTTCTTCTATCCTTTAATATTAGGACTCCCACTGTCTTTAGTTTTTTTTTTCATGTCTTATTGCTAGCATCTATAATGTGGCTGAGATTGTTTTTATCTTTCTCTGTGTGTGTGTGTGCGTGAGTACCAAAAGATTGATTCTGTTCATCTGGATGTAGCGTTTTCAGTGGGAGAACCGTTGTATGTGTGTGAGTGTTTGCGTGCATGCATGCACATACTTATGTTTCAACATGGCAGAATTTGAGACACCTACTGTAGGAACAACTACTACAACAGCACAATGTTGTAAACATGCAAGATAGTGTTGCAAAAAAAAGTTAGCTTCAAAAATGTCAAGGCAGAGGTGGTGAAGCAAGCCCATTAATTCTATATTATTTCCAAAACAGTGAACATAAGTATTTATTGGAAAATGTAAATGTGTTTGCTTTTAAACATATTGTCGTTCATAATTTGCTATTTGTTTTGTTTTGTTTTTTTTCCCGTGTCTGGCCACTGTCTGGTGGCAGCCTAAATGTTTTTTGGAATACATCTCACTCTGTTTAATGCTCATTCATCATGCCACTCTTCTGGGATTGCAAATGGAATATATTACAGCTGGATGCAGCCACAAACCTAGTTTAATGAGTCACATACCAATAAAACACATGAGCGTACCACACGTTCGGGTGACGGTAAAAATCACTCTAAAACAAGTAAAAAAAAATAGCCCAGTCAACTTTAAACATTCATAGATTAAAGAATCAAATGTGTAACTTCCAGTGTTATCAAAGTTGCTCATTAATATCATGGAAATTGAGAAATATGTGAAATTCTAGTCATTTTTAAGCAGTAGTGTTAGGGGATGTGAGTTACAGCTGCAATATTAAAACTTCCAGCATTACACAAAGTAGGGGAGGACTTATCCCAGTAGTAAGCTGAGACTGATTAACTTTTCAAGCGGATGCTCACGCAAGCCAGTTTTTGATTTATATGCTGTATATTTCTTCCCAATGTAAATGAAAAATCACCAGGTGTTTCATTGTCCATATGAAATGGCCATTAGCATAGTCACTCTGACTGGAAGGCAGTGGGAAACAATCCATAGTGAACCACGGATACAGTAAGCACCTGTGGCTACTAAGTGGCTAAAGTGTACTTGGGTAAGAGGCATCTGCTGGAGTGGATGTGTGTGCATGCCAGCTAGAAAGCACACAGTAAAGTGTTGCTTGAAGTAAAAAGTGATATACGTACCTTTTTCTTTGTCATTTACATCCTGAGAATGCCATCAAGAGAAGCTATGAGCCACTGCCAGATGGTAAGTATATTATTAAGTCTATTAACTTCAGTAGAAAGTAGTAGTAGTAGTGTGCTACAGTAGATCTCTTCAGCAAAACATATAGAGGTCTCGGAAATGATTGTAAAACCATATTTTCTTCACAGTTTGTTGATAATTTTAAATGTTTTATTTATTTCTTTTTAAGAAGAAATGGGTATAAAATAGTACAATAGCAAGGTGATGAAAATTACTTTAGTGTGGATGTCCATTTTTTTTAAAATTCCCTCTGCTTTACAGTTTTTGTTTTATTTTGTTTCCACTGTTCCCTCATTCTCTTGCTAGCACTTAAGAAACCCCAATGATGTCACGGTGGTGCAATACTAAATTATTTCTGGTTTATCTCACCCAATCTGGCCTTTAATCTGGCTGTAGGGATTCCCCCCCTGACAGAGCATCACATATGCTCAGGCAACCGCAAATACAGATGGATACACAAACAAATAACACGGTCTGACGACATTGAGGGAGTTTCTCAAGCGCAGATAATTATCAATGTAATTTACAACTGAAAATTATTCCAAAAAAACAAACATAACAAACAAACAAAAAAAACTTGAAGAAATCAAACAAAAACTGGTCTTTTTCTTTCTTTTCCTCAATGAAAATGTTTACTGTCTGCTAGAGAAATAGTAAAAACCGTCTGCAGCCACTTTAGATCTCAGTGTAAATTAATGGTCCAATTAAGCTCAAGCAATAGAGAATTTATGATATACAAATGTTTGAGTGTATGGGGAACACATGTAAGTGAGAGGTTTAGTTTCCCTCATGCATCATGGTGCGAACAAGTATCTGTAATTTTTTTTGCATTCACACCATAAGCAGTGTTGATTTGCAAATCCACAAATAACATAAGATGGTTATTAAAAGTGGTCAAAAGTGGGAAAAACAAAGTAACAAAATGTTTGCTGATTTGACTTTTTGCTTTAACACAAAATGAGAATCCAGATGATTGAACTGCAATAGATCCCTAAATACACTAAATAGCAAAGCATTACTTCTGATTTTAATGCTTAGACCTAAGCGTTAAAATCCACAGTAAATCATACATTGCAACAATCACTGCTGATTGTTAAAAGTTAAAGTATGTGGCACTTGACTAAGTGTGTCATTATGGTTGTGAACAGGTGTGGACTGTACTTGTGATCAGGCCCACATACTGTGATTCTGTACCTGTGATTCTGTACCTTAAAGGCTGGAGAACAAACATAATGTAACACTGTAAAGCAGCGCAAGCAAGACTTGCAATATAGGTGTCGTTAGTCTTTTATTGTTAAACTGAGTGCATGATTGACATCCATTACAGGAAGCATTTGACAGGGCATAAAATATACAAAATCAGTGATCACATTATTCAATTTTTGGACACTTTGTTCAAATTTGTCATTACATCACTGCATTTAATTGCACTTAAAACTATCAGGGAGTATGATCTAAATACTAATTGCAGTTTGAATTTTCTTACCACTGGATAATCCTCATTTTTTGTACTTCATCCCCAGAAATGTATTCTTTACATGCACTGTCACTGCCAAAATTCACATCTCAGTAAAGCATGTCCGAAAGCTCAGCCTGCACACATAATCTATCCATAAAATTCCCACAGAAATATAAATATATTTACATCCATATCCATTGTTTACTGAATTTTCGTCCTGCCCATTCATTGGCAAATAGTTTGTTGACAGCAAAGAATTGAAGACGCTATCGTAATTATTTGGCTGTTGTTCTATCACAAGGATCTGGCTCTCTGATTACCATAATATTTCTGCACATTTTTTTTCTTGATTACATAACAGAGATGAAGCTGCAGCCAACAACGTGGTGTATGTGCCAAGAAGAGATTAGTTTAATTAATTATGATATCAATTAATGACATTGATTAAACATGATGAACATAAGAAAAAGATGCATATAATGTAAAATAATGATGTAGTTGGAATCACACTGTATGATTACACAGTGGGCTGCAGGGTATCATTGGAAAGACTCTTATTGTACTGCAAACTGATATTGTTGATGTCCTTGAAACAATTTATTATTCTTAGACAGCATAGGCATGCGGTTAATGCAAGATGGAGAAGTCATCTTTTCAAAATGCAAATGTTATTATGGAACTATTTCATGCTCTGTAAACAGTAATTATTCTTAATTATTGCAGACAAGAACTTGGAGTGCTCTTGATTGCATTTTTAATCTGTAAGATTTATTTTTGAACATTGAAAAAGAGATCAGCTTAGTGTAGTTGTTTATGATTATAAATGTTGTGCTACAATTATTATCACATATTATTTCAAAGTCATACATCAGCGTGTATGAAGATAACAGAATAAAGTGTTAAAAATAGGTACAAATTCAAATGTCTGAGCTACACAGCATAATGTATTACTTTGTGGCAGACAACCATAAAAAGTACAATGAAAAATAATCTGAACAGTCAATGAATGCTTGATTTGTCAGCAAATGATTCAAGTAGAACAAAATGAAAAAAAAATGCCTGATTCAGAAATGAATGTAGTAACATACATTAATTTAATTTTCACAGTTCATTAAAAACAATAACAACAAAAACAACAACAGGAAGCTGGTATATAAAACACTGATGAATTGGGGCTCTGAATTTTAAGTTTCAGCTATGTATTGCTGTTTGCCTTTACACAGTGAGCTACAGTATAATGAGGCTTTTGACAGCTTTTAATTACATGGGCAGATACTGTATGTGCCAAACAGTGCATTTACTGAAGCCTACCAAATGATACTTCTAATGACTAATATCAAATAACGAACATTCATAATTTATACACAGTACTATAGATTTGGTAGCTATGCTGCTATTTTTAGAAAGCTTTTTCATCTAGGATGGAGGAATACTACTTAAGTCTCTGCCAAGTCTCTGATCTGTAGAAGAAATTTTATGTCCTATAGAGGATTCAGTCTGTGATTACTAGCACCTGTGAATTACACTGAATTCTAGCATTGCTGGGGTGTTTTTTTTGCTACTTGTGTGGCTGCATAACTCTACCTTTATTCCTGTTGAGACATCTTTCTATAGAACAAAGATTTAACAGAAATTATTATTATTGAGTTATTTGAGTCCCAATTCTCTCTAAAAGTGACAAATCCTCTCAAATATAAAAGCATTAATGAACAATGAAAAAGACATACTATCCATAAGCTGTTTCTTTTATGCGTAAGGCTGACGGTGCCTATATTGTGGTTGTGCAAATAAAGTACATTCCTTTTATACTCTGAGATTTTATGTATCAGGACATAATAAAAACAATTTCGTCCTTAGCAGGTCCTAAAATTTGGCAAATCTCTACAAAATGAACTATAAAACATGACATATTACATAGTGTCATTATTTGTTTAACAACAGTCATATAGCACATCATTACTATGTCCATAGGGATTAAGAGGATAAGTAACACCCATATGTTGTTAATCACTTGCACTGCTCACTGATCATCAGCAAGTCCAACCACCTCTATAAAAGCAGAAGTTTTGGAAGTTTGCTAGCCTGTAGCAAGTAGGAAGGGTTGGAGGATGAAAGGGTCTTCTCTCTAAAAAGAACATAGCAGCACAGCTTTGTTTTGCAAAGTTGCACCTGAGGAAACTGCATGATTTTTAGTCTAAGGTGAAGATGTTTTGCCACAATGCACAGCACTAATTTTGGAACAACAAGCAAACAAACACAGCATATCAACACAAAAATCTCATACCAATTTTCAAAAACAGTGGTGAAGGCCTTGGAGTCACCAATTCAACCATTAACTCCTCTGTAGACCAAAATATTCTAGTAGTCCAAGCTTGGCTGAAATTGGGTCATGCAATGCAACAATGATTCAAAGCCCAAGAAGAAACTTACAACAGAACTTACTTTAGAGTAGTTCATTAAGAGCTTCAAATTTCTTCATTAGACCAGACATTAATGCAGTTGCTTAAATTTCAGTCCTAATAGTAATGCAGCTCCTGATCTGATCTTCAAATGTCAGTTGGTTCATTATTAAAGCAAAGGGCTGTGATCCTGCCTGTCATTTAACTGCCTTTGAAGGTCATTTTCTTAAAGAATATTCTGCTCAATACATGACATAAAGCTGAATACATAGACATTCACTCACCTATGAATACACAACAACACTTGGAACTGAACACACAGACACAAACGCACTTCAATAACTCTAAATGTCTGCAGTCAGTAACTTTCCTGACTTTTTTTTCCCTTTTTTGTTTTATTTTTCTATCTTTAGACCTTAATATAATGTTAATATCTTCAGAAATTATTTGACTATGGGTTATCTAACCTGCTGCCCAATAACCCACTCAACCGAGAACTTTAAATATTATATAGGGTCCACAAGCAAAAGAGTGGGCGTATATTAAACCCCACAACCCTAAACTCTTATCTAAGCATTCAAATTCACATTTATGTATACTATATATACATTTTTAATCTAAAAAAAGACTTTTTTAAAAATCTGTCAGTCTGTCGCCTTCTCCATTTCTCTCTCTGTCAGATCTTAATAATGAGTTGGTAGCCTTTAACCCCTCCACAATAAACTTGGTTCTCCTCTCTTACTTCCTTTTTCTTCCATCATACAAAATTCAACAGTAAGGAAGATCACTGAAGGGAAGGGTCAAGGACTTTAGCTGTCATTAGCATTTAGATTTGAACTGGTATGAGGTTTGGGGTATGAAGCGGAAAGATTTTCAAGTGGTGAAGAGATGGATAGTAGCTGGTGAGCACAGAGAGATTTGAGCAGCAATATGAAAAGCAACAGAAAAGGCAATAAAAGTGTGACAGAATTTGTTTTTTTGAGCAAATAAGAAGAGAAACTATAAAAGAGGTATAAAGAAGCAATTTAAAAATGAGAGTCAGTGTGCATGAGAAGTGGGATTCAAAGACAAGTGCTGAAATGTGTATGGCTGAGTGGAAAGAAATTTTGATCTAAGAAAAAGCCAAATGGGGAGATGAAGGACTTCTCATCTTCTTATTTCATCACAAAATCCAATTAGTGTCAGAGAAAGAAATGGTTGAGGAATTTTTAAGTAAAAGGAGAATGCTAGGTGATTTAGCTATAGCTCTGTGGCTTCCTGAGTCCATGACTGGATCATGATACTTCTCATAGAGACAAACTGTCAGGTACCCCCCTTCTAACAAAACTGTCAATGTTTGCCAGTGAGTACAAGGAAAGGATCATGGCAATGTCACTGCACTGAATGATGGACTACACAAAGCAGTATTTGTCCCAAGATGCCAAAGACAGTTTATAAAACGTAAATTTGATAAAAAGGTTTGATTAAAAAGCTAAAGGATTTTACTAGTTAACACAAAAAAAATGTCTTTCAGGCTATTATGTTTAGTCAACCACCCCAGCCCCCACTGACATTGTTTTGTTGTCTGACAAAACAGTACAAAAGAGAAAAAAACACATTTCACATTATAAAAGCTGCAACCAGTGAAATGTTTTAGATCACCTACTCTAAAAATGTATCCATTGCGACTTGGAAAATAATAAATCTGTCATGCATACGGTAGCCAACAGGTTTGTCTAACATGCCCACTAAATGGAACAACTGAAACCATTGTTTGTCTGTGGCTTCTAAATAATATGATAGTCCAACTATCATTAACAATTTATGAAGGCAGGTTCATTAGATCAAAGCAGATCAGTGTCAACTTAAGATTTCTGACCCAACCGCCCACCCCAAGCTGCTCCTTCAGAAGACTTTGTCATAAAATATAATTCATCTGAAGTCTTATTCTTTTAGGATGAAGACTGAGCCCATTTGAAAAAATAAATACATTTACCCGACCCTTTAATAAGAGAAATTGGACAAGATTTGGAAACATTGTTTTGTGCTACTCTTTACTTATTTTATGTGCTGCACTCCTGTACTCTACATACATGTCTTCACCGTTGCGTGTTGAGTAATGAGTGTTGGAGCCATTTTTTTTAGAACCATTCATTTTGCAAAAGTAGCAAAACACTTTATAGTTTATTACTGGCTGATGCACAGAAATCATTTAAGGGAAAACTACTTATACTGCAAACAAAGTTCCTCACAACTGGTCAATTTTACTGATGCAGATGTTAAAGGTTGAGTAGTAGTTTAAGTAGTTTATATTCTGTTTAATCGCCAGCACTCACAGAAATGAAAAAACCAAACAAACATGTTTGGATTTAGCTATTCCGGGTTAAGTCACTGAGAAAGTGTCTTAAACCTGCATTCTATTTGACGGCCACCAGATGGTGATAGCTGTGGGTGCCAAAGAAGTTTAAGTCCTGTGGAAGTCTGTGGGAAGACGACTTTATGTCTTGACCTCTGTAAAGACTTCCCTGCAAGTTTATGGGCTTAGTCACTCACTTTTAAATAAAAAATTAAGTCTATTTTGAAAATCTTGGCCACACTATTTTCAGAGTTTCAAAATGGAGGATTATCTGTGGTATGAAACTTAATTTACTAATGACTTATCAATCACCAGACAATAGCCAATGAGTATGCAGTTACATAGTCAAACCCACCTTCGTCATCATAACTGTATTTTCTAACCAAGACAGTGTCAGCAGAAATGCTCACTTTGAAGCCTGAAAAGAAGATTTCAGAAATCAACGAGTCATGTCACGGTAGCTATATCAATCTTTTATACCATCTACGCTAACATCTATGAAGTTATATTTGTAGTGGCTTTTTGAAAACCTTTATGACAGAACACTTTTTGAGATGAAAGGAGATTGCAGGTTTTAACTGTCCTTTTTCAGATTTCACTAGACAAGCACTGCTTGCCTTGCTTGCCCTGGCAGGTTGCTATATTATTGTGCTACTCAAGCCAACCTTGGAATATGAGTGAGAGACACAATAAAGTCATACCGGCTTGGACATCAGCTGGCCTGTCAGCCATCTGGTTGCTCCAGCCATTGTCATAAATAATATATATTAAGACAGAATGGGACTAATTTAAAACACTCTGAACTACGTTAATCTTTGTTTGACTTGAGACTATGTAATGGTACTGAAACAATTTCCTGTGTAACAAACAAGGACATCTACACTGAGGTCAGAGTTCGGAGATAATTCAATTCTCCTTAAATAGAGTTAACAGATTTTCTGGATAATGTTATAGTGAAAAAAAGCATGTGCAAATATGCATATGTATGTGTGTGTGTATGTGTGTGTGTGTGTGTGTGTGTGTGTGTGTGTGTGTGTGCGCGCGCGCTTTTTTTTTGCACAAAGAAAGCACGAAAGACAGCATGCCTGCACCTGTTTCTGATTTAAATGCCCTGATACAGATCTCAGACTTACTCCCTTGGACTCTCGGCATCACAAGGGAATGAGCTATCTATTTGGCATGAATATCTGCAATGGAAAGTGCGTACATGTGTGAGTATTCAGCACTATGAATGCATCTGGATATGACTTGCCTGTGTGTGTGTGTGTGTGTGTGCACCTGTGTGTGTTTATACACTGACCATTGTATGTGTGGGTACTTTTGGTCACAAACTGTTATAAATGTATGCACCTGTGTGTATGTGTGTACCTGGCAAATGTTTCACACTGAATTGACCATTCCATCGTCTGCCGCAGGTGTAACAACTTCCCTTGTTTCTCCGCTGGCAGCTAAGTAACACCAAAAGATTGTTTGTTTTGGCTTTTACTTAATGCCCTTTTGAATTCTGAATCATTATCTTGAAACATGAAAACTATAGATAAAGAACCTTTCTAGTACAAATTAGTAGAAAGTACAAACTTTAATCATTCTTAAACATTCTTGCAAACCCTGGTGAAATAATCTTATTTGAAAAGTTTCTTACAGGAGACACAACACAGCTGCTTTGATCCATCCTGGCATTTCTTGAACTGTTTGAATTTTAACTTCAAGCTTAGTGAAAGTTAAATTGTTAGTAAATCACATATTGTTCCACAATGTCAAACCATATCAAAAAGCCATTTTGCACAACGTAGTGCATATCCATCCACCTGGAAGTTTGTATGAGATGTTTTCTCCTCAGGCTATTTTGATTGTTACTGATAGAACTGGTGTTCCTATATGCATAAGTGTGTCTCTGTATACATGAATACATAGTGTTTATTTCTTTTTTGTTTGTTTCTTTTTTTGTGGTGTGCAGTATGCCTGAGCAGTGTTTTGCAGGTGTTCATGCTTTTGTGTATGTGGGTGGATATGGGTATCATAAAGTGTTTTTCCTCTAAAATCAAGTCCCCTGAAGCTAGTAAAGCATGAATTGTGTCTGCAAGGTGATAAACAGACTGTAGGATGGGAATTGTGCACGTGTGTATGTGAAGAGCAATTTGAGTTTTGCTTTTCTGGTAAATGGAGACATTTTTAGTGTCACTGATTTCACTTCTTCAGTAAACTGTTAAAGAACAAATTTTGGTTTAGGTCGTGGGTTTGGCACAAAAGTATGCATGTAGCTGAGGTGGCTAGTCTAGATGCTGAATTAAGTCAGTCAGAATCCTCACAAATAAAATCAATTAGTAAATAAATAAATGTATAGGCACTAGAGATGGACCGATCCGATATTACGTATCGGTATCGGTCCGATACTGACGTAAATTACTGGATCGGATATCGGCGAGAAATAAAAAATGTAATCGAACCATTAAATATCAAAAAAGCAGCTCACAAAACTTGCGACATGGCGTAACTCGGCTCATAACCGTAGCAGGTTGCAGCAGTCTGCCTCATGTGATAGAGCGGCTGTGTGTATTTGTAGCCTTGCTACCAAACCAGCATTTAATCTCCGAGGAAGTTATCCCAGAGAGAAGTAAAGCAAGTGTGCAAGTTCATCTCTGAATGTTTGTAAAGCATTCCGCATTAAGCTTAACAACCAATATATGGAGCGACTGCCCTCTCTCCTCTCCTGCCCCTACTTCAATCGTGAAACTGCTTAACGATCAGCTGATCGGCTTTTCTGTGGCGAGTCCGTCTCTCTTCTTTGTTTTTGGCCCACTTTGCACCAGAAAGAGGAAACCAGCGGCTGAACAACAGCAGCACGTTTAACCTTGATAAGCTGTTGTTAGAATTTATTTAATATTACTTTCTACACCAGGATCCTTTTCTACGTAGCTGACGGCTGGTAACTGTGCAGGGGCGGATCTAGCAAAGTTTAGCCAGGGGCCGATAGGGCATGAACAGGGAAAAGGGGCACAAAGACATACTTTTCTTTCTTATTCTCATTTAAAATGTCTAGCTTTTAATAAATAATTATCTGAATCTTACACCCAAAGTTTTAATCTGATGTAAAATGTATAGAAGTCCATTACTGTATATAGTAACTGTTAAGTCTAATATACCCTAGTAAGCTATAGTACTTTTTCCTTTGGGAAGGTACCATCTGTGCAGTCTGCAATTCTGTTGAAGAAAGATGTTGAATCTATTTAATTATTCTTGAAAAATAATTTATTTCTGTGCATTTTTTTTTTTCGCCCTGCATCAAATTAAAGTTGATTACATCGATTAAGCATCATGAGGTGGAGGGTGGGGGGTGGTTCCCTATTTTTTTTTTTTTGCTGGGAATTTGCAACCCTATTAGTTAGGTTGCTTAATATTTCTGCTAAGTACTCTTTAAAATACCAGAATAGGGAGGATGGAGTAGGTTTAAGTTTATTAGATTGATCAGTGTTGCTGAACTATGAAATATTTTGGGCGCAGTGTATTTTTTACATACAGGTATAACAGAATAGCTTTAGTGTTGTTGTTTATTTAAACTTGAGTATGAACTTATACAAAATGCAGCAAGATATTAAAAAAACAGTTTTATTGATTAAAAAAAACACTATATCGGATTCATATCGGTATCGGCAGATATCCAAATTTATGATATCGGTATCGGTATCGGACATAAAAAAGTGGTATCGTGCCATCTCTAATAGGCACTATTTAAATTAATTACAGAAAAGGTTACTGCTTAGTTTTTAAACCCAACACAGCATTTCTGCTTGTCACTGTCTGTCCTTTTAACTGTTTAATGGTTGTATGATACAGTGAAAAGCACATTTTCAGTAACTCTGATTTTGATGATGAAAAAAAAATGTGGTGTGCTAATGATTAAAGACTTCTGCTTATGTGAACGTTTGTATGTTGACCAAGTGGGCAGCGGGCTGCCTAATTCATTGTACAGCTTATCTGCATATCTAACTTCATCATTAAAAAACATCCTTGAGCGTAAACTAAAGTTGTTTTTCCTGGAGAGCAATGATAGGCCATCTAAATAAAAGGAACCCAAACTTTCATTATGACTTTAGATAAGCAGGCGGCTGAACCTGTAATGTAGTGTTGAGTTACAGTCTGAGGGAGGGTGGCTGTGGGAGCATTGTAAATAGCCTAGTAAATCACTAATATGTACTGCAGACTTTCTACACAGTCTGCTACAGCAGATAGCAGTATATTGGCAAAGTCGATTTAGCCTAAAGCCAGATATACATCCATTTTCAGTGGCATTGCTACAGTAGAACTTAATGGACTTACAGGTTTCAGACTTTCTTACTGTAGCTTGTGAAGCAAATGTAAGCACATTTAAATATATACTGCAACAGGAAGCTGTGTGCTGAGGAAACTTTTTAAAAACCAGCAACCAATCTGCATCTGGAATAAAGAGGTGGATAAAGAAAGAAGACCTGAGCAGTGTTTTGCAGGTGTTCATGCTTTTGTGTATGTGGGTGGATATGGGTATCATAAAGTGTTTTTCCTCTAAAATCAAGTCCCCTGAAGCTAGTAAAGCATGAATTGTGTCTGCAAGGTGATAAACAGACTGTAGGATGGGAATTGTGCACGTGTGTATGTGAAGAGCAATTTGAGTTTTGCTTTTCTGGTAAATGGAGACATTTTTAGTGTCACTGATTTCACTTCTTCAGTAAACTGTTAAAGAACAAATTTTGGTTTAGGTCGTGGGTTTGGCACAAAAGTATGCATGTAGCTGAGGTGGCTAGTCTAGATGCTGAATTAAGTCAGTCAGAATCCTCACAAATAAAATCAATTAGTAAATAAATAAATGTATAGGCACTAGAGATGGACCGATCCGATATTACGTATCGGTATCGGTCCGATACTGACGTAAATTACTGGATCGGATATCGGCGAGAAATAAAAAATGTAATCGAACCATTAAATATCAAAAAAGCAGCTCACAAAACTTGCGACATGGCGTAACTCGGCTCATAACCGTAGCAGGTTGCAGCAGTCTGCCTCATGTGATAGAGCGGCTGTGTGTATTTGTAGCCTTGCTACCAAACCAGCATTTAATCTCCGAGGAAGTTATCCCAGAGAGAAGTAAAGCAAGTGTGCAAGTTCATCTCTGAATGTTTGTAAAGCATTCCCGCATTAAGCTTAACAACCAATATATGGAGCGACTGCCTCTCTCTCCCTCTCCTGCCCCTACTTCAATCGTGAAACTGCTTAACGATCAGCTGATCGGCTTTTCTGTGGCGAGTCCGTCTCTCTTCTTTGTTTTTGGCCCACTTTGCACCAGAAAGAGGAAACCAGCGGCTGAACAACAGCAGCACGTTTAACCTTGATAAGCTGTTGTTAGAATTTATTTAATATTACTTTCTACACCAGGATCCTTTTCACGTAGCTGACGGCTGGTAACTGTGCAGGGGCGGATCTAGCAAAGTTTAGCCAGGGGGCCGATAGGGCATGAACAGGGAAAAGGGGCACAAAGACATACTTTTCTTTCTTATTCTCATTTAAAATGTCTAGCTTTTAATAAATAATTATCTGAATCTTACACCCAAAGTTTTAATCTGATGTAAAATGTATAGAAGTCCATTACTGTATATAGTAACTGTTAAGTCTAATATACCCTAGTAAGCTATAGTACTTTTTCCTTTGGGAAGGTACCATCTGTGCAGTCTGCAATTCTGTTGAAGAAAGATGTTGAATCTATTTAATTATTCTTGAAAAATAATTTATTTCTGTGCATTTTTTTTCGCCCTGCATCAAATTAAAGTTGATTACATCGATTAAGCATCATGAGGTGGAGGGTGGGGGTGGTTCCTATTTTTTTTTTTTTTTGTTGGGAATTTGCAACCCTATTAGTTAGGTTGCTTAATATTTCTGCTAAGTACTCTTTAAAATACCAGAATAGGGAGGATGGAGTAGGTTTAAGTTTATTAGATTGATCAGTGTTGCTGAACTATGAAATATTTTGGGCGCAGTGTATTTTTTACATACAGGTATAACAGAATAGCTTTAGTGTTGTTGTTTATTTAAACTTGAGTATGAACTTATACAAAATGCAGCAAGATATTAAAAAAACAGTTTTATTGATTAAAAAAAACACTATATCGGATTCATATCGGTATCGGCAGATATCCAAATTTATGATATCGGTATCGGTATCGGACATAAAAAAGTGGTATCGTGCCATCTCTAATAGGCACTATTTAAATTAATTACAGAAAAGGTTACTGCTTAGTTTTTAAACCCAACACAGCATTTCTGCTTGTCACTGTCTGTCCTTTTTAACTGTTTAATGGTTGTATGATACAGTGAAAAGCACATTTTTCAGTAACTCTGATTTTGATGATGAAAAAAAATGTGGTGTGCTAATGATTAAAGACTTCTGCTTATGTGAACGTTTGTATGTTGACCAAGTGGGCAGCGGGCTGCCTAATTCATTGTACAGCTTATCTGCATATCTAACTTCATCATTAAAAAACATCCTTGAGCGTAAACTAAAGTTGTTTTTCCTGGAGAGCAATGATAGGCCATCTAAATAAAAGGAACCCAAACTTTCATTATGACTTTAGATAAGCAGGCGGCTGAACCTGTAATGTAGTGTTGAGTTACAGTCTGAGGGAGGGTGGCTGTGGGAGCATTGTAAATAGCCTAGTAAATCACTAATATGTACTGCAGACTTTCTACACAGTCTGCTACAGCAGATAGCAGTATATTGGCAAAGTCGATTTAGCCTAAAGCCAGATATACATCCATTTTCAGTGGCATTGCTACAGTAGAACTTAATGGACTTACAGGTTTCAGACTTTCTTACTGTAGCTTGTGAAGCAAATGTAAGCACATTTAAATATATACTGCAACAGGAAGCTGTGTGCTGAGGAAACTTTTTAAAAACCAGCAACCAATCTGCATCTGGAATAAAGAGGTGGATAAAGAAAGAAGATAAGGTAGTATAATGCATTTTATGCAAGATTTTTAAACATCTAAACAAAACCAGGCAGGTTTTAATGTGGAATCTGATCCCCTAACAGTTCCTGTGAAGCTCTCTAATCTACTTCAGCTCCTACTGTGTGTTTAAAGGCAGGTAATAATGTGTGTCTAACAATCATTGGAAGTTTGGAGCAGTTATCCACTTGATTTCCTGTCAGGGTAAAAAGTGGGCTGTCAGGTCTGATCATCTTCATGATGTTCATTCTTTCTGAGGTCTCCAATGGCCTGGCCGTGACCCTGACCAAGGGGTTAAAAGTCACATGTTTCCCACCATTTCTCTGCATTGCAACTATGCAGCCTTCAAGTTGAGTGTGTGCATGCAGAATAGAGAACCAATTTCACTGTAGGAGTCAGGACTACGGCTGGGTGCTGTCAGGTCAAGGTGAAAACAAGATTTTATGGGAAATCTGTTTCTTGTTAAAAGACTTTTTCTCATCTCCAGCAGTTTCTCTCCTCTTGCTTGTCTTCTCACAAGCTGTGAAGTAGTTATGAACGGCATAACTACTTGTCAAACAGGTTTTTCTTGTCGAACATCCCTTTTTCATGTTTTCAACAAATATGCATGCCATGACATTGCCTAGTTGGTATTTTCTTAAACTATCAATAAGTGTTCTTGGTGGTGCAGTTAGTTCAGCATTGTCTGTGAATCAGGACCCTTTTTGACATAAAGCTAGTGGTTTCATTAAAGATAAGATAAGATAAGTGACCTTTATTAGTCCCACAGGTGGGAAATTTGTTTCCCACCTGGAGGTGCAATGTCAGTTTTGCAACTGAAAATTTAGACACAGCTATTTTTGAGGTTGACCTTATTGCATAATTACCTGTAAGAGTTATCACTTTAAAGAAATACGGGAGGAGAATATTTAAATTAATCACACAACACAATTTCCTATGGTTTGCAACATCAGCTCCATTGCAAATTATGCTAAATTTAATATTTAGCACCTAAACAAACGCATGTCTAATTTTGTGGCTGATGATAGTTTCCACAGTGCTCATTTATTTAGAATTGGAGTGGAAGATGCAAACAAAAGGTGGATGGATCAAAACATAGTGCCAAAACTTTGACTCTGTCCTGTAACCCTTCACTGAGTTCCCACCCTGCATGTTTAGAGCCAAGCCTCACAAAATGTTGCTTTGCAATAACGGTGGTATGTTAATGAACAGAGCAGCATGTAAATAATTTGAACTTACCATGGAGCATTGGAGGGAGGAGGAGGAAAATCCCAATACAAGATGCATACAAGGATGTGTCTTGTATTTCAGGCAACCAAGCTACTTTTTAGATTTAGCTGATAAGTTTAGATGTTTTTAGTGACATTCTACATAGAAATCGATACACAAACACAAAAAAAGAATAAAACAGCAAACAACACATGTGGCACAGTAAAAGAATCTTAATCTTTATTAATACACAAACAGGTTGGGGACTTTAATGTTTTGTGTTTTTCTACACATTGATTCTCCTACTACCACTCCTTCCATAATTTATAAGATCTGCCAAATGTAGTTTACATGGTTTGTGTGCTTACACTGTATTATTTGGGTTAGCAGCTACTCACTTCCGCAGTGGGTCTTACTTGTTTTTGGCAGCATTCTGGTCTTTGATGAAATGAAACCACTGTGTCTCTGTTTATAAAGATGCGCATTTTTAGAAAATAACCCACTAAATTTTCCATTCTCATTGGCACATTTATGTGATTGCGAACACACGCTGATTTGCTTTTCTCATTGAGTTTATTTTTAAGGTGATCTATTTCAGATATTTTGCCTCTTGCACCTTCCTGGTCTTGTTTCTTCATCCCTCTCTCCCACCTCCATTCTTCTATAATCTCAATATTCTACTCTCGTTTAAACTGTACCCTAGCTAAACATTACAAGTATGGATCTCACTCAGTCAGGTTCTCCAGCTAAGTAAGCCGATCTGGTGAGAAGCCATAAAAGCATTGTTTATGAAAAGAGCAGTAAGTGCATTGTTGGCAATATAAGCCAACCTGATTTATGTTAAGGAGAATGCAGGCAGTAATAAACTGGAGGCGAATAAAATCTCCGCTTGTCTATATATGCATGAGTCCATCTCTTTTGTGACTTTCTCACCTCTTTTATAACCATTTATCTTTATATCTTTTTCACTTTCTCCTTTCAACCACATCACTCTCATTTTCTGTCCACATTTTGTCCAGTCATTTTCACTTAAACCCTCCCCCTCATGTGTTAAAATGTCTTGCCTTTTACTTTTTAATACCACGCTATTTCATGTGAAAGAGGCAGCCTTTTGTTTGAAAATGTGCTTTGTAACAATATTCTGTAGATTGTACTGAATTACTCTAATCCATCCAAATCTGTAATTTATTTTTTACTGCCATAATATTGTTTTATTTAATGGAACTATCACCATAGGCTAGCAATTAGCTGACATAATGGCATCAACAGTAATAATGTTGTACAGGATCTTTGAGGAGAACACATCCAGGTGTCCAGCAAAGAATCTTCAGTGAAATGTGGTTATTATTTTAGCAATTTAACTTTATTTCATACACAGAATCACAATCTTGTTTGACAAAACAAGTAAAGTGGTAAAAGTCAAGCACATTACTCTGCATCCCTAACTAAAATATTAAGTTAGGAACCAGTATGACTAAATAGTGAAATTCACATTGTGTCTACACTATACAGATTCTGACTTAAGTGGAAAATCTCAGCATCTAAGAACTTGTCAATTACATAATCAGAAGTCATAAGTCTTAAAATTTTGCAAACTGCATGCAACTCTGAAAGAAAATAGTGCAAATTCTTAAATAAATCTAACAGAAATTCAAGTATATACATTTATAAAAGAAACAAATTGGACCACAGCGTCCTGTTGGTGGTTGTGACAAGATTGATTTCCCTGCCCTGTGGAAACGACAGTAGAAGAAGGAATTAGGGAAAGAGCTGCATGCCAAGAAGGTAAAATGCATCAAAGTGGCAGACAAGGATACAGTATCAGTGACAGGTATGGAGAAGAAAAGTAGGGAATAAAAGTAATGCGACTCATGGAAGCGGCAGAGAAGGAAAGGGTGACAATTCAGGGGTGAGGAAGAAGGCCAGAGGGAGTGAAGGATAACAAGTGAGAAATAATGATGAGAAGAGAAAATGAGGGAGTAGACAGGAGCAGAGAAAAATGAGAATGTGTGGAAGTTAATACAATATTGACACAAAATTAGAAGAGGATAAAAGAGAGATGGAAAAAAGAAACATTTAAAAACATCAGTGATAAGAAGAGTTTGGAAAGAACAAATGGGGAGTTGGACTGAGGAGACAAGAGTGATGAAAGTAACAGATCATTAGATGTAGTTAAGAATGGAGTTCAGTGAAGGAAAAAACAAACAAGAATAAGTGGATGACAAGTGATAGAAGGACAAATGGGGGAATCAATTAATATGCAACTGATAATTGCAACACATCTCATTCTTGTCTGTTTTCCATGCTTAGGGCTAAACACTGCTCAAACAATCCCACAGGAGTTGCACAAGTTAATGTGTGTTGCATTGTCACTGGAATGTCTTGTAATTAATTTTCGGGATTTAGAAAATTTTAGAAAATGTATAAAACATTGTTGAGTCAGAATGGTGATGTGGTGGTTAGCACCATTGCCTCACAGCAAATAGGTCCTGAGTTCAATTCTACCATTTGGCTGGGGCCTCCCTGTGTGGAGTTTGCATGTTCCCCTTGTGTCTGTGTGGGTTCTTTCTGGGTACTCCAACTTCCTGCAGTCCAAAGACATGCAGTTAGTGGGGTTAGGTTTTGGTAGCTGAAAGAATAAAAACTAAATCTCACTCAATAATGTGTAATGTATTTCAAAGTGTGACAAGGTTTTATCATAAAATCCTGTTAGAACATAGAATTATACAATGCAGTACAGTACAGTACTCAGATCTTCTCCTTATTCGTTCAGCTGTTCTCTTTAGGGGTCACCACAACAAATCTCCTGTCTCTATCTCATTCTTTTCTTTTTGCATCCTCTCCTGTCACACCAACCTTCTGTATGTCCTCTTTCATTACATCCATGACTATTATCTGTGGTCTTCCTCTTTTCTTCCTGCTTGTCAGCTTTGTCCAATATATCCATTACCCAACCAAAACATCTCAGCCGTACCACTCTTGGCTACAAACCACTCAGCCTGACCCGTCTTTCTAATATGCTCATTATGATGCTGTCTCTCCTGGTCACTTCCAATGAAAATCCTGATATTTTAAGGGGAAGATAAACATTTTGGTGGACTGAGCACACCCTTAACTAAAACAGTCATAGCTGAATATTTGCAACAGTTCAGTAGTGCAACAAACAGATATATACCATTATCTCAGTGGGATCTCCATATTGTCACAGTGCAGTCGACTGGACAGGTACTTTAGAAGATTTAAAAATACTTTCTTTGTCACATGTGAAATTCTTTTGTTACAGCAGTTATGCCACTACTACAATTAATATTACTAATACTACCACTACTACTAATAATAATAAGGGTGCAAGATGCCGCCATATAGGAACATCTGTGCCGAGTATGGCCTGGAAGTCTCTAGGTGAAAATGGGAGACTCCCCCTAGGGTGGTCAAGAATGACTGAGCTAAGATCCTGTGGGACTTCCATCCGTTCCATCTTAACCAAAAAATAGTAATGTGCTTTACTATGTTTTCCTCCTTTTTCTTTGTAAAATTCATTGATAACAATAATAATCACATTTTAGCTTTAAAAATCTAATTCTGATTAAAGAGTTTGTACATACTGATTTCTAACAGAAGCATAGAAATGGTTTATTATCATATCATAACATAGGGCAGTTGTGGGATAAACCTTACATTGGTTGGTGGTTTAATCATTTTTTTAAGCACTGTATCACATACCCTACAATGTCACCTCAGTGTTAGAGGAACACTGGTTAAGTAACAAATTAGGGCAGGGCCATGCTAGCTTCCCTACCAAAGTTATCAGAATAACTGAATTCACCTATATTGAATTTGGTTTGTGGTTTATGGAATTAACCAAAGATTAATCAGACTAACTAGCACAGCACCTGCATATTTAGTAAAGTATGTTTATGTAATATACACCTGACAAGGAGGAGGTTAGGTTCACACAGTCAGTTATCATATTAACTGACAAGGAGTTTCATTGATGACAAACCCAGAATTACCATCATCAAGCTCAGAATTTTTACTACACCCACTTTTTGAAAACCGTTTCAAAAACATGGTTGGAAGCACAGACAGGCCAAAACGTGCACATTGGGATGCAGAAGCAGCAACATGAACATTTTGTACTCCTTATGCTGCAATAAAACATAAGATCAGAGCAGATGAAATCAGCAGCAACAGACAACACACTACACTAACAAGCGTATAAACAAACAGAGAGAGAAAAGCATACATGCATTAAAAAAAAATGCTAACAGCTGAGAACCAGTTGTGTTTTGCTAATTCAGTCCATATTTCAGTCTTATAAACTCAAGGATGAATCACATTAAAGACAGATGTGGCCAGTGATCATTAGGAAAAATGGGAATAGATGACTGAAAAGGTGAGTAGATAAATGAAAGAGCTTCAAAGGGATTTTGATGGAAGAAAGACAGAATAGTGGTTTGGTGGATGATTAAAACAGTGATAAATCTAAATTAAAGGGGTTGTGTAGTTTTGCACAAATACATTTTTACACAATAAAAGTCCCAAGTTTTCAATTCATCTCTTCATCATTTTAAGTGCCACATAAGGCTTTCACAATAATAAATTCTCTTGCTTTGAAGAAAGCCTGTAAGCCATCTGTGGGACTTATTTCAAAAGAAAAAAAGAGAAAGCATGCTCATTGTTTTATCAGACTTTGTTTAAACACTTACAAGATATAACAGCAAGAGAGCCTTGAGGTGTCAGGCTGAAACTGGCGGAAATATGAACAACAAACAAAAACAGCGGGGTGGAAAGAATGAAACACTTGGGGTAAAGTGAGAGGGTGAGAAATGGGGAGGAATAGAAATGGACACAGATCCGGAGGAGCTACAAATTAAGAGGAAGCAAGTGGTAAGGGTGCAGTTTCTGTAAAGAAAATTTGTCTGGTTTCTCAGGATTATAAATATCATCCATTATGGTTTTGGGTGGACAAGTGTTGGAAAACTATTAGAAGATGATATGCTATATTCAAGCCAAAAGGGACATTACTTGTACAAAATGCAATGTAAAACAATGAACCTTTCTTCTTTTGAGAACAAGTACAGTGTGTCATTGTTTAATATTCCCATGCCTATTGTTCATAGTATCACGACACAAATGTTTTACTGCATTTTGTATGTGGAAGTGATTTTGTTTTACAGCATGTACTTCATGCAAACCACAAACATCATGTTCAAACTGATTTTTAAAAATAAATACTGCCAAACAAGGCCTGGCCATCTTACGAATTGTAGTACTAAACACATATAGGGTTAGACTGTTGGTTTTGGACATCAACCTGATGCTTGTTGGGCCACAAGAGACAAAGACAGCCCGACAAGAGAAGTGTTTCCAGTTCACTTTCAAGAGCAAATGAACAATGACCCAAAAATAATACAAGCTGTGTCTGATGCAAATGCAGACCCTAAGGTTGAACATGAATATGCTTGCAGTGCACAGGCACACTGCCAGTTTCTGAAAGCCAAAGAGATATTATGCAGACAATGACAAAGGCATATGTAGCTAAACTGGCAATGGGAGCCACATATACCCAGTATCAGTTTAGAAAAAGCAGTGTCCACAGATACTAATTAGGTTATGGGATCCAGCTGTGGAGGCATGCAGCAGCAGAAGACATATGTCCTATTGTGTATGTTTTACAATGGACTGAATCAAAGCATTTACCAAGGACACTGAAAACGGCAGCAACACTGCAGAGAACTTCAGATAGAATTTGGAGTTTATAGCAGTGATAGGAAAAGCACCTATAGCAATGATAAAGAAGTGATGTTTTGTTCAAGAACTCATAAACATGGTGGATATTGAATGTGGTAGATGACCTTTCCCATCTTTATCATCAGGTGATGTAAAATGTTTGTAAGATGCTTGATAATTGGCCTGCTTAAGAGAAGACTTCAGTCAGCCCTTACTTAGTTGGTTTATCTGCTATGCCTTTTATTTCCTTTCTTTGACTTAAGAAAAACTAACATTTTTATAATTTTTCTCAAATATCATTTTATCATAAGCGTACAGGCTTGTGCATATCTATAACTGACAGAGGCTCTAATTAGAAAGGCTCATTCTCCTCATTACTTTTTGTATAATTGTAATTCATTGCAGGGAACAAGAAATGTAAAGTATCTGCAACCATGCTGTAAAATAAATAAGGCTTACTAGGAAAACTAGGACTCTTACTATTCATTTTCATAACTCTATCCAGAAGAATCTATGATTCCCTGCATTTTGTCCTGAGAGTAATCTTTGCGAATATTTTTTCATGATAAAAACGAATAAAACATTCTAAAAGCAGAGGTCCATATTTGCACAAAGTGATTGAGGTATAGTAACTTTAAGGGACAGTGACGTAGCAGCTGACTTGGGCCTGCTATCAGCACGCCTCAGGATTGGCTGTCTTTATGGATCCTGTCTCTGTATTAAAATAATGTCAGTGGTCAGCTTAAGTGCAGAAAAAAACATTTCAAAGTCTAGCTGAAGGATAGAAAATGCAAAATTACATCTGAAGACACAACTGTTGATTATAACACCCACTGGCAGGCCTGTCTGATAAGAGCCCAAAAGCTTCAGAAGGCTAAGGCAGCCACTGTCACTGAGTACACATGACACATGAGAAAGACAACCTGAGGCAGCGAATTGCACAGTGGAACAGTCTGACTCAATATCCAGGTTAAGTTGCAAGTATCATTGCTGCTCATGTGCAACTAACTGACTTTGGTTTGCAACTAAAGTGTGAACAGTTTTAAAATATGTGGGAGACCTGGATTGAATAGCCCCATACATCATACATACTTTAGATAAGGAATACAGAGACATTTAAAGTGGTCATTCTAACTGGACTGTCAAAAAATTGCCAAAGATGCACAAGAAAGAACCTTAGACACCAACCATGGAAAAAAGACTGATGTACAGAACAACATTGTTGTCCCTTATGTGACAGGTTTGTTGTAAAAACAAGTACATTTATGTTACTGTAGCTGAAAACCCCTCTCCATATGCTGTCCATGGGGAAATCTGTGCACAAACAGACACAATTACTGTATCATAAAACATGCATTACAGAGACTTCACGCTCTGTCCTGGTAATGACCCACGTCTATATTTCACACCTTGAATGGTTAAATATCAGAAATCTTTATCAGTTGTTTTTTGAACTGAGGAAGCCTGTTGGAAGAAAAGCGTAACATCTTCATAAACCTAAAGAAGTCGAGTTGCTGTCTTGTCAAATACTCAAGACTACCCTGACCTTAATGACTGAGAACCTACACAGACATGATAATTACATTTTATTCTGTGTGCACACAGTATATCGAGGAGTATGGTCAATTTATGCTTCAGTATGGACTTGTATGTCTGAGGGAGGGATTGTTTTAAGTGTTAGAGAAAAACAAGTAAATTCTGAACTTATTTGCCATATTCCATCACATCTCATATGACTTACTATAGTAGGCTGTCATATTTCACTGTGACATTTGTTATTTATCAACCCATTTTAAATGCTACAGTTTAATGACCCTACTTGTAGCGATTTAATCAAGAAGTTGGCATAGTCCTGCATTCTGGGTATCCATTCTTTCTTCCTACAACAGTCCAATAGGTGAGTAATTGGTTGTCTGTCTTAGTTAGACCTGTGATAGACTGGCAACACGCCTCTCCCAGTGGGATTGGCTCAAGTGCTCCCGTGACCCTGAATTGGACTTTTTTTTTTTTTTAAATGGCTGGATATTCCACCCTGCTGAAGGGAAGTAATGGTATTCAGAGTTTTCAGTTTGAAAGGGCAGCAGTAGTGGTAGAGCCATCCATCCAACCATTATGATTCAAGCCCATTTCAAACAAGCTATTTTTAAGGACTTTTTTTAAAATTTCATTTCATTTTTATGTACAATTTTAATTGCAATTCTTCAAGTTTCCTCTCTGTTTATCACTAATAACTAAGAATGCCAAAACCCTACGGAGATGGCTATAAGGAATAAGATGGCACTTATATCTATATATAAAAAATCTTATTTTTTTTTCTATACTTTGCCTGACATTTAAAATGCTTTTCAAGGAGAAACTAAGATTTTATTTAACTAGTTTCAAAAGAAAGTTAAAAAAATAAAGACATAAATCCATTGCATCATTTTCATTTAACAATAGCTAAATAATAGATTTTAATGTCTGATAAAACAATGAACAAAACTGCCTAGCAACCACTACCTAAAATTAAGTTTTTTTAAGTTTTGCTAAAAGCTTTTCTTTAGCATTTAGGTACCTTATAACACCTATAACGCCTTGTAAAACCATTGCATCATCTCATATCATTTCATATCACAGCATCATCTAATTTAGCAAATATTAAATATACTCGACATCGATGTGTAGCGAGTGTAGCATTGGTATGTGCTGTATTCCACTTTGCTTTAAGTCACAGTTAAAATTTCTGGTTAGTGCCAAATGAACAAATAAATAAATAAGGGATTCAATAAGAAATAAATTCATTAATTACAAAAATAAGTGGAGAGTTGTAAATTAACCTCAAAATTGCAGTGTAACTCCCATCTGCATATTTATCTTCTGTTCTCACCATCTGCTATTCCTGGTCAGACTAATGATACAATAAGACTGCCCTTTTTTTAAAGGTTAAAAAAATAATGTTTTTATTTTTGTTATTATCATCTAATTGCTTTGGCAGTGCTACTAGCAGTGCATTTAAAGCACAATGGAAATTAAATTTGAAATTGAGTTGTTCAGAGAGACAGAGATAGAGAGAGCAATAGCAAGAGGCATTCACTATTATTCTTTGGCAATGAAGTATTGTTACTTGAGCCAAATACAGTCCAATGAAATAAAGGCAAAAAGGAAAGACAAAGCACTCTCTGGAGTGAGTCTCTCAATGGAGAAATAAAGACATACATACACAAATAGAGAAGCAAGAAGCAAAAGAGAGGACAAAGGAAGAGATGCAGAAACTAGAGAGAAAACAAAATGTGCACAAATTAGGGGTCAATAGAATGAATGAATAAAGCAAAACAAAACAACACAAAGAATAACAGTGAAATACAGCCCCCTCCTCACTGCCCTCCAATCAAGGCTATCATCATGCTGGCAGTACTGAGATTACATCAAGGGAAAGGCTGAGTTAAAGGAAAGGGGCTGCATGTTGGATCAATATGTCTGGTGAGAGAAACATAAGGTAAAGTCCGGACAGAAGGAGAGATAACATGTGTAAAACAGTATTAAGACAGAAGCAAGAAGGAGAAGGTTAGCTAGTATAAACTCACTATGTTTTTGTTTTATTCAAGGTGTAAAATATGTTACCGTGCAGATGAACGACATTGCGCATCCACGTGTGTGCCTTATGGCCTTGTTGTTGCCTTAAGGCTGACATTTAGTTTAGCTTAATTATGAGAGTGAAAGTTTAGACATTAGAGTTTTTATATGTGACAAAAATGTAGATGCATGAATATTCTTGTGCATCATTTTGCATTATCAATCTTTAATGTAGTTTGCCAATTCTCCTTACATTCTCAAGTGCACAAGCTGAAGTCTGCACATAAAAATCGACATTTTATTACATCCTTGGAACTATCACATATCTGTGACAGACTATTCTATTTCCATGTCACACTTTTTCTTTTCTGTGTTTGTGCAAAAATCCTGGACGATACCTAATATCTAAGACTAATGTGCTCTGAGTAAATGTTCTAAGTGTCTATGACATTTAGAGCTACAACATGGATTCATGTACTGTACATTTATTGGATTTCTGTGTGTGTGTGTGTGTGTGCGTGTGTGTGTGTTAAGCAAGTGAAGCAGATGGGTACAGCAGCTGTGTTGCTAAGGTTATTTCATGACTCAATACCCAACAATAAATCTCCACTAAATGCAAAAATGAGCACCTTCAAAGTGTTCCACAGGGTCTCTGACACACTTCCTGCCATTACTTTACACAGGTAAACAAAGTAGTGGTATCCAGTTATTTAGGATAGAATTTACCTCCAGCCACCAAAGTTTTCATATTCTGAATTTATTCCTCTAAGAGATGAAGAGTACTTCCTATAAAACAATGAACTTTTGATTATCAATTGGCTAGTTGGAAGACCAGAAATTATACGAGCATGCTTTCCTTTTCCTTTTTTCTTCATTCATTCCAGGTTATTCAGTTTGACTTTTCCTCTGAAATCTCACCAAATGGTCTCCTTTCCCTGTCAAGCTGCCAATATCTGGATGAGAGATGAGAGGAGCTGCTCAACATGTGTACACACCTATTGGAGTTGCTTTAAGTTATTACAGTGTGCTCAGAGAAAATAGTCAGTAGAAGGTTGCGCAGCAAAGTGTTTTGCTGACTCTTAGGTGCAGAGCCTGGCTTTCAAGCTATAATCTGCCTTATTTCGCTACTAAGGTTATATTGACTGAGGCCTGGGAGGAAGACTTATAAAACACTGATGAAAACATTTTTGACATAGAGCTCATATTCCTTGGTACTCTTAATGCAACAGTTGATAAATATGGAAGATTCAGGACTCCATAAAATTAGTTCCACTGATAAACTACAGTCTGCGACATATATCCAACTTGCCCTATCTACATAAGTTTACAACCATCGGGCTTTGTGGTGTGTAACAATGTTCTTTAGGTACATTAGTTGACCATAGTACAATAACCTTGTCAAATAATTTAAAAGTTATAAACTCTGGTGATAAAAGCTAACATTTTAAGTTTTTCTTTCTAATTTTGTATATTATCTAATATGTATAAATCATTGTACACAGTCTAATATGGTGTATGGTGTGGTAGTATGGTGATGCCGTTATTAACTGCCATAGTGCCATTAAATTTGTTACTTAAAGCCAACATCCAAAATATCTCAGCTATTAAAAATGCTTGATTGTTATTATAATGGCTTATGGAAGCCAAACAGTATAACCCTGGCTTTATTCCTAAGAGGTGTCTATACAGCGTCTGAGATGCTTCTAAAACTTTTTTAAATAGTAATTTACTGGCTATATATGAGTTCTTCTGTTAATCCTGTGGTAGAAACTGTGGAAATTTCGCAAGTTGCTTGTGGAGAGTTACACAGAGCAGTTGTTTAATTTCCATGACAACCTGCTGCCTGTGCACTTACATGTAATCCTTGGTGATAAATTATAATTTAGGAGGAGGAGGATGGCATGAAAATAGAGAGAAACACCAATTTCAGACTTTCATTCTGTTTTTGTCGAAGCTGGAAATGTATCTTGCGGAGCCTTGAGCAGAAGTCTTCATCTTGGGGTGAAATAAATTGTTGTGTTATTTTCACATTGACCACTGGCTTGAATGCAATCAGGCTACTCCTACTCCGAGTGCCTGCCAAATATATTAACATCTATTGTTTATCTTTGTTGTCACAGGCGGCCTGATAATTATTAAAATGTTAATCTGATTACAAATTTATGCCAAAGTAATTTTCTCTTGTTTTGGATTCTGAAATCTTCTGTCACCGTGATGACCAGTTCACAGCTGTTCACACACAAACACACACACACAATCCACACTGATTTCACGCATGACATGATTTCTATGTATTTAGTCTGTTTTTATTCTGAGGCACAAAGTCCAAGTTTTATTATATTTTAGTAGCCACATTCACAAAATTGTTGATATGCATTAAGCCATTTCTTTTAGTAATGATTACAAACATCTGCTTTATTATTCATTGCTTTGCACACCCATGTATCCACACACAGGGTACAGAATATAGGCATACAAAACAACAAGGAACAGCAATAGCCTACAGCATTTATTAATATTAAATGTCTCCATTCATTTCCACAGGTGAATATAAGCTATTACATACACACACACACACACACACACACACACACACAGTTACATATACAAATATTTGCTGTGAGTGAAAGTCTCTCAGTGCATCTGAATAAATAATGTAGTAGTTTACCCCTTAAGCATCAAAGTAAATAATGCGCTAATTTCACATTCTCCGTGCAGAGGGCAGACAGTATGAATGCTGACCTTTTACATGTTTGCCCTAAATGGTTTCCAGTTCATTAATTACATTTACGGAACATTTATAACCATCAAAACAGTAGAGATGCGTAAATATTTAAAAATCAAATACTCTCTTTTTTGCATTAGGGATCAGTGGTATAAAGAAGGCTAACTTTTGTATTTAGGAGATTATATCTTTATAATACAGACATAAAATGTAAAAGTACAATTGAAAATGCATTTTCTAAGAGCACCATGTCTCTGAATAAGCAAAGTTTCACTTTTTTTCTCAAATAAAAGTCAGTCCAACCTTGAACTGTGCTGAACTTGTACTGCTGGTAAGTCACATAAGCCTGTGGGGACAGACTTGACCCAGTCACAACCCTCCTCCCCCTGCCTCTCTTACTTCCTCCATCAGTCCCTCCCTATTTTTCTTTATCTTGTCAACATGTGGTATTAGTCTCAATGTCCTCTTCCCGCCATTGTTTGTAGGGTCTATGGTTATGTTCTCTCTATTTTTCATAGCATTAGTACTTTATCTTGTACCAGAGTTTGGAGACAGTTGGAGAAAGGACAGTGAGGTGGTGTAATTGTTAACTAAAGCTAAATAGTAGACCAATTATCCCACTAGCTCCTTGTAGTTTGACTTTACCCATTGTTGTTTTTGTCTCTTTTTTTAAATGTAAAATTTAGTCACATTACCCTTTCCACTTTTCTCAGACTGTTACTCGGCCTGCCCTTTAGCCCTATAAATCCTTAGGTTGTTGGGCATTAAAAAGCTATGTATAGGGAGGAAATCCTTTTAAAATGTGTTTTAAGAGAGTTTATGAGGAGATGAGTATTTAAATAGAGAAAGGTTGGGGAGGGACATACAATACAAGCCAAGTGTGCACACTCACACTCTTAGACTTAATGGGCATTTTGCTGCAAAGTCAAGGTAGATGGATTGATTTCACACAAATAACACAAATAAAAAGGAATTTTCGCTCACATATCTTGCGATACTATGTACAGCAGTATGTGCATCAAAACATGATCTGAGGTCAGATCTCTTGAGATATTTCAGACTTTGCTACTCACTATAGATCTTCACTACAAGTTCCTCTGTGCAGGCACTCTGAATTTTTCAAAGACTGGCAACAGTTTGTGCAAGTTTTACCACTGGGCTGTTTGTATAGCTCATGTTTAATAAACACAGAAAACCAGAGTAGCAACTGTGCAGACAATAACTGTAGCAAGATCGCAAACATGCATACTGAGTAAGTGTTTGTATATTTGTGTGACAGTGTGCACTTTAGGAATCGCTTTGAAGCTGAAATAAATTCATTGTACACTCAGATATATTTGTCAAATAAAGCTGATTTGGACTTTAGAGAATGTATTTGTAAGTGTCTGATATCAGAAGTCACTCACTTTCTGTTTTTTGACCACTTTCTCCCCTCAGAAATATCAGCTGCAGCCTTTTGAGAATAGTTTCAATATATAATGTTTAGCAAAAGAATGGAAAATAATACAAATGGAAGAGATACATTTGTAGTGGTATTAGTGGGGTAGGAGTATTGTTTATATTTTTATAGCAATATTTATTTTGTATGGATCTGTTTGAGGAAAGAGGGCTGTGGCAGTAGAATCTTCCTTAGTATTGATCACATCTGCACAGTGAAAAATGCAGTTGTCTGGCACTGAAAATATCCTTACATGGACTCTGACACATGACAATATACCAACATCAACTGGATGTGTGTGCATGTGAGTTTTCTACCAAACATCATCTAGAAACTAAAATCTGTCCTTCTGGTCATATGGGGCAAACATTTAGCATCCACTAGATTTACCATGTATTTGATAAGTAAAGACATTTATTAATTTAATTCAATCCTAATTTTGATTTGTGTGTCCACACACTATATTGCCAAAGGTATTTGCTCGTCTGCCTTCACATGCACATGAACGTGAATGACATCCAAGTCTTAATACACAGGGTTTAATATGATACAATAACTTTTTGGCCATTCTTCCAGAAATGCATTTGTGAGGTCAGACATTGTTGGATGAAAAGGCCTGGCTCGCAGTCTCCACTCTAACTGACCCCAACAATGTTCTTTTGGGTTGAGGTCAGGACTCTATGTAGGCCAGTCAAGTTCTTCCACACCAAACTCACCAATCCATTTCGATATGGACTTTGTGCACTGGTGAGCCAAACTGTTCCCACAAATTTGGGAGCATAAAATTGTCCAAAATATCTTGGTTTGCTGAAGCATTAAGAGTTCCTTTTACTGAAACTAAGGGCTGAGTCCAGCTCCTCAAAATCAGCCCATACCATAATTCCCCCTCCAACAAACTTTACACTTTGCACATTGCAATCAGACAAGTACCGTTCTCCTGGCAACCACCAAACACAGACTCGTCTATCTGATTGCCAGATAGAGAAGCGTGGTTTGTCAGTGCAGAGAGCATGTCTGAACTGGTCTAGAGTCCAGTGGTGGTGTGCTTTACACCACTGCTTTGCCTTGCACTTGTAAGGTTGGATACAGGTGCTCAGTCATGGAAACCCATTCCATGAAGCTCTCCATGCACTGTTCTTGAGATAATTTGAAAGTCACATGAAGTATGTGGGCATGTTTGAGGTATGTAGAGATTGACTCTACAGAAAGTTGGTGATTCCTATCTACTATCCTTCACTATGTGATTTAACGTGGCTTACCACTTTGTGGGTGACTTGCTGTTGTCCCTAATCACTTTCTCTTTGTTATACAACCACTAACAGTTACAGTATTTGTAGAATATTTATATTTCATGACTGGACTTGTTGACAGGTGGCATACTATCACGTTGGAATTCAATGAACTTCTGAGAGCAATCCATTATTTCACAAATGTTTGTAGAATGAGTCTGAATGCCTAGGTTTCGATTTTATGTGGCCATGGAAATGACTGGAACACCTGAATGCAATGATTTGGATGGGTGAGTTTGTGTGCTGGGAGTTAGTGGAGACAACATGGTTGCATTCTCAAATGTCTGTGTGCGTGTGACAAGCATATGTTTCCTTATCTGCAGGTGTGTTTATCTGGACATTAATCGTTGTAGCACCAAAGCACAGGAGATATGGATGGCTACCTTCTTTAGCCAATCCTTGCTCCGATAACATTTTAATGTAGTAATCAGTGCAATCCATTTTTTCCAGTCCATGTGACTTACATGACTGACAACACTCATTGTATTTAGACATTCCAAACAATCCAGTTAGAAGGATAATATAGATAAATACTCAGTCTCTGGTAAATTTTAGCTAACTTGTTACCAGTTTGGCTCAAGCTCAAGGAGAGTGTACACACAGCTGAATCCCATTCTCTAGTTTGTTTTTTATTTTAATAAAGTGTGAAAGCAACAGTTATCAGTGAAAGTATATTCTGTTTGGCCAAAGTTTAGAACACAGCGAAAACAAGCGACGATTATAAGAGCAGTTACGTAATTGCGCAAAAGTCCTCCAAACACACAGAACCGAGCCCCAAACTCTCCCGACTTTATGTAAACAGTGAAACGATGCCTAGTTAGCTAACTGAGCTCTCACACATTAAAAAAAAAACATGTATCACAACGCTCTGACTTAAATTCTCTGAACCGGCCACAAAGGAAGACCACAGAAACGCAAGCATCGCATATCCGCTAGGGCTATTACTAAGCTGTTGTGGAAAAATGCTTCCACACTGCCCCCTCGCCCTGTGCTTCAAGGATTCTGATAGTTAGTATGACTTGGGGGTGTTGATTCATTTAAACTAACACAATCATGCTGCTGTAACCTGGTTTGCATAAACCAGAGTAAATCCATTTGTTGATCAATTATTAATTCATGTACTAACAGAGACTTAGAAGAGAGAGAGCTAATGTTTAATCATCCACATTTCACTGTTTTACTCTTTGATGCTGTTGAGGACACTGTATTGTTCTTTCTTTGTGATTTTTTAATGTTTAAGTCATTTTTTGCTGGCTTTAGTTTCTTTTTTTGTCAGTTTGAGTGCTGACACCGATTCTAAGAGGATGGGTTTTGGGGGGATAACAGGAGGGGAGAAGCTGCAAAGAGGCATATGAGACTGCAACTCTGTTTCCTGGTCCAAAAGCTGGATAGTCATGTTTTAGGGGGTTTAATAAATTTGGCCAGATTTCTAGAAATGAGAGCTGCTCCATCCAAAGTGGGATGGTTGCTGTCTCTCCTAACAAGACCAAGTTTCCTCCAGAAAGTTTCCCAATTATCTATAAAGCCCACACCGTTTTTTGGACACAACTCGGACAGCCAGTAATTTAAAGAGAACATGCAGCTCAACATGTCACTAATGGTCCAATTGGGAAGGAGACCAGAGCAAACTACAGAGTCCAACATTGTTTTGGCAACACACCATTACACAACGATTCAATATTGATTTTAGTGACCTCCGGCTGACGTAACCAGGTGTTGCATCTGCCGATGTGAATAATAATTATACTGAACTTATCTTTACCCTTAGCCAGCAGTTTTAAATTTTCCTCAGTGTCGTCTGCTCTGGCCCCTGGAAGACAATTGAATATCGTTGCTGGTGTCTCTAGCTTCACATGTCTCTGAATAGAATCACCAATTACCAGATTTTGATCTCCAGCAGGTGTGTCACCGAATGGGGAAAAGCAGCTGGACACATGAACAGATTGGTGGTGTACCAGGGGCTTGTGTTTAAGGCTATGCTTCCTCCTCACCGTCACCCAGCCATCCTGTTTCCCTGGCTACTCGGGGCATTTAGCCGCAGCGGGGGCTACTGTGCCTTTGGCTGCACCGGTTACAGGGGCTTGGCTACAGGTTTTTTTTTGTTTGTGTGCGTGTTTGTGTGAAGCTGAGTCTCCAATTCAGTGATCCTGATATGGAGACTCCAGAGCTGCAAATCGGCTATATTTACTACAAGTATCATTACTGATAAAGGAGGCTGAGAGGTAACTAAACATCTGACACAAAGAGAAAAAATGTGCAGCAGGGACAGGTGAAGAGGTCATGCTGCTGGCGAGTCGGCTAGCTAATATAAGCTAGCGAAACCAGTGCGTGAATACTAAGACTATAAATTAGCGGGTGAATACACAGAGATTGTGCTTTGGATGAAGCATGTGAAGATTACCCGATGAAATAACAAGTTATCTACAAGTTTTTAATTAAATTCCTATGCAGATAAGCTACACAAAAACACCACTGTGTGTTGTAACAGGAACAGGAAGTGATACTCTACCACAGAGAGAACGAACACCAAGTGACAGCGCTGATGATTTTGTGCAGAGGATCCATGCATCCTCTAATCTAATTAGAGTGCTCAACAACTCCACTTCTACTTTTCACATTTTTTTTCTTACCACTCAGTTAATCTTGTACACTATATGTCCAGTGGAAAGCACTGCACCGTGATACACATGTGCCTTACAACAAAAGAAAGTATAAATATATGTGGGCTTCTACAGTAGCACTGCTAAGAAATTTGCTAATATATCTGCCCCCATGCACTACACATTTTGTTGTGCATGGGTAATCATTTCCTCTTGTTATCTGTGTGGAGGGCACATTATTTGGTCTACTCTCAGTCAACCTTATGCGACTACAAATTTTCCAGTTTGTAAAGTCTTGGTGAAAAAACCCCAAATCTTTAAACTTAACTTCCCTCTTGTTGTCTCACCTTCACCCACTCCATTGCCCTCTACATCCCTCCTGTATCTCATCCCCCCCTTCTTTCCATCTGTTTCCATTTCCCCTATCTTTTGTCCTTCTGTGTGATCTGTTGCTCCTCGGGGTGACGTTTTGGGGCAGATTGATGGTGTTCAAGCCTGACTCTGGTCAGTGAGGTCTTGCTTCATCACACATATTTTCTAATTTCTCCCTCTCTGTCTCTCTCCTTACTATAATTCCCACTTTGAACCTATTTTATCAACTTTCCTCCACCCCCTTCCCTTCCCTACAGCCTTGCTATCCAGCAGCTTCTCCTACCTTCTCTCTTCTCTATGCGGGGACCATGTCTTTTTCCTTTTGTCCCTACATTCTTTCTGCTCCTTCCATCTTTCCGGGCTCTCCCCCACACCCTTCATCTGCCCTGACAGATTAATAGTTTTCCTGTCCTACAGAAAAACCTACAAAGACTTGTCTCTCCCTTGACAACACTAAACTATGACTCTCTCACTTCTTTCTTAGTCTTCTTTTCCATCTTTTTTCCTCTCCCCCTCACACCCAGTGACCTGTGCTTCCTCTGGGCACACTATACTAGACATTAATAACCCTTACTACCTTTTTGTTCTGTTAAGATGCTTACTGGCCCTACTTTCTACTTTTCTTTACTTTTTTTTATTTCCAATAAATACTTTTTTAGTGAAGGTATGTAAAATTATCATATGATTTGACAGAACAGTAGTCTATCTATGCACTATGTCTTTTTTTATTTTTATTTTTCCTATAGTAACAGTTTTACTTCCACAGATTGCTTTTCGGAGATATTTTCTGAGATATTGACTTTCTTCACAGATAAGTACATTTCAGAATGTCAGTATCTTTCATTATATACTGGTGGTTGTGTTTTTTCAGGGTTCCAAAATAATTCACAGATGATTTTGTGCAATTGTAAAATGAGTTAGACATATCTTTGGGACTTCGTTTGCTTCAGTAATGTCAAAAAGTAAAAGTAGAAACAAACCAACATTATTTTTAAGGTTTTAACCTTAATTTATGCCCCTTTTTCGCATTTCATAGCTATAACTAAACATAGAAAGGAGAATAACAGCAAATCAATACAAACATGTTCTTAGTACAGGTCTTTATTCCATGATGAAACTTTTCTGTCCTGATGGAAGTGACTTCTTCCACAATGCCCCCACCCACACTGGATCACTGAATGACTTGACCAGTATGAAAATTATGTAAATATTAAGCTACATTTTCCATTAAAATACTTTGTAAAAAATCATATAAAAAGCTAAATTCTCGACACCTGAGACAATACATAAAAGCATACAGCATGACTAGCTTTTGCAAGATGATGATTTCACACCCAGCATATTTTTAAATTAGGTTTCTGTGTAAAATTAAATAACTGCTACAATGCTTAATGTCTCTTGTGAGCTGTGAATCATTTAACTGACATAAAACTTCCATAGCACACTGACAATCATGCAAATCTTTGAGTACATAAAAAAAAAAAGTTTTACTGATTTTTTCCACATAGGGCTTTTTTAACAGCTCCCGAGTCTCCTAGAAAAACATACAAACTCGGCCACATTGCACTGGAATGACTAGGGGTTGTAAAAGAAGGAGAACATCGGTTTTACATCTCAATCATGTCTGATTTATGATGGCTTCTCTCTGCAAGGGATTCTGCACCTGTGGGTAATATCCTTTAAGTGTGTCTGTCTGTGTCTGAGTGTGTGTATGTGAACACATATGAAGCCGTGTGATAACCAGCCACAGTAGGGAAAGAGTATGTGTAAAAGGAGACTAAAACAAGACTTTCCTATGTACACAGATGTGCAAAGATGCACATTTACATGCACGTTTAAAAAAAAAAAAACAGTCACTGAGCAAGCAACCACAAGACATTTCCTGCCTATGAATCAGGCTGATGATGGAAAGTGTAGCTTTTCGATTGCTGATATACAAGTGGCCCAGATGATGCACTTTGATTGTGCAGCATTCACTCACTGCACAGTCAATCTCAAAGCAGAAGGAAAGAAGAAATCAGCTCTCTTTTTTTGAAAATAGCAATGGATCCTGACGGCCTGGAGGGTCCTTAGAGTAGAAGCACATGAATGGATCGGACAAAGAATTGATGAATAGATAGAGAATATACATGGAGACAAATTTAGCAGATTCAAGGTTTGGGGAATGAAAAAAGGGATGAGCAAACATGCAAATGTGGGCTTACATGACTGAGAAAAAAAAGTGGAAAAAAAAGTCCTGGTGATAAAAAAAAAAATGTAATGGCTGATAGGTCTGTTGATTGATTGATGAATGAATGGGCGTAGTAGGAATGTTGGGGTTTAGGGAAGGATGAATGGAGCCAAGGATGGTAGGAGACAAATAATAATGATAAAGGCAGACTGACAGTTAAATGAATTGCTCTATTTTTCTCTGACTGTGGACAGTAAAACCCAAATGTTTTTTAATAATAATTTGAAAGTAGAAGCATACCAGGGGAATGTTCTTTTGCTGGATGGTCTTATTGTTAGCTCTGGCACCAGATGAGCTTTTCATAAAATGGTAGGGACAAATAAGAAGGAAAAGAAATTTTTACATCCTGCAAAAATAGTCATTTTTTTGCTCTGTCTTTTTTCTTTTTCATTTTGCCTTGCACTCTTTACACATGATCCATTCCAACAGGAGAAGCATGTTTGCTGACCTGGAACTCATTATGTTATATATTATGTATTATATGGTACTGGTGAATCACAGACATTCATCACTTTGGCTCATCTCAAAATCAGTTAAGTTACTATGCTGTCGTTGCAACCTAAACCAGAAATCCTGAGCATAATGACGAATAAACAGTTAAACGACTGTTTATCTAGCATCCCCACGTCTTTTTACAACAGTCCATCAATAAGTGGGAACTGAGGAAACCTGTTGTCTAACCTTTGGGAGAGGAATGTTGTCCCATTTTGGCCTGATGTAGGATTCTAGCTGCTCAACAGTCCTGACTCTTCTTCATTGTGTTTTTCATTTGACAATGTACTAAATGTTTTTAATTGTTGAAAGGTCTGGACAAAAGGCAGGCCAATTCAGCACATGGAGTCTTCAACTGAAGCTAATCTGTTTTAATAGATGTAGTATGAAGTTTTAGCATTGTTTTGCTGAACTATGCAGGAACTTCCCTGACACCCTGTTTACCTTTCAGCATTGATAGTGCCTTTACAGATTTCTAGTTGCCTCCAAAGGTAGTGATGCATCCCCATTTTATCAGCAGGGATGGGAAATGAAAAGAATTCAGTGATTCTGATTGCATTATCAATATCATTTATCGATTTGATTCCTTATCATTTCTCTTATCAGTTCTCATTGGCTCTGCTTTGAGAGTCACCACCATGGCTAAGCTGCATATTATAGATATTTGTGCAAATTAATTGCATGCTGTGTGCATATGCTTTCCTTGTTCTATTGTGAATAAAATATGAGTTTGAGATTTGCAAATCATTATACTCTGGTTGTATTTATTTTTTTTACACAGCAACCAAACTATTGCGCAGTTGTTTTTTAAATATTTTTCTTTGAACTGAATTTAAAGGATTTTTTTTTATTTAATAAACATTTAAATAAATGTTTAAATGTTGCTACTGTGGCTAAATTCTATGACTGACAAACTGAAATTTGGCTGCAAGATGATGAGCTGGCAGATTAGTCGCTGTGCCACTTGATGCAAATGAGAGCACAGTTGGTTTGCTACAAAATCTTTAATAAATCTCCATAGTTATCTTCTGCTTCTGACATGTCTGGCTATGTCAAAATAGAATGTGAACATTTGTCTGTTTGGCAACCACAATTTTGATTTTAGACAGCCATAGCTTTCTCACAGTATGTAATTATTCGTTGTTCAGTTAACAACAAATCATTGAGAGGAAATAGGGAGTTTCTATCAACCTAGTTTGGAGCCACTTGGCTGTATGCAGAAACTCAGCCTGTCACATTACATTATTTTCCACATGGAAGAATTTATCACCCTCCAGAACGTAAAAATCAGATAACTTTGGTTTATATACTGAATCACAGAAACAACCTAAAACGAAGGTGATTTATTTTGTCTATAAAAATCATGAAAAATGAATGCTCTTGGTGAAACTGAAATCTGCATGTGGGCTGCGAGAGGAGAAAATGACAGACGGTTGATGATCTGGTGCCACTTAATGGAAATGAAGACTGAACTGGTTTGTTTGTAAGAGACTGTCTACATCAGAGTGTGCCCATAACAATCCTTGCTGTCACTGTGTGCTAAACATTTGTCAGTTTGGCAGACTTTCTCTTGGGATGCCTCTTCCAACATGACATTGCTTTGGAGAATTATTTTTGACAGTTTTTTTCTTTATTGTGCATCTGGGAGTTTATGAGAGATGAGATATGGCAAAAGCACTTTAGGAGAAGAGTGCAAAAGTAATTAGAGATGCCATTGGTAAAATGTAATGCCTTGATGCAAGCCCAAGTGTCTTGGGGAAAGCAGTGAATTTCCTCCAGTTTCTGCTGCTCAACAACTGAGTAAATAAGTTGACTGTACAACATTGCATGATATATATCTTGTTTATTCATTAATTAATTTTTCTCTCACAGCCATCAAACAAGGTTATGCAACATAAATCTGACAATGAATTTTTGACAGTTTATAATGTAAAAGAACCAAAAAGCTTCACTACTGAGACTGAAAAACTGTTACTAAAAATTAAGATAAATAAACAGTTGTCACACAGTTTTGTGAACATGATATAGATTGGTCACTTTATTACATTTACCTGTTCACGTGTTCATTATCCATTGACAGTTAAACAGAGGATCAGAATGGGGAGGAAATGTGATTTAAATGACTGAGTGTGGCATGGTTGGTGGTTCCAGATGGGCCTGTATTTCCGAAACTCCTCAGATTTTCCCAGACAGTCACCTCTAGTGTTTATAGACAATGGTCCAAAAAAGAGAAAATATCCAGTGAGCAGCAGCTCTGTGGTTGAAAATGCCTTTTTGATGTTAGAGGTCAGAGGAGAATGGCCAGATTTCTTGGTTGGAAGAGAGTAACTCAACCATTCCTTACAACCAGAAGGTTGTAAGACGGTATGCAGAAGAGCATCCATGGAAGCACAACATATTGAACCTCAAAGCATATGGGCTGCAGCAGCAGAAGAGCAAACCAACAGCGAAAGACTGGAAAAACGTTGTTTGGTTTGGTGACTTTCACTGACTTTATGCTGTGACATTTGAATGATAGCTTCACAAATAAACATGATGGAAGCACCGATCCATCCTTCCATGTATCAACGATTCAGGCTGTTGGTGGTGTAATGGTGTTGGGGCTATTTCACTGGTACACTTTGTGCTACAATATCAACTGTCATTTAAATGCAGCAACCTAGAGTATTGTTGCTGACCACATGAATCCCTTTATGACTACAGTGTTTCCATCTTCTAATGGCTGCTTTCAGCACAATTATACACCATGGTGCAAAGCTGAAATCACCTGAAAACAGTTTCCACAAACATGACAATGAGTTCTCTGTACTCAAATGACCTCAACAGTTATCAGATCTGAATTCAAATATTTAAAGTCTAAAAACGTGGCACACTGGACTATTACAAAATTTAAAATCTATGTCCTGCATGTCTCTGTTTGATTGGATCATCTAACCTGGACAGTAGTGATGTCTTATGGTACTTGCTGAACTACCTTTGGGAATTATTATGAATTGTTTTCATTTTCTTTAATCTTGTATACATTTAACAAGTATGTACTATGCAACTAATTAAGCTCTCAGTAGTATGCGCACTGGGCTGTGGTGTGGTTGCTTGAAAAGGAAATAGTTGTTTGCAAATGGTATCTAGTGTCCCACCTGCTTACCACACAGATGGTAGGTAATGGTCACAGAAGAACTGTGTCATGAATTGTCTGTGTTACAATTTGAAAA